>NC_064628.1:178146013-179375180 GCF_023864275.1 Schistocerca cancellata | reverse complement strand
AAAAGTCTGACAACCAACCAACATTTAAAAACAAATTAAAAGACTTTCTGAATGACAACTCCTACTCAATAGGTGAGTTTTTAGATATGAATTAACTGTAAAAAAATTATATTGTGCAAAGAAAACATGTATTAAATGACACGTTCTACATAATTACGAAATGTCGTATTATGATCTAGGGAACAAGTATTAATGTTGTGTAATCCTTGGAGCTGAAAATGTCATATGTGTCTATGGAGAAGTGTGTAAATAAAGTGGAAGAACAAAGTGGCTTTAGAAGAGGCAGGTCATGCGTAGATAACATCTTTACACTAAGACAGGTCATGGAGAAGAGATTGGAAGATCTTGAGAAAGCATACGACAGTTACACGACAGCTATTTTTCGAGGTGCTGTGGTAGGGGGAACTGCCCAAGCTTTATGTAAGAAGTATCATAAACCTCTACTAGTCAGCAGAGTGTATCACTAAAGTAGGATAAGAAATTTATAGAGAGGCTTTCAGAATATAGGACTGAAGTAAGGATGCTGTCTGTCTCCACACTTTTAAGATGTACAAGATGTAGAATACAGCTAGGATAGTTTAGGCATATCAAAAGAATGCTTTTCTATGCTGACGATGAGTTCGTTGAAGCAAACGATGAACAGGATACATCTTAAATACTTAGGAAGTCATTGGAAGAGTATAAAAAGTGAGGTTTGAAAATGAATTTTCAGAAGACGCAGTATCTATGTTGCGGAGAAGAGGGAAGTGACCTGGAGATTGACAGACACCTTATTAAAGTGTGTAAAGAGCTTAAGCACCTGGGCAGTAGCCTGTCATGTGATGGAAGATGCAACGTATCCAACAACGGATCAGGCAGGGAAGGGTGGTCATCAAAAAATTAAACCATATGCGTTGGTCCTCAAAAATGAGTTATTCGTTTACACAAATCCATCATTGAACTAATAACCAGCTGTGGTAGTGAGTGCTGGAAACTCACAGAAAGAAAAAGACTTACAGCTTTAGACATGGACTACTTGAGAAGATCCTACAGAATTTTCCGATTTGACCACGTAAGGAATGTGCAAATAAGAGAAAGGACACAATCATCATAATATTAAGGATAAAACAGAAGACAGCTAGGATAGTTTAATCATGTCAAAAGAATGGATGAAGGCAGATGGTCCAAGAGTACTTTCATATCAATCTCCTGGAAGCGAAAGAGGAAGACCACAGAAAGTGTGACTAAGTGCTGGTATACAGCTACTGCGTGAGGTTGTCTACGAGGGGGAGGATTGAACATCATTCGTGAGCAAAATATTTGTTTAACGTTGTGCTTAAAGGATCAATCAAACCAACTAAGAAAAATTTCCTTGTAAGGTTTCAACAATTTAAAAAAAAAACACGTTAAGAACAACAAGTCTCAAGAGAATTTCATGAATACGTACTTCCCCAACATGTCCTGCATTGTTTACTTTGCATTCAAGTAAGACTTGAATACATTGTCACACTGACGCACATACTGTTAATATACGCAACCCAAAACGTTGTATATGGTTATGAAAATATATATGTTCAAAGACAATAAATAAGGTTTGCGGTTTACTACGTATCACAGTTATTGAAACCAATACTTTTAACAACTCAGACCACAGACGCAAGAAGCTTTGTGGCAGTTTCTTGAGAATTACTTGCTTATCACTAGGTTCCAGTTCGTATAATGAGGTACCATGTAATTATTCGAACACCAAAAACATTTAGTACAAGGTTATGTGAAATAAGAGCGACGGAAAATTTAATACAGTATCTATGCTTCAATACAGCAGCTACATCAAGAATTTGTTTGACAATTTAACAGTCTACTTTGTCTTATTTTCTGTCAGCTAGTTTAATGATTTACAATTTACTTATTATCACCGGCTGTTCCACAGTAACACTCACCAAAGGAATGAAAACTTTCTGAAACATTCAGTTATCCAAAAGGACATACACACATTTCAAAAAATATATAATTTAAAAAAAGAAAGCCAAGACAGGTACAATATTGTGTCAAGGGTAAACTGAACACAATCTGGCGAAGAGCATAATTACACGCCCACATACCAATAAATGGGCAGAAACGAAGCCCTCCAGTATTAACAGCAAAGAAAAAAATCGGGGCTTATTGCTGAACACACACTAAAATCTCAACAAGGAAATAAGCAGATTCACCCGCGAACCGCAATTCAGTTTCGAAGCAACGCCTGATGGCGTAACGGTGACGAGGGGTCGTCACACGGGACGTAAAATCAACGAAGATTTGAATGGATGCACAAGGTTGCGAATGAACTTCTATCGCCGTGCGGAGTGGCCGCGTGGTTTGAGGCGCCATGTCATGGACTACGAGAGTCCTCCCTCAGGCATGAGTGTGTATGTTGTTCTTAGCATAAGTTAGTTTAACTTACATTAAGTAGAGGTAAGGCAATACTGACCTTACGACTTATCTTAGAAGAAAGATTAAGGAAAGGCAAACCTACGTTTCTAGCATTTGTAGACTTAGAGAAAGCTTTTGACAATGTTGACTGGCATACTCTCTTCCAAATTCTAAAGGTGGCAGGGGTAAAATACAGGGAGCGAAAGGCTATTTACAATTTGTGCAGAAACCAGATGGCAGTTATAAGAGTCGAGGGACATGAAAGGGAAGCAGTGGTTGGGACGGGAGTGAGACAGGGTTGTAGCCTCTCCCCAATATTATTCAATCTGTATATTGAGCAAGCAGCAAAGGAAACAAAAGAAAAATTCGGAGTAGGTATTAAAATCCATGGAGAAGAAATAAAAACTTTGAGGTTCGCCGATGACATTGTAATTCTGTCAGAGACAGCAAAGGACTTGGAAGAGCAGTTGAACGGAATGGACATTGTCTTGAAAGGAGCAAAACGAGGATAATGGAATGTAGTCGAATTAAGTCGGGTGATGCTGAGGGAATTAGATTAGGAAATGAGACACTTAAAGTAGTAAAGGAGCTTTGCTATTTGGGGAGCAAAATAACTGATGATGGTCGAAGTAGAGAGGATATAAAATGTAGACTGGCAATGGCAAGGAAAGCTTTTCTGAAGAAGAAAAATTTGTTAACATCGAGTATAGATTTAAGTGTCAGGAAGTCGTTTCTGAAAGTATTTGTATGGAGTGTAGCCATGTATGGAAGTGAAACATGGACGATAAATAGTTTGGACAGGAAGAGAATAGAAGCTTTCGAAATGTGGTGCTACAGAAGAATGCTAAAGATTAGATGGGTAGATCACATAACTAATGAGGAGGTATTGGACAGAATTGGGGAGAAGAGGAGTTTGTGGCACAACTTGACGAGAAGAAGGGACCGGTTCGTAGGACATGTTCTGAGGCATCAAGGGATCACAAATTTAGCATTGGAGGGCAGCGTGGAGGGTAAAACTCGTAGAGGGAGACCAAGAGATGAATACACTAAGCAGATTCAGAAGGATGTAGGTTGCAGTAGGTACTGGGAGATGAAGAAACTTGCACAGGATAGGGTAGCATGGAGAGCTGCATGAAACCAGTCTCAGGACTGAAGACCACAACAACAACAAGTAGAGTAAGTCTAAGGACCGATGACCTCAGCAGTTTGGTCCCTTAAGAATTCACACACATTTGAACGTTTTTCGAACTACGATTACGTTAGCAGACAATACCTTAAATACCAAGAATCTGGCACTAATAGTTTTCTCCCAGAATAAACAAATTAATTGGCAAGCATCAAGCCATTCACAGCAATAAATGAAGTAACGTAAAACAAAGTCCACAAAGCTATTACATATAAGAAGGTAAATACACAGTATTTCGTAATGACAGAAAATCGCATATTTAGTGGTGGTACGATAAGCAGTTGGTACATATGCGTGCGGGTCTCCAGAACTCGGGCTCTATGTACCCACGACTGGAGCTTAAGCAAACAAAGATTGAGCAGGCATTTTTAAAGTTCTAATAGCCGTGAAGAAGGGGAGGGCGGACTTTAATAACAACAATAGGAAGAGCCCAAATTCAACTGAAATTAATTTTGCATTCCGGATTTACAAGGCAGCAAAAAAACGAATATTAAACACTGAAGTCAGGAGGAAGGAGGGTTCAGTATCAGAAAATGGGTTCATTGTCTACATCAGGGCTTCCCAACGGGGGTCCGCGGACACCTTACACCAAATCGTGTAAAATAATGATTAAAATTATTGAATAAAAACGTGAAAATTAAATGCATCACTATTTTTTTTCGTGTGAAAAACGTGTGTACTTTTACTTCAGGTCGTATTTCCAAGTAGCCTTTGCGGTTCCTAAGTGAGAACGTATACACAGTTTAGTGCCGGAGAATGCGGGTTCCCTGATCGACTGTTTCCAACAATACGTGGGTCGTTTGTGCTCCGGCTCACGGCGCTAGATGCGCTGAAACATTTTACACATGCGCGGAGCGAGCTTTGTCGACCAATCACAGCGCTCGCTGGCACGTATGCGGCCCCAGGCATCATTAAATATTAAACTTGCTTTGTCAGTGCACTACCTATTTCGTAAGTCCATTTTTGACCAGTTTAATACTTTCAGCATGGATCTGTGGCTGAAGTCAGGATCATTGAAGAGGGGTGCAGTTTCTCCATCGACTTCACAACAAGGGAAGTTTCCAGTTGAATTGAACGAGGAGGGAGGACGACCAAAGGAAGAACAATCACAGGAAGCTCCACAGCCGGATTTATTATGTGAAAACGCTGCAAGTACTCCATTGGTTGCAATATCCTGTGGAAGTTCATTAAAAGCTTCTTTCTTGGTTGGTTATTGAGTGGCAAAAACAGGCAAAGCTCATACCATTGCAGAAAGCCGTGTGTTAATGATATTGTTTCTTGCATGCTAGACGAAAAGGCAGTAAAGCTAGTATCTTCGGTGCAATTATCAAACAATACTGTCAAGAGAAGCATCATTGACATGTCAAATGACGTGAAAGACACTCTTGTTTCTCGCATCCAACACAATTCATTTTCTCGGCAGATAGATGAACCCACTGAAGTTGCAGGATTAGCGATTTTATTGGCTTTTGTCCGTTATGAATCTTCTGGATATTTTGAGGAGGACCTCTTACTGTGCAGACCACTACCTGCCAGTACAACAGGTGCTGAAATATTCCGTCTATTGGATGATTTTTAAGGACTAACGAAGTTTCATGGTGTAATTGCATAGATGTGTACACAGATGGTGCTAAAGCTATGACGGATACTACAGTCGGAGCAATAACGAAAATAAAAGAAAATGCCAAGAACTGCAGCAATAGTCATTGTGCTCTCCACAGATACGCTTTAGCTACGAAACAAATGCCTGAAACAAATGCCTGTTTCGTTCAAGAAAGTTTTAGACGAATCCATTCAAATCATTAACTACATAAAATCAAGGCCGTTGAAGTCAAGACTTTTCACAATACTGTGTTAAGATATGGGAAGCCTTCATCGTTCCCTGCTTCTCCTCACAGACGTGAGGTGGCTCTCACGTGGGAATGCACTTTCTCGGTTGTACGAATCAAGATTGGCAGTCTTAGCTTTCCTTATGGAGCATAACACCAAATTCGTAGACCTTATTAATGATGAAAATTGGCAGTGTATACTTGCCTATTTGTCAGATATTTTCTTCAAAATGAACGAAATGAATATTTCACTCCAAGGGCAATGTGAAACAAAGGTCACTGCTATCGACAAAGTTCGAGCATTCAAGAGGAAAATCAGTGTTTGGGCAGAGGGTGTCGAGGAGGGGGAAGTCGAGTGTTTTCCTCTTCTCAAATAGTTTTTGCAAAACAAAACGTTGGCGCTTGGGAAGAACTTGTTTCATCAAATCCTGTAACATCTCCGAAGCTTGATGTCATTGTTGGAGCATTATTTCCCAACAGCTGAAGATGAGAAACTGCTGAAATACGAATGGGTGGTCAACCCATTCACTGTATCCAAAAAGCCGAGCATTCTATCATCAAATGAATGTGAGTATTTGATAGAAATTGCCACAGACCCTACCTTGAAATCAAGTTTTGACTTTGACAGTTACTCACACTTTTGGATCCGTTTGGATAACAAGAAATACTACCCCCTTGTAGAAATGGTAAAATGTGTACTTCTTCCATTTGCCACAACATACATGTGTGATTCTGGATTCTCGATGTATGATGTCCACAAACCTTAGTACCGAAGCTGTCTAGATGTGGAACCAGACATCCGTCTCCAGTTGTCAAGAACTGAACCCAACTTTTCAAAATTGTGTCAGCAGAAGCACCCTCCACCATCACACTAAGATTCCATTATTATTCCTACAGACTCATCTATAGTAAAGAAGAAAGCATTTTTCTTCGTAGATGTTCAGTGAACGTACATGAACTATAACTCTGTAGGAATTTTGCTTGTCTTCTATCATTTACAAAATAATCATTAATTGGATTCTGTTGGCATTGATATTTTTGTTACGAAAATTTAAATGATCTCTAAAGCTAATTTCTTTTCTTTATAATATATTCCGTCCTCTCGGTTAAAAATATGGCTCAAATGGCTCTGAGCACTATGGGACTTAACATCTGAGGTCATCAGTCGCCTAGAACTTAGAACTACTTAAACCTAACTAACCTAAGGACAACACACACATCCATGCCTGAGGCAGGATTCGAACCTGCGACCGTAGCAGTCATGCGGTTCCGGACTGAGCGCCTAGAACCGCTCGGCCACCGCGTCCGGCTTAAAAATATGGCCTGCCTATACTTCAATTACAATTACTTGCTATTACTCTGAAACTATGTTGTGGCAACTGGCTGCGAGCGTAAACAAATGAGGACTTTTCACGTGCCACCTTGTAAAAGGTAAACCTCCTCTGCCAGAATTGTTTCCTTTGAGAAAAAAAGTCTTACATTCTGTGAAATGCTTTGTCTTCTTATATAGAAATAAGAGAGTCTGTTTGTTTGTTTTCCTAATTTGTTTACAGTCGAGGCTGACAGCCACGATATAGTGTCCAAGTAGTAGTTGAAGTTGTCAGCTGTGGCTAAAGTGTTGCCACGTCGCCTACCAATTGCCAGATACCAACTGACAGTACACTGTTGCAACGCCGCCTGCTAGCTGCCGGCTATGGACTGACAGCTGCCGTTCAGTAGATACGCAAAGACGTAAAAATAACTAGAATTTCCGAGCTGTTTACATGGGCACGAAAATCGATAGTGGAACTGAAAAACGGCTTTATAAAATCAGATTTCCAGAATCGATTTTGAAGTGTTTACCTGACCAACGAAAAGCAGAACTGGGACATCGACTTACGAAATGTGGTTTTGGAAACGCATGTAATCTGTGTGAATGTATTCCCACACATTGCACAACAGATGTCACAATAGTCCTTTAAAGGCAATTCCTTGGCCTCTATTCTTTCGTGATGTGTTTGTATCCCGAATCATGGGTCTGCCCCCTTTCTTCACAGCCGCGCGGAATGGCCGCGCAGTCCAAGGCGCCAATTCGTCGTGGATTGCGCGGCCGCTCCCACTGGAGGTTCGAGTCCTCCCTCGGGCGAGCGCGCGCGCGCGCGCTTGTGTGTGTGTTATCCTTAGCGGAAGTTAAACTTAGGTTTAATAGTGTGTAAGACTAGGGACTGATGACCTCAGCAGTTAAGTCCCATAGACTTTACATACATTTGAACATCTTTCTTCGGATTTCACGAAAAACCACACACACGCACACACACACACACACACACACACGACTGTTACGAAATATGCATGGTCCTTACACAACAGTATCCAAACAGTGGAAGTGAACAGACCACAAACGGCAGCTTGTCAACAGCGAACAGTTTGGACGTGATGTTGATAGCTCTTGGAGGTAAGCAACTCCAAGGTGTGAAATGTCAGTTACCAAGTAATTTTAATCAGGCTATAGTGTGTTCAACAAAGAGAGTAAATCCACTACTAAGTGTCTGGATACAGTGGGAATTCAAATTGGATCGTTAATTTCAAGTTGTTTTCATTAATCTCATTAAGAAGCTCTCAGTTCCCATGGGTTTCGCTCTGAAATTTAAAGTTACTGTGCTCTTGACTGACTAGGGGTCCGCCATGGATTTTTGACTGAAGAAGGGGTCCACCAGCTGAAAAGGTTGGAAAGCCCTGTTCTAGATCATAGATTATGAGAATCAGTTAGAAAAGTGGTCGTCAAACTGTAGCTCATATCAAGTGCTCGTACGGCTCGCAGTTGTCAACCGTATTTTATAAATATAAGCTTCTGGCAACTAACAACCGAATCCAAGAAGTCAACATACCATTAGAGCTTCTTAAGAGTGTGGTTTTCCTGCTCAGTAGCAGAAAAAAGAAATAGAGACAGTAATATTTTAAAATGTGTTTTATTTTAACTGACGTTGTTCAATTTGGCAGTGAGCTAAGCAAAGTCGACTGGTTTCCTCAGGGATAAAGGGGTAAGTAGCGCGGCCATTGCGGGGTTAGAGGGTGTGAGAAAGGGAATGTTTCAGTTTGTCTTCTAGTAGTCACAACACACGGGTGTGCTTGACTCGTACCGATAAGCTGCTATGTATGGACAGGGAAGTAACATTAAATCGTGAATGTGAATTAGAGACACTGTCATCTTTATGTGTGGTACATACGTACTTGTATCAAGGAACATTAAATATTAAATTCAGTTATGTCTGTTGTAATGCAACGCAATGAGTAGAAGAAAAATTGCATACAAAAGATCTGTTGTCATAGCTCATATACCAAAATTATTTAAAACAACTACTGTTGTTAATCAATTAGTCATCGTTCGGACAGAAAAGACCACAACACTTCTTCAGGCAATTGCAGTGCCACAACTTTGAAGTCACTGAGGTGGCAGCAACCTAAAACAGAGAATAATCGACAAGAAGTGTTCTGAATGGTGCCGATTTTTGATGATCAGTACTTGGAGGCTGGCGGCCAAATTATTGCGTCCTTATTATCATTAGTCTGCTGACAAAAATTTGTGCAGGTTACCAGCTGAAGAGTGCTGAAACATTAATTACTTGATGGTGCATAAACATTGTGCGTAGCATTGCTTCTCAATAGACTTCCAAGGTCTTCCTCACTTAGCCCAGGGTGGTTTGAATAGATAACATGTAATTTTTTGGTGAATGGGCACAGCTTTTTGAGGTGAGACAGAGCTTCTGCAATTACAGAGAAACGAAGTAAGGTAAGCAAGGACTTTGTCCCACAATATTTACATATGGCTGTTATTATCCCATTCATGTAATTCCAGTGCATAAGTTTGACTTCTTTGATTTTAAGATACTCTGAAACTTCGTTGGCAATTTTATGTATGTAGACACCAAGTAGCGAGTGAACATTTGTATCAAGGCCGGGAATCGAAACCAGGTCTCCTGCTTACTGGGCAGATGCATTAGCCACTAAACCACCTTGGCAGAGCGGTTCACACAACTGCACAGATTACCCTGGCAAGCCTCCACCTCGATCAAAATTCTCAGTGCCGCTTGTAATGGTCGCCTGGTCGTAGATATTGCTAATTGCTATAATCGCACTATTTCACTCCCATTTACAGAGCTTGTTAGCACTTGATGTTAGGTTGGCGCCATTAAAATGCATTATGTTGTGGTAATCGCTGCTACATGCTGGATCGCTGCAGTCTCTCGATGCTGATGCTGGCTCTTCATCTGGTTGTCTAGGGTTAAAAACATAAGGTCCCGTGTTTTGTTATGTGATTTTGATGATAAAGAACGAGCGAAACCAACAAATATGTAAACTTCAAATATTTATTACTCTGGTGGCCATCTTAATTCCACTGTCCACCAAAGACCATGACTCAACACAAAGTAGTACTTCCGTTACATGTTCTTTGCATTGTTTATCCACCTCAAACAATAACACCCAAACACACTTTACCAAACTGACATTCCGACTGCCTCTCGACCGTTCTTGCTGCTTGTATTTATGACATTGTCAAAGAACTACTAAAAAGAGATATAGTTTACAAGTCACATGTACATCTGTTATCATAATTTGTGCAGAAAAGTTATTAATTTGCATCGAGTGACATAATTTAACATGTTATTAAAATGACAGACAGATTTGTTGATTGACAGAATAATTCTTTGTTATAAAAAGGCCGTTTTTTAGAAGTTTGTCAATTGACTTCTCTAATTTGCATAAATAAGTAAATAACATGAATTATTAAGAATTACATTGGTTTTCGTCTAAAATAGGATTGATTTCGTGAATACTGAGTGAAAACGTTCCTAGTGAACAAATAGGTTTCACTGGGTGATTTTTATTTAAGGAGATCCAAAATACCTAAGTTGGCCACTATTTTTCGTACTTCATATTAATTATTTAAGATGAACTTAGTGTTTTTACATGATGACATTTGCTGTATCAGTGAGCAAGTGATATAATCTTTTGTGTGGGTCAGTTATTCAGTATAATTTAATGGGTTGACTGTTTATGCAGACATGTTATGCAATCATTGTTAACATACACAATAACTTTTCTATAATCATAAATACTCGATAAACTGGTTGAATTTGGAGGGTATCGCATACTTCGGTAAAGTAAAGCCTTTAATATGTTCCGTTACAATACCCCCCTCGGGTAATATCATTTACAGAACGTTAATGATATTAGCCGACTAGGACAAATGTGTCAAATGGTTAAAATTAGGGAAAGTACTACTTTAATAAATTTTTTGTTTTGTTTTACTATGCATAATGTGTATGTATGCAAGGACCGTTACAACGTTTCAAAATGACTTTTTCCTGCAAATATTTTAGTTTTGTTGTTTCAAATGCACTTTGCGTTATGTCATTCAGTATGACAGCATAATAAAAATATTTAGTAATATATGAAAGTAAAAAAAAATGTTAATCTTTGCTCCCAGTGAGCCACATGGAAAATGATCAAAAACAGACACAAATATATCACATGCGATTTTAAGATATATAAAAAAAATGTAAATTATTTCAAAGTCTGTTCTCACTGAGTCACAGATTAATCAAGATAATAGAAGGAACATAAATATATTACATAGATGGACAGGTCATATGTCCATAGGAAAATATTGCAACTGTCTGCTCTTTTTGAGCCACATAAAAGAAATGAAAACAAAGAACATAATTATAAGTATGGACATGATATATAAACACAAACACTAGAGAAGTCACATGTATGAATATAATATGCATTTGAAAAAAAGGAAGAGTTTTTTTAAATATTGTCTCCCATTGCAACACATAGTCAAGATAGTACAAGAACATATTAATACTAAAATTGGACACTTAAATTGGTCACAACATAACACAAACATCAAACTTGGTGAACATCTGATTAGCTGTAGAAAATTGTACACAAATCTTACGCCTAAGAACACAATAGTAACAAAATGATGGGTCTTGCACAACAATTTTTACATTGTCTTTCATTTGGTGCAAGTATGTCCCATATTCAACAATACAAAAAGAAAGTAATAAATGTTTGTCACCTTCTTGCCCGTTGCAAGTAAAGAAGATGCCTCAAAATTTAATATTCAATAGTAACAATAAAAATATAAAAATATTCTCTCAGAGATCTGGAACTTTTCCAGGGTCTGTAGGATGAGTGGTAGTTGCTATTTGACACACCCAGTAAAGTCTTTGCTGATAACATGCTTTATGGAAAATGGGTAAGTAACTGTATTCAAACAGGGAAATGTGCTTGATCATGTTTATATGGTTTCAGTTCAGTGATGTTTCTTAATCCAAATAACCTTCTTGATCTGGGAAAGATAAGTCTATATGCATTAGGATGTGGGCTCTCTTTTATTTCAGATGGACAAATGTCAAAGGTTTAGTTTAACATATGGACAACCTAGCTCAACATCTTTGTCTATTTCTGTATTTTCAAACAATAGATCATTTTCAATTTCTTTAGTTCCTA
Source organism: Schistocerca cancellata (assembly GCF_023864275.1). Taxonomy (NCBI): domain Eukaryota; kingdom Metazoa; phylum Arthropoda; class Insecta; order Orthoptera; family Acrididae; genus Schistocerca; species Schistocerca cancellata. The sequence continues at coordinate 179,363,273 of NC_064628.1, read as the reverse complement.
AGTCTAATATCTCTTTCCTACACTTAGACACATCCCTCTCTGTTTGCAAAGCATTGACATTTAAACATAAACCTTTGTTTTCATCTGTTCCTTTTAACACTGTGTTGTCACTTAACAAACTACTGTTTTCAACCCCTGTTTTATAAAGTCCACTACGGATTCTTGTCCACCATGTAGGATACAAGGTTGCACTTACCTTTGCTAATTCTTTCCAAAAGGCATCTTTGTTTATATAGTTTCCATAGTTGTTCCACAAAACTTCTAAAAACTTTTCCCCTTTCTCTTGAAAACACACATTTACCTTCCATCCCTTTATATTTTCTTTAATATTATTATGATTACCATTCTCATAGATTAGTGTTTCATAGTCCCCAATAGGCAATAGCTTGTCCTCAGATACACATTCCCTAGTCTGCATTTCACTTACATTAACCTCATTATTACCCATGTTTGTCACATCACTTACCTTTACCTCATCATCACTTTTCAATTCTACAAATACTTCTATTTATTCCTCCACATTCTCATCAATAACATCACTTTATTTAGGATCATTATTTAAATGTCCCTCTATTACTTCTTCCTCCTCCTCCACAACAACCCCATCTTCAGTTTCCCCCCTATGTATCTGAATCTCAGCAATTGAGTCTTTGGCTCCATTAAACACTTTGTCATCCCCCTTCTTATCAAATAAACCCCCCAAAATAGATTATATTTGTGGTGTGTCTGACTTGTTATTAACACCAGTATCTTTTTCAGCCCAACTATGGAACTCTGCAATACCTTCAACTTCTCCACTTTCACTAACTACCTGTGCTTGAACACTGTTTTCATTAACTGTATCACTTTTACTCATAGTATCCCAAAACCTTTTATTAAATTCTAATTTATTCATTCTAACAACATCAGTATTTTCATGGTACTTACTCTTTACATTGTATCTTCTCCTTCTCCGGTTTCGGTTATGTGTTGTCCTGTCATAATATTGTCTAGCCCCAAAACTACGGACATCTAGTGGGACTGTCCACCGTTTCCCGGCTGGTTCCCTCGGTCTGTCCGTTTGTAGTTGTCGTTTTGTTCACTAGTTTCAGCAAACCCCCTTCTATCTTGTTCTCTTCCCCAATACCTATTTCTATCATTCCTGTTATCTCTCCTCCATCCTCCCTCCTGTGTATTGTTTCTGAAATCATTTTCATATCTCCTATCTCCCCTATTTGGAGCATTATTACCAAATTTTTCAAAGTCTCTCCTCCCATAATAATCTCTATTTACATTCCTGTTCCACCCCCCCATACTGGTTGTTGCCAGAGCCAAAACTTTGGTTATTTTCTCTTTCCAAGGCCCTATCTAATCTATCTACAAATTTCAGGAACTCTTCCATTGAATCGTCTGGTCCATGGACCAATTCCCACTGCAGTCTCTCTGGTAACCTTCTTTTTAAAACATCAATTTGTGTCATAATATCAAAAGAGTTATTCAAGTGAGCAAGATTTTTCAATTGATCTCTGCAAAATTTTTGCATTCCCCCTACTTTCCCTCTATACACTGGTCCATTTAGAAATTCTGACTTTAATCTGTCTTGTATGGATTGTGACCAAAATTTGCAAATAAATTTAGCTTCAAACTTTTCAAAAGTATTCCAAGAACCATTATTCTCATTTGCCCAGGATAGGGCCTCCCCTTCTAGAAACCGTTTTACTAACTTAATTTTTATGTTATCTGACATTCCTACAACAAACATATCCTTACATTGGTGAATAAAGTCAATAGGGTGCAGATTTTCACCAGGAAAGCATTTCACTTGGATGTGCCCATACATTGTATTTTGATTGTAAAACATTTGTATTGACATCAATGCATCTTCCAATTGTGTCTATTTAGTGTGTATATTTTCTACTTTTGTATCTACATTAGTGGTATACAGGTTGTATTCATGTTTAAGGTTTTCTGATGTTTTGTCTATTCTCTGATCTAATCTTTCAACTTCAGTATCTACTCTGTTGTAGATGACAGCAATGCTGTCTGTGTTAGCTTGTATGTTTTCATTTAAACTTTCAACTTTAACTTGAAATTCTTTTCTGAAATGTATCAACTGTTCGCTAGTGTCCTTACTGAGGGTAGTTTTAATTTCCTCACACTTCTCATTGAGATGAGTACTTAATAGATCAAAATTTGAACTTACTTGTTCACTCGATTGTTTAAGTTGCGAGCTTATTTGAGTTGCAAAGACTGCTAGCCACTCTGTTAAGTTTAATTGTTCACCATCCCCTGGTTCAATTTTTACATTTCCTACGATCTCATCCCTCTCAGGTAGAGACATGTTAACTATTAATTATTTTAAATGACAAGAACAACAAAATACCTTGCTTTATGTAGCTATACTATGATGTCGTGATCGGTGTTCCTGTTGGCTTTCTTCACTTCTATTCGGATTTATCGAAGCTGAAGTCTTGATTGATGAATTCCATTGACATAATCCAGATGTTAAAATCCGAGCGGAGTGATGATAGTTTTTGGTAGTTGCACAAACGCACTTTATTTATTTATTTATTTTTGACATATTTTCACTGTTGCCACACTGCACAAATAAACTTTTTTGGAATGCTAAGCACTTACGAAATTTATCGCTGCACTATTATCATCGATGCACTTAAAGATCCCGGCTGAGCCCCAACTTTTGTAACGTTCGCCTGGTCATAGATATTGCTAATTGCTATAATCGCACTATTTCACTCCCATTTACAGAGCTTGTTAGCACTTGATGTTAGGTTGGCGCCATTAAAATGCATTGTGTTGTGGTAATCGCTGCTACTTGCTGGATCGCTGCAGTCTCTCGATGCTGATGCTGGCTCTACATCTGGTTGTCTAGGGTTAAAAACATGAGGTCCCGTGTTTTTTATGTGCTTTTGATGATAAAGAACGAGCGAAACCAACAAATATGTAATCTTCAAATATTTATTACTCTGGTGGCCATCTTAATTCCACTGTCCACCAAAGACCATGACTCAACACAAAGGAGTACTTCTGTTACATGTTCTTTGCATTGTTTATCCACCTCAAACAATAACACCCAAACACACTTTACCAAAGTGACATTCCGACTGCCTCTCGACCGTTCTTGCTGCTTGTATTTATGACATTGTCAAAGAACTACTAAAAAGAGATATAGTTTACAAGTCACATGTACATCTGTTATCATAATTTGTGCAGAAAAGTTATTAATTTGCATCGAGTGACATAATTTAACATGTTATTAAAATGACAGACAGATTTGTTGATTGACAGAATAATTCTTTGTTATAAAAAGGCCGTTTTTTAGAAGTTTGTCAATTGACTTCTCTAATTTGCATAAATAAGTAAATAACATGAATTATTAAGAATTACATTGGTTTTCGTCTAAAATAGGATTGATTTCGTGAATACTGAGTGAAAACGTTCCTAGTGAACAAATAGGTTTCACTGGGTGATTTTTATTTAAGGAGATCCAAAATACCTAAGTTGGCCACTATTTTTCGTACTTCATATTAATTATTTAAGATGAACTTAGTGTTTTTACATGATGACATTTGCTGTATCAGTGAGCAAGTGATATAATCTTTTGTGTGGGTCAGTTATTCAGTATAATTTAATGGGTTGACTGTTTATGCAGACATGTTATGCAATCATTGTTAACATACACAATAACTTTTCTATAATCATAAATACTCGTTAAACTGGTTGAATTTGGAGGGTATCGCATACTTCGGTAAAGTAAAGCCTTTAATATGTTCCGTTACACGCTCCAGTCTACTTTAAATTATTCCTTACACGCAAACAGTACAAATTTCACTCTGAGCTTCAGTCTAAAAACATAAAATCATATCTGTATGAGACCAGTGAAGTCTCTGAATTTTGTCATTTCATTTGTTTAGCTACCTACACCTGGGTTTCAGGCTGTATCTCCAATTTACGTTCGATGCTGAGGTGGTGATCCAGAACATGGAGCGCCTCAGAAATTCTGTTCGTGTGGAAGTGGGAATTTAAAGTAGACTGGGGCGGCAATGGGAATTTGGAGCGAGGTGGTAGGTGTGCAAAGGGAAACCGTGTAGTGGTGTGGACCACTCTGCCGAGGTGGCTTAGTGGCTAACGCATCTGCCTAGTAAGCAGGAGCCAGGGCTCGATTCGCGGCCTTGGTACAGATTTTAAGTCTCCACTTCAGTCTGTATACATAAAATCATATCTATATGAGACCAGTAACGTCTTTGAAATTTTGCCATTTCTATTGTTGTCAATGCTGGCGTATAAGATCTCCAAAAGATGTACCAGTGTGATCGAAATGTCTCTTACTCATCACTATGGAACAGCTATGTAAAAAATGTTACTTTGAAACAGATGAATGGAAAAACGTCAATGTATTTCAAAGAGGAAGGACCACTGCAGACGTATGCCATGTCGTACTCTATCTAGAGGCCAATCCATGTTAAGCAGTTGCAAAACAGAAAGACCTGTTGATTATGTTGCTATTACTTTCTCAACAGCACAAGGAGTTTTACAGCGAACTTTGTAATATATGATCCCAAGAATGAAATTCTGTAAGAAATAGAAATCGATGCTGACAGAGTTTTCCTCGAATTTAGTTATATCATTCTTTTGCAGTGAAACTTAAAATGAATATGAAATGGTTTTCGTTGACTACAGTTCCACTACAGTAGTGAAAACACTCTTGTACTTCTACACTTTCAGTATCACAAGTAAAACGTTGTGTCTCTGTATAAATGACACTTGAAGTAAAAACATTCTGATTGGCGCATAGAAGCAGTCAGATTTCTGGTGTAACACTAGAACTTTCTTAATAAATTTTTTATTTTCTCATTTGTCTCACTGTTTTTTTACACTGATGATGTGGGCAGCATAATTCTGTGCTATCAGAATACCTTCTCAGTTTTTTTTATGCAAGGAAGTTAGATACGAACAGAGATACATTGTTTTTTGATTGATAATTAGAAACTTTAACTTTTCCACTCTTCAATTAAGAATAAAGTCGGTACATATGTGGCACGACAGAGCACACCAGAATGTCATTATTGGCTCTTGAACAAAAAAGTCTGACGATTGCTGAGTTTGAATAAAGGTTGCAAAATTGCCATCAACAAAGCCCCTGTAATGTGATACGAGAGAGCGAGAGAAACGCTAGTAATGAGGAGCAACAGTGGATCATGGTGGTGCAATCGTATAACCTGTAGGCGGCAGGATTTCGACGTTTTGTGCTGACAGCGGCTGCCGGTAGTCGTCTACGACGTCTTTTATGATGGGTCCGGATGCTACTTGTTGCCTACTCATCACCGACAGAAAGTCCTATTTAAAAACTCTTCCCCAGAAAGGAAACAATAGACTGTCAGAGTAGGAATTATACGCTGCCACCCTAAACGGTCGTTCCTACAAAAAGCTGCCTGCTTTTTCAGCGAGTACTGAGGGAACTCACCAGATCTGTTATGTTGCCATTACTTGGCTGCCCTTAACCGTCAACTACTTGCTAGGCATCCTTATTCGAACCAAGGAGCTGCTCTAAAGGTCGCCACCATCCTACTGACCATCAATAACTGTAGTTTTTAAGGCGTTGCCTTAAAATGAAACTGACTCAAAATTACCCCGTAAAAAGGAAATAATGTTTAGTACTGTCCGTCTCTCCCGTCTCGATAACATACAGAAAATCAGAGTTTAATTTACCTCTTTCTTTGATTATAAAGTAAATGAAGAACCGGTACCACAATGTCTCCTTTTAATCATTACAATAAATCGTTCTTTATTTATTATTATTTTTTTAGCACGATGTGCATGATTCAGCTAACGACGCTAAAACGTTGGTGGGTAACATTTTCAAATTTAAGCCCATCTCATCAACACTATGCTTTGTCTCCATCGAAACTTGAAATACTTCAAAAAATAGAATAGTTGCTAAGTCACCTGTTAATAACTTTACGCATTATCGTGCCCTATAACGTTTTTACAATCATTTACCCAACCTTCACTTGCTAATAATTTTTACTCGTCACTAAATTTTCAACAGAAAACCTTTACCGAGGTCGTGATTATGGACCCTGAAACGCATACTCGGTACCTCTAATACTTTACTGTCAGAAGTTCACATCAACAGCTTCATCTGTTCTTGCAGAAGTAGACTGATTCATGCCTGTTTAACACCAAGAACCCACGTGGATTATTAAACAAATTTATAATTTTTTCTCTTTCATCTCTAATCAAAAATGGTTTGCGTTTATACATCATATCAATGGCAAGTGAATACAATTTGTTGCCATTACCAGTAAGTTTTATCTCGTCTGAAGCCAAAGCCACAATGCTTTTGCGCCTTAAGGTCATGATTTTTCCAACACGTGATTGAACGCTGGTTAACAAAGAAATGTGGAACACAAATCAACAATGACGGAAGGCGAACAAGTGGTAGAAATGTTAAAACAATATGGCCGAGTACTTTTCTGAAATATCTTTTATAGCTGGTATATAGAATTAAACTGAAGTATAGTGATGACGAATCATTTAATGTCAATAAAACCACCAGACCGTCTCATGTAAGTACTGAGTAGCGGATTGAACTTCGCTAGACTCCTGTAACACTCAGTTAATCCATAGGTGATCACCAAATCTCGAAAATCTTCGATTAATTGGAGGCCAAGAACTTCCGTTTCCAAATTCAGATAAAAAATCGCTTAATTTGGAGGAGCAACTAGTAAAAAAAACTGAAGAGAAATTAGAAAATATTTTGAGAAATGAGTTGTCTAAAACTAAGAAGTAAAATAGGCGAGAGAAACATTTGATGTGGCTTTGAATGAAGCTCGAAATCGTGTACAGTAAATGAACTGGTGGCCATGAACTATTTCTTGAAACTGTTGCAGTATATGTGAAAAAACGTCAACAATTTTAAAACCTGAAAAACTTCTCCAGTGGTTTTTTAAGATTTTGTGTTAAAAAATGAACTTTAAATTCCCAATCGGCACCTCATCTGCAAAACTAGACCTCACGCCGATTAATTTGATACCCCTTTTGTCCATTTACCATCCTCCATTTGGCTATGAAAATTCGACCAAAAATTTTCCCTCAAATCACTAAATTACCTGATTGCCTTAAGGAAATAAATGCTTTATTTGTTTCCAAAACTAGACCTTACACTGTTCACCTTGCTATCTCATTCGTCCATTTCCCACTCTTCATTTGGCTTTGAAAATATGGACCAAAATCTATTGCATAATTTCTAAGGAGTCTTGTTTTCATTCCGCTCAAACATTTGATCAAAAAAGAATGATAACGAAACTCCACCAAGTTCAAATTCTAGAATTCCAGTAAAATACACTTCTCCTTATTTTGGATAATACAATTAACAAATGTGAAGAACCGATTTATTGTATTTGTTAGAACAGCCTGGAAATTATTAAAATAAAGTTGAAGTGGGATATAGAATGCGATGTTAGGATTTAATTAGTGATATGTTGAACGTAACTTCAGGAATACAGTAATGTTTTAACTGGCATTTCGTCTGACTTTTTTGACAGTCGACTGTCTATTATTCGAAGTTGAAGGGATGTGTGAAAAATTCGAATAATGGAGAGTACGGTTTAAGTGGAATTAGGAACAAGTCGAAACAAGAGTATAAATTAAAAATTATATTGTAATTATAACTCTCATTTCTTTAAAGAAGGAAGCAAAAAATATCAACTCAAACTCAGATGTAAAAAAAATTGATTTTTACCTTCTGAATTGTTTTTTATTTAACATTTCAGACGAAAATCGCATACAAATTCCAGAGTATACTTAAGGAAGATTCACTCACATTAATTATTCCAAGCAAGACAACGCACATCACTAGCCTGGTTAAAGCTTCTGGGCTGAGAGACCGGTGTCGATCGATGTTCAAAACATACATCGACTACAGCCTTCCAGCCTGAAGAAGACGACGACAGTGAAAGCCTACATTTTATGATTGTGATCAGTGCTCGCATTGTCTTCACGAATCGCCTTAAGAACAAAGTTATGTCTGTTTTTCAATATTGGTGAGCCACCCTCTGCTGCCGCCAAAGCCGTCAATACTCAGATTAACAGCGAATGATTTCGCCTTCTTTTATGGATACAATGTCAGACAGGTATATGTTTTCTTCCATACTGACTAAGCTGTTTCAGTTCTTCAGGATGTGGCAGTTCACCTCGCTTGGTCCGCTTCCTTCACTATGTGATACATTTTCAGCAATCTTCTCTTTCTGCTTCAGTATTGATTAAATGTGGTAATCCTAAAACTTTTCGCAACTTTCTGTTTTTCACTTCACATTATTTTCTGTAAGGTTAAAACAGTTATATATTTTTACGACTGATTTATGTACTGTAGTAAGTTGATTATTGAAAAAAAAAAACAAAGGAATGTGCTAAAGAGTTGAATGACGAAACATTTCAAGTTATTTTGAATAAAATAATTTTGGGTGTTAAGCCGTGTCATTGTAAAACACTGAAGGAACCAATTGCTAATGTTTCGACCGACAACAGTTAACCGCCCTGAAGATAACCGCAGCAAGTCGATCGAAACGTCGGCAGTTAGTTGTTTTAGTGTTTCACAATGACACGGCGTAACACCCAAAATTACTTACTTCTGAATGACACTGGCCGCCGAAGTCTACGATCTTACGTTTCAAATTATTGAGTATTAGACAGCTGCTGACATCAATATGTACTCGTAGAGTGTTTGAGGGACGGTTTGTCATGATAGTTGTTCCGATTTGTCGAATGTTCGAAATCATATTGGATTTCTTCTGTATATCAAGCCTTGTTGAAGAGACTTGTCAACGAGTTCGTTTTCTCGATAAATTTTATTTACCTTGGTTCGAATTAGCAAGAATCTACAGTGCTAATAATATTCTAAAAGGGAAATGCAAAATTTAAACTGTAATGTGTTGTCTTACCTGGTCGTGGAGTGAGAGTCAAGTAAATTTGCGCATTTTTTTTTTTAATGAGGAAAACATATATGCGTTCATTTGTTCTTCTTTGCTTAATGTCGTGTACATGTGATTTGTCTCAGCATATAATAGCTACTGCTAACACAAATTTTATTTAATGAGCGATTCTGAGGCCTATGAACAAGACACTGATAAAAAAACCTTGATAAAAATTCCAGTAATAGAGAATGCAACACAACAGTGATCACAGATGAAGCATCCAGAATTTTCACAATGAGAGCAGGACTCATGTAATCACTCCTTAATCTGTAAACATTTACCACGCTCATATTTTCCATGTCCTTATAGTTGGGCATTGAATCCAGACTTTGTTGGTGGGTTATTGTAGTTTTCGTAAAAGCCTGCAGAGGAAGTTTTGTAGATTTCCATTTAGACATCTTAGTGTTTGCTTACTGGAACAGAAGCAGTTCCCTCTTAACTTTCTTTCTTTCTTGTTCTCTTAATTACGATTCCAGTTGACTTTTGGATGGGGCGACAGATAAGTTTTCCTAATTTCTCCTTTTGTTGTTTTCCTTAGGTATTCTTTTTTTCTTGACAAACAAGTTATTTCTTTTGGGTAAACAGAGGTAGTTGGCCGTTGTGCAGTTAGGTTCTGCAGAGATCGAGCTTCAGATATGGAAGCATTGTTACAACTGCCACTCTGGTCTGCTGCAGTCAAATCCACGATATCTTCTTCGGTGAATGTGTGACGATCGTAACGCCTTTGATGCCTTAGTCGCCTATTTTACTTCTTAGTTTTAGACAACTCATTTCTCAAAATATGTCCGTGCTTCGGTGGGCAGTTTCTAACTCACTAACAACAAATTCTTGCGTTCAGATTGACTAATGAACCCTTAGTTGCTTTCTTGGAGAAAACATCCTTCAAGTGCTTGAAAAAGTAAGATTCAAGATTTTGTAATCATTCAATAAAATTTTTCTGTGTTTGTAACGGTATTGTCAATGCATATAAAACTAACGGCGTTTCGGTCCCTGTTACAAGCGAAGGTCGCTTCGTGACCATCGCTTGCAAGAGGGACCGAAACGTCGGTAGGTTTATATATATTGACAATGCGGTGACAAACCTAGAGAAATTTTATGGAATGTGACAATGGCTGCGGAAGCGTACGTTTATAGATGCATTTTATTGTTACTGTGTAGAGGAGTGGTAATCAACTGAATGTTGGGGCCGATGCAATATGGGACGCCATTCACACTCAGACATGACGAGTAATAGTCCAGAATTAACTAAATTGACTTTTCTTAAGTTCGTGTGTATGTTTCTGAAAATACTGTCACTATGAAAAATACGGATCTTACATGAAGTGTTCATTGGCAAGAGATATCGTTAATGACCCAGGAGAGGCATCATTTCTCAAAATCGCTTTCATCCAGTCGGAGTAAATTGTATTTATCGTATGGAGTAATTCTTCGTGGCTCCCATAAAAAGTACAACCTTTTTCTCCAGAAGCATTTTTGCCTACATGGGTCTTGCCACATGTTTCCATCACTCATACTTTTTACATGTGCAATGAGGTTCAAATTACACTCATGTTAAAAAAAAGGAAAAGAACGCCTTAATGACTAGAGACAGGACGTTCATATTCACAGGATATGTTATGTTCTCCAGAAATGATTAGCATTTGAACCGTTTCGGCGCGCGGGTTCAAGGTCAACATTGATATCGTGGCACATCACTATCTACCGGTAAAATGTACCTGTGGCTCTCGTTGTCGCTATAAACCGAAGGTAAAGGGTCGGTGTGACTTGAGCAGATGTGCAGGATGCCTCGCAGACGTATGCACGAACCGTACCGACAAATAATTGAATTTGAAGGAGGGTGCATTATTGGTATGAGAGAATGTGATACATCCATCCGGGAAACTGCTGCTAGTGTGGGACGAAGTCTTCCGGCAGTGCAACGGGTGAAAACAGAATGGTTCACGGTAGGCCGTAGAACACGACGAGATGGGTCAGGTCACACCACCCAGACCGCCGCCCAAGATGGACACCTCATTCGAGCGGCACTGCAGGACAGATGTGCGTCCTCCTCGGCTCTGGTACAGCAGTGGAACGGTGTAGCACATCGTACACTATCCGTGGCCGTGCTCGTCGTCCACTTCTCCGCCTACATTTGACGAATGTGCCGAAACGTGCTAGACGACAATAGTGTATGGGATGACGTCACTGGGGACAGGAATGGCATCAGATAGTGTTTTCTGACGAATCCAGGTTCTGTTTGTTTGAAAATGATGGCCTCATTTTGGTTCACCTCAGGCAAGGGGAGCGGCATCACAGTGACTAAATTCACACAAGACACACAGCGCCAACTCAAGGCCATGTGGTGTGGGGTGCTACTGGCTACAGCCACAAATTACAGTTGATGCGTGTCCGTGTAACCTATGTGAATGACATCCTGAGACTCGTAGCCATACCCTTTTGCACAACAGCCCAGACGCCATTTTTCAGCAAGCCAATGCACGAACACATGTTGCTGCACGAACACGTGCCTTCTTGCTGTTGAAGAATGTCAGACTTTTGCCCTGGGCCACCATATTAACAGATTTGTCACCAATCGAAAGTGTCCGGGATATGGAGAAACAAGGGTGCAGTGCTGGGACCCAATGCCAACCACTGCGGATGAACTTTGGAACCAGATGACTGCAGCATGAAAGGCTATACCAAAAGATGCCATTCGCGCATTATGCGCACTGATGCCATCACTCATGGAACTAGTTATCACGGCCCATGGCTGACCCTGTGCCTGCTAGGCAAAAAGACATATGCTGAACTGAGGTGACTAAAACGTTAATCATTTCTGCAGAATAAACTAACCTACAAGTCAGGTGTATACGAACGCCTATCACGAGTCGTTCAAGGTATTCTGTTTTTTCTAAACATGAGTGTACTATCTTTTCTGTATGGTCATGAAAGAAGGTGCTCGTCTGCTGCTTTCTGAATGCCGTCAGACGCCTGTGACTAGTTTTCGATGAGATGTAAAAACTAAGATTTCATCCTTTCATCCATACATAATGGTAATAATAATAATTATAATTAATTTGGACAATTCCGCTTCTGTTGTAGTAATTATTTATTCAAACCACGACTGGCATTGAGATTTTAAAATTCCATCTACAGGTGTATGAAATTATTGTATTTGGTACAACATAACATGTGGTCAGGTCAATCAGAGCAGGAGTTCCAAATCCCTGCTCCACATCACTGCATGTTCTCAGAAACAGTTCGCCACCTGGCAACTGAACACACACACACACACACACACACACACACACACACACACACACACATATATATATATATATATATATATATATATATATATATATATATATATATAATCTGCGTCGAGACCTGTAAGATCACGCAGAGCATCCTGCCTTATTTGAGCATTCTTTCTGATCTTCCATGAGTATCTCATTTTTTCTCCATGGAGTCTGTTTCTATAGTCAGTCCACTTTGTCTCTGGTTTCCTTGGGACTTCATTCTCTGACCTCACATTCCACTTGTGTATCTTGCCCCTGTATACATTTCTGTCTTCAATTTCTATTGGATTGATTTTTGCTGCTTCTAGGTCCAGCTTGACTTGTGTGATTCATGGTAGTGTTGATTTGATCCCCTGTATGTACGTTAGAATTCTCTTTGTGAGTCGTTTTGGCGATACTCTGATGATGTGCCCTTAGAACTTCAACCCTCTTTTTCTATCATCTGCTGATATGTTTGACATCTTCTCTGTAATTTTCCTAGAGTGTAATCTGTATCCTTCTTCTGTCAGTTTTGGGCCGAGAATTTTGCTCATGATTTTCCGTCCTACTTGCATACAGTATTTCAGGCTTGATTATTGTATTGTAGTGTCTGACGTTTGTGTGAATGGACATGCATTTTTTATTATATACGTGCTGGGTCATGCCGAACGCTCTCTTCATTTTTTTGTAGTCGAGTCTTCTGTGCGATCTTTTCTCCTCCTTTAGGTTCAATGATTTCACTTAGATACCTGACTTGTGCAACTCTGTTTATTTTGCGATATTTTTTGTCTAATTTTGTTATGTTTAATTTTCAGCAGAAAAATTCAGGCTTCTCGAAAGAGATTTGCAGCCCAACTTTTTCCCACATTCTTTGAGTACCTCTATTTGTTTGGTTGCTGTTGCTTCGTTGTCTAATAGTATGGCCAGGTCGTCTGCGAAAGCTAGGTTTGATATATCTATTATGTCCCTGCGTCTTCCTAGTCGTGTTGGTTCCCAGTGTCCTTGAGTTTTCAGTTTTTTCCCATTCCCTCATTACTTTGTCCAGGACTAGGTTGAATAATAGTGGGAATAATCCGTCACTTTGGCGCACTCCAGTTTTCATCACGAAGGGATCAGAGAACTCACTCATGACTTTAACTTTCGATGTAGCGTCAGCTAATGTCTGTATTATTAATCTTAGTGTTTTTGGGTCGAGTCCGTGTTCTCCTAAGACGTTGAACAAGGATTGTGGGTCAACAGAATCATACGCTTTCTTGAAATCTATGTAGGTGCAAATGATCGGCGCATTCCTGATGGCCTTGTATTTTAGAATTGTTTTCAGTCTGAGGATTTGTTCTGTGTATGAACGCCGGGGCGCAAGTCTGCCTGGTATTCACCAGTTTTGTGCTCTAATTTTTCTCTGGAGTAAGCGTGCTGGTAAAATTTTGTAGGAGTCTTGTGGCAGGGAGATCCCTCTGTAGTTGCTCAAATTCGTCCTATCTCCTTTCTTGTGCAGTGGATCATTAAGTGCACATTTCCAGTCGTCAGGAAGTTTTTGTGTTTGGCAGTTGGTAGATATTATTTGCGTAAGCTCCTGTAGTGACTATGGTCCAAGGTTCTTTAGTAATTCTGCAATGATGCCGTCTTCACCGGATCCTGTTGTTTTTTACTTTAAGTAGGAGGTTCAGTGGAAGGAGGTTAGAATAAAGAGAGATGGCGTTAGAATGCTGAGAACAGACGTAAATAAGAGATGGGGCCCCTCCACGCCCGCACCAACGTGGTGACCAAACCAAAAGTTCTACTGTCACCTCCGTAAACATGTTAGTTATCTAGTAGGTGGATCACAGGATGCTGGGCTGTGATGTTGTCCGTGCGTCTGGGTAAGGCTACGCATTAACACGGTCCATCAGGTGATAGATAGTGGACGAAACGCGAGTGAGGGTAGCGATTTGAAGAGCAGAGGGAAAAAAGTGCCATGGCTCGTGCCGTGGGAAAAAAACCTCTGCGACAGTGGGATGGGTAGTAAGAGCAGTAGTGGCTTACTAGCTGCGATAGCTCATGCAAGGTTGGATTTGTTAGTATAGGTATCATGCATCGTTACCGTGACAGGCGATGGCGATGTGTCCCAGTTGCTGCGGCTGCTACTTTCCTGGAACAATCAAGATCGTTATACAGTAGTGGGAGATCGGCCATAGATCATCTCACTGTGTGGGGGATGTGTGGTGCTTGTTTGCATGCAGTTTACGGTACGACTTCCCTGTATGGTGCCAGTTATTCGGCAGTGTATTTCAGCTGGATATCCAGTAAATGCGTCTGATTAACAGGAGCTCGCCTGTGCCGTTATGTTTGCGTAAGCTTGGCCATAGATGTTATGTCCTTGCAAGTACGTCTTTTGGTCTTTTATGTTTCCATCTATGGTTGTGGTCGTAGTTCCCCAGATTCAGAATAAACGGGTTCTGCGAATGTCTGGAGTTTCTGTATAGTCTTGTGGTGAGTTTGTGGATTACCTCCGTGAGAGTCTCGTCAGTCATCTTGTGGCGACCAAAACAAGGCCTTCTTTGTTAAAGACCTGCGTTAAACTTGTCCTTTCTACTTAGTCACATCTAAGCGTGTACTTTGATACGACGTACATTCATGGAGAAATACACATAGTCATATAGAGGTCAACTTTATTACTGTCGCAAAATTTAATTATTTAGCTTGGACTACATCATATCAAAACAACTGATCGTTTTCATTTAAGTTAAACTATTAGCTGTCATGGTTAACAGTACAAACTGCACAAGAGCCATCCAGTCATTTCACGATTTTTCAGAACGCAAGCGCTGAAACGATGCTTTTTAGTCAGGGGAACATTACAATGCTATAACAAAATTATTGATTAAACTTAGGTGCCACTGAGAACGACCGCTAAAATTTAAAGCTTACATTTAATTTCAGGAAAGGTCTGTCGTTGTCTGTCACAGACTTTTTTTGTCTTCTAAGTATATTTAAGTTATTCTAGACGCCGTCAGTACCATCTGACACTATTGCACTGTCAGGAATATATATTTCGGTCTTGATGAAACTTATCCTTCAATGACTGGTACACATACGTTTAGTTATTATGTCTGTAAAACTGAATTTCAGCAAGAAATGGGTATATAATAAAATGATTATTTTGGGTAGAACAATACTCCCGTAATTTATGGAATTAAATCTTTATTTCACTTTCACAAACAAAACAAACTTGCAACTTATTAGTCAGTGTACTTTATCATAAACCTAGTTCGCTGTCCTTCAGAGCTAAAAAGATTACTGTAGTTGCATTTACTTGATTTTTTGTGAGAAAAAGACTCAAAATTCTTTCTGCAGTTGCCATATTAAGCTATAATATCAAGTGATCATGTAACTGAGTATGTTTTGAGCCTCCTCTATAATTACACAGTATCTTGCATCAATTTAATACCTCGCAGGAATATACTGCTGTACAAATTAGTAATGTTATCTTTTCAATGTAATTTTATGTAAATTCTATACATCTTTGAGAGTTCTGGCCCGATGGAAAACATTTTATTATGTGAAATTAAAAACTGTCAGCACGGAAATAACAGTTAATGATCAATAGCCTACAGTGAGACTCAAGTATATTAAGATGGATGAAAACAGGGCATCTGCTAAATAGTGGAAATTTAATTATTTGGTGGAAGGAGGAATTTTTAGTAGCGGAAAGTGGAGACACTTGGAAGATTTCAGGGATAGTGTACTGAGACAGAGAACGCAGCAGTTTTCAGGAAAGGATGGGAAGAACTCGGAATCTTCTTAAAAGCGACTGCTTCAGTATTGTTGCTTAACTTTCCAATATTAAGATTTATTCCAAAAGTCCATACAGAAGAGGAATTCACAGGAGTCGAAGAGACGCGAACAACAAACGAATTACGAACGAGATCAACGCAGAGGACTTTGAGAAAAAGAATGAGACATCACCTAGAACAATCAAGGAGCAGAAGCACTCACATCAACAGAATGCAAGTACACCACGATTTCCTCAGGTGGCGTAACAAATTATTTTCTGTCTTACATCGGACAGAAAAGAGACTGTGAATTTAATCCATTCTATGGACTGTACTACTTGTGAGACTGACAGTTTTATTGTTTTGTGTGTTGAATCGAGAACTGTTTCAAGAGAGATCTTAAACAGTGTGAGGACCAAAGCTTCTGACCACTGAAATAGTTATTACGAACAAAACTGAGAGCTTGACATTCAAGCACATAGTCACTCATCATTTTGAAAACGCAAAATCCGTGTCTGTAATATTTACCATCCCAGCATAATCTAGTTCCGGGTTCTATACGGAATTATGTTTTTTTTTTTTTTTAAAAAAAAGGAGGTGGTTTGGTTAACACTTTAATACTGATTGTTAGAACAAAAATCCATTACGGACAAAATAGACATTAATGTAACAGGTTTACAGTGTGTTCAACCACGAGACAATGAGGGAGAGCAGCTTCAGGAGTTTTATTTGAGTTTTGGTAATTAAGTTTCTGATTGACATGATAGCAAGCGCTGTCTTGCTTTGGTCCAGCTATCTTAAAAAAACAGCAGCATCGCGAATCGCGACGGCAGTATGATCCATGGATAGCCATATCAGCGCTTCTGTTAAATAATATTTACTTATGCTAGCGGCAAGACACAATGAATGCCTTCTCTGTGCGATTGCAACAGAAATACCATCGTCGACAATGTTTCAAAAGCAAAGTTACTAAACACAGTCTTCCGAAATTCCTGCAACAAAGAAGACGAAGTAAATACTACAGAATGATCTCGTGTCACTGAGGTCATCGAATAATACAGAAGTCATTTATGGCGTTCCCCAAGGTAGGGTTACAGGCCCTGTGCAGTTCCCTATCTATATTAACGATTTAGGAGACAATCTTCGTGCCGCCTTACGTTTTTTGCAGATGGTGCTGCCATTTATCGCCTAGTAAAGTCGAAAGAAGATCAAAACAAATTGCAAAATGAATTAGAAAAGATATCTGTCTGGCGCGAAGATTTGCAGTTGACTAAATAATGAAAGGTGTGAGGTCATCCACATGAGTGCTAAAAGGAATCCGTTAAACTTCGGATAAAACAGTCAAATCTAAAGACCGCAAATTCAGCTAAATACCTAGGAATTACGATTACGGACAACTTAAATTGGAAAGAACACAGAAAATTTTGTGGGGAAGACAAACCAAAGACTACGTTTTATTTGCAGGACACTTAGAAAACGTAACAGATCTACTAAGGAGACTGCGTACACTATGCTTGTCCGTCCTCTTTTAGAACAGTACTGCACAGTGTGGGATCCTTACCAGATACGACTGACGGGGTAAATCGAGAAAGTTCAAAGAAGAACAGCACGTTTTGTATTATTGCGATATAGGGGATAGAGTTTCACTGGACATCATTAAAACAAACGCGTTTTTCATTGCGATGGAATCATCTCACGAAATTTAAACCACCAACTTTCTCTTCCGAGTGCGAAAATGTTTTGTTGATGACGACTTACATAGGGAGAAACTATCATCATAATAAAATAAGGGAAATCAGAGCTCGCATGGAAAGATATAGATGTTCGTTTGTTACGCGCGCTGTTCGAGATTGGAATAATAGAGAATTATTGTGAAGGTGGTTCGATGAACCCTCTGCCTCTTAAGTGTGATATGTAGAGTATCCATGCAGATGTGATGAAGATAGAGATGAATATGCTCGAGAAAGTTGTTAAAGGATCTACAGTAATTGCACTTAACAGAACTAGATTAAAGATAGTACATAATGTGACACACAAAAATACAACGTTTATCTTAGAGCCCCTAGAGTTTCAGATATCATTCTGAAGTCCTTTAGTCATTCACCGCATTAAGTGTAATTTTATACTGTGGTACCTTAAGTCTGGTTAAGCTTTAGGCATATTTACTCAACCGACATACCTGTCATTATTTGTGGTCTACGTATCTTATGCAATACTGAGCATCCAGTACATGACATTAGGGCTTTCTGTTCACTTATTCTTTGCACTATTATACATTAAACATAAATGACGTACTTGACCTCATAGCAGTTTCAGTTGGAAACGGTTAACTTATCAGTAACTGTGATTACAACAGATCCTCTGATTTACATTTTTATGTATGTCTGTACGCATTTGTATTCATTATTTGTAAGAGTTCATGTGACTGTTTGAGGGTGCTGTTTTGGCCATACCAGACAGAGGTTAGAGGAGACGATTTTGCAATTATACTCACTCAGATTTTGAAGTTATCTGTGTTCATTTGCATCTGTAAAAAGGGGTGTGGCATTCTGAATCCAGAGATGTGTTTCTGTGGCGACACCGTGCATTAAAGCGCTAAGTTTTGGCGAGTTCGTTTATGTGTGTTAGTTACAGCAGGAAGTGTTGTGGGCTGCATTAGCATTTTTCATACTTAGTGGTATTAACTAATCCAGTAGCGGTAGCAGCCTTGATAGTCAGAAGATGGGGGAAGCGCTTTAATTAACGAGTAGTACTGATGTCTCACGTGGGAACTCAAGTTCAGAAGTCCTATTTAAAAATGTATTTCACTAACCATTAAATCAACAGAATTCCGTGGATAGCACAATATCTCTTTCGCATAGTGCGTTAACAGAAATCTGGGAGCTGCACTGATTTCCTACCACATTAAAGATCAAAGGAATGGTATTATTTGCTGGCGGTAACTTTGAATACAGCCAATCATGAAAGCCATCAGTCCACACCCGCATAATTACTTTTGAGAGATTAGAGTACCAACTCCACTAATAAATTTGTGGTCTATTAACGATCTGTTGCCAGAGCAGATTACTACGCGGCACGCAACTGCACGGTGGAGGACGACCAGGAGTAATATTTGGAGGTCCCATCAATTGGAAATCAGACGGTATAACAATGGGGTGGTGGCCATATCCTTATCAGGTCAGAGACAAAGAGTATAAAAATTTTCATGTCTGTACTAAGGCAGCCGGTAGAGGCACTAAAAATTGATGTTCAGATACAGTGTGCCATGCTAAATTGTCAAATATGTTACTCCCGTAATGGTTTGCAGAAATAAGAATCGATTTGAGCTCATCTCTCCCAAAATATACTGGACACAATTCCAGACGCTTAGTTTTTGGTCATATACCCACGAGGAAAAATTGAGGGGGGAGGATATGTCGACTGTGGCACTATTTTCGGAAGTTGAAACTACAAAGTTCTGGATGGTCTTTGCCAAGTAAGAGAATGCACAGGGATAGTGTATTGTCTCTGACGAATGGTGCATGGTCAGCGGTGAAAACGCCATTGACTCGTGGGTAGTCAGCAGGTCAGATGCGGCGTGGCATGGTAGTGTTGTGGACTGGATGCCGTAGGAAAAGAGTATCAGTAAAGTTGGGACTGGGACGCCAGCCTTCTTGGTCTCTGTTTATTGCTGGTGAAGATCGCTGCATGGCACATTAAAGTCTGACCATCTTTGCATGAGATCCATTGTGGTTATTATCACAGCAGCTGACCAAAAGTGCAAGGAGGAGTCTTGCGCCCTGTTAAAATGTGTGAACAAGCAAGGCGAACTGCCGAGCTGATGTACAAGCATCAGTGATGGGACAGACTTGGCAACAGAAAAGGGTAGATGCAATGGGCCAGTTAGGTGCCCTAATTATTTAATAACTGCTTCAAGTAAATGTGTTTTCAATATGTCAATGAAAAGCGCGTTCTGAAATAACAGTTGTACTGTCTATTGTCTTCGTTAAGCCAAGAAGTGCCACTCAGTCATTCACAAAGAAGTACGTCAGTTAGTTAGTTGGTTGCGTGTTCTATAGATCAGTCACACGATACGGTAGCCGTTATAGTGTGGAATGTGTCAAGTGCACAAGAAATGCACATATGAAACAAGATTAGTGTTTTCAATTATTTATCCCATTCCCTTAAATGGCACAACATGCAATACTATATTTATAGATTTCTTTATTCTATTTACAGATTTCTTTATTCTTATTCAAGAATTCATGTATGGTATAGAAAGAGTTGTCAAATAAATACGATTTCAGTTTATTTTTGAAGCTATGACTGCTGTCTGTCAGACGTTTTATTTCATCTGGTAATTTGTCAAAAATTTTTATAGCAGCATATGTGCCGAAGATAGGTTGAGTAAAGGATAGTGTTAGTCTTTCTTTTTCTGGTATTATAATCACGAATGTCACTTGTTTTTAAACTGGTCCAAATTTCATTAGTGAGTAAATGTACAGTGGGGCTGTTATAATAATTCGCCATCTTTTAAAAAGATGCCTAGAAGATCTGCAACTATGAACCCCACACATTATTCTAACCACTTTCGTTTGAGCAGTGAATACTTTTTGTCTAAGTGTTGAGTTACCCCAAAATATTATTCAATATGACATCAGAGGGTGAAAGTGTGCAAAGTATGTTAGCTTACTAATTTCTATATACTTAAAATTGGCAGTTATTCTGATTGCACAATTTGCTGAACCTAGTCGCTTTAGAAGATCCAAAATATGAATTTTCCAATTAAGATTCTCATGTACATGTACACCCAAAAAATTAGTATGCTCTACCCTGTTTACTGACGTCTGTTGATGTGTTATTTGTATTGAAGGAACTGTACTTTTTGCAGCAGAAAATTGGATGTACTGTGTTTTTTCAAAGTTTAAAGCAAGCCCATTTGCAGAAAACCAATTAATTACTTTTCCAAAGACCTTATTTGTATCGTTTTCAATTGGAGTTTCTTTTACTGGATTAGTAATGATGCTTGTATCATCAGCAAACAGTGTCAGTTCAGCTTCTTGTTTCAGATAAGAAGGGATGTCGTCCACATATATCAAGAACACAAGGGGACCCATGATTGAACCCTGTAGAACAGCTAATGTAATTTCACCCTAGTTAGATGAAGTGGAAAACTTATTTAAATCACTTGACCCATATAAAGAAACTTTTTGTTTTCTGTTCTGTTGGTATGACTTATGCCACTCATATGCTATTCCATTTATACCATAGAATTGTAATTTCTGTTACATAATGTCATAGTTCACACAATAAATTGCTTTGGACAAGTCATAGAAAATATGGCGACATTTTACATTTTAAGACTCTTATGTGGACAGTGAAACTGTATATTGCTGTGTCAGTGGAACAGCATTTTTGAAATCCAAACTGCGATTTACTAAGCATCGCATTACTGTTGAGGTGGCTAACCAATCTTGAGTACATTAGTTTCTCAAAGATTTTTGAAAATGCTGTAAGAAGGATACTGGCCGGTAATTATTGACATCTGTGGTTTTCCCTTTTTTGTAGAGAGGCCTGACAATGGCATATTTTAACCTGTCTGGAAAAATACCCTGAATCAGTGATGCATTACTTATGTGACTCAAAACATCAGCTGTAATTGCTCCACATTGTTTTAATAACTTGTTAGAGATGTCATCTACTGCAACAGAACATTTAATTTTCAAAGACTTAATAATTTTACTTATTTCACAAGAGCTTGTTAGGTCAAACTTAATCTCACAAAAATTTTTCAAAACTTACTCTTCTGTGTACTCCCTGGCTTTTTCTTTTGAATTATTCTCACCAACTTTTTCTCCCACGCTTAAGAAATGGTTGTTAAATACATTAGCTACTTTTGTACTGTTTGTTAGTATGGTCTCATTCCCGTTAATAGTAATACTTCTTACCCCAGTGGTTACTTTTCCTGTCTCCCTTCTTACAGCATTCCATATTGATTTGAGTTTATTACTGGAGTTGTTAATTTCTTCTCTAACATACATATTTCTTGATTTCCTTACAACTTTTCTCAGTGTGTTACAATACTAGTTCTTGCTGTCTCATACAGTTTTCTTTTTCTTTCTGAAGACACTTTAATACCTGTAGTAATCCAAGGTTGCTTTGATTAGTGTGTGGTGTTACATTTAGTAATTTTCTTTAGGAAACAATGTTCAAAAAGGGTATAAATTTATCAAGAAATATGTTGCATTTATCACTAGCATTTGACACATTATATACAGCTCCCCAATTCACATTTCTTATACTTTCTCTGAAGTGCTCTGTAGGTAGTGGGTTGAGCAACCTCACACTTTCATCAATGGTTTCTTAACTGTACACTATGTTAGGCTTTGTAAGTTAATCGGTTGTGCATCATGGTCTGACAATCCAGTTACCAGAGGGAAAGCGTGTGTTTGTTTTACATCCTCTCTCTGTAAAAATACATCATCTATTAGAGTGCTACTGTCTTGAGCTACATCAGTAGGGAAATTGACCACTGATTCTAAGTTATATGAAGTTAATAACACATATAGTTCACTTTTCCTATCAGAATTACTTACAAAGTATACATTAAAATCACCACAGATTAATAACTTCTTCCTTTTGTCTAACAGGCAGCATAATAGGGAGTCAAATTTTTTTATGAATAGCTCCGAATGAGGACCTGCACACTGTTGCTAATATCAATACTACATTATCCAGCTGAAGTTCACATGCACAAACCTCAAAGTACTGATCAACACAAAATTTGTTTACTTCTACAGTTCTGTACTTATACAGACAGAGTATATCAATCTCATTCTTATTTTTAAGATCATCTAAACACACTAATAGCTCATCTACTTTATTTTTATTCCCCTGATATTTTGATGAAGTAAGTTGATACTGCCCTTAGCTTTGCCCCTATTTACTGTACATGAAGTTTCTTTTATTCTATTTATCTTGATTGTTGACTGTCTAGTCTTGGCTTTAACCTAAAAACCTGTCTGCCAGGAACCATTAAACACAGGGATCACCCCTTGTGTGACTGTGGCCCCCCTTACAGTTTCTGCTAATAGAGAAGCTAACTTATTTTTCCCCATCCTATTTAGGTGTATTCCATGTGTAGTGTATCCCCATCTACTAATAGCATTAACTGGAACAAAACTTATGTGAGATTTTGCCGGTGTCTGGAGCATCCTGTTCAGCTCAGTGTTAGCATGCCTTACAGCAGTGTTTACTCTGGGCTGATCATAGCGTTGAAAGACCTCCACAAACCCCAAATTTGTGTGCCCAGTTTCTGCTCCTGTTTTATCCAGGTCACTCCTATCACTGTGTCTGGGATTCATAGCCAGACTGTTTCCTGTTCCCCCCCATTATAATTACCTGATCTTCCTTCTCCAAGTCCCTACAAAGCTGACCTAAGTTTTCTGTCACCTGCTAGCACTTGGTTTCACAAAACGTGTGACCTGGTAACCTGTACCTAATTTCTCCTGAAGCTGCTGGCCCGCACCCCTCCCATGACTGCTGCCTATATGCACAATTCTTCTTTTCCTATTCTAGTTTGATCCCGACCTGTCTTTTTTCTTTAAGCTAATACTCTACTTCAACCTTCTTTCAACTACATCTGGATGAGGCCCCTTCCTCCACTTCAGATAGCAAACCAAACTGATTTACTATTTAAATTTCTGGAATTTTTCAAGTGTTTACCTTTTTCGCCCTTTGCTTGCTACCTTTTCCCAGTTCCCAGTGTCTTTTTCCTCCATGAACCTACAAACTTTCAAGTTCGCGTTTTCTAATTCAGCCTTAATTTGGCTACGAAGTGATAACTCTAGTTAAAAACGAAAATCTACACTCGCACGAAATTTACGCCTAAAATAAGTAAACAAAACTAGCGACTACCGGCCTTTACGAAATACTTCCTTTTCGATCTAAATACGGCCAGGAAAGCGAAACCTTGAATAGATAGCCTAGAGAAGAAGTAAATACACTACTATAAAATGTAATATTAACTAAATTGGCTCTTATTTCAATATTAATCACTTAACTTAGCGAGAGCTTCGTATAAGCGCGTCTGCCTAGTTGTATTGCAAAAGACTCTTTTTCTTGAAGAAAGATGTTGACGTTGGTTTGTCGAGGCAGCTAATGGCTAATGGCTGAAGTTAATTAACGAGTAATTGTCAAGACTATTGACTTTCTTATAAAGCTAGTAGAATATTTTATTTGAGCATTTCTCTTTGGGAAGTGTGAATATTGTATTATTGTATGTACTAGGGATTATTTTAATAGCAACAAAATACTTACGGTTTGCTGTTCTGCGGAGTCAGCAAGGAGTATGCGTTAGATAACAAATAGTCTTTTAGTTGTTATTTGTTGAAACTAAAAGAACATTTTCCTTTTGAGTTTCTATCTTTAAGAGTTTTTTTGTGCTATAAATTTATTTTCGTTAAATTAAATATTCATGCTCAAAAATAAGTTGCTCACACCTTAGTTGAATGTTCTATTTTGCTGCAAACAAACACACCTTTGTGAACTTGTTAATCCTTTGGTATTTTCCGTTCCATTTACTGTATTGCAAATGCTAATAAATAAAAGTTCTTGCCTTATTTCTCAAGAAACTTATTTTTTTCTTGAAGATTCATTTCATTCTTGATGACTTTGCTTATAATTTTAAAGTACCCTCTGCAGTTTGATATAACCCTCTAATTAGCCATGTATCTTCATGCTTACTTACATGATAGGATAATGTAATCTACTTGCACTTGTTACTTTCTTACCTCATCGTCTTCAAAGCAGCCTATGATTATTTTGCAATGTGTATTATATTTTTGTCGTTGTCGCTCAAATCGTTGCATAATATTTTTCCTGATGTCCTATAGCTATTTCACGTTTATTAGACCTGCAATTTATCTGCAATTATTTACAATGGTAGTCACAACTTTGTTTGTAAAATGTTTGGGGGAAACACAGATTATATGAAAGCGCAGAGGACTTAAGTACAGCTCTAGAACACTATTAAAAATCTGCATTTTACATTACCCCACCCTGTCTAAAGTAAAAAAATTTGATCACGCATATAGTTGATGAAATCTTCATGAGTTATCAGCCGAGCCCTGGCGTCGTGTTGTCTCAATGTTTCAACGAGTTTCTTACCAATCATCTTCAGGCGGCCGTCCCTCCCAATCCATCTACTGCCCGTATTCTGATCGGGCTACTCAGCGGTGTGGTTTAAAGGGAGGGGGGAGTGATTCGCTCAACCGATGATCAAAGACGTCAAAATTAATTTCTTGAAATGAGTTGTTAGAGACTTTAATAAGACCATCAAAAATATTAACGACAAACTAGGTGCAGACAGTATCCTAAAATGGCGAAATAAGTATACAAAGGTCGATCTAACTAAAACGTCTCGACGTGCTTTGTATGAGAACAAATCTGAATTATGATAGCTGAAGATTGCGTACACGTAATCACTGCATCAAAGAACTTGCTAATTAGGCCCACATCAGCCACGCTCTTTTAGTGTCAGAGAAATACAAGTTTAAATTACATTTTACAATATGATTCCCAAGATTACATCGGTATTAAAATCCTGTGATATTTTCCAGAAAATGGAAAAATTCTTACAGTTCAGCTTAAAGGCTTCATACAACAAATCTGGACAGCTTATTGCTACTAATATTTTCAGACTATTGCCAAGAAGTAATGGAACTTATGCAAGCATCGTGATCGCGTTGAAAGTTTTTTTCTAAATTTGTACATTTATACCCACTAATAAAGGCAAATGATGAAATTATGGTTTTGAAACTGTAAGAGGATTATTTTGTGAGCTCTGTTTGATTGGGATCTATTATGACAGAGAATGCTTTCCAGCGCAGATGTAAATTACAGAGAATATTTACAGTGGATAAGAACATACAACACATACACATCTCGAATTACAGACTAGCTTATAACGGACTGCAGACTGGAGCCGAACACGCTATGTGGAATTGGTTCGTTTTTGTGGCAAAAGACCCAATGGTCGGAGAAAAAAACCTTCAAAGTTTTCAAGCACCTTAAGTCACTTAAGATAAACGCCAACATAAACAGTTTCATCATTATTATGTCGCACCATTCACAATTAGCAATACTGCATGTTTTGAATCGGTTGAACTTGAATACAAGAACCCTATGAAGAGTTATGGCTTTCATAGCATTGAAAATGTTAAACAACGTCAGCGACGAGGAGAGTGTACGGCAGCGGAAAAAGTATGATAAGATTTTTCCTGATCTTTGAAGAGGGTGAAATGAGGTAGAGTCAGTGATAGAGCAGGTAGACTACAGATGGGTTGCTTCAGCGAGGTGATTTATCTACTTGATGCATTGTTATAAATAAGTACTGTGCTACATATTCATTCCTTTTTGTGGACGGAAGAAAGTGATACCACAGGAGTCATATGCTGTGCGCGAAACCTTGTGTGTAGTTCTTCCAACACAAGGCCAACGTCAGTCGAGGAGTATTTAACGAAAGCATTGGTGTTGAAGCTTGATGCCACTGGTATTTAACCTTATTGTGTTCACATGTTGACGACGTAATGCAAGTGCTGTGGGTGCCTGCATCACAACGTGCAGCTGTCACGTTGGGTCTCGAAGAGGAGGCGTGCTGGCGACTTAAAAACATACATTCACTCTATGTTTCCCATCTGTCAATGAACCAGTCCGTGAAAGTGTCACTGGCGATGTTACGACGACTGTTGCATTGAACGACTGTAACAGTGCATCATTTAATTTTCTTAAGTGGTCTATTTTGCATCTTTCTGACATCTTGTAATGTAAATATCATACAAAACATATTCTAGATCTATTTTTTTTGGCATAATTATAGCTAATGGTTTGTAAATGTGTGCCAGTTGCTATACATAAGGGAATTCGTTTTCTTTCTGATGTTAGCAAACTGTTTATACATTGTTGTGCAGGAACGTTTTAGTTGTTGTATTCGGGTTCTGGTCTTGAATAATAACATGCTATATTTTAATAGACTTTTGCTACACGTATCATGAGTTTCATACTACAAAATATTTGATTTACTGCTTTAGGGTGACACTGTACAAAATTACACTTTTTCAAATAATTACAGTGCAGCTCAGGGTACTTAGGCCCTTTTTGCATTCTTCCATTTTATATTTCTTTATTATGGATTCGCCATTTTCAATCAGGTATAAAAAAAATTCTTGTCTGGGGATGTGAGTATATCATGCTCACAATATAATTTATTTACTGCTTTATTTATGTCTTTACTTCTGCACACCTGTTAGCGTTACACAATCAGGCATAATATTACAGATCAACAGAACCCCAGCGAAATCCGTAACCAATGAAAATATTACGAGCTACTTTCAGAGACCAATAAAGCTGATTGTGTAAGGTGCGCGCTGAAGCAGACATTCAGAGAGAGAGAGAGAGAGAGAGAGAGAGAGAGAGAGAGAAAGAGAGAGAGAGAGAGAGAGAACCTCATCAGTCTTGACAGGCGTCACGTACATAAGAATTTTCACATGGCCCCATAACAAGAAATCACGTGGAGTGAGATCAGGTGAACGTGCTGGTCACTTGAAAAGACGTCCTCTGCCTATCCGCATTTCGGAGAATATCTGGTATAGGTGCTCACGAATCCTCAGTCCAAAGCGAGGGGGCTCCATCATTTTGGAACCACATCCATTGACGAATATGAAGTGGGACATGATCCAGGAACCAATATTAGCAACAATATTACCGGTATATGTATCCAGTGTCAGAGTTATCAGAACTACTTTCGTATATACCTTTCGACTCGGTCGCTTCCAGATCAGAGTCCCTTACCGCAGATTGATACATTTTCCCTTTCCTATTTTCCTTGAAAGTTCGTAACATCATAATGGAATCACTCTGTATCTTTCAGTTACACTGGAATTTGAACCAAAATTATCATCGAAATTTTCAAAAGTATTTAATCTTTCCTTTAAATGTCTAAGCCCCAAATTAGTTGCACATGAAACCTTGTACATAGGTTGTGCATCAGCCTAGACTGATAGTTCACAACAAAAGTTAATCTCCTGGTACAAATAAAAAAAAAATATTTGACCCAAAAACGTACACAGACGTAATCAAAAAGTACCTTACCAGGAAATCAGTTTATAATGCAAGAAAATTTGTTTCTTCCCCTTTCTGCTTTACGTTAGCTTCAAATAGGAGTCCTTGTTTTATTTTGCCTTTTTATTTAATTATTTCCAGAAGAAACATGTCTCGCTAGTGGACTGGCTCAGGGAGAAGAATTTTTTATCCTCAGCAGAATTAGTTATTTCGTTAGCACAGTAATAAGTATTACGCTTTTTATAGGTCGAAGAGTGTCTCAGATATTCGCTGCTATTACTGACGTATGCTTCTCAGCATACAGTAAGGGCTCTTCTGCTTGAATTCAAGGTAGGCTATATCATTATTTGGGAATTACAACTCAGAGTGGTTGCAGATTATATTACAGGAAAGTGTGGTTTCAATGTTCTATGTTGCACTTACCCGTTGTTAACAAGTTACAGAGTTGCCTGTTCTACTCCATAGGTAGTCTAGTGCGAGATAAAATGCAATCAGCTTACCGCCGGAAGCATAACGAATATCTTCCCAGAAGCGGAATCGTTTATTGTCACACGTGTAGTAATACTAAACAGTGATCACGCAAACAGTGCCAGTCAGGATTAGGCTCTTTCGCAAAGTGATTATTGTTCGTCAGATTTGTGTTTTTACATTAAAACCCGAATCTTACTCCTTTAGAAGTACTCTTTAATCACGTCTAATGGAACCCTCTTCTCAAATTTGGAGTCAATATGATTAAATGTCCCACATAATACAGACGTCGAATTTATGTGCGTCATGTAATTTATGGTGTGTACGGTGCCTCCCACGAACTGTGTTGGCTGTTCCAGAATTTATACGCACATTATAGAAATGGATATATGTATTTTCCACATCTCCTCCTAAACTTCGGACCAATTTAACCTTACTTTTTACACATATCACTTATTGTTTTGAAAGAAGGTAAGAACTGTCTACCTATCAAACAGGTAGGATAGAGCTCACGACGCGCGAACAGCCACACTTTAGACACCCAGCATTTGCGAATGAGAACAGTTACTGACTTGCAACAGCCTTTACAATTAACTTAAAATCTGTACCACACTTTTCCTCGCTGACCGTCGCCGCCAAAATAATGAAAGGAAAAAAGTTTATATCTTGCTAGGTTTTCACTGTTCATACAGTAAAACTGCCCTATGAACTATGACTTTTTACTTTATTACTTCTTTGATACTAATTGTATTAGCAACAAATTTTACCGGCAGCATTCTCATATATTACTGAATGTAACAGCAAAATTGTAACATTGTACAATACATAGTTAAGGAGATATGACTTCATAAACACTGAGATGTGTGTTAAGTGCCACTTCATGTAAGACATTTAAATTTATTACCGCATTGCTATCAACTCAGTTTGCAACACTTTTCACATACAGTGTCAATTTATGCCACTGAATGTACACTTGACAGCAAAAAAAGTGGGTCACGCCTGAATTCCAATGTGTAGGCTGCACCTGAATGTATGCAACCAACATAGCATATCTGTGTTGCTCATCATCGCAACCCTCCACAGTACAGTCGTTGTAAGATACACAATGGGTACCGCTAGAGACTACTAGAGATCACTGGTCTTTATGACAGTCTGTCCAGATGTAAAGTAACACATTGATAGCACAGAAGAGATCGGACAGTACTTAACGTTTGTAAACTAAACTTAATTACAATAAGTGACATTTCAAACGTTATGGGACAACTAATTTTGTCACATAAATCGTTCAGTAATCCTTAGGCAAAATTAAATATTTGAGACAGTATATGGATTTATAAAGTTGTAAGGCAATTGGAAACAAGTTCTTTGCTGTCTAAAAGGTTTACCAAACACATGCTGAACGTCGTTCAACGTTCAATGGGGAGTGGTTTTGCAGCAACTTTATGTAATGCCAAGCAGTAAAAAGAAACGTGATTAACGGCGGCAAGCACTCTACGAAAATCCCAACATTAACAGCGAATATCAAGTAATATCATTGTTGACATTACTCATCAACAGTTACTTGTACACAAAGTTGTACTTTAAATGACATGACCAACGTCTTCGTTCTGGATCCGGACGCAAACCCAGAATGCAAGCCATTGTTAACCAAGCAAAGCTTTGTGCCTTATCGAGACTCGATCATGAGGCAGGAAGAGACGTCACATATTGACGTTTGCACCAGTATCGGTTATCAATTCTCAACTTGAGCGTAAATGACGATAATCTACATCTACATCTACATCCATACTCCGCAAGCCACTTGACGGTGTGTGGCGGAGGGTACCTTGAGTACCTCTATCGGTTCTCCCGTCTATTCCAGTCTCGTATTGTTCGTGGAAAGAAGGATTGTCGGTATGCCTCTGTGTGGGCTCTAATCTCTCTGATTTTATCCTCATGGTCTCTTCGCGAGATATACGTAGGAGGGAGCAATATGCTGCTTGACTCTTCGGTGAAGGTATGTTCTCGAAACTTTGACAAAAGCCCGTACCGAGCTACTGAGCGTCTCTCCTGCAGAGTCTTCCACTGGAGTTTATCAATCATCTCCGTAACGCTTTCGCGATTACTAAATGATCCTGTAACGAAGCGTGCTGCTCTCCGTTGGATCTTCTCTATATCTTCCATCAACCCTATCTAGTACGGATCCCACACTGCTGAGCAGTATTCAAGCAGTGGGCGAACAAGCGTACTGTAACCTACTTCCTTTGTTTTCGGATTGCATTTCCTTAGGATTCTTCCAATGAATCTCAGTCTGGCATCTGTTTTACAGACGATCAACATTATATGATCATTCCATTTTAAATCACTCCTAATGCGTACTCCCAGATAATTTAGGTATTAACTGCTTCCAGTTGCTGACCTGCTATTTTGTAGCTAAATGATAAAGGATATATCTTTCTGTGTATTCGCAGCACATTGCACTTGTCTACATTGAGATTCAATTGCCATTCCCTGCACCATGCGTCAATTCGCTGCAGATCCTCCTGCATTTCAGTACAATTTTCCATTGTTACAACCTCTCGATACACCACAGCATCATCTGCAAAAAGCCTCAGTGAACTTCCGATGTCATCCACCAGGTCATTTATGTATATTGTGAATAGCAACGGTCCTATGACACTCCCCTGCGGCACACCTGAAATCACCCTTACTTCGAAAGACTTCTCTCCATTGAGAATGACATGCTGCGTCGTGTTATCTAGGAACTCCTCAATCCAATCACACAATTGGTCTGATAGTCCATATGCTCTTACTTTGTTCACTAAACGACTGTGGGGAACTGTATCGAACGCCTTGCGGAAGTCAAGAAACACGGCATCTACCTGTGAACCCGTGTCTATGGCCCTCTGAGTCCCGTGGAGGAATAGCGCGAGCTGGGTTTCATATGACCGTCTTTTTCGAAACCCATGCTGATTCCTACAGAGTACATTTCTAGTCTCCAGAAAAGTCATTATACTCGAACACAATACGTGTTCCAAAATTCTAGAACTGATCGACGTTAGAGATATAGGTCTATAGTTCTGCACATCTGTTCGACGTCCCTTCTTGAAAATGGGGATGACCTGTGCCCTTTTCCAATCCTTTGGAATTGTTTGTACGAAACCAGGAACCCTAACATGACAGTTACTTTCTTGGTAATTAACCTCAAAAGACGATGTATATTGTTGCATTGTCAAGGAACAAAGGATGCACATGTTTAAAATTGAAATGCCATCATGTAATGCTGGTGACAAGGATGCGAACCCAGCACCTAATTGGATTGTTGAATAAGTACGTAAAATCAGAATGTAGATATCACAGTTTGTCACCAGTAGTGAGTTTGGAACCTTAAATGACGACTTAAGTCGTATTGCCTGACCGGGATTCGAACCCGGCGCCTACCGTTTCGTTGTCTAACCAGGAACAGACGAGAAATGTCCAATGTTGGTCCACCATTAGCGAGATGTGCGCATGTTTAACTAGAAATAAGGCGACGAAAACGACTATGCTGACTGAGAGTCGAAGGCCGCACACATGGTTATGAAGACACGTTAATGATCAAATTCTTATTCAGTAGTAGCTAGGAGTAGCATGTTTGGTTGCAAACCTTAAGGCCTTTCTCATCCCTAGTAACGTGTTGCCTAATAGCTGCGATATCATGGTGTTTATTTACAAGTGGATGGACTGCCGTAAAGAGTAATGTTCTCTAGTAGTCGTGTATCACTGAGATGTAAATGAAGTGCCTCAGCAGAAAGTAATTTCCGTCGTGCAGCACGTATTGTTTCAGAGACACTGCGTACATGTTATAAGTACACAAAATGTGTATTATATACTACGTATGTACTATTATTTGGAGAAGCTGCCGCCAAATCTGTCTACTTTTACATTCTGCTTAGTTGTCGTGCTTGAATACACGTTTTCATAAGGCTACATCTAATGCAGAGCGCTTACAAGAAAGAATAGTTTCCTGCGTCATGCTATTGCTAGCTAGGTGAAATATTTTGTGGTAGCTATGTTTAATGTGAATGTATTTTTGAACGTATTATTCCTTAAATATTTGAATGAATCGTGAACTCTAGGTGTGCCTGCACATGTTATAGCATAATAGCTGTAGCTGCGTTAGTTTATACTACAGACTTAGGTAGGTTAAGTGTATCTTTTGATCCTTCAAGGGGTGATCGTGGCCTTGCGGCCCGGGTCTGTACTAGCCGCGGCTCGCGAGCTACGGGCCAGCCAGGCTGGCCGAGGCGAGACGGAAGTGAGCGAGCTGGCGGTGGCGTTGGTGGGCCAACAGCCCGGGACGAGCCAGCACGGCTGCGCCGCATGCCTCTGCCTCTGCCGCTCTGTTTGACGTAAATATGTTTGCCTCCTCTCCTGGCATCAGTATAAGAGCGGCAAGCAGAAATACGCATCAGGCCCTCCCGGATGATGCCCTCTCTCCCTCCATTTTCCTTCCTATCAACTCTGATCCTCACCCCCCTCCTTTCCTCCGTCCTTTCCCTGGGCTCCCTCTTCCTCCCCCCCCCTTCCATCCTGTGTTTTCTCCCCGCCTACCCTCCTCCCTATCTCCTTTCCCCCCCCCCCCCCCGATTCCTTTTGTACTCCCCTCCTCTGCCTTCCCCACTCCCTGGCACGTCTGCTCAGCACCCCCCCCCCCCTCTTATGTATCCTCATCTTCCATTGGCTCCTTTCCCCCCTCCCCCTTCACTTTTCCTCTCCTTCCCCCCCCCCTTTTTCCCGTCATCTGACCAGTTTCCCCCCACCTGCTCTCGGGTGTGGTATGTCTTATTTGTGCCAATTTTTTAGTGCAGTGTTTAAGTGTGTGTTCAGTGTTGTGTGTCTTTCAACAGTGTTGCGAACAGAAATCATGCTGTCGCTGGGTGTGCTTTTTATATCTCTTGCGAACAGAACCCAGACTGTCGCCGTGTTTTTTAATCGTCTGTTTATTATTTTTCTGCTTCCTGTGTATTTTATTAGCATCATCCACCCTGTGTTTTATGTTTTAAGCTCCAGAATTTTCTGCCATTTTACCTTTAAGTCACCGATTTTATCGCCAACTCTTATTATTTTTTTATTATCTTCATCTTTTTAAAAAAAAATTCTGTAGGCTGAAGAGCGGCGTAATAAGCTGCTGCCAACCCGCCCCCTTTAGGGGGAATCGAAACTCAATAAAGGAAAAAAAAATACGCATCAGGCTGTCTGCCGTAATGGCTCACTGGGAGAGGTATATTCGAGACAGAGTCGTCGATCTCATTGAAGAAAGAGGATGTTGCATCAGAGAAGCTGGCGGACGGTGTGGCGTACCACATACCACTGCAACGAGATGGTGGAGGATCTGCCATGAAAGAGGCACCACCAACAGGTTCAAAATGGCTCTGGGCACTATGGGACTTAACTGCTGTGGTCATCAGTCCCCTAGAACTTAGAACTACGTAAACCTAACTGACCTAAGGACATCACACACATCCATGCCCGAGGCAGGATTCGAACCTGCTACCGTAGCGGTCGCGCGGTTCCAAACTGTAGCGCCTAGAACCGCTCGGCCAATCCGGCCGGCCCACCAACAGGGTTCCTGACTCAGGCAGGGAGAGAGTGAGCCCACACAGGAAGACAGGGACCTAGTGTCTAGGAGCAGAGAAAATCCCTTTCTGAACGCGAAGCAGTTGCGGCGGGAGACCAACTTCCCCGGCTCCAGCGACACGATTCGCCGAAGGCTGAGGGACGCTGAACTGCATGCACGACGATCCGCGTGAAAGAAGAGCTCAGGGAAGACAATGTTTTACACCGGCTAGCATTTGCGGAACTCCATCTAAGGGCGTCGTGGGACAACGTCATTTTCACTAATGAGAAGGTGTTTTCCACCAGTAACGACGGTCCACGAATCGTTTACAGGCCGGCTATCTGTTACCTGCTGGGGTTGGATTTCTGTGGGAGGGGCGGAAATTCTTCACAGGATAGAAGGAACTCTAGACAGCGTGCAGTATGCCCATATATTGGAAAATGTGATGCTTCCGTCAGTGCGAATGCTGTACGCAGAAGGGGACGTCAAATTGTAAGAGAACCATTTTCCCATTAACAAGTCTGCATTTGTTCAGCAGCGGCTCTCTATGATTGGCGTCATCGTCATGGACTGGCCGCCACGGGCGGCTGATATGAACCCCATGGAAAACATGTGGGCTGAGGTCACCACAACATTAACAGGGAACTGGCCACGAAACCAACCAACTACTGCGGACGCTCTTTGGGACTGCGTCCTGGAAGCCTGGGAGGAAGTTGCTTCTTCTGGCTGTTACCTCCGACGGCTTATACATTCTATGCCAAGACATATGATATAAGTAAAAAATAATTAAGAATTCTGGATAAAATGTTAGAGTCCTTAAAATGTTTTGTTATGTCTTCTTTTTCGTCATTTTTCCTCATTGGAAGCTAGTGGAAAATCGCTTGGGAACAGAAAAGATACGATCTGGGTTAGTTTTCCTTTGAGTTGCCTTTTTAATTCAAGTGGGTTTCTTTTGAATATACAGTTTGTTAAATATTCTATTTTGATTTCATTTATACCCTGTCTAGATACTTACAAACTAATCAGCGTAGATGGACTCTGTCACAGTAGTTTTTGTTATTTCAAATACATTTCTCTCTTCCCCTCCATCCATGAATACACCCTCCGTCCTCCACATAATACGCAAACGATTTCATATTATTACTCGTTGTTAATATCTCCTCTATTCTCTCTCACACACTCTCTCTCTCTGACACTATCGCCGTAAGTGCCCTTCTATTCCATTCCCCAAAACTTTATAAACAAATCTAGCCGTTTCCATTGACGCTACATTTTCTCTTTTAATTGCTGCTGTCTTTACTCTCTATCGTTTCTCCCAACACCTATGAAACCGTATTCTTTGATCTCCTCTTCCCTATAACCCATTCTTCGTTCTGAAAACAGTCCTTCCTTATCTCTCGGTCCTAAGATAAAAAGGAACTGTGGCACACATCTAAGTAAGCAATACTTTGCAAGCATTTCACGATTATATTTTGCACTTCTGCACTTCTATCCATTCCCACATCTCGCCCTCCTTCCTGTTACCCGTCCCTTGACATCTGCATCTACATCTAAATGAATACTCTGCAATTCACAATTATGTGCTTGTCAGGGGCTTCTGTGGTCTGGTGGATTAATCTTGTACCGATGTGTAAAACGTGTAGGTTCACGTCTCACGTCAGGCGTAGATTTTTTACACATACAAGTACTCTCCTTCACCCCTAGTAACGCCAAGTGCAGAACGCCGGTAAGCTCCGTAGTTCAATATCCACAGTGAAGATAACATCCCTTCGCTGCCGACTGGG
The DNA here is from genome assembly GCF_023864275.1 of Schistocerca cancellata. NCBI lineage: Eukaryota > Metazoa > Arthropoda > Insecta > Orthoptera > Acrididae > Schistocerca > Schistocerca cancellata. The sequence goes on along the minus strand of NC_064628.1, from coordinate 179,327,360 downwards.
GCAGAGCGGCACTCGTTTGAGCTGTGACAGATGGATAAACCCCGGAAGGCAGAGACTCTATCATCAGCAAGCCGTCGTGAACTAGAAAACGTATTTCATTTAATGAACCAATGGCCATGTAAGTTCACAAGGCTCTTACTTTATTTGAAACTGAGACGTTGAAAATTGTGGTGCTGGACTGGGATTCGAATTCGATTTCACTGTGTTCACCAAGATTGAAAACTCTTCTAGGCCTCTTCGAAAGGCACCTATCTGGTTTCTAATCCTGATCAGCACAGAATATTCATTACTTCGTTTCAAGCCCTAGCATGTGAACTCCGAACTACTAGTGAAAATAGTTGCATTTTCAACGTCTCTTCGTGCGTTGTCAGCTGTAACATGTTCGTTTCAACTCACAGCCACATGATGAGCTTTTTATCACGCCATTACAAGATCAAACGTTTCCTTACATCTTTTCAAGTTCAAACATTCCTCTCCATCCTACTGGCGAAAACGGATTTGGGTTTGGCGTTGTGTTCGTTGTGATCACCAACGACGATATGTTGTGGATTCAACTTCTAGCCAGCAGAGTATTTTCCATCACATCGTTGAATGTACAAACATGCCACTCCTACCTATTACTGGAAAAGAATTTGATAGTTAAAGTGACTTCATGGCCACGTGTGCGGGGTTTGAATTCCATTCAGCACAGAACTTTTCGTCGCCTGATGTCTAAACATGCGCACATCTCGCTACTGGTGGACAAATAATAGCTATTTCTCGTCTGTTCCTGGCTATAAAACGACGGCGCTAGTTGCTGGGTTCGAATCCCAGTCAGGCAAAAACAATTCTATCGTCATTTAAGATTCCAACATCTCGCTATTGGTGAAAACATTTGATATTTAACTTCTGATTTTACGTACTTCGTTAACAATCCGATTAGGTTCTGGGTTTGCATCCCTGTCACAAGCTTTACATGATGGCATTTAAATTTTAAACATGAGCGTACCTTGATCCTTGTGAATGGCACTATATTAAAGGTCGTTGGGGGTAGTTCCTAGGAAGGTAACTGTTACGTCAGGATTCCCAGTTCAGTACAAACATTTTCGTCATTTATTTCCAGGATTTGAATTGATAACTGATACTGGTGCAAACGTCTATACTTCACGTCTCTTTATGCCTAGTGATCGGGTCTCAATAATGCATAAACAAAGCTTAGCTTGGTAAGCAATGGATGTAGGTGTTGGGTTTGAATCCAGGTCCAGAACGACGACGTTGGTCATTTCATTTAAAGTTCAAATTTGTGTACACGTAGCTGTCGATGTGTTACGAGTACTATGGTGATTCGTTGTTAATGATGAGATTTCCGTAGAGTGCTTGTTGCCGTTAATTTTGCTATTTTACTGGTTCGTCCAATATCCAGTTTCCAGACCCACTCGCCGTTGAGCGACGTTCAGCACGTGGATGGAAAACCTTTTCGAGAGCGAAAAACTTTTTTCCAGTTGCCGAACAGCTTTTTAACTCCATATATTGTCCCAAGTATTTAATCTTGACTAAGGATTACTGTACGATATATGTAAAATAATCCGTTTTCTCAGAACTTTAGGAATGTCACTTGTTGTAATTAAGGTTAGTTTATGAGTGTTATGGGGTGTCTCATCGCTAGGAACGTGTTTTCTAATATGTTTTGTATGACGATATTAGTTGACGCTTGGACTGACTGCCATAAAGACCTTTGGTCTCTAGTAGTCTCTTGCGGTACCCATTGTGTGTAGTCAAACGACTGTACCCCATGGGTTTTGGTGTGTAGAGGACTTGCAACACAGCTGCGATATGTTGGTTGTATTCGGCAGTGACCCACTCTTTTTGCTGTCAAGTGTACCTGCAAAAATATACCATTTTGTGACACATGCTTCAGGAGAGATGACGTCAAATACTAAGATACGTGATAAACTGTGGCATCGTGTATTACATTTTAATTTATGACTTTGTTACTACTAACTCTATTCACAGCGCAATGCGCAGACAGTAGGCATATACCCCACTGGATTCATCTGCTTAACCTGGTCATTGTACAACTCATAATTCGTGAGATACGACGTCATAAACATTAAGCTCTGTGAAAATGAAACTGTAGGGCGACAGTCGCTAGAGTTACTGATGGAATATGTGTACAAATACGTGTGAAATATGTTAAGTACATGTGAAATATATTTGACTTGTGCGTACGCAGGCAAAGCCGTGGGTAAAAATGCTCATCCGAAACTCCTGGAACGATTTCAATCAAATTTGGGACACATATTAGTTACGATCTGAAAAGATATGTTGTGAGGGTATGAACCACCAGTGTCCTAATGGTGTCAGCGTCATAACGTGGAGAGAGAAGGGGTAGGTGGAGACCAACAGGCAGCGACGGGGAAGGAGCAGATGGACACACATAGAGGGACAAAGAGATGGACAGGAAGAGTGGGAGGGGAAATGGCCAGAAAGAGGAGAGAGGAAAAGATGTACAGAAAAGGAAAGAGGAAGAGATGGACATAGACAGGAGGAGGAAGAGATAGCAGAGAGAGGATCAGGAGGAGGTCAACAGAGAGAGGGAAGGAGGAAATGCACAGAGAAAGGGAAGAAAGGAGATGGATAGAGAGAGGGGAGAGGAGGAGATGGACAGAGAGAGGAAAGAGGATGAGATGAACAGGGAGAAGGGGGAAGAAAAGATACACAGGGAGATGGGGGACGGGGACATGGACAGAGAGGGGGAGAAGGATTAGATGTACAGAGAAAATGGTAAGGAGGGGATGGACTTAGAGAAGATTGGAATCAATGTATACCCGTGCAACGCCCGGTACTCAGATAGTTGTAAATAAACTACTGCAAAAAGTGAACCCTCGTGCCTGTTGAGCTCGCTGAGATTCATAGTAGATTCAGTTTAGTGCAATAAAGATGCATTCTCCCTCTCCTCTGGAACCTGGAGTGAAAACTTTTGCTTGTAGTAGAATTCTCACGTATTTGTGAAAATGATTGCCAGTGATTCTACTACATCATAAATTTAGCCTCTTCTGGCAACACATTACTGAACATGATTGAAAGCACTGTGTTTTGACCGATCTCTGTTTAACTTAGTGTTCTTTGGTGGTCACGCTATTGAAGGCAAAATAAGAATATTATGTTTTATTCATGTCGGTGACGTTTTGGTGCCGTCCTGTTGTGGAGATGGATGGAGGTCCTTGCAGGACAATGATGAAATAGAGTCCCCGTTTTTCCGTTTCTTCCCTTGCAGGAAGATCGATCCTTCTGCAGAAAAATGCCGGTCATTGACTCAAACGCCTGTTGCAGCGCTAGCCTCTGTCTCGGCAGCTCATCATTAACGAGGCTCCTGCACGATTATAACGTGAAATTTGAAAATTTGTGTCAGGTTGTAACTTGAAATCTGAATTCTTTCATAGCCTAAAAAGTCCAGGCTTGTCTCAGAATTTCATTGGCACTGACGTTTCCACCTACGATTTCCGAACAGTGCTACCAGAGGTTCTCCCGCAGTGTATGTGGAAGCAGCACCGGAGGAGGAACGGAGTCGCTGGAGAAGAGGCCAGAGTGGCACCAGCTACCCAAGACTCACTTCCCGCCCCCTCCCAGCCCCTTCTGTACATCATCTCAGTATTGTTACATTTTCTGTGCATTGCAAACGGAAAACGAGAAGAAAAACAGCATGATACTTAAAAACAGTTAATTTCGAAAAACATCAGGAGATAATGCTTTGTCAACTTCGACAGAGTGTTTACATCACTTGATATGCAAAAATACAACTACTTGCTACCTTGGTTGCACGACAACATGACAAACTTGGTATGCAAGGACTGTAGGTTATGTTTGGTACTTGTAGTGTGATTTTATGAGGTTCACCACTTGCGTGTAGGCAATTTCTCGGCCTGATCTATGTTTTGTACAAAAAATCAGAATTGTGTTATTTGTAAAAAAAACTTGTGAAATTTTAACTATCAGGGTCATCGTTAGAAACGAAGACGAGGTAGAAATGAAATACATCAATTAGTGTGATCAGATAATATGAATTTTTGTGAGCATACAAAGTGTTACATAGGCTGTGACAGAAATACTCCTACTAATTTTGGGAAGTGGGGCTGAGTTTTCACACCAAAATAAGAAAAAAAGTCTTCTGATCTCATCACAAAGGCTCTCACCACGAGTTATTTTACTTGCTTGCGAAATTCTAGGTTACACGATAGTGGTTCATGAAACATGATTTTTCCTGACGTTTCCTCCACAGTTTGACAGGTGCTCCAAGTTTCGATGCATCTAATCAATTGAGAGTCTGGACGTTGGAAACCGATGCAAATAGAGCGAAAAGGGGGACTGGCAGAAGTTTTCACGTGATCATCAGAGATAATCTTTCTCAAATCCTCGAACTGTGGTCTGTCAAAGATGAAACTTATCTATTGACTCTGTAGAGCTACTTTCCCTATATCACTAAGTTTCATGGCTTCTCCTTTTCTGTTAAAATTGCCTCTCTGTTAATATATTTAAATGGCTTCTAAATATAGTCGTGAATAATAATTCACCATTGTAGATAACGTTTTGCTTTAGAAAAACTTCATTTCATGGTCCGCTCTGTTACTGCTGCTTTCTCTGCGTTCTGTAGTCGGCAGATGCTTTTGTGTGCGTTCACACATGTATTCATGCTACACTTTGTACTTTTAGTGTAGACTCTATCACACGTACACGAAACTTTATCTACCTCTCATGTCGACAGAGGAGGGCGGTTAAATTTTACAGATCTAGTGGCTTGACGGGTTTTCTTTGTTGCCGTAAAGTTTTCCGAAATGAAAATTTGTCATTAGAGATAGTATAAATTCAGCTGCAAGGGGATAAGAAAATAAAGGGGCACTGGCATTGCATAAAAAATTCAGGAATTCACCTTTATTGATTTAAACTCCACGAACCTGTGCAATAAATGTTCTACTTAAACGCTCTTCCAAAATTCTTAATACCTCAAGGCAAAAATCTTTCTATCGATGAAAACAAATAAATTTATCTCCTTATCATTAAAAAGCCACACAACTAGCATTATTCACATGCCGCCAACACTGCTGGATCTTGACATGAAAATATTAATCATACTGTCAGAAGAGTATCGGAATATGTAGTTTGAGTAGTGGAGAGAACAGGAAAACTGAGAATTAATGTCCCTCCAGTGGAACTATCATTGCAGATGAGAAAGTCACTGAGATTGGGTTAACTGTATGTCGTCAGAATGGAGTTTGCAGGTATCATGCAGTGTTTTCTTTTGTATCAGCCTGAGTTCCACCTGCAAGCAACAGAGACGTATACTGCTGGCTTCGGCCTCTGTGGCTGCTGGCGGCACCACCGCAGGAGATGTAGGAAAGCAATCTGACGATAACATAAGCACACTGAATTGTTGTCAAGCGCGTCTCCAACGCCACAGTAACATGTGGCGCTACCTTTACCGCTAGCTGCATGAGATTCACCGCCATCGGTACTCCCATCGCAGGCACCGATTCCTCCTCCACGGGGCACTTGCCCACTGATCGTCACATCAGTATTCTTCTGCCAAGCGCCTATTAAGAACGCCACCTGGCCGCTCTGCACTCGTTCACATCGGGAATTTCTGTGGCCAAGTCAAATGCATCTACCGGTCCTTCGGATGGATCTGTCTTTGCTCCAGTGGAGTAGTTCGCTCGAAACCGCTTCTGAGTGCTTACTCTGCATCTCATCCGAGTTCTCCATGCTGGGTCCAACGCTGGCAGTACTTGTGATACGTCTGTCAGTGGGCAATTCACTATCGCTCCCAGATTACATTGGCCATGTCCGCGGCCTTTCTGATGGAGCTCATCTCTTTGCATCATCTACAGCAGCCATGCTCTCTCTGACTGGCTATGAGTTTCTGCTTTACCAGGACCTGTCTTCTGAACCGTCCTCGAGCTCTATTGATCTCTGTCACTACGGCTGAACCAACATCGCCCTTGTCAGAACTCCCCCAGTGCAACGTCAGTGACTATTAGCGATCTGTAACCAAGTAGTGTGGATTCCCATCCAAATAACTGTGTTGTTCTATGAAGTTTTGAGTTGGAGTTGCTCCCTTGGCCATAACGCAAGACTCTGTGACAAGGAGTGGATTTTGTCTCACCAGTGATTATCATACTTTTTGATACTACGTATGTTCGCTCACCATGGCTTTGTGCACTATTTAGACAACTGCTGATTTTTTCTCCCTCTCTCCTTGGACATGTGAGTCCCATTTCAATATGGCTTCACTGTCTTCGACCTTTTTGACGAAGTTGTCCCTAGAGTACATACAATGGAACAACGAATTTCGGTAGAAGTTAACCTGCATGCCAGTCATCACCATGAGCAATGCCACCACCATAATTCCTAGCAGAGCCTATCAGCACTCTGCACCAGTGCATCAACAGCTGGACAAGCCTATTGAACGTCCCATCAGTCCATCGCTTCCAGTTGAGCCCATCAGCACCCTTCTGACATCCCATCAGCATGTCACCAGCCAGCCAAGCCAGTCAACTCCCTGCTGATGTCGCACCAACCTGTCGCCTGTATGGCCAAGCCATCGGCTCCCTGCCAATATCTCACAAGCCCATCGTTTTTCTGCTAAACATGTTGCCATCTTGCCATTGTTATAGCAGCCTGTCTTCCACCTCTGGCCTAGACTGTTCTGCTGCTGGTGCAGCCTTCATTGTCATCAGCATGGCCTCCAACAGCGGCCCAACCTCCTTCGCCACTGACATGGCCTCTTCCACTCCAGCACGGCGTCTTCACTGCCAGTATGATCTTTCCTGCCACTGGCATGGCCTCCTGTTTTGCCAGCACAGCCTCTTCCACTGCCAGCACAGCTTCCTTCACTGTCTGCACAGCTTCCTCCACCACCAGCATGTCTTCCTCCACCTTCTTTGCGGCCAACCTGGTCCTCTCAGCACCACCGCCACGTCCTCAGGTCCTATGGTTTAGTTTTCTGCGTCACTTCCTTCCTTTGTCACTTCTGCCTTGGTCAGTCATATGATGGGGCAGTCTTGGCAGTTACAAAGCAAAAAACTGGTCCTGTCGCCGTTGCCACATCACAGTGACTGGCTTGTCTTCGTCAACAACAGCCCTGCCAATCTGTTGTTTCTGAGGTTCATGATTGTGTACAAACTTTCCTGTCAGCTGCATCTGTGCCATGTCACTTGCTTCACTGATTCGTCGGCACCATCACGTCTCGATGACAACTGTCAGCGAAGTATCGTCTCACAATGGAGTCTCACAATGGCCAACACTGCTGCCACCGGTCAGAGAACACCCCTCGTCAGCAGTGAGCACACTTTCTCCTACAGGCTACGTGAGCCTTCGCCTCGCTAGATCGTCTCTCCTGGACCATCCTTGAGCTCTACTGCTTTCCACCGACACAGCTGCACCGACGTTGCCCTTGTAGAGCTCTCCCAATGCCCTGTCGGTGACGATCGGTGGATTGTAATCAAGTAGTACGAATTCACATTCGAATAACCGTATTGTTGTATTCAGTTCTGAGTTGCAACAAAGTTAATTTATTCTTGATACCCGGGGACCTTAACTGGCGTGGCTACGTCGGCCAAGACACAAAATTTTCCTTGATACTTTGTATCTTCTTGTAACTGGTTGCTGGTTAGATCTCTGTCTGGTGGCGCATTTTTCTCCCACGGTCCAATGGGTGTGTTTCAAGTTTATTTCCTATCGACATCTGGTGAGACGTATGCTGGTACAAATTGGGTTACTTACTCTGAAGATTACACTCTTGTAAAAGCACTTGTCCCAAACTTCAAAGTTACCATCAGTTGCAACATAACTCTAATTTGTGAAAGTTAAAGTATCTATATTACTTTTACAAAATTGTTTGAATTCAGTATACAATGGAAAACGCAAAAATAATTCCTGAGATACGCAGCAGAATTTATATTGAAGTAGAGCTTAACAATATTTTACCCAAACAAAATACTGTAAAAGTACTGCTTATTGTTAGTGATACGTTGATGATTAGAAAGCTTAGCAAATTTATTGGTTCAGGTATCTGCAGCACACACTAAACATTGGCGACAGTAAAATGAATGACAGATAAGATATAGAAAACATGTAAAAATTAATCAATATGTTAATGTCAAGTACTTCTGTTTGTTCCAGAAGTAAAGTTTTCTTTGTGTACTGCCATGTTTTTGTACAAGGAAATAACTCAAAAGGAATGCTCACAAAATTACGACCACACAGGTACTACACAAATAAACACAGAGACAAAAATAATTTTTTCACTGCGTAGTTATTGAAGTGAAGTGGGGACGGGCTGTAGAATTGATAAATTTCAATGATAAACGATGGATATGAAGGAAATTCTCCAAAGGTATCTGTTATAAAAGTGCCGGCAGGTTAACAACAGACCTCCAAAGGTTCACGACGAACGTAGTCCACAAGACTAAGAGTGCATACGCACATCCGACGGAAATCAGTGTGCTCCAGAGATCTAGTCTGACTGAAAAATCGCTAGGAAAGAGGAAAATGAAGAGAATAAGGAGGACGAGAAGAAGGAAGAGGCAGAGCAGAATAAAATGTAATATCTGTGTGTAAGAAATAATATGGCAAAATCTCAACTATAAATCCTGTAGAATAATTATGTATGATTTATGATGCGTTCTTAGTATTGTTTTAAGGGCAGATGTAAAATAAGTGATAAGTACAATCTGATTGATAAATTCAAACGAAGTGTAATGTAATAATATACGATGTGAATGGATTGAAGCTCTGTAACTGCAAATAAATTCTTACGAAGGTAGTGATTACTGAGAAGACACGGAAATGGACAGCCGCTAAGTGAAGAACAAGCCACAAATGCTGGGTACTATAAGACAATTGGACGGTACCACGAAAGACTAACTGATTTTACTGGAGCCATAGTAGTTTCACAAATTCTTTAAATGACCTAAACTCGAATATATTTTCCGAAACTTTTATTTCATTTTTACTGGTGGCATCCTACGTACGAAAATTTTATTACTTGGAATAGATGCCGAATTTAGTTGTTATTACTTTTGTAATGTCCTTTCCTTTATGGAAACCGCGTACAATTTAACATACTTTACTCCTTAGAAGCAAAGATGAAAACTGAGGTATCTTTTTTTAAATTTGTGTACGGTATTTTCTATAAATCTGGTAAGTGCGAATAGCATGGCCGCTACGGTGACACGTCAACGGATTTGCAGACACCCGGCATCTTGAACCGGTGGAGACCAGCTAATTGGTAGTTATTACCGATTCACAGACACACACACTTCTTTCTGATACTACCAATGTTACACAGCTACCTACTCGTCTCTGCGCTCGCACGCGTACACACACACACACACACACACACACACACACACACTAAACACACGTCACCCATGCGTAAGTATACGCAACATAATCAAAATATATTGCAGTATGCGTCTGTATCCTCCTTAAGTCTTCAAGTTTGTGACAGAAATTACAATGACCTCTTGCTCGTGCCACATAGTGTACGATAACTATATGGAAAATATATCTGAATTACGGTTGTTAGTACGTTGAGAGCATGAGAGAACTTATGTCCTGAGTGGTCTACTTGTTCTGCATCTGCTGTTAATCGTGTATATAAAAAGCACTACTGTAAATGAATTTTGTATCACGCTCGTGAAAGGTTGTAAGCAATTTTAATGAACTTACCTCTTGCTGTAGGCTGGTATAGTACTCCTCAGATGGAATTAGGTAGAGGAGAACAATGGGTAGTAACACATTTAGCTTTATTCAGACACCGATAAAATGGAACATTATGACATTCAGAATCAACCAAGTACACATAGAAAAACAGTGTTACACATTTCCATTATTATCACAGAATCAGGGACTTCAGTCTTTGAGCAAGCGATATGGATAAATCCGTTCACATACGCTACGGATTCACGGGCACGATCAGAATTTAACTTACTCTATATCACAAAAATAGTTTTAATTACAAAATGCAGGTATATCTTTTACTTTGAAATACTGTCAACATTCACTTGGGACAACTTATCTAACCTTTGTACATCACGGCAAAAGTCATATGCCTGAAACCGAATTACAGGCTCTTTTCTATGGAAGTGATTTGTGCGTTACCAACAATAGAAATACCGTATCCAGTCGCAAAACACATAAAACTAATTTTAAGAAGATACAATTCAAGAGAGTATACTTGGTGTACGTTTCATGGTATCATGTTAAAATTAATGTAGTCGAACCATGCGTCAATATCAACTAGAATGTATGCAGTTACTGAAGTGTCTGGATCCACATGGTAAGTTATTTGATTCTGAAAAAGTTCAGATTGATTTCAGTTTTCAATCACGTATCCAGGAGAGTGTGCACATATAATAGAGAATGGCAAGTTAATTGAAAATACACGACATGTAGGAAACGACTCTTCAATATGAACGACATACATCGTCTGTAGATTAAAATTTATTATGATTAAAAACAAGACTTCCCCATATTTATTTGATATTTTACTGCTACCTGATTGGCAGCAATTTCGAATTGTAGTTACGTCCATGCGTAAACAGATACGTAATCTTCATAATGGAGCAAACCAATTCAGAGGCGACATTCCTAAGAGGGATCGAATACAATTCCCTTATGGGTCCCATTCACAGAGCACAAACGCGATTTTCTCTTCTACTGAGATCAGTAATACCAACGAGTCAACCGTCTTATAATAGCAATGTTTGTACGAGTATAATTTTAAGCACTCTGAATGGCGTTATAGAGTGAACACCATGTTAAACAAGTTTATAAAGAGAGTCGAGCCGAGAGTGGATCAACTAGAATAGAATGCCTCAATGCAAAACAATGAAAGAAAAGCGGTACCCAGAAAAGCAAAATACCGTTATTGTTCTGTCAGAAACTTTGACTTCGTCAGTATTTGTTGAGATGTTCTGTTCGTAAATAAAATGAGGTTAAAACGAATAGTGTTGGAGAAAGATCAGGAAAATTTGAAAATTGATTGTTTAGTGCATGAAACTAATTACTTGAGATCAACTGATTACACAAATAATTTCGCTTAAATTTATTAAAGTGGGCTGAGCCCAACACATCATCTCGTTCAAGAAACATTTACAGAGGTAACTTAACATCGCTAAAAAGTGAAAGGAACGTATGGCGTCAGCGGCCGGGAGTTCCCATTCGGGAAGTTCGGCCGCCAAGTGCAGGTCTTATTGAGTGCGACGCCACATTGGGCAACCTGCGCGTCGACAATTGGGATGAAATGATGATGAGGACAACACAACACCCAGTCCCTGAGGGGAGAATACCTCCCACCCCAGCCGGGAATCGAACCCGAGACCCCATGCGTGGCAATCCGACGCGCTGACCATTCAGCTAATGGGCAGACTTAACACTGCTAATGGTGTTGGATGGAAATTTTTGAGGGGTCATTTTCCTTCCTCCATATAACTTCAGCGGTTAAATTTTAAGAGGATCTTCAAGTCCAGCTAATTTTAGTCAGTCGTCGTACATGGCAGCCCATTTTGTTTTACACACCGTCAGAAAAGTTTACAGTCAGATATTCTCGGAGATATAAAAGGTATCATTTCGCTAACATTTACAAAACTAACGTCACAGAGAAAGCATGCATTCTGGAAAAAACATGGCGTCCTGCTAGATATCACTCAACTAGAGAGCAATCATTCAGAAATGGCAAGAAGTCCAGAGTAGAAAGGAACTGTTCGCAAAAAAAAAAGTACTAACAAATGAAGGCTGATTCTAAGTTCTGTGTACACTGAGTTCTATGTACTGTGCAACACTGACAACTATTAACGAAGATACAAGCATACGGAATAGGTTCCCAGGTATGGAATGGCTCGAAGACTTCTTAAGTAACAGAGCCCCGTGTGTTGTCGTGGACAGCGAATGTTCATGAGAGACAAGGACACCGTCAGGAGTGCCCTAGGGAAGTGTGATGTGACCGCTGTTATTTTCTATATACATAAATGATCCGGCGGACAGGGTAAGCAGCAGTCTTCAACTATTTATGGTGATGCTGGGATTTACGGGAAGGTGTCGGAGGTGAGTGACTGTAGGAGGATACAAGATGACTTGGATAACCTGTAGTTGGTGTGATGAATGGCAGGTGGCTCTAAATGTAGAAAATTTAAGTTAGTGCAGATGAGTGGGAAAAACAAACCCATCATCTTCGAATACTCTATTAGGAGCGTGCTGCTTTATGCAGTTACGTCGATTAAATATACAAGCGTATCACTGCAAAACAATATGAAATCGAATGAACATGTGAGGACTGTGGCAGGGAGAATGCTCGACTTCGGTTTATTTGGAGAATTTTAGGAAAGTGTGGTTCATCTGTCAAGGAGACCGCATATAAGACACTAGTGCGACCCATTGATGAGAACTGTTGGAGTGTTTGGGATCAGCCCCAGGTAGGATTAAAGGCAGACATCGAAGCAATTCAGAGGCGGGCTGTAGATTTGTTATTGGTGGGTTCGAACAACATACAGGTATTACGGAGATGCTTCGGGAACTCAAATGGGAATCACTGGAGAGAAGTAGATTACTTTTCGTGGAGCACTATTGAGAAAAATTTAGTGAACCGGCATATGAGGCTGACTGCATAACGATTCTACAGCCGCCAACGTACATTTCGCACAATGACCATGAAGATAAGGTTAGAGAGATTAGGGCTCGTACGGAGGCATATAGCAGTCTTTTTCCCTCTATTTCAGGGATAAGGGAAGGAAATGACTAGTAGTGGTGCAGGGTACCCTCCGCCACGCACCACACGGTGACTTGCGTGGTATATATGAAGATGTAGATGTACATTGTCAACGTATTCCGTAAAACGGTTTCACTCATACTGGTAGTAAAATTCGTTATCATGAAAATTGTTCTGGTAAAAATTTAATTTCACAGTTTTGGTACATGATGGTTTAATATAATATGTGATTTGTGCAAAATAAGCAAACGCTGCAATTAGTGTTTTCTACAGCTTTCACTTCTCTCTCTCAGTTAAATTTGTAAATATAGTTGATGTTTTCCGGAGATCGTAAGAGAAAATATTTTATTTGTTCTTCCGAGTAAGATAAGTACGTTCGAAACATCGCTTTAAAATTTCACTTTTCAAAATCTGAAATTCTGCTCGCGTGTAATGTTCACCATAATATATGTGCCTTATATTCAGTCGTTATACTTTACTTAATTATATCAAAAACTTTCGTAAGTGCAAGGCAAGACATACTTTGACTTCCAGTTACGGCAAAGTCATTGCGGAGAACACACTGTCTATAATTCAGCCTCTCATTTCACTGCTTCATGCGCGTCAATCAGTTTCAGTCAGCCGAATCTTAGACGGATTACGAATGTGTACACCAATACACGAATATATCTCGTTACGTATGATCACCTAAATATGAGGTTGTTTATAATTTGTAGCTGTTTCAAGCCACACAACTGGAATTTGGTGCATGTATTACTATACACGAGCACTGAGATATTAGAGGGACGACGACTGTCGCTTCGCAGGAGTACCTTTTAGCGTTGCCGCTGATCTGCCCGACAGACTGCAGCTAGCAAGCGTCCGGACAGCTGGATTTCGAGGTGTACGGCACGAATAGCTGGACGACGGCGGAGACGCAACGCAGCAGGGACTGGAGGACGGTCTCCAGCAGGTACCTGCCAGTGTCCAGGAGTCGGCCGCCCAGCACCAGCACGCGCTTCACCGTAGTCGGCCACCAGGCGGCGGCGGCGTCGGTCCGGACGCACGGCGCGGGCGCCTCTGGGCGCCACTGTCATCCCGCGGCGGCGGGGTCGGCGCCGCCTCCATCGTCGTCCTTCTCGTCGGTGTCGTCGACGGCGCCCTCCGCGGTCGCCTCAGAGGCGTCGGTGCTCACGAGTAGAGATCGCTCGAGCTGGAGCAGCTGTGGTTGCACGAAGCCGCGCCGCGGCGCCACGTGATGCGGTAGCGGAACGAGTCGTCGCCAGGCGACGCCTCCACCACGTGCGCCTGTCGCTCGCTGCTAAACACGATCCTCCGCCTCTAGCGTCAGCACTTCTGCAATTACAATAATCGTCTCACCAGCTGGCAAAACACCGAAGCTCTTCACGACACTGTTATGCAAAAACTAGTACAATGTTTGCGCAAAATGATATGGTGATCAAAAGCATTACAGTATAAAGGGTATCTCAAACCTTTCGGGTCAAAAAAAAAAAAAATGGTTCAAATGGCTCTGAGCACTATGGGACTCAACATCTGTGGTCATTAGTCCCCTAGAACTTAGAACTACTTAAACCTAACTAACCTAAGGACATCACACACATCCATGCCCGAGGCAGGATTCGAACCTGCGACCGTAGCGGTCGCGCGGTTCCGGACTGAGCGCCTACAACAGCTAGACCACCGCGGCCGGCCCTTTCGGGTCAAATGAGACATTTCATAGTGGGTCTACAACAGATTATACCAAGATAGGGAATCAATGGTTGCAAATGCATATTTATTCTGTTGTGACCATACACAGAGCACACCGCATAACAACAACGTAGCTCAAAGTAACAGTTCAAAGCGGTGATTGCCAATCTCAATGCACGTACTGCTACGGCGCACACATGTCTGGAGTGAGGAAAATCCTCGCCCCACCACATCCGCGGCCACCAGCGACGATTCACTGTCAACGTATGGTTGGACATTGTCCAAGATCACCTAATAGGGCCGTTGTAATATTTTTCGCAGTTACTTTTGTATATTCCAGGATATGAGTATTCTGGAATTGCGGCTTTTGCTGAATGGAGTTTTGTGCCTTGGTTGTTAGATGTTTTGAAACCTAGTTTTATAGATGCGTTTTCTAACGTAGCATTTAGTCTGTTTGAGGTATTCGCCATGTAAGTGGCACGTGTGTATGTGTTTTTCTTTTTTGGTCGAATTTATCGTATGACTGTTATTTTTTGATTTATCTATTGGTGTTTGGGTTTGGCTGTTTCGTATTATAATCTACATCTACATCCATACTCCGCAAGCCACCTCACGGCGTGTGGCGGGGGGTACCTTGAGTACCTTTATCGGTTCTCCCTTCTATTCCAGTCTCGTATTGTTCGTGGAAAGAAGGATTGTCGCTATGCTTCTGTGTGGGCTCTAATCTCTCTGATTTTATCCTCATGGTCTCTTCGTTGTAGTATACCTGAATCGAAGTCATTTTAAGTGATACATATTCTAGTGTTTTTATTTCATTGTGTATGACTTGTGATTCAAATGATTAGTGTATAATTCTAGAATGAGATTTTCACTCTGCAGCGGAGAATGCGCTGATATGAAACTCCCTGGCAGATTAAAACTGTGTGCCGGACCGAGACTGTATGGTTAGCAGGAGAGCTTATGTAAAGTTTGGAAGGTAGGAGACGAGGTACTGGCGGAAGTAAAGCTGTGAGGACGGGGCGTGAGTCGTGCTTGGGTAGCTCAGTTGGTAGAGCACTTGCCCGCGAAAGGCAAAGGTCCCGAGTTCGACTCTCGGTCCGTCACACAGTTTTAATCTGCCAGGAAGTTTCATATCACAGCACTCTACGCTGCAGAGTGAAAATATCATTCTGGAAACATCCCCCAGGCTGTGGCTAAGCCATGTATCCGCAATATCCTTTCTTTCAGGAGTGCTAGTTCTGCAAGGTTCGCAGGAGAGCTTCTGTAAAGTTTGGAAGGTAGGAGACGAGGTACTGGCGGAAGTACAGCCGTGAGGACGGGGCGTGAGTCGTGCTTGGGTAGCTCAGTTGGTAGAGCACTTGCCCGCGAAAGGCAAAGGTCCCGAGTTCGAGTCTCGGTCCGGCACACAGTTTTAATCTTCCAGGAAGTTTCAGTGTATAATTCTGTTTGTCATAGAATGGAAGAATGCATATTTATCGGATTTTGGGTGACGGGAATTGTATTATGGTATCGGTTGAGATAGTTTTTCTATAAATTTAGAAGATGTTTTTGTTATTACTGTTGCTTATTATTAGGTCCAGAAAAGCAATGGATTTGTACTTTTCCTTTCTCGTAGTAAATTTTATTTTATGGTGTAGACTGCGAAGCTCTTGGTGGATTAGTTTTGTGTCCATTTCTGTCCATTCTGTTAGCAGTAGTGTATCATCCGCGTATCTGTGGTAATATATAAATTTGTTTATGAGTTGATTGTGTGATCTGAAAAATTTTTCTTCTGGTTTGCTTAAGAAGATATCAGCTATTCTTCCAGCTAACCCCGTCAGCTTGTCTGTAAATTTTGTTGTTAAATGTGAAGTAGTTCTATGGCATGTCATTTTGTGAAGAAGTGTTATCTCTTGCATTCCTGTGGTTGGTAATTTTCTGTAACTAAAGCGGTTCTATTGGATGATTTCTATTGTTTCTGGTATGGGAATATCTGAAGCTAGCTTTATAATGTCGAATGATACAAATTTGGCATTATTTGGGATTTATATATTTTTATTTTACTTGCCGATTTTATAGAATTTAAATTGTATATTAATTTTCCCATGTGTTGAATTTTGTCAGTAGTTTGTTTAGTTTATTGGTTATGTGATACGTTGGGATATTTAAACCGTTAACTATGGGGCGTCTGGCGATTAATGTCTCATTTTCTGTTTCCTCATTTGACTTGTCCACGTTATGTGGTGTTCCAGTGAGTTGTGCCGAGACAGCTCTTGAACACTGTATCCCTTGTTGTCAGCGAAAGGATGTCATTTTAACACTATTGTGCACCAGCCCATTTCTATGTCCGTGGGAGCCTTAACTGTTACCTACCTTCTTCGCTGGATTGCAGGGGGAAGTCCTGTCCCATGGCCAGCACTATCGTCGGATCTCACCCCTCTCGACTTTTTCCTCTGGTGTTACGTGAAGACGTTAGCATATGAAACCCTCGTAGAAACGGGTGAAGACCTGCTTCCTAGGGTCGAAGCTGCCTGTCTCCTGGTTAATAGACACCAGCGATTTTGAGAGAGTACAGTAGAACTTCATGCAACGTTGTCACGCATGCATTGAGACTGGCAGTCGTCGCTTTGAACAGTTACTATCAGCTATGTTGTTATAATGCGGTGTGCAAATATGCAACTCCGACCATTGCTTCCCTATCTTAGTATAATTGATTGTGGACCCCCTATCACCTGTTTCAATTTAACCCAAAAGGCTTCAGACACAATGTATACAGGGTAAATATAGACTTTTCTGGTGCACACTGCTGATGAGCAGCTCTCGAGGTTCCAGCTAGCAAGAAACATTGCTGGTAAGCCTCCCTCTGAATTCGGTTCTCTTTAATTTTGACATTCTCCGTCTTTTCACGCGATGTAAATAGGGGGAAGAAATATGTTGGTTGACTCAGGTGAAGACAAACTGAAATGGACCTGAAATTTACCACATGTCCCAGTTGTAAAATCGTTAAAATGTTGAAAGCGATTGAAACATTTCGCCGGCCGGATTGGCCGAGCGGTTCTAGGCGCTACAGTCTGGTACCGTGCGATCGCTACGGTCGCAGGTTCGAATCCTGCCTCGGGCATGGATGTGTGTGATGTCCTTAAGTTAGTTAGGTTTAAGTAGTTCTAAGTTCTAGGGGACTGATGACCCCAGAAGTTAAGTCCCATAGTACTCAGAGCAATTTTTGAAATATTTCGCATGCACAAGACTAAAAAGCATAAAATAATTATTTAATTAAAAACTTCTTAGTACAAACTGTATTTAAAACGTACTGAAATTATAAAATAAATTATCTTAACCACATATAGATTACTAACCCCATATAGATAGTCTTCAAAATCTATGATAGCGAATTTTCAATAGCTGTGACAATACATGTAAAATTTAAAACGAAAAAGTAGGGAGCGTGTAGCGGATAATAGTAGGGAGTGTAGAGAGGAGCTGTCATTGCGAAAAATCAAACAACAGTTCATATCGTTTACGGTACATTAAAACTAACTTAGTTCTACTATTTGTTAATAAATTATCTATCGCATACGTCCCACGGTTTTCTTCTTACATTCTACATTTACTGTCACAGCTATTAAAAATTCACAAGCACTAATTTCCAGGACTATTTGTATGGGGCTAGGAGAAATTATTGTATACTTTTTAGTCCGTTTTAAAACATGTTATAGTAAGAAGATTTTTATTTAAATATTTTTTTCCTTACTGTTACGAGGGTTATTCATAAGTTAACGTCCGTTTGGCCATTAAAAGTAAAGAAATGCAAGTAGTTGCATGCTACCTGGGTGGTTGCGAAAGGCGACTGAGATGCATCCGTCAGATCCATCTGACTATATTTCAGATGCTGTAAGCCGGTCCTGTTTTGTTGCCCCATTCGCTATCAGTTTGCGAATGTAACAAGCATCTCGCAGGGAAGTTATTAGTTTTATTCTCGATATTTGTCCACATATGACGGCCTCTATCTTTTTCTTATTATTTACTCCTGTGTGGTAACTGAAAATCTCTAGCAATATGCCGCTGCCTCCCTATCTCGAAACTTCGCCAAATTATGACGAGTATGACACTCATCGTAACGCTGTGGTACCACAGAACTGCCACACCGTTGGAAACCCTCATCAGAGTACAGGCTGTTTCATGCGTGAGGCAAGAGCTGTGTCCGGCTTTGCGTGTGAGCCACATTACCGGCTCTCCAGACTCCAGCCCATTCCACGGACTCCTGCAGGTGGCGAATCAGCATTAGCTGAACTAGACAAGAAAGGAGCGACCTTGGAGGGCCGTCATAAAAAGGCGTTGCGCCATTTAGCACTCCACACTAGAGATGGGCAAAACTGTTCTTTTCAGAGATCGGATCAGAACTGTTCACTCCCTGAAATGAATTAGCTCTTTTTCATGACTCACCACTCATTTACAATAGAAAATAAATGGAAGGCACATTGCCCTTTAAACTTGGTTTATTCCAGTACTATACCTGTATTTTGATCTTATTTGATCCCATTTTGAAGTAACACAGATAATGAGTAAGAATTTTGTATTGTTTATTGAAATTTCCACGATATGACAAAGTTTTTGATTATTGATTTATTTTGCACTATCGTGGTTTTTTGGGTGATCGGAAAATGTTGTAACTTGAGATTTACATTAACAATATATTTGGCTATAACGTATTAAAATTTCATTAATCTCATACAAATACATCGCAAGTCATATATTTTTAAAGTGAACGTTTCCTTCCGAAGACGCCTAAAATCGCAAAATCCGTACCAGAATAAGAAAAAAATATATAAATTTGACTGTAAAACGAAAGTTCTGCATATAGCCTTACGCAGAATAAAACAAGGAAAATATTGGTGTTTCACATTTTGCGATACGTTTATCGGTTCGCTCGTAATTAAAGCGTAAATTCGAGTGTCCATAATAAAAATCCTATAGTAAGAGGAATCGTCAGGAACCTAATCTGATCAGTTTAAACAAATAAAAATAAAATAAAAACAAATGATGTATACATAACATAATAATGTAATATACATAGCGGTATTACTATGAATAACAATATCCAGTAGAGACGAACTCCGATGCAGAAGCACTGAGTCGAGCAGGTCGAGCCGCGAGCTGTATTACTGCGTGAGCTACGACCGCAGAGACCAGAGTGACACCTGAGTTGCTTTGCTCAACACTCTGGCTAGAGTCGAGAACGGTGGGGTGAGCGTTGAGCGGGCGAGTTCCGAGGGTGGGGGGAGCGGTGAACGGCCACCACTCACCCGCTCCGAGACAAATCGTCCGTTCCCTTGCGAGCAGGTTGTTGCAAGTAGTTCCTATGTTATCCACTAGGTGGCTCTCTGTCCTGTTGCTCGCATCAACTGCCCAGAGGGCAGGACGTGCGACTGAAACGATCGCCGACAGAGTGCGATGCGAAGTTAAGCTGCGCCAGACACTGCACGCGGCAGACGACGCACAGAGACGGCACGGCATATGTGAAACAAAATCCAATGGGGCACTGCACAATGCAGGCAGCCAAGGTAGAAGCAGGGCAGAGGCCGGCGCTGGCTGTGTTGTGTGGCGTGCACTGTGCTGTGACCAGCAGAGGCGCTGCTGATATGCTCCGTCTCTCTCTCTCTCTCTCTCTCTCTCTCTCTCTCTCTCTCTGCCGTGGGAAACGTTTGGAGCTACCGTTCTTTTTTTCTGAATCACTGATTGTTCACTCCTTTGAAAGATTCAACTCTATGAATCAGTTCAAGAGCGGATCCCCCATCTCTACTCCACACTGGTGTGTCAGCAGCAACTCCTCATGCAATTGTGCACAACTCAAACTGAAACCTGACTAAGTAATGGTAGTGCAACGGTTGATTAATTATCAAGCTGTTGCTTGGCGCCGGTATTGCAATTGCACATTTCATTTTTTTCTAATGAAGGATGGCAGAATTTAGCATTGTATGCGAATTTACGCAAATTAACAAACTTTTACGTTATGGTACTCCGATATGCCATGCAGGTGTGGTGCTACAGTCAGTGTTTCTATACCGATTGGAAGGTCAGCTGACGTTCTTTGTAAACACACACAAACACACAGTTACTGCAAGAGCTACTTACGTGTAGAACGCCACGGTTTCAGCATTTCAGTTGAAAGTAAAGGACCTGTAGCGAAACATTAGAGGGATCTGTGAAACTCTAAAGTGAACATCCGTCATGTCATGAAAGACAGTCGTGACCAGTGAGCGGGTCCGTATCATCACGTTACACATAGAAGGCTTATCAACTAGGTTATTTGCTCGACGTGTACACTGGAGTCAGAGTTATGTGAAGTCGGTTCCAGTTGACAGGTAGTATAGAGGACTTACACAGTACATGTCGTCCATTTCCGTCTGGTGCACAAAATGATCGATACCTACGACTTTTGAGTCAAGTGAACCATGGACTGGTTGCTCCAGATCTGAATTCGGCGTTCAAAGAGGCTAAATGACATCATGTACGGCATCAGACTGTTAGGAGACGATAGCATCGTGAGAATCTCCATTCTCGATAACGATAGCGAGCACCACATCGTACACATGACACCATGGACTTCTTTATAGATGGGCAAGAAATGATGCAGAATGAACAGGATCGGTGTCGGATGTTATTTACGGACGAATCTCGGATCTGTTTGTATCCCAATAACCGCAGATAAGGTGTTTGGAGACAACCCGATAGTATCGAATGCCTGCAACACTGTGTCCCTCATGTGCAACAAGGTGGTGGAGTGATGTTCTGTGGTGGAATTACATAGTGTCACTGTGCACCTTATGTGGTTGGTAAGTGCATTCTCACTGCACTACGGGATGGGGAGGAGATTCTGCAACCAGTAGTGGGAGAGTATCGCAAGCATTTTGGTGACAATCTCATCCTGATTTATAAGCCGAGTGCTCATCGTGCTGCGCTTGTGAACGCATTGTTTTATCATTCTAGGATCAGCAGAATGGAGTGACCTGCCTGTTCACCGGACATGACTCCAATTGAAGGTGTATGGCATCGACTGAAACGAGCTATTCATGGACGTCGACAACGGCCACATGTTCTGCACGACTTATGCAGAATCGCCATTGAAGAGTGGGACACTTTGGACCTGGACTGAGGGGCTTGACTACCTCATCTGTTGTATGCCAGGACGGATTCAAGCCTGAATCCGAGCTAGGAGACTTTCCACCATGTACTGGCGTTGAGTTGGGTTGTTTGTTGTTTGGGGGGAAGAGACCAAACTGCGAGGCCATCGGTCTCCTCGGATTGGGGAAGGACGGGGAAGAAAGTCGGCAGTGCCCCTTCAAAGGAACCATCCCGGCATTTGCCTGGAGAGCATTAGGGAAATCACGGAAAACCTAAATCAGGATGGCTGGACGCGGGATTTAACCGTCGTCCTCCCGAATGCGAGTCCAGTGTGCTTACCACTGCGCCACCTCGCTCGGTTACTGGCGTTGCTCAGCGGTGGTGTCAACCCTCCCTCTCCTCCCCACGGGAAATAGACGATTTTATCGGTACGAAAAAGGCTGCTTTAATGATTTTGTGAACTGCACACATTCCAAATTAATATAATCGTTCTACTAACAGACAGTTTCTGCGTTCTGAGTCATCGTTCGCAGATCTGGCACATTTTCTATTTGGAACGGTATAAGGCGCAGCAGTCATGGAGGAGGTTCGAGTCCTCCCTTGGACGTGGGTGTGTGTGATTGTCCTTAGGATAATTTAGGTTAAGTAGTGTGTAAGCTTAGGGACTGATGACCTTAGCAGTTAAGTCCCATACGATTTCACACACATTTGAACATTTTTTTTGTTTTGAAAGTAAAGCCTAGCTAGCTGCGTCTGGTGGTTAAAATACCATAAGCTTTCGACCGAGCTCTCTTCAGTCATTGTCAAGTGGTAAGACAGACTGCTGTGTCACCGTGGCCGCGTCGTTATATAGCTGCTCTGCTGGCTGTGACGTCACTAGTGCTCTCTTCCTCGCCACTAGTGACGTCACAGCGAACGGTGCGGCTATATAACGACGCGACCACTGCGACACAGCATGTATTCCCACGTCCCACCTGCTCTCCATCTCTCCACTCTCCATACCCTCGCCCAAGGTGGCTTCCTCCAACTCCCCCTCCCTGATGATGCCCTCATATCCTCCATCTACCCCTCCTATCAACTTCTATCCTCCCCTCCCACACCCTGTGTTTTTTCCTTAGGGCACCCTCTCTCACTTCTCTCCCTCCTCTTTCCTCCCCCCTCCACCCCCTGGGCTTCCCCTACCCCCATACCTTCTTTCCTCCCCCTCCCATCTCCTCTGCCACTGGAATCTACACCCTCCCCTCTCCCTCCTCCCCCACCTTTTCCCCTTTTGGCAGGTCCCCGGAGTCGTACACGTCAAGTGAACATTCGCGCACTGGAGATAATGGCCATCAGCTCTTAGTGTGTGCGTCGTGTTAGTGCTTTAGTGTTTTCACTGCCCACGCCCCATCGTTCACGTGTGTCATTTCAGTCATCAGTGTCCGTGTACAAGTGGTGAACGTTATTTTTTTTTCTTTTGGTACACCTGTGAACGGCTCCCTGTTTTTTACTCAAGTGTCTACTGTTTATTGTCCACCATTATGTTTTGTTTTTCTGTGTCTTCCTTGTGTCTATTTATACTATCTGCAGCCGTAGAGCAGCGTAATATTGCTGCTGCCGGCCCACATTTTGTATAAGGTATTGAAATAACAATGAAGGAAAAAAAAAAGGCGACACAGCAGTCAGTCTTACCACTTGACAATGGCTGAGGAGAGCTCGGTCGGAAGCTCGTGGGATTTTAACCTCTTGACGCGGCTGGAAGCCCCAGAAAAAAAAAAAATATTAATTCATATCGCCGGGAAACCATGCATTCATACAAAAGCCTACTTAGTTTCGCATGTTTTCTCTGGCTTATTTTCTCCAAAAGTTCAGGAAATTAATACACTTTAGTTGAAAGTAGTATGGTCAATCTATTTAGCATTGATTGCAACTTAGATATTTTGTTTTTAGGAGTTAACTGCGGTTAACTGAAGTTGTTCGGCAGTAGATGTACAGTGATATATTGCAGGTATACTGTTCATTGTCCTCCACACCAACGATAGTGAATAAACTACAGTAATATAAACATGTCATTATTATCACTAAATTTACAGGGATTTAATTTCCAAATATACATCTTCCTTTACCCTGGCATCACCAAATTCGATAATTACTGAGCTGTTGCTGCTTTTGTAAGAGAAACCATTACCAGCTCGTTACATTTATCCAAATTGTTTCAAGATACTGGTACATTTTATTAGTGATGGATGTCATAAAAATCCCACTCGACACAAAATAGATTTATGCTCAAAGATTACTAGAAACTACAGATTTTTGTGGATGATAAAGCTGATACCAGATCATATTTGGTAGCTGCTCGCATTATTTGTCCAAATGGAATGTTATATATGCAGGAATATTCAAAGAAGTCTGTTTAGCTGCCTGACTGGAAAGGTGTCTTTCCTTTGTGCACAGTTACACGTGTCCTAGACAATACTACTAGCCAGCCGGTGTGGAAGAGCGGTTCTAGGCGCTTCAGTCTGGAACCGCGCGCCCGCTACGATCACAGGTTTGAATCCAGCCTCGGGCATGGATGTGTGTGATGTCCTTAGGTTAGTTAGGTTAAAGTAGTCTTAAGTTCTAGGGGACTGATGACCTCAGATGTTGAGTCCCATAGTGCTCAGAGCCACTCGAACCATTTTTTGAACAATACAACCTTGTCTGTACGGCTTTGGACCATCGAGACAGCGGAGAAAGCGAAAATGATCTCAAAATTTTGTCATCACTCAAAAGGTGAGCGCAGCCATAGCGAGTGTAAGGAGAGCAATGCAGGAAAACGTTCGATAAATAAATTAAAAAAAAACTAAGACAGTTTAGTCTTATGTAAGGTCAGGAAATGAACAAAAGTCGTTCAGTGAGCACACTGGTACCGAAACGAGGGAGTAAACAGAGAAGACCAAAATAATGAACTTGATTTTCCGACATGGGTTCACCACAGAAGCTCGTACGTGGATGCTGCATTCAGCCATCGCGCTAATGCCAAACTCACAGATATTGAGTCAAGTGATTGCGGTACAAAAAATCAAGTAATATCGCTCAACACAGGATAGGCAGTTAAATGTGACGGGATACCGATACACATTAGACAAATTATGCGAAAGCGCTCGCTCCTCCACTAGCAGCAGTTTTTGGTAAGTCGCTGAGGCAACTGAGCTTTTCGAGCGATAAGGAAAAGGGGCAGTTCGTTTCCTTTTTGAGTAACTGTTGTAGTACAGCGTAAGCTATCTGTTAGAAACATCTTTCACGTTACATATCGACATGCGAATAGCGTCACTCGCGTTGTTCGGAGACTATTCAGTGCTCTCATCTGCTATGGAAGTCAAACTTTGGTCGCATGATGTAGCATATCTACAACTTGTAATTTGAGTGTGGAGTCCTACTGATCAATTAGGTGACTAGACGTTCCGATTCAGTTCAAGTAGGGCCATGAGGCAAGCATTTTCTCTTGCTCTGCTTTATCGGGGTCAGCGCCTGCAGTAGCTAACATCGTTATACTTGTTAAGTTCAGACGCTATTTATTGTCTTGTGTATTGCTGCGATGGACATTTCTAAATTTCAGTATTCAGGATACATGGTATGAGTTTTGCTTGGTAGCGTTGCACTGGTGTGATTCTATATTACATGTTTTTTCTTTTTTTCTTATTTTTTTTTTAAGTTTTGCAGATGTGTTTTCATTGTAAGTGAGCTTAGCTTTTGTCCGGTAAGAGTCTTTGTTCTCTTTTGGAGGATTAGTATTTACTTTTGTTCGAGCTATTTGCAGATATTAGTCGGTTTCCATTTTACTTTCTCACTTAGTAAATAACGTTGGATTACGTGAACTTCAAAGCATATCAGTTAAATTTTCTGTTTCTGAGAATATTTTGACCTAATCCGTTGGAAGAATATGTATCGACTTTCGTAAACCTTCACGCTTATTCACTGAATAATAACAGGGATTAATGTAAAGTTTCTTTTTAATTATTTTCGTCCGAAACCTTTCTCAATTTTACGACTATCGTGTTCCATTACGTGTGCTCGTCCATACTTTAATTCTCTATTCTCATCAGTAACTGTTTCAAGCATTTTTTATTCCGAAGAAGCTGCATTCAGCAGAATTAATAGCGTTATAAAATGCTTTCAGCAGATAGAATATTTTCTGTCTTGCATGCAACTTGCAGCCGATATCGTGTAAGTACGAGATGCAGAGAACTTCGAGACAAGTTTTACAGTCCCGAATACATCGGTCAGTTTAACCTTGTGTGATTCACGCTTTTTGCTACTAGGTATTACGCAATGCAAGGTGTAGTTAAAATCTGCATTGCATGCTTTAATTATTATTATTATTATTATTATTATTATTTTACAAGAGTCTAAGAGAAGACACAGCTATACTTATACGTTGTGTTGGAATGACTGAACGTCTTGGTTTGGTATCCACAAGGGGGTGTGGAACAGCTCTGTTCGACCATGATATCCATAACGCTGCAGCTCTAGGTCGATGCAACCCCAGTTTCATGACTCACAGCAGAAATTTGATACCGTTGCCGACTGTCACATAATGACAAAAAAAGTATTTTACAGAACTAGACACCATAATTAACATTAGATCCTGGACTTGCTATGGCATAAACAAATACATGTTTCTAACGAGATGCGATCGAGTTGTATATAAATAACTTCAAACGCATCGTAAGGGACTGTTATCGGCCCATTACTTATTATTAAATATCCACATTTATAAGGTCTCTAGTGGATAACGTCGAAAGTTCTGAGGTAGCCCGCGACTGATACTGTTGTTTACGGGGAAGTCACGACGCCAGATAGTGACAGTGAGATTCAAGTAAGTTACAGAGGTAAGTTACAGAAGATCGAACTAACAGATGACTTTCAATTTTGCCCATACACTAGCGTCAAGACCCATTATTGTGTGATTACACAATCGTTGGTAACAGTCGCAGTCGCTGAATGTCTTAGTAGTATGTGTTACGCGCGAGGTGAAAGACACTGTCGAGGCACGTTAATGAGGCCGCCTGTCAAAAGCCTGAGTACCACGGTTTGCAGCGCGGACAGCTGCGAAACGTGCAGGAAGAGAGTCAGCACATATCCAGACAGGCTGGGATGATAATGGCACTGAAACAGAGGATGACACGCTTAGAGCTGAAATACTAAACACCCTTTTTCTAAAGCTGTTTCACAGAGGAAGACGGCACTGCAGTTCCATCTCTAAATCCTCGCACGAACGAAAAATAGAAAAGCAACTGAAATGACTCAACAGAGGAAAGTCCACTGGCCCTGACGGGATACCAATTCGATTCTACACAGAGTACGAGAAGGAACTTACCCCGCTTCTAACAGCCGTGTACCGCAAGTCTCTAGAGGAACGGAAGGTTCCAAATGATTGGAAAAGGGCACACATAGTTCCAGTTTTCAAGAAGAGTCGTCGAGCGGATGCGCAAAACTATGGGCCTATATCTCTGACGTCGATCTATTGCAGAATTTTAGAACATGTTGTTTGTTCGCGTATCATGTCATTTCTGGAAACCCAGAATCTACTCTGTAGGAATCAACATGGATTCCGGAAACAGCGATCGTGTGAGACCTAACTCGCTTTATTTGTTCATGAGACCCAGAAAATATTTGATATAGGCTCCCAGGTAGATGCCATTTTCCTTGACTTCCGGAAGGATTTCGATACAGTTCCGCACTGTCGCCTGATAAAGTAAGAGCCTACGGAATATCAGACCAGCTGAGTGGCTGGATTGAAGAATTTTTATCAAACAGAACACAGCATGTTGTTATCAATGGAGAGACGTCTACAGAAGTTAAAGTAACCTCTGGCGTGCCACAGGGGAGTGTTATGGAACCACTGCTTTTCACAATATATACAAATGACCTAGTAGATAGTGTCGGAAGTTCCATGCGGCTTTTCGCGGATGATGCTGTAGTATACAGAGAAGTTGCAGCATTAGAAAATTGCAACGAAATGCAGGAAGATCTGAAGCAGATAGGCACTTGGTGCAGGGAGTGGCAACTGACACTTAACATAGACAAATGTAACGTATTGCGAATACATAGAAAGAAGGATCCTTTATTGTATGATAGGGCATAAACACTGGTAGCAGTTACTTCTCTAAAATATCTGGGAGTGTGCGTGCGGAACGATTTGAAGTGGAATGATCATATAAAATTAATTGTTGGTAAGCCGGGTACCAGGGCGAGGTTCATTGGGAGAGTCCTTAGAAAATGGAATCCATCAACAAAGGAGGTGGCTTACAAAACACTCATTCGACCTATACTTGAATATTGCTCATCAGTGTGGGATCTGTATCAGGTCGTGTTGACAGAGGAGATAGAGAAGATCGAAAGAAGAGCTGCGCGTTTCGTCACAGGATTATTTGGTAAGCGTGATAGCGTTACGGAGATGTTTAGCAAACTCAAATGGCAGACTCTGCAAGAGAGGCGCTCTGCATCGCGGTGTAGCTTGCTGTCCAGGTTTCGAGAGGGTGCGTTTCTGGATGAGGTATCGAATATATTGCTTCCCCCTACTTATACCTCCCGAGGAGATCACACCGTTGGGTGGCTTGCAGAGTATAAATGTAGGTGTAGATGTAGAGCTGTATGACACGTTGCGTTGTCCTATTGGCATTTGCCATCCTGCTGAGGAAAAAGAAATTGAATGCTGGAGCGGATATGATCCCCAATTTTAGACGCATACTTGTGTTGATCCACCGCGTCTTTCACAGTGACGACATCACCCAGGGAATTCCCTCCTAGCTATACCCTTCCGACGATTATTGGCCACCCGGAGTGGCCGCACGGTTTGAGGCCCATGTCACGGATTGCGAGAACCCTCCCGCCGGAGGTTCGAATCCTTCCTCGGGCATTGGAGTGCGAGTTGTTTAAGTAGTGTGTATGTCTAGGAACCAATGACCTCAGCAGTTTGGTCCCTTAGGAATTCACACACATTTGAACATTTGACGATTATTGCGAGGTGTTTGGTTTCAGATTTTCACACCTTACGCGTCAAAGGCCATCAGTCTGATGCAGCATAAAACCTGATTCGTCTGAAAAGGCCACATGCCACCCACCCAATTGCAGTATCGGCGTGCAAATTCCAGCCGATAGGGCAGTCAGCACGGGTGAAAAACCTGGCGCCTGCTGCGGTAGCCCAATCGCAACAACGCTCGTTGAACGGTAGTTGAGGGGGCTCTATGGCTCATCTGGGCGATCAGTTGGTCAACACTTGCACGTCTATCGCCTGTAAACATCTCAGCAGCTGTCGTTCATCCGTGTCATATGTGGCAAGTGGCGCACCACAGTTGCCTTGGCACCGCTTTTGGGTAGCGCCATTTTGCCATCCACGGTATAGTTTCACCATGTCGGCAGGCGAACAGTTTATAAACATAGCAGTCTGGGAAATGCTTCCACCTTTCGCCCGAAAGCCAATGATCGTACCTTTTTGGACATCAGATAAATCGCTCCGAGTCCACATTACGGCAACGAGTCCACTGTTTTCCACCGCCCGCCTCCCCTTCACACGATTTATATTCCCTCCACTGCTAGTGCTGCCACCTGCCGTCTGTGAATGTTTATTGCACGTTGAAGTCGAAAATAGTGGGTGGTCACATTAATGTGACTGGACCATATAAAATAACTACATAAAGTTAGTAGATGCCGGAATGAGATTAATTTCAAGAATCCTAATGAAACATCATTCACCCACGAAAGAGATAGATTATAATCCTCGTTCTAAGAGTTCTTAATACACTACTGGCCATTAAAATTGCTACACCAAGAAGAAATGCAGATGATAAACGGGTATTCCTTGGACAAATATATTATACTAGAACTGACATGTGTTTACATTTTCAAGCAATTTGAGTGCATAGATCCAGAGAAATCAGTACCCAGAACAACCACCTCTGGCCGCAATAACGGCCTTGTTAAGCCTGGGCATTGAGTCAGACAGAGCCTGGATGGCGTGTACAAGTACAGCTGCCCATGCAGCATCAACACGATACCACAGTTCATCAAGAGTAGTGACTGGCGTATTGCGACGAGCCAGTTGCTTGGCCACAATTGACCAGACGTTTTCAATTGGTGAGAGATCTGGAGAATGTTCTGGCCAGGGCAGCAATCGAACATTTTCCGTACCCAGAAAGGCCCATACAGGGCCTGCAACATGCGGTCGTGCATTATCCTGCTGAAATGTAGGGTTTCGCAGGGATCGAATGAAGGGTAGAGCCACGGGTCGTAACACATCCGAAATATAACGTGCACTGTTCAAAGTGCCGTCAATGCGAATAAGAGGTGACCGAGACGTGTAACCAGTGGCACGCCATACCATCACGCCGAGTGATACGCCAGTATGGGGATGACGAATATACGCTTCCAATGTACGTTCACTGCGATGTCGCCAACCACGGATGCGACCATCATGATGCTGTAAACAGAACCTGGATTCATCCGAAAAAATGACGTTTTACCATTCGTGCACCCAGGTTCGTCGCTGAGTAAACATCGCAGGCGCTCCTGTCTGTGCTGCAGCGTCAAGGATAACGGCAGCCATGGTCTCCGAGCTGATAGTCCATGCTGCTTCAAACATCGTCGAACTGTTCGTGCAGGTGGTTGTTGTCTTGCAAACGTCCCCATCTGTTGACTCAGAGAGCGAGACGTGGCTGCACGATCCATTACAACCATGCGGATAAGATGCTATCATCTCGACTGCTAGTGATACGAGGCCGTTGGGATCCAGCAAGGCGTTCCATATTACCCTCCTGAACCCACCGATTCCATATTCTGCTAACAGTCATTGGATCTCGACCAACGCGAGCAGCAATGTGGCGATACGATAAACCGCAATCGTGATGGCTACAATCCGACCTTTATCAAAGTTGGAAACGTGATGGTACGCATTTCTCCTCTTTAAACGAGGCATCACAATAACGTTTCACCAGGCAACACCGGTCAACTGCTGTTTGTGTATGAGAAATCGGTTGGAAACTTTCCTCATGTCAGCACGTTGTAGGTGTCGCCACCGGCGCCAACCTTGTGTGAATGCTCTGAAAAGCTAATGATTTGCATGTCACAGCATCTTATTCCTGTCGGTTAAATTTCACGTCTGTAGCACGTCATCTTCGTGGTGTAGCAATTTTAATGGCCAGTAATGTACTTACTTACAGTGAATGAAACTTACTGTGTAGGATTAATAGAGAAGTTAGAGAGGATCTTGATGGGGTTATTTAGAAAGCACAAGAAGATCATAGAGATGCCCAGCCAGCTCCAGAGGTAGAGGCTACAAGAGAGACGATATGGGTCATGGTCGGATTTCCTGTTATTGCTCTTAGAGTGTAATCCCCAAGAACGGCCAAGTAAAATTTTACATTGTGTCACATACATCTCATGAGACGAACCTGACGAGAAAATCGGAGGAATTCATACTCGTACGAAAACTTTCCGACAGTCGTTATTTCCGTACAGCTCTTGTGAACGGTACAGGAAAGGGATATATATACACTAAATAAAGCAGTACCCAAAGTACTATTGGCAATATGCTTTAAGATGGGTTGCGGAGTATATTTGAAGACATAGTTGTTACTTGCCTCAAATGACACCAAGGAAGGAGTCGAGATTAACGTTCTCATATATCGACCACCAGACTCACGTCCAGATGTAACCAAAATATTTAGACATACTGAGTTTACTAGTACGAATGCATTTCAGTAATACTCTCATCATTGGTGAAGACTTTAATCATCTGACATTTAATTTCAACATTTATAGTTCCATAAGTGGTGGGCGCTAAAAGCCGTCCTGCGTAACATTATTAAATGCCCTCTTTGAGAATTACCTAGAACAGATTGTTCGGAAACCCACTCATTATGGAAATGTATTGGATCTAATAGCAGCAAACAGACCTGATATCTTTGAGGGTGTCCTTACAGAAAATGGTAAGAGTGACCGTGAGACGGTTATAAAAATTATGATTTCAAAAGTACAAAGGGAAACTAAAACAAGAAGAAGGATTTTTATTTTCAAAAAAATTGTTCAAATGGCTCTGAGCACTATGGGACTTAATTTCTGAGGTCATCAGTCACGTAGAACTTAGAACTACTTAAACCTAACTAACCTAAGGACATCACACACATCCATGACAGAGGCCAGATTCGAACCTGCGACCGTAGCGGTTGCGCGGTTCCAGACTGTAGCGCCTAGAACCGCTCGGTCACACCGGCCGGAAATTTTATTTTCAGAAAACCAGGTACAGATACAATAAAATGGTCTCTCAGTAAAAATCTCCAAACATTTAACGTTGGAGAGGAGCATGTTGAAGAACTGTGGCTCAGTTTTAGAAATGGTTGACCATGCACTTTATAGAAGCGTACTTAGTAGAACAGTTCTTGTTGGGATGGACCCACCATCGTACACAGATGCTGCAAAGAAACTTCTAAATAAGTATAAACTACTGCATAACAGATGTAAAAAAAAGAGAGATGTGAATGAAAACAGTTTGGTTGTCAAGAGGTCAATAGGTTATGCCTTCAACGACGACAGTAGCAGAACATAATACACTCCTGGAAATGGAAAAAAGAACACATTGACACCGGCGTGTCAGACCCACCATACTTGCTCCGGACACTGCGAGAGGGCTGTACAAGCAATGATCACACGCACGGCACAGCGGACACACCAGGAACCGCGGTGTTGGCCGTCGAATGGCGCTAGCTGCGCAGCATTTGTGCACCGCCGCCGTCAGTGTCAGCCAGTTTGCCGTGGCATACGGAGCTCCATCGCAGTCTTTAACACTGGTAGCATGCCGCGACAGAGTGGACGTGAACCGTATGTGCAGTTGACGGACTTTGAGCGAGGGCGTATAGTGGGCATGCGGGAGGCCGGGTGGACGTACCGCCGAATTGCTCAACACGTGGGGCGTGAGGTCTCCACAGTACATCGATGTTGTCGCCAGTGGTCGGCGGAAGGTGCACGTGCCCGTCGACCTGGGACCGGACCGCAGCGACGCACGGATGCACGCCAAGACCGTAGGATCCTACGCAGTGCCGTAGGGGACCGCACTGCCACTTCCCAGCAAATTAGGGACACTGTTGCTCCTGGGGTATCGGCGAGGACCATTCGCAACCGTCTCCATGAAGCTGGGCTACGGTCCCCCACACCGTTAGGCCGTCTTCCGCTCACGCCCCAACATCGTGCAGCCCGCCTCCAGTGGTGTCGCGACAGGCGTGAATGGAGGGACGAATGGAGACGTGTCGTCTTCAGCGATGAGAGTCGCTTTTGCCTTGGTGCCAATTATGGTCGTATGCGTGTTTGGCGCCGTGCAGGTGAGCGCCACAATCAGGACTGCATACGACCGAGGCACACAGGGCCAACACCCGGCATCATGGTGTGGGGAGCGATCTCCTACACTGGCCGTACACCACTGGTGATCGTCGAGGGGACACTGAATAGTGCACGGTACATCCAAACCGTCATCGAACCCATCGTTCTACCATTCCTAGACCGGCTAGGGAACTTGCTGTTCCAACAGGACAATGCACGTCCGCATGTATCCCATGCCACCCAACGTGCTCTAGAAGGTGTAAGTCAACTACCCTGGCCAGCAAGATCTCCGGATCTGTCCCCCATTGAGCATGTTTGGGACTGGATGAAGCGTCGTCTCACGCGGTCTGCACGTCCAGCACGAACGCTGGTCAAACTGAGGCGCCAGGTGGAAATGGCATGGCAAGCCGTTCCACAGGACTACATCCAGCATCTCTACGATCGTCTCCATGGGAGAATAGCAGCCTGCATTGCTGCGAAAGGTGGATATACACTGTACTAGTGCCGACATTGTGCATGCTCTGTTGCCTGTGTCTATGTGCCTGTGGTTCTGTCAGTGTGATCATGTATTGTATCTGACCCCAGGAATGTGTCAATAAAATTTCCCCTTCCTGAGAAAATGAATTCACGGTGTTCTTATTTTAATTTCCTGGAGTGTATAAGCATATCTCACAAAACAGGAAGAAATTCTGGTTATATGTAAGAGTTGTTAGTGATGCCAAGGTTAGTGTTCAGCACCAAGGACGAGACAGGAACTCGAATTGAGGGTAGCAAAACAAAAGCAGGAACGCTGAACTCTGTCTTCAAATGTTATTTTTGTTCCATTACAAATGAAAATCCAGTGGTATTGTCCCAATTTAATTCTCCCACTATTGCAATGACAAGTGATATATATTAGTGTCAATGACGTTGAGAAAACAGTTGAAATTGATAAAACTGAACAAAGCTCTAAAGCCTGATGGAATCCTCATCAGCTTGTACACCGAATTTGCGGCTGAGATAGCCACTCTTTTAACCATAATATATCGTAGATGTCTCGAAGAAAAAACTGTGCCCATTAGTTGGAAGAAAGTATAGGTTACACCCGTCTACAAGAAAGGTAGCAGAAGCGTTTCAAAAACCTGCTGTCCAATGTCCTTGACACCCAATTGTGCTAGAGTCTCAAAACAAATTTCGAGCTCAAACATAATGACGTATCTAGAACAGACTGAGAACAGCCTGACTACCTCCAAGCCAACTAGCGTGGATTCTGTAAACGTCAAAGATGTGAAACCCAACATATACTTATCCTACATGAAATCCTAAAAGCCATGGATTAAGACAATCATAAAATTTCTCAATTTGCGAAAAGCATCTCACACAGTATCGTATCTACGTTTATTATCAAAAGTGCAATCATATAGCGTACCAAGGGTATTTTGTGACTGCATTGAAGATTTGTTGGTAGGGAGGATACAGAATGTTGTCTTGCGTGGAGAGTCATCGACAGATGTAAAAGTAACATTGGGAGTGCTCCATTGAAGTGTGTTGTGACCCTTGCTGTTCATGTTGTTTGTTAACGACTTTGCAGACAATGTTAATAGTAACTTCAGACCTTTCGCAGATGATTTACCTATCTGTAAGGAAATATTATCAGAGAAAAGCTGCACAAACATTCACTCAAATTTTGATAAGACTTCAAACTAGAGAAATCGTTGGTATCTTGCTACAGATGTTCGGAAACGTAAAACTGTACGTTTCACAAAACGAGAAAGTGTACTATCCAATGACTACAGTATCGACGAGTCACATTTGCTATTGACCAACTCATACAAATACCTGAGTGTAACACTTGTTAGGGATACGAAATGAAACGATCCCATAGCCTTAGTGGTAGGTAAGGCCTGTGACAGATTTCGGATATTGATAGAATACTAGGGAAAAGCAATAAATCTGCAAAGGAGATTGCTTACAAATCACTCGTGCGACTAATTCTAAAATACTGCTCAGATGTGTGGGACTTGTATCAGACAGCACTAACAGGGGTATTGAACATACACAGAGAACGGCAGCACGAATTGTTACAGATTTGTTTCACTGAAGAAACTTAACTGGCATTCTCTTGAAGATAGACATGAAGTATCCCGAGAAAGCCTACTTGCAAATTTTCAAGGAGCAGGTTTAAATGATGACTATATGGATTTCTACAGCTCCTACGTATTATTCTCGAAGGGATCGTGAGGGCAAGAGCAGACTGACTAGACCTCCACAAAGGCCTTTAAACAGTTATTCTTCTCTCTCTCTCCGAATTTGAATGGAATGGGGAAAAGTCCTTATATCTGACACAGTTGGAAGTACTCTCCGCCATTTATGTCATAATTATTTGAAGATTGTGGACTTAGATTTAGATGTAGATCTAAAGGGTCGCCAACAAAAACACCCGTACACCTCTTCCTTAAGTATCTGAGGAATGTTTTGGGATTTAATTCAGTACATTTGCACACAGTCAGGTCAGCAGGCATGTCACTTCAAAACCTCTATTGCACTTGTCTGTCAAACACTAGTGACGAACTTTTGTTTTGCCTACAGGCATTAGAAAAGCTATCTCTGTATTCAACAATAAGTTGTATTAGGCTAGTTCTCAAATGCACTGCTACTGCGGTCGTTAACATTGCGGTACCTTCCTGTGGCAAAATGCGGGAAGCACCCTATAACTTTTTCACTGGTTTATTTAATCAAATCAGATTACAACCTTTATTACAGCGCAACAGGAACTATTCATATCACACTTTTATATAGTTTTTGTAGCACCTCATATTTTGTAATTCTGCAGACGTTTTTTTTTTCAAATGTATGCTATTACAGTGAACGCTGACAATACTTATGGAATATAGTAACAGAAACAACGATAAAACAATGACAACAGGACATGTTTTAATAACAATAAAGAAAACAAGAACCTATGCGTTTTCCGTAATTTTTAAACAGTATAATATACCTTAAGAGGATAAATGGAATGTAATGAAAATTTATGGGAGATACTGCTGCAATAAGAGATGTACTATTAGAAAAAAAAGTATTGGACACATTGATGAGTGAGATTGTCATATGGAGAAATATTT
Organism: Schistocerca cancellata; assembly: GCF_023864275.1. Taxonomy (NCBI): domain Eukaryota; kingdom Metazoa; phylum Arthropoda; class Insecta; order Orthoptera; family Acrididae; genus Schistocerca; species Schistocerca cancellata. Next base: position 179,291,396 of record NC_064628.1, on the reverse strand, counting down.
CGAATAAGACAGCCTGGTATCGAGTAAGACAAGACGACATTGTGTGGGGGGAACATATATATTGCTGTGATGTTCAGGTACGTGTGTTGGGGACGAAAATCTATACGAAAATCTGTAAAAATCAGGGAGACCTTGAAATCAAGCGGCGCTCATTTTAGAAAATCACAATAATTTTTGTCAGACATGAGATTTTTATTGTATTCAGGGTTGATTTACAGTTCTAATTAACACGATACTTCGGCTGATCGTCGGTGATGAACATTGTAAGCAGAATGGATGTGGGAGCTACAGCTCACTTTGCACTTAAATGAAGTCGAAAATTACTTCTTACTTGTGTGGGTTGATTGTGTGCATGGCAGAGAACGAACACATGACGTCATAAACCACGCCCCATATCTATGATGTCATAATCATGTGAAAAGTCACGTCGCCTTTCTATGATGTCATCACGCACCTGACCCCTTCCCATCAACCTCCGTTCCCTCTCCTCCAACAGCCAATCACAGTGTAGTATCTTAGCGGACAGTAAAGCGATACAGCCAATCACAATGTAGCCCCAGAGTCACTTTCTTGGCTATGTTCAAAAGAATCTGAATTTTTTGCGGCATACTGAAGCGTATTTATATAAAAAAAATGTGTGCATTGTGTAGTCAGTACTAATGATTTCATTTGTACTTTAAGCAGCATTTGTGCACATTAATAGTCTGACCGCTGCGACATACTTGGTGCAAGGCACAATGGACTCTCAAATAATGTATTTTGACATGTAAATCGCTCTACAAAACAAAACTTTTGCCAATACTACAGTATATCAATCTCGATATACGCAAGTTTCAAATTTGTATAAATTGTCGCTGTTCATCGTGAAAAAGGCACACACACACACACACACACACACACACACACACACACACACACACACACATATGGCATGACCTTTCGTGAACATCCCTAGTTCGATCTCTGAATCATACTTGGTGTAAGTCACATTAGACAATCAAATTAAATATGTCTACAACTGAACACTCTATGATGCTTATCAAGTGTCACAATGTTAAATTAATGTCTAAAATAAAGGAAAAAATACCTCAGCAAAACAAAAATGCATTGTTTATGTGAAGTGTCCCAGTCTCATTTACAAACACACGCACACGCATACAGTTGAAAGTACACGATACTAGAAAGAAAAAAGTCTCCGTAAACATAGGGTCTTCAACTGACGATGTTTGACGAAAAGACGGGTGTGCATTCTACTTATGTTTACATTTGTCCTCTGTCAACGTCAGCACGTGGATGTGTTCCATTACCCAGAGTACCTGCACTAAGCGCTGGGAGCGTCAACGTCAACGTTGTGTTACGTAATTGATAACGTTGTGTTTCAGTGAATGGTACCCTGTGATACATTTTTGAATAGATCTATAGGAGTGGAAATGGATTACCGAACAAAAAAATATAGTGTGCCATTTAAAAAAGTCATACCACTGTTCATATCTTTGTAAAAAAAAACGCTACAACGAAGGCATTCATGCTGACTGATGTCCCTCTGGCGGCTAAAGAACATTTGCTTAAAACATTTTGTAATTTGCATCTGGACAGACAGGTATTTAGCGTGGTCAAGATAAACGGGACACAATTTCAGGAATACATTTATCTAGGTGACATATTTAACTGATTAACATTGCGAGATGATAGTTTAATGTAAGCACGACATAAGCCATTGCAATTGCGAAACGCTTGTACGTTAATAACAAGTGTAAACACCAGAACGTTGAATGCAAGCGTGCAAACGTGTATGCATTGTGTTATACAGGCGCCGGATGTCAGTTTGTGGGATGGAGTCCCAAGCCCTTTGCACTTGGTCGGTAAGTACATGGACGGTTAATGCTGAATGCAGATGACGCCGGAGTTGTCGTCCGATGGTATGCCACATGTGCTCGACTGAAGACAGATCTGGTTATCAAGCAAGCCAAGGCAACATGTCGATACTCTGTAGAGCATGTTCGGTTACAACGGCGGTATTTGTGTGAGCGTTATGCTGCTGTGAAACACACCCTGGAATGCAGTTCATAAATGGCAGCGCAACAATTCTTATCACCAGACTGACCTATCCGTTTGCAGTCTCGGCTCGTGGGTTAACCGTAAGAGTGGTTCTGCTGTCATATGAAAACGCATCCTAGATCGCAACTCAATGTGCAGGTCCAATGAGTCTAGCCCGCTGGTTGGTGGAGCTAGTCTTATGCGACTGGCGCAACATTTTAATAGAGGTCATCTTTCAGAAGTAGAAACCTACCTACCAACTTCGGTTCATGTCACAACTTCTTGGTATGTGATGGTTTGAGGTTTTCGGGCGCTAAACAGCGTGGTCATCAGCGCCACTGCCAACAGGCTGCTGACCTTGGTACTTATCTGCTTCAGTTTGGGGGCAGCTATGGTCCAATAGGTTGTCTGCTGCTTGGCTGTGGGACTTTAAAATGTATGTCAGTACGGAAGTAGAGTGTCACATTTAATGGTGGACGGAAGAATGTCCACAACGAAGATCGCTCAGACCGGTCCTCAGTGCTGACTGAAAGTAAGGATTGAAACAAAAATCCAAAATGGTAGGGGATGGGTTCCGCAATTGGCGGACTGCAGCAGCCTACTGTCAGACGCTTCAACGACTTCGCCGCGCCATTAAAAACAAAAAGTGCGGAATACTAATCAGTTTAGTCATCCTGTTTCCCGACAACGGACGTCTGCGTGCAGCAGGAGTTACACAGTTCGTTCAGCAGTTTCACCGGGCAACGTTTGAACATCCGCCGTACACTCCGGAACAAATTTGGCTGAAAAATAATATTCTAAGCAGGTAGTTGACATTCTGTTTCTGACATAAATGAAGCGATGTACCAAAACTAACCCAACCAAGCCTATAACTGCATAAAATACAGGTTGGCTCAAATTTGATGCTTATCTGGCAGGTACAGAAACAATCAGGCATCTTAATTACTGCCAGCTACTGGAAGAATGCAATTAACTTGAACCTTAATAAACGTAAACATGCTCTGGAATAGGTTGTAAAGTGATTTTTATTTAATCGTACAATTAGCTAATTTCGACTACTTGTCATTGTCAAGCCCATGTAAAACCAACATGGAAAATCACTACATTGTCTGCATCGCCATGTATAAATAACACTATACACACCTCACATTAACCCTTCTGTGCATGACCTATAGTTTTTACACATTTGCATACCCTGTGTCCATTGGACCCGTTTTGTCTAATTCGAGAAGCTAAAAGAAAAAGAGTATTTTGTGGATATTAATATGCACAAATATTTTGTTTTAAGGTTTATCAGTTTAATACAAGAGAGCTGTGATCACTTTTAACACTTTTATTAAATTAAAAAAGTACATTTTTAATCCCGAATAATTTTCATTAAATAAATTACATTATAAAAACTGAAACATAAGCTACCAGTATTAGTAAAAACTGTTCTCTGATTGGCGTTATGGTATTCACAAAGGGCAAATCATTAAGCAAACGAGGATGACATTAATTTTTACAATTTTTACACACTGCGCTGCTATGGTCCTGGCACGCATGTTTTGTGCACTTACAGCACACTTTTTGTTTTTCTGTCCTTTGAAGCAGGACCTAATGGACACCTCCTCTTCTGACGACTCACGGTGATGTTGTTGTTACTACTGCTGCTTTGTAATTTAGGAACAGTAATGAACTTTTCCGTATCCAGGGATATGGATTTCTGCAAAAAAGGTATTAGGCGATCCTCTGATCATAGACGGTTGGATCATCTCCACTGAAAGGTGCTTTATGAAAAGTCTTCTCTTGTGCAAAAGCCCTTCGTGATATGTGGGATGTTGTGGTTTGTAAAGAATAATGGCATTTAGAGTGCATAAATCCATTATTTTGCACCAGAGAGCCATTGGCCACAGTTTAGTTTGTCTTTCGCATGTACAATTACGCACTAGTTGATCTATAACATCCACACCACCTTTCGTTTGGTTATAAAATTTCACGATGTCACGCTTCCGTTTTGGATGTTGTTCGTCTACAGGTTTATCATGATGCATTGTACTTAGGAGGATTACACACTTGTTTTTCTTTGGCGAAAAACTAACCATCGTCATTTCTTTCATACATGCAGATAAGCTTGAATTTACTGCTCTGCTCCAATTTGGCATCATCTCTTTTATTCATCAAAAAATGGTTCAAATGGCTCTGAACACTATGGGACTTAACTTCTAAGTTCATCAGTCCCCTAGAACTTAGAACTACTTAAACCTAACTAACCTAAGGACTTCACACACTCCCATGCCCGAGGCAGGATTCGAACCTGCGACCGTAGCGGTCGCTCGGTGCCGGACTGTAGCGCCTAGAACCGCTCGGCCACCCCGACCGGCTTTTATTCATCGTCTTTGTTCCCACAAAAGATAGGTTTTTACTCAACAGGTGGTCTGCCATCGGTACACTTGTAAAATAATTATCTACGGCAACATTTCTGTCTGTACCGGCAATATTTCATGCAAGGCTCTTCATTGAGGTAATGTCCAAATTTTTCTGAGGTAGCTCGCCTGGTTCTCTTCCCGCTCACACAGTCCTGTCAATGGCATAACGTGTTTCAGCTTTGCACATCCAAAATGTTTTATTCCATACTTTCCATGCTTATATGGCATATATTGCACAAACTCACAATGGTTCTTAAATGGAACTAGCTGTTCATCTACCGTAACATTACTTTTACGTATGATTATTTTCTTGCACTCCCCTGTACATATCTTCCATACATAGCATATAGCAGCAAGCTTATCAGTTTGTAACCTAGTCTCTTTTGTTCTGTTGTCATCTAATGAATCTTCTTATTGCCTCAAACCGAGTCACAGACATTATAGCTCTATATAACGGACTAGAAAACTTTTCCAGACAAAGTTCCCTAAATGAAACATCCCAACCCTTACCCGCTCCAACATAAAGTAGAATTCTCGAGAAGACGAATATTTCGTCTCTAGTTACGTCATTCCAGTTTATTGATCTTAGTACACAAACTCTTCTTGCATCTAGGTTTGTGCATCTCACAATATTATTCACAATGGCTAGAGGAATAAATAAATTCCAAGTGTCTTTGGGGGTGTAAGTGAGTATGCTCCTTGCTGGTCCTGGAATAAATTTCACCAAATTGTGTGGAGGCACTTACTCTAATGCATACCATTTGGAGCAAATATATGTTATCATTTTAACTGCTTATTTGTCCAGAGGCGTTATTACCTACGTCATCGCCATCATCATCATCATCATCATCATCATCACTATCATCATCATCATCACCGCCGCCACTATTTGTTCTTCATTCAAAGAGTTGAATGCCGCTACCTGAGGAACAACTTCATGGTTTTCATCTGGAGTAGTACTTATATCTGGAAGGATATCATCATCTTCAGTACCCATTGACTAACAACTGATTCAAAATTGGGGTTGATAGGCGTATGCTATCTTCTTTTCTGCTCCTTTTTTTAGATGTAGATTCTGACATTCTATCTTATAAAATAATGTGAAGAAATGACCTCATTACTCTCTTCGTCTGTCGACTGTAGGAATGTAGCTGCTGTTCATTTTATTGTTTAGTGTTGCAAATGACACTTACCCTTCTTTCGAGTTCGTATCGAGTATCAAATAGAACCCCTGTTTGCAGCAAACTCCTACAACATTACTATATTGCTTCACATACTCGTAACAAACCACTACAATATTTCGCTCTGTTACACAACACAGGAATACGCTATTTGACAGTTGAACTGAGTTGCGATTTGTAACAATATACACTCCTGGAAATTGAAATAAGAACACCGTGAATTCATTGTCCCAGGAAGGGGAAACTTTATTGACACATTCCTGGGGTCAGATACATCACATGATCACACTGACAGAACCACAGGCACATAGACACAGGCAACAGAGCATGCACAATGTTGGCACTAGTACAGTGTATATCCACCTTTCGCAGCAATGCAGGCTGCTATTCTCCCATGGAGACGATCGTAGAGATGCTGGATGTAGTCCTGTGGAACGGCTTGCCATGCCATTTCCACCTGGCGCCTCAGTTGGACTAGCGTTCGTGCTGGACATGCAGACCGCGTGAGACGACGCTTCATCCAGTCCCAAACATGCTCAATGGGGGACAGATCCGGAGATCTTTCTGGCCAGGGCAGTTGACTTACACCTTCTAGAGCACGTTGGGTGGCACGGGATACATGCGGACGTGCATTGTCCTGTTGGAACAGCAAGTTCCCTTGCCGGTCTAGGAATGGTAGAACGATGGGTTCGATGACGGTTTGGATGTACAGTGCACTATTCAGTGTCCCCTCGACGATCACCAGTGGTGTACGGCCAGTGTAGGAGATCGCTCCCCACACCATGATGCCGGGTGTTGGCCCTGTGTGCCTCGGTCGTATGCAGTCCTGATTGTGGCGCTCACCTGCACGGCGCCAAACACGCATACGACCATCATTGGCACCAAGGCAGAAGCGACTCTCATCGCTGAAGACGACACGTCTCCATTCGTCCCTCCATTCACGCCTGTCGCGACACCACTGGAGGCGGGCTGCACGATGTTGGGGCGTGAGCGGAAGACGGCCTAACGGTGTGCGGGACCGTAGCCCAGCTTCATGGAGACGGTTGCGAATGGTCCTCGCCGATACCCCAGGAGCAACAGTGTCCCTAATTTGCTGGGAAGTGGTGGTGCGGTCCCCTACGGCACTGCGTAGGATCCTACGGTCTTGGCGTGCATCCGTGCGTCGCTGCGGTCCGGTCCCAGGTCGACGGGCACGTGCACCTTCCGCCGACCACTGGCGACAACATCGATGTACTGTGGAGACCTCACGCCCCACGTGTTGAGCAATTCGGCGGTACGTCCACCCTGCCTCCCGCATGCCCACTCTACGCCCTCGCTCGAAGTCCGTCAACTGCACATACGGTTCACGTCCTCGCTGTCGCGGCATGCTACCAGTGTTAAAGACTGCGATGGAGCTCCGTATGCCACGGCAAACTGGCTGACACTGACGGCGGCGGTGCACAAATGCTGCGCAGCTAGCGCCATTCGACGGCCAACACCGCGGTTCCTGGTGTGTCCGCTGCGCCGTGCGTGTGATCATTGCTTGTACAGCCCTCTCGCAGTGTCCGGAGCAAGTATGGTGGGTCTGACACACCGGTGTCAATGTGTTCTTTTTTCCATTTCCGGGAGTGTATTTTCTGCAATGACAACTATATGTAGATGTAATAATAATGCATTCTCTGAATTCCAACAAAATGTAATAGGTTACAACTCAATCTAATTTTATGATACTACAACATAAATCACAGGGTCCATCGGACCAGGTTACGGAAATGTGTGGTATAAAGATGAAAATGTAAATGAAACTTAAATTTAATGACACAGATTTCTAATAGTACCTTTAATGTGTTACTGAATACTGCAAGACAGCATACCTGATGAGTTGGGTCACACTTTTAAGTCTACCTTATAGCAATTAAAAATTAAAACTTTCTGCAGGTCCGCTAGACCCAGGGTATGCATAATAGGATTAAAATAAAACATTACTGCACAAATTTCTTACAACCATGTGGTAACTCATTAATATATATATATATATATATATATATATATATATATATATATATATATATATATAGAGAGAGAGAGAGAGAGAGAGAGAGAGAGACTATGTGATCAAAGGTATCCGGACACCTGGCTGAAAATGACTTACAAATTCGTGCCGACCTGCATCAGTATTGCTGGAAATCAATATGGAGTTGGCCCATCCTTACCCTTGATGATAGCTTCCACTCTCGCAGGCATACGTTCAGTCAGGTGTTGGAAGATTTCTTGGGGAATGGCAGCCCATTTTTCATGGAGTGCTGCACTGAGGAGAGGTCTCGATGTCGGTCGGTGAGGCCTGGCACGAAGTCGGCGTTCCGAAACATCCCAACGGTGTTCTAGTGGATTCAGGTCAGGACTCTGTGCAGGCCAGCCATTACAGGGATGTTATTGTCGTGCAATCACTCCGCCACAGGCTGTGCATTATGAACAAGTGCTCGACTGTGTTGAAGATGCTATCGCCATCCCCAAATTGCTCTTCAACAGTGGGAAGCAAGAAGGTGCTTCAAACATCAATGTAGGCCTGTGCCATGATAGTGCCACGCAAAACTACAAAACCATAACACAACCGCCTCCGAATTTTACTGTTGGCACTACACACACTGGCACATGACGTTCACTGGGCATTCGCCATACCAATTCCCTGCCATCGGATCGTCACATTGTGTTCTGTGATTCGTTTTTCCACTGTTCAATCGTCCAATGTTTACGCTCCTTACACCAAGCTGGCGTCGTTTGTCATTTACCGGTGTGCTGTGTGGCTTCTGAGCAGCCAATGGACCATGACATCCAAGCTTTCCTACCTCCTGTCTAACTGTCATAGTACTTGCAGTGGATCCTGATGCAGTTTGGAATTCCTGTGTGATGGTCTGGATATATGTCTACCTATTACACATTACGACACTCTTCAACTGTCGGCAGTCTCTGTCAGTCAACAGATGAGGCTGGTCTGTACGATTTTGTGTTTTACGTGTCCCTTCACGTTTCTACTTCACTATCACATCGGAATCAGTGGACCTAGGGATGTTTAGGAGTTTGGAAATCTCGCGTACAGACGTATGATACAAGTGACACCCAATCACCTGACCACGTTCAAAGTCCGTGAGTTCTGCGGAGGGCCCAATTCTGCACTCTCACGATGTCAAATGACCACTGAGGTCGCTGATATGGAGTGCCTTGCAGCAGGTGGCAGCAAAATGCACCTAATGTGAAAAGCGTATTTTTTTGGGGGAGTGTCCGGATACTTTTATCACATAGTGTGTGCGTGTGTATGTATACACAACTGGACATTAAAATTTCTACACCACGAAGATGACGAGCTACAGACGCGAAATTTAACCGACAGGAAGAAGATGCTGTGATATGCAAATGATTAGCTTTTCAGAGCATTCTCACAAGGTTGGCGCCGGTGGCGACACCTACAACGTGCTGACATGAGGAAAGTTTCCAACCGATTTCTCATACACAAACAGCAGTTGACAGGCGTTGCCTGGTGAAACGTTGTTGTGATGCCACGTTTAAGGTGGAGAAATGCGTACCATCACGTTTCCGACTTCGATAGAGGTCGGATTGTAGGCTACCGTGAATGCTGTTTATCGTATCGCGACATTGCTGCTCGCGTTGGTTAAGATCCAATGGCTGTTAGCAGAATATGGCATCGGTGGGTTCATGAGGGTAATATGGAACGCCGTGCTGGATCCCAACGGCCTCGTATCACTAGCAGTCGAGATGACAGGCATCTTATCCACATGGCTGTAATTGATCGTGCAGCCACATCTCGCTCCCTGAGTCGACAGATGGGGACGTTTGCAAGACAACAACCATCTGCACGAACAGTTCGACGACGCTTGCAGCAGCATGGACGATCAGCTCGGAGACCATGGCTGCGGTTACCCTTGACGCTGCATCACAGACGGGAGTGCCTGTGGTGGTGTACTCAACGACGAACCTGGGTGCACGAATGGTAAAACCTCATTTTTCGGATCAATCCAGGTTTTGTTTACAGCATCATGATGGTCGCATCCGTGTTTGGCGACATCGCGGTGAACGCACATTGGAACCGGTATTCGTCATCGCCATACTGGCATACCACTCGGCGTGATGGTATGGGGTGCCATTGGTTACACGTCTCGGTCACCTCTTGTTCGCATTGACGGCACTTTGAACAGTGCAAGTTACATTTCTCATGTGTTACGACCCATGGTTCCACCGTTCATTCGATCCCTGCGAAACCCTACATTTCAGCAGGATAATGCACGACCGCATGTTGGAGGTCCTGTATGTGCCTCGGGTACAGGAAATGTTCGACTGCTGCCCTGGCCAGAACATTCTCTAGATCTCTCACCAATTGAAAACGTCTGATCAATGGTAGCCGAGCAACTGGCTCATCACAATACGCCAGTCACTAATCTTGATGAACTGTGGTATAGTGTTGAAGCTGCATGGGCAGCTGTACCTGTACACGCCATCCAAGCTCTGTTTGACTAAATGCCCAGGCGTATCAAGGCCGTTATTACAGCCAGAGGTGGTTGTTCGGGGTACTGATTTCTCAGGATCTATGCACCCAAATTGCGTGAAAATGTATCACATGTCAGTTCTAGTATAATATATTTGTACAATGAATACCCGTTTATCATCTGCATTTCTTCTTGGTGTAGCAATTTTAATGGACAGTAGTGTATATATATAAATGGAACGTCAACTGCATCCTCAGGATATTAGTTTTTATTCACTTTTGTTTTATAACAATTTAAATACAGAAATAGCGTATATATATATATATATATATATATATATATATATATATATATATATATATATATATATATATATATATATATATATATATATGTGTGTGTGTGTGTGTGTTATTTTTATATCCAAACTGTTATAAAACACAAGACTAAAAAGTAACTTCCTATGGATGCATTTGACTTCCATATTTTGCGCTAAATGAGATGAGGTACCAAAACGAATGTTCCCAAGCCAATAACGGCAATGTCTGTAGGTAGTAATAAAATTATTAGAAATTCAATTATCTTTATGGCTTTTGACAAGCATCATAGAGCAGTTTAGATATCGAAATAATAATCTGAATGCCTGTTGTACCTCCAACAAGTATTGGCCCAAACAACTAAATATTAGCTACCAGCTTAGGACTTTTTTTAGCCACATGTGCTTTATAACAATAAATTCGATAGTCGAAAGTCATGTTTTAGGACACAATTTATTGAATATATATAACTTGACACTTTTCTTTAATAGAATTACGTGTAAGAGAATATGACATCATTCCATTTTCACCAGTACAAAAATATCTGTTTTCTTCAATTTATTTTCTTAAATACATAAAGGATATAGCTATCCATTTTTGTGTTTTCAATGTTAATTTACACATATAATTCCAGGAAAAGTAAAATCAAAGTTCTGAATTTTGAAATGCAATAGATTTTGTCTTCCTGTATATCAATTCATAAGTCATAATGTACAATTTCTGAAGCTGTACAATATGTCACACCATAATGAAATATGATTAATATTTTTACTGAAAATGGCCTGATGGTGTGTAAATAATCATGTCTTTTGGTACATTGTATTTGATATGAAATGTTACCTTGCTGTTTCATTGTTCTAGTAAATCATTTAGAAACCTCCAAAAAGTTTCATACAATATTTGAAAACATCTCTTTCCATTTTAGAAACAAAAGACTAAAATAATTCATTTACCTCATTTACCCCTATAATTTTATGTTCAACAAAATCCCTAACTGAAAGTTATTGTGATAGATACATCAGTGGTGGAGGGGAGAAAGCTATGCTGGCCAGATAGAGATGAATTGGAATAATACCAGAACTCTTCAAACACTCAAGCGCACAATCTCTACACCATCAGAAAATACAAAGTTTAAGTAAGGTAGTTGTCTGAAAATGGCACACACTTCCATTTCATACCTAATGCAAACCAGAGTGTTTGAGAAGAAACGGTCATAGATTCTTTCATTGACTCTTGTAGAAATGAAAACTTTTCATCACTTAATGAGCAGTGGGTTATTATTAGACTAGATTGAGAATGAGTGCCTTTGCACTAATTTGTTGGACAAGCTGGCAGGAAACAATGTGAAAAAATTTAGATAAATTGCTTGACAAGGAAGGGAATAAATTTGTATGGCCAGAAAAGAATGATACAAGTAAATCTGGCAAGATCCTGTCACAGAAACTTGGGAAAGCCTAACTTTTTTCTATACTGAAATTAAATGTTTCACATAAAATCTGTTATCGTAATGCTCTTCATTATTTAATAAATTTGACACTGCACATTTTTAAGTACAGTCCTTCACTGTAAGTTAAGTGGAAGTGTTATGTCTGTGACATTAAATTTTAACATCTATAACATTTAACACATTGACTGTCATGAGGCCACAGTGGAGCTAGCAGTATTAGTTAAATGTCTTATTTTATATTAACACTAGCTTTTTATTTTAATGGAAAATGAACAAAGACTGCATCATGAAATCTTGATTGTATGCTGTTCATATGAGACTCTTGTCTGTACATTAGTAGCTTTCATATTTTACTGTCATGTTAATTCTTCACTTTCACTGTACAAATACAATAATGGAAATGTGCATAGATGTTGTAGAAATTTTAAATTGTACCACCTGAATCCCCTTCACACCCTGTCACCAGCACCTGGTCACTGAAACTAATTTAATATTTAAGTTGTGGAACATCGCATGACAGAACACACAGTGGCAAGGCTATCATATTATAACAACAATAAAAAAGGAAAATGCTTCTTTAGTTACACCACAGTGAAGTATCCATGTAGAATTCAGTAGCTTTTTCAATGCATAAAAGTTGATTTCAGGTCATATTTGTGGAATTACAATACATTTAAAAGTTATGCAAGTGTACAGAACAGTTTTAATAGTTTTGGAAGTGAATATTAAATTAGTATCTTGCTAGGTGGAAAATTTTGCTAATAAATTACAAGACACATTAAGAAGCAGCTGCTGAATTGGCCTCAGCTGTGCTAGGTACTTCCACAGCAAACACAGGAGAATACAGTTTACCACTGAATTCTTTACTCTTTACTTAGTGATACAACCTTGTTCTCAAAAGGAGAGAATGTTGTACAGGCAGTCCAACAAGCAGAAGTCTTGTTCAGTGAAGCTAAGGCCTAGTTTATCATGAACAAAATGACAATTAATGAAGAACAAACTCAGAGGATGATATGCAGACTCAGCAATACTGGTGCACTGGGTACCGCAGCAGATATTAAACTTCTGGACTTTCTCATTGATACCAAGTTAACTGGCAACAGCACACCAAACGTATATGTTCCAAACTTTCACGGGTCCTGTATCTCTTGAGGAACTGAAAAGTATAGTACCAGAACAGTACCTGCTAACTGTATACTACGCAATGTTCAATAGCCACATCAGTCATGGGCTGGATATCTCCAGACGCAATGTTAGAAGGATTTCAGTTAGATCATGTCTCTATTTCGCAAAAAGTACAATGGATATTATGAATGTGAAAGTAGTAAGGAATGGTGAATTCGTTTCTGACTATTACCTTCTAAGACTAAAGTCAAACTCTTACCTAAAAAGAAAGCAATGAGGATCATTATTTCAAGCAAAAAAACAGACCACTGTAAACCAATTTTCACCATGTTATGAGTTCAGACTGTTTACAGCCAGTATATATCGAACTGCCTCTTACACATAAAGAGAAACCATGATATCTACAGGATGACAAATGAAGTTCACAAATACAGCACTCGCAACAAAGACAGTATCGGCATGCCAAGGTGTTGATTAGCAAAGACACAAAACAGCTTCCCAATAGTGGCCCTAAAATTGTTTAATGCTCTACCTCATGACATTCAGTCTTTACCATGGGACCAGTTTAAAACTACTATTTTGTGTAAGCTAAAAGAGCAACCTGTCTAAATATTGCAGGATTCTTCTCTAGTAATAGGATAGTGTTTACTTGAGCTGCTGCTTAGTTCCATGACTCCAGCAGCAACTTTTATATTTAATTTCATTATGTACTTGTATCTATTTTATTGTTGTGATATTACTGTAATCTAATTTATAACTTAAATATGTCTTGCGGTATTAAATTACTATCATAGTAGAGTTTAAGTCATGTATTTTGATAATGTTGTATCTTGACACTTTCAGTCCAGCTGTGGCTGGTGAATGACATAGAATTGGTAATAAAGGTAATATCCCATGCAGAAACAGACTTTAGTGAGTGACATCCAAAGTTAAAACCAAAAGTTGTATCCTCAAAGAAAAATTTGAACTTAGAGAAAGTGGAACGAAGCATAGTTGAAAACGAAGTTCAGAATTCAGACAGTATGTGTGAAACAAACACCAGTTTCGACTGTAGTTCCAAAAGGCAGCCACATTACTTTGTTCTTGCTGGATCAATACACAAGGGGTATTTTTCATTGAGCAGTTCTACTGAAGAGTTTTAAGGGTGGAAAAACAACTAGCAAAGCTTGAAGAACATACATTATAGCCATAAAACATTGTAGCATTTATTTCCGGCAAGCCCACAATGGGACAAACATACACATCACCATTATTGAAGAAGAAGGGGGAAAACAAGAACTGGTCTAAATGACACAAAATTGCCTACAACTTTTGGTTGACAACAGACACTATAAATTATAGCAACAGACTATTTTCCTGAGATGTTTGCAACAGCACACAGGACACTAACTTATCACACAGCGACAGCCACAAATCTTCATAGTCCCTAAATTAATCTAATTTATAATGTGTAGAGAGGGCATCGGAAGAATATACAAGTTAAAATCGAACAATTACACATGCAATTAGTAACGAAATACTTTAGAAATGCAAATATCTTACTGCTTTTTTAGGCATTTCTACTTCATGTCATTATTATATTCTTTAATTTTATTTAGCTAACTGTAGATAGATAAGCAAATCTACTTTGACTTGTTTGTGTATAAATCTAATTTTAGACAATCGAGTCAATCACCTGCACCCCTGACTTACTATCAACATAACAGGTCCAAGATCTTTTTTTTTTTTTTGGTTTCTCATTGTATCACTACGTTTACGTGCAACACATCTTCCGAAAAACGATAACCAAATTTCGGAAACGGTTTTTCGCTCTCATGTTTACACGCTAAGATCTGAAACAGATTTGCTAGCCCAAATATGGCAACTGGGATACAGCTGTTACAGTTTCTGATTTCTATTTATCTTCAATTAGACGAGGTGTAAGCAACTTCAGTTTAATATTTCTACTTATCCTTCACTGTCTATATTAGCCGAAAATTTTTAAATGCAAGACAGCCCAAGCACGTTTCAAAACTGGTTGCGTTTACAAGGGAGCGAAAGTCGATTGAGGAATGGGAAAAACCCGCAACTAGAAGCGGATTTCCGATTCGATTTTGAAGTGTTTACATTACCAACCAAAAGCGCTTTTGGGAAATCGCTTTAGAGTTTTGGGAGCCCCAAGTAAACGGGGTGTATGTTGGCTCTGCTGTTTCCCTACAGGAACGTATTAAACTATGTGAATTACTTAATGAAAATTTTTACTTGTTGACATTAATTAGCCTCACACTAATTTTTTGTCCCATACTGTTGGTAATGTTTTCAATTCGCTATAAATGTTTTGATTCCTGTAATAATATGTATTCATATTCTATTGATAACTTGAATTTGTTACTTATTACTGAATATATAGTACCCTTGGAGGAAGTGTCTTCGACTAACGTGGGTGGAACTGGGGGCTGGTCAGGGGCAGGGCTCAGCAGACAATGAATGTGCAAGCAGGGGGTGAATGGGCGGGACTTGTTCTATGTGAAATCCTGACGCTAAGGGTGTGATGATGATGAAGTCAAAGATTATGGGGTGTGACTTGCGACACCATGCCTTTGTCGCTGGCCTGTAGCTAACCTGCATTAGGACTGGTAGTTTTAAGATTATTTAAGTGCAAAGCGGGGCAGAGTACCCACAGCCATACCTTAACGTATCGGCATGTTGACGCAAAGTGTTTAATCAAGTGTCATTTGAAGTTCTTTCAAGTAATTTTTTTCTGTGATATCGTTTCTTTTCTCTACATAGTTGCTGTAAATAATACAGATTTTATTAAAAAGCTTAACTGATCACTCCCTAGTATAACACAGAGCTGCAGAGCATCTATTATAGCTGCGTTGCAGTGTAATTTTTTTAACCATTTCTTTCTTAACAAACTTTTGAATGAACAAACAAATGAACAAATAGAAGGATTCAATGTGGACTAATCGACAGGTGCTGTACTAACCTTCTAGACAATGAGCGGTTATTTGTTTTGAAGTATGAGAGCAGGCACTATTACGTACAACTCTCGTACCTGTTATTGTTCCTACCGACATCTTTCGTCGGTACGCAGCAGGCAGTTTGGCGTCAGCTGTATAGAACGAGCTGTATTGTGTGGCAGACCATTCACCATACGACCACAATACCTTCCTTTGCTGCATAGTGAACTTCAACTTGCTTTTATACCTGAAAAAACTGATGTTTGAACGCAGTGAAATCCAGGACCTTGTTAAGAGCTTCGAAATCCGTACTTCATCACCTGTCATGAAGTTACCGTTCTTGTTTGTAATGGAAAGTCTCTGGGAGTGATACTTCGTCAGGGTCTTTACAACTCAAGAATTTACAGTTTACGGAAGTTTAGCGCTGAGATTTTCTAATAGTAAAGTGGAATTCAGTCATTTTATCTGCAAATAAAGGACGTCATTCTTCCCAAGAATCGTATACTTCAGATTTTCTCTGGCCAAGAACTTTGAGATCCTGATAATTTTCCTTTCGATTAGAGGTCCATAACTCATTAACACTTTGAAACCGTCACTAAATTTTATTCTGTTTCTTTCAATATGCTGGCAGTTGTCTGAACACATCTGCATACTACAGTGCGTCACAACCATATGGCCCAAATTCATGTCTCTAAATCACAGTGTAGCCTGCATGAAAGCCGTAATTATAAGGTCGAAAACCCCGGCTGCGACACGTCGGTAGGCAGGAGATTCATTGGAGTGTCATTTATGATATATAGCCAATAAACATACAAGTTTTCGATACGGGCACTGCTTGAGTAATGAAACATATAAGATCCGAGTGTAAGAATGCTACAACCTCTCTGTTCCACCATCGCAGAGTGCTGCTCCAACTTGGAAGGAGACAATTTAGAACCTGGCAGATGCACTTATCATATGAGTTAAGGAAGAGGATAGAAAGCGAGTCTTTGGTATTTAGATCAGTTCTACTGATGCTGACATCTTACTGTTATTCGTATTGATAATTTTGGATGAAGATGGCAGTCACTTCATTATGATAAGAGCAGAATAGGAAGGATGAAAACGATCAGTTCTTACGTGATCAATCTACCTAGTTGACGACTGCAACACATGCAGGCAGACGTAAGTACACATGGAATAAGTAATCGAATTACATTTCCTTCATGCATTGAGGTAATTTTCAATCGACATATAAGAGTAATTCATATCAGACTGAGAAGTAAGTTCATACAATACAGCAAATAAGACGTCATTGCTCACATTCCCACCATGGAATTCAAATTTTTTCTATTGTATATACTGCAGAAATTTAATTTTACTTAAGTCGTTTGAATACACTAAATGTAAATATTGTATACACCTTTCAGCCAACTGCGTATTTATAAAATTCTTCTTAAGCTCGCACTTTTTTATCGGCTGTCTAGAGTGGATATTAGACGTCCTATATTTGTTCAATACAGCATCATACCAGCGCTTTGTTCAGAAAATCAGAAACACTCTCGCCCGTTAGTAGTCTGAAAACCTTCCTCCCCGCCAACTTTTTTATTCATTTGCTGATGGTTTCATACTGAAACTTCATCAAAGGGAACTGTAAATATGCAGAACTGGTTGAAAAACTAGCAGAATAGCACTTCTAATTATTAGGTGTGATACGAAATTGGACTTCTCGGGTATAGTCCAAAGATGTCACAACTGCATTAACAACTCACATGTTTCAAAATCACAGCGTCTCCATTACTCGTATTTCAGGTATTGCTTAAACAGACGTCGTTAAAACAAAACGAGACAACAATAACAAAACGAGACAACAACACTATTACCGGTCCCATATCTGGTTGCCCACCTAGCAAGTAACGAGGAAGCAGTACGGAAGGGGCGGGGGAGTAACAATCTTGTTAAAAATCCTGGGTTCATCTGGCTCTAGTTGGTAGTAACCTGTGAAGACCCTGACTATGGTTACAGGTGAAACACGACCAACGGTCTCGAAGGAGGAAGAGGAGGTCTGATTTAATTCCCAATGTGGAGAGAATGGAAGAGTCTAATGGAGTAAATCAAGAACAAAAAAAATCAAATTTCGGACTAAAATTCCGATCTTATCTTGGAATCTAATTCCTTATTTTGTATGTGATACAATTTTATTTGCAGTATGGAAAGTCCGCAAAATGAATGCTCTACCCTAAGTCGTAACTCGAGAGATAAAACCACCATTGTGTCACACAATGTACTGGGACCAAGGATTCTAGAGTCTCCTAACAACTGCAATCAGAAGGTTAAATCGGCACAATCGTGGAATCCTTCACAAATAAAATTCAAAAAGAACAGCTTTTTAGGGACTTAAAATGTAAATTCTCTACTGAAGACCCGTAAAAAACAACTTTAACACTTCCAGGGACAAACAAAATTCAAACAGTTCGAGAAACAAGGTTCCTTGTTGAAAATGTAATAGACGCTTGCAACTACAGAATCTTCAAAGGCAAACCAACAGTAGTGAATCAGATGCCACTATTGGGTACACCTTCCTATATCCATAAAAGTATAACAGGAAGTGTAATAGAAGTAATCTACCACAGAGAGATTATCTTCTCTATCAACTGAAAGTAAAAGCACTTTTTAAGTGCCATACAACAATAAATGAAAACAGGAAAAATCCACAAAGAACAAAGGAATTTTGAGATCTTTTAGAAAGTGAAATATCCAAAGATGAACACCGTATTACTGTTAGGCGACTTCAGTGTGCAGATAGACAGAAAAAATAAATTCAGAAGTGTAGTAGCCACCTCATAGAAGAACCAACGCAAATGGTATGAGGCTACTCAGTTTATGTCAAAGCTCTCACTAATGTCAACCTACTTCAGGTAACTCTAAAGAAAAGCTAAAACGTGGATATCTCCAGACGCAATGTTAGAAGGATTTCAGTTAGATCATGTCTCTATTTCGCAAAAAGTACAATGGATATTATGAATGTGAAAGTAGTAAGGAATGGTGAATTCGTTTCTGACTATTACCTTCTAAGACTAAAGTCAAACTCTTACCTAATAAAGAACAAAGAACGTCTATAAGGTTAATGAAATAAATACAGACAGAAGACAGACTTACTACAACAAAAGAATCAATTAAAAACTATCAAGACGAAATTAAAGTGGCTAAACATGGCAACTGGCAAGAAATACCCAAAGCAAGTAATAATGCTGCACATAAAACATCTGGGTCAGTAAAAACAAGGAACATATGGTGGAATGGAACATGCAAAGAGGCCATAGCATAGAGGGTAAAAAGTGGGGAAAATGGAACTGCTCAAAGAAGAAGATAAAGATCAATTTAAATAACAAAGAAGTGAAACAGCTGTCGTAATCAGAGATACCAAACGAGCCTTTGGGAAGGAGAAACTTTTGGAAGTATACAAAACTTTTTCAATAATAAAACCTGTGACTTTTATCAAACTTTTGAGAAGAAATTAATGGGGTCCCAGGACCCAAATGTGTGTTTCAAAAGTGAAAACACTATAATTGGGTTAAGCAATACTCGCTAGACATTTTCATCAGCTTCTGAACTGTCCCAAACCAAGTCATAAACTAGAATTCTCAGATATTAATGAAAAATTGAAAGATTTACCACCAACATCAGAAGAAATTGAAGAAGTAATTAAAACCCTCAAAAACAAGAAACTTAGTCGCCAAGATTCTATTACAGATGAACTTTTAAAATGGTCCTTGCCAAATATAGCAAATGAGCTTACTTAACTCTTTGAAGAAATATGGGAAACAGGTCAGCGTGAGGTCAGTCGCTTGACGGCGCGTTTCGGTGCGGGCCCGCCCGTCGCCGGCGCGCCGTAAGGCACGGATGCTCGCACTGGAGCGTATCGCTTCACGTCGAGCGTGCCGCGACAGTCCTCACTCGGGGAAGTGATGCGTCTCACATAGCCTCTCCTTCCCAAGTGGCTCTTTCCGCCTTCCCGTGGTGCCAGACGTCAAGCTTGGCATTTTGCCTTGCGTCAAAAGGGAGAGCTGCGACCCAACCCGATGCGAAAGCGAAGGGTGCGTGGCACAGGGGGAGCTGTGTCAAGGGACCGAACATCAGTCCCTTTTGTTCGCAGGGTACAGACCAGCACGTGCCCTGCATGCCGGCGATCTCGTTTGTCGGCGTGGGATCGCGGCGCGAGTCGGCAAGGGTGCTTCGCCGCGCCCCTGGGTAACCGGGGCGTGTTCTGCCAAACCCAGGTGGTGGTGACATCGCCTGGGCCAGGTTAGATGGGTCCAGACCGCCGAACGTCTGGGGGACCGACCCACCACCTGAGTAGGAGTGGGTCTTCGGCCGAGAGGTGGGAACTCGGGCAAGTAGGCGGCGAAGGGCGAGAGGTGCATCCGCCTCTCCGGAGTGCGGGGTGCAGTTGCCGAGGAGCGTCGCGTGAAATCGGCGATGACGGGAACACCGAGGAGGACCAGTGCACTGGTGACGGTGCGCTGAACCTGGCAGCTCGGAAGTGCCCTTGACCTAGGGGCGAGGTCGGTGGGCGAGCTGCAGAAGTCCCCCCCCCCCCCCCCCCCATGCCAGAGGAGCCGGTCCGGGGCAAGAGACGGGCTCCCACCTCTTTTATCACTCGTTCAACCATGGCTACAAACGAGTGATTCGTGTGCGCCTGAGCGAGCTTCCGTTGTGCCTGATCCCGCTCCCCAGGACGAGCAGGGACAGGCAGAGAATGAAACAGTCATGGAAAGGTACACGAGAATCACGACGCTCATGGAGCAGCAAATTAAAAACGGGAAGATAAGCCAAGCAGGACTTGCCATTATCAAAAATGAGCTGGCGGCTTGGGCTATTGCCCACGCTAAGCTAGAAGGTAGGGTAGAAGAGCTTGAAAAGGAGAATAATAGACTAAGAAGTCAACCGACAAAGACGTGGGCTGCCGTGGCCGCGCAAGCGCCCACTAAGCGCCCACAAAACACGACGAAAGACACTATTGAAAAAATGACAAAAAGAACAGATACTGCAGTCTTCCTAAGGACACTACCTGGGCAAGACACAAGTGTGAAAAGAATTCAAGAATTATTTACGAAAAGTATTGACCCTGTAAAGGACAAAATCAGAATCAAGAAAATAAAACCGAGTAGAAACTCTGTCATCGTAGAAGTAGCCTCTGAGGAAGATAAAAATAAATTGCTGAATAACCAAAAACTGAACTCGGTGGTCAAATGCGAACCACCGAGGAAAAGAAATCCCCTAGTCATATTATATGACGTTCCAACAATAATGACCAATGATGAACTCTCAGATACAATTAGAAAACAAAACTTTGACGATATAGACGAAGAAGAATTTAAGAACTGTTTTAAATTAAAATTCAAGACTGGGCCAAGGGGTCGTGATGTGGTACATCACGTCGCCGAGGTGTCAGCGCAGATGTGGAGAAAAATAATAACAATGGGCAGAATATATGTTGGCTTCCACGCCATAAACACAAGAGACTATGTCGTGGTACCTCGTTGCCACAACTGTGGTGACTTAGACCACGTCCTAAGGCTGTGCACCAGGGAGCCGGCATGCACCAGGTCTGGGGAGCACGGTCATGGCCGCAAAGATTGCAAGGCAACAGCAGTCTCTATACCATGTAAGAATCGCGGGAAGAAGTCTTGCGGAGCCACAGGCAGGAACTGCCCAACATATAAAATGTTGGAACAAAGGTTAATTTCCAGAACAGACTATGGCTGAGCCCGGCATACTGAACAGGATGCCGAAACGAAAGTCCCCGAGCAAAAGGAGGAGGGGCGCCATGAGGGCAAACAGATTTAAGGATTTCTTGAGGTCGCTCTCGAGCGCCACTAAAACTGAAACAATAGATAAAGCAATACAAACTGAAATTCCAACTATGGACATTGGCACACAAACTGATCTCCCACTCATGGCTGGTACTCTCTCCTCTGGAAGCCGGGGACCAAAGCCGGAATTACACCAGCAACGGCAAGGGCATCCTGTGGCTGTGGCAACGCTTAAAGACAAACACATCAGTCAAACAAATCAACAACCCATACAAGAAAATATAGTAACAAGCTCGAGTACAAGCCCCGCTGTACAAAGTTCACCAATAGTCAGACTGCCACCAGTTGATCCAGTTAGGGTGTACCGCAACTTGGAGTACACCATGCAACTATCTAGATTGGAGCAGCCGGCTACCCTGATCACTACCTTGCGACATGTGGTCCGTGTAGGACATGAGGACGGCAGAAAGATAACCTTCTCGGTTATGGAGGCTGTTGACAGGATTCAGTTAAAATCAGTGAATCTTCCCACCGACTTCGGAGCCTTGCGAGATCTGCTCAAGAAAGTTTTTGAAAGACGAGGTGAGAAATTTGATCTTAACGACATTTATGAGCAATCAGTAATAGCACACGGACGGATTGCATTCGACTGGACTAAGACTTGGCCACATGACCGTATACATATGTACTTCCCCTAATGACGAAAATAACTATTGGACAACTTAACACTCATAATAGCAGACTCGTCATGCAAGAGCTCCGTAGGGAGGTGGAGGAGAGGAGATTAGACGTACTCTGTCTGCAGGAGCCATACTCCCTGGCTGGAAAAATAGCTTTTGCTGCTGCGGGCTGGCAAATAGTCAGCAGAGGGGATGACCCGAAGGCAGCAATTATAATTGTAAATAGACTGTTGAGAGTCACAACGCTCTCACAATTTACAACCAGCCACTGTAACGTCGTGGAGGTTCAGACCCCTATGGGGACCATAACTCTCATAAACATGTACTTCCAGTATGGGGATAGCATAGAACATCATATAGACCATCTAGCGAGAGTTACCACGGCGTTACAGGGAAGAAAGATCGTGATAACAGCTGATATCAATGCCAAATCCCCCCTGTGGTACAGCGGCACAAGAGACGCTAACGGTGAAAAAGCTGAAGAATTCATAATGGCATCACAACTTGTGGTTGCAAATAGGGCCATAGCCGGCAATCCTCCTACCTACGCTGCAGGGGGAGGACAGGGCACAAATATTGACGTCACACTCGTAACTCCAAATATGGCAAACACCATAAAAGACTGGAAAGTCATAGAGAACGCCACCACAAGCGACCACAACTTGATATGTTTCACCTTGGGAGACAGAGAGTGCCGCTGGGCCACGGGGTGGGAGGTGCAATTGAATTACAGGAGAGCTGATTGGGAACGTCTAGCAAGGGAGTGTGACATTCCTCCATTACCAGAAGGTAACATGCAACTGGACATAGACGTAGACCAGAGAGCAGAGGAACTGGTGAATGCAGTGACAAGAGCGGTGAAGGCAGCCGTACCGACAAGGAGGAGGGCCATAGCGGCCTCTCCGTCACCATGGACTGCTGAACTGGGAGAACTGCGTCAATCTGTCAGAAGGCTGAGGAAGCACTACCAGCGCAGTGTCGTCTGGCAGGAACGACAAAGGTGGCAGATGCTATATAGAGAGGAAAAGCGGAAGTTCCAAAAGGAACTACGCGAAGTCAGGATGAGGAGCTGGGAAAACTTTGTGCTGAACCAGCTGGTCACTGACCCATGGGGGCTTCCTTATAAATTGGTAAGGGAGAAAATCCGCTCTCCTCTGGAACTATCAACAGTCAGGCACGGGGACGGGATGACGGAGTCCTGGCAGGAGACTGCGGGGGTCCTCCTCCAGTCCCTGTTGCCTGACGATAATGCGGATGGGGAGACAGAGGGACAGAAGCAACTAAGAGACGAAGATCAAGAAGAATATGTTAATGAAACGGCTGTCTACCCCTTCTCAGAAGAGGAGGTGGCAACCCATATAAAATCGCTGAAAAAAGGGAAAGCACCTGGGCCAGACGGCATTGTGGCGGAGGTAGTGCAGTTTCTGGCGCCTCAGTTAACTGCGCCACTAACAGAACTATATAACGAATGCCTCTGACAAAGGAGATTCCCGAAGAAATGGAAAATGGCAAACGTAGTTATAATAAAGAAAGGATTAGACAAGGACCCTGCAGAAGTAAAATCCTACAGGCCGATCTGCCTGTTGGACGTATTCGGCAAAATCTTAGAGAAACTGCTGGCTGACAGATTGACAGCACACCGAGTGTTGTGTGGGATGAGTGACAGGCAGTTCGGTTTCAGGCCGGGGCGATCGGCATCTGATGCAATTGCCCTGGCGGCCGAGGTCTGTGACTCGACCCCACACAAATACGTGGTAGGCATCATGGTGGATATCAGTGGCGCCTTCGACAACCTGTGGTGGCCTTCGCTCTTCTCCTGCTTGCGGGAGAAAGAGTGTCCAGGGCCGCTATATGGTTGCCTGAGGAGCTATTGTAAGGATCGGGAGGTCTGGTTATCATCGTCTAGCGAAAGAGTTGGGAAGGTAATCACCAAAGGATGTCCACAAGGCTCCGTTTTAGGACCCCTTTTTTGGGACATCCATATGGAGCCTTTATTAGATAGATTGCAACAAAGTGATGAGGTGCTAGAGGTGATAGCCTACGCAGATGACCTCCTTCTGCTGGTCGGCGGCCGTAGCCGCGAAGACATTGAACCGAAAATAGAGACAGCACTAGACAAACTCCAACAGTGGTGCCACACGACTAAAATGACGATTTCACCCAGTAAATCTACCTATTTACTACTAAAAGGACAACTTATCAGAAACCCGACAGTACGAATAGACGGTTCACCAGTTCTCCGACGACGAGAGACACGCTACCTGGGAGTCACCATTGATGAGAGGTGGAACTTCGGAAAACACATTGACACTGTCACGCAAAGAGCCCTTCAAATATTAAATAATCTCATTTCAATTGGCCACAAAAGATTTCATCTTCCTCCACACTTAATCAGACTTTACCGTAACAGTATCCTAACCTCAGTTGTGGGCTATGGCTCGGGAGTCTGGGCGCACAGGCTCACGAGGGTTGTGCCCGCCATGGCCGTGAGACGGGTCCAGAGAAGCATGGTACTAAGAGCAGTAGGTGCTTATAGAACATCTCCGGGGGGGGCCCTACTAGCCATAATGGGGCTCTGCCCCCTGGACATAAAGATAAGAGAGCAGGCGGCGTGGTACTGGGCCAAGAAGGGAAATTATGAGAAGATAGCCGATATCATGGGTATTAGAGTGGGGGATAAGAGAGAGATAAGGAAACGAGGGGAGGAGCTCTGGCAGGAGACTTGGGAGGCAGAGGAGACGGGACGAAGAACCTTCCAGTTCCTACCTGATGTCAGGGAACGACTTGGACTAAAGTACTTCGAACCTACGCGAGGGCTGATACATTTTCTCACTGGCCATGGCCCCTACCCGACATACTTATGTCGATTTGGGAAGAGGGCATCACCAGCGTGTGACTGTGGTGATCCAGAGGGTACACCCGAGCATGTAGTTTACGAATGTCCCCTCTTCAATGATGTTGCCAATACACTACGAGACAGACTACCCAACTGCGACACATACCAACTACTAAGACAAGAGGAAACATTTCAGACATTAAACACCTTGGCTAACGAGGTATCTCGAAAAGTCCTAATTGACTATTTAGCTGAGACATAATAACCACCAATTGCGTCCAGGAACCCTATTCCCATGCCGCCTGTGCGTGGACTGGCCGACCACATCTAAGTTGGAATCCGCCACGTGCAGGATTAGGGGGAGTAGGGAACAAACACCGATTGTGAGACACACCGGATTGACGTAGGATAAGTTAGTATGTAGGAATTAGTTATAGGAAATAAAGATAGGGACTGCAGCGATTTAACACCGAGGCCTGCCCAGTGCCAGGGGCATGCTCTTCGGGGTTAGCTTGAAGAGCAAGGCAAATGCAAGTAGGTTTATATCCTTACTGGCACACATGTGACGCTGCAGATCACCAATTAAGTTAGTCATAGGAATAGATAATAAGTAGTAAATGTAGATGTTAGATGCCCATTGTTATTAACACTAATATAAACTGTAGCTCACTAACTAATACTAAACTAGCTGCAACATTTTAATATCAATGTATAATTGCTAGGACCCACTAATGTAGTAAGGTAGTGGGTTATTTTGTATGAATATAATGATTTGATAATAAAGAATTTTTTAAAAAAAAAAAACAGAAAAAATCCTAGAGGAATGGAAAGTTGCCTTGATACATCCACACCACAAGAAAATGTAGTAAACAGGATGTAAACAACTACAGAGAATCGCTTAATTGCCGGTAGTGTATAAAGTATTTTCAAAGACTTTATTAAGCAGAATAGAAGAGACACAAGGCAGTCATTTAGGTGAATATCAACGTGAATTTATGAAGGGAGTGTCTTACTTAGAACAAATATTTAATCCTAAGTCAGTAAATCGCCCCAGATTACTTAATTCAAAGGAAATCGAAGATATGTTTGTGGATTTCTAAAAAGCCTTCGATACTGTTGACAGAGAAACTGTAGATAAAGTAATTTGAAAATTTGTTGTGAAGTGTAAACTGTCAAACTTAATCCGTGAAGCACTTACAGATGCAGTCTGTAAAGTAAAATTTATTGGAGAAATTTCACAGCCTTTCAAAATAGAAACAGGTGTACGGCAAGGTGATTGCCTATCCCCAATTCTTTTTAAAGAGAAAACGGTGAGAATTTGGAATGGAAAACTTATTGAACTCAACATTTTGCAGATAAGGCGAGGAAGAGGAAGCAAAAGGATCGAAATCAACTGTTTTACATTTGCAGATGATTTTGCTATACTTTCTGAAAATGTGGCACCTGCTATAACACAAATAAGTCTCCGGGAAGAAACAGCCAGCAGAACTGGCTTCAGAATTTTCTGCAGCAAAAAGAAAATTTTAACAAACATTATGAATGCTCAAAAATTTCTGAAAACAGACATTGGCCACACAGAGAGGGTAAAAAAATTCAATTATCTAGGGGCAACAATCCAAGAAAATGTTTTAGAAAAATCTGCAATAGAGGAAAGGTTACATAAAATGGGGATAGTATCACCAAACATCTGTACAATAAAAAGTGTCTATCCAAAAATGCAAACATAAAGCGTTACAACAGAGTAGTGAAGCCAGAACACCTATATGCAAGGGAATGCCTGGAATTAAACTACAGTTTAGATAAATTAAATTAGAAATAGTACAAAAGCGAACTATAAGGGAACTATTAGGTCCACAAAAAACTGTGGAAGATTGGAAATTACGAATTAATGCTGAAATATATCAAAATATAGAAAATATTTCAAATGTAATGAGAAAAAGAAGACTCATGTTTATTTGACATTTATTTCGAATGCAAGGCAGTAGATTAATAAGATTTTCAAATATTTGTGGGGTAAGAAGTCCACAACAAGCTGGTTCAATGAATTGAAAAGGGATTTAGAAAGAAACGATCTAGAAACAGAAGATATAAACAACAGAAGCCTTTCGGGGAAAAGTACTGAAAATGAAAGGATCCAAGGTGGGATCGTGTACAACAATGTTGTTAGTTCGTTACACTGTTAAACAATGCTATAATTGTTTGAAATTCTGCCTTTCGTTGGGGTTCACTATCATGGATTCTAAAAGGAAACACCGTTATGCTAGACCTTAATCAGGAACTCTAGATAAGTTGAACTGAGATTCTTCGCAGAATAACATTGCTGCTGAGTACAGTGTTGTACTACTTACGATCAAACACTAACAGACGAAGAGGTAATAAAAAGCGTACAGGAAAGTTACGTCGAAACTGATGAAGAGAATGTAGGAAGAGAGAATATGATGTATCTAACACTTTAGTGTTGAAGCTACTGACGTCTTCCTGCAGTACATTACGCAACAATCAGAAACATTCAGTACCTATGAACAATTTGAAAAGGACTTGTGTGGTGTAGCAAAGCGCTGTCAGGTATCATCACTGCGACAACTTAAAATTTGGGACCTCTTTCATAGTGAGTAATACTACTGTATATGTACACACTCAAGGACTAAGTTTTCTGTGAAAATGGATGTATCTTTGGATTTAAGAAATTATAGTCCCTATGTGTTTACACTAAATTTAAGGCGCTATCAATGACCCAGCACTTGCCACAATCCGGCGCCAATATTTGCAAGAAACAGTCGGATTAGCAAGTCTAGTGGGTTACAAAATTACCGTAAGAGCCCGAGAAGAAAATTAAACATAACTTGTGGGAGCAATTGTATACACATTTCGATACTATACGACAGTCAGGGAGTGTATGCACTCTTTTTAAGTGCTGAAGTGATTAACAAAAATCCTAAGTTTCTCGCTGATCGAGTGAAATGGGCTATGTTTTCGACGCATATACTCCCTTTAGCATAACAAGGCAGTTGTTAGATACAACTAGAATTGTATAATCAGCATTGTGAAGCCAGTTCATACGGTAAACAAGTAGCACTGCCCTTCCCAGAAGATTTATATACGCGGCAATAACACTGTGTGTCTCATATCGACCTGTTGCCGCTGGAGCTCGTAGTTACTGATAAGGAATAATAAATATGCTCAGATAATTTATGTCGGTTGCTTATAAGACATGGTGGAGCCTGTCGATTACAGCAGTAGTTTCCTGGTATTACAACGGAGATACAGGAAAGTTTGGATTGATATTCCATAGATGACAGTGGTGAACTGATACTAAATGCGATCGCGTGGAAACAGGTACAATAAACTAATAAAGTCATTTCGTAGGGATAAATATCGACAAAAATATATGCCACACCAAAACTCACTGTAGGCGTACTGGCAGAAACGCAATTGATTTTCCGTAACGTAACGCAGCTATCGGCTACTTGTGTGTGTGTGTAAGTATGGCTGAAATTCATTCGAAATGCTTCACCCAGCTGTTGGATCCAATGGTTATCGCTTACTGCAACAGCTAGCTAGGTACATGAATCGATTCCACGTAAACAACCTTATAGTCCGCAACGCTAAGGGGACCTCGAACAGGGCTGCTTGGCCAAGAAAAACGAGCGGTGAATTATGTGAGTGACAATGACATGCAGTTCACTGAAACAGCGTCTGTTTCTCCATGCTACCACCGGTCGGTTAGTGTCATACTGTTATTACACAGTTTGGATAGGATCCTTCTAGAAACGAGACGTTAGTCTAAATGCAAAGAACTGACACCACAAAGTAATATTGCCCTGCCTCAGAAGCACTTGGTGGAAAAAGAAAAGATTATTCCATCACTCTAAAACAGCGAACTGTAGACTGCCTGAAGTCACACATATACTGGAAGTGGCCGATGAAGTCACAGTTTATACGTCGTCAGGATGGTTGGTGTCATATGATAAAAGATGGATTTGCTTATTTTTTATATGACATGAATGATTCTTCTTCTTGTAAGTCTCTATAATGTCGTAAAAGAACTGAAAATGTGCTGGCTCTCAAGTTCAGGGAGCGGATGGACATTCATCGGCACTGCTCTAATATAAAAATTTGCTTCCTCCCAGCAACTGAAAAACATTAACATTTGTCATACCTGAAATGTAAACAAGCAAAAGACCTACAAAAATATGAGCTGTTGTAGGTGTGCAGGATTACAGACACGCAGCTTCTTCTTACTAAAAGGAATGACGACTCTATCAAGTACATGACTCTGCGGGAAGATACGTAACATGAATTTGCAGTATGTGCTACTGTTAATGTAACATGGCGTATTATTTTAATACGCAGCACGCTGGTAAGCGAACCAGTGTGGCAGTCAACGCTAAATCGAGTGCGAGCGGCGGACTGATCGCTAGTTTCACATGTCACATTCGTCTGGGAAGAAGTTTCACATTTTCACTTCGGAAACTCCTCCCACAAATAATCAAAAGTAATAAAAAAAAGTTCATACCCAGAATAATGCTCAAACAATTTGTAAATAAATGATGTACACGAGCTCCCTTTCCTGTGGTAATCGACGGTCATAGAATTTAAACATAAATAATTGCCAAATAGTGGATGGATCATTACTTATCATTAGCAGACAGTTATGGGACATCAGCCTCTTTGTCGTAATGTAATTCATCCCATCATTTGATAACTTAGGGTCTTCTCCACAGATATGAATGAACAGTGTCAAATTAGTGAACTTCTTATGGTTGTAGCATCAAATAATTATTATCAGGTTGGTTTGTTTACGTGTGAATCTCTCTTAAAACCCTACCAAAATTTGTCTGAAATGCCCAAATTTTGGTTCTATAGTTGTCTTCTCGGTTCTCTATAGGAACCGATATCTGATAACTACCGACATAAGTGAATACTGCCCTCTAACTAGGCTGGCAATGGTTTCTAATGTTATCCCTCTTCTCACTTCATTTCAGTCTTCATGTTACATTTCTGCTTAAAGTGTGTTTTATTACCTCAAAAGTATCAGAAAATTGGGATTAATGCAGGAAGGCCACAACTACGAATTTCGCATCTAGGCATATCTTACTAACAACGAAATTACATCAGATCTGCCGGAAGGATGATTCCCCTTACATTGTCTCAAACCATTTTCCGTCCCAACCATGCGTTGTGTTTACCTGATGGCTGAATTATCGATGGGAATTAAACAATCTCTTCCTGCTTTCCTCCAAATGTAATAGTCGTCTAAAACTGTATCTGGGCTTAACTAACGTGTTGCTGTATAATCTAAGAATAATCCGTATTATTAGAGTCTGCGCAGGAATTCACAGATATACTACAGCGTACCAATGGTAAGAGCTGATACAATACTAACATGTAGAACAATCACTATCCTTACAGACAGGAGCTGCGGCCGGCGTATGACCAAATACGACAGATGTGTGGAAAAGCTCCGGTGCCATTTTTCAGCATGAACATGACCTGTTGTCTTTTGCAGTCTTAGGTAACAGTTCCAGGCTTGTGGGACCTTCGGTAAATAATGGCCTGAAGTGGTGCTACTTAATTCGCTAAATCTCTGCAGATCTTGACATAGATTCCAGTCGGCCATGGATATCGTTTGGGTTTTAGCAGTTTAAAATGTTTTTTAATATTATTAGTGTTGAAGGAAAGCAATTGAATGATGATTACGAGTAATGCTTTTCCTCTGTGATGGAACATTTGAAAATAGATATCAAAACTATTTTCGATGTGCTGTAGTAGTTTCCGCTTCTCCTTTCGTTAGTAAATATATCTACAGCTTCGTCTACATCTGCATCTATATTCTGAAGTCAGATTTCGGTGTGTGGTGCGGGTATTTTGTGTAACAGTGTCATGTCCCCATTTTCCTGTTCTTGACTCGTATGGTTCGTGGGAAGCACTATTGTTGATGAACCTCCGTGTGAGCTCGAATCTCTCTAATTTTATCTCCATGGTCTTTGAGAGAGATATACGTACGAGAAACAATATATCGGCTGACTCTTCTAGGGACGTAAGCTCTTGGAACTTTAATAGTACCAAACAGAGGTATCTGTTCACTATTATCGTTTTATTGAGAACATTTACATGAGAACAAAGTTTCGTAGGCTCCTGCGATGACATTGTACACCAGTCACTGAACTATTCACACATTTTCTTTCTGATGACCAAGCACAATTCACTTTTTATGCTTTTCACTGTATCAAAATCACAGCCGTCCCTGTTTCTTATGAAGTTATCTGATACTGTTCGTGTAAAAGGGCAATATCTGCCGCTTATAAATAGTCTGCTAGGTACATACTTTTCATAATAAAATGAATCTAGTTCCTGTGTAGAGTGTCAGGTAATTTCTTCCTTATCCGTTTTACTGAACACTATTTTCATCTAATTTCCTTATTTGTTTGTTCCTTGATCACCATTATTACTGCACTGTATCATTATTAATAATTATATCCTCTGTGTGGACACCGCCGCTGTTATTAGGCGTGTTTCTTAAGAACAGTTTATTTCTATCATGAGTAGCGCTCCGAACTTTTTGTTCCAGGTAATTTTCGTAGAAAGATTTTATAATAGCTTCCTAGAAATTTTGTCTGACCCGCCCCCAGGAAATTTCTGTTTCCTGATATTTTAGACAGCTATTAAAGTATCCTCTAATTATTAACATATATATTCGGAAATTAAATTCTAGGGAACTAAAGCTTTCTCTGAACTTGTCATTCACTGGTGCTGGCAGAAGGATCCCACTAAAATAGTAATTCTATTTTTGATAGTTGTTCTTACCCAAACGCCCAAACAGTTTTGCATACGGACTTAGTTTCTAACATCTGCCATTTAAGATTCTCGATTACTAACGCAAATACACCGGTTTCCATGACAAAGAGGCTTTCGATAAATATGTTGGTCCCTGAGTTACCTCTATAATCGTATCTTAGTTTTAGTCACATTTTCAAAAAAATTCTTGAATCTCTGGTTCGCTTCGGCGATTGGTTCTACAGGATAGATCTGATATTTTAAAATTATGAACCACTGAGAATGCTTTTCATACAGCATATTTTAAAATTATGAACCACTGAGAATGCTTTTCATACAGCAATCACTCTGGGTATCGGGAAGACTCTACGCGACATCTTTTTAAAACAAGCTGTGCACAGTGGCTTGCTTCATACAAACCATATCCATCCGCACAGTACATTTACATTTTTCATAGGAATAAAGGGCTGGTAATACCATTCGTGTCTTGATACATGTTGTGTAGCATATATTTACACACATACCCAACAAGGAACTTGACTGTTGGGGCAAAGGTTGTTTTTCCGTAGCCTGTTCAACTTGAATATGAGGTGAGTGAACGAGACTTGTACTTTCTAGAACACCCTGATCTCTGTACTATTATTTGACACAAAATAAATTATGGAAATAGCAGATTTGTCGTACGCCTGTCTCAAGTAATAGCCCTTCAGAATTGTCAAACAGCAAAACGAAGGTCAGTTTTCATCCAAAAATATCCGGTGTAAGTACCCTGAGCATTTAACACACTTGAATTGACTGATAAGATCAGTTACGACTTAAGCAAAACAAATGTCGACCATCCAGTCTTTTACTTTCGGTAAAGGTCATAAACCGAAGAAAAGTTCCTAATAGCGCACAGTACATGTTCCCTTTTGCAGATGCCCTGCACAATCTCAGCCTCCTCAAAAAAACAGTTAATTGGTAATTCATCCTCAATATAATTAACTGAACTGATTTGTTCCACTTCATGTCGGCTCATAATATCATGTACGGATATTTATTCAATATGAATGAGTCTAGTGGCCTACCACTAACCCGTGCTGTATGTGTACGGGATTCTATGCAATCGTTGAGACATATCATCCTGTAGACATTTATATATATATAATGTTAGCTGTAATTCACTTAATGTTATTTTCCGCAGATACTGGAATCCATTACCTGATTCTCTAAAATTGGTCATATAGTCTGTATTTTACAATTTTTTAATAACATAGCTGCAGTACAAACAGTTGAGGGGGCTTAGCAGCTAGGTGTCGCTGACCATAAGCACAATTAGTAATGGAATGTTACAAAACCAAAGCTACGATACTTAAAATTCTACATAAACCAAAATAGGATGAGTTAAATATGTAAGAAAAAGATTTATAACATAAAAATAGATGCACAGGATAATATTAATTGAAATTACAAACGCTAACTCTCAAATAGGTGCCTACATCATGTGTACTACATAATGAAATTAATTAAAAGCAGCACACTGAGTAACGAAAAAATTTACAGACATTGTTCGAGCTCGTGAAAACAGAGCCAAGCACACGCACAAACACGAGAGCAGGCCTTGGGCAGCGCGGGGCCAGGGACAGGAAACAAATGGATAGGGTCATAATATCAGGACATGGATGAAATACAACAGTCTGTCATACAGTGAAAAATAGGCGTTCGGTGTAAATTCGTTTTGTTCATTTAGAATTATAGTAGGGTGGTGTTTATTGCACCCTTAGATCTCTATTTCCATCAGAAGCTCCAATAGGCGGCCAACTGGAGCAGTAAATATGTCTTACATGTTGAAATATATGCTGGTTACAGTATGCTTTTGCCCTGTAAGGTTTAATTCAAACACAATTTTGTTCTGCAGATGTGTATAGCCCCTAATTATAATTGAGTCTGTACTTCTACGTGTCTGACCAAGATAAAATTTATCGCAGTATGTTTTGGATTCTTCTGAACTTCAAAGTTTCATCTACGCCTACCCACACAACCTACAAGCCACCGTATGGTACGGTGCGAAGTGCACCTTGTACTACTGCTACTCATTTCCTATCCTATTACACTCGCACATCGAGCAAGGGAAAAAGACTGTCTTAAAGCGTCTGTATGAGCCACGATTTATCTTATCTTATCTGCATGGTCCTTGAGCGAAATGACCAGATTCTTTCTGCAGTCAGCTTCAAATGACGCTTCTCTAAATTTCTCTGAATAGTGTTTCTCAAAAACAACGTTGTCTTAGCTCCATCGATTTCCATTCCATATATACATGTCCGAAAGGACAGACACGATCATTTATTCTGCAACCTTAAATGACCACTGGCCAACAATGAAAATGTTTCGGGCTCAAAAATAGTTAATTCTTACGTATTTCCATCTGCTGGATTAAAAAATTACCACAAAAATGACAGATAAGCTCTTGCCTTGAAGATAAAGTCAAATTTAATTTTTATAGTCAACATTTTCAGCTTGGGGTAAATCTTGTTTTCGGAGTTGCCACACGTGGTCAGTAACAAAGCAAAAATGATCTTAAGCTGTTTTTAAGTCATAAACCTAGATACCGTTACTGTGGCTGCGAGTTTCATACAGTTCCTGCTGTAATTAAGGAGAATTTCACGTTTGAGAGTGCTTTTGTAGTGTAAAATTCGTGAAAACGCCACCAGTAAATAAGGTGAATAGTTTTTTTTTTTTTTTTTTACATTTGTGGTGAAACAACAATTTCCTCGCAGAAACGCAATCTGACTCCTGTTGTGAATACTGCTTATCAGCATTATTTCGGTATGAACGTAGGAGACAAGGATAAGTCTTGGACTCCATATCTGTTGCAACACATGTTCAGTTACGCTGCGAGATTGGCTGAAAAATAAGAAACGATCTATGGTTTTTGCTGTCCTATGATTTGGCAGGAGCCTACATACCATACAGATGGCTGCTGTTTCTGCTTTGACTCCACCACCCATAAAGTCTGGATTGTTAGTGAAGAAAAGAAGAACAGTTAAGTACCCTAGTCTTAGACCTGCTAATAGACCAATTCCGCATTCAGAGAGTTTACCAGTTCCTCTCCAACCGAAAATTGGGTGTTTGAAGTAGAAAATGAAGACAGTGTGGAACAAGAATAAGAAGAAGAAGAAGAACCAAAGAAATTCTTCAGTCTCAACTACAGCAACGAAATCTTCTCGAAATATTGTTACAGTCTCACAGAACAGAAAACGTCACATGGAACTACTTCCCTTTTTGGAGAAGAAAAATAGTCTTATTGTTTGCTGCGACATTAATGGCTTGATGAAATCTTTGAATTTGAACATGATACAACTGAATGGAGTCTATTCATAGACTCCTCAAACCTCAGCTTTAAAGCTGTATTACATCACAATGGCAACTGTCTTCCTGCTGTTCCTATTGTTCACGCAGTTCACACGAAGGAGACATATGCAAATATGACAGCCCCCTTGGACTCAGTCAAATATCATGAACACAAATGGAAAATCTATGGTGATTTAAAAGTCATTGCCATACTCTTAGGAATGCAACTGTGGTACAAAAACATTGTTGCTTTTTTATGTATGAGGGACAGTAGAGATAGGAAATTGCATTATATTAAAGCAGACTGCCCAGCAAGAAATCTTAACACTAGCTGAAAAATGTCGTTGCCGAGCCTTTCGTGGATACAAAAGATTTTCTTCTTCCACCCCTGCATCTCAAGCTGCATATGATGAAGAATTTTGTCAAAGGTATGAACCAAGAAGGAAGGGTCTTTTAGTAAATAAAGAAATTTCCGAAATTAAGCGATGCCAAAATTAAGGAAAGTATTTTTATCGGGCCACAAATTCGAGAACTTGTAGAGGATTCTGCATTTGACCACGTTTTGGAGGGGAAAGAAAAATAAGCTTGGTAAGCCTCCAAGGGAGTTTTTCGTGGATTTTTAGGCAACAAAGAGATGGTAACTACACTCAGTTGGGGCAGTGCTCCAGAAAAATACCATAACCTTGGATGCAACATGTCCCTTAAAATCCATTTTCTCCACTGCCACCTAGACTCTTTCCCTCCTAGTTGTGGAGTTGTCAGTGATGAACATGGAGAAAGACTGCTTCACGAAATTTCTGTTATGGAACAAAATATCTGGGCCATTGGATTGAAGCAATGCTTGCGGACTGCTGTTGGTCTTTGTGTAGGGATGCTCCGGAATTCCACTATAAGAGGTAGGCTAAAAGACGACGATCTCATGTAGCCACCACATGATGCTCTTCAGACCCAACCATCTGCGAGGTATTCTTCCAGCAATTTAGAACTCTTAAAATATAACTACCATTGAAACAAATTCAAATACACTTTCAATGTTATTAGCTTGTGTAATTAAAATTTATCTGTTTCTCTTAATCCGTTAATATGAAATACTTCCACTTAGTGTGTATCAAAGAAGCTAGACCTAAGGAAAATTTTTCATTGTCATATTCGTTTTTTTAGACCCAAAATTAGTAAGAATTGTCTCACGAAGTACAGGAAACATTCAAAAAATTTTTTTTTGTTGGCCAGTGTAATTAGTCAAATGAATAACGATATTAGCTGGTAGTGGGCACTGACATAAATCAATAGTGAATATTGCAAATTTATGCCGGACCGGATTTTTCCGTTTCTCGCGAACGTTCGGCTTCACTGCTTCTGCCATTTGGACGCGGTCGTTCACCGACCCAAATTTCCAACTTATCCACACACTTCTGACGTAGTGCCGTAATGCCCCTGTGCTGATCGTTTCTCCCTACTCTCGTCGGCGCAAACAGAATTTTTTTGCATTCGGGGAGAAAGTTGGTGATGAAACTTCGTGAGAACGTTCTGCCACAACGAAAGACCCCTTTGTTTTAATGATGACCACCCCAAATCCTGTATCATGTCCGTGACACTCTCTGCCCTATTTCTCGATAATACAAAACGTGGTGCACTTCTTTGAACTTCCCAGATGTACTTCGTTAATCCTCTCTCATAAGGATCCCACACCATGCAGCAGTACTCCAAAAGAGGACAGACAGGCGTAGTGCAGGCAGTCTCTTAGTAGATCTGTTACACTTCCTAAGTGTTCTGCCAATAAAACGCAGTCTTTTTTTTGCCTTCTTCACAACGTTTTCTATGTGTTCTTTCCAAAAGAAGTTGTTCGTAATTCTAATTCCTAGGTATTTAGGCGAATTTACGGCCTTTAGATTTGACTTTTATCGTGTAACCGGTGTTTAATGGATTCCTTTTATCCTTCATATGGATGACATCACACTTTTCATTATTTAGGGTAAAATGCCAATTTTCGCACAATACAGATATCTTTTCTAAATCGTTTTGCAATTTTTTGCTGTTCTCATGACTTTACCAGACGATAAGCGACAGCATCATCAGCAAATAATCTAAGACGGCAGCTCAGATTGTCTCCTAAATCATTTATGTAGATATGGAACAGCAGAGCGCCCATGACACTACCTTGGGAAACGGCAGATGGTTGGTTGGTCGATTCGGGGAAAGGGACCAAACAGCGAGGTCATCGGTCCCACCAGACTAGGGAAGGATGGGGAAGGAAAGCGATCGTGCCCTTTCAAAGGAACCAACCCGGCATTTGACTGAAGAGATTTAGGGAAATCACGGGAAACCTAAATCACGATGGTCGGACCCGGGTTTCAACCGTCGTCCACCCAAATGAGAGTCCAGTGTACTAACCACTTCGTCGCCTCGCTCGGTGGGAACGCCAAAAATCACTTCCGTTTTACTCGATGTCTTTGCGTCGATTACTACGAAATATGACCTCTCTGAGAGGATATCAGAGTCACGTAACTGAGACGATATTCCATAGGCATGTAATTTCACTGCAAGCCGCTTGCGTGGTACAATGTCAAAAACATCCTGGAAATCTAGAAATACGAAATCAATTTAAAATCCCTTGTCAGTAGCATTCAAAACTTCGTGTGAGTAAAGAGATAGTTGTGTTTCACAAGAATGATGTTTTCTAAACCCATATTGACTGTGTGTCAATAGACCGACGACTCCTCGATGGAGAGCCATCTAAAAACATAGTTGTAAGATCTGGTGGGTCCAAAGGAATTACAATAAGGCCACTATTATTTATGACAGAAGTTTTAGATCGTATTAGCTGCAATGAGATTTCGAGCAGGCCATGTGTTTTTCTATGACAGTGATTCCTAACATTTTCCGAGGGGTAAAAACCAAAAGAACTGAATTGTGTTTGGGACATGAATCTAAATTATTTTGAAAGATCAGTACTATTATTACAATTTTATAAGATTCCAAGGTGATTATATATATTATTAGTTGCTTACTTTTTTCTCCATTACCAGTATTAACGCATGACACTATATGTAGGAAGTTACATGTTCCTCACCTAGTATACACACAACACATATATTTTGTGCTTTGTTCCATTTATAGATGAGGATAAGGGTGAGGCATAGGTGTAACAAACACTAAATATCTCCTGGAAATCTCTTTTCCAAGGTGCAGATAATTCCCACAATAGATCAGAAATTACCTCGTTACTCACTTCGACACAGATAAATGAATTAATCGACAGCAAAACACAGCAGTAACTACCAAAGAGCTATTATAGTGCTGTACACAGTATGACTGACTGATTTAGTCTTGTAACATTAACCAAAACGGCCATGCTGTGCTGGTACTGCGAAAGGCTGAAAGCAAGGGTAAAAAACAGCCGTAATTTTTTCCGAGGGGATGCAGCTTTACTGTATGGTTAAATGATGATGGCGTCCTCTTGGGTAAAATATTCCGGAGGTAAAATAGTATCCCCTCTGGATCCACGGGCGGGGACTACTTGTTATCAGGAGGAAGATAAGTGGCGTTCTACGGATCGAAGTTGGAATGTTAGATCGCTTGATCGGGCAGACACGTTAGAAAATTTAAAAAGGGATATGGATAGGTTAAAGTTAGATATACTGGGAATTAATGAAGTACATACATGAAGATGGGACAGGGTGTTTCAAAAATGACCGGTATATTTGAAACGGCAATAAAAACTAAACGAGCAGCGATAGAAATACTCCGTTTGTTGCAATATGCTTGGGACAACAGTACATTTTCAGGCAGACAAACTTTCGAAATTACAGTAGTTACAATTTTCAACAACAGTTGGCGCTGCGGTCTGGGAAACTCTATAGTACGATATTTTCGACATATCCACCATGCGTAGCAATAATATGGCGTAGTCTCTGAATGAAATTACCCGAAACCTTTGATAACGTGTCTGGCGGAATGGCTTCACATGCAGATGAGATGTACTGCTTCAGCTGTTCAATTGTTTCTGGATTCTGGCGGTACACCTGGTCTGTCAAGTGTCCCCACAGAAAGAAGTCACAGGGGTTCATGTCTGGCGAATAGGGAGGCCAATCCACGCCGCCTCCTGTATGTTTCGGATAGCCCAAAGCAATCACACGATCATCGAAATATTCATTCAGGAAATTAAAGACGTCGGCCGTGCGATGTGGCCGGGCACCATCTTGCATAAACCACGAGGTGTTCGCAGTGTCGTCTAAGGCAGTTTGTACCGCCACAAATTCACGAAGAGTGTCCAGATAGCGTGATGCAGTAATCGTTTCGGATCTGAAAAATTGGCCAATGATTCCTTTGGAAGAAATGGCGGCCCAAACCAGTACTTTTTGAGGATGCAGGGACGATGGGACTGCAACATGGGGCTTTTCGGTTCCCCATATGCGCCAGTTCTGTTTATTGACGAAGCCATGCAGGTAAAAATAAGCTTCGTCAGTAAACCAAATGCTGCCCACATGCATACCGCCGTCATCAATCCTGTGCACTATATCGTTAGTGAATGTCTCTCGTGCAGCAATGGTAGCGGCGCTGAGGGGTTGCCGCATTTGAATTTTGTATGGATAGAGGTGTAAACTCTGGCGCATGAGACGATACGTGGACGTTGACGTCATTTGGACTGCAGCTGCAACAAGGCGAACGGAAACCCGAGGCCGCTGTTGGATCACCTGCTGCACTAGCTGCACGTTGCCCTCTGTGGTTGCCGTACGCGGTCGCCCTACCTTTCCAGCACGTTCATCCGTCACGTTCCCAGTCCGTTGAAATTTTTCAAACAGATCCTTTATTGTATCCCTTTTCGGTCCTTTGGTTACATTAAACCTCCGTTG
The DNA here is from genome assembly GCF_023864275.1 of Schistocerca cancellata. Taxonomy (NCBI): domain Eukaryota; kingdom Metazoa; phylum Arthropoda; class Insecta; order Orthoptera; family Acrididae; genus Schistocerca; species Schistocerca cancellata. Next base: position 179,251,190 of record NC_064628.1, on the reverse strand, counting down.
ACAACTTCGTCTTGTTGCAACAACACTGTGTTCTAGGCGGTGGAATTCCAACCCCAGAAAAATCCTCTGTTCTAAGGAATAAACCATGTTGTCTACAGCACACTTGCACGTTGTGAACAGCACACGCTTACAGCAGAAAGACGACGTACAGAATGGCGCACCCACAGACTGCGTTGTCTTCTTTATCTTTCACATCACTTGCAGCGCCATCTGTTGTTGAAAATTGTAACTACTGTAATTTCGAAAGTTTGTCCGCCTGAAAATGTACTGTTGTCCCAAGCATATTGCAACAAACGGTGTATTTCTATCGCTGCTCGTTTAGTTTTTATTGCCGTTTCAAATATACCGGTCATTTTTGAAACACCCTGTATCTGTTCTTTCGGACATGTCAGGAAGAACAGATACCATCTTCATATATCTCACCGGCCATTGACCATCTTCTTCTGTGCGGATGCACAAACAGTGCCAGAGCTCTTACGGGAATCGGCAGAAAGCCGCGAGTAATGAGTATAATGGTCAGGGGCACTATGAATATAGTGTGCGACAATAAGTTGTGAATGTGGGTCTCACTGGAAGCGTGCCAGAGATAAGTCCCTGCAGTCGCTCTATCCTCTGTGTCCTCAGTGGCTCAAATGGATACAGCGTCTGCCATGTAAGCAGGAGATCCCGGGTTCGAGTCCCGATTGGGGCACACATTTTCAACTGTCCCCGTTGACTTATATCAAATTAATGAAGTTCCGTGACAGGAGGAAACAGACGTCTGGTCAGGTGAATACAAGGTTATAAATACAAAATCAAATAAGGGTAATGCAGAAGTAGGGTGAATAATGAATAAAAAATTAGGAGAGCTTATAAGCTACTTTGAATAGCATAGTGAGCGCATTATTGTAGCCAAGATAGACACGAAGCCCACGCCTCCCACAGTAATACAAAGTTATTGGCCAACTAGCTCCGCAGATGATAGTCATGGGAGACTGGAATTCGATAGTAGTAAAAGGAAGAGAAGGAAAAGTAGTAGGTGAATATCGACTGGGGGTAAGGAATGAAAGAGGAAGCCGTCTGGTAGAATTTTGCACAGAGCATAATTAAATCATAGCTAACGCTCTGTTTAAGAATCATGAAAGATGGTTATATATGTGGAAGATACTTGGAGACACCGGAAGGTTTCAGATTGATTACATAATTGCAAGATAGAGATTTCGGAAACAGGTTTTAAGTTGTAATACATTTCCAGAGGCAGATGTGGACTCTGACCACAATTTACTGGTTACGAATTGTAGATTAAAACTGAAGAAACTGCGAAAAGCTGCAAATTTAAGGAGATGGGACCGGGACAAACTGAAGGAACATTAACGTTTTAGAGAATTTCAGAGAGAGCATTAGGGAACAATTGCCAAGAGCAGGGTAAAGAAATACAGTAGAAGAAGAACTGGTAGCTTTGAGAGATGAAATGGTGAAGGAAGCAGAGGATCAAGTCGGTAAAAAGACGAGGGATAGTAGAAATCCTTGGGTAACAGAAGACATAATGAATTTCATTGATGAAAGGAGAAAATATAAAAATGCAGTAAATGAAGCAGGCGAAAAGGAGTACAAACTTCTCAAAAATGAGATCGACAGGAAGTGCAAAGTGGCTAAAGAGGGAGGGCTAGAGGACAGATGTAAGGTTGCAGAGGCATACTGCACTAGTGTAAGAAAGATATTGCCTACAGGAAAATTACATACTACTCGAGCACACCACATACAAAAGAAATAGGGAATAAATGTGGAATTCAAGATTTATAGATGTGAAATAGATTTTTTTACTATGATAGCAATGAAAATATAAAAGTGGAACTCGGTGGATTTGAAGAATGATTTGTGAAGTGCACAGACAGAAAAATTAAAAAAAAAAAAAACAAGTTGTTAGGCATAAGCAGTGTAAATTGCTTCCAATGGCTCATTAGTTTGTGGCTTAATCAAACATTCACAATAACTGAATGCTGTTTAAAGAAAATTATTTTTCATTCTAATTTCATTCAAAAGTTCAGTGCGGCGTTAATGGTGATGATAGTGAATGGAGGGGTGAGCGCGAGCGCGAGTACTCGCGTCTGCTCAGGCACGTGGTCGCGAGCAGGTGCAAGGTCGCGGAGGAGGGAGGGAGGGAGGGAGGGGAAATGCGCACGCACGTTTGAATACGGCCGCAGCGTGCCTATTGAATCGCGCCGACTGTGTAACGTTTAAAGTACTACTATCAGCAGTAACAGTCACTTCGCTGGTTAAGAATCATGTCAAGTCGCCGTTGTGCAACCCCAACCATGCTTTGGGAGGAATTGTATCTGTTTACAGAAAAAGATGGTGTTGCAAAATGTTTAGTATGTCACAAAACGCTGAATTCTTTTAGGAAATTTAATTTGCAGCGACATTATATGTCGTACCACGCGAAAGACCACGGAAGTGGAAAATGTGATGGACCAGATCGTGCACTGGAAGTTATTAAACTTAAAAGAAAGCTATCCGAAGAAGATCTGGACGACGAAGAAAAATGAACTGAGGCAGTTCTCAGAGCTACAAAATTGCTTTGCTTTTACCAAAATCCCTGCGCCCCTTCACTATGGCGATTTAATAAAAGTATGTTTGGTAGTTGCAGCGGAACATTTGAGTTGATCTCAAGTTGAACAGTTTAGGATTGTGCCATTATCTAACATGACCATTATGCGTCGCATACAGGACATGGCAGACGACGTCCAGAGCCAGCTTGCAAGTATCTGTAAAGATTTTATGGCGTATTGTCTAGCTCTGGACGAAAGTGTTGATGGCACTGGAACAGCGCAGCTTGCCAAATTTATTAGAGGTGTTAACAGAGATCTTCAGGTGAGGAAGGAGCTCCTCGATGTAGTAGCCATGAAGAACACTACAACCGGAGGTGATATTTTAAGTAGTGTTGAAGAAAGTGTTGAAAATATAGGATTGTCGTGGAATTCTTTAGTTTCAGTGTCTACAGACGGTGCACCAGCGATGACAGGAAAAAAGTCAAGTTTCGTTGCGCTGTTGAAGGAGAAAATGCAAAAACTGACTGTGCCGAATGAAATAAGGGGCTTTCACTTTGTGATCCATCAGGAAAACATATGTGCAAAGAGTATCACTCTAAAAATGTGATGAGTGTTGTTGTTCGTACAACCGATTATATAAGGAAGCATGGGCTACAACACAGGCAATTTAAAAGCTTTCTTGAGCATGAAAGCCAGTATGGTAGCCTGCCTTATTACAGCGAGGTCCGCTGGCTTAGTCGTGGTGAATTATTAAATCGATTTTTTGCCTATTAGATGGGATAAATATGTTCATGGAAATAAATAACATGTGTGTTCCTGAATTGAAAGAGCCTTCATGGAAATGTGATTTCGTGTTCTTAGCAGATTTAACTAGCCATCTGAATGCTTTGAACATTTCACGACAAGGTAAAGATCTGCTAATTACTCATTTCATAGATCGAACACGAGCTTTTAAAATGAAATTGACGCTTTGGGTGAGTCAACTGGAAACAGGAAATCTAGCTCGTTTTCCTAAATTATCATCTGTGCAAGATGTTCACAAAGACTGTGAACGTTATTCACATAGTTTAGTTGCCCTTAAGGAAGAATTTGATCAACGCTTTCAAGATCTGACAGCACTAGTCTGTGATTTTGATCTGTTCTCTCCATATTCAGCGAATATTGAAGAGATTCGTCCTGAGCTGCAACTAGAAATTATTGACCTCCAGTGTGACAGAGAATACAGAGACAAATTTCAGAACAAGAAAAACAATTTGGAATTCTACAGACACTTCCCTCAGGATAGATTTCCTCGTTTGTACAAATTGGCGGCTACAATAATATCAATGTTCGGTTCCATGTATGTTTGTGAACAACTGTTCTCTGCAATGAAATGTAACAAGACGCGCCTGAGAAACGCATTGTCTGATCGAAATTTAAACTGCACGCTGCACCTACAATCCACAAGGACAATTACTCCGAACATAGACGCAATTGTAAAGAACAAAAAGTACAAGATAACCGAGAATCCCACACTTCAGTGACATCTTTTATTGTGTAACAGTTCACAAATTAATACGAATGTAGAGGCATACACTAAGCTAATAAAATTATGTGGCACGTGTACATTCTCCTTTATTTGTTTCATTTGTCGCAGTAATAATTTGTGAGTGATATCCCTGCAGGTGAGCGCAGATTTACATTGACTGGCGGCAGCTGTTGTGTGCCCCACGTGACTCTCCCCACTCTCCGCTCTGGTCCGGTAGTGGGGGTAGCGTGCTCGCGCAGCTCCGTGCTCGCGACTTGCTGCTCACAGCTTGCTCCGCGAGCACGTATGTTGTGAAGCTCTGATCTAATTGCATTGAGGTGTAGTGGTCTAAGAAACGCTAGGAACCCCTGACCTACGAGATAACTTTATTAGATGAAAATTGTTGTAAAAGCCTCAGATCTTGGTAAAACAGCTGTATGATTTGAAGACTGACTACTGCTGCATAAGCAGAGAAAAATAAAACTTTGCACTTTAAGTAACGCTGTTGTACTCTTTCACAACGCAGTTTGTGAGTCGCAACAAGGTAATTGATGGCAAATTATCGCTGGAAGCAACAATGTGTAAAGGTAAGTAGTGGAATGTACAACTAAATTTTCGTCGAAGTATACTCGCACACATGGCTATATTTATTGACAGGGTATTAAAAAACAGTTTATCGACAGAAGTAACTGCTTTCAATCGACCTCTATGGCCTACATGACTTGGTCTATAACGGGTCTGCCAACAGAGGATATAAAAAAAGTAAAGAAGTTCGGCGCTAGTGGTGACAGGTTTGTTTGACAGAGGGCAGCAATAAGGTTGGAGTATCTTAACTGCCACGCTCGGGAAGAAAGACGCTGTATATCTTGCAAAAACTTGCATAGCATTTGCAAATAACCAGTTTTACACGAGAAAACAATGAAGGTTGATTATTTTTGTTTTTACTAATTCCTTAGATAACGTGAGATTAAACTTAACTTAAAAACAACTGTTACAGAGGCAAAAAAGATAGCATACTTGTAGGTATCTCATGGAAATATCAGTTTATAGTGATTCACAGAATATAAATGCAGTTACAAATATTCTTCCCTTCAGGCCTTATCTCTCAAGAAAATTATGCTAACTTCCACACTGTAATCAGTCCAGCCTTGTCTTTTTATCTTCTCTCCCTAGCGTGCTATCGACAGTGTACACGTAATGAGCGAGTAAAAATGCAAACTTTGACTAATGTATGTGTCTGTTGCAATGAAGCGTGTTCTTGGTTTCGGTGTCTGTCAATGGAGTAAGGGAGTCTTTAATTTCATAAAGGCACAAGCGTTGAACTTGCACCTGTGCGTAAAGCTGAAGCTATCTCTAATCTACAAAAGGCTGCATGTAGCAAGTGAGAGCTCACGTAATACATTCACCCCAAATTTCATTTTGGATTTTACTGAGATTCTTCGTTAAAGTTTCGATCAAGACTCTTGTAATCATTTGCACATCTATGTTTAATTTAACGCCGTTTGGTAGTTTATTAGAAGGATGTCTGCACGATTATGTCTTGTGTATGGTGATGATCTGCACGTCGACATCATATATCTTTTATTCCCAACATTTTTGACTCGTTAAATGATTTGATTATTGCAATGAAAGAAATAAATAAAAATAAAGAAACAAGGCAGAAGTCAAATACCTTCTACAGAATCTGCATTTAGAGAAAATAATTACTTTCTTATTGTTCCGCATTTAGTTCATTTAGTCAATAGCCTGCTTTCGGCTTCTTAGGTTATCATGAAATAATAGCCAACTATAACCAACCGAACATGAAATAACATGGGACAGACAACTGAGGTACAAGTTACAACATCTGCAGTTACGAAGTTAAACTTGAACACACATATCTCATGCATATAAACTTCTACATTCTAAAAAATGAAATTGATTTGACTGTTCAAAACTTGTAATTTTTTCGAATGTCGAATACTCGAAAATTGGTAGAGGGAAAGCAAGGAATTACATTTATGTATTTAGATAGTGTTGTTGCTATATCTCTGCCTAATTGTCGCAACACTTTTGACTGATTTCTGAGGCTAACACATTGTAAATATATAATTTAACGTCAGCTATAGTGGGTTGTCAGCTGAAGACAGCCTGTGTAGTCGGAAATTCGTTTAATGAATGTGCAATAATTGTTTTGGAACGTTTAGAAAGTATATCATTTTTTGTTATTGATACAGTTAGTTGTCACTTGGTGATAGCCTAGATAATCGAAAATTTAGGTAATGAATACGTAATAATTGTTGTGGAAGATTTAGAAAGTGTATTACTTTTTGTTATGTTTTCTACCAAGCACCGACGAAGAATTCAGTTAAAACAATTATTAATTAGCTGAGTGGTTTAATGTTCTTAAAATGATGGCTTAAGAAGGAAATGCTAATGGATGTCTGCAGTGAAACAGCTAATTCCATCATGTGAATCATAACGAAACAGATATTCTTCATCCTGAGATAATAGTAGATAGATGTGACACTAAAAATGCAAAAAGGATTTGTTATTTATCGAAGTGTTTCTTTTCCTATAATACTACTCATTTCCAAGAAAAGGAAAACCTAGGTGTCTGAATTTTTAATCAGTAGCACAACGTGTATCATTCCAGGTAAATAATCATTGTAATGTTATGCCATAAGCAGAACGCATCAGATGAATATCTTACAGCCATTTTGACGGGATGAAGTTGGACAAGAATAAGCTGTACGTGTTTCTTCTTAAATTAAATAACACTGAACTGATTCCCTTGCGCAGTGTAATATACAGAGCGAGTGGCCGTTGTAAAACTGACGCTCGGAAAGAATGACATAACATGAAATTTATAAACCGGGGTGTACGTTGTCTCTTGGGTTTTACGCAACAGTATGACGTAACACACTGTATGGTCACTCCGAACAAAGCACATTTCAGAGAGTTAATTAAATCTTTTTCGAGGTAGTCTGTTATCGTGTCTACCAAGCTGTACATTCGTTCCGGTTATGACACATTTTGCGAAGTGAAACGTAATATAAAGTAATGCAGGAAACTGTCACTCGTGCAAATGGCTCAAATGGCTCTGAGCACTATGGGACTTAACTTCAGAGGCCATGAGTCCCATAGAACTTAGAACTACTTAAACCTAACTAACCTAAGGACATCACACACATCCATGCCCGAGGCAGGATTCGAACCTGCGACAGTAGCGGTCGCGCGCTTCCAAACTGTAGCGCCTAGAACCGCTCGGCCAAACCGACCGGCGCCACTCGTGCAGCACACAAAGTTCTGATGAGTCTAGACTGGGTTGAATGCGAGTATATACGAGTAAGATATGATTGTTTAGTCTATAAAATTGTATGATATTGATCACATTCATCACAGTGCGATTCTCTTTTGGGTTTCGTTAGGCATTCTTTAAAAAAAAAGTCCATAAAGTTTTTAAAGCACTTATTGGTTCACATTAAAGTTTCCCTATTAAGCTCAGTGTTTTGTGATGATGCAGCTGCACTTTAGACGTTTCGAAGTGCGCATGGACACAGGTTCAGTAACACATAGAGCGGAAATACGTAAAGCAAGGCATGAAGGTCGGTGATATCGAGGATGCAAGAGACGAGAGAATACAATTTATGAAGGGGAGGTGATGGGATAGCCAGTTCAATGCTTCACCAACTATTTTGATATTCGCTTGACTTGATGTCAAGGAAAACAGGAAACCTAATTCATGATGGTCTAATGGGGAATTAAATTTCATTACATCCAAACACATATCCAGCAACACAGCTATTGAACGGCGTCGTCCCGTGCGAGGAATACCTTGAGTGCATGTTTTGCCGTGTCCTACAGAGTAAACGGTCCACTTACATAGCTCAGCGGTTAGCTTAGATGAGCGCTAAACGGAGGGCCCGGGTTTATTTCCCTGTTCTGCGAAGGATTTTCCCTTAGTGGGATGACTGGTGTGTGGCGCATTCAGCTTCGTGATGCACATCGAGAAGCTAGTTGGACGAATAGTTGCGGCTCCAAGGTCTAGAAAGTCTGCTGGAGAACGGTGTGATGACAACATGCACCACCATACCGCATCCGCATGATGCCGCAAGCCACAGGACGACACGGCGGACAATAGATATCCCTCGGGCGTCACGACATCTGGTGATGAGGTCGTTTACAGAATAAATGTTCCGCTCGAGCTAAAGTGGCGTTACAGATGATTTACAAAGGAATACGTACACAGCTTTTAAGATTCAATGCCTTCACAGGAGACACCACCAACATCAATGTTCATTGTTAATTACCAGAAAACATGTTATACACCTTTAAATGTTAAACATTTAGTCGTTTTTTCTGTTATCCGTCTTCCCATTAGTTGCTTTAAATTCGTGGAGGTACGTACCGTCTATGCAAGTAACTGAAGGCAGTTTGTTTAGTTGCCATACGCGTTTCGCTTCTTTTATTTGGAAAGCATCAGCAGTGGCGGCCGACCGGTGTGGCCGAGCGGTTCAGGGCGCTTCAGTCTGGAACCGCGCGACCACTGCGGCCGCAGGTTCCAATCCTGCCTCGGGCATGGATGTGTTTGATGTCCTTAGGTTCGTTAGGTTAAAGTAGTTCTAAGTTCTAGGGGACTGATGACCTCAGATGTTAAGACCCATAGTGCTCAGAGCCATTTGAACCATTTGAACCCATCAGCAGTGGCGATTTCCACTCATGTGAGTTGACAACGCTGGAAATCAGTTGCATAGACGGTACATATCTCCAAGAAGTTAAACATTTCAATACGTCTGTATCATCCATTGCTGAATGGAAAATAGCACGACTTGCACTTTAGTTGGCAGGCGTGTTCAGAGCTACCGATAACCACAAAACTGGAGATTCGTATGTACAGATCAAATATCTTCAGTCGCAATTAAGGCAAATGGTAAACTTTGATTAGTTGGCAGAATATTGAGAAAATGCAGTCAGTCTACAAAGACGCCTGCTTAAAATTTACTTGTGCGTCCCGTATCAGAATATATCTCAGTTGTGTGGGAATCATACTATATAGAAGCTACAGTGGACACTGGCGTGTACAAAGAAGGGTCGTGTTTGGCTTTCGGAAATACCGAAAAACCTCTTGCAACGATAAGTTAGAGGTCGAAGATAACATTTGTTCATAATGACCATTACTGGTTATTTGTGACAAATATTCTTAACCATTAATTCCGCGAAAGTCTACATACACAGTTTCAAGAATCGTTATTAAGTGAAGAATAGATTGTTCATCCCCCCTACACATCGCTCCAATAGGGGCCATGAATACGAGATCAGACTAATGCAGTACGCATGGAGCGATTTATGCAGTCGTCCTGAGCGCGTTCCATACGCGACTCGAAGGGGAAAAAACCTTAACCTGTGATACCATGCTAGATATTCTCTAACACAGTCGTTTGCCGAGTGTGTGTACTGATCAAGAAGTAGAGGACTTGTACGTATTCGGATATTTTGTGACTGGAAGGTGGTTCAAAATGGTTCAAATGGCTCTGAGCACTATGCGACTTAACTTCTGAGGTCATCAGTCGCCTAGAACTTAGAACTAATTAAACCTGACTAACCTAAGTACTTTGACAGCATTTGTTGCTATAGGTACACTTTTCTTCATAAGTAAGAGAGATTCTTCGATGAATTTTGCACAGCATACAAACCATACTTAGAGGTGTATGAAACTCCAAATCTATTAAAAACTGTGGTAAAAATTGAGGTAATTAACTATAAAATTGGTGTTTTTTCTAAACATGAAGTTTAAAATACAACAGTTCATTCGTTTTTTCATAAATTAAATAAATTCTAGAGTTTCATACACCTGTGAGTATGGTATGTATGCTGTGCAAAATTCATCGAAGAATCTCTCTAGCTTATGATGAAAAGTGTACCTATAGCAACAAATGCAGCCATTAGTAAGTGAAGAAATGATGAAATTTCGCACGTAAAAAAAATTATTTTGTTATGTTTTCGAGCTTCCACTGCAATGGGTGTGAATCCTGAATCCTTCCTGGTGATGCTGACAAAGTACCATGACATACCCATGCCCGAGGCAGAATTCGAACCTGCGACCGTAGCGGTCGCTCGGCTCCAGACTGTAGCGCCTACAACCGCACGGCCACTCCGGCTGGCACTGGAAGATGGTTTCTGCCTGTAGTAAGTACTGTAACTGTAACTGAATCTCTGTTTGAGGCACTACAAAAAAAAAAAAAAAAAAAACAACTGAAATGGGCACATCAAGAAGATGCTTCCTGAGCGTCTTCCACGGCAGGAATTACATTTTAATTGATCTGGAAGATAGGAGATAGGACGACCAGTGAAGAGAAGAAAAAAACGGTTATGTTAAATTCCTTTGGGTAACACTCACTCCTTCCAGTTTTATTGTTCCCTCTTAGATCTTGTACATATTGTAAATTACCCACCTTTCCCTGTAGCTCACTTCTGCTTTTCCCAGAATTTCGAACATCTTGCATCGTTTGAAATCCGGTTTCGCAGGACAGAGCGGATCAGGTTGTGGAAAGGGGCCAAGGTGAATTACTGTTAGTTATGCAAGAACGCACACACCTTTACTCCTCAAACCAATGCACAGTTTTCTCTTTAAAACAACAAAGATCAATTCACGGCTGAGGGCCCAAGTAACTTCTCCAGAATAAGTTTAAATGATTGCTTTTAAAACACCAGGATTTAGAGTAACGGCTGAAGGCCTTACTTAAGTAAAATTACAATATCTTCTCGGCTAAAGACCGAAATAATATTTCAGATCGACTAAGGAAATTCTTTAAAAGCCAAGCATTTACGAATTCCGGCTAAAGGCCATATTAAGGAAAATTAAAGTTAATTCTTCGGCTGAAAGCCCAATTTAAAAAAAATTTTCTTTACATAATAAAAGTGAGACTTTAAAGATAAGCCTTTAGACAAAAAAAAAAAATGGCTCTGAGCACTATGTGACTTAACATGTGTGATCATCAGTCCCCTAGAACTTAGAACTACTTAAACCTAACTAACCTAAGGACATCACACACATCCATGCCCGAGGCAGGATTAGAACCTGCGACCGTAGCGGTCACGCGGTTCCAGACTGAAGCGCCTAGAACCGCGCGGCCACACCGGCCGGCGAAGCCCTTACACAGCACAACAGAAAAACATCTTAAGAAGACTTGAAGTATCTTGTCTGCTGAAGGCCCAAGCAATTACTCAAGAATAATTAAAGACAACCTTATGATAAACATTTATAGAACACGGCTGAAGGCCGTTTCAAGAATTCAAGATAATAAAAAAAAACTTACAGACAAGGATTTACATACTAAAGCCACAGATTCTGAAACAAACTCGGATGAAGGCCTAAATGCAGAGCAACAAGAATATTAAATGAAACACGGCTGTTATTGAGTTCTGCTGAAGGTCGTATACTAAAAATAAAACAGACAATATTAATACACGGCTGAAGGCCTGGCACAGTACCTGCGACCACGTAAAAGGACAACCACAAACAACAAACAGTGGTGCTCAGCAGTGTGCCAACGATCGGCCTGGGGAGGAAACTCTAACCACAGTTTAGGTGAGACAGGCAGCCACGCGTAACACTGAACAATCGGGAGGCAACATGACCTAGGAACGGCTGAGGAACCAACCAATAGCCTAATCAATTCCATCAATTCCCTTCCTCTCGACACACTCGCTGCTCTAATTCAACCGACCGACTGACTACTCCAGTACGCAGACAGTATTCGTCCGCTCAGCGGAAATCACAGAAGCTACACACGGTTCCACGTAAACACACTTGCACAAGAACCCGAACAATCGTAAAAGTAATCACTGTGGAACATCAAGGATCAAAGAATTCAACACGCAGCGAGTTTTCACAAGCGGTCGGCGACCAAATACGCGTCGTCCGATGAGACGACCGACCGAACGACCAACCCAGGTTGTTCCCACTCAAGTTACGTGTGTCGGCAACGGTCGGGCGAGTCTTGACTGTCCGAAGCTGACTACAGCTCCAACCCGACTCAACTACACTCCTGGAAATGGAAAAAAGAACACATTGACACCGGTGTGTCAGACCCACCATACTTGCTCCGGACACTGCGAGAGGGCTGTGCAAGCAATGATCACACGCACGGCACAGCGGACACACCAGGAACCGCGGTGTTGGCCGTCGAATGGCGCTAGCTGCGCAGCATTTGTGCACCGCCGCCGTCAGTGTCAGCCAGTTTGCCGTGGCATACGGAGCTCCATCGCAGTCTTTAACACTGGTAGCATGCCGCGACAGCGTGGACGTGAACCGTATGTGCAGTTGACGGACTTTGGGCGAGGGCGCATAGTGGGCATGCGGGAGGCCGGGTGGACGTACCGCCGAATTGCTCAACACGTGGGGCGTGAGGTCTCCACAGTACATCGATGTTGTCGCCAGTGGTCGGCGGAAGGTGCACGTGCACGTCGACCTGGGACCGGACCGCAGCGACGCACGGATGCACGCCAAGACCGTAGGATCCTACGCAGTGCCGTAGGGGACCGCACCGCCACTTCCCAGCAAATTAGGGACACTGTTGCTCCTGGTGTATCGGCGAGGACCATTCGCAACCGTCTCCATGAAGCTGGGCTACGGTCCCGCACACCGTTAGGCCGTCTTCCGCTCACGCCCCAACATCGTGCAGCCCGCCTCCAGTGGTGTCGCGACAGGCGTGAATGGAGGGACGAATGGAGACGTGTCGTCTTCAGCGATGAGAGTCGCTTCTGCCTGGTGCCAATGATGGTCGTATGCGTGTTTGGCGCCGTGCAGGTGAGCGCCACAATCAGGACTGCATACGACCGAGGCACACAGGGCCAACACCCGGCATCATGGTGTGGGGAGCGATCTCCTACACTGGCCGTACACCACTGGTGATCGTCGAGGGGACACTGAATAGTGCACGGTACATCCAAACCGTCATCGAACCCATCGTTCTACCATTCCTAGACCGGCAAGGGAACTTGCTGTTCCAACAGGACAATGCACGTCCGCATGTATCCCGTGCCACCCAACGTGCTCTAGAAGGCGTAAGTCAACTACCCTGGCCAGCAAGATCTCCGGATCTGTCCCCCATTGAGCATGTTTGGGACTGGATGAAGCGTCGTCTCACGCGGTCTGCACGTCCAGCACGAACGCTGGTCAAACTGAGGCGCCAGGTGGAAATGGCATGGCAAGCCGTTCCACAGGACTACATCCAGCATCTCTACGATCGTCTCCATGGGAGAATATCAGCCTGCATTGCTGCGAAAGGTGGATATACACTGTACTAGTGCCGACATTGTGCATGCTCTGTTGCCTGTGTCTATGTGCCTGTGGTTCTGTCAGTGTGATCATGTGATGTATCTGACCCCAGGAATGTGTCAATAAAGTTTCCCCTTCCTGGGACAATGAATTCACGGTGTTCTTATTTCCATTTCCAGGAGTGTATATGTGTGTAAGGAACTCGGAAACACGGCAACCCGGGCACACTGGCTCGGACCCATCCATGCAGAGGTAAGTCTTGCTCATTGGCCACGACATCTCCGCGCAAGGAAGGAAACGACCCACGTCCGGCACGGTGACCAAGTGACGAGGCCCAGGAACTGTCAAAGACTCAATACACGTTGCCCGATGCGACGACCAATATAACGACCAACCAACGGTTGTCCCACTCCAATCTCCATCTGTCAGACAGTTCACGTGTGTCGCCAGCGCTCGGCGAGCACTGGCTGTCCACACCTCACTGGCGCTCCGTCGCCGACTCACTGCTGTTGCATCCCGTCTTTACTGCTGCTGCGCCCTGACTGAGCTTCCAACTGATCTTCAGACACACGACGACCCGGAAGTACTAGCGGTCGCTCCATAGTACGACGGTGCAGTTATCGATAAGTGCTGCTGCCACTCACGGGCAAGGAAGGCAGGAAGTTAGTAACGCCAGTAAATGGAATAAGAAAACGAGGCGGCAGTACCGTAAGAGGAGATGACAAACTATAACCGGCATAGACACGAGCCGCGCACGACTCAACGTTTTACATTGTCGAACGCTTGTTCCAGGTCGACAGATCCTTTGAGTATGCCTTGATTTTTCTACAGTCTTCCTTCCATTATCAATCACAACGTCAAAACTGCATCTCTGCTATCTTTACCTTTTTCAAAAGCCAAACTAATCGTTATCTAACATATCCTCAATTTTCTTTTCCATTCTGCCCTATTTTATCTTTGTCAGCAATTTGAATGCATGCGCTGTTAAGCTGATTCTGGGATAATACTCGCACTTACCGACCTTGCTGTCTTCGAAATTGTGTGGATGATGTTTTTCCGTAAGTCTGATAGTATACCGCCAGTCTCATACATTCTACACACCAATGTGAACAGTCATTTTGTTGTCACCTCCCAAATTATTTTAGAAAATCAAATGGAATGTTATATATCCCTTCTGTGCTGTTAGATCTTAAGTCATCCAGATTTCCTTCAAATTCTGCCTAATACTGAATCCCCCATCTTTCTCATGTCGACTCCTGCTTCTTCTTTTGTCACGTCAGTGTACAAGTCCTTGCTCTCATAGAGGTCTTCAATGTACTCTTTTCACCTATCTGCTCTCTCCTCTGCATTTATCAGTGGAATTCCCATTGAACTCTTAATGTTACCGCCCTTGCTTTTAATTTCACAAGAGGTTGTTTTGACATTTCTGTATGCTGAGTTAGTCCTTCTTGCTTTAAGAGGGGTATGACGTCAAACAGGCCGACTTGGAGCAGGAGAGGCACCACAGGACATTTCAATTTCCAGTGTCTATACTTTTACAAATAAATTCATAAAACTTTGTCAGCATGACCAGGAAGGATTCAGAATTCACAAACATAGCAGTGGAAGTTCTAAAACATAACGAAGTAATTTTTCTTAGTGTGAAATTTCATCATTTTTTTTACTTACTAATGGCAGCATTTGTTGCTATAGGTACACTTTTCTTCATAAGTAAGAGAGATTCTTCGATGAATTTTGCACAGCATACAAACCATACTTAGAGGTGTATGAAACTCCAAATCTATTAAAAACTGTGGTAAAAATTGAGGTAATTAACTATAAAATTGGTGTTTTTTCTAAACATGAATTTTAAAATACAACAGTTCATTCGTTTTTTATAAATTAAATAAATTCTAGAGTTTCATACACCTGTGAGTATGGTTTGTATGCTGTGCAAAATTCATCGAAGAATCTCTCTAGCTTATGAAGAAACGTGTACCTATAGCAACAAATGCAGCCATTAGTAAGTGAAAAAATGATGAAATTTCGCACGTAAAAAATTATTTTGTTATGTTTTCGAGCTTCCACTGCAATGGGTGTGAATCCTGAATCCTTCCTGGTGATGCTGACAAAGTTTTATGAATTTATTTGTAAAAGTATAGACACTGGAAATTAAAAATTCCTGAGATGCCTCTCCTGCTCCAAGTCGACCCGTTTGACGTCCTACCCTCCTTAATTTCTTTTTCGATTTCTTCACATTTTTCATGTACCCATTTCACCTTAGCTTCTCTGTACTTCCTATTTATTTCATTCCTAAGTGATTTGCATTTCTGTATTCCTGAATTACACTGAACATTTTTGTGCTTCCTTCTTTCGTCGATCACCTGAAGTGTTTCTGCTACCCACGGTTTCTTTGCAGTTATCTTCCTAATAGGTATGTTTTTCCAGCTTCTGTCATTGCCCGTTTTAGAGATGTCCATTCCCCGTAAAACGAACTGCGTATCGAAATTTTCCTTTTTGCAGTATCTATGGCCTCAGAGAAATTCAAGCATATCTCTTTGTTACTTAGTATTTCAGTATCCCGCTGATTCTTCCTGACTAGCCTCTTGAGCTTCAGCCTACTCTGCATCATTACCAAACTGAGATCTGAGTCTGTATCTGCTCCTGGGTAAGCCATACAATAGAGTATCTGATTTCGGAAGTTCTGTCATAGAACGACGTAATCTAACTGGAATCTCCCCGTTCCTCCCTTCGTTTTACAAGTATATCTTGCGCTCTTGTGATTCTTGAACAGAGTATTCACCATTATTAGCTGAAACTGTTGCATAATTCAATTACTCGTTCTTCCTTCACACTCCAACTACCAAGTCCATGTTCTTCTGTAACCCTTTCTTCTACTCCTTCCCCAACAATTGCGTTCCAGACTCTCATGCCGAACAGATGTTCAGTTCCCTATACGTACTGAATTAATCGTTTCAGGTACTAAAATCTCTATGAGAATGACCCATTTTCTTATGAAGAAACATCTCGGGATTCTTCTGAAGTTCTTCATAACATCGGAACCAAAATGATGTAATTGGAATTTTAACCTCGACACTCTCGACCGTAAGAAGAGTATTTTCCAGTGACTTTCCTATAGGTGCTGGCAATGCTAATCTTTATTTTATTCTTTTGTTGTGTTGATGCTACGCACTGCTGTGAAAAATAGTGTGGAATACTGTGGTTTGTTACACAGAAGAGTACTTCTGACATAAGATGGGGCGGAACCTCGCAGAAATATGGGCATAAACAAGTGTCAAATCAAGTGACCTAGATGTATATGTTTTCAGTAGAAATATATATTACTGTACGAAGAGAAAAAAATGCGAAAACCAGATTTCCAACAATCATCGAAATTATGCAGAAAAAAGAAACAGAACATTAAAATAGTAAACATCGTATTACTTCGCAACAGTTCCATCTTTAGGTAATTATTCAAGAATCTTCAATACGATACGACACAAAGGTATGTTTGCAAAAGGAAAATGAATTTCAGGTGAAGAAACGCTCAAAAATGACGCTAGAATAAATGGTTCAAATGGCTCTGGGCACTATGGGACTTAACATCTGGGGTCATCAGTCCCCTAGAACTTAGAACTACTTAAACCTAACTAACCTAAGGACATCACACACAACCATACCCGAGGCAGGATTCGAAACTGCGACCGTAGTGGTCGCGCGGTTACAGACTGTAGCGCCTAGAACCACTCGGTCACCCCGGCCGGCTGATTTACATTCTGCAAGCTGTTTTCTAGAGTGACATGGTGCTGTTACGGGTGATAAGCAACATGTGCGATCAGACTTTTTAAAACTGTCACGAAAACGGCTCATTTCAGACGCTTCATAAAGATTATTTCCTAAGGATTATTGTGCAAATGGCTTCCTTTACATTTTATGGTACATATAAAATAAGCTGACTCAAAATAACATACTTGGCAACTCTTCTTCAGCGCAATGAACAGCATAGTTTAGAAATAATGTTAGACTGATACTATGTTATGGTGATTGCTTTACACAATATTTTCTGATAGCTTTTGAGGTTTACACTACTTCATATAAACAATAAAGATCAAATGTCACTGAATGTGACCAACATGTTACCATAGATGATTTCTCGAATATCGAAAAGAACGAAATTTAGTTTGTGGCCGGCCGCGGTGGTCTAGCGGTTCTGGCGCTGCAGTCCGGAACCGCAGGACTGCTACGGTCGCAGGTTCGAATCCTGCCTCGGGCATGGGTGTGTGTGATGTCCTTAGGTTAGTTAGGTTTAAGTAGTTCTAAGTTCTAGGGGACTTATGACCTAAGATGTTGAGTCCCATAGTACTCAGAGCCATTTGAACCATTTTTTTAGTTTGTGTTTTCTGCTTCCAGCTGCATAATCGATGGTTTTAGCACAGTTTTTACTTTTATAACTAACAGATATGAAATAAAATGGCAGAATTTATGTCAATAAAAGTTTCTTTACTTGATTTTTGAGATACATAAGTGGCCTGTTACTTAGTGGAACAAATAAATTAGTGCTGAGCAGTTCTGTGTTTAGTAATATTGTGGTATCTCTCTCTTCCCTGGTCCTGGAGGTATCTTCTATGCTACACTTACCCGGAAACATCACCAAGTGACCTCGTATGTTAAGGAGAAAAAGCAGTCTAGCAAGATATCAGCCCCAGAAAACGATCGCGCACGAATATTTTGGCCATAATTCTGATATAACGCAGTTGTGACCTTCTGAAAGTACAGCTTTTTAACTCTCGCGGGCACCAGTTGCTTGTCACTCGCTCCGACACACTGCAGCCGTCCGATCCCCGAGCGAGAAGTACCATACATTGGAATGACAACCAGAGCTCTCCTGCTAGCGGGATGCTGAAAGCTAGGGAAGAGCACTGCCCAACGTATTTTGAAATCTTTTTCGGGGAAACGTGTTATTTTACGCGCAAAATAGTAAGTAATACGAGAACGTAATATTTCAGCCTCATGCAATAGGATTTTAATATTTCCTGAATGAGCCCAAGCAACTGAAGAATTATTGTGAAATGAAGTTAATGATTTTCGATTTACAAGTTAATCATGCAAATAACGTTGAACAATAGCGCATCTCCTGCAAACGTACTTCACTTAGACAGTGCAAACTTTAGATCCTAAAGAAGATAACATACAACAGCGCTGTTAACAATTAAATAGTGCTACACTACGTACACACAGTGGCTTCAGTATCTCGGTTGGGATAAAGTATTAACCATCCGACAAACTTCCATGCACCTCTGCCTACTATAATTAACAGATAACCACGTGTCAGTACCTTGATCCGTTCATGACTCGCGCTGTTTAAGTCGTCAGATGAGCTATATTTAACAATGAACGCCTAAATAAATACATTTAGGGCAAGAATTGAATGCTCATAACGACTTTGTCGGCTCCCACGGCCACAGTCAGTTCATATAAAAGTTTTCTGAGTATCGTACTCCGCATAACGTACAAAATCTGTTCTGAAGACAACAACGTTTCCACCAAGCTTACAGTGGATTTATTGATGTCCTTTACTTGTGAGGTGTCGATTATATTTCATCATTGCTGATCACTGACCGTAAAGTTAAATCGTAATTATAAAGGTCGTAGCTATGATTGGACACTTGAGGCGGAAGCGGTGGAGGGTTATATGTGTGGGAGGGTTATATGCGACCTCGTTGAGCGACATTTTTCTTCATCATACTTTAAATGTCATGGAAAATACTACTAGCAGACAGACGTAGCAATTGGATCTCCCCTATCCCCGGTAGCAGCAGATGTATTCATGGAGGTCCTTGAAGCAACGGCACTTTGTTCTGCTCCTTTACGCTCATGTTGCTGGTTCACATAGACTACGTGATCAAAGGTACCAGAACATCTGGCTGAAAATGACTTACAAGTTAGTGGCGCCCTCCATCGGTAATGCTGGAATTCAATATGGTGTTGGCCTTGACGACAGCTTCCACTCTCGCAGGCATACGTTCAGTCAGGTGCTGCAAGGTTTCTTGGGTAATGGCACGGAGTGCTGCACTGAGGAGAGGCTTCGATGTCGGCCGGTGAGGCCCGGCACGAAGTCGGCGCTCCATAACATCCCAAAGCTGTTCTACAGCATTCAGGTCAGGACTCTGTGGAGGCCAGTCCATTACGGGGATGTTATTGTCGTGTAGCCACTACGCCACTGGCATGCATTATGAACAGCTGCTCGATTGTATTGAAAGATGCAATCGCCATCCCCAAATTACTCTTCAACAGTGGGAGGCAGGAAGGTGCGTAAAACGTCAATGTAGGCCTGCGCTGTGATAGTGCCACGCAAAACAATAACGGGTGCAAACCCCCTCCATGAAAAACACGACCACACCATAAGACCACCGCCTCCGAATTTTACTGTTGGCACTGCACACGCTGGCAGACGACGTTCACAGGGCATTCGCGAAACCCGCACCCTGCCATCGGATGGCCACATTGTGTACCGTGATTCGTCACTCCACACAACGTTTTTCCACTGTTAAATCGACCAATGTATACGCTGCTTACACCAAGCGAGGTGTCGTTTGGCATTTACCAGCGTGATGTGTGGCTTATGAGCAGCCGCTCGATCATGAAATCCAAATTTTCTCACCTCCCACCTAACTGTCAAAGTACTTGCAGTGGATCCTGATGCAGTTTGGAATTCCTGTGTGATGGTCTGGATATATGTCTGCCTATTACACATTACGACGATCTTCAACTGTCGGCGGTCTCTGTCAGTCAACACAGGAGGTCGGACTGTACGCTTTTGTGCTGTACGTGTCTGTTCACGTTTCCACTTCACTATCACATCGGTAACAGTAGACCTAGGGAAATCTCGCATACAGACGTGTGACCCAAGTGGCACCCAATCACCTAACCGCGTTCTAAGTCCGTGAGTTCCGCAGAGGGCCCCATTCTGGTCTCTCACGATGTCTAATAACTACTGAGGTCGCTGATATGGAATACCTGGCAGTAGGTGGCAGTACAATACACCTAATATGAAAAACGTATAGTATGTCTGTGTGTAGAAGTATCCATCGGTGAGACCGGCAGGCTGATAGCAAATATGTGTACGAGAACATGAACGCTACATTCGTCTGGGGCAGCACAGTAACTCTGTAATGGCCGAAAAGCGACAAGACTGCGGAAAGGAAATCGAAGTTAACAAAATCCCAAAATCCGTGTACTGGCTAGGCAGCCAGCTTTGACGAAATGTAAGATCAGAGAAACCATAGAAATAATAAAACACCCTAACGATTTGAACATACGATGGGTACAGGCTTACCCCATCCTGGCTGCCAGCCCTCAGAGTCCTACAGGCGCCACCAACGACACGTGAAGCGAGCGCTGTCGGCGGGTAACTGCCGCCGCGCGGCCCGTGTCCAGCAGAAGGAACACAGGAGCCCACGCCTCATTCACCGATGAGCACCGATAATAGCAAACAATGCAAGAGACAATGGACGACAGCAGATGCCCACTCCCTCCACCGTAGCAACCAATTATAACAAAGTTCTAGCTCCTCTGCCTCATGTGACCAACCATAACTACGACTTTTTAGAATTATGAAGTGACGTCATGTTACGTGAGCGCCACTTATAAAACGCAAGCGACATCTTACAGCTAAAGCACATTAAGTAGACCCAGAAGAAGGCTACTGTAACAGTGGCCTAAACCTTGGTTTCTCCAGTATAGTTTCTTACGTTATGATGCGGTACAGCCGATCGGAGTGGCCGAGCGGTTCTAGGCGCTACAGTCTGGAGCCGCGAGACCGCTACGGTCGCAGGTTCGAATCCTGCCTCGGGCATGGATGTGTGTGATGTCCGTAGGTTAGTTAGGTTTAAGTAGTTCTAAGTTCTAGGGGACTTATGACCTCAGATGTTAAGTCCTATAGTGCTTAGAGCCATTTGAACAATTTTTTTGATGCGGTACAATACTCATAAAAGTTTTATGTCAATTGAACGCATGTTAATTTTTGTCAGTTTATAGCCACTGAATTAGTTGATTATGGATAAAACAGTATGATGATTCATGGTGAAGTGTTAGTTCAAGTGTAGCCATTAAAGACAGTAAAATGACTCGTCTAGCGTGGGTTATGTGACACTGTTGCAATTGTGTGAGGGGCCTCAAATTGGTTATTGGACGGCCTGTGATTAATAGTGCATAATAGACGAGCCATTAGCTAAAGACCGTAAAACCTTATTATTTTCAGCCATAATGACTATGTTTGTGAACCATGACTGTGTGGGATAATTATTTATTTCTAGTTTCTGCTACCAGTCACTTTTTATTTTGTGCTAAATCTAACATAATGCAACACGTTTCGAACATGTTCTGTTCATCTTCAGGCGTTTATACATACATACATACATACATTGAGAAACGTTACTTAAAAATAAACAGTCTTAAACTAGATTAATCTAGAACACTTTGTCCATTGTTTTTTACTGGAGCTGCTGGTGTGGCATTTGGGGGGAAGGAGGGGGGCAGTGTATAGCTAGAAATCGAAATCAGTGATGTCTTCTGCTGATTTTCTTCTATGTTGCTGACTATATATATCACAGCCTGTATAGGACGTAGATAGATTTGCATCAGTTATGTGTTACGAAAATAGTGTGAAAGGCTTTTATATGACAGTTGATCACTTACAATTGCCACATCTTGCTGCTTCACTTGCATCACTGGTGTAATGGCGGAGCTGTTGATTGACACTAAGTGATATAGAATCTGCTGATGCTGATAGAGATATAAATATGACAAAACACAGAAATGATTTTACTCAAAACTAATTAAGTTGTTGAGACAAATAATATGGGCAGCTAGACTAAAAATGGTTTGCCCAACATCACGACATCTGACGTGGTTTCACCGTGGTTTCGCCACGTGTTGAAGACACTCAGTTCAGTACTTCTCGAACACCCGAGAAGTCGTGTAGTTTCCGAAATACTCGTGCCGAGCCTCCGGACCTTGACAGTCTACCCTCGGTCAAACTCATCTAAATTGTGCGCCTTCCCTATTCTAATACGGACATCACATTCACTGATACTACAGGCACCGTGCGTGTATCTGACTTTCAGTCATTCCTCGCCAGGTGACATTGCTGTCGCCTGGACGGGTGTATATGGATAGCGAATAGGTGGTCGTAATGATCTGGCTGATCAGTGTAAATATAGTCCAACATAGATATATTCTGTGAAACTAAAAGCAACTATAACGTACCGCCTTTACATTCCTGCAACTGGCGCACATAGTAGATTTACATGAATGCATGGTCTTGTGGCGAAATGAACTAATAAAACCTTCTCGGGCTTCCAGCCGCTACAAGGTGCTTAAAATCCCACGATCTGTCGACAGTGCTTTCCTTGGCCATTGTCAAGTGGTAACTGACTTAACTGCTAAGGTCATCAGTCCCTAAGCTTACACACTACTTAACCTAAATTATCCTATGGACAAACACACACACCCATGCCCGAGAGAGGACTCGAATCTACGCCGGGACTAGCCGCACAACCCATGACTGCAGCGCCTTAGACCGCTCGGCTAATCAGGTGTTCAGAACGATACCAAACGTTATATGTCGGTAGTGAACCAACCAAAACTCCAATTCAATTCGCACTATGTGCTGTCGTCCAGCAGAGTAGGCGTAAACGTTAATTAAAAGCAACATCAGAACTACCAGAGAGAAGGAAAAGCGTGTTTGTGAGAAATTAGTATATGTGGCTTCTGTGGGTGAGTTGGTAGAGCGTCGGATTCTTGTACAAAAGATTACTGGTTCAAATCCCCGCCACCGACAACTTCTTATTTAAAAAAATAAATAAAAACTGTTACTTGGGAGAACATTTTCCTAACATGTAAAAAGACTTTTCCGAGTTTGTAGAAATGTTCCTTTGGCAGTCTGCTTTCACTTCGTTATTTGTAAGTAGCAAACCTATAGAATAAGTTTGTATAGGTAGGTATGGTGTCCTGTCGGACATGAACGACAGAACAGACTGGACTCGTGATGTTGCATTGCCACTGTTGTGTACGTACAACAACGGAAATAACTGAAGATGAGAGAAAGTGTGCAGCATTCTATTGGACATAATTGTATCTGCAATTACGGAGAGTGAATTCTTTGTTATTTAGGGTCATTGATTTGTGACAGGAAATTTAGAGTTTTGTAATGTATATATGAAAAGTGCAAACTGATTTTTTAAAATAATGATTTTTTATAATATGTGTATATTTATAAGGAAGACAATGTTTATTGGAAGCTGGTTCATTCTCAGGGCACTTGTATTGTAAATTGTAAAAGATGTAGTGGAGTCCCTCAGCAACGGAAGTGGCATGCCGCCATGTAAAAGGTGGTTTTGCCGGTAGAATTGGGCGGCTCCTTGGTGTGAACAGTAAGCAGTAAGTGGCCAGCCATAGCACAGTACACTTCGATGGTGCAGAGAGAGGCAATTGGAAACTGCTTTGCAAGGAATTTGGCCTCGGATGTGGGTCTGGCTATTGTTTGGTATCCTCGGCAAAAAGGAATGGATCTAATATGTTAAAAATCCGAAGTCAAGAAGAGATTTTATAGAGCATTCGAACATCAAGAGCCGTGAGTGCAGTTAGCCGCTATGTCACTTGCCACCATAACTTTGCGACTGCTTCGCTAACTTCATAATCCAGATATGTATGTGGGCATGAACCAGTTAATTTGTGTGAGTGGTTTTAATAGTTGTACAAATGCTATAAATCTGTGTTCGGGACAGTATCTTCTATCCTTATCACTAACCTATGCAGGGTCCTCTCCTAAGTGCTACGAAAACCGAGTATCCTGTTTTAAACGAACTATTATTGCTTTCAAGTGTTCTAAAGCGGGTTCTTTTTGTTTGACAAATGTAAAAGAAGTTGCAAAAGTTAAAGCTAAAACCACAAAAGTGAAGTCAGATAGGATTTTGCTAAAGTACTCTCAGTTTATTGAAAAGTATAGTTATGCAAGAATGCAGTGTCAGATTGTGTAAATTTTATTGTCTCAAATACCTGCTTCACAGGTGGTAAAAAGGAAACAAATAAGTTAAGCTTGTTTTAAAATTAATGGTGTCTTGATTATTATCGTGAATGATTTTTTTTGAAGTTAATTGAGCTTAGTGTTGAATAGTTTGCCTTGCAAAGTAAAATATAAACTATTCCAAGTGAAGTTAAGGATTAACTTTGTTTGAATTAGCTTTTTCTACTGAAATAACCATAGAGCTTGACTAGTGACATTATAATAGTTTATGGGTCCCATCATATTCTTCACATATTAGAAATATAATTGGACTATTACTGCTGCTAAGGAAATCTGATATATAGAGAGCGAGAAGTATAAACAGTGTAATTATGATATTATTTATTTTTATTTGTGTTTTACGTGTCATTTAAGGC
The DNA here is from genome assembly GCF_023864275.1 of Schistocerca cancellata. Taxonomy (NCBI): domain Eukaryota; kingdom Metazoa; phylum Arthropoda; class Insecta; order Orthoptera; family Acrididae; genus Schistocerca; species Schistocerca cancellata. The sequence continues at coordinate 179,226,472 of NC_064628.1, read as the reverse complement.
CGGCCGGAGTGGCAGAGCGGTTCTAGGCGCTACAGTCTAGAACCACGCGACCGCTACGGTCGCAGGTTCGAATTCTGCCTCGGGCATGGATGTGTGTGATGTTCTTAGGTTAGTTAGGTTTAAGTAGTTCTAAGTTCTAGGGGACTGAAGACCTCAGAAGTTAAGTACCATAGTGCTCAGAGCCATTTGAACCATTTTGTCATTTAAGACAGAAGACCCCTCATGTCCAAATTTAGTTCTGCACTACATGCAGTAACATTTTAGTAATGGTTTAAGTAATGACCTTGAGTGTAGCTATTATTAGAATGAACTTTGTGCAAATTTGCTTTCTATGATTACTGGCGTATACATTATTGGTAGCTCAGAGTGCCGTGTGTCAGATCGCATCCTTTGTGCTATTCAAAGGGAAATATTAATGAAAGTAACTTTAATAACCGATATCCAATTTTCTTAAACATATCTTTCCAAATGAATGTGCCCAATTTAATTCACAGGTGAATTTTACCACTTTCATTAACTCCCAAGATTAAAGTGTATTTAGTCTTTCTGTTAATTTCACCATATTCAAAATTATAGTCCATTACCTTTATCCATTAGACACACATGCGGTCAAAATTTAAAAATCGTCTCAGAGGGTAACATTAGCTTGTTTTACGGCAAGTTAACATCATACATGGCTTTTCCCAGGACAAGAATAGCAGGTTCGGTTGTTACGGAAGAGTGATGTATAATGATAGGCTAGTGTTATACACTCTCACTCCTCCGGCAAGCCGGCCGTGGTGGCCGAGCGGTTCTAGGCGCTTCAGTCAGGAACAGCGCGACCGCTACGGTCGCAGGTTCGAATCCTGCCTCGGGCATGGATGTGTCTGATGTCCTTAGGTTAGTTATGTTTAAGTAGTTCTAAGTTCTAGGGGATTGATGACCTCAGAAGTTAAGTCCCATAGTGCTCAGAGCCATTTGAACCATTTTTTCCTCCGACAAAATGACCAAACAACTGTTCTGGATATTTTTACAAGAAGCATTAGTGGAACAAACCAGTGGAGAGAAACGTCTGCTAATACTGGATTCTTATGGTCTCAAGAAAGACGCTAGTGTTCTTCATGACCTGCACGTACAAAATAACCAACCAGAAGACAAAATCACAATTCACATAATTCCAGCAAACAAAACCTCCGTTTGTCAACCCCTTGATCTTCATTTCTTCAGAATGTACAAGCGTATGATTCGTAAAATATCCGATGCTGATTCATATTCTATAGGAGTGATTAGTCTGCGGCCACGGTATAATCTTGTTAAACCGCAGACCCTCACATAAAATCAGTTGTGTTCTCCATGTTTCAATAATTCTTACCGTCACGGGTGGATGATGGCTAAACTTGTTGATGAACCCAGACCCTTTGCAACTTCGACAAAGTTCTGTTTCAGACATTTTGCAATCCACAGGGTGCATGCGCAAATGTGGGATTCATCAAATGGTGTACGAGTGTAATTTGCTTCACACATTTCTTCGTATGTAACCATTATTGTGAAGCCTTTGTGTGTGTGTGTGTGTGGGGAGGGTGGGGGGGAGGTAGATGGGTGGGTGGGCGTGTTTGCACTGAGTTTTGAACGTTATGTATGTATTATTTTGTTTATTATTACTGCTATTAGTTTTATTATCTGTATTATTATTATTATTATTATTATTGCTATTACTTCCGCACTTGTGAAGCAATTATTTTTTTTATTTTTATGTTCTGATTCTACATTCTGTGGAACTACAATGGTATTCTATGGATTTACTACTTTCAAAGAAAAGAAAAAAGCGAAAACAGAGTGCCAAGAGGACATTGCTGTAAACTGCTTTTTACATGTCATAAACATGTTGTCCCATACAACACTTTCACGCATATTACAGTTAAAAAAAAAGAAGGAAACTGTCGTTATCACCGGGATATGTACACGGGACCTTCGGTGCGACGTCCTAATCGTTATCAACTCACCCACTTCTTTTTTTTTTAATTCTCTTCATTTTGTTCGGTATTGTACGTTGCGTTTGGTAAGGGTGACGTCACACGATATCCTTTCAAGTCGATCGTGGATTCCTTGACTACGTTTTTTGTTTTTTGTTTTTTTGTTTTTTTTTTTTAAATCACAGATCGAACATGCTGAGCTACCGTGTTGGCATGCAGAGAAACCATACGTGGTAATTACTCACATATATGCTTTTCCTTTTCTCTGGTACTTCTGGTGTTGCTATTAATTAAAGTTTACACCAGTTCTGCTGTCCGCAGCTCGTGCTCGTGCGGTAGCGTTCTCGCTTCCCACGCCCGGGTTTCCGGGTTCGATTCCCGGCGGGGTCAGGGATTTTCTGTGCCTCGTGATGACTGGGTGTTGTGTGCTGTCCTTAGGTTAGTTAGGTTTAAGTAGTTCTAAGTTCTAGGGGACTGATAACCATAGCTGTTAAGTCCCATTGTGCTCAGAGCCATTAGAACCATTTTTTGAACCAGTTCTGCTGAACGACAGCACTTAGTACGAGCTAAATCGGAATTTTGGTTGATACTCTGTCGACATACAATGTTTGGCATGGACCTGAGTGTTTGACATCTGGAGGTTTGGGTATGAGCTGACAACGGCCGTACTTATTGATGTCGTTTTCAGATACTTTTGTTTCTATCGCTCCTTTCACGACGCTATTCGAAAATATGTACGTATGTATGTATTAAACTGGGGATCTAGAAACGACGGAAAGACTTCGTCCCCTCGTAGCCCCAGTGGTTCACAACCCCCCATAACGGGCCACAGCAGTCGATCCATCCCACCGCTGCCCCACACCGAACCCAGGGTTATTGTGCGGTTCGGCCCGGCCGCCAGTGGACTTGCCCCCCCCCCCCATCCCCCTCCCTCCGGGAACGTCTCATACCGAGCGAGTGTAACCCAAAATGTTATGTTTGCGTGGTAGAATAATTATGGGGTAAGCATACGTGGAAACGGTGTTTGCACGCAATCGCCTAATCGCCTACACGGTGTAACTTAGGCGGAATGTTGGGAACCAGCTCGCATTCGCTGAGATAGATGGAAAATCGGCATAAAAACCACAGGCTGCCGGCACACCAGACAGCGACACTAAATCGCCGGGCTCATTAGGACCGGGGACCGGCACGCTTTCCCGCTCGGAAGCAGCGAGTCAGACCGCGTGGCTAGCCGGGCGGGCAATATTCGAAAATAACTTCGACCTCACAATGACAGACGTTTCGTAGAGTAGAATTCATTGTCGATTTTGTAAAGCATGTTCGGCCACGACTGATTTTTCAGGATAGCGTAGGCGTTAGCACTTCTCCTGTTCCGTCTGACGTTGCTCCACAGTGCGTCCTGTTTGGCCGACGTAGCAGTAGCCGCAAGGGCATGGTATTCTGTACACGCCAGGAGCTCTAAACCCTAGATCGCCCTTCATAGGCCTCATGAGCTGTCGCATTTTTGCTGGGGGCTTGAATATTAGTGAGATGTTGTGTCTCTTCAGGAGGCGGCAAACCTTTCCCCATAGTGTGCCACAGAAACGCAAATACGCAAGCTTATTGCTCTCTTTTTCGGTGATAATTCTCCTGTGCGTCTCAGCAGAAACAACATGTGATATCTGGTGGTGACTTTAGCCAGTTTCCCCAGAAGACTCCGGAGGTTGCTTAATTCTACTGGCAGTTTATCAGCGACTGAGACTACGTCAGCGTGATGGAATACGGTGTTCAGAACGCCACGTTTTTGTGTCGAATGGTGGTGGGTGAGAGCGTGCAGACAGCGGTCAGTGTGTGCAATTTTCCTGTAGATATTGTAGTTGCGGTGTCCCTTGGTTTCCCGGGGAACGAGGACATCAAGGAAAAGCAGTGCACCATCTAACTCTACTCCCTTCGAAAAGCTAATGTGAGCGTGAATGCTGTTCAGATGGTCTAACAGTTCTCCCAATTTTTCACGTCCGTTGGGCCAAATGATAAAAGTGTCATTGACGAAACAATAAAAGCAACTTGGCTTATCAGGAGCTGCATCCAAAGCGATATCTTCAAATTTCTCCAAAAAAAAGGTTGGCTATGGATGGAGGTAACAGACTTTCCATCGTCAAGCCGTCCAATTGGTGAAAATAGTGGCCACCATATAGGAAATACGACGGTATCGACGTCTGCTTGAAGAATCCCATGGTTGTACTATCAAGTTACAGGGAGAGAAGATCTTTAAAGTCTTTGACAGGAGCATGCATAAATATGGAGACCACATCAAAACTGACCTTGCCCAAGACGCAGTTGTTTAATTCGATTGAGAAAACCTTGGCGTTCTTGATGTGATGCACACAGCGAGCCACATACGGTGTGAGGAGGCTAGTAAAATGTTTTGCCAGTCTATAATTTGATGTTTACGAAGGGCCGAGGAAAAAAATCAGTGTTGTGGATCTTTGGTTGTCCATAAAGTGTAGGTGGTCTCGGCGCCCTGAGGGGCGAGATTCTTAATAACTGTCTCTTCCAGTGTTGACTGATTTAGGAGTTCTGACGTCATGCACTGCTCTTCTCAGCTGGCAGAAACACGTTGAGAGGATCGTGGTGTGAAGTCTGCTGCATTCAGCCTATGTCTCGTTAGACGGCTGTAGTTTACATTTTGAAATAATCCGCCACGTTTCTCGACGAATTTCGTCTGCACTCTCACTAGGGATCTAGTGGATTGCTTGTTAAACCGCACTGAGAATATCACAGATAGGGATACTGGTGAAATGTGCACAAGAAACACCACAAGACCGCAAAAACCTTGCTTTTTTGCCTTACAGTGGCACAGTGTGGGGAAAGACTAGCCAGCTCCTGAAGAGACACAACATTCCATCGGTGTTCAAGCCCCAAGAAAAAGTATGGCAGCTCACGAGGCCTGTGAAGGATGATTTGGATTTGGGGCTTAGAACGCCTGGAGTGTACAAGTAGTCCATATCAGCGATCTCAGTAGTCATTAGACATCGTGGGAGCGCAGAATGGGGCCCTCCGCGGAACTCACGGACTTCGAAGGTGGTTAGGTGACTGGGTGTCACTTATCATACGTCTGTACGCAAGATTTCTACACTGCTAAAGATCCCTAGGTCCACTGTTTCCGACGTGATAGTGAAGTGGGAAAGTGAACAGACACGTACAGCACAAAAGCGTAGGGGCCGACCTCGTCTGTTGACTGACAGAGACCACCTACACTTGAAGAGGGTCGTAATGTGTAATAGGCAGACATCTTTCCAGATCGTCACTCAGGAATTCCAAACTACATCAGCATCCACCGCAAGTACTATGACAGTTAGGCGGGAGGTGAGAAAACTTGGATTTCATGGTCGAGCGGCTGCTCATAAGCCGCACATCACGCTGGTAAATGCCAAACGATGCCTCGCTTGGTGTAAGCAGCGTAAACATTGGACCATTTAATAGTGGAAAATCGTGGGGTGGAGTGACGAATCACAGTACACAATGTGGCGATCCGATGGCAGGGTGTGGGTCTCGCGAATGCCCCGTGAACGTCGTCTGCCAGCGTGTGTAGTGCTAACAGTAAAATTCGGAGGCGGTGGTGTTTTTCATGGAGGGGCTTGCACCCGTTGTTGTTTTGCGTGGCACTACCACAGCATTGTAATTCTGTCAGAGACAGCAAATGTCTTGGAAGAGCAGTTGAACGGAATGGACAGTGTCTTGAAAGGAGGGTATAAGATGAGCATCAACAAAAGCAAAACGAGGATAATGGAATGTAGTCTAATTAAGTCGGGTGATGCTGAGGGAATTAGATTAGGAAATTAGACACTTATAGTAGTAAAGTAGTTTTGCTATTTGGGGAGCAAAATAACTGATGATGGTCGAAGTAGAGAAGATATAAAATGTAGATTGGCAATGGCAAGGAAAGCGTTTCTGGTTCAAATGGCTCTGAGCACTATGGGACTTAACTGCTACGGTCGTCAGTCCCCTAGAACTTAGAACTACTTAGACCTGGCTAACCTAAGGACAGCACACAACACCCAGCCATCACGAGGCAGAGAAAATCCCTGACCCCGCCGGGAATCGAACCCGGGAACCCGGGCGTGGGAAGCGAGAACGCTACCGCACGACCACGAGATGCGGGCGAAAGCGTTTCTGAAGAAGAAGAAAAATTTGTTAACATCGAGTATAGATTTAAGTCTCAAGAAGTCGTTTCTGAAAGTATTTGTATGGAGTGTAACCATGTATGGAAGTGAAACATGGACGATAAATAGTTTAGGCAAGAAGAGAATAGAAACTTTCGAAATGTGGTGCTACAGAAGAATGCTGAAGATTAGATGGGTATATCACATAACTAACGAGGAGGTATTGAATAGGATTGGGGAGAAGAGGAGTTTGTGGCACCACTTGACTAGAAGAAGGGATCGGTTGGTAGGACATGTTCTGAGGCATCAAGGGATCACCAATTTAGTATTTGAGGGCAGCGTGGAGGGTAAAAATCGTAGAGGGTGACCAAGAGATGAATACACTAAGCAGATTCAGAAGGATGTAGGCTGCAGTGCATACTGGGAGATGAAGAAGCTTGCAGAGGATAGAGTAGCATGGAGAGCTGCATCAAACCAGTCTCAGGACTGAAGACCGCAATAGCAATAAATAAACCACAGCGCAGGCCTACATTGATGTTTTAAGTACCTTCTTGCTTCCCACTGTTGAAATGCAATTCGGGGATGGCGATTGCATCATTCAACACGATCGACCACCTGTTCATAGTGCACGGCCTGTGGCGGAGTTATTAAACGACAATAACATCCCAGTAATGGACTAGCCTGCAGAGAGTTCTGACCTGAATACTGTAGAACACCTTTGGGATATTTTGGAACCTCGACTTCGTGCCAGGCCTCATCGACCGACATCAATACCTCTCATTAGTGCTGTACTCTGTGAAGAATGGTCTGCCATTTCCCAAGAAACCTTCCAGCACCGATTGAACGTATGCCTGCTAGAATGGAAGCTGCTATGAAGGCTAAGGGTGGGCCAACGCCATATTGAATACCAGCCTTATCGATGGAGGGCGCCAGGAACTTGTAAATCATATTCAGCCAGGTGTCCGGATAGTTTTTATCACATAGTCTACATTATGAAAAACCTTCAAATTCGTATTAGTGAGTAAATATGTACAAAGTAATAAAAATTAAGATCGGCTTAGTAATGTTACTGAAACTGATTTTCGCTAACCACGTTATAGTCAAAAGAAAAGGTTTTCGTATTAATTCACAGTTGTATGTGAAAAATGGGATGATTAACCATCGTTCTGATTCTGCATATATCACCAGGTCTCTATATAGCTAACTGTCTGACGTGATTGTCTTCTCGGAGGAAATGACAAAATTATACCTCCAATAGTACGCATATAATTAGTAAAACACTGTGTTATCTAAACGATTTGAGTTTTGGCCGTTTTTACATGTCTACGATATGTATTAAGTTTTTCCAATTTCGTTCTATTTTGAATCAGGTAACATGATCAGGTACTGTATGCTGCAATCTTAACAAATTTACACTGAGTACCTGATTCCAGTCAGCCTGCTATTCAGGTTTGGAAATCATAGAAACTTTGTATGTGTGTTTAATTTAAATTAGGAGTTCTAAGCGCACGAATAATCGTTGTAAAAAGTGAGAAGGGGAAAATAATGAAGATATTATAAATCTAAGTTTACATTTATTTAATTGTTCAGTAATATAACGATGTCCAGTATTCTGCTACGGCATAATACATTTCATAAGCTTCATATTTTAACTGGACCAAGCGCGTGATAGTTTTGGAACAGTACGCTAGGAGCTCTGTAGTAAATGGTGAACCTTAATTTGCATGTGCTTCACTCGCTTAAATCTGACTGTAATTGGAAACTAATCCGTTTAAGCTTTTGCGCAGGTTGCGAGGCGCCCATGTAGCAAATGCTGTTAATAGCAGCTGATGTTTCCCGGGCTGTCTAGCGCTAACCGAAAAGTTATCACGTCATTGGCAGCTGTTACGGGCGGCCGCTGACTGAGTGACCACGCTAACGGCCATAGATTCAACAAGCAGTAAATTAAGGGCATTATTGTCCCGTATTACCAATGTCACAATGTTGCAGAGCGCAGTGATTTATTCTATCGGGTCTCACTATGGTTGACTGCAGAATAAAATCAACATGCGTGTCGCAGGCCAGCGCTGAAATGAGAAACAGCTGAAATTAACGTCTCCTAGAATACGACCATTCAAAACAACTTAGATAGCAAAGGAAATACCATTGCTGCTATATGCATTCGAATATTAATAAAATGAGGGACCTGAATGTGCAAAAGATTTAAACACGAAGAAAAGCGGCAAGAAGATGCACTATTGGAAATTTGTCTATAATGACAGTTCTAAACCAAGTCAGCATTATAACCATCGCTTCTAGCCACATGAGGCAGAAGTAAGTTCCTATAGGACCAAACTGCTGAGATCATCGGTCACTAGGCGATTTGAAGAAATGTACTGACAGGCTATACGAGAAAAGTACAGAAAGCAGGTATAGATAGGACTTTTTGAAAATCATGAAGAGCGAAGGGAGATCTCCGAGAAGTAAAGAAAGTTTTGTTTGCAAAATACTGCAGTAAAACAAACCCTGTCCTTTCCTTTTGTGTTATCCCACTATGTGTTTGTGTACCCTTGTGTATTTGTTTTCTTCCTGTCTCTGTGTAGTTTCATAGAATTTTTTCTTCTTTTAATATTAAGCTACATTCACTATGATGAGGAATACTGTTCTCCTCAAATATAATTGGCATTAATAATATGTTATTTACCTTGTAAATATGCTTAGACATTATTTATTCTGTTTTGTTTTAATGCTCATGTGTAAAGTTGATGTTTCAAAAGTTATTCTGATCTTTTATGTATGTACTCATGTCATAATTCCTGTAGCACTGATGTATATGTTTATTTCTATTCTGTTGTAAAGCCTGTACTACAAATGTTATCTGTATTGTTATGTTCTTTAATGATGTATTTTGTACCTTTGTAATTGTATTCTTATGTTATAAAATTGTAATTGATACCAGTTCATCATATTATTAACTTGTTAGTTACATTTCACTGCACACTTTTCTGTTGGTCATAGTATATGGACAATATGTGAGAAGCAGGGACTGTTAGTGTTTGCACGTGTGTTGATAATTCAGCAAGGGACTGGATAACAGCATTGCTGGTTCTAAGGACAATTCCAAAAACTTTGTGAGTGCACAAGTGGTGGTTATGGACTTGCTCTATTATCTGCAAGACTATTCAATGGGGATTGTGCACCTGCACAGTCACAACAGATGGCTGCTGGCCATCTCCACAAAGATTACAGTGGGTCTGCATCTTTGATGACCCACCAGTACCATTATCTCTACAAGGACTTCAGTGGGTCTGCATCTTTGATGACCCACCAGTACCATTATCTCTACAAGGACTACAGTGGGTCTGCATCTTTGATGGCCCACCAATACCGTAATCTCTACCGGGACTACAGTGGGTCTGCTCTGTGATGACCTACCTACCAATCTTCTTCCAAACGTCGAATGACTCTGCTGTGAGTTTGCTCTGTTGTGGCCCATTGCCTGTCAGCATGTCAAGAGTCAGCACTGTCTTTCAGTTGGAAGGACAACACTACTTCTTCAAGACTGCATGGAAATCCACTACTTCCGTGTGCATTGTCTTTTACTGCGCAGACTTTGAAAAAAAAAAAACACTGAAATTTTACTGTGATGATCAGGACTGTCTTTATTGACTGTGAGAAAATTTTAGCTTTTGACCAACATTGTGTCAATAAGTGTGTGCATTTGATATCTTTGTTATTGTAATTATGAAAATTTTTTTCAAATCATTATTGGCCACTGCCCAAAACAATTTGTAAAATTTTTGTGGGGAGCATGGGGGCTATGTAAGTAGGCTGTTTATGTTTTCTTTATGTAAGTAGGCTGTTTATGTTTTCTTATTGGCAACGTTACGTAGCGCTCTATATGAAAATCACGGGCTGTGCTGTGTGCAGTCTGTGGCTAGTTTGCATTGTTGTCTGCCATTGTAGTGTTGGGCAGCGGCAGCTGGATGTGAACAGCGCGTAGCGTTGCGCAGTTGGAGGTGAGCCGCCAGCAGTGGTGGATGTGGGGAGAGAAATGGCGGAGTTTTGATATTTGTAAGAAGGGATGTTATGAACTGCTATATATATTATGACTATCAAGGTATGAACCGTTGGTGGGGAGGCTTGCGTGCCTCAGCGATACAGATAGCCGTACCGTAGGTACAACCACAACGGAGGGGTATCTGTTGAGAGGCCAGACAAACGTGTGGTTCCTGAAGAGGGGCAGCAGCCTTTTCAGTAGTTGCAGGGGCAACAGTCTGGATGATTGACTGATCTGGCCTTGTAACAATAACCAAAACGGCCTTGCTGTGCTGGTACTGCGAACGGCTGAAAGCAAGGGGAAACTACGGCCGTAATTTTTCCCGAGGGCATGCAGCTTTACTGTATGATCAAATGATAATGGCGTCTACTTGGGTAAAATATTCCGGAGGTAAAATAGTCCCCCATTCGGATCTCCGGGCGGGGACTACTCAGGAGGATGTCGTTATCAGGAGAAAGAAAACTGGCGTTCTACGGATCGGAGCGTGGAATGTCAGATCCCTTAATCGGGCAGGTAGGTTAGAAAATTTAAAAAGGGAAATGGATAGGTTAAAGTTAGATATAGTGGGAATTAGTGAAGTTCGGTGGCAGGAGGAACAAGACTTCTGGTCAGGTGACTACAGGGTTATAAACACAAAGTCAAATAGGGGTAATGCAGGAGTAGGTTTAATTATGAATAGGAAAATAGGAATGCGGGTAAGCTACTACAAACAGCATAGTGAACGCATTATTGTGGCCAAGATAGATACGAAGCCCACACCTACTACAGTAGTACAAGTTTATATGCCAACTAGCTCTGCAGATGACGAAGAAATTGAAGAAATGTATGATGAAATAAAAGAAATTATTCAGATAGTGAAGGGAGCCGAAAATTTAATAGTCATGGGTGACTGGAATTCGAGTGTAGGAAAAGGGAGAGAAGGAAACGTAGTAGGTGAATATGGATTGGGGCTAAGAAATGAGAGAGGAAGCCGCCTGGTAGAATTTTGCACAGAGCACAACTTAATCATAGCTAACACTTGGTTTAAGAATCATGATAGAAGGATGTATACATGGAAGAACCCTGGAGATACTAAAAGATATCAGATAGATTATATAATGGTAAGACAGAGATTTAGGAACCAGGTTTTAACTTGTAAGACATTTCCAGGGGCAGATGTGGACTCTGATCACAATCTATTGGTTATGACCTGTAGATTAAAACTGAAGAAACTGCAAAAAGGTGGGAATTTAAGGAGATGGGACCTGGATAAACTGAAAGAACCAGAGGTTGTACAGAGTTTCAGGGAGATCATAAGGGAACAATTGACAGGAATGGGGGAAAGAAATACAGTAGAAGAAGAATGGGTAGCTTTGAGGGATGAAGTAGTGAAGGCAGCAGAGGATCAAGTAGGTAAAAAGACGAGGGCTAGTAGAAATCCTTGGGTAACAGAAGAAATATTGAATTTAATTGATGAAAGGAGAAAATATAAAAATGCAGTAAATGAAGCAGGCAAAAAGGAATACAAACGTCTCAAAAATGAGATCGACAGGAAGTGCAGAATGGCTAAGCAGGGATGGCTAGAGGACAAATGTAAGGATGTAGAGGCTTATCTCACTAGGGGTAAGATAGATACTGCCTACAGGAAAATTAAAGAGACCTTTGGAGATAACAGAACCACTTGTATGAACATCAAGAGCTCAGATGGAAAACCAGTTCTAAGCAAAGAAGGGAAAGCAGAAAGGTGGAAGGAGTATATAGAGGGTCTATACAAGGGCGATGTACTTGAGGACAATATCATGGAAATGGAAGAGGATGTAGATGAATATGAAATGGGAGATACGATACTGCGTGAAGAGTTTGACAGAGCACTGAAAGACCTGAGTCGAAACAAAGCCCCCGGAGTAGACAACATTCCAGTAGAACTACTGACGGCCTTGGGAGAGCCAGTCCTGACAAAACTCTACCATCTGGTGAGCAAGATGTATGAAACAGGCGAAATACCCTCAGACTTCAAGAAGAATGTAATAATTCCAATCCCAAAGAAAGCAAGTGTTGACAGATGTGAAAATTACCGAACAATCAGTTTAATAAGCCACAGCTGCAAAATACTAACACGAATTCTTTACAGGCGAATGGAAAAAGTAGTAGAAGCCGACCTCGGGGAAGATCAGTTTGGATTCCGTAGAAATACTGGAACACGTGAGGCAATACTGACCTTACGACTTATCTTAGAAGAAAGATTAAGGAAAGGCAAACCTACGTTTCTAGCATTTGTAGACTTAGAGAAAGCTTTTGACAATGTTGACTGGAATACTCTCTTTCAAATTCTACAGGTGGCAGGGGTAAAATACAGGGAGCGAAAGGCTATTTACAATTTGTACAGAAACCAGATGGCAGTTATAAGAGTCGAGGGGCACGAGAGGGAAGCAGCGGTTGGGAAGGGAGTGAGACAGGGTTGTAGCCTCTCCCCAATGTCATTCAATCTGTATATTGAGCAAGCAGTAAAGGAAACAAAAGAAAAAATCGGAGTAGGTATTAAAATCCATGGAGAAGAAATAAAAACTTTGAGGTTCGCCGATGACATTGTAATTCTGTCAGAGACAGCAAAGGACTTGGAAGAGCAGTTGAACGGAATTGATGGTGTCTTGAAGGGTGGATATAAGATGAACATCAACAAAAGCAAAACGAGGATAATGGAATGTAGTCGAATTAAGTCGGGTGATGTTGAGGGTATTAGATTAGGAAATGAGACACTTAAAGTAGTAAAGGAGTTTTGCTATTTGGGGAGCAAAATAACTGATGATGGTCGAAGTAGAGAGGATATAAAATGTAGACTGGCAATGGCAAGGAAAGCGTTTCTGAAGAAGAGAAATTTGTTAACATCGAGTATAGATTTAAGTGTCAGGAAGTCATTTCTGAAAGTATTTGTGTGGAGTGTAGCTATGTATGGAAGTGAAACATGGACGGTAAATAGTTTGGACAAGAAGAGAATAGAAGCTTTTGAAATGTGGTGCTACAGAAGAATGCTGAAGATTAGATGGGTAGATCACATAACTAATGAGGAAGTATTGAATAGGATTGGGGAGAAGAGAAGTTTGTGGCACAACTTGACCAGAAGAAGGGATCGGTTGGTAGGACATGTTCTGAGGCATCAAGGGATCACCAATTTAGTATTGGAAGGCAGCGTGGAGGGTAAAAATCGCAGTGGGAGACCAAGAGATGAATACACTAAGCAGATTCAGAAGGATGTAGGTTGCAGTAGGTACTGGGAGATGAAGAAGCTTGCACAGGATAGAGTAGCATGGAGAGCTGCATCAAACCAGTCTCAGGACTGAAGACAACAACAACAACAACATCAAGGTAAATACAATGTTTGTTCTCTATTAAAATCTTTCATTTGCTAACTATGCCTACTAGTAGTTAGTGACTTCCGTAGCTTGAATCTTTTATTTAGCTGGCAGTAGTGGCACTCGCTGTATTGCAGTAGTTCGAGTAACGAAGAATTTTGGTGAGGTAAGTGATTTGTGAAAGGTACAGGTTAATGTTAGTTAGGGCCATTCCTTTGTAGGGATTTCTGAAAGTCAGATTGCGTTGCGCTAAAAAATATTGTGTGTCAGTTTAAGCACAGTCTTGTATAAATGTTCAAAAGGGGACGTTTCAACATACACACCACCGGCCGGGGTGGAAGAGCGGTTATAGGCGCTACGGTCGCAGGTTCGAATCCTGCCTCAGGCATGGATGTGTGTGATGTCCTTAGGTTATTTAGGTTTAAGTAGTTTTAAGTTCTAGGGGAATGATGACTTCAGAAGTTAAGTCCCATAGTGGTCAGAGATATTTGAACACACACATCCATGCCGGAGGGAGGACTCGAACCTCCGACGGGGGGAGCCGCGCGATCCGTGACAAGATGCCCTAGACTGCGCGGCTACCCCACGCGGCAGCGTCACACATTGATGCACAGTAGTAGTAAACACACAGTAATCGTAGTCTTGCCCGAGAATCTGAACTGCAGCCCGTTGGCGACATCAAATTAACAACATTTAATCTGTTTCGGGCTACATTTACCGTTACGATATATTACTACAGTGCCTGTGTCGTGCAGAAATACGATGCAATTTTCTGTCGGACATGCATATAAGGAGGAACATTGCATCTTATTTTTGAACCACAGAGGCACTGCAATATCATATTTATCCACCACCACCGGGCAAGCGACTTTCATTTAAAATGTCTCCCCTGTACGGGAATATACATAATGAGTTCGTGGGCGCAGGTCGTAGACACATAGTTGACAACATACAAAAGTTTGGGTCTGGCCTTGAGTCGCCCTCGGACATCCTGATGGAAGGGCGCTGTGGTCATGACTCGAGGCGAACGCTACTTTACCTTCCCAATTAGAGTCAGTGTTCATATTTAGTACGGTCAATTTCAGTACACTTAGTGATCCGCTTTTCAAATGACCGTACACAGGACAGAAGCGTATCAGCGGGAATGTCAGCACAGACGATTCTGATGTGGTGTATCATGTCTTCACGGCCTGTTGGTATTTTCTGGTATACCTTATTTTTCATATACCACCACAGAGAAACACCTGGTGACCTAACTGGCCAATTAATAGGGCCACCTCTGCCGATCCACCACTCAGTGTAAACATGGTCTAATACGTTCCTTGCTTCAATTGTCATGCTGGGGAAACGTCATGCTGCAACCACATACGATGTCGACCGTTCACAGCAACATCCTGCAGTAGTACTGGTAGTTAATGTCTCAAAAACGTTCGATATTTGCGGCCATTCAACGTGTCACTAATAAAATATGAACCATTGAGTTTGTTCCATATTTTTTATTTATTTTTTATTGGACACGTCTAGTTCCGTAGGAACAAATTGAGGAACAAATCTCCAAAGTCATGGAACATGCCAATACACGAATTTACAACATAAAAATAATAACAGATAAAATAAAATTTTTATGATGCCAAAAAATTACATGCCATAAGCTTACGTAATCGCAATAAGTGACATAATACAGGAATCAGCTTAATTTTTGAAAGAACTCCTCGACAGAATAGAAGGAGTGACCCATGAGGAAACTCTAGTTTAGATTTGAAAGCGGGTGCATTACTGTTACGATTTTTGAATTCTTGTGGTAGCTCATTGTAAATGGATGCAGCAGTATGCTGCACACCTTTCTGTCTAAGAGTTAAGAAGTCCGATCCAAATGCAGGTTTGATTTCTGCCGAGTATTAACTGAGTGAAAGCTGCTTATTCTTGGGAATAAACTAATATTGTTAACAGAAAGTGACAGTAAGGAATATATATGTTGAGAGGCCAATGTCAAAATACCCAGACTCGTTAACAGGGGTCGACAAGAGGTTGGTGAATTTACACCACTTGTTGCCCGAACCGCCCGTTTCTGAGCCAAAAATATACTTTTAGAAAGGAATGAGTTAGTACAAAATATAATACCATTCGACATAAGCGAGTGGAAATAAGCAAAGTAGACTAATTTTCTTGTCAAATGATCACTTACTTTACACACAGTTCGAATAGTAAAAATGACATCATTAAGTCTTTGAACAAAATACTGAACGTGGGCTTTCCACAACAGTTTACTATATATCTGAACACATAGAAATTTGAATTGTTCAGTTTCACTAATCATATGCCCACTCTGTGAAATTAAAACACCAGGTTTTGTTGAATTGTGTGTTAGAAACTGTAAAAACTGAGTCTTACTGTGATTTACCGTTAGTTTCGTTTCTACAAGCCCTGAATTTATGCCATGACTGTCATGACCTGCACTATTTGAAACCGAGCCAATGTTGCACACAACATCCCTTACTACCAAGCTAGTGACATCAGCAAACAGAATAATTGTAGAGTTACCTGTAATACTAGAGGGCATATCATTTATATAAATAAGGAACAGGAGTGGCCCTAACGCTGATCCGTGAGGCACCCTCCCTTCTCCCCCCCTCCCCCCCCCCCTTTGAGTGTACCCCACTCGGACACCACATCACACCCATTTTCGACTCTGAGAATAATGCCCTTGCGCTATCTGTTGCTAAAGTAGGAGGCGAACCAACTGTGAACTACTCCCCGTATTCCGTAATTGTCCAACTTCTGGGGCAATATTTTGTGAGCAACACTATCAAACGTCTTAGATAAATCAAAAAAATATGCCTAGCGTTCGAAACGTTTTGTTTAAGCCATCCGGTACCTTACAGAGAAAAGAGAATAAACCATTTTCAGTTGTTAAACGACTTCTGAAGCCGAACTGTACATTTGATAGCAAATCGTGTGATATCAAAGACATTTGCCAAGAGTGTAATATGCTTTCCTGTAGAAACTAATTTTTTATTTAATTCACTTGATATGCACAGAAAAAGATTTTTAAATACTGTACATATATCTGATTTATCAGTAACAGAAATATTTTTACTACGAACTAACTTTATATTTTCGACCTTGTGCTTCTGACCAAACATTTCCTTCACAAATGACCATATGGTTTTAATTTTGTCCTGTGAGTTAGCTATTCTATTTGCGTACCATACACTCTTTGCCTTCCTAATAACATTATTAAGCATCTTACAGAACTGTTTGTAATGGCCGGCCACTATGGCCGAGCGGTTCTAGGCGCTTCAGTCCGGAACCGCACTGCTGCTACGTTCGCAGGTTCGAATCCTGCCTCGGGCATGGATGTGTGTGATATCCTTAGGTTAGTTAGGTTTAAGCAGTTCTAAGTCTAGGGGACTGATGACCTCAGATGTTACGTCTCATAGTGCTCAGAGCCGTTGAACCATTTTTTTGTTTGCAACGGGCTACTGTAGCTTAATTGTGACTATTTCTAGCATTTTTATGTAATTCCCGCTTTGTTCTGCATGATATCCTTATCCCACTAGTCAGCCACCCAGGCTTTTACTGCCAGTACTCCGTTTAGAACGCTCTAGTGGAAAGCAGCTCTCAAAGAGCATGAGAAATGTGTTGATGAAAGCATTATATTTGTCATCTATGTTATCGGCAGTATAAACATCCTGCCACTCATGTTCCTTGACGATGCTTAAAAAATTCTCTATTGTTGTTGGATTAACTTTCCTATATAGTTTGTTATTATATGTGACATTTGTTTGAGTACAAAAGCCTTTTAGTGTTAAAATTTGTGCATCACGGTCTGAAAGGCCATTCGCCCTTTTACTAACAGAATGCCCATCTAGTAATGAAGAACGAATAAAAATATTGTCTATGGCTGTGCTACTGTTTTCCTGCACCCTAGTTGGAAAAAATACAGTCTGCATCGGATCGTATGAGTTTAGGAGATCTACCAATATCCTTTTTCTTGCACTACCGTATACAAAATTAATGTTGAAGTCACCACATGTAACTAATGTCTCGTACTTGGTATAAAATGAATCAAGAACCCTCTCTAGCTTTAGCAGAAATTCTCTGAAATCCGAGTTAGGGGAACTATAAACAACAACAATCAGAAGTTTAGTTTCACTAAATGCAACTGGCCTTACAAAAAATTCAAATATATGTTCAGTGTAGTACCTTGATACGTCTATGGACTCAAATGGATTACTGTTTTTAACATACATGGCCACTCTCCCACAGCACAAGAGAACTCCTTGAAAAACAGCCCCCCACCACCCACTACAATGTCATCTAGGAGCTTTACCAGCCTCCCCTTCCCATACCTACTGAGGTGCAGGCAATGCTTAGTGAAACCCGATTTACTGACAGACTCAACTGGCACCACTGCAATGTGACCCATGGCCTCTGCCATCACCTGTAACACGTTTGCTTCGTTTCCCTTTGCCGGTCTGTGCGTTGCCACCAGACCTTCCACAACCTGGTAAAAGAACGTACGGTAGCGAGCTTTCTCTGGAAAACGCTCGGCATACAAGGTTTTGTATCCCGCCTGGAAGGCAACGCGTGGTTTTGCTCCTGTGAGCTGCAAAATAGGCCGAATGAAGGAAGTTAGTAGGAGCAGGAGAGGTAAAGCACTTCGGTACTGCAGTTAAAAATGTTTACTAAAAGCAAAAACAAGTTAGTAAACGGTTACATAACTATGCGGTGATGACCACGTAGGTGCGAAGCCGTATTCCCGTCGTAAGTAGAACAAAGTTTCAATAACAAGCCAACACACTCTGAGGTCGAAGCGATGTCTCCAGGCGGTCTGCTCTTGATGAAATGGGGCGGAAGCTGAGCGGCGCTCGTTGAGCTCCACCGCGTCTGCTAGAGGGCGCTGTGGTCAGCATAGCGCGTCCGTTCTCGTAGTGCCAACCTACGAGCGTGCACCTACGCTGTGGTATCGGAACTGTCGATACCATACAAGGCATCAGAAGCCTCACCATTTCTCCTACATTATCCTTAGATCAGGATCATTTCAGTTCTTTGTTCTGTGGTTGCAAAGTTCATCTTCCACTTGCACGACTGTTCTCCAAATGATGGGTAGGTGTGTAGGCAAAAAACACTGTGCAAGGGCAGCGTGAAGAGCCACTATCTGTTCTACGTCTACACGATATGTAAGCTTCGGTCACAGTGTACTGCCTGTTCTGATACGTCTTAGCTCGCTATACGGCCAAGGTGGCACGTCGAGTAATTAGTCCCCTGTTCGACATGTCAGTGGAATATAGCGTTGCGACGGGGATTTCCAATTGGAAGTTAAGGTATACTGGCCTGTACTACCCTCGCAGTATGAAGGTGGGGGTCCCACGTGCCATTGGATATTCAAGGGCCACTGAGTAACACGTCGTAGATTACGATTGTGTACCCATTTCCACTTCTCCGATTACTGCGCCATATGTGTGGAGACGAAGAAAACGCTTCAGACAAAACGTATCTAAATTTTGCCGCAGAATCGTAATCTACAGTAAAAAACGGAGTTTCCATTGATGATATCAAACTTGCCCATCGCCACCTACGCAGAGGGTCGGGTGGCGGGTCGAATGTGGTATCGTTGGATGTCCTCCTCCGAGGCAACGTCTTCAGTTAAAATGAACAGGTGTGTGTTTATGTGTGTGTGTGTGTGTGTGTGTGTGTGTGTGTGTGTGTGTGTGTGTCTTACAAACAGGCTCATTACTCCACCTTGCAACATTTAAATTTTCGAGAATTAATGCTGACGACCCGAATTAAATTACTTAACTACTTGAGGGCACAAATTTTCATTTTCGATTCTACTAGTATGTGTAACAATGTTTCAAAAATATTCTTTGATATCTTTTTAATTTATTTTGTAAATGTAAACTATTTCAGTGAACTCTATAATATTCTTCTCTTTTCAATAGACAGGCATAATGTTTTAAAAATTTCTTCTCTACACAATTTAAAGTGAACGAAAGTTGATTACTGTACATTCAACAGCACTGTCGCTGCTTAGTGAAAAGTCGTTTCTTTTCCGCAGCAAACTGGTTGCCGGTACAGGATACTATCTATTCATTGCTGCCTGCGATGACATCTGAATTATAAGGTTTATCTGTATCTATTCATTCTTTATTGTATTATAGGTTTATTTGGGTATTTTTATGATGCATTTTATTGTACTACAGCGAGTCTGAACATGGCATAGCCAAACCCGTTACCAGAACAAAATGAAATAGAAGTGCAATTTAGACTGTGTCTGGATTACTGTTTCGTTATAAGTCGTTGTCGTTACTACGACAGTATATCAAAGATTTCAATAATGACCAGAAAAATCAGTTGTCAGCTGCACAAGAAAACCTTTATTTGGTTCACTTCACCTGTTTCGGCAGTTTAAACTGTCATCCTCAGTTGCGAAACGGGCTCAAATAACTAGTAAGCTGACGTCAAAATAATGATTTGAGTGTATTTCACTTCTGAAGATGACAGTTTAAAATCTCTAAATCGATAAAGTGAACGAAATAAAGGTTTTATTGTGCATCTGGCGGCTAATTTTTTATCTTTATTGAAATATTCTGCAACTGCTGAACAACATGTGTGAACAAAATCATATCAAAAATTATGCAAAGTTATTAAAGTGAATAACAATATGCACGAAACTGCTTAAAATAAGAAAATTCACATGAACAAGCTTACATTTAATTAAAATGGAATGGATAATTGCGAGTGTCGTGCGTCATAATTGGAACCAAAGCATGTGCTTGTCGGTGTCGCCCTACGTTATGTTTAATTTATGTCGAAGAACGTTGTACAATTACTGTCGTCATTGATCAATCTTAGAAGAAGAGCCAACAACTGTCTCTTGTTACTGCTTGTCACATACTGGACGGTTTAACATGGAAGTTGGATTTCAAACCAAGAGGTAACTCGAGGGAGACAGATTTCGAAGCTAAAAGGCATTGGCAATAAGAAGAAACGAACCGAATTTGGATCTGCAAGTAGCATGGAAAATATTTTATAGGTCTTTATTTAGGTGAGCGTCTTTCTGTTGCTTGCGGTTTGAAGTCGCTATTTGTTTTCGTGTGGGAGTCAAACAATATCTTCTCCTGCACTTCTTTCCATGATGCTTGCGCGACGTTGCAAATGAAATATTTCCGTTACTTCAGATTCATACTGTGTGACCAGCTTGCACTAAAAATGAGCGGCTGTGAGTCTGAGGCGATTTGTGGCTATATGTTCTCTACAAAAGCGGTTTAAGTAACACAGTCATTCGTTTAATGTCACCTCCAAAAAACTATCAGTTCTTCATATTGATTGGTCAGTCTCATGTAATTTACCTGATGACAGCATACGCCACCTGGGGTAGTACATGTACTAATAATGGTTTCAGCGTTATCCGTAAACAGGCAGGATGGTGACTTAGCTGCCAGAGTGCCACCTGTGTCTATCCTTTAAGCCAGAAGGTTCATCGTGGTGCAAACGTGTGAAACAAGCAGGCAACCAGGCCACGAAGACGCACTAGTGCTTTCTACAGCCAACTGAGCTAGTATGAAGGAAGCCAGATTGTGGGCTTCCGATTAGCGGGGTAGTCCTTACGGAGAACTGCCACACAAGTTGGAAGTGCTGCGTCAGCTATGCAACCGTGCTGATGCCAGTTGTCATGTGAACATTCCCACGGACGAGGTTGTGGACGTCCACGCAGCACAGACGTCCGCTATGATCGAAATATTATAAGAGCAAATTAGCAGATCGTGCAGCTACCACAGCACAAATAAGAGAGCTTTTGAGCTTAGACGTGTCGACACTAAGCTTCGCGAACCAGTTATTAGCTGGTTCAAATGGTTCAAATGGCTCTGAGCACTATGGGACTTAACATTTATGGGCATCAGTCCCCTAGAACTTAGAACTACTTAAACCTAACTAACCTAAGGACATCACACACATCCATGCCCGAGGCAGGATTCGAACCTGCGACGTAGCGGTCGCGCGGTTCCAGACTGAAGCGCCTAGAACCGCACGGCCACACCGGCCGGCAGTTATTAGCAGTGGGACTATGGGCACACACACCCCTAGCCTCTCTGCCAGTCACGCCATAGCATCGACGTGCAAGGCTCGATTGATGCCGTTGGAGGATCACTTGGAAGATGGATGGCGCGCCTTGGTCTTCAGCAATGAAAGCAGATTCTGACTGCACGCAAGCGATGGTTGTTTGTGCGTACGACGTAGAACTGGCGAGCGCTGTCTCGTAGAGTGCTTTCGTCCGAGACACACTGCCCCATCCCAAATCTTATGGTCTTGGGGGCGACAATCTACAACCCTCGGTCACCTTTGGTGTTTCTGGAGGGGACGCTAACCACCACTCAGTATATGCTGAATGTAGTTAGAACATTTATTTTGCAGTTATTGCAAAAGGAAGTAGATGTGTTGTTTCAACAGGATAGTGCTCCACTATCCACTGCCCGAGAGACTCAACATGCTCTGCAAGATGTGTAGCAGCTTCCCTGTTGAGCACGATCTCCGGACATATCTCCAATCAAGCGTGTATGGGATATGATAGGACAAGAAGTGAGTCGTGCGACTAGTCAAGCTACAACTCTACAGAACTACGTGAACAGGTCGAGCAGGATTATCCCAGGACAGTATACGCCATATGTACGATCGACTGGATGCCAGGGTCCTGCATTGGTTTCCGGAGGCTACACCATACACCAACACTGGTATTTCAGCATAGCTCGATACCTGGTACTTCAGAAGGACATACGTTATTGATCTATAAGTGGAATCATTTGATGTACCCCACATACACGTTTGCAATAATAAATCTTGAGTGAATTGGAGATTTCTTAAAGGGTGTACTAGTTTTTTTCTGCAGTGTGTGCTAGGATTACAATGTCCATTTTACGGAACAGAATCATTCTACTCCAGTACAATGTAACCTGTGATTCTAAGGAATTTAGTGTTTTTGTATACTTCTTTTACTTTTATCTGCGTGCTGAACTTAACTTGGTGTTCCTCCCATGTCTTCTCGAATAACGTGTTGTGCTATTTATATGGCACTGGAAAGTGGCAATCGCGCATATCTTTAATGATTGTGTACTTCCACAGTCTCTCCTGTTTTTCTCAGTATTGCAATGATACGATGCATAAGAATCTTTCAGTTGACGCATTTATGAATATTCATTTATGTAATTCTGTCAGAGGCGGGATTAGGTCTAATCTTTATTCATGATAATGAACACAGGCCGAAGCCGTGAATTAAAATTTGTTCCAAGGAAGGGATTCGAATCTGCAGCTGTGTTCGCCTCAGTGTCAGGGTGGCACAGTGGTTGGCACATATGCTTAATAAAGCATGGTACAAGAGTTCGGTTCCCAGCCTTGGTACATATTTTAATTCGTTGCTTCAGCATGTATGTATTATCATAGGAATGGATAATGCCTTGAAATGAGATTATGAGATGAACATCACCAAAATAAACAAAGGCAAGGAGAGGTAGTCGAATTAAATCAGGTAATGATAAAACCAGGAAATGAGACTATAAAAGTAGTAGGTCACTTTCGCATTTTGGGGAGTAAATAGCTGATGATGCAGCACTACAAAGGAGAGACACTGCAAACTGGCAGTGGCAAGAAAGGTATTTTTTTTATATCGAATATAAATTTAATTGTTAGAAAGTTCTTTCTAAAAGTATTTGTCTGGAGCATAGCCTTGCAAGGAAGGGAAAAGTGGACGAAAAGCAGTTCAGACAAAAAGATAATATGAAATACTACAGAAAAATGATGAAAATTAGGTGGGTAGGTCTAATAACTAAAGATCTGGAGAAAAACTAATTTTTACATCAGAGACTTACTAAAACTGGAAATCGGATAATAGGCCACATCCTGAGTTATCATGGAATCGTCATTTTCGTTAAGGAGGGAGAGCAACACTTGGGGATGAACAGCGTGCAAGTTGTACCACGTTGTTCTTAAGGTCTTCAGTCCGAAGAAAACAAGCATGGTGTCGTTGTGGTCTTCAGTCCAAAGATTGGTTTGGTGCAGCTCTCCACTCTAGTCCATCCCGTCCAGTCTCATAATTTCTGTCCGACTACTGTGGCTACATTTACATCTCCATCTACATAGATACTCCGCAAACCACCGAAGGCGCGTGGCCGAGGGTATCTTGTGCCACTGGTAGTCATGTCCTTTCCTGTTCCACTCGCAAATAGAGCGAGGGAAAAACGACTGTCTGTGTGCTTCCAAGTGAGCCCCATTTTCTCGTATCTTATCTTCGCGGTCCTGACGCGCAATGTACATTGGCGGCAGTAGAATCATTCGTCAGTCAGCTTCAAATGCCGGTTCTCTAACTTCTCTCAGTAGTGTTCCTCGGAAAGAATGTCACCTTCCCTCCAGGGATTACCATTTGAGTTCACGAAGCATCTTCGTAACACTTACATGTTGTTCGAACCTATCAGAAAGAAATCTAGCACTTGACCTCTGTATTGTTTCTATGTCCTCCTTTAATACAACCTGATACGGATCCCAAACACTCGAGCAGTACTCAAGGATAGGTCGCACCGGCTTTCCTTGTGCGGTCTCCTTTACAGGTGAACCACTCTTTCCGAAAATTCTCCGAATAAACGGAATTCGGCCATTCGCCTTCCTTCGTTCCATTTGTTATCGCTTTGCAACTTTACACCCAGACACTTAAATGACATGACTGTGTCAAGAAGGCCAATACTTATGCTGTATCCAAACATTACGGGTCCATTTTCCTACTCATCTGGATTAACGTAAATTTTCACATTTGTAAGCTAGCCGCCATTCATCCTATCAACTAGGAATTTTGTCTAAATCTTCCTGTATCCTCCTGCAGCCATTCAACTTCGACACCTTACCGTACGCCACAGCATCGTCAGCAAACAACAGCAGACTGTTGTCCACTCTGCAAGCCAAATCATTTACATATACAGAGAACAACAGCGGTCTTATCGTATTTTCCTGGTGCACTCCCAACGATACCCTTGTCTCGAATACTCGCCATCGAGGACAACATACAGGATTCTATAACTTAAAGTCATCGAGCCATTCACATATCTGTGAACCTATTCCATATGCTCGTATCTTCGTTAACAGTTTGCAATGGGGCACCGTGTCAAATGTTTTCCGGAAATCTAGAAATATGGAATCTGCCTGTTGCCCTTCATCTATTGTTCGCACTGTATCAGTTGAGAAAAGGAAAAGCTGGATTTCACACGAGTGTGTCTTTTTAAAACCACGGATATTCATGTACATAAACTTTACCATCCATTTGAAACTGCTTACAGTATTCATGTCTAGAACTTCCTCTACGATTTTGACCTCCATACTCCGGCCGTGACCAACTTGACGATTGATTGATGCCCTGACAAACTGCGTGGCGCGAGGACAGTAACATCAGGTTGAAGAGATTTACGGCACTGATACGAAACGACGGCACGCACACAAGTAGCGCCTGTCATTTATAATGGTTCAAAAATGGTTCAAATGGCTCTGAGCACTATAGGACTTAACATCTGAGGTCATCAGTCCCCTTGAACTTAGAATTACTTAAACCTAACTAACCTAAGGACATCACACACATCCATGCCCGAGGCAGGATTCGAACCTGCGACCGTAGCGGTCGCGCGGTTCAGACTGTAGCACCTAGAACCGCTCGGCCACACCGGCCGGCTCATTTATAATGACAGTGACTGTCATGCCGTGTACACCTGTCATGGTCTCCGCCAAAAGATGCAATTTCGGATAGATGAAAATAATAGAAACTGCGCTCAATTGGCTAAAAACCTAATGTAGTTGATGCTTTGTAAACCATTCGTAATAGAATCCAGGTATCTAAAATTTCTTCAAAGGCCCGTTCGTGTCACCACGATGAATAATCATCTTTCCACCTACAACAAATTGGAATCGGTCAGAGAGAGCAACTGACATACTTACAGTCGTGATATCCACGTAAGTTATAAAAATGCGTGTATGTTTATATTCATGTATGTATGAATATCTACGCCAATTCCGACCAAACTTGGTACGCGTATCACTTGTCTGGAAAGAATCACTGTGGGGGTAAGAAACACCTACGTACCACAGGTGTGA
This sequence comes from Schistocerca cancellata, assembly GCF_023864275.1. NCBI lineage: Eukaryota > Metazoa > Arthropoda > Insecta > Orthoptera > Acrididae > Schistocerca > Schistocerca cancellata. The sequence goes on along the minus strand of NC_064628.1, from coordinate 179,200,884 downwards.
GGATTCGGGTAAAAAAGTAGTGAACCCATGATGCGCGAATATCCGTAATTTATTCAGCTTGTGGTAGTGGTAAAGTCCCACAGGACCAAACTGTTGATGTAATCGGTCCCTAGGCTTACACCCTACGTAATCTAAATTAAACTAACTTACTCTAAGGACAACACACACACCCATACTCGAGGCAGGACTCAATCCTACGACAGGGTGAGCCGCGCAAACCGTGACAAGGTGCTGCAGACCACGCGGCTTATTCAGCCAGTATTTGACAATGACACAAATTCAAACCCTTACATATTTTTCTCGCTAACAACCACCACAAACTGACAAAAGGAAAAAAGTTAATAGTTTGCTATATTTTCTCTGTTCACGCAGTAAAATGCCGCATGATGCATTACGTTTCAATTTATTACTTGTTTACTACAAACAGTATTCACAATACATTTTGCAGATAGCATTTACATATACCACTGAATGTACTTACGAAAGTATATCATCGTACGACGGATAATTCCGGAGATACGTAAAAACTGCCGTATCAGGCATGGCGTTCATATTTACTTCTTCTTCGCTATTAACTCTATTCACAACACATTTTCCAGGCAGTAGCCACGAATAACACTGGGTTTATCAACAATTTATATCTTGAAGGACACGTCGTTCAGGAGATACGACGTCTTAAATATTGAGCTGCATGAAAATGAAACTGTAGGGCGAAATTCGCTGGAGATATGTACAAATACGTATGTGTGGAATATCTTAAAGTGTGAAATACATCTGAACGCTGACAAAGTCCCCTGTAAGAAGCTCATCCTAAACCCCTGGACCAATTTCAGCCAAATTTGGTGCACATATTATTTAGCAGCTGGTGTGGGTTCCTGTTGTCATGTCCTAGTTCATGAACCACGGGCAACGTATGAGTGGCCAAGTAAGTGGTCCCGACAGTCGGGATACCAGTTACTGTGGAATAAGGCTGGGCATCTCGGACATATTCTGAGTCGTGGTCACCTTTGTGCTCATACGGCAAAGACTACCTAATCCACCGGTTAGTCCCTCAACCGTTTGGGGTAAAACTCAATGGGACTCAGGGCAAGTAGGCTAGCAACCTGCGTCCCTGGTACTTTAAATATGATGCTGGCAACAATCAAACCAATAGACTGGCTGGGTGAGATCAAGATACGTTAACACAAAATAAGCAGTCTTGCATATGCGAAAGACTTAGTTGTGATGGCAGATTCGATTGAAAGTTTGCAAAGTAATGTTTCAGAGCTAGATCAGAAATGTAAGGACTATGGTATGAAGATTAGCATCTCCAAAACGAAAGTAATGTCAGTGGGAAAGAGATATAAACGGATTGAGTGCCAAATACAAGGAACAAAGTTAGAACAGGCGGACGATTTCAAGTACTTAGGATGCATATTCTCACAGGACGGCAACATAGCGAAAGAACTGGAAGCGAGGTGTAGCAAAGCTAATGCAGTTAGCGCTCAGCTACGATCTACTCTCTTCTGCAAGAAGGAAGTCAGTACCAAGACTAAGTTATCTGTGCACCGTTCAATCTTTCGACCAACTTTGTTGTATGGGAGCAAAAGCTGGGTGGATTCAGGTTACCTTATCAACAAGGTTGAGGTTACGGATATGAAAGTAGCTAGGATGATTGCAGGTACTAGTACGAGTAGATGGGAACAATGTCAGGAGGGTGTCCACAATGACGAAATCAAAGAAAAACTGGGAATGAACTCTATAGATGTAGCAGTCAGGGCGAACAGGCTTAGATGGTGGGGTCATGTTACACACATGGGAGAAGCAAGGTTACCCAAGAGACTCATGGGTTCAGCAGTAGAGGGTAGGAGGAGTCGGGGCAGACCAAGGAGAAGGTACCTGGATTCGGTTAAGAATGATTTTGAAGTAATAGGCTTAACATCAGAAGAGGCACCAATGTTAGCACTGAACAGGGGATCATGGAGGAATTTTATAAGGGGGACTATGCTCCAGACTGAACGCTGAAAGGCATAATCAGTCTTAAATGATGATGATGATGATGATGATGATGATCATGATGAGAAATACTGAGGTGATAAGAACCACCAGCCTCCTACTGGATGGGAGTGATAATAAGAGAAGTGTTAAGGAGGAGATGGACAGATAAAGAGGGGGAAAGAGAAGATGGACACGAGGAGGGGGGAGGTGGACATGATCAAAGAGAGGGGGGTGGGGAAATGGACAGAAAGAGAGGAAAGGAGGAGATTGACAGATGCAGGAAAGAGGAAGAGATGGACAGCAAAAGACGGGGAGGGGGGGCGGTAGAAGGAGGGGGGAGGAAGAGATGGACTAATACACTCCTGGAAATGGAAAAAAGAACACATTGACACCGGTGTGTCAGACCCACCATACTTGCTCCGGACACTGCGAGAGGGCTGTACAAGCAATGATCACACGCACGGCACAGCGGACACACCAGGAACCGCGGTGTTGGCCGTCGAATGGCGCTAGCTGCGCAGCATTTGTGCACCGCCGCCGTCAGTGTCAGCCAGTTTGCCGTGGCATACGGAGCTCCATCGCAGTCTTTAACACTGGTAGCATGCCGCGACAGCGTGGACGTGAACCGTATGTGCAGTTGACGGACTTTGAGCGAGGGCGTATAGTGGGCATGCGGGAGGCCGGGTGGACGTACCGCCGAATTGCTCAACACGTGGGGCGTGAGGTCTCCACAGTACATCGATGTTGTCGCCAGTGGTCGGCGGAAGGTGCACGTGCCCGTCGACCTGGGACCGGACCGCAGCGACGCACGGATGCACGCCAAGACCGTAGGATCCTACGCAGTGCCGTAGGGGACCGCACCGCCACTTCCCAGCAAATTAGGGACACTGTTGCTCCTGGGGTATCGGCGACGACCATTCGCAACCGTCTCCATGAAGCTGGGCTACGGTCCCGCACACCGTTAGGCCGTCTTCCGCTCACGCCCCAACATCGTGCAGCCCGCCTCCAGTGGTGTCGCGACAGGCGTGAATGGAGGGACGAATGGAGACGTGTCGTCTTCAGCGATGAGAGTCACTTCTGCCTTGGTGCCAATGATGGTCGTATGCGTGTTTGGCGCCGTGCAGGTGAGCGCCACAATCAGGACTGCATACGACCGAGGCACACAGGGCCAACACCCGGCATCATGGTGTGGGGAGCGATCTCCTACACTGGCCGTACACCACTGGTGATCGTCGAGGGGACACTGAATAGTGCACGGTACATCCAAACCGTCATCGAACCCATCGTTCTACCATTCCTAGACCGGCAAGGGAACTTGCTGTTCCAACAGGACAATGCACGTCCGCATGTATCCTGTGCCACCCAACGTGCTCTAGAAGGTGTAAGTCAACTACCCTGGCCAGCAAGATCTCCGGATCTGTCCCCCATTGAGCATGTTTGGGACTGGATGAAGCGTCGTCTCACGCGGTCTGCACGTCCAGCACGAACGCTGGTCCAACTGAGGCGCCAGGTGGAAATGGCATGGCAAGCCGTTCCACAGGACTACATCCAGCATCTCTACGATCGTCTCCATGGGAGAATAGCAGCCTGCATTGCTGCGAAAGGTGGATATACACTGTACTAGTGCCGACATTGTGCATGCTCTGTTGCCTGTGTCTATGTGCCTGTGGTTCTGTCAGTGTGATCATGTGATGTATCTGACCCCAGGAATGTGTCAATAAAGTTTCCCCTTCCTGGGACAATGAAGTCACGGTGTTCTTATTTCAATTTCCAGGAGTGTAGATTACTGTACATATCCGAGGATCACAACGTTTTCAGTTCGACTTTCAAACGAAAATGTGTAATTTTTGCAGAAATTAACATGTGGGCGAGACCTCTTAACGCAGTTTATGCCGTTAATTGCAAGTCACGTGGGAAAGGCCACCTAACATCTGCACGTTCCAATTTCGACACTGAATTCCCAACGCTGGCCCGAGTTACCTATTTCACAGCTCAGTAAGCTGCAAATGGCGTTGATTAAGTCCGTGGACGAGATGTTTGCGCGATGACGTCGAAAATTTTAACGAGATTTATGTGCGGCGCCAGTGGCTGCGTCTCGTTAGCGCTGGCCAGGCTCCGTGTGGGCAGCGCCAACGAGGCGGCCACCGTCCGCTGTGGCGTCTCGTCACCAAATTACTGCCTGCCGCGGACCGCAGCAGGCTGGGACTGAGCAAACGGAAACAGCACTGCGGTGGTGTACCGAGAAGGCGTCTGAAATCACAGGTCCTCTCCAGTTAGCCTCCTCATATTTCGAGGAAATGTGGTTAACTTAGTAACAGAGAAATGAAAGCCCAGGGAGAAATTCAACGTAATATGAACTATTTGACACAAGGACAGATAAATGGCGGCGTAACACGTATCACTTTCTTGTGATAGCCGAAATATTTCATACACGTAAATATAGTTTTAAAATACACTGGCGGAAAAAAACCGCCACACCAAAAAATAATTAATGTAATGAAATTTCGGGAATACATTTGTCTGGGTAACATATATAATTGATAAACATTGCAAGATGGCAGTTAATGTAAGAGCGAGATAAGCCGCTGCAAATGTGAAATACTACCACATTAATAACTGGTGTAACTTCCAGAAAGTTGAATGGAAGCATGCAAACGTGTATGCATTGTTTTGTACAGTTTGTGGGATAGAGTCCCATACGTTTTGCACTTGGTCCGTCAGTACACAGACGGTAATGCTGTTTGTTGATGATGCTGGAGACGTCGTTAGACGATGCCCCATATGAGCTCGATCGGAGGCAGATCTGCTGATGGAGCAGGCCAAGACAACATGTTGATACTCTGTAGAGCATGTCGGGTGACAGTACCGGTAAGTCGGCGAGCGTTATCTTGTTGGAAAGAAACTCGAGTTAATGATTTTACTTTTCTATGGAGCCACAGTCATATAAGACTTTCTGAAAGATATAACCGCCATTTGACTGTACAACAGGTTTTATTTCGGCCTTAAGTCATTATCAAGTGTTGCTACTGCAACAGATTAAATCACAATGAAAGTACAAGTATCAGACTAGGTATCATAAAAATAGCAGGGCAAACAGTTAAATCAATGTATGGGGCTGCGTGATTTGTTATCTTAGTTATGTATTATAAATCGTTAGACTTGAGCTGAACCCAAGACATCGTCAACACATGTGTCTTCGGTTATATAAACCAATTTTGCTGAAATAAATGCGAGAACATGTGTGTAAGATGCTAATCACTGGCAGTTAGCATGACTCAGTTGATGTGGTTGTCGAAAAATAGATCTGATCCTCTATTTTTCCAAGTCTAATAATTTATAATACGTAAGTAAGAGAACAAATCATGCAGCCCATACTTTGATTTGACTGTTTGCCCTGCTATTTTTATGACACTTTGTCTGATAATTGTACATTATTGTGATTTAATCTGTTGCAGTTGTAACACTTGATAATAGATTAAGGTCGTAATCTAGACTGTGAAATAAAACCTGTTGTACAGTCAAATGGCGGTTATATTTTTCAGAAATACCCTCGAATGCTTGAATGGCAGCACAAAAGACCGCATCACCATTGACGTACAAATGCTATTTGTATGAAAGCCCCCGATTGCTTTGGGGGGCCTACATACAAATAGTATTTAGTTTATAGAACTAAGCAAGAAAATATTTTTTAAAATATTTAGAACTTGTATTCTTAACAATATTTTGTTGGTTGGCTAACAACACGAGCCCCTGACTACCAATCCATTCTGTGAACACCGCACCTCAATAGCAGAATGGATTCATAATCAGGAGCTCGTATAGTTAGTCAATCAACAGATTGCAATTACACTTAGAAAGTGTATTTTTCGTGCAAACATACACTTTTTTTAAATAGAACACTGCGTATTAACCTTAACAAACTAAAAGCAGGATAGATTAGAATGTCAGTGATGTTTGTTGCAGGATTCTAATGCGAGTCGTTTACGATGAGTTTTGAAACATTGCACACCGACACTTCTACAATACCTGTGATAGCACACACTAAAGAACAGCCGGCCGCGGTAGTCGTGCGGTTCTAGGCGCTTCAGTCCGGAACCGCGGGACTGCTACGGTCGCAGGTTCGAATCCTGCCTCGGGCATGAATGTGTGTGATGTCCTTAGGTTAGTTAGGTTTAAGTAGTTCTAAGTTCTAGGGGACTGATGACCTAAGATGTTAAGTCCCATAGTGCTCAGAGCCATTTGAACCATTTTTGAACTGAAGAACAACACAAATGCATAGACTAAGTATGTGGATTCTGACCAGTAATGAGACAACTGACCATCACAACTTGTGTTCAAAATGACCGCTGACAGCGGCAGTACGCGCTTCCATTCTGGTATGGAACGATTTCTGTACACGTGCTAGCATTTCAGGGGAGATGTTAAAGCGGGCTGCAGTAATACGTCTACATTCTTCCGACACCCTCCATACAGCATGAGCATGTCGGCTTTTTCTGCGTTGGTAAATACCATTGTTCACTCACGACCTACTGCTTGGACTGTTACACACTAACAAGTCGCAGTCCACTCAATGAACACACAAGCACACTTTAAGCAAACATAACACTTGACACCTAGCAAGTACGTAGTTTGAAGGGGAACATGAATTTGTGTGGATACTTTTCAACATGTATCTCGTAAACAACTCGCACTAGAATTCTACAGCAAACATCACTGACACTTTAATTTAGTTTACTTTTAGTTTGTTATAGTCAATAGCCACTGTTCCATTTAAAAAAAGCTTATGTTTGCAGAAAACATACACTTCCTAAGTAGTGTCTCTTTGCTAACAAAACAGAGCTCAATCTTGTAGTATAAAGTTCATTATCACAGAGGAGAAGAATCTGGACGGTGCACTGAATAATTTATAAAGTTAAACACGTTCAAATCTCTTTTGACAATAGCTGTCTTTCGCCTTGTTACAATCGCGTATTTAAATTTACGACTTATTTAAAAACAAGTAACAATTTATTCAGTATATAAAAGCATTCCATCTTCCTCAATTACATCTCAGATTTTATTAAAGTGCCTTTTATGATTCCTTAAGTGATCAAAACCTTTTTTAAAACTGTTATTTCAACAGTCAACTTGAAACCAAATTTATTTATTAAACAAAACGGATCACATAAGTACCATGAGCTACAGTTTTGGGATCTGAACTCTGATTCATGCATTAATTTCAACTATACTTCTAATGTATGCGATCTCATAAATGAGTTTGTATTTACGCATACGGTGTACAAACTTTAATGCCAATAAACTCATCTACGATGTACAACATACAGGGTGTACATAAAGTCTTGGAACACTTTCAATTAATTATTGCACAAGAATTGCAATTGTACAGACGTCATTTGGAAGAGAACCTCTGAAAGTTTTTTTTTTTACAAATGTTCGATATGCGAACCACGAGTGACCCGGCAGACGTCAATACGGTAATCGAATCCTTGCCGTACCCGTCCCAGCGTTAAAGCGTCGATTGTAGCAGTCGCCTCACGTCTTCTCTCCCGGAGCTCTGCTACATCACGTAGTAGAGGCGAGATCTGGTGATCAGGGAGGCCATTTCATGAAACAGCTGTCCCCTTCTGTAGCACGGCCGATCCATCGCCATGTTTGCGACTCGCGCTTGCTGTCGGCAAATTGCCAAACTACGCTGTGGCGGTATACATGAAAAAAACATTCAGGGTTTCTATTCAAAATGACATATGTATGATATCTGTACAACGTTTGGTTCTTGTGCAATAAATAATTGAAACTGTTCCCGGGTTTTATGTACACCCTGTACGTTGTTATTTACATGGTGTTTATTTAAAATTCTGTTGTAAAACTTGAAGACATGCTACATCGCCATTCCACACATGACTCATCTTTATGCACATGTACGTAGTACATAGTGGCGATCGTTAGCAGCCTTCCAATGGTGCCGGGTGTCTCCGAAGAGATGTTTGCCTCACCTTCGATGTAGGTCTTTTCTTTTAAGCAGAGAGGCTGTATCTTTAAAGTAAACGGAATCTGTTAAGAGAGAAAAGAATTCGGAAGGAATTTCCTGTGGTATATAGTAAGGAACCATCCACAACACTTGCCTAAATTGAAAATGGGAAACCACAGAAAACCATTTTCAAAGTTGCCGGTGGTTGAAATCGAACCACCTTCCCTCCCGAAGCCAGTGACCGTTAGTTCAGGGCCTCGGTGGATATTTTGGGTAAAACTGGTAGTTATGCACTGTTTCCAAATAAAATAAAGTGTATCCCATCAAAACATAAAATTCTGATATCACATATTTTTCTTCTAATTGCACATGTTTCGTCATATGATAGTCCACTAATACATGCATGTTTTAAGATTTAATTGTGCAGGGAATTCGTTGCTTCAGTTATGTTAGTACACTCCTGGAAATGGAAAAAAGAACACATTGACACCGGTGTGTCAGACCCACCATACTTGCTCCGGACACTGCGAGAGGGCTGTACAAGCAATGATCACACGCACGGCACAGCGGACACACCTGGAACCGCGGTGTTGGCCGTCGAATGGCGCTAGCTGCGCAGCATTTGTGCACCGCCGCCGTCAGTGTCAGCCAGTTTGCCGTGGCATACGGAGCTCCATCGCAGTCTTTAACACTGGTAGCATGCCGCGACAGCGTGGACGTGAACCGTATGTGCAGTTGACGGACTTTGAGCGAGGGCGTATAGTGGGCATGCGGGAGGCCGGGTGGACGTACCGCCGAATTGCTCAACACGTGGGGCGTGAGGTCTCCACAGTACACCGATGTTGTCGCCAGTGGTCGGCGGAAGGTGCACGTGCCCGTCGACCTGGGACCGGACCGCAGCGACGCACGGATGCACGCCAAGACCGTAGGATCCTACGCAGTGCCGTAGGGGACCGCACCGCCACTTCCCAGCAAATTAGGGACACTGTTGCTCCTGGGGTATCGGCGAGGACCATTCGCAACCGTCTCCATGAAGCTGGGCTACGGTCCCGCACACCGTTAGGCCGTCTTCCGCTCACGCCCCAACATCGTGCAGCCCGCCTCCAGTGGTGTCGCGACAGGCGTTAATGGAGGGACGAATGGAGACGTGTCGTCTTCAGCGATGAGAGTCGCTTCTGCCTTGGTGCCAATGATGGTCGTATGCGTGATTGGCGCCGTGCAGGTGAGCGCCACAATCAGGACTGCATACGACCGAGGCACACAGGGCCAACACCCGGCATCATGGTGTGGGGAGCGATCTCCTACACTGGTCGTACACCACTGGTGATCGTCGAGGGGACACTGAATAGTGCACGGTACATCCAAACCGTAATCGAACCCATCGTTCTACCATTCCTAGACCGGCAAGGGAACTTGCTGTTCCAACAGGACAATGCACGTCCGCATGTATCCTGTGCCACCCAACGTGCTCTAGAAGGTGTAAGTCAACTACCCTGGCCAGCAAGATCTCCGGATCTGTCCCCCATTGAGCATGTTTGGGACTGGATGAAGCGTCGTCTCACGCGGTCTGCACGTCCAGCACGAACGCTGGTCCAACTGAGGCGCCAGGTGGAAATGGCATGGCAAGCCGTTCCACAGGACTACATCCAGCATCTCTACGATCGTCTCCATGGGAGAATAGCAGCTTGCATTGCTGCGAAAGGTGGATATACACTGTACTAGTGCCGACATTGTGCATGCTCTGTTGCCTGTGTCTATGTGCCTGTGGTTCTGTCAGTGTGATCATGTGATGTATCTGACCCCAGGAATGTGTCAATAAAGTTTCCCCTTCCTGGGACAATGAATTCACGGTGTTCTTATTTCAATTTCCAGGAGTGTATTATGAGAGTGTAAATAGGTTTTGGACGAAAGCGGTGGTGCACAACGTAGTCGGCTAGGATGAATTCAAGCATCCCACTTAAAAAATCTTTTAGAAACGAACAAACTATGGAACGTGCTGTCATCACATACCCCTTCCACTCTTCACAAACTCCTCTCCATCGTTCCGTATCGGAACAGGTTTTCATAACTGAGTAATTTTGTGCAAATTTTTGCTGATCAAGACGATTTTTGGACGACATAGGAAACTCCAGGTATGTTTTAGTGCAATGATTTCTCGCTTGGCTCCACTGAAGTCGTAAATGGCTGTGGTTTGGGGTTAGTGGAACGCACTCTACAGGGCACCTGGCTCGGGGCTGTCCTTGGAGTAACCGATTTGTAACAGCTCGTTGTGTCTCTAGGGTACCAGCTGCTGCTTAAATTGCTGCTGCAGATGCAGTTCGATGTGCTAGAGCCATACGCTGAACACAGTGATCTTTCTTTCTGGTAATGCTACGCGGCCATCTGGAACCCGGTCTTCTTGCGGCTGTACTTTCTCGTGACCACTGCTACCAGCAGTCACGATCAGTGACTACATTCCTGCCAAGTATTTCTGCAGTATCGCAGAAGGAACATTCAGATTCTCATAGTCGTGTTACAAAACCTCTTTCAAACTCCATTAGGTGCGGATAAGGGCGTCTTTGTAGCCTTAGAAGCACTCTTATGCGACTGGTGCCAAATCTGAACAGACATCATCTTTTTATGTAGGAACGCGTCTACCTACTTTCGTTAATGTCGCTCAACTCCTTCTTGGTTTTGCGATTTTTTCCGTCAGAGTATTTAAAAGATAAAATAATATGTAAGATATGTATTTGTGTTTTAATGATGAAAGCGATAGGGTGTACATTGATGAGGTTGTGGCCACAAGACAGATATAATTAATTGGAAGTGTGTAAGGCTGAAGCTGGAACACGAGACCACAATACTCTATGTGGCCATATGTTCTCTGAAGGTCAAGAAACACAAAAACAACACACCTTTCTTGTGTAAGAGGATGGGGATGGATGATGTAGGGGAACTGATCAACAAGGGAAGTACCTGGACGGAAGCCGCACTCATTAACACGGACAGACTGATGGCTGTGATGCGCGAGAACGTATAGGAAGTCCTCACTGACCACCGTAGGCAGAATGATGGGTCACATGGTGGGGTGAATTGTTAGACCCAGTGAAAATTAAAGTTTGTGAAGATGTCCAGAATTCTTCTTCCACATATTTATCAGTAGCACAGTCATGATAGGAAGTTGCATTGCAATTTCTATGAAGTATCTGTTTCAGGTCTTGAGTTGGATGTGCTAAGTTCTGTTTGTTGTCTAGAAATTGTACGCTTCGACAGGGGTATCGTAGCGTTACTGGTGTGTTGGGATTCATTCAAAGTGGGGTTCACCTTGGATGTTAAAGGTATCAGTGAAGTAGGATGCTGAGTTACTAGCCTTAATCATTCTCCATTCTGACGCCTTGTTTAGGGGGCGACATTTTGGCTTTGCGGTACTAGGCCCACACTGCAGCGAAATCTATTGCTGTAGCGTGACGTTGTCGGCAACCAGTCACACTGATGATGTAGTCCGGCGAAGAAGAGGCACTTTCGCTGTCAGTGGTATCGAAAGGTATCAGTGTGGTGGGTATCATACGTCGATGACAACGTCTTTTCGATGAGAACCGAGATTTTAAATTTCAAGAAAGATTAACACATAGAGACAGGCTACATCTTTTCGTGAAGAAGATGCCCCTGAACAGTGGATTACCATTACTTTACAGTGACAGTTTTAAACATGGTTGTTATTGAACAATCGTATACTAATTTCAACGTAGCATTAAACAGACAATCCCTTGCACATAAATGATAGGTACACTGACCTAGGTTTCGAAACCTACTAGGGGCGTCTTCCTCGAATGAAATGTTGCTAAATCGTAAAATTACATTCCTAAAAAGCAATAGTCATAATTTGTAGCAGCTATGCTCATGTCAAAAGTAAAACGTAGCGTTCTGGCTAGAATGTTATATTTTACTTTTGGCATGAACAGAGCTGCTCCAAACTCTGACTGTTGCTTTTTAACAATGTAATTTTACGATTTAGCAACATTTCACTGGATGAAGACACCCCTAATAGGTGTCGAAACTTAAGTCATTGCACCTGTCGTATATGTGTAACTGGTTGGCTGTTTAATCCTATGTTGAAACTTTACAGTAAGTAATACTAGCGTCAGATGTTCATAGATATATATTTTATTTATATAACTGTAAATGGTGTGTAATGAACACAATAGTAACAGAAAATGATTTTTAATAGCACATGAAGACATACTGTGACCTGTTCTGGATGACATCACTTGTGTTCCAGCAGACGCTGTGCTACTCAGCTGCATGATGTGTCACTCTTCATGGGTCAGGTCAATAGCACTCCCTTGCATAAAATCTGCATTACTATTTGAACTTGACGCCGTGGTGCAATCAGCACAATGGACTGCCGTTACCTCAGTTTCCTCCAAATGTATGAACTCTTTTTCAACTATGAATTGTACCATTCCCAATTTTTCGAATTATAGTCTTCTCAAAGAGTTCACTGTCGTGGCATATTAAGAAAATAAGCTACCTATTTCATTAAGCACTTTGTATCACATAACGTCCTGAGAACTTCATTTAAGAAGAAAATGTTCCTGTACCTGCAAGAATTCATTTCTGTAAAAGTAAGACTTTGGATCATTACCTTCCCAATTAATTTTCAGTTAATAATTTTTATATCAAAATTTCACTCGATTTTATGTTAATGTACCATTATTTGAGCCTTATGATAATACGCTCATGGAATAATTATTTTATCATGAAGATTTAGGCACTTAGATTCGTGCCCATTTATTTTAGTTTCTTTTGGCGAAAGCTAATGATACAGCATGGTCATTTTAAAATGGACGAACGTAGCACAAAAATCAGTTTTTCACTGCCTATTGAAATGAAAATTACGAGGAAACAAGTGTCTCCTTGATTTAAACTTATGTCAATATAAAAACTATTTGATTAGGGAGGAAAATTATCATAGGTGCTGAGACATTAGTTTTATATTCTTTTCTAATAGAAAAAAATATTTTTTATTTGGTGAACTGTAACATTTTGTGCCTCGTTCCGCTCTCATAACTCTGTACTAATTATCGAAATAATCTTCTGCGGTTCTGTTTCGTTTAACCAAAGGCTCTTTAGGGAATTAATAAAGTGGAGCTCTAATAACTGCAAATACCTACCAATTGCGCACCACTTTATCGCTGTAATGTCAGCAACATGGGGCGCATGCTCCACGCTTCCAATAATGGTTTCATGACTTATGGTGCACAGATGTTTCGTGCGAACATCGCAGTTACAAGCCGGTATTCCCTCTCGATACAATATGCATCGTACTGTATACCCATTGAGATATCGTGAAATCAAAAGAAGATCGTGGCGACGTGCAGTAGCCTGACTGCAACGGCTTACACCGTGAAGTCCATGCAGAACAGGCTAACGACACAGGAACAAAACCAGTGCAACTGGACACACCGATACAACATAACCGTAAACTAATTCTTCCCTCGCCAGGGGATATATTACCGTATAATGAAACAAAAACTCTGGAAAAATATGAATATGACATATCGAAATGTAAACCATACATGCAAACTATACGTTTCGTCTTCGGTGGCGATACCCACGAAAAGACAACTCAGGAGCAAGAAACAGTTATCAACGAGAAACAAACGCGAACAGAAAACTTCAAACAACAAAAAGTGATTACACACCATATGGATACTAAAAACAACATGAACACACATAGAGCTCGCACTGAAAAATCACAATACTCTTCAACGGACGAGACATCAAATGATCCAAAACCGGAAACTACACCAAGAGATAAACACCACGACCCAGTTAATGAAACAGAGTTACAAAACCATGAAGTAAGAAACAAAACAGACTACGATGACATCGAAGAGAACTTGTCGACTAGAGAAGAGAGGAGTTTTTCAAACTGCACTAAGACTGGCAACAAGACTGCATCACCCATTGGGCGACACTGTATGCTACCTCACGACTGAACAAACAGACAGAATGATTCTACGAACCGAAAACCTACCAACAGATAAACTAAGTCTGTAATCTTTTACGTAAACCATGTGAAAGAAAGAAATGAAAACCTTTATCTTGACAATGTCTACAAGGACCTGGTAAGCGCGCATCGGCTACATCAAGAGCGGGCCGAAGTTCTTTGTTTTACTAAATTTCCATTGTGAAAGTCTTGCAGCTACAATGTATGGGTTGGCCGCAGAGCTGGGTTGGCTGGTGAATGAGGTGGTGAATGCGCGGTCATATAGACCACCAGCATTCGCAACAAACGTCGCAGAACGTTTCAGGGAAAGTCTTGAGTAAATAGGAAATAAATATCCAAATTATCCATTAGTTATAAGTGGAGACTTTAATCTGGCGTCCATTGACTGGGAAAATTACACGTTTATCACAGGGGACAGAAGCAAAGAATCGTATGAAGTTATTCTAGAAGCGCTCTCAACATACAATTGGTTAGAAAACCAACTCGAGATGGGAACATATTAGATATCTTGGCGACAAACATACGTGATATTTTTGAAGAAGTTAATCTCGAAGAAGCTATTAGTGACCATAATGTCGTGGCTTCTATGTCAGTGGAAGTTGCAAAAAGACCAAAGAAACAGCGTAGAGTTTTCTTGTTTGGGAAAGCAAATAAACGTGTCATTAATGAATATCTTCATAGTCAGCTCCAAGTATTCATTGCGGGACACAAAGATATTGCTCATCTTTGGTCGGAATTTAAAGGTATTGTTCACCACGTGCTAGAGTAATATATGCCTAGCAAAAATGTAGGGGAGGGAAAGGATCCACCTTGGTACAACAAACATATTAGGAAGTTGCTGAGAAAGCAGAGATTTGGCATAGTCGTCTTAAGCGTAGTCACTGCTACGCTGACAAACAGAAATTACGAGAAATGAAAGCAGCTGTCAAAAGATCAACGAGAGATTCTTTTAACGAATTTGAAAGCAATATTTTATCGGCAGATTCTAAAAATAACCCCAAAAAATTTTGGTCGTACGTAAAATCTATGAACGCTACTGATAACTCAATACCGTCTCTTGCTGACACTACGGGTAATGTAAAGGATGATGAAAACAGAAAGCCGAAATTCTAAACCTAGCTTTCAAAAACTCGTTTACGGTAGAGGACTGCAGCACCATACCCGTTTCAATTATCGAACAAACGCAAGGATGGCTGACTTAGTGGTTAGTGTATCTGGTATTGTAAAACAGTTAAGATCCTTAGACCCCAGGTAGGCATCTGGCCCAGACGGTATCCCCGTAAGATTTTATGTTGATTATGCTAAAAATATAGTACCATTCTATCAGAGATCATTGGAACAGCGGAAAGTTCCACGTGACTGGAAGAAGGCACAGGTAATAGCAATCTATAAAAATGGTATAAAATCGGATGCACATAGTTACCGGTCAATTTCACTGACATCGATTTGTTGTAGAATCATGGAACACATTTTGTGTTCAGACATAATGACCTTTCTAAACTCTGAGTAGCTCATCTGAAAAAAACCAGCACGGTTTTAGGGAGCGGCCATGCGAGACACAGCTGGCTCTCTTTGTGCATGATATACAACTGGATCTAGACACCGGCTTCCAGGTTGGTGCCATATTCCTCGACTTTCGAAAGGCGTTCGACATAGTTCCGCACTGTCGCTTGCTCCAGAAAGTGCGAGCTTACGGTGTAAGCTTACGGTGTATCCAATGACATATGCGGTTGGATAGAAAGTTTTCTAACAGACAGAGAGCAGTATGTCGTCCTGAATGGGGAGACTTCAAAAGAAACAAGCTGAACACCATTTGTGCCCCAGAAAATCCAATCTTCGCCGAGGATGTAGAGCATATATTATTACCACCAACTTTCAAATCGCACAATGATCACCATTCACCATTCAAAGGTTAGTGAAATTAGAGCTCGTACTGAGGCGTCAGACAGTCGTTTTTCCCTCGCGCGATCCGCAAGTGGAGCAGGCGAGGGGGGGGGGGCGGGAAATATCAGTCCGGGGGGGGGGGAATACTGCCCTCTGCCACACACCGCTTCGTGGATAGCGGAGTATATATGTAGATGTAGATATATTGTGTCTGCAAGAACCCTATACGCGAGATGGAAGAGTTTCAGGCCTTAGGAAGCAGTACATGCAAATCACCGGCACGAATAAGGCCAAGGCTTCAATCATTGTGCTAAACAATAACATTACAGTAACACAAATTACGCAGTTATGCACACAACATACAGTTACAGTCAAAATAACTTTAGGCAGGGAAACATGGATCATCTCGTCGATCTACGCCCAGTACTAATTGGATGTAGAAGCTTTTGTTGAAATAATAAAAGATATTGCTCGATTTGCAAATCCTAGATGACTACTTATCTTAACGGACATAAAGGCTAGGTCAGTCCTCTGGCACTCTGTCAGAACGGACGCCAGAAGACAAATAATAGTCGACGTTATAAACGAATGTTATCTTTTCGTTTTAAGCAAATCAGGCCAGCCGCCAACTTACTACGGAAATAGTGGAGTAGACTGAAACATAGACATTTCTCTGGCAAACTGCGAAGCATTCACACAGGTAGCGAACTGGCAGGGGCTCGATGAGAGAATAGTCAATTATCATAACGCAATAATTATACACACTAAAGCAAACACAGACACCAACAGAGACACATTACAACACCCAAGGTTGTTGCCAGGCAAAGCAAATTGGCAAAAACTAAGGCTAGTGATTGAAGAGTTTTCTCTATGCGGCACCCAAGGAAGCATAGATTACAGACTTCATGTTCTTACAGATGTTTTACAGAGAGCACAAGCTACAGTATTACCTGCAGCACGCGACGCACCCAAACAAAGAGCACCGTGGTCAGCACTATTAAGAAGACTAAGGAAAAACACTCGTGATAGGTCGATATTATAAAAAATTGAAGACAGCACAAAACAGAGAAATTACACTTCAACATTATCGTGACGATAAAACGCGATACAAAGACGAACTACATAAGACCAGGAAAGACCACGAGGACACATATGTTAGGACAAACTTACAGAACGACATTTGGGGCGGGGAGCCGCTTAAACTGCAGACTGTTCGTATTAAGACTCCTACAGTATTATCAGAACTGAAGAAACCAGATCGTACTAACACAAGAGGCTGGAGATGCACAGCACGGTATCTCCTCAACACACTATTTCCTGCAGACGACCGCACTCAGGACAACCAGCTTCACTCCATCCCCTATGCTCATGAGGAAGCTGCACTGGCAATATACAAAATAAAGAACAAAAAGGCTCCGGGCTCAGATGGCATCCACCCGGGAAACATCAAACAAGCTGCTCCACTTATCGTACCACACCTAACAGACTGGTTGAATGATGCTCTACTAGAAGGACGACTGTTCGTATTGAGACTCCTACAGTATTATCAGAACTGAAGAAACCAGATCGTACTACCACAAGAGGCTGGAGATGCACAGCACGGTATCTCCTCAACACACTATTTCCTGCAGACGACCGCACTCAGGACAACCAGCTTCACTCCATCCCCTATGCTCATGAGGAAGCTGCACTGGCAATATACAAAATAAAGAACAAAAAGGCTCCGGGCTCAGATGGCATCCACCCGGGAAACATCAAACAAGCTGCTCCACTTATCGTACCACACCTAACAGACTGGTTGAATGATGCTCTACTAGAAGGACGACTGTTCGTATTGAGACTCCTACAGTATTATCAGAACTGAAGAAACCAGATCGTACTACCACAAGAGGCTGGAGATGCACAGCACGGTATCTCCTCAACACACTATTTCCTGCAGACGACCGCACTCAGGACAACCAGCTTCACTCCATCCCCTATGCTCATGAGGAAGCTGCACTGGCAATATACAAAATAAAGAACAAAAAGGCTCCGGGCTCAGATGGCATCCACCCGGGAAACATCAAACAAGCTGCTCCACTTATCGTACCACACCTAACAGACTGGTTGAATGATGCTCTACTAGAAGGACGACTGTTCGTATTGAGACTCCTACAGTATTATCAGAACTGAAGAAACCAGATCGTACTACCACAAGAGGCTGGAGATGCACAGCACGGTATCTCCTCAACACACTATTTCCTGCAGACGACCGCACTCAGGACAACTAGCTTCACTCCATCCCCTATGCTCATGAGGAAGCTGCACTGGCAATATACAAAATAAAGAACAAAAAGGCTCCGGGCTCAGATGGCATCCACCCGGGAAACATCAAACAAGCTGCTCCACTTATCGTACCACACCTAACAGACTGGTTGAATGATGCTCTACTAGAAGGACGACTGTTCGTATTGAGACTCCTACAGTATTATCAGAACTGAAGAAACCAGATCGTACTACCACAAGAGGCTGGAGATGCACAGCACGGTATCTCCTCAACACACTATTTCCTGCAGACGACCGCACTCAGGACAACCAGCTTCACTCCATCCCCTATGCTCATGAGGAAGCTGCACTGGCAATATACAAAATAAAGAACAAAAAGGCTCCGGGCTCAGATGGCATCCACCCGGGAAACATCAAACAAGCTGCTCCACTTATCGTACCACACCTAACAGACTGGTTGAATGATGCTCTACTAGAAGGACGACTGTTCGTATTGAGACTCCTACAGTATTATCAGAACTGAAGAAACCAGATCGTACTACCACAAGAGGCTGGAGATGCACAGCACGGTATCTCCTCAACACACTATTTCCTGCAGACGACCGCACTCAGGACAACTAGCTTCACTCCATCCCCTATGCTCATGAGGAAGCTGCACTGGCAATATACAAAATAAAGAACAAAAAGGCTCCGGGCTCAGATGGCATCCACCCGGGAAACATCAAACAAGCTGCTCCACTTATCGTACCACACCTAACAGACTGGTTGAATGATGCTCTACTAGAAGGACGAATATCGAACATATGGAAGACGGCAAATGCAGTTATAATCCAGAAAGCGGAGGACAAAGACCCGCCTGACCCTAAGACATACAGATCAAGATGCCTCATTAAGATTCTGACAAGGGTACAGGACAGATTGCAGTGCGACAGACTTCAATCGCACCGGCAGCTCTTCGTCCATAGCCCACATCAGTCTAGTTTTCGACCACTTAAGTCTATCGACGACGCAGTAAATAGGGCCATAGAAATGACACAGACAATACATGACAAAGACATAGTAGCAAGCCCGATTAACATAGATGGTGCTTTCGACAACCTTTGGTGGCCAGCGCTGTTTGCAAGACTTAAAGAGATACATGTTCCACTGGCTCTACACAACAGCCTTAGAGATTGTTGTAAAAACAGGATAGTGGAATGGAAGACTGGTCGCCAAAAGGTTATGAATAAGGTAACAAAGGCTTGTCCGCAAGGACCCATATGCGGATCGATTTTCTGCGACATAGCCATAGAAACAGTACTGAATATACTAGAAGACAAGGACCTGGCTAACAGGGTGATTGTGTACGCTGATGACCTTATGGTCACGGTAACTGCAAACTCCAGGCCCCAATTACAGAGTAAAATCACGCGGCTGTTCGCGTTCATCGGTGAATGTTGCACGAACAAAAGACTCACAACAGCAACAAACAAAACTATTTACCTACTTTTAAGAGGCACTCTGAAAAGAAATCCAATTACAAAGTTAAACAACACATCTATAAAAAGGAAACCTGTGACAAGAGACCTTGGCATTTATATTGTTGAACATTTACACTTTAACCAACATGCCAGACTGACAATCAACAAAGCGACGAAACTGATGCATAGCTTGCAAGACTGAACACTATTAGATAGAAGCTAGTCATTCGGACCATGAGGACACACTGCACAGCACTCTTTGAGTAAATAACTTGTTTTGCGGCTAGTGCTTGGGCACACAGATTATGGTTAGGTACGCATAAAACCATTGTGAGGCGCGGCCAGAGGAGTGTTCTACCCTGAATTTTGGAGGCTTGCGGCACGACCTCGATTAAAGCACTCTGCATGGTACTGGAAATTTTCCTGATACACATTACAATTCGCCACAGAGCAGCTGCATACTGGCTGAAGAAGGGAAGATGTTACAAAATAAGGGAAATAACTGGACAAGACATAACCGACAGACGGAAATTAAACAAGTGGAGAATTGATACATGGCACACACAATGGGACACACCTGATAAAGGAACACGAGTCTGCTCTTTCTTCCTCAGTACACGAGAGTGAATGAATTTGAAGTACATAAATCCAACACGTGGGATGGTGCACTTTCTCACGGGCCATGGCACGTATCCTGTGCATCTCCACATGTTTGGCCTAAAACAGACTCACACTTGTTACTGTGGGGAGAATGGTACACCTGAACATACAGTGCTCACCTGCGATATCCTCGGATACGTAATTCCGAGTTTAGGAAACCAGGACTTACGACATGACGACTGGAACTCTATAAACAACATCACAGACGAAGTATCGCGAGCACTATATGCGCCATACAACAGGAGATACCATACGCTAGAATAAGACAAGCTCCACGTCGGAAAAATCATCAGTACACATTAAACGACACACACACAAGCACAGATACGGAATCGGATGCTACATCACACGCAGGAGGCGAAGACGAGACAAACATAGCAAAGATAAGCGAAAGTTCTACAACACCACGTTGAATTAATAAAAAAAACAAACAACCTCTCTGTGCATCTCTTTATTATAACATTTCATAGCATGTAACACTACCTGAAGATGTGACATTTCTTCTGTTTTCGCTGCATCAAGTGTGACTGGCTCAAAGTTTTACCGAGTCCTCGCATCTCATACTGCTGACTATGGACATTTAAACCAACTCCCAATCTCCACTGTTACCTTAAGTTCGGAAAGACATTACAAAGTAACTAATCAATACATTAAATTAATTATTACCACTACCAATACAACATATTTTTCACGTAACCATATATGCAGAAGGTATAAAGGGAATAACTGTCATATTATAGCTAAGTCAAATATCCATCTCTTATTCCTTCCATTAAATACGCTTTTAAATTTAAATTAAAATTAAAATACATCTACAACCTATTATGAACTGTCTTCTCACACCCAGGGTGTTAAAGAGACATTCTAGATAAATATGAACTTGGCCCTGTAATGCAGCTAATATTAGGTGCAATTAGAAATGCTGCTGTAATGTAACTAGAATGCATAAATTAATAGAAGTGAAAGGTTGGATCTATTCTAGAAAGACAAAACAGCTATTCCCTTTTTCATTCCACATATACAATAATTTATCACTGTGCTTTCAGGGGTCAAGTGATACACAAAAATCAGGTTCAGTTACTTCCAACACTCAATAACAAAATATTAAACTCTTGGACATAATGAATTGGCGATTATTTCATTCGTTATCTCTACATATGAAAATTTTTTTCACAGGCAAGAATGATTAAAAATCATCAGCTAACTTACATCTGGAATGGCATAGCTGGTCAATGCAATGAAGTTGTGGAGAATAATTTTACTTTTTAAACCAATGAAAAACTCTCATCTACTCAGTGTGAGCGTAGGTTAGTATTCTAACTTTTTATTCAGTGGTCAAAGCGTTCACAAGATGGAGCGAGCAAAATCTCAACTCAGCATTTACTGTGGCCTAATGCGTGATGGTACATTACCAAGCAGGATCTGGTGATTTGACCTGTCGCGCTGCCATTCATGAACGGCATTGGAGGTGGTACATTCCAACGGGATAACGCTCGATCACCAGATATGTCTCCAATCGAGCACATATGGGATATAATCAGACGAAAACTCCAGCAGTATCCACAAACAGCATTAATCTTTCCTCTACTGACCAATCAGGTGTACCAGGCATAGCCGTTTGTGCGCTTGCATTAAACGTTCTGGCGGTTACACTTGTTATTAATGCACCAGGACTTCTCATTTGCAGTGGGGTATTTTGCGATTAGATTAACCTGTAAACTTCCAATGTTAATCACTTAAAAATGTTACCCAGACAAACGTATTCAGGAAATTTCATTACTTTACATTAATTATTTTTTTGTGCTGCGACTTTATTTCCGTCGGTATAGTGACCCGCTCCCCGCTGCAGACAGTTGCTGCAACTCGATAGACCTATAGCGTTACGTGCTGAGACACACGCTGCAGGGCCCAGTGTTGGTAATGTGTGAGTTACTGGACCCTTGTAGTATAGCGATGAGGGCATGAGTGCAATTTTGATATCAAATTGATATGGAAACTTATTAAATTCATAAATTAATCCCCCCTTGATGACGCTCACCCCCACCCCCGGATGATGTCATCTGTTTTCGTCAACCTGTACGTGAGTCACAGTCACCATTCCCCTCCCCTCCCTCCTCCTCCCTCCCCACCAACATACCCTATTGGCGAGAAAATCGAATTTTGGCGGAAATTTCGAATTTTAGTGGGGATTTCGAATTTGCCAGGAACGTCGAATTTTGGTGGGAATTTCTTTGTCCCAGGGCTGAGCCGACATCCCACGCCATCTCCCACTGGGGAAATGGAGGAAAATTAAAAATGGTGGTGCCCTTTCTGTAACTCGAACCCTGGTCCTTCTCGATGGAAACGCCAAGTGCACCCCCAACACATAGAAACTGCGCATATGCACGAGAGGAAGGTTGGATTAGTGAACATTATTTATTTTGGTTGGGAAACTGACGTAAGTATCGGCCATGCTTACGTGGTTAATCATACAGATCGGCCCTAATTACGCAACTATATGCACAGTACTACACAAGGAATGCCTGAAATCGCTGCACAGCTCAAAAATTGAAGATACCATACAACTCAGGTTATCCTGCTTGGAAAAACTTTCACAATACCACTCGAAGCGAGTGACAGCCACACTCGAATTCTACCCTTCACTTACAAGCTGGCGAGAAAAAGGCTTGGGTGAATGATACTATATTCTTTTTGGCAGGAAATATGTTCAACTGACGAGATGCTGGTGTTGGACAGAGAGAAGTTTAATAAGTGTATTGCCTGTAAGCATACAACTGAGAACAGTATCTATCGTTGTTTGACACCAGAGTTTACTACAGATAAGCCAATAAATGCTACCACAACTGATGGAAAAAGTGCCTCTCTGTTCTAATTACACTTCGAAACTGTCGTGAAAAACACAGCACTCATAATGAACAGGTCATAAGGCAACACATGTACTGGGGAAAATCGTCGTCCCAAAAGAGTGGGAAGGGGGCAGAACTTGAATGTGCGTCCTCCTCAACAGGCACTCACAAACTTCCGAAATTCAAGGCCCTCTTACGTCGCATCATCCTTGTCCTTCCTCCCTCCCTCCATTCATCCACTGGGACACAGACGATTCCAAAACGGCCACCTGCTCTGCCGAGCGCCGAGTGGCACAAGCTGACCACTCGCACTGTTCACCTCGAGGCAATGGTCCTTTGGCAACACAAAAGGATTTATAGTCATCTAAACAATAGGAGATAAAAGGACAGCAGTCCAAAATGCAACTTGTTCATCTAAAGTATTATGACACACGTCACCCCCCACGCTGCCGCTAATGGACAGGGGCGCATCTGTGGCGGCAGGAATGCCCCCAACGCCTCCAATAGGTCCGCCAGTCTGTGATGGAGAACACTTTTATTTAACATCAATGCAACTCTATCTTTCAATCTGTTAAACATATTTCTCAGAAAGACTGGACCCCTCTGGAACAACAATGAAATTCTGGAGAATGGTCAAGATGGGTTTTTCAATAGACAGCTGACTGGAAAACAGGAAGACTTCCCCTGAAGCCACTGCAGAACCCAGAGAAGCCTTTCACCGAAGTTTCTTCAGTACAATGCACCCTGATAGCACGTTGCTGGGTGGTCAGCATTATCGACGCCAAGAAATGAGACACATACAATAGAGCGAGACACCAGTATCCCTCAGAACAAAACCATGATAAATGAGGGCTATCCTGATCACTACACACTAACTGCTGAACAAGGGCGCTGCCAACTGCTGTTGTGCTGATTCAGTACTCCGCCATATGGGTACTGCGTCACATGGTTACGCATTGCCGTTATACACCGGGCACACCACAGCAGCAACCGCTGTATTGATGCTAGGGATGGTGGGATCGCTGAAAAAACAGGTTTTCGGTTATATGGTTTTTTTCCACGCTAGTTTAGCCTGAATTTTAAAACCGTTCAAAATAACCGGTTTCTAAAAAATCGTAAAAAGGTCGAAACATTTTGACTCTCTCAGTTTCAAGGAAAATAAAAGCGAAACATTAAAGTAAGTAGGCAAATAAAAGAAAACTTCGTCCGTCCGCCATTAGGGCTTTTCTCGAAAAATAGTAAGTCATTGAATACTGCAAAAAATCACGAGTATACTCCATGTGAGTCTAATTTTTTGAAACTCTGCTCCAAAATCATGTTGTAATGTGAAATTATATCAGTATTCGAGTACTCCGAGTAATCATTGCTAAAGATTTGAACTGAGGTTGAAGAACTCTGTTCTGCGTGGTAATTTGTACGTTCTCAATAGCTACAAGCATCGGCATATTATGCACACATAGGTAGCAGATCAGTCACTTTCTGTTTTTTCTAGTATATATTAAGAATCGGTTGGTGTTATGCTTTTAGAAACGGCAGAAAATTTTTTTCATCTTTTAAAGGTTGGTTGTTTTGGGGAAGGAGACCAGACAGCGAGGTCATTGGTCTCATCGGATTAGGGAAGGACGGGGAAGGAAGTCGGCCGTGCCCTTTCAAAGGAACCATCGCGGCATTTGCCTGGAGCGATTTAGGGAAATCACGGAAAACCTAACTCAGGATGGCCGGACGCGGGATTGAACCGTCGTCCTCCCGAATGCGAGTCCAGTGTGCTAGCCACTGCGTTTTCATCTTTTAAACCAAATGAAAGATCGTATTTAACTGCTACGTCAATTCGTAGAAGTATTTCCGGACTAGGGGTGGTGCCACTAGCAACAGAACGGATTTCCAACGACGACAACGAAAAACTACCGAATTGATCACGTGAGACAAAATATTGTAAACTTTCCCGTACACGCATACACTGCACCACGATCCGTGGCTACAGGGCATTATTGTCTCAGCAATACTGTACCAATTCTTATGCCATGTGTTTGTTACTCGATTACGTCAGCATAGTTATTAAACTAACACTGAAGGCTTGTCCCATCTTCTACCTACAATAACGCAAGTTTTCAAACCAATGCAAATTTTACGCATTTCTCTTAGAAACCGGTTTATTTAAAAACCAAAAATTTTACCATTACTGCTTTAGCTAATTGATAATTCTATATTTTTTCTTGATGATTAATAAAAATTAAAAAAATCTATTCAAGCGAGACCAAAAAGTATCGAAAAATAGCGGTTTTTCAAAACTAAAATAACGGTATCGATCTTAACCGATCGATTTTTCCTATCCTTATTTGACGCATGGAGTCATTGGTCAATAAATGATGTACAAACTCCTGTTGCAGTCCTAACTTAGCGCGTGCGCGGTGCTGAAGAATCTCCCCCGCGTGCAGCACGGGAGTAAAATTTGGTCAATGCGCAACACCAGTGAACATCACCGAACTTTCACCTTTAAAGTAACCAGCTACGGATAAAATTTGAAGTTGGCCCGGTATTTATCGTTTGTCTCCCTTCTTTACCTTAAACTAATTTAATTATACTGAAGAGCCAAAGAAACTGGTAGACCTGCCAGGTCAGGTAGGATAACCTCTAGCATGCAGAAGCGCCGCAACACGACGTGGCATGGACTCGACTAAAGTCGGAAGTAGCGCTGGCGGAGCTGACACCATGAATCCTGCAGGGCTGTGCATAAATCCTTAAGAGTACGAGAGGGTGAAGATCTCTTCTCCACAACACGTTACAAGGCATCCCAGATATGCTCAATAGTGTTCATGTATGGCCAGAGGATATGTTTAAACTTAGAAGAGAGTTCCTGGAGCCACTCTGTAGCAATTCTGGACGTGAGGGGTGTCGCACTGTCCTGCTGGAATTGCCCAAGTTCATCGGAATGAACAATGCAGATGCATGAACGCAGGTGATCAAACAGGATGTTTGCGAGCATGTCACCTGACAGAGCCGTATCTAGACGAATCAGGGATCCGTATCACTCCAACTGTACAAGCCCCACACCATTGCATAGCCTCCACCAGCTTGAACAGTCCCCGGCTGGCATGCAGTGTCCATGGATTCATGAGGTTGTCACCATACCCGTACACATGCATCCGCTGGATACAATTTGAAACGAGACTCGTCCGAGCAAGGCAACATGTTTCCAGTCATCAACAGTCCAATGTCGGTGTTGACGGGCCAAGGCCTGGCGTGAAGTTCCGAAAGCCCATATCGATGGTGTTTCGTTGAATGGTTCACACGGTGATACTTGTTGATGGCACAGCATTGAAACCTGCAGCAGTTTGCGGAAGGGCTGCACTTCTGTCACGTTGAACGATTCGCTTCAGACGTCGTAGGTCCTGGTCTTGCAGGATCTTTTTCCGGCCTCAGCAATATCGGAGATTTGATGTTTTACCGGATTCCTGATATTCACGACACACCCTTGAAATGGTCGTACGGGATAATCCTCATTTCATCGCTACCCCGGAGATGCGCCGGCCATAACACCACGTTCAAACTCACTTAAATCTTGATAACCTGTCACTGGAGCAGCAGTAATCGATCTAAGAACTGTGGCAGACACTTGCTGTCTTATACAGGAATTGCCGACCGCTGCGTCGTATTCTGCCTGTTTACATATGTCTGTGTTTGAATACGCATGTCTAACCAGTTTACTTGGCGCTTCAATGTAGATATTGTGTTTTTTAGCTTAACAATACGAGGGTAGTCTGAAAAATTCCCGATCTCAACGTGAACGTGAAGAAAGCACCTCGTGTAAACGAAAGTTGGGTAATTTGTTTGTTTATGCACAGTAATATGAGCCTTTTTGGACGTACGTTTTACAGTCGTTTCAGAGAGTCGATGCTAGCGTTTTTGAGAAAATAGCCAAAATTGAGTACTGAACTGTCATCAGATTTTTGTTTTTGAAAGGATATACATCAACACAAATTAAACACGAGTTGGACGTTTTGTACGGGGACTCTGCACCATCATTTTGGGCAGCTGAAGGTAAACATGGTCGTGAAGATGAACGTGCGGGGGAGCCACGAACTGCAACCACTTTCAGTAACATTGCTGAAGTTGGCAAAATGGTGCTAGAGAACCGTCAGTTTAAGGTGAGCGAGATAGTAGAGGGATGTGGGCTCTTTTTTTAGGTTAGGGGGTCTCGGGAAACTACGGAAAAGACGTCAATCTAAAAGGGTGCAGGACAAACACAGGAAGGTATACCTAGAAACAATCGGTATTGCAGTCTTAAATTGTTGTAACTTTGATGGAAAAGATCCAAAGCTCCAATCGCACGTATAAAGCACTGAAGCCCAAACTGAAGTGAAATTGAATTAAAGAGCTCTTGTGAGTCTGTATGGGTAGAGGTTGTACTTGACAACCGGAATAAAGTAGTCATTGATTCCTTTTACCGCCACTCCGACTCCGAAGATATAGTTTCTGAAAACTTCAAAGAAAATCTGTGTCTCATTTCCAATAGTTACCCCACTCATACAATTATGGTACGTTCTGACTTCAATCTACCCTCGATATGTTGGCGAAAATACTTGTTTAAATTCGGTGGTAGGCATAAAAGATAGTCCGAAATCGTTCTGAGCGTTATCTCACAAAATTATTTTGAATAATTAGTTCAGAAGTCCACTCTAAGTGTAAATGTTTGCGAAAAGCATATTTGATGTCTTTGGAACAATAAGCAAATAAGGGGCATCATGGTGGATGGAGGGATTAGTGAACACAAGGCTCTCATAGCGAGACTGAATACCGTAACATCAAAACCCGTCAAAAATAGAGGCAACATACATCTAATTAAAAAAGCAGATTCCTTACAACATCACCATGTAAGTGCAGACCAGATGTTTAATTTCAAAGAAACAGTCTCGACTGCGGTTGAGAGATAGACACCAAATAAGCTAACAAGATGATGATTAGTGTTAGGGCGCACAACAACGAGGTTATCAGCGCCCGATAAACTAATAAGAGATGGTGCTGATCTCCCATGGCACACAAAACTGGTCAGAACATTATTGCAGAAGCAACGAAAAAAGCATGCCAGATGCTAAAGAACGCAAAACAACCAAGATCGGCTGAGTTTTACAGAAGCTGGAAACTTAGCGTGAACTTCAGTGCGAGATGCTTTTAACAGTTTCCACAACGAAACTTTGTCTTGAAACCTGGCGGAAAAACCAAAAAGATTCTGTTCGTATGTTAAGTACACCAGTGGAAAAGCACAATCCATAACCTCACTGCTCAATGACAATGGAGATGTTACGGTAGACAGTGCCAATAAAGCAGAGTTACTAAACACAGTTTTCCGAAATTTATTCTCCACAGAGGATAAAGGAAATTTTCCTGAATTATAATCAAGAACCGCTGTCACATGAGTAACTTAGAAGTAGACATCCTCGGTGTAGCTAAGCAACTTAAATCACTTAATAAAGACAAGACCTCAAGACCAGAATGAATACCAGGGAGGTTCTATTCAGTGTGCAGATACTATAGTCATATACTCAGCAATCATATACAGCCGCTCGCTCGACGAAAGTTCCGCACCTAAAGACTGGATAGTTGTACAAGACACACGAGGGAATATGAGTAATCCGCTGGATTACAGACCCATATAGCTAACGTCGATTTGGAGTAAGATTTTGGAACTTCCTCTGTGTCCGAACATTTAGGATTACTTCGGAGAGAACGATTTATTGACAGATAGCCAATATTGAAGGAAATATCGCTCTTGCGGAACTCAACTAGCTCGTTATTCTCACGAAGTAACGAGTGCTATCGACAGGGCATGTCAGATTGATTCAATATTTTTAGATTTCCAGAAGGCTTTCAACACCGTTCCTCACAAGCGACATCCAGTCAAATTGCATACTATAAAGTATTGTCTCAGTTGTGCGACTGGACCCGCAGTTTCCTGTGAGAAAGGTCACAGTTGGTAGTAACTGAAAGAAACTCATCGAGTAAAACGTAAGCAGTATCTGATGTTCCTAATCTACGTAAAAGATTTGAGACGATCTGACCAGCGCTGTTAGATTTGTTGCACATGATGCTGTCATTTGCCGTCTCATAACGTCATCAAATGCTCAAAACAAATAGCAAAACGATCTAGACAACATAACTGTACGGTGCGAAAAGTGGCATTTCACTCTAAATAATAAAAATTGTGGAATCATTCACATGAGCACTAAAAGAAACATGCTAAATTTCGGTTAGAGAATAAAACAAACAAATCTAAAGTCTGTAAATTCAGATAAATACTTAGGCATTACAATTACGAATAACTTGAATTGGATCGATCATATAGATAATGCTATGGGGATAGCAAACTAAAGACTGCGATTTATTTGCAGGCCGCTCGTAAAATGTAAAATTTCTACTAAAGCGAATGTTTACATTACGCTTGTCCGGCCTCTTGTAGATTATTTCTAAGCGGTGATAAAGCGGCATGAGATATGACTGACGGAGGACGCTGAGAAAGTTCAAAGGAAGGGCAATTCCATTTGTACTACAACGAAACATGGGAGAAAGTGAGATGGATATGATGCTCGAATTGTGGTGGCAATCATTGAAGCGAAGATGATTTTCGTTGGGACAGGAACTTCTCATGAAATATCATTCACCAAATTTGTCGTCAGAGGATGAAAATATTTTGTTGGCCCCAACCAATACAGGGAGGAATCATCACTGTAATAAAATAAGAGGAATCAGAGCTCTCACATGAAATATTTAACTGTTCGTTTTTTAAGTGCGTTGTTCGGGAGTGGAACTATAAAGAATTAGCTTGAAGGTGGTTCGATGAACTCACTGCCAGGCACTTAATTGTGAATTGCAGAGTAATTATATACATGTATATGTAGACGAGCGGAGGGTATGAGGATATCTAAAGAGCGTGTTGGTCAAATATTGACTGAAAATTTAGGAATGACAAAGCTGAACGGACACTGTGTGCTACTACACTCCTGGAAATTGAAATAAGAACACCGTGAATTCATTGTCCCAGGAAGGGGAAACTTTATTGACACATTCCTGGGGTCAGATACATCACATGATCACACTGACAGAACCACAGGCACATAGACACAGGCAACAGAGCATGCACAATGTCGGCACTAGTACAGTGTATATCCACCTTTCGCAGCAATGCAGGCTGCTATTCTCCCATGGAGACGATCGTAGAGATGCTGGATGTAGTCCTGTGGAACGGCTTGCCATGCCATTTCCACCTGGCGCCTCAGTTGGACCAGCGTTCGTGCTGGACGTGCAGACCGCGTGAGACGACGCTTCATCCAGTCCCAAACATGCTCAATGGGGGACAGATCCGGAGATCTTGCTGGCCAGGGTAGTTGACTTACACCTTCTAGAGCACGTTGGGTGGCACGGGATACATGCGGACGTGCATTGTCCTGTTGGAACAGCAAGTTCCCTTGCCGGTCTAGGAATGGTAGAACGATGTGTTCGATGACGGTTTGGATGTACCGTGCACTATTCAGTGTCCCCTCGACGATCACCAGTGGTGTACGGCCAGTGTAGGAGATCGCTCCCCACACCATGATGCCGGGTGTTGGCCCTGTGTGCCTCGGTCGTATGCAGTCCTGATTGTGGCGCTCACCTGCACGGCGCCAAACACGCATACGACCATCATTGGCACCAAGGCAGAAGCGACTCTCATCGCTGAAGACGACACGTCTCCATTCGTCCCTCCATTCACGCCTGTCGCGACACCACTGGAGGCGGGCTGCACGATGTTGAGGCGTGAGCGGAAGACGGCCTAACGGTGTGCGGGACCGTAGCCCAGCTTCATGGAGACGGTTGCGAATGGTCCTCGCCGATACCCCAGGAGCAACAGTGTCCCTAATTTGCTGGGAAGTGGCGGTGCGGTCCCCTACGGCACTGCGTAGGATCCTGCGGTCTTGGCGTGCATCCGTGCGCCGCTGCGGTCCGGTCCCAGGTCGACGGGCACGTGCACCTTCCGCCGACCATTGGCGACAACATCGATGTACTGTGGAGACCTCACGCCCCACGTGTTGAGCAATTCGGCGCTACGTCCACCCGGCCTCCCGCATGCCCACTATACGCCCTCGCTCAAAGTCCGTCAACTGCACATACGGTTCACGTCCACGCTGTCGCGGCATGCTACCAGTGTTAAAGACTGCGATGGAGCTCCGTATGCCACGGCAAACTGGCTGACACTGACGGCGGCGGTGCACAAATGCTGCGCAGCTAGCGCCATTCGACGGCCAACACCGCGGTTCCTGGTGTGTCGGCTGTGCCGTGCGTGTGATCATTGCTTGTACAGCCCTCTCGCAGTGTCCGGAGCAAGTATGGTGGGTCTGACACACCGGTGTCAATGTGTTCTTTTTTCCATTTCCAGGACTGTATTTCCAATTCTGCGGTGTCTCACATCTGAGCGTGTGCAATGACGAAAATCTACGAATTGCGGGTTCAGCTGCTTAATCACCCTCATAACTCACCAGATCTGGAGCAAGCGTCGCTTTTTGCTCCCTCGGCTAGGTGTTGAGCTCGGTGGACAGAAATTTTCGTCGGATAAAGAAGCCATCATCTTTGTATACAATTATTTTGCAGAGAAAGGCACTATTATTTGGACGGGTTAAATTGGTGGGAGCATCGTTGGAAGAAATGTATGAACCTACAAGGAGATTATGTTGAAAACTAAAAATAAATCTGAAGAAAAAACCTCCTATTTCTTTGTTAGGTAAGAAAATTTTCAGACTACCGTCGCACAGCAGGGCCAAAGTTTTCTTCTTCTTTTTTTTCTTCTTTAATTTATAGGTTTTCGGGATGTGTCTATACAGCCATCTCAGCAGTGGAATGTGCAGTATGATGATACGAATGTAAGGGCAATACAACACCCAGCTCCCGACTCCCACGAACACAGACTCAAAGGAAGGCCTTGGCGCATGTTCGTGACGTCTGTCAGCTAGGCACGGTGAACGCCAGGTCTGTTCCAGGCATACTCATAATGGTGATGTCTCCCTCTCTGACACAGGAAAATGTAAAGCTATTGGCGGTAGTTGACCAACACACATTGTTCTGAGAGATTTCTGCAATCAATTAATTGTGCAATTCATTACACTTCTTAACAAATAGTGTACTCCTGAACTTAAATTTCCACCTGTTTTATGGACTGACATACAAAAACAACTTCATGGTCCAGCGGCAACAGAATTCGTGCTTCTTTACCTTATTTGTAAATCTGAGGAAGTTACGTTTGCACTGGGTTGCTTTTACAAGAAACTGTGAACATATTGGTGCTCTTCTTTAGGTATCTTGGTTGACTATGGGGTGAGGAGCACTGAATGTTAATGAAATATCTTGCGATTGTACACGTTGGGGAGGGGGTGGGAGACAGAAGAAGAGGCAAAAGAGAGATACGTGTTTAATCAAATAAAATTTTTTATCTTATAAAGTTTCTTCTTTCAGTTGCAAGAGGGGAATATTTATCTTTTCTAATGTGCATGTTTAAAAAAGTTTAAGTTCAGCAGTATTTTCAACGTATGAAGCTATTTTGTTTCTTGTTTAGAATTCTTTTCGTTGAAAACGATTGTAATCTAATGACTGGCAACTGTTGGACATTTACACATGTAAATTAGTTCACATTTCCAGTGACGATGTCAAACGAAAATAGATAAATAAATAAAGGAAACGAGTTCATTGCAAGGGGGTTGGGGTAAGCTTCGATAACAAAATGGACCAAGTAAATATAGTTACTTGAATGTAACATTTCCGAAGCTTGTAATGGGGCAAAGCATCTTGTCATATTGATCTACGTTTGTTTCGACAGGATTCAGTAATACAGAACTATGATCTTCATTTGCAGCTTTACGATAGTAAGAAAATCTTTCATCTAAATAAAACTGCAGAATCCAAAACAATACCAAATACTTTGTCCATAAATAGTAGATTTATAGTGATAAGCACGCCCAGGCGTTTCTGCCTGCAGCAGACCTGGCGTTCGCCGTGCCTAGCTGACGTGACGTCACCAACAAGCGCCGAAGCCTTCATTTGAGTCGGTGTTGCTCCGACCCGGCAGGAATTTTAAGCCCGGCCGCTTCGCTGACCACGCAGCTACCGAAGCGGACACAGGGGCACGTTGATTTAAATGCACACACTTCTACGCGCATACCGCTGTTTGGCTGTCGTTTTATGACCATAGTTTCATGACAGTGCGTCTGCGACCTCTGGTTATACGCAAACGTGCTCTCATCTTATTATCAGTGTGTTTCTTTTTCCGACCTGTACAAAGCGGTCACACATTACAGGAAAGGAGTCCACGTGGCAGCTGCGGCCACTCACCTGATCGGGCAGCGATGCTGGCCCGCAGCGGGCACTGCGTGGAGTCGTTGCCCGAGGCGTCCGAGTTGGCGGCGAGCGCGGGCCTCTGCAGCGCGCACACGTGGCCGGCGCGCGCCCCGCCGCGGCAGCACGCGCTGCCCCTGCAACCAGACGGCGGCGGTAGGCGGAGGCGGAGGCAGTGCCGGCACCATTCCGGTTTATGGCTGTGTATGCCACTTATTAACAAAAATACGAGAACAAGGCCTATCAAACAAAATTTCTGTCTGGGTTGAGGGTTTCTTGGAACGGGAGACGCGGCATGTTATCTTGGAAAGAGAGTCATCGACAGATGTACAAGTAATTTCAGGCGTGTTCCACGGAAGTACAGAAACACTCAGAGGAGGAAGAGAAATGAAACTTCACGGGTTGAGGGGCTATCTGATGTTATGATGATAATGCCGCATTTGGATTAACTACTTCCTCTAGGTGAAACTAAGTAAACTGGCTGAAATCCGTGTAATAAATTGTATGAAGCACTATGTTGTCACTTACTGATATGTTAACTACACAGTGCAACATCAGTTACGTTCAAATCTCATTAAACTCCCTCTACTCCTAGTTCAGAAGGGTCATACTGAAAAGAAAAGAGAA
Source organism: Schistocerca cancellata (assembly GCF_023864275.1). NCBI lineage: Eukaryota > Metazoa > Arthropoda > Insecta > Orthoptera > Acrididae > Schistocerca > Schistocerca cancellata. The sequence continues at coordinate 179,166,852 of NC_064628.1, read as the reverse complement.
TAATATTTTCTTGCCGGCGGTTTGGCCGAGCGGTTCTAGGCGCTTCAGTCAGGAACCGCGCGACCGCTACGGTCGCAGGTTCGAATCCTGCCTCGGGCAAGGATGTGTGTGATGTCCTTAGGTTAGTTAGGTGTAATTAGTTCTAAGTTTTAGGGGACTGATGACCTCAAGTGCTCAGAGCCATTTGAACCATTTTTTAAATATTTTCTTAGTACAGAACAATGTAATAAAATACGATACAATGACAGTACAAGTCTTACGGGAAGTCTCAGCAGAGCATTAATTTCTTCAACGCAAGATAGGTATGTGTGTATTGACAATACGTCTGTAATAGAGGTTTTCTGGTTTCTCTCGCAACTATGATACGGAATTTTGATACGATATTTCCGAACTCCATTGAAACTGAACGGTGTTTAATATTTTTCATCATATATAACATACACCGCAGTGATGTTATTATTTCTCTATTAGAGCTTCGTGCTTAAGATTCCTGCTCGTATAATTACATAAAACTGTGTATTCACGCATGTCTTCAAAGTAGCGAACAATGCGTCTCCAAACAGAAGTCTATTGTTGGTGGGTCTTGGATAAGTGATATAGTGCTAGTACACTTGCTTGTGCACTTCGAACAATACGTTTCCGTGTGACATCCCGTGACCTGATTTCAGTATTCGCTACAAAGTTTGTGGCATCAGTTGGATTACAAAGTCAACCACATAGCTAAATAGTGTTCACTGAATGTAAGTCTGTCCGTTTCACAGAAAATAGTATCGGAATAATGCAAACCGACTCATAAAGCTCCAATCACTTACGTTACTGCTCCCATTCAGTCTGAAGAATAACATATCGCTATGTAAGAAATGAAGAGCATTGATGTTGCTAGAAAGTAACCCTGGTTACCTGTTACGTTAAACTGCATTTTCATCAAGTGCAGAATGGAATATCCAGTTATCGCGACGGAGAATCGATTGCAGAGCAGCAACTGGAAGAGAAACAGTAACCCGTATGTGAAGCATAACAGGATTCGTTATGACGTTGTTGGGTTAGTGTGCATTGCAGCATTGTTGCAAGAATTATTCGGCTCACAGAAAAAATATCTACGATTACAATTTCGGGTCAATACCTCGAGGTATTTTGACCGAATTCGCTGTTTACTGTTGCGTGATTTACTTACAAACGGTTCAAATGGCTCTGAGCACTATGGGACTTTACTTGTGAGGTCATCAATCCCCTAGAACTTAGAACTACTTAAACCTAACCAACCTAAGGACATCACACACATACTTGCCCGAGGCAGGATTCGAACCTGCGACCGTAGCGGTCGCGCGGTTCCAGACTGTAGCGCCTAGAACCGCTCGGCCACCCTGGACGGCATTTAGTTACTAATTCAGGTAAGAAATAGCGAGTCAAACTCACAAGGAACTTGCCCACTTAACATAATAACGTTGCGACCTCTCTGGCCGGGGTGTACCCACTGACTCAATTGGGAATGGTATCACAGAGTACATGTATCCTCTTTTGGGACACACAACTGTTGTAACTGGTCCTTGATGTCCTTGATGTCCTTGATATTCGCAATGGGACGGAGCTGCTCCCATACATATTCTATCGATGACAGACTCAGGTATCGTGCTGGTTCTGGAAGTACCTCGCTATCAGCAAGGCAGTTCATACAGACATGTGCCACGTGTGGATGAGAATTTTTTTCTGCAAAATCGCACACTGACGCAGTCACGTGAAAGGTAAGGTACGGGACCCACGATGTCCGTGAATGCCGTTGTACCGTCAGAGTTACCTCAGTGTCTAACAGCCGTGACCTGAAGTCACTGCTGATGGCTAGCCACACCATGGCGACTAGAGTAAGTCCACTGTGTCTCCCCAAAACATTACAAGAATGAGACTTCGCCCCAGATTGCCCTCATACTCTCCGAAGATAGTCATCTACGGTCGTGCAAAACCGAGTATCATCGCTGAACACATCGCGATGTCATTCATCAGCAGTATATGCTTCCCGAATTCGGCACCGCTCCAAACACTGCCGTCTGTGGTGTAGTGTACATGGCAGCCTATGAATGGGACAGTAAATCCACAGTCCGTCTTTGGATACTCTCCAATCAATGGTGCGGGTTGATATGCAGTGTTACAGTAACTCTATTACTCGTTCTCGGATGGCAGGTGCAAATGTAAAGGAGTCATGATGCACTTGGTGCATAATTTGGCGATCAACCCTTGTGGTGGTCAGACGTTGTCCACCAGAACCTTCACGAAGGGTATGTTTGCCCTCTTGTTCCCGTGAAGTCCAAAATCGGGCCACAGTCACTTCTGAATGCCCAAAATATCTATATATTTGCATGATTCGTTCAGCTGGTCAAATGGAGAGACCCAATGAGGCAACTTTCAAGTTCTGTGAGGTGATGATAACACTGTCTCACGCAAGCAAGTGGCATCTCCGTATTCTTCACAGTGATCACTCAACATCTGACACTGTTTACGCCCCTTATGAACCACACCAACCTGGTAACAACACTAAACCTGAACAACACTAATGCACTCTGGTGGTCGTTCTACTGGTCAGAGAAAATTGCACCTCTGATCACTTGCACATCCGCCTATGGTGTGTATGTATGACCGATGAGAGAAATAAGTTTGTGTCTTTCTCTATTTGCGAGTGGAACAGGAAAGGAAATGGCTAGCAGTTGTACAGGATACCGTCCGCCACACACCGTACGGTGGTTTGCGTAGTATGTGTGTAGATGTAGCTTTAGATGTAGATGTACGTGTACAAAGTGAAACTGACATTCGACATCGCCGTCTGTGTGTGTCACTTCTTTTGTCAAACCTGGCAGACAATATTACTAGCCCCTCAGACTTATCGCAGATGATGTAGTTATCTGTAATGAAGTACTGTCTGAAAGACGCTGTTGAAACATTCAATCAAACCTCGATAAAATTTCAAAGTGGTGCAAATGTTAGCGATTTGCTTTAAATGTACAGAAATGTAAAATTATGCACTTCACAAAACTAAGAATAACGTCCTATGATTACAATATCAGTGATTCACATTTACGATCAGACAACTCATACAAATACCTGTGATAATTTGTAAGGAAATTGAATGGAATGATCACATAGGCTCTGTCCTAGGTTAGGAAAGTGACAGTATCTGGTTCATTAGCAGGATACTGAGACAAGGAATCAGCTCACAAATCGCTTCTGCTTCCCATCTTACAATATTGCTCATGTCTGAGGGACTCATGCCAGATAGATCCATCTGTTCCAGTAGCGAAGCGGTACAGAAAACTACTGGCGTAGCTTTCGCATATTGCCAGGGATTCCCTGTAGGGACAGAACTTCCGTTGCTATCCCCTTTGAGAAGTTACTTATAATGTCGACTTCATCTGAAGCAGTCAATAGGACAATCATTTGCTAACCTCCTTGACGATGTCCATATTGAAAACGGTGTCAGTGACTCTGTAGCAGTTGTAGCAACAGTGTTGTGACGACACCTTTCTATGGAGACCACACAGTCACTAACAGTTATTTCAGCCCGCGCTAGGAAGCGCTCGCAACGTGCGCAGTGTTGCACCCCATTACAAAACATGGTCAGTATTCACGAAACAGCACCAGCTTTGCCACTTCGGCTCGAATTGTCAACCAGCTTGTGAGGTGAACTGACTGATGGAGATAATCTACCGTGGCTACTGCACTTGGATTCTTAGAGGGTTTTGACTGTCCCTGTGATAACAGGGAGACCTTACGCTGCCTACATATCGTCTGTTCCCAAAGAGACAAAAATTTAGATCAAGATGTATGTTAAACCATGTTGTTGTGGTTGTGGTCTTCAGTCCTGAGACTGGTTTGATGCAGTTCTCCATGCTACTCTATCCTGTGCAAGCTTCTTCATCTCCCAGTATCTACTGCAACCTACATCCTTCTGAATCTGCTTAGCGTATTCATCTCTTGGTCTCTCTCTACGATTTTTACCCTCCACGCTGCCCTCCAATACTAAACGGGTGATCCCTTGATGCCTCAGAACATGTACTACCAACGGATCCCTTCTTCTAGTCAAGTTGTACCACAAACGTCTCTTCTCCCCAATCCTGTTCAGTACCTCCTCATTAGTTATATGATCTACCCATCTAATCTTTAGCATTCTTCTGTAGCACCACATTTCGATTCTCTTCTATTCTCTTCTTGTCCAAACTAGTTATCGTCCATGTTTCACTTCCATACATGGCTACACTCCATACAAATACTTTCAGAAACGACTTCCTGACACTTAAATCTATGCAAGATGTTAACAAATTTCTCTTCTTCAGAAACGCTTCCCTTGCCATTGCCAATCTACATTTTATATCCTCTCTACTTCGACCATCGTCAGTTATTTTGCTCCCCAAATAGCAAAACTCCTTTACTACTTTAAGGGTCTCATCTCCTAATCTGATTCCCTCAGCATCACCCGACTTAATTCGACTACATTCCATTATCCTTTTGTTGATGTTCATCTTATATCCTCCTTTCAAGACACTGTCCATTCCGTTCAACTGCTCTTATAAGTCCTTTGCTGTCTCTGACAGAATTACAATGTCATCGGCGAACCTCAAAGTTTTTATTTCTTCTCCTTGGATTTTAATACCTATTTCGAATTTTTCTTTTGTTTCCTTCACTGCTTGCTCAATATACAGATTGAATACCATCTGGGAGAGGCTACAACCCTGTCTCACTCCCTTCCCAACCACTGCTTCCCTTTCATGCCCCTCGACTCTTATATCTGCCATCTGGTTTCTGTACAAATTGTAAATGGCCTTTCGCTCCCCGTATTTTACCCCTTCCACCTTCAGAATTTGAAAGAGAGTATTCCAGTCAACATTGTCAAAAGCTTTCTCTAAGTCCACAAATGCTGGAAACGTATGTTTGCCTTTCCTTAATCTAGCTTCTAAGATAAGTCGTAGGGTTAGTATTGCCTCACGTGTTCCTATATTTCTACAGAAACCAAACTGATCTTCCCCGAGGTTGGCTTCTACCAGCTTTTCCATTCGTCTATAAAGAATTCGCGTAAGTGTTTTGCATCCGTGACTTATTAAACTGATTGTTCGGTAATTTTCACATCTGTCAGCACCTGCTTTCTTTGGGATTGGAATTATTATATTCTTCTTGAAGTCTGAAGGTATTTCACCTGTTTCATACATCTTGCTCACCAGATGGTAGAGTTATGTTAAACCATATGGGAAGTAAAACTTACTAGAATAATGTCGGTGTAAGATGTTATACATAGGTTATACTTTGAACCATGACAAGCATATTAGATTCTAAATTTATTATTAGTGATCTTTTATTAAAATAACACCATTGATGTTAAGAGCCTGCATTCTCTGTAATTTTCGTATGTTTGTGGAAGCGACTCACTAAGCTGCAATGACACACCAGAATTGACTTCAGGTGTGTTCTAGCAGTCGTATCAAGAGTCAAGATTGTTATATGCAGCTTGTTATATACTATAGAGATACAGAAAAACCAATAACCACTTTTTCTTATCTCAAAAAAGTAAATCATTCAACGGTAAAAGCTACCTTCAGCCAAAACACCATGAGATATTGAACTGGAATGTGTGCTAGTGGTTGTATTTATCTGTCAGTGAAATTAATTCTTTAACACAATGCTGTAACTAACCCAACCACGTTACTACGAAACCTCTTATGCTTCAGAAACGAGTTCGCATTTCTCTTCTAGTTGCTACTAACAACTCGATTCTCCACCACAATAACTGGATACTCCAGCCTGCATTTGATGAAAATGCATAGCGACACGTTACTCTTCAGATCTGAATTAGAGCAGTAACGTAAGTGCTTGGAGCATAATGGGTGGGTTCGTATAATTCGGAGATTATACTACGTGAAACGCATAGTCTTATATTCAGCGAGCACTGCTTAACTGTGTGGCTGACTTTGTGTCACGAAATTTGTGGCGAATATTGAAAGCAGGACACGGGAAGTTAAAGGGATACGTACTGTTAGAAGTACGTAAGCAAGTGTATTAGCGCATGATCACTTATATAAATCCCAGAAACAATAAACTTCTGTTTGGAAACACATTGTTCGCTAATTTGAAAACATATCTCAATACAAAATTTCGTGTAGTTATACGAATGGGAATCTCAATACATTGAGTCATATAGAGATACAGCAACATCGCTGCGATATAAGTTATATACGACGAAAAATATTAATGACCGTTCAGTTTCAGTGTGGTTTGGAAATGTCGTATCAAAATTCTGGATCATAATTGGACGAAAAAGCAGAAAACCTTCATAACCTATCTTGCAGTAAAGAAATTAATGCTCTGCTGAGACTCTTTCGGTGAAGCTTGTATTACCTTTATAGTGAATTGTACTTCTTTGTTATGAATTAAAAAAAATATGACCCACTTTTTGTTTCCATGAGACTCCTCTGAGGTAACAATGGAGAACATTAATCAGATTAGAACGTAACTGATGCAATGCCAATATAGTATGCTGGCACTGTGTAGTTAACATGGCAGTACATGATAACTTCATGCTGTTTACAGTAAATTACACGGATTTTACTCAGTTTTCTTAGTTTGACCAAGGGGAAGTTGTTGAACCAAATACATCAGTCATCATCTTATTTAAGTACCTCCTGTTGAAATTAAAGTTCTAGTAGCGACGCTGAGTGTGGAACAAGAACGCAATTTACTGTCTTATTTGGACTGAAACATAAACAGAACGAATAATTTCGTTAGGCGCTGCTGCACATGTTTCTCTTTTATACAGAATTGGAAACTAGGGGAAATATTTGCGTATAACAAATTGAATGAGGACACTACAATATTTGCAATGTAAAGTAACTTTTCATGCAGTGCGCTTTTACCAAACTAAATTAATTCAGTGAATTACATTACACATATTAATGCACTTCCAGAGTTGATTATATTATTTGGCGTTCTTTTGGTCTGTGTTATATCGTAACTTATTTTCTGTGCACGGGAATTAGCCATACCGTCGTCGTACATTTTGCGTTTTTACATCATTCATCATAGAAATCTTAACTACTACATCGTATTGGTGGGATGGATGTTTAAGTTCAGGGATGTCTTTAACTCGCTGTAGTTCATATTGAACAGTTAGTTATGCACGTAGTAACACAACTCATATGGTCGCACCCCGCTGCATAATGGTCCGAATCCACTACCAACAACGTTAATTAGTTACTTGTCTATTGAGTCACCGATCATTTGAGAGTGGCATAAAGTATGTCAGCATCATACAACAATAAAATATAACTGAAAGTTAAAAAACTTACAGGCGTATAACTACTTATAGTTCTAGTTAATTTGAACACTAATGTAGCATAACAAGTCATTAAACATTTTGCACGCACTATACTCACTTCCAGGAAGATGACGATACCCATGTTTAGCGCACAAAAGTTACTGACCTAGCAGATAAGATTGCTAACGGATGTTACTTCGGTACCAGTCTATCTGAAGGTAGTCGGTTAAAATTTTGCCAATGGAGTAAAATTGTTCGCGGCAGCATTGTGATGGCAGTAGTGACTGCCGAATTTTGCTCCTGAGCACCAGATATTCATCGAAGTCCGGTGTCACATTCCATATCTGAATATATTTCTTCATAAAATGAAGGAATGTAACACCATTAACAGTAACCTGCGTATCAGACAAGGTCATTAAGCTTGGTAGTGGCTAATGGTAAATGACTATGTACCAGCACCTGGTTTAATCATCTGTTATTCCTTTTCTTCGTCAACCATCCTTAAAAATACAGTACTACACCAAGTACTTACTGCAATCTTCCACACGAAAAAAATACACAAATAACACACTACGGAGAAGAAAGATGATGTCAGTATTTTAGTATGTAATACGAGCAGTCTTGTAAGTGAATCATAATCCTCAGAATCGAATGAAGAACTACAAATATTGCATATAAAGAAATACTAGTAGATGCAGGGAACATTAAAATTGTTCTTACTAGATGAACGCAGATGAAAAACTAAGTTAGAATCAAATCTAACGTTACGATAACACCACCTGCTAACAATTTAAATAAGCACTGATGTTTATTACTGCTGCAACTGTATCAGACAGCACTGAATGTATAATTTTAAGGTGATTCTTAGTACTTCAACACTTTTCTGTTGAATATTCCTTCCTTACAAAATCTGCAAAATGACGTATAGTGTTTGGAGATTACGTGGTTGACAGTGTATCTTCTATTTTCTTAAGACTCATAATAAAAATTTCGCTCTGCAGTGATTTTTTTAAACTGGTTTCGATTAGACAGTGGTCATCCTCAGACCTGCCAATAGATAAAGAAGGAGACAAGGAATGATTATAAAATCTGTAGAAATAGCCAAATAACTATCTACAAAATATTAAAACTAGAATAAAACAACACACAAAAACCACATATTCCATTTGGTGGCGTAGCGTTTCCGTTAATACTGTCCACATAAACATCGTCAACAGAAATGTACATCAAAGTTTTATTGGTGGAGTGAAATTTTCACTTGGCCTACTCACACATGAATTATATCTCTGGCGGATTTTGTAGTCACGTTCATTAAAGTAATGTGACACGATTTTCTCACAATTTATTAAATTTAAAAAAGATTAACATTTTTAAAATTCAATATTTGTGAAGAGGGGAGGAAGAAGGCTGTGTAGGAGGGAGAAGTCAGTTATGAAATGCTTTTATAATTGTTGTCAACAGATAGGAAAAGAAAAACAAAATTTATGATCGACAGTTACCAACAGGTGCAGATATATAAATTAAAACTGAGGAACAGTGTGATTTTTTTATTATTTTTCGTAACTTTAAACGTTAAAGAGGAAACAATTTATACTGACAATCCTCTCGTCATATATTATTAGGATGACAATAACAAGGATTAGGTACTTGTTCCTCGATTCATCTTATTCAGATCAGAGGAAATCAGAAAGGAGGTAGCCTTCTTACTTCATCATACAACATTACTTTGCGCTACTCTTTCCTTATTTAGTTTTTCATCCTTTTTCCTAGCTTGCTGTTCTCTCTCTCTTATGCTTGTCTCTTTCATCGATAAAGAAGTGTGTGGGAGCGCAGTGCTTCAAATATTCTTTTGTTTTTATACTGTTAGTTACAATCGAAATTCACAATGCCGTTAAATTCAAACATATTTGGGTGGGGCCGGTTTAGATCCAGTCCTACCATCCTAGACTAGGTTTCTATTATTTCCCAAAGTATTGTAACTACCAATTTTGATTTTATTATTCTTGAGGGCTTGTAATCCTTTTGAACAACAGATTACCAACAACTAATATTTAGTCATACCTGTGGAGGCTGACCGTTGCATTTAAATTCGAATTAGATTGACATAGTTGGCTAGCAGACTTTCTGTTCCGTTACGAATATAATCATACGCCCTTCGTTTCATCAAACACTAAAACCCTTATGTTTTATTGTAATACAGTAAAGAGAAACGTTTTCCAACCTGCGGCACCCGAAGACGCCGAGGAACGCAGCGCGGAACTTGCGGTTCATGAAGCAGTACGTGATGGGGTTGCAGCAGGAGCTGATGTAGGCGAGCAGGTGCACGAGCGCCACGCCCGTGCGGCCCACATTCATATAGACTGCGTCTGGGCTGAACAGGTACCAAGTATTGAGCACGTGCAGTGGCGCCCAGCAAATGAAGAACTCCGCCACCACGACGAACAGCATCCGGATCACCTGCGGAGAAGAATGGGATGTCTCTGATGCCATGCTCAAATGCTCTTGAAGCCAGTGCTGTTTGAAGCACCTGAACACGTCGTGTACATTCATATATTCACATATAGGACACTTTTTTATTCTTAAAATGATGTCACCGCAACTTTGCTAATCCCTATGAGGTACTGTTCGCATAGATACTGTAGTCAGACGATAAGTTTGGGGTCTTGTATGGAAGAATTATCTTGGTGGCTCGTCAAGAATATTTTATTTTTCAAACAGTGGAAAAACGTTGTGTGGAGTGACGAATCACGGTACACAATGTGGCGATCCGATGGCAGGATGTGGGTATGGCGAATGCCTGGTGAACATCATCTGCCAGCATGTGTTGTGTCAACCGTAAAATTCGGAGGCGGTGGTGTTACAGAGTGGTCGTGTTTTTCATGGAGGGGACTTGCACCCCTTGTTGTTTTGCCTGTAACTATCACAGCATAGGCCTACATTGATGTTTTAAGTACCTTTTTGCCTCCCACTGTTGAAGAGCAATTCGGGTATGGCCATTGCATCTTTCAACACGATCGAGCACCTGTTCATAATGCACGGCCTGTGGCGCAGTGATTACACGACAATAACATCCCTGTAATGCACTGGTCTGCACAGAATTCTGACCTGAATACTATAGAATAGCTTTGGGATGTTCCGTAACGCCGACAACGTGCCAGGCGTCATCGACCGACATCGATACCTCTCATTAGTGCAGCACTCCGTGAAGAATGGACTGCCATTCCCCAAGGAATCTTCTCCACCACCCACTGAACGTATGCCTGCAAGAATGGAAGCTGTCATCAAGGCTAAGGATGGGCCAACACCATATTGAATTCCAGTATTACCGATGGAGGCCGTCAGGAACTTGTAAGTTATTTTCAGTCAGGCGTCCGGATACTTTTGATTACATAGTGTATGAGAGTACAGTACTTAAATGCGTTGTTCTGAGACAAGACAGATTGCTGGTGCAATCACTTAGATCTGAAGATGACCCACAGTGACCGAAACATCTAATCGAATTAAGAAAAAGTTTGCAACTGAGACGAACCAACAAATGAAAATTATCTTAAATATCTATTTGCATACTGTTGCTGAATTGTCTCAGGACGATTATGTCGACCATAGTGAACTTCTTCTCTTTTGAGTGAAGTCATATTGCTAAAGGTGAAGAGATGGAGCGATCCATCTCTGCCGTCTTGTGACTAAAATAGTCTTGAAAACTGAGGTCGCTGATATGGAGTACCTGGCAGTAGGTGGCAGCACAATGCACCTAACATGAAAAACGTATGTTTTTGGGGGTGTCCGGATACTTTTGATCACGTAGTGTATGTTGTTATGAGTGGACAAGAAGGATTGCTGATGGAATTACGTAGACCCGAAAATGATCCTGTCTGATTGGAGTATGTATTCGAATTAAAAAAGTGTCCAACTGAGACGGAACAATAAATGAGAGTTATTTTAAATATCTATATAAGTGAAAATCAATTACCACTTGTTTGAAAGATCATCACCTGAGAACGGCTTGACCGATTTGCCTGACTTTTGTTGTTGTTTTCAGTTTGACACATACATAATACATAAATACAATTGTGATTTATAAAAAGGGAACGTTCTTACCTTAAATCTTGAATAGTTCTTGACCCATTTAGTATAAATTTTTACACTACACTTTATTGAGAGTTCCGTCGAACGAAGGTTATGTATTTTTATAACACATATATGACATATAAATAAAGGTTGACAATGACTAAATTATACGACATAAAATTGTCACGACTTCTGAACGGTTTGCGTTAGGACGTTGAAATTGCATGGTTGGCCGCGAGGCGTGATGGGAATTAGTATGCGCTTTATTGTTTGCTTTAGTGACGAAGCCTAGTTTCATCTGGATGGGTTCGTCAATAAGCAAAATTGGTGCATTTGGGGGACTGAGAATCCGCATTCGCAATCGTGAAGTCTCTTCACCCTCAACGGGTGTCTGTGTGCTGAGCAATGACCAATCCTGGAATAATAGGTGCGATATTCCTTGGTAGCCTTTGACTGCCGAGCAGTACGTGAAGGTTTTGGAAAATGATTTCATCCCCATTAACCAAAGTGACCTTGATTTCGACAATATTTGGTTCATGCAAGACAGAATTCGACCCCACAGATGCAGGAGAGTGTTTGATGCCCTGGAGTGGCACTGTGGCCACCGCATTCTGGCTCTGGGATACCTAGAGGCCACTGGCATGGGCCTAGATTGGCCGCTATATTCTCCGTATCTGAATCCAGGCTACTCCTTTGTGTGGGGTTATAATAAAGACAAGGTGTACAGCAGTAACCTCAAAACCATTGCCGAGCTGAAAAGATGGTCTTCAGAGGGTCATCGACAGCATCGATGTTTCGACGCTTCAGCGGGTCATGCAGTATTTCGTTATTCGTCTGCCTCACTTCATCGCCAGTGATGGCAGGCATATCGAACATGTCATAACCTAATCCGAATATCTGTAGCGACGTTTACATGTTGAATAAAGTGTGAGCAAGCCGTAGTTTGTAACTAATTTACGTTTATTTTCATGTAGTTCAATAATTGCCACCCTGTACATATGTAAAATATAAGGGGAAAGCGTAGATACCACAAATCTCGCAATTTCTTGACCAATTTATTTCAGACTTTTGCACGGTACTCTAACAGTCCGACGGACATAGGCAGACAGGGTGTACGTTTTTCCAATATACGTAATATATATGTAGATATATATGTAACAGACAAAGGGGGAACCGTTGTTACCACAAATCGCGGAAATATCTTGAAGGCTTTGCATGGCTACACTCCATACAAATACTTTCAGAAACGACTTCCTGACACTTAAATCTATGCACGATGTTAACAAATTTCTCTTCTTCAGAAACGCTTTCCTTGCCATTGCCAGTATACATTTTATATCTTCTCTACTTCGACCATCATCAGTTATTTTGCTCCCCAAATAGTAGAACTCCTTTACTACTTTAAGTGTCTCATTCCCTAATCTAATTCCCTCAGCATCACCCGACTTAATTCGACTACATTCCATTATCCTCGTTTTGCTTTTGTTGATGTTCATCTTATATCCTCCTTTCAAGATACTGTCCATTCCGTTCAACTGCTCTTCCAAGTTCTTTGCTGTCTCTGACAGAATTACAATGTCATCGGCGAACCTCAAAGTTTTTATTTCTTCTCCATGGATTTTAATACCTACTCCGAATTTTTCTTTTGTTTCCTTTACTGCTTGTTCAATATACAGATTGAATAACAATGGGGAGAGGCTACAACCCTGTCTCACTCTCTTCCCAACCACTGCTTCCCTTTCATGCCCCTCGACTCTTATAACTGCCATCTAGTTTCTGTACAAATTGTAAATGGCCTTTCGCTCCCTGTATTTTACCCCTGCCACCTTCAGAATCTGAAAAAGAGTATTCCAGTCAACATTGTCACAAGCTTCCTCTAAGTCTACAAATGCTAGAAACGTAGGTTTGCCTTTCCTTAATCTTTCTTCTACGATAAGTCATAAGGTCAGAATTGCCTCACGTGTTCCAATATTTCTACGGAATCGAAACTGATCTTCCCCGAGGTCGGCTTCTATCAGTTTTTCCATTCGTCTGTAAATAATTCGTGTTAGTATTTTTCAGCTGTGAGTTATTAAACTGATAGTTCGGTAATTTTCACATCTGTCAACTTCTGCTTTGTTTGGGATTGGAATTATTATATTCTTCTTGAAGTCTGAGGGTACTTCGCCTCTCTCATACATCTTGCTCACCAGATGGTAGAGTTTTGTCAGGACTGGCTCTCCCAAGGCCGTCAGTAGTTCTAATGGAATTTTGTCTACTCCCGGGGCCTTGTATCGGCTCAGGTCTTTCAGTGCTCTGTCAAACTCTTCACGCAGTATCGTATCTCCCATTTCATCTTCATCTTCATTCTTTTCCATTTCTATAATATTGTCCTCAAGTACATCGCCCTTGTACAGACCCTCTATATACTCCTTCCACCTTTCTTCTTTCCCTTCTTTGGTTAGGACTGGGTTTCCACCTGAATTCTTGATATTCATACAAGTGGTTCTCTTTTCTCCAAAGGTCTCTCTAATTTTCCTGTAGGCAGTATCTATCTTACCCCTAGTGAGATAAGCCTCTACATCCTTACATTTTTCCTCTAGCCATCCCAGCTTAGCCATTTTGCACTTCCTGTCGATCTCATTTTTGAGACGCTTGTATTCCTTTTTGCCTGCTTCATTTACTGCATTTTTATGTTTCCTCCTTTCATCAATTAAATTCAATATTTCTTCTGTTACCCAAGGATTTCTACTAGCCCTCGCCTTTTTACCTACTTTATCCTCTGCTGCCTTCACTACTTCATCCCTCAGAGCAACCCATTCTTCTTCTACTGTACTTCTTTCCCCCACTGCTGTCAATTGTTCCCTTATGCTTTCCCTGAAACTCTGCACAACCTCTGGTTTAGTCAGTTTATCCACGTCCCATCTCCTTAAATTCCCACCTTTTTGCAGTTTCTTCAATTTTAATCTGCAGTTCATAACCAATAGATTGTGGTCAGAGTCCACATCTGGCCCTGGAAATGTCTTACAATTTAAAACCTGGTACCGTTTAGTATCTCCGGGATTCTTCCATGTATACAACCTTCTTTTATGATTCTTGAACCAAGTGTTAGTTATGATTAAGGTATGTTCTGTGCAAAATTGTAACAGACAGCTTCCTCTTTCATTTCTTACCCTCAATCCATATTCACCTACTATGTTTCCTTCTCTCCCTTTGCCTACACACGAATTCCAGTCACCCATGACTATTAAATTTTCGTCTCCATTCACTATCTGAATAATTTATTTTATCTCATCAATCATTCATCAATTTCTTCATCATCTGCAGAGCTAGTTGGCATATAAACTTGTACTACTGTAGTAGGCGTGGGCTTCGTGTCTATCTTGGCCACAACAATGCGTTCACTATGCTGTTTGTAGTAGCTTACCCGCACTCCCATTTTTTATTCATTATTAAACCTAATCCTGCATTACCCCTATTTGATTTTGTATTTATAACCCTGTATTCACCTGACCAAAAGTCTTGTTCCTCCTGCCACCGAACTTCACTGATTCCCACTATATCTAACTTTAATCTATCCATTTCCCTTTTTAAATTTTCTAACCTACCTGCTCGATTAAGGGATCTGACATTCCACGCTCCGATCCGTAGAACGCCAGTTTTCTTTCTCCTGATAACGACGTCCTCTTGAGTAGTCCCCGCCCGGAGATCCGAATGGGGGACTATTTTACCTCCGGAATATTTTACCCAAGAGGACGCCATCATCATTTAACCATACAGTAAAGCTGCATGCCCTCGGGAAAAATTACGGGATTACACGATTGTAAATACATAAAACTGCAACGACTCACGTTTTTGAATAGTTATTTATTATTCCATGAATCGGTGTTCGAACCTTTTCAGGTTCGTTTTCAGATGGTTTCATGGAACTTACATCACTATTTCTAGCTTAATACTTAGCAGACAAATGGACACTAACAGAAAAAAGTCGCCATTTTGATGGCCAGTTGGTACATCACTTCACACACTTTTACACAATCTGTGTACATTTACACTGTGATAGCGAAACTTTGCCAGCATCCAACATGTGCTATACAACTGTTGCTTGTTTACAAAGATCTAGACGAAAGATATGACATAAGCCTACTTTGCACAGAGCTGGATGCTGGCAAAATTTCCCTAATACAGCGTAAATGTGTACAGATTGTGTAAAAGTGTGTGGAGTGACATACCGACTGGCAGTCAAAATGGGAGCAGACACTTGGACACTAATAGAAAAAAACAGCCCATATTGTCGCAGTAAGTACAAAACTAAAAGTTTGCATCCATATCGACAGATAAACTATACTCATGGCGATACGTTAAAGCATGTTCCATCTTTGTCACAGAGCCAGCATCCAGCATTATGTTCCAAATAGAGATGTGACTTCCAGAAAACCATCTGAAGATGAACCTAAAGAGGTTCGAAAACGGGTTCATGGAGTAATAAATTACTGTTCAAAAAAAGTGACTGGTTGCAGTTTTATGTACTTACGTTCAGCTAACAGTCACAGGATCTAAAATATCCGTAATGTATAGACATAATCTTTTACGCGATATTGAACATTCAGACGGAAATGGACATAGAGTTATAGAGTTGGGGAGGAGGAGGTGCACAGAGAGAACGGGGAGCAGATTATGTACTGACAGACGCAGTGTCGTGATGTACGGACAGAGAACGGGGTGAGAGGATGGGCAAAGGGGGAGGGGTAATGAATTTAGGTTATACATGCAATTCCCATACAAAATCAGCAATTGCGAAGCTTTGCTAGGTTCGCTAGTATTGTTACAATGTTGAAACAGTGATGGTTTATTTAATTTTGTAATAATAAGGTTTAGAAATAATAAGTGCAAAAGTAGGTAAGACGCAATTAATGCGCAACGCTAATTGTTAGACGTAGTTTTGACTGCACAGAGGAACTGTACAGTCTAGCACAAACATCCTACTGAGCTACTCACTAAACTGTACTAGGAGCACGCAGTTGTTTACAAATGCATGTTGGCCGAAGTTACGTCAGAAAAAGCGACGAATGAACCATTAATGAGTTAATATTTGAAATACATAAAATATTCTGTATCTAGTCTAATCTGTAGTCGTGAACAGTAGCTCATCACGTTGTTCCCTCTTTCAACCATCAAATCAACTGTCTCAGCCAAGCCGTAGTTTCCTACCTTGGATTATGTCAAGACTTCTGATATGCCCAGTGCTGCTAAGCAGTAATGAGGTGTGGTCAAAACAAACGCATTGCCTTGATTTGTCTAGATTGCAAAATTGTCAAACGAATAAGAAATAGCAGGCAATAGTCATGTGTCCACAGTGCACAGGTAGTGTATACTGACAGGTGTAGTTCATTTCATGATGCACTAAAGATTGTGGAGAAAAGATAAGGTAGTAGTAAATTAGGCTATGTATTTGCGGGAAGACTCATAGACACAGAAAAAAACAACTAATACATTGAAGTGGGTACATATTAACGTACCATGTATCACAGCATCCATAGCTGAACCCCTAAAAACTTACATGTGAGCTGAAATTTCTCTGATTTTCCTGTCATGGCCATGGTCGTTTTGCCAAATGTTCGTGGAAGGAAGTGATATGTCTGTAGAATCAAAATTTTCTTGGAGACGATGCTCTCGGAACGATAACATTAAATCTCTTCGTTATGGATAACGTCTCGGTTGTAGCGTCTACCACAGAAATTTTATTAGCACGTTACGCTTACTGAACGAACCTACGACGAAATCAACTACTTTACTTGGATATTATGTACCATGCCGCCTCCCCAACGATATGGAAACCGACAGAGAATGACGGGGATAGTTATCTCCGTAGCAGGCATTTCCACTTACAGAGGCAGTGAATCCAGAGGTCACATTAAACGCATCACGTGGGGCTAAGGCCTATGTTTGATAGTAGTAGACGTCTCTTGGTCAATAATACCTTTTGTACCGGTGCTAGTTGGCATTTGGTGTCCTCCTTACTCCGTCTGTTATTGGTCTGCTAGGTAGTAGAATTCCTTAACTTCATCTACTTCTCGACCACCAGTCCTGATGTTACGTTTCTTGCTGTTCTCATATCTGCTACTTCTCATTACTTTCGTCTTTCTTCGATTTACTCTCAATCCATATTCTGTACTCATTATATTGTTCATTCCATTCAGTAGATCACGTAATTCTTCTTCACTTTCACTCAGGATACTCAGGATAGTAATGCCAACAGCGAATTGTCTCAATGATATCCTTTCATCTTGAATTTTAATTCCACTCTTGAACCTTACATTTACTTCCATCATTGCTTCTTCGATGTAAGATTGAGCAGCAGGGGGGAAAGACTACATCCCTGTGTTACACTATTTTTAATTCGAGCGCTTCGTTCTTTGTCGTCCACTCTTTATACCCCTTGGCTCTTGTATATATTGTATACTACCTGTCTGTCCCTATAGCTTACCCTTATATCTCTCAGAAATTCGAACATCTTGCACCATTTGACATCATCGAATGCTTTTTCCAGGTCAACAAGACCTCTGTACGTGTTTTTATTTTTCTTTAGTCTTACTTCCATTGTCAACCACAACATCAACCTTTACCTTTCCTAAAGCAAACTGATCGTCATCACACATCCTCACTTTTTTGTATATTATTCTTGTCAGCAACTTGGATGCATGAGCTGTTAAGCTGATTGTGCGGTCAATCTCGCACTTGTCAGCTCTTGCAGTTTTCGGAATAGTGTGGGTGTTATTTCTGTGAAAGTCAGTCGTTATATCTCCAGACTCATAAATTCTACACGTGAACGTGAATAGTTATTTTGTTAACACTTCCTCAATGATTTTAGAAATTTTGATGGAATGTTATCTGTCCCTTCCACCTTATTTGGTCTTAAGCCTTCCAAAGCTCTTTAAAATTCTTATTCTAATACTAGATACACCCTTTGATACACCCTGTATAGTGTTTGAATTCCAATTCGGGCGTATCAAAAAGGACTTTACAACTTTGTAAAAGTCATGTAAAACTATTCATGCGACCTGCAGACTTAGTCTTGGTGATCATCCTGAAGGAAAATTGATCAAGGTCTGAGTGTTTGGTAAGATGTCTAGGATTTTCGAAATGTCTGCTTTCCATGTAAGTGAATGCGCTGAGGTGCGCCAATTGGATGGCCCCGGCATTAACTGGACCTAACACCTCTTCACATTTTCTTTTGAGGACTCGTTAAGGGCACCTTAGTTGTTCCAACATTACCAGCTTCTCTGTCAGAGCTCAGTACAAGGATATATCTCGCAACTGAACAAGTAACGCGTGACATGCTGCAGCGAGTATGGCAAGAAATCAACTTCACATGGGATGTGAGTCAACCAATGGAAGTCGTTTTTAATCAGTTTAGGTATATGATAAAACACTTGTAGTATGCTGTAAAATGACACCAAATCCGTGTCTGTAGGTTAAATGAATAAATCAATATGAGTTTTCAGAGTTGTAAAGTCCTTTCTGATACACCCTATACTACACCCAGGAACACTGAAAGTAGCGCATACAGAGGAAAGAATTGTACAAACGCGAAACTTTGCAAATAAGTACAGAGAGATCAAATTTGCTAATGATCTAAGTTTGGTACCGGTGCGCATGTCCACAGACCCTGCAATAGTGCTGTGATCTGGAAGGGGACTCTATTGAACATTGTGGACGAACAATTCACGTGACGACCATATCCAAACTAGAGGAGGACGTTATTAGGCGCAGAATGCCAGGTAGACGAGTTAGACGACATTTCTCACAGTTAAGCCAGTTTTAGAGGTGCTAAATTGTTAACATGAAGACCTCAGGTTGGTCGACATGCCTTGTGGCTCGCCAGATCGATCGTTCGGATAGTTCCGCCAGACGATGTTGAGAGAAATGGACATGAGACGCACCGACGTCGACGTAGCGGGCCTGGGGCGACCAGGAAGACGACGTGGCGAGAGGAAAGCAGGATCGTGCGACAAGCGATCAGGAATCCTACAATGCCTCGCTACACGGTACAAGCAGATGTACAGGTGCCGGGTGTTCCACAAACTATTTACAGACGCCTATGCATGCCAATCTGCAATCCAGGCGCCGTTGTCGTGTACTACCGTCAGCACCGAGGCATCTCGACTTTTTCTACAAGCCAGAATAACGTGGACTGCCAAGACTGGCAAGACGTGGTGTTACTAATGAATCCTGATCCGTTTGGGGGACGGATGCCAACCGCACACGGGTATAGAGGCAGTCTTGTGAAAGCGCAGTTCCACCCACGCTGTCGCGCGTCACACCGCTCGCACAGCCGGCGTAATGGTCCGGTGAGCCAAAGCCTACGGTAGCCGGTCCCGTCTACTTGTGGTACGTGGAACCTCAACGGGCCATCGTTACGTTGATGACATTGTTCAACCGCTTGTGCGAGTTTTCCTAAAGGGTCTTCTAGGGGTAATTTCCCGAAAAGATAATGCTCGTTCGCCTTCGTACTTCATGTTCCGAATCTTCCACAGACGGACTGTTTGGCGAGCTTATCCGGTATAGAGCACGTGTGGGACCACCCGAAAAGCCATGATTTTTCAAAATTCCACCTCTAAGGGGGAGAAATTGGGGGATGAAACGTTTATGGAAAATAAGTAGCTGTTAATCCAATTTAGAAACTACAACTACTAAAATTGGTATTTGCTGCCTCGGTCAGAAGTAAAAAAAAAAAGAAAAAAAAGTAACAGAATTTTTGGAAATTCGACCATTAACTATGTAAAGTAATGGGTAAAAGTTGTTTTGAAACAAAATATTTATTAAAGAACTACTAAACGATTTTTAAAGCTACATCTATGAAAATCGGTATATGATTTCTCCATTAGAAATAAAAAAAAGAAGTGTTTTAGTGTTTCTGGAAATTCAACTCCTAATGGACAAACAATGGATGAAAATTATTACTGGTATATTATAACATACTTAAAGCTAGCCGGGCGAGGTGGCCGAGCGCTTCTAGGCGCTACAGTCTGGAACCGCGCGACCGCTATGGTCGCAGGTTCGAATCCTGCCTCGGGCATGGGTGTGTGTGATGTCCTTAGGTTAGTTAGGTTGAAGTTGTTCTAAGTTCTAGGGGACTGGTGACCTCAGAAGTTAAGTCCCATGGTGCTCAGAGCCATTTGAGCCATTTGACCTTAAAGCTAAATCTATGAAATATGTGTCAGGGGTAAGTTTTTGTGTAAATATCGTCCAAAGAACTCAAAAGGGAGCATTAACAAAGACCTCCAACTTCAGATACCATAATCGCTCTTTGGTCAGAAGTACGTTCGAAAAGACCATGGCCTTAATTAGCGCGAAACGTATAGAAGGTATTGCAATTTGTGAACAAAATAAGAATTCGATTAAGGCAAAAAAGTACTGTGCAGGCCACACAGTCTACGCGAGCAAAACAGCAGACGCTAAGCTATTTATAAATAAGAGTGAAGATTAAAACAAACCATCCGTCGATCGCTGTTTTTATTATCTCAACCTTCCGGTCTCAGATAATGTCACCCATCTTCAGATCATTTCCCGTAGTCACAGAGTGACCATTGTTAATGGAACTATCACTTACACTGTCATATACTGTGATTTTCGTAAAGACTGCTCTGTAACTACGAGAAATCATCTGAGGATGAGTGATACTGCCCGAGACTCGTGTTGAGATAATAACAGCAATCGATAGGAGGAAAAGAAGTCTATTTTCTACAAATAAGGATCTTGGGTAATTCTTTGCGGACAAGCGTGTCCAGTTTTGAGAGTAAAAGTCTGATATTTAAATCCGTTCGAAAAACCTCATATAAAGGTAGAGTGGGATGATGAATAAAAAAAATGGGTTCAAATGGCTCTGAGCACTATGGGACTTAACATCTCAGGTCATCAGTCCCCTAGAACTTAGAACTACTTAAACCTAACTAACCTAAGGTCATCACACACATCCATGCCCAAGGCAGTATTCGAACCTGCGACCGCTCGGCTACACCGGCCGGCTTCTCTAGATTGTCGCACAGATGACAAAATGGTAGATATCGAAATAGACGACAGAGGGATAGAGAAACAATTAAAATCGCTCAAAAGAGGAAAGGCCGCTGGACCTGATGTGATACCTGTTCGATTTTACACAGAGTACGCGAAGGAACTTTCCCCCCTTCTTGCAGCGGTGTACCGTAGGTCTCTAGAAGAGCGTAGCGTTCCAAACGATTGGTAAATGGCGTAGGTCATCCCCGTTTTCAAGAAGGGACGTCGAACAGATGTGCAGAACTATAGACCTATATCTCTAACGTCGAACAGTTGTAGAATTTTGGAACACGTATTATGTTCGAGTATAATGACTTTTCTGGAAACTAGAAATCTACTCTGTAGGAATCAGCAAGGGTTTCGAAAAAGAAATCGTGTGAAATCCAGCTCGCGCTATTCATCCACGAGACTCAGAGGGCCATAGACACGGGTTCACAGGTAGATGCCGTGTTTCTTGACTTCCGCAAGGCGTTAGATACAGTTTCCCACAGTCGTTTAATGAACAAAGTAAGAGCATATGGACTATCAGACCAATTGTGTGATTGGATTGAAGAGTTCCTAGATAACAGAACGCAGCATGTCATTCTCAATGGAGAGAAGTCTTCCGAAGTAAGAGTGATTTCAGGTGTGCCGCAGGGGAGTGTCATAGGACCGTTGCTGTTCACAATATACATAAATGACCTTGTGGATGACATCGGAAGTTCACTGAGGCTTTTTGCGGATGATGCTGTGGTATATCGAGAGGTTGTAACAATGGAAATTTGTACTGAAATGCAGGAGGATCTGCAGCGAATTGACGCATGGTGCAGGGAATGGCAACTGAATCTCAATGTAGACATGTGTAATGTGCTACGAATACATAGAAAGAAAGATCCCGTATCATTTAGCTACAATATAGCAGGTCAGCAGCTGGAAGCAGTTAATTCCATAAATTATCTGGGAGTACGCATTAGGAGTGATTTAAAATGGAATGATCATATAAAGTTGATCGTCGGTAAAGCAGATGCCAGACTGACATTCGTTGGAAGAATCCTAATGAAATGCAATCCGAAAACAAAGGAAGTAGGTTACAGTACGCTTGTTCGCCGACTGCTTGAGTACTGCTCAGCAGTGTGGGATCCGTACCAGATAGGGTTGATAGAAGAGATAGAAAAGTTTCAACAGAGAGCAGCGCGCTTCGTTACAGGATCATTCAGTAATCGCGAAAGTGTTACGGAGATGATAGATAAACTCCAGTGGAAGTCTCTGCAGGAGAGACGCTCAGTAGCTCGGTACGGGATTTTGTTGAACTTTCCAGAACATACCTTCACCGAGGAGTCAAGCAGTATATTGCTCCCTCCTACATATATCTCGCGAAGAGACCATGCGGATAAAATCAGATTAGAGCCCACACAGAAGCATACCGACAATCCTTCTCTCCACGAACAATACGAGACTGGAATAGAAGGGAGAACCGATAGAGGTACTCAAGGTACCCTCCGCCACACACCTTCAGGTGGCTTGCGGAGTATGGATGTAGATGTAGATGAAGAGATGGTTGATATCCAGACACAAAAAAGGGGGACGTAGAATATGGTTGTACCTTCTTCTTGGCCTCGATGCTCTTGTCCATATAATTGGAACGGATGGCATGCCTCGTGAAGGTGTAGGTGGGCGGCTGCGCGGAGTCGCCGTCCTCGGAGGGCGCGTCCTTGGCCACGGGCCCCGCCGGCAGGAGACGAGCCGCCTCCGAGCGGTGGAGCCCTGCGCCGCTGCTGCTGCTGCCGCCGCCACTGGCGGAGTTGGCCGGCATCGCCGACGTGGAGACGGAGGAGTGCAGCGACGTGGTCTTGCGCAGGCTGGCGCCGGTCGGCCGCGGCCCCGTGCACCCGTCCGTCGGCGCCGGGACGCGCACCTGCGCCACCCACACCTGTTGAGTCTCAGCTGTGAGCGCACAGCAGGCAACGGCTTGCTCCACACACTACCCACCATACTCAAAATATTTCACACTTGGTAAGGACATCCGCATTAAATTTAGTGAAGCGTGTATACTGGTGTTTGTGTTAATCAGATATACAGTCATTATATTCACCAGCGGAAAAATGCTCTTATAGGAACATAACAAATGCGAATATGTTCCTGTTTATTTAAAAGAGTCACTGAAAAGTGGGATGCCAACTACCTCATTCTATCTGCCTCAGCACCTTTAAAAATGTTCTCAAAAACTATGGCATATTAACTTATTACGGATTTCATCATCATGCAATTCACCTTAAAGTCCCACGAACTCCCCTAATTGTAGCTTACTCACACGCAGTAGTCCATCCCTGTAATTCGTTCATACCCATTCATTCCTAATTACCCTTTCTCACTCACTCATTCAGCCCATCTTATTGCCATTATCTCTTTGCGTCTCTCTAGCATTGTCTCCTGTGTCACAACCACAGTCCCCATCGTTCTATCCGCCTAGTTCAGTCCCCTGTTACTGTCACTGTCTCCCTCTTGCTTTCTCTTATTGCTAATGTCTCATTACTTCCTTCATAGTGCTGCTGTCTCTTCTCACTATCACTGTCTCTCTCTTCCTTGTTGTCATTGTCATATACTCTGTCTCTCATTATCACTGGCTCTCACCACTTCAACTTTCTCTTTCTCTTTTTACCTCCCCCTCTGGCACTGTCACCTTCACATTTTTCCTAGCAACTTTCTGTCACTGTGAAGTATGTTCCACTACCAGTGTGTCTCTCTCTTTCTATAACATTGCCATATTCTGTTGTGCTCTTTCTATTACACAACCATTGTCTACTATCTTCCAGTATTTATTACTGTTCAGTCTCTTCGCCACTGCCACTTCCTTCTTCTCTTTCAACATAAAATGAGCAAATATGTTATATACCATAAGTTTTGGGAATATTTTTGAAGTTGTTGAGGAAGGTAGAATAAGGCAGCCGGTTCCCAACTTTTCAGTCAGAATCTTTTAAGTAAACGGAAACATATTCGCAAATCTTGGGCTCCGATAGGAGCATTTTTCTACTGGTTCCTTTCTTTTCGCTACTGTAGCAGGGCATGTGACTCATACAGAAAGCAATGTATTGCTCAGTAAAAGCTAGATAGTTTACTTACATCAAACTGAAAAAAAAACGCAAAACTAATTTTATACCTCAACCGGATTTTACGGACAAAAAAAATTTTCATTTGCTTCAGTACTACAACGTGGTGTTCCAAGATAATAGTGGAGATACTTACAGCATATTTCTCCTTGCTAAGTCACTTTATAAACTACGTTTACGCCACAGACCGGATTTTACGTGATCTTGTAGGGTAAATTTCAACACCTACATCTAGGAAATGGATGAAGATAAGAAGGAAATTTTCAAGTTTGTTGGAGATCGGGATCTTAAGAATACATCGTAAAAATTACCGCCATTTTCTGTGCATAGCCGTCTCGGATATGCGGCTGGGTTTTGGTATCCAAAAAACAAGTTTTTGGGGTTTTCTCGATAAAGGAGCACGATTTTTCAAAACGGGGAGATAGTTCTTCTAGATGAATGTTTAGAGACTATACCGTGAAAATTTGAGCAATTTTCTGCTGTTATTTATTATTTAGTTTTCGCCTCATACCGGATTTTACGTGTAGAAGCAGGGTAACTTTGGACCTCTGTATCTTGGAAATGGACAAAGATATCAAGAAAATTTTCAGGGTTGTTCGAGGGCGGTATTTTGGGAACATACAAAAAATTCAGCCATTTTCTATACATACATCTTCGAATCCTCAGATGGGTTCTAGTTCGCTGTTAATGGCGAAAATATATTAAAAAACAATTTGTGGGGTTTTCTGAGGAATTGCTCACTAACTAATGGTGCCTCCATAACTCCCACCAAGCGTATCGTAGGCCGCATCAAATGCAGAAAGGATCATGAGATCTGTTCCATTTGCCTGAGAAGGAAGAAGGGTCTAACATAAATACTTGGCCCTGTTGTGTAGGATAGCGACACTAAGACAATCGTTCTGTTGGGTACACAAAGACTTCTTAGCCCAAGGGCTATCCATATCACTTGACTCTATCTTATTACGACTAACTGAACCCAAAGTGTGAGCACTGGAAAATCCCGTTTTTACTCGCGGCATTTCGAACGTAGTAAGTAGGTTGCTGTCGCATGCATACCGATACTAATCGTCTTGAAATATACTATTGGCCATCACAATTGGATGGCAAATAAAAGAGTTTTACTTTCTGTTGTGTAAAGGGAGAATCACCGTCGTTATCATTATTATTTACTGCATTAACGGGTCTATATGACCTACAGCAGAAAGCAAAAGTAATTACCACACAATAAAGGAGGGAAGAAACATTCCATCTTTATATATATATAATTCTATTGTACGTGTGTATGTCACTGAACTCCCAAACGGCTGGACCGATTTGAATGAATTTTTGTATGCATTTGGGTGGCGCCCTGGATGGTTTAGATTCACAAGTCAGCACGGCAGATGGCGCTGCAGTCGGTATCTAGGTTATTTATCTATACTGCAACTAAACGGCTGGGTCGACTTGAATGAATTTTTGTGTATGCATTCAAGTGGGGGCCTGGAAAATATACATTCTTAAATCAGCACGGTAGGTGGCGTTGCATTTTTGTGTCCAATATTGAGCGTATTATATTCAGATATAAGTTACGTGCATAGGATTTTGTTTATTTTTCGACATTTTAATTTGTGTATATTATATCAAGTGTGTTTCGTTATTTTGACATTTTACTTTTTTTATGGTGTCTTATGATATTTCAGGAGTCGCATTTCAGTGAATATTAAGTGTATTATATTCACATATAAGTTACGTACATAAAAGAATGCCACGTCTTCGTCGACGAGGAGGAAATATTGGTCGACGGACTCGGAATTCACAATTAGTCCAGAACCATCGATTAAATAGATCGGCAGAAGATCAATTGACGGACAATGAAAATTTAAGAAACCAGACTGCATTTACAAGTGTACAGCGCATTGACACGCGCATCACTTCTTCGCCTTGCACTTGAATATGAGTCGGACATCGAGTATTTGTCACATTCATAAATTGTAATCGGTCCTATGAACAAACAGTGCCAACACTGTCATGAACTCAAATAGAAAGGTGAATCGGCCGGTTTCTGCTGCGCGTCTGGAAAAGTTGTATTGCCACCACTGAATTCGTCGCCAGAACCATTGAAATCACTATTGGCTGGAGTTACATCTCCACCTAAATTGTTCCTGCGAAATTTTCGTGCTTTCAAATAACATCACTTGGAGCAACAAAAATCGTTCAGAATGAGGATGGTCGCTATTTTCAATCAACGTTTAAGATTCATGGCCAAGTGTATCATCAAATTGGTTCTTTGATGCCGATGCCTGATACCAATTCAAAATTTCTGCAAATCTACTTCATAGGTGATGAGGAGCAGCAAATAAACGCACGCTACCAGTACAACCATATGGAGCAGATGGAGGAGCGAGAAATTGGGGATATTTTAGAACCGTTTTTGCAGAACCACAAGCAATTGGTCCTGTTGTTCAATACCGTTTCAAACAGACTGCAAAACGACAACTATACGATCGTCATCAAAACAGACAAAGTACCATCTGGGCAGCACGCGGGCCGATATAATGCACCGACTATTAATGAAGTTGCAGTTGATATGGTTGGCGACGCATTTGAGCGTCGAGATCTACGAATCCAACGCAGAGACACTGACAATCAATCACTGGGTGGTTCCTTATTCACCATACCAGTGCATACGATTGAAGACAGTCATCGCTCTTACGACCCTTTGCAATATCCATTGATATTTTGGGAAGGAGAAGATGAATATCATTTAAATATCAAACAAAGAAATCCAGCAACAGGTACAATCTACACATGTCATTACCTAATATTTTATTTTTATGCACGATTAATTTCTTTTAGTCTTAATTATATTTTTACTTTGCAGGTGCAGAAACCAGCAAGAAAGCGAGCGCGATGAACTTCTACGCATATTGGTTGATGATTCGTGACAATGAAGACAATAATATTCTCCGATACCGGCAGCTGTTTCATCAATATAACGTTGATATGTATGCGAAAATTGAAAGCGAGCGATTACGATACATCAGGTATAATCAAGCGAAACTTTGAGCTGAGAAATACATTCATCTGCGTGATGCTATTGTTGGTAACGGAGATGGAATAAACAATATCAACGACATCGGTACTTAATATATTCTTCCACGTCATATTCAAGAATATATTCAAGACGCCACGACTTTTGTGCGCGCGTACGGACGACCAGATCTGTTCATTACATTTACGTGTAATCCAAAATGGGATGAAATTAAAGTTCCGTTATTGCCAGGTCAAACTGCAATAGATCTGCATGATATCACTTCACGTGTCTTCAGACAAAAGTTAAAATCGTTGATGAACTTGATTATACATTCTTATGTATTTGGCAAAACACGTTGTGGATGTATTCTGTTGAATGGCAAAAACGACGTTTGCCACACGCCCATGTTTTGATTTGGTTGGTCGACAAAGTACAGTCTGAATAAATTGATAAAATTATCTCACCAGAAATTCCGGATCGGAGTATCGATCAAGAATTGTATGAGATTTTTACCGCTAACATGATCCATTGTCCATGGGGTGCTATAAACATGACGGTACCATGCATGGACAATGGAAAATGTACGAAACGTTTTCCAAAAAGTTGTATAAATTATACAATCACTAACATCAATGGTTATCCATTGTATCGTCGTAGAGACACTGACCTTGGAGGTCAATCACATCAATTACGCATGTCAAACGGTACAACAGTTGACACTGACAATCAATCACTGGGTGGTTCCTTATTCACCATTGCTGTGTAAAATCTACAAAGCACACATTAACATTGAATTCTGCAGTTCGGTGAAGTCCATAAAATATATATGCAAATATGTCCATAAGGGCAGTGATATGGCTTTATTTGCTGTTCACAGTGTTAACGAAAACGATGAAATAACACGGTATCAATGGGCTGATACATCAGCAGCAATGAAGCAGTTTGGCGTATTTTGCGTTTTCCGTTACACGAAAGAGACCCTGCTGTTATACATTTCGCAGTGCACCTTAAAAATGGACAGCATGTTTATTTCACGGAAGAGACTGCTCTACAACGTGCATCAATTGCCCCAAAAACCACATTAACTGAGTTTTTCGAACTAATCAACCGACCAGCTATTCCCGGTCAATTCGCAAAGATATTAATGTATACTGATGTGCCACGATATTTCACATGGAACAAACAGTCAAAAAAGTGGGGACCACGAAAGCGAGGTGTCCGGTTGAAGGATACAACGGCATATTTATGGGAAATAAATTAGGCCGATTATACACAGTCCTTCCAAAGCAACTCGAATGTTTCTTCTTGAGTTTATTGTTGGTTAATGTTCCTGGACCGACGTCCTTCCAATACTTGCGAACAATCAATGGCATTTTGTACGACACATATCATGATGCGTGTCGCGAATTATATCTGCTGGAAGATGACAACCACTGGGATATTACACTTGCAGATGCAGCACTGAGCTCCTCTCCTCATCAAATTCGCCAATTATTCGCCATATTATTGACGACATGTTTTCCATCTCAAGCTTCTGTCCTCTCGGACAAATATAAAGATTCCATGAGCGACGACATTCTGCATCGCCTTCGGATCGCTGATCAAGATCCAAATATCGATTTTTCGCCAGATATATATAACGATGCGCTAATAAAGATTGAAGATATTAGCATTCTGATTTCGAATATGCGACTCATTCATTTTCGTATGGCCTCACCTAAACGCCCAGCAACATACATCATTAACAGCGAGATTCAGCGCGAACAACATTTCAATACGGTCTCTTTAATTACTTTCGTTGAAAATAATGAGCAACTACTCACTGATGAACAAAAGATTGTATACGATCGAATTAATTTGTCAATTGCAGCACAACAACGTGGATTCTTATTTTTGGACGCACCAGGTGGCACTGGAAAAACGTTTCTCATCCCACTAATACTTGCGCACATTCGATTACAAAATCATATTGTGTTGGCAATTGCTTCATCAGGTATTGCTGCCGCCTTGCTCGATGGCGGACGGACGGCAGATTCAGCACTCAAGTTGCCGTTGAACATTCCCACAAATCCAGATGCAGTGTGCAATACAAAAAACATTCCGGTATGGCTAAAGTTTTGCAAAAATGAAAAATTATTGTCTAGGATTAATGCACTATGGCCCACAAGCATTCACTTGAAGCTCTCGATAGAATGATGAGTGATCTAAATAATAACACCAGGCTTTTCGGTTGTGCCTTACTGCTGCTGTCCGGTGATTTTAGACAGACACTGCCGGTCATTCCATGCGCTTCATATGCGGATGAAATTAACGCATGTATAAAACAATCTTATCTATGGCGAAATGTCAGTACATTACGTCTTAACACAAATATACGTGTTCAACTGCAAAACGATCCATTGGTCAACATTGTAAATGGAACAATACCATTGCATGGAGACACAAAATGCATCAAATTGCCAGACAATTTCTGCATCATGGTAAATACAATGCTTTAATTGAAAGCATATTTCCAGATTTACAAGCTAATTATATTAATCATGCGTGGCTTCGTGAACGAGCTATTTTAGCCTTAAAAATATCGATGTTGAGGCTATTAACTTCAGAATACGACAGTCATTGCCCGGCAACGAGATATTGTTCAAATCGATCGGCACTGTTACCGATCCTGACGAAGCAGACAACTATGCTGTTGAATTTTTGAATTCGCTAGATTTACTAGGAATGCCACCACATAACTCGCAATTAAAAATTGGCTCACCAATCATTTTGCTTCGGAATTTAAATGCACCTAAGCTATGCAACGGTACAAGATTATCCATAAAAAATTATGGGCAATGTCCTTGAAGCTACAATTTTGAACGGCAAATTTGAAGGTGAAGTTGTTCTCCTGCCACGAATCTCAGTGATCCCTTCAGACCCACCCATTCGATTTAGACGTCTGCAATTTCCAATTCGCTTGGCATTTGCCTTGACTATTAATAAATCACAAGGTTAAACAATGTCGATTTGTGGATAGGATCTAGAAAATGCGGTCTTTTCACATGGCCAATTATACGTGGCGTGTTCTCGCGTTGGAAAACCGTCAAGTTTATTCATTTATACTCCTCAAGAGTTGACTAAAAATATTGTTCATCAACTCGCATTAAGATAAAATTAAACAAACATTATTGATTATAACGAATTGTTTTTAGAAAAATTGATGTTATTTCAAAATAAAGAATAATAAAATTATTATATTATTTGTCTTTCATTTCATACTTAGTTTAATATCCTAACCGCTTGAAATATCATGCAGGACCACGTCTGTTGTGTTATTTCAGGTGTCGCATTTCAGTGAATATTAAGAGTATCGCTTCAGATGTCATGCAGGACAACGTCTGTCGGGTCTACTAGTAAAAATTATAAAGGAAAACATTACAAAAAGCACAATAAAGTGGAGGTCAGTCAGTCACAGTAGAGGAGATACCTATTGTAGATGGTAGTCCATAGCTGCCGGTATCCAGCTTCATCTTCCGCCGCTGTCGGCTCCACTTCTTTAAGGATTGTTAATATTCGATTCTTCCCCCGCGTTACTGGACGTGTTCTAGGGCGTTATCCCGTAGGTTGAGAATGGAGAACTCGGTATGGGAGGAATCTATGAGCTCGAACTAGGTGGCCAAACCACTGTGGACTTTTGGGCCCTAATTTTTTGTCCAAAGTGTAGCTTTCCAAACTGCTGGTACAGGTCTTATTTCGTTCTCAGTTGCCATTTATGTTCCATGATATTGTAGACGGGTCCATAGATCCTTCTAAGTACCTTCCTCTCGAAGGCACAGATTGCTACTTCAGTTATTGCCGATGTCGTCGATATTCCACCACCATTTAAAAGTACCAGCTGTACTAGTATCATGTACAGCTGGATCTTATTACTCTTCAGTGATATCAGTCGCGACTTGAATAAATTGTTCAGACTAAAGAATATGTGATTGGCGTTTATTATTCACTGATGTTCTTTTCCTTAGGTTAGCATAAAGCCACCATTCGTGTCACCAGTCACGATAAAGGATAGGAATGGTCATTGTTGTTCACAAGCCATTTGAGGACGAGCAAGCAAGATGCCCATATGGCCACACGATGATATTTGTGGCTTTGGCTTAGAGTATGTGGTAACCATGTACCCTATGTTCGAACATTCTCCATTGCATGCAAATGTCGGTGATGATGGAATGATCACAGTTCATCACATCTTCAGGTGCTGGAGTACACTGACGTGGATCATTGTCGATTATTGCCTTTAAACGATTTTCATTAAACCCCGAAGATATTCCTAAACGTGGAGAGTCACTAATGTCAGAAAATTTCTACTGAAAACAAGAAAACAATTTTCATTCCGTGCTCTGTTCAATGCCATTATCCCCATACACGGTGCCAATGTTTCTTGTTGCCTCCGCCGCTCTCACCCCTCTTTTGAACGCATACAGACGAAATGTTCCGATTTCTCCACTTTGTACTCCATCTTATAACGCTCACAGCCCCATTCACTATATCCAGACTACAAAACGACAATATCAAAAGTCAAATGGTTCAAATGGCTCTGAGCACTATGGGACTCAACTGCTGTGGTCATCAGTCCCCTAGGACTTAGAACTAATTCAACCTAACTAACCTAAGGGCATCACACACATCCATGCCCGAGGCAGGATTCGAACCTGCGACCGTAGCAGCAGCGCGGCTGCGGACTGGAGCGCCTAGAACCGCACGACCACCGAGGTCGGCATCAAGAGTCAAATAGTAATAGTGAACTACAAATAAAAAATGACAATAGAGAAATAAACCCATAGCAAGCGAAAAGTCTACGAACTTATTTATCAACCCTATATATAGATGGGATATGAAATTACTCCAACATTTTCTGTAACATGGAGCGGTCAAAGCTGTCTCTGTCCATTTCTTCCTCCCCCTCTCTCAGCCCAAACCCTCCTCCTCTCTCTGTCATCGACCACCTTTTTCACCCTCACTCCGTCTCCATCTCTCTGTTGGGGTTGGGTTGGGTTGTTTTGGGGAAGAGACCAAACAGCGAGGTCATCGGTCTCATTGGATTAGGGAAGGACGGTGAAGGAAGTCGGCCGTGCCCTTTCAAAGGAACCATCCCCGCATTTGCCTGGAGCGATTTAGGGAAATCACGGAAAACCTAAATCAGAGTGGCCGGACGCGGGATTGAACCGTCGTCCTCCCGAATGCGAGTGCAGTGTGCCAACCACTGCGCCACCTCGCTCGGTCCATCTCTCTGTTCATCTCTTCCTACCCACCTGTTTCCTCTGCGCCATCTCCTTCTCCCATTGCTCTCCCTTCTTCCTCTCTCGGTCCATCGTCACCCCCCCTCTGTCCATCTCCTCCTCCACCCTCTTCCCATAACTCTCCTGTCCGCAGCTCGTGGTCGTGCGGTAGCGTTCTCGCTTCCCACGCCCGGGTTCCCGGGTTCGATTCCCGGCGGGGTCAGGGATTTTCTCTGCCTCGTGATGACTGGGTGTTGTGTGCTGTCCTTAGGTTAGTTAGCTTTAAGTAGTTCTAAGTTCTAGGGGACTGATGACCATAGCTGTTAAGTTCCATAGTGCTCAGAGCCATAACTCTCCTGCTCTCCCTCGTTTCCTCCTCCTCCCTCCTCTCTCTGCCCACACCTTCTCTTGCCCTTCCCTCTCCATCTTCTCCCTTCTGCCCCCTTTCTGTCCATATCCTCCTCTTCCTTTTTCCTGTTCATTTTCCCCTCCCCCTCTTCTTGTCCATCTCCTCCTCCTTCTGTCTGTGTTCATCTCCTCCTTATCTCTCTCTACCTGCCCATCTTCTCCTCTCACTTACTCTCTCCACCTTATATCCCTACCCTAATTCAAAGTTCCTGGTTCTTACACCTATAGAATTCATTTTCAGATAGTAAGTAATAAGTGTACTAAATTTGATTGAAATCGATCCAGTGGCTTAAGAGAAGCTTTTAACACGAGGCTTTACCCTGTACGCACGTGTCATATATATTTCACGTGTGTTTCACGTACTTCATACATATTTGTACAGAAATTTCAGCTCTATCTGTATCTATATACGACCCACAGATTCGTTTCCACGTATCTCAATATTAATTACGTCGTATGTCCTGAACTTTGTGCCGTTCATTCATATGATTTGCTAGTACATCCAGTGATATATGCGGATACTGTCTACAAAATATGTTGCGGATAGAGTTGGCAGTGAAGAAGTAATAAATTAAAACGTCATGCATGATTTGGCAGTAGCCGGCCGCTGTGGTCGAGTGGTTCTAGGCGCTTCAGTCCGGAAGCGCGCTGCTGCTACGGTCGCAGGTTCCACACCTGCCTCGGGCTTGGATGTGGGTGATGTCCTTAGGTTGGTTAGGTTTAAGTAGTTCTAAGTTCTAGGGGACTGATGACCTCAGATATTAAGTCTCATGGTGCTCAGAGCCATTTGAACCTTTTTTTTTTTTTTTTACAGTTATTCACGCTTCTCATTGTTAATGAGGTCATATCTTCGTAGCTATGTGACGCAGATGATACATTTTTGTAGATACATTTAATAGTAAATGTCTGCAAAATATGTTGCGAATAGAGTAGGTAGTGAAGTAGTAATAAATTAAAACATCATGCATGAATCACTCATTTTTCACGCATCTCAGTGTTAATGACGTCTTATCTCCATAGCTATGTGTTGTACGTTTCACCTTTTTGTAGATAAAGTCCATGGCATATGTGGAAAATGTCTGCGAATTGTGTTGCGCATAGAATTAGTAGTAAAGAAGTAATAAATTAAAATGTCATGCACGATGCAACAGTTTTCCACGCATCTTACAAGGGAACCTCCCCATCGCACCCCCCTCAGATTTAGTATACGTTGTACAGTGGATAGCCCTGGAAAAACTGAACACAGATTAAACTAGAAAACAGGAAGAAGTTGTGTGGAACTATGAAAAAATAAGCAAAATATACAAACTAAGTAGTCTATGCGTAAGATATGCACATTAAGGAGCGTGTCAACTCAGGAGAGCCGTGGCCCCGTGGTTAGCGTGAGCAGCTGTGGAACCAGAGGTCCTTGGTTCAAGTCTGCCCTCTACAGAAAAGTTCTAATTTTTTATTTTCAGACAATTATTATCTGTCCGTCCGTTATGTTTTCATCACTTTTTTGGGAGTGATTATCACATCCACAAGAAATCCTAAATCGGACAAGTTAGAAGAATCTTTTTACCCATTCGCCATTCGACAACATATTCCTGTCATGTGACGCACATGCCGTCACCAGTGTCGTATAGAATATATCAGACGCGTTTTCCTGTGGAGGAATCGGTTGACCTATGACCTTGCGATCTAATGTTTTCGGTTCCCATTGGAGAGGCACGTCCTTTCGTCTACTAATCGCACGGTTTTGCGGTGCGGTTGCAAAACACAGACACTAAACTTATTACAGTGAACAGAGACGTCAATGAACGAACGGACAGATCATAACTTTGCGAAAATAAATGAAGTTGTCGCTCGAGGAAAGACTAGAACCAAGGACCTCTTGTTCCGCAGCTGCTCACGCCAACCACGGGACCACGGCGCTCCTGGGCTCAGAATATCCTTAATGTTGCCTATCTTGCGCATGGGCTACTCAGTTTGTATATTTTGCTTATTTTTTTCATAGTTCCACACAACTTCTTCCTGGTTTCTCGATTGATCTGTGTACCGTTTTTCAAGGCCTATCCACTGTGCCAACTTATAACTAAATCTGAGGGGGATGCGATGGGGAGGTTCCCTTGTTAGCATTCGACGTCATATATCCTGAACTGCGTGTTGTACATGCATGATGAGGCAGTTTTCAAGCATTTGAGTGTTTCAGTGTTTATGACGTCATATCGCCTGAACAATGTGTCGTACAATGTCATAATTTTGGTGATACATTCAGCTGTAGGTGTGAATGCCGCCTGCAAAATGTGTCACGAATACAATTATTAGTAAATAAGTAATAAATTAAAAAGGTATGCCTGATGCCGCAGTTTTACTGCATGAACAGCTAAAATGTAGTAAACTATTAATTTTTTTTCCTTTCATCATTTTATGGGAACTGTCAGCGACAAAAGGTTCATAAAGGTTTGAAATTATGTCTAAAGTTTGTTATAAGTCAAGGAGTGCTCTCATTCTCAAATTCTGGATAAATACAGTCTGGCTTTTTGCGTGTCGTGAGCTACGCTAATTTCCCCCTCCCCCCCCCATCCCCACACCCCACTTTGATAGGTAGGTGGTTCTTAACAGCACAGCGATTGTTTGTTGACAATAAGTGATGTGTGTGCCAAGTTCGACATTTGCCCACTTGTTCAGAAGGTGATGTGGAACATCCACCCAGACATACGCTCATACGTTCACTTCTAACAAGTTGCATGTGTTTAGTCTTAGAGACAAAATCATTGAAAACGTTTCAAAGCTATGATCGCATAAATATATGTTTATTTACAACAACCGTTTTCGACAGATTTTGTTGTTATCTTCAGGTCTCAAGTTTGTCGAAACTGTTTGTGGTAAATAAAGTGTATTGAAGCCTGTTGTAGTAAATGAAGAAATACTTAGCAGGTGAAACAGATCGCTCCTTCTGGTATCTCAACATGAGAAAATTCAAAGCAAGTAGTTATTGGACTCTGTCTTGCTATCGTCATAGTTTAAGGTTCCCTCTTAGATCTGGTTAGCCAATGACAGGTAACCACTCGCAGATTTTGTAAGTGACTGTGGTGGAGGAAGTTCACTATCTGTGGACTAGCGCTATAGATATAAATGTTAACTTAACAAATCTCATAGTCTCCACTGCATGTGTCTGCATTCAAGTGTGCGCACAATTTAGAACTTTAAAATTTAAGTAAATATTTTTGACTGTATGCTCCGTCCAGAGGATCATTATTCGATATATTTTGTATCCGGAGATGTCTATGGCAAAGCTCTCAAGCAGTGGATCCCATTCTTCAGAGCTGGAGAATACCTGTGTAAGGAACTAATAAAAAAAAATAAATAAAAAAAATGAACCGACTTACTCTGAAATCGTAACAGAAGGAAGGAGTCGTGCGACATAAACGGAAGGTGGCTGGTGTGTTTCTACATCTGAAAGACGATGTTCATTCAAATTTATCGCCAAATTTGGCGCATAAGAGTGCCTCTAGTAGCGCCACAGTGAGGACGCAAATCAGGTTTGCTTTAAATACACGTTGTAATGGTCATGAGCGTCTGTTACTTTTGAGACTGGACATAGTGAGTTGATGTTAGTCAAGAATGCCTTTAAGGTGACAAAGACTCCATTATCAACAACTCACCGAGTTTGCACAGGGTCGTGTAACAGGGCTACGAGAAGCTGGATGTGCCTCCCGCGATACTGCAGAAAGACTTGGCACGAATGTAGCCACTGTACATGAGTGCTGGCAGTGATAGTCAGGACAACGTATGGTCACAAGAAAGCCGGGCTCCAGACGGCCACCTGGCACTATCGAGAGGGCAGCTCAACGTGTTCGGCGTACGGCTCTGGCCATCATTATGCATCTGTAGTAGCAGTTGGTACCCCAGTGACACAACGAACTGTTACAAACCGGTTGCTTCAAGAACAGTTCCAAGCTAGTCGCTCTGTAGCGTGCATTCCACTGGCCCAAAGCATCGCCATTTGCGAGTTTGGTGGTGTCGAGCGATGGCTAATTGGGGGGAGGAGTGGAGGTTATGTTGTGTTTTCTGACGGAACCCGGTTCTGCCTGGGTGCCAATGATGGCCGTGTGTTGGTTGGAGGGAGGCCATTTGAGAGTCTGCAACCAACCTGTCTGCGTGAGTGACACAATGGACGTACACCGTGAGCCATGATCTGGTATGACAGGAGGAACACGCTCGTGGTTATCCCACATATCCCGACTGCAAATTTCTGCGTCAATCTGGTGATTCGACATGTTGTGCTGCCATTCATGAAAAGCATTGCTGGGGGAAGGGGGAGGGGGAGGTTGCCAGCAGGATAACGCTCGCCCACATACCCCTGTTGTAAACCAACATGATGTACAGAGTGTCGACATGTTGCCCTGGCCTGCTCAATCACCCTATCTGCCACCAATAAAACTCATATGGGACATCATCGAACGAGAACTCCAGGGTCATTCATAACCAGCATTAACCGTCCTTGTGTTGACCGACCAAGTGCAACAAGCGTGGAACTCCATCCCACAAACTGACGACCACCACCTGTACAACATGCACGTTTGGACGCTTGCAGTCATCATTCTGGCGATTGCACCGGTTATTAATGTACCAGCTTTTCACATTTGCAATGGCTTATCTAGCGCTTACATTAATCTGTAAGTGTTAGTTAACCACTTAAACATTTTACCTAGACAAATGTATTCCCAAAATTTAATTACTCAACGTTAATTATCTTTTGGTGTTTTCTGCCGTGATTGTAGTTAACGTTGTTGAGCATTCCAAACTACGGAGGTACCTCGCACTTAAGACAATAAGACAAAGAGTCTGCGGTCTCGACGTCGTGCACTTGTGTTTTAAGGTGGAAAGCGCAGGTTAGTGATGACAAGACAAATGCGAGTGTAGGTTTAAAATATACCCTCTCTGTTTTCGCAGCTCACTCTGTTACCGATGAATATGCCCATGCCGATCCACTGGCAGGTAAGTTAAGTGGGTCCCCCAACTCGCTCTCCTCACCTAATCCCGTCTCCTTTCTGAACTCATCAAAATTTTCCCCTCATTTCGTCACACACAATCAACAACGCTGATTATACAGGGTTAAGCACCTACAACTTGTGACTCAAATATTGCGGGAATGGAAAGTGCTATTGATGAACGGGTTTCGCTCAATGGATTGGTAGTCAGCCGTTCATAATGAAAGCCAATAAACAGCTTTTAGTAATAGTTAGAAAGTTTATTTTTTGTGAAAACATACACTTTTTAAATGAAAAACGCCTATTGCCATTATAGATTAAAAGTATGGTAAATTAGAATGTCAGTGGCGTTTGTTACAGGTTTCTTGAGCGAGTCCTTTTTGGGATATCATATTTTGAAAAGTTTCCACACTGACACTTGTTTGTGTCGTT
Source organism: Schistocerca cancellata (assembly GCF_023864275.1). Taxonomy (NCBI): domain Eukaryota; kingdom Metazoa; phylum Arthropoda; class Insecta; order Orthoptera; family Acrididae; genus Schistocerca; species Schistocerca cancellata. Next base: position 179,128,288 of record NC_064628.1, on the reverse strand, counting down.
CAACCTGCGGGAGGTACGATGTTGTTGTGTTTGCTTACAGTTTACTTGTGTGTTCTTTGAGTGCACTGCGATTTACTAATCAGTTAGCCTGTGACAGTCCCAGTAGCAGGTCGTGAGTGGACGATGGGTTTTACCAATGGATAAAAAGCTGAGGTGCCCATGGTGTATGGAAACGGTAGAAAGAATGCAGCTCACATATACATAAATCACTTGGAACTAAAGTTATTTTGCAACCGAAAACTCTTCCAAAAGAAAACTGAATCTTATAGGAGATGTGTAGACGACACACTACTGTTAGACATAACAATAGCGACATAACAGACATTCTAAACTACTTCAATAAATCACACTTACCAAGGGACATGAACGAGACAAAATCATCAGTTACCTGGATTGAAATATTGCAATAAACAACAACACATGCCCATTCAAAATGTTTGGGAAAATAGAGTGACTGACACAACAATCCCCTCTACTTCATCTCACCCACACTTCCACAAGCAGGCAGCAAAGAGGTCATTGCTACAAAGGCCAACTAAAATACATTTGAATCAAGAAATAAATAGAGTGAAACAGTTTGCAGTTGCTAACGATTATACTGATTCCATGGTTGTCCCAGTCTTAGATAAAGTAGAGAAAGACCCAAACACATAGTGCTCCACAGAGGGAAAAGACAAAAGCTAACATATATCTAGCGTCTCTTACGTTAGATATGTACCACAGAAGATTGCAGGTATCCTCAAAAATCATGAAGTAGAAGTTGGGTTTTCCACATCAAATCAACTACAGTAAAAACTAATACATAATGTAAGGACTGTTTTGTTCAAACCAACTTCCAGGATGATGACACCTTTACGTTTCTTATTTAGAGAGCTGTTTAGTATTATGATCTAAAGAAGAAAAATGTAACAATCATCTATTAGTTAACGTGATGTCTTTTAGTCCTTATTGAATGCAATAGATTCCACTTGTACTGATATAAGGTTCTCCAGAGAATGTTTATGATGCCTAACTCATCACGAGAATTGAAACAGACCGCATTCAGATACACTCTAATTACAGGTATCCATCTTAGAGTCCATTTATAAAATTATAGCATAAATACTAATCCTTGTTTGTCGAAGAATTGCGGATAGAGCTTCGAAGAAAAATTAAGGGTAAAAAACCACGTTTGGAATACCACCCAGGTATGGTTCAAAGCACGGAAAGTATGGAGATTAAAGCGTATCGGTATCTCATATGAGCAGTAGATACATCTCTCATCGCAGCTAGACACAACTACAATTGTTCCACGTTCGTAATTAACGATACAGTATTCGACTAATGAAAAGAATGTACTTACCAATAGGAACTGATATAAATATCAATTAGGTACTGCAGCCGGAAAAAAGGCAAATGAAGTTTGGATATGCACGCAATATTACTTAAGTAAAGCAAACAAACTTTCAGGTAGTGTTCGAATTTCTCTCTTCACGAACTATGGTACTACGGACACTGGCGTACCACTGTCTCATGCTCTCGGTCGAAGGTATCAGGTGTGATGCAAACTTCTTCAGACGCTGCGATCTTTCCTCGGCTAGACCGTGGATATTAGAAGCATGAAGCATTCTACGAGGGCGTGCTGAAAATTAATGCCTCCGAGTTTTTTAAGGAATACTCTTAAAGCTTTTGAAATAAAACAGACCTAATTAACATTCTACATCTTTATCCATTGTCTACACATTTGGAGCCCTCTGCCACTAGGAGTCTTCATATTGTAGCGTATAACGTGGCAGTATGTAGCGCAATTATGCCGGTGCGTGAGAAACAGCATGCTGAAATCGAGTTCGAATTTGAAGAATTCGTCCGAACATGGAGCACCTTCTCCTTTAACATGACAAAGGCTGACCACACACAAGCGCTGCGACATACGCAACAGTCAGACGCCTTCTGGTAACAGTCACCGATAATCCTCCATATAAGCTCGATTTGGTCTATCCGATTGTTATCTGTTTCTAGAACTTAAGGAACGCCTTCGAAGACCGCACTTTGATAGTGACGAAGCGGTAACCTGAGGTGAGGTTGCGGCTCCGTCAACAAAGTCAAACAAAGTACAGGAACGGTATTAACAAATGGGTCTCTCAGTGGGAGAAGTGGTGTTCGTCGCCAGGGCGACTATGTTGAGACATAAACATGTAGTCATGAATAATGAAGCTGTAGAATGACAACAACGTTTATTTCATTGAAAAAGCTTTGAATGTTTTCATATAAAAAGTTCGGAGGCATTACTTTGTAGCACGCTCTCGTCTACACTATACGCGGTTACGCTAATAGTGGGTCCTTGATATTCCATTTGAGCTGTATACCTGATTATAGCAAAACCGCTAGTGTCAAAGTGAAATTTCATGGGCTACAACATGTAGATGACAGACATCGCCACCGACTGTAGCGCAATGGACAGAGAATAGACTGGTCAAAATGGCGAAATTCAAATTCAGTACTGGACAATAACAATCGATTTGCAGTCTAGAGCCGTTCCACACGGGAGGCCACACGGATCTGGATGCAGTGAGCCGCTTTCCGCCGCCGGTCTTAGTCGCTCACTACAGCTGGTCTTTGTCTCTCAGAGCCGAACTCCCGTCCACTGCAGCTGTCACGTGGTACCTAAAACGAACTGTTGCCTGTTGGCATACTGTTTCTAGTCCTAGTCAGTAACAAACAGTTTCCTGTAGAGGAAGCAGCTGTTGTTGCTGCCACAGTTGTTATGAAGAAACGAAAAGTACAGAAAAGAAAGAATTGGTGCCACCCAATAATGGGTTCTCGATTGTGCATAGGAGCTTTTCAATGCCTTCACGGGACACTTCGAGGCGTTCCCGGGAAATTTTACAATTTCTGTCAGATGTCATTAATTTTACTCGATGAACTGTGTGCAGTATTGAAGTCTTTCTTTCGGCTGGTGGATGCCAACATGAGGAAGCATATAACAGTGGAAGAGAGAGTGGCTGTTACTCTGAGGTTGGTGCAAAACAAACTTCTTTGTTGCAAAAACATAGGACATTTTATTAGAATTGTAACAAGTTATTTGTCATAGATACAAATGTCATCCAACATAATAGAATCTAAGGTAAGTTTTTCCGAATTGTACGCAGTTGAAGTATTGTACGTATAAACGAAGCAAGACGTTTTTTCAAAGGCTTAGCACTGACGAATTATCAGATTGGTTTTCGATTTCTGGAGTGGGGTGAGAGTGCTGCTTACGCTAAATGAGGATGGATAAAACGATGTCGGGCGATTTATTTCAAAGGCATTTGTGGAAAACTGCTGGGATGGGTAAAAAGCAACTGGACGAACGTCACAGTGTTTTGCTGTGCGAGCTGCAAACTTTGCATAACCTGCATGATGTGTAGTCGTAAAAGCCACCCACTTGCATTATTTCACGTTTTGCCTGAAGCTTACAGTATTTTGGCAAGCTGAAAGTCCTTTACCAAAGATAATAAAAAAGTTTATCCTCATCAGCTGATGCTGCTCTGTACTCTTACCTATTTTGAGTGCTTCGGTGTAAAAAATTACACAATTGGTCTACGTCTGATTTTGGTATTTGGTTTGTAATCCTTCTTGTTTTTGAAGGGATTGGATCTCCCTCACTAATACTAACTCGCGATTCAGCGCTATCACCTTCAAATTTGTTGTTCCTGATCGTGTCATCTTCTTCACATAACATATGTTCTGGAGTTATTCATGTACGTGGCAGAATTAAAAAAAGAAAGTAATTCGAATGCATTCAGTTCTTTAGAATACTATAATATACGAGCACCGTATATTTTGCTTACTTACATTTTTTGCTGAATAACGTGTGATAAAAATGGCAGGATGTCAGAATAAATGCATTTAGTTCTGTCAGTTGCTGCAGAACCAATCTCTGATCTCTAGATCTTTAATATACCTCACGTATGATAATCTGATCCTTACACTTCTTTTGTATATCCTCCCCTAAAAATGTGTTAGCTGTCATTAATATATTTGTGTAGAACTACTCTCCTTATAGGTAGTTGGCATCATTTATGAGTCAGCAATGTACCGAAACTGCGTGCGGAGGCCGACAAGCGGCTCACTTCACCCCGTGCGAAAGTCCCCATAAATGTGTGATGCGAGTAGCGGGCGATTTACTTAACAAGCTACACTGCGGCTCGATGAGCCGAAGTCGAAGCTCTCAGTCAGTTTCTCGTGTGAAACGATCCATAAGGTCCAATGTAACGCTAATGGCTTCAGCTCACTGCAACTGGATGCACGCTCTCCTGTGTGAAAGGGACTTTGCGATCCAGAACCACCTCCTCGTTATGCGTTATAGTAGCTATCGCTCCCAGTTTATATCTGTACTAGTCACACATCAATGGCTATTGACAATAGACATTAGAAGTGGCTTAAGAACACGGCTTGAGAGGGGTCGCTTGTCAAATTACACCTTTGACCAGACTGCTAACGTACTCCTGTATAGGGGATGTTTGTAATAGATCAAATGGGACCAGTGGTAAGCTAAACAATATCTCTTACTAGAGAATGTCACTGGAAAGTACTGTCTTATCATGTACATTCATAGTTCGTCTGTAGCATCCCTTAGCATTTGTGCCTCTATTCCACTGCAGTCACCTGGCCTTAATCCTTCTAACCACACCAGGGACGCTATCAGCAAAATGTGGATGTCCGGAACTCGAACGGATATCAACGACTTGTGGTCATGGATAACGACCGTTTCCTAATACATTGTGCGTCTCGTGGGGCAGTACCACAACATGTCGCCGTCACTATTAAGTCAAAAGTGGTGTTAAGGCTGCTACGTGGATGTCTGCTGTTCAATAAAGCATGAAACCAGCACCAAGTAGACTGTTGAACCGAAACATGAAGACCACTGCCCATCTTGACCCTGAATGTCAACTGGTGACGTATATGATACGATGACAGCATTTACCATAACAGAGACGAAAAGTGAACCATATTAGAGACAGGACGGGCCGAAAACGGGGAAATTTACTAACATAAGCGACTTTGACAAAGGGCACATTATTCTTGTCTGGCGCTGGGAACGAGCATCTCGGAAATGCCGAAGTTGGTCGGCCGTTAGCGTGCATCTAGCGAGAGCCTCTATGGAATGCGTTTGAAGGACAATGATGCTACGAGTAGCCGACAAGGTGTTGGACGTCTGTGCGTCGACACAGAACATGAATCTCGAAGGCCTTCCTGCTCTGTAAAAGAAAAGATAGGTGACGGCAGAGTGCGGCAGATCTGACGAAAGACAGCAGTACTGGTGCTGGCTTACCATTTAGCGCACATAGTACGACAAGGGTCTCCACGGCAGACGATCCATACATGTTCCCACATTTACATAACGTCGTCATTTACGTTTACTACGGGCACTGGATCATCGAGACTGGACCTTTGATCAACTGAAACGTGTCGCTTGGTCGGATGAATCTCGTTTCTTGTTACATCGTACCGATGCTCATACCAATATCCACGCGAACGGTTACTCGGATCCGTTTACCACGCCAAGGAAAAAGCCAGGGTAGTGGCATTTTATGGGGGCCATTCACCTGGGCTTCCATGGGGCCTGTAGAGGCGAAACAAGTGCTATATCATTGTAAGAGGTACAGAGACGAGGGAGTGAAGTTTACCCCAGTTCACTTCCACCAGAGCCAGGTCGTCATTACGCGCCGGTGCCTAACATTCAACGGATTGCACCATAATCTAAGAGTGAAATTAAAAATTAAAATAACTTTTCCAAACTTCGTCAGTGTACGCTTAAGCATATTAATGTTAACACTGTTAAGTCTCAGAACGATCAAATGAACATGTTAGGCAAAATATACGATCTTAGGGAAAAAGTGGTGCTAAATAATAAAGCTAGAAAGCTAAAAAATTGTCAGAATATGCAAAGGCATGTCACAATTAAAAGTTACTGATCTCCACTTGATCGTGGTAATATTTTGGCCAAAATAGGCGTTTTTACGAGAAACTGAAGGTGGTAAATATTAGACGCGTAAAGATGAAAATTCGTATGTAAGGTAAGTTACATGTAAAAAGATTATATATGTGACAGCAATAAGATACCTCTATTAGTTTTCGAGATATTTACTAAAAACCACATTTGCAGTGAAAACGTCCTTATTCACGGTAGATTAAGTATAATTTGTGTTCGTAACAGGAAGTTCTAATAACAGCACTCGATTACATTCATGCAATAACACAGCTGTTCCAAGTTTCAAAACTGTATTGTAAATAACAATCGCTAAAAGGAGTCTTAAAGAGATGAACAATATAGCGAATATGAGGAATAGAGGCCACCTAACCCATCGCAGGGGTCACAGCAGAGAAAATTCAAACAGGAACTGATACACAGCCACTTCGGCCTCAGCTAAAAACTATGCCGCAGAAACTAGCGGAACAAGCGATATTAACCTGTAAGAATACGAAGATACAAGAGGACTGCTATGGGAAGAGAGGGTGCATTATGTAAATAGTCTCCATGGATGAACTGTTTAATGTAATTTAATGTTGATTTGGTGTTGCTTAGCATAATTTTCTATTTGTTCTTTTTCAGTGTTATTTTGTGTGTTTGTCATTTCCATTAGTTTTCAGCAAGAGTCCTTATTGAATGTGATCAAATGAGTTGCGTATTTGCGACATCGTCGCTCCAACATTCACTGCAGGTGGCAGATTGAATTAAAATTCCGTTGCTAGTTATATCTTATGAACAATTGGCACTTTTTGTGACATGCAAAAACCAGGCACGTTGCGATACTGAGTGCTCCTAACAACTGAGTACTGCCATTATGGTTTTGGAACTCAGTTGTCTGATTTCCGCTCCCAGGAGAGCAAGGAGATCTGTCTTAATTTGACAGCAATTAAGCATTGTATGGGTACACTGTCGTAGCACTCTCGTAGAAGAGCGTTGAGAAGTATCACCATGACCAAAGAAATTATTTCTGTTTACTTTCCGTGGTTTCTTGTACACTGCCCAAGGGACAGATGTACGTCACTTTATGTTTTTCGTGATGTCAAGACGGTAAATCGTGCCATAGAACATGTGTGTCTCGATCTTCGGATGTGTTTCGTATGGTGTTAGAGGTCCACGCCTTGGGCGCGTGTCGACGCTACGACTCGATGTGTTACGAACAATCGCCTGTCATGTGGTGTAGCCTGTCTCGTGGTGGAATTCTGCCAGCGCCATGTGATCGCCATCGGCGAAATATTGTGTATGAGAAATTAGCACGGACAAGTGCAAGTCACAGCAGAGTGGCGAACCCCAGACCCGGAAATAGGAAGCAGAAACGAAATCATGGACCGTGGATGAGACTTATGTATAATGTACTGTGCTTGTGTTTCACTTCAGCAGCAGCGATCCTGACACAGGAGACAGGAGGCGTCCTTGTCCTATGTAAAATTACGTGTACACAATCACAAAATGCCACTACAAAGATTTGAGGCATATCACCAGCACCTGGGTGAGTAGATGCACTTCCTGACCACTTCAGCGTCAGCAGACAACACTACCAGACATCGAAAAATAAAAGAGGCGTACACAGGGAAAAAAATACATGAAATTTTGCTTCAGAAGTATTAATAAAGGCATGCAGTAGTACCAGCACAATAAGTTAGTGTTTAGTATTGGGAGAAGTCTGCACGTTCCGTGGAGGTATAGAGGTAGCGCCAGCGTAAAATTAGGGTGCATGGCAGGAGAGAACTAGTCAAAAAGCTAATAAAAACACGTGCACACACAACAAAGACGCCTCACACCACATATTTTACGTCCATACAACATTAACAGGGCCCTTCAGTCATTAAATTTATTTTTGGATGTTGCGTAATTAGTAATATTACATAAAAATTAAGAAAAAAATTTACTCTTCACTATTTTTTTCTGTAAATATCGATGTAATGACATTTGTGAGACAGTATGGCACTTGACAACACTTGAGGATTGTCCAGACTCGGGAAGAAACACATCAGACTGGATGTCACGGCCCACGCCAGTCAGGGAGAGGCAAGTGGAGCGGGCAGAGTAATGCATCAGCTGTAGCAGCCCTGGTGAGGGGGACCACCTGCAGCGACAGAACCGGCCGCTGCCAGCTGACGCTCCTACGTCACACTGCCCGGTCATCTACAAGTGGAGGCGACACATCTGAAGCCAGCACAGACAGCCGGATGCCACTATGTGCTGGCAACAGCCCCCTAGTGGACAATGACCCGCCATGCCGCTAGGTGAGGGACAAGCGAGTCGCATGGCACCACAGTTGATGCGCGTGCTGAGCCTAACCAACTCACAGGGCGCTAAGAGTGACATCGACAAAAGGCGAGCTAATCCGATGTCCCGCACTGGCAGGCACATGTTCCAATGCAGAGGTGAACGGGAAGAATAGGGCTGTCCCATATCCCACTAACGCTGAATGAATTTTTATACCATGGGGTGGGTTGCACGTCAAAGGCGACACTGTCATGCCAGTCCCTGACAGCTGACTGCGGCCTAACCAGGATGAGGCCACGGGCCCAGCTGCAGTTCAGAAGTTGCCAAAGATGCCGAATGCTGCCAAGACGCCAGATGCTGCCGAGACAAGAGGGAACGCCTGACACGTCTGCCGCCACTTCCACCATTTCATGAGCTGAGGGAAAGGCCATTCCACTCAGGCACATATTGCGGTTCTTCAGTTCTACCAGTCACGGTTTGTGAATGTGCATAAGTGCCATGTTCTCAATTCATGTGACATTTCCAATTGCAAAATTTGTCTCCCCAGGGACCCTTGTGGAGGGAACGAAATGATACCTCTCTGTAATATCATTATGTAATATCTCTCTGTGTCTTTGTATGTATCAATTGAACTGTTTTGATTGTGAGGTTTATGTATTTTCTGCACATTTATTAATGCTCTCGACGATGATTATGTGCCTGTATTTGTTTTCATGTCGTAGAAAATAATACAGAAATTTACACAACTTAAGTAATATGACAAACGAATTACACATCTTATCTCCTTGTTGATTGAGAATTTGAGAATGAATCTGCTTGATGATTGAGACCAAATGAGTGACAGAGCAGTGGTTAATCAAGGAGCAGAGAACAGTTCATATTCCAGAACATTGTAGATGATTAGGGACATTAGACGTCTGTGACCTCAGGATATGGTGTCAATGAGTACATTTCTTTGTTACAAGGCCTTTTAACCACCTATCAGATGTTTAATGGAAGTCTGTGATGTAGCAATGACCCCTGGGTCAAACATAATTCATACTACTCACAGCAATGTTTACATGTATTCTTGCTGGCTTGCAGCTTCATCTAAGTGAATTACCCTTGGAATGAATGAGGTCAAGCTAGGATGTTTTTTAGCCATGGGAAATCCTGATTGGCAAAGTTACATTTTTGACACACATATCGGTTATCAGGATGAGATTCTCCTGCTATTTTCAATTATTTCGTCTGGTTTGTGTCACGCTAAACAATACTGAAGTGAGATACTACTCATGTAGAAATCAACAGCAGGTAGGGTCAGTGAGAGAGTATAAGTAACTCTCTCACCTATTTTTGCATACAGAAAATTATTAAAGATTTTATTACAATCTGATGCACTTTGAGCGAGACTCTAGAAAGTGAACGGCCTGAGCAGAAATTGACGGAGCCTGGTAGGGCACTAAAAGCAGGAGGTATTTTTATGATTTTCGGTCATAGAAAGGACTTGTTCGGAGTTGAAAGCAACTGGCGGTGAGCCCACATCTTAGTAAATCTTGCCTGACAGGCCCACAGTCGTACAGGGCAGACAGGGCAGCCCCTCATTAAGGCAGGGCTCCAGTAGAACAATGCTGCGATACCTGCCATGGCACCAGCAGAAACCTGGGCAGGGGCAATGGTCCGAAGGAATGCGTCAGTCCAGTGGGGTGTAAACCAGACATTGTGTGCAGAACCATGCGTAATAAAAATTCACATGCTTACGTGTTTGCCGATAGTGCAAGTAGGACAGTAAACCACTTCCCTCAGCCGCCTCTGTTGTATAAGAAAACTCTGGCATCTGAGAAACGTTTAGAGACAGAATATTTGTTACACCTCACAGCTAGGATTAGCAAGCTCCAAGGCACAGGCGATTTAGATAAAGCTCTTTGAGATTGTATCAGTTCTGTTGTTGCCATGAGAAGGGACACAACTTCGGAGAAAATCATCTCTTCCCCCCTGTGTGAAAACTAAAAAAAACCAGTAAATGGCGGTTTCCTTTTTTTTTAGAGACGCAGGTTTTTTAACTCTTGCCCTGCTTCGACATGAGTTTGTGCTGTCGTGTGGGAGGGAAGTCTCTAGATCTCTGTGATTTTCTTAAGATGGGGTGAAGGCAGTATCATTTGTGCACTTTGCAGGAAAACGAAATTTTTTTCTGGAGAAGTGCAAAGCACTGGGGTGTGGGACTTTGGTCTGGAAAGGGACTTCTAGTCGAAGCTCTGGCATGTGTGGTTGGTACTTGGGATCTGTCCTGAGACTGACTTCACTTGCGTGTAATTTAGACTGGGGAGCCTGTGATGAAGTTCTTACTGTACCGACAGTGTGACAGTGGCTACTCGTTTGCTGAGGGCACACTTATTCGTTTTTGGTTTACCAGTCTTGACGTTTGGTGTCCTTGTGCGCTCTGTCGTATAAGTGAGCCAAATTGGTCTTTGGTACGACCAGCAAACGGGTGTATCACACACTGAACCCTACCATGATTTCAGGACTCTGGCAGAGAGTAAATTGCGATCCATCTGCCTGAATGCCAGACCGTGAGATATTTTCATTTCTTTAGTGACCGCAATCGATTCACAGGTGCCGCCGCCACGTCTCACCTCCTCCGCCGCACACATCTCGCCAACTGCAAGTCACGTCGCCACACGAAGTAAACACAGGAACATACTGCCGCTCCGGAATTGTCAGGGCGTACACATCTTAATCGCCACTTGCTCTCAGCTGCACCTATGTAGAGAAACTTCAGTAGATTTGATCAATCAAAGTTTGCTCAGCTTCAGACCAATTCAGCTTGCGTTATCCACATTTTTACTTGACTCACTGATCACCTAGTTAAACTGCCTTTGCCAACCAGGATCCACCCATTGAAGCATTAAATCAACTGTTACTTTTTTCGGGCACTCAATCTATAACTTGTTTAGTATAATTTATGTCTTGTTTAGGAAAATAAATGTTGTTAGTACACTACATTTTGTCAACATTCTCAATCAATTAAGTAGTCCAAACCAGTTACCCTTCAAGGGCTTCTCTGAAATGTTATTAGTGCTGTTTCAGGTAACGACATTATTATTATGATTAGAGGTTTTATTTATTTTGTGCTTGCGAACTTTTACAGAATACATCAATACCTAAAACTCCAAAAACATTTATTTTTATAATCGTAATTTCCGATCCTGCTGAGTAGACAGGAAGTATGAACATTTTCTTTCAGTGAAAAATAGTTTTCAGTTCTTATAAACGCCGACGATGGGTGTTAAACACCCACAGACAATTTTAATGTGAACTTTGTTGCGAGCCAACTGCATCCGTACTTGATGTCTTCCCTGTTGTTGATAACATCTTCTGGCGGGATAATTGTTCATGTCACAGTTACAGAATCGTGCTATAGTCTTTTGAGGAGCATGTCAGTGATGTCATATTGTTGTCTTGGGCACGAAATTAGTTTTATCTGAACCCGATGGCACACATCTGGGATCCTATGGGGCGCCAGTCCCACACCCGGGAACCAACGGCCCTTAATTTATGGAAATGGTATGAGCATAGACATTTCGTGCCACATATCTCAGGAAAACTACCAAGGACTTATCGAATCGATGACATACAGAATAGCTGCTGTAATGTAATACAAAGCTAGATCAACATGGCGTTACGTAGGTGATCATAACGTTTCCAGTTATCAATGTGTTTCATAAACATTTCACACTCTGAAATTATTAGTAAGGAGGTATAGTGAACAAAACCCTTGGCTGTTACATCGAAAAGTCTTTTGTAAGTAGAAACATGAAGCCATGCAATATTGCTCTAATATATTCAATTACGCAGACTTTCCAGGTGCAATGGCCTGATGATACTCTTTTCGAAAATGCAGCTGGATAATGTAGTCATCTTGACTCAATATTTCAATAGAGCAAGTGGCCTCTACCTCCAGATGCGTACGCTGAAGCACAGTCTCGTCGGAACTGTGTTTCCAACAGGATCGACGGCTTCTTTGTACACCTCGGCGGGCTCACCACTTGGGTGCGAGCAACAGTGTTGCTGCCCTCAAGCCCAAGTGAACTAGTGGCGCACTTGTGTAAGAAATAAGCAAACCGAAATATCGGTAGTGAAACCCTAACTAAAAGACTCCGGTGGTCGAAATTAAGACCATTGTTGTTTAACATCAGACAAAAATGGACTCCACGTCTTATTTAAAGGAAAATCCTTATCCCTATTAATAAAATCATCAACTAATCGAATTTCAAAGCATTGCTTTAGAACACATTCCCGGTAACGGCGAGCAGCTAACATTTGCGTCTCATTACGTAACATCTTATGTCGCTCAGTAAGAGTTCTGCTACTGTGGATTTCACTGACTGGAGCAAACGAGCGTGACGATGGTGGTCTACACATCGGTCCTAAACAGTACGGATAGTTTGGCCAATGTAAGTCATCCTACAATAAAAACGAAACCATTGGAGGATGCTTGTAAATATGTTGCTTTTTTAACTTTTTCTGGAAGTATGTCATGGAAAATCTCAAGAATTTTAAGAAGATATGACACGAAAAGTGTGTTTATGCCACCTCTAAAAGATGACATGGGACTGAGGGTTGTGGAATGGCTTTTTATATTGACCAAACTATCCGCACTATTCAGGACTAATGTGTAGAACACCACCGTCATACTCGTTTGCCCCAGGCAGAGATAACCTCAATGGCAGAATAGTGGCTTAATGAGTGACGTAATATGTTTTTTAATGAGACGCAAATGATCGCTCTTGCTTCCCACTACTGGGAACGTGTTCTAAAGGAATCCTTTGAAATTCGATTATCTCATAATATTACTAACAGGGATAAGGATCTGCCTCTAAGTAAGACGTGGAATCCAATTTTATATGACATTAGACAACGACGGCCTTCATTTCGGCCAGCTGATTCTTTTAATTATTGCTCTGTTAACAATATATTACCTATTTCATTCACGCGCGATTTGCCAGTTGACTTACGCTTGAAGGCAGCAGCATTGCTGCTCACGCACACACGGACGGCCGAACCCCAGTGTACAAAGGAGCCACTGATTCTGTTGGAAACTCAGTTCCGGCATACTCACGTGAAGATGGTGACCCATTGATCCGTTGAAATATTATGTCAAAACGACTACACTGTCGGCTGCGTACCCGAAAAGAGTATCATTTGCTTCAATACAGTTTAGCATCTGGAATTTAGACGTTTGAGTCATTTTCGCGTATGTGGCAGCGACAATCGTTAATTTAGATTTATCGAAAGAAAGCGGAAAGCGATCGAAATTCTGGCGCCGTCAAAACTATCGCATAGAGGCACCAATCCAAGATGACTAGGGCAGAAGGAGTTACAACTTGAATATTGTAATCATGTGTAAATGTATGCAGTTTGCATCGGTTATAAAGACATGAAGAGTTTTGCACAGGGTAGATTAGCGAGGAGACGTGCATCAAATCAGACTACAATGAAGATCACAAAAATAGTCACTCATATTCTTACTGAAGTTAGAGTTATACAAACTGTAATGTTAGCTAGAATGTATACGAAATAAATTGAAACAAAACCTTGAAGTGAGTTTCAGTATAAGATTTGGTTTTTATGCCAAGTGCAAGGGTTTGGCGCGTTGGCAACAAGTGTTCGGTACGTCTCACCATGCACCAGAGCCGCGGCCCGGACTGCTTCTTGCAGAGGCCGGCAGTTCTCGCCGCTGCCCGTGGTGGCGCCACCAGCTGCGGTGTCGGCAGACCCCCGTCAGTCGCCGTCGACATACTGCGGCCCATGCACCGGTCTGCCGACTCTGCAAAGCCACAGACGAGACCGTAATGTCGACAGGCAAGACGGGAACAAGCGTTTGGGGATACAGTTTGGTGGAAAATACTACACAATCTCGGCCAGTGTGGTATGTGACTATCATCAGAATACATCGTACACTGCTGATCCAATACCAGTACAGGTCAATATATAATACTATAGATAATGATCTACTTAAAAGAAGAAACAGTCCAAAATAAATATTTAAATATTAACATTAAAAGTAGCTAATACACGAGCATAAGAAGTGTTGACAGAGATAGGAATATATTACTGCTCAGAAAGAGCGAAAAGATACAGACTTCAGAGCAGACGAAGACGTAGAGCTCAAATATATAAAACACAAAATCATTGCTGAATACGCGTTAGAACAGTATATGCTGAGCAAAGTTTTTTTGGAAGTGAAAGACCCACTGGAATTTAACAGTCGTGTTAGGAGCTTGCTGCGAATCCAAAGATACTTTCATCACAGATTTAGACAAAGTGAAAGCCTAACTGACCTACAACAGGTGAACGAGGTCAAAATGAGCATGAGAAACATGCGTGAAGTGTTCAATAAATTTTAGAGTAGAGTTTCGCCAGCCGATCTGAGTGAAAATGCCGGGAAGTTTGGTCTTAGATAAAGTTAGTAAGAGGATAGATTAATCGTTCAGCGCTCACACTGACGCCGAAGCAGATGATGAAAGAGAGCATGCCGCAATACTGAATTCGGCCCTCCGATACTGTTTCACTTAGGTTCATCCTTTCAATCATCTCATCAATCCGAAACGGCAGATACCGAGAGAAATGGTCACGGAGTACAAGTAAAATTGCTCACTAGTGGAAAGGCATCTGTACGAGGTGACTTACTTGTCAGATTCGAAGAGATTATTCAAACGAACTTGCTACTGTTCCAGCATAATCTCAACTCCACAGTGTTACATTACTAACTTATCTCTGCTGGAAACCATTACTCACTACTAATAGACAGTCGGTTCTGCATGTGTGCATGTTTGGGTTTTAACGACGCTTAACTGTCTTGGCTTCATGTTATACGAATTAAATTCTATGAAATGAAATGTATCGACTGATGGAGATGAAACCAATAAAGATGCAGTGACAAGAAATTAAATCACTGAAAACCGTTTGCGAATGTCGACCTACACTGCAATGAATATAACGAAAGGAATGAAAAGTAATATCAAATCTGAACTACGGCCAGATTTCCTGCTTTTCACGAACATTGGACTTAACTTTGAGGCTAACTCAGATAGGCTAATTGGTCAAGCGAATGCCTGGTAAAAGTAGGTCTGGGTTCAAGTCTCTGTCTACGACTTCATTTGTGATGAAATAGTACACTGAGGTAACAAAAGTCATCGGATAGCGATAATCACATTTACAGATGGCGGTAGTATCGCGTACACAAGGTACAAACGAGAAGTGCATCAGCAGAGCTGTCATTTATACTCAAATGATTCAAGTGATGAGGTTTACGACGTGATTATGGCCGCACGATGGGCATTAACAGACCTTCAGTGCTAAATGTATTTGGAGCAAGACGCGTGGAATATTCCATTTCGGAAATCGTTAGGAAATTCAGTATTCCGTGATCAATAGCGTCAAGAGTGTACCGATAATACAAAATTTCGGGCATTTCTCTCACCATGGACAACACAGTGGCCGAAGGACTTCACATAACGACCGAGAGCAGCGGCATTTGCATAGAGTTGTCTGTGCTAACATTCAAATTACGTCATGAGGAAATAGTAGATATACCGCTAAACAACATGAAGAAGGCTGCAGAAAGGAGAACGAAATATCAACAAGGACAGGTAAACATTAAGAAGCTACAAGATGGATAGAATATCCTGCTTAAATCTCATTTTTTATCTTGTAAAAGCAAGAATCTTAGTCACAAATTATTTCTTGTATATAAGGAACCTTATAGGATTCATAGAATTGTACATGGCAGTCTTGTGAACACTGAAACAATTCGAACACAAGAGCAAGGGACTTCATCATGTTTCACATATCAAACCGTACATAGAATAATTTTATTTACTGAAGTTGTACCCAGATCCTTTTCTAAAATATTTCTCGCGTTACAGCTCACAGTAATAGCGATAAACAACGCTATCGCACCACATGTCAGAGCGACTCCTGTCATGCAGCATTGACAAGAATCGGGCGACTTTGGCCGCACAATGAACTTTATTTATCCTGCAACAAGTTGAGCGATTTGCTGTCACGACACTCACGCTAAACGGACTGCTACCAACTTCGAAATTTCATCTACAATCCGAATAAGAACAAATAATTTCTAATAAACTGAACATTGACAGTATTTTTTAAACCAGTTGTAGAGGATACATTGGTTATCAGCAGGGTGTTTTTCACTTGAAAAATATTTTTTGCCTATGTATAGCAATGATAATACAGATATATAACATTTTCTGCGACATTTGGTGAGGTATACAGGATGTTGGGATGGTAAATGTGTTGTCTGGAAAGAAGAGTAATAGGTATTTTGATGTAATAAGTTTTTCAGGATTATTGTGAGGTAGTGAAGTTGTGTGTACTGAAGTGAAATATTCACAATTAGAGCTATGAGATATTGTTTGTGTGTAAATAATTGGACGAAAACAAAGCAGAAAATTGTTATTTGAAGTGTATTTTGAGACAAAGACAGCAAATATGATTAATGTTGTAATACAATAATGAAATTTATGTTGCTGAGGTATACAAGATTATAATTATGAGATTTATGATGCATGCTGTAATCGAACGGGGTAGTGATTACGATGATTAATGCAGACCAACAGTAAGCGAGTAATGGTTAGGGGATTGGGACCCTGTTTCTTGTTATAGTCAGTTTTTATGCCATGTGACTACATTTCATGTTTACAAGTGTAAAAGGTAAGTTTATGAAAATATGTGATATTGGTGAATGAAGGAGATGCGACTTGAGACAATCCAATCATTCCTTTGATGTGAAGTTTATGATTATCTGATGCAAATTGTTCAATCTTTTACTAAACATTCAGTGTCATTTTTTCACTGGAACAGCACAACATGTAACAGTTATGCAGATTCTTACAGCAATTCGAGAAATGTACTTTTTTGCCTCCATTTGTGCACGAAAAATGTTTTGCAAAGATTAGGCTCAGCGTTAACTCCTATTCTATTTTGTGACACACTATTTTAGCATTTGATACTTTATTGAGCTTTTCGTGACTTGTCTTTGTGGTAGAGTCTATTTTATTATTTACAATGATGAGTGACATATTTTTCTAATTTTTGTATAGCAACATGCACACAAAATTTAACTTCTGCTTGATTCTGTAGTACTAATCTGCCTTATCTATGTCTAGCTCACAATCTTTACCTATGAGTGAGACGACTGTCCATCAGTGTATTCGTTGGGAAATTTTGGAAGTGAAAATGAAATTCATGACTCGCAAGGTGCGACATCGATAGACAATGCACTTAGAATGAGGAAAAAAAGAGCAATAAGAGAAAAGAGATGCAGGAAGTATGTGAAGATTTTTTTGTTTTACTTTTCAGCTTTATTCTTTTTGGCATGGCATAAGATAATATTCTTTATATATGTTTTCGTCTTAACATGTGAGACATTGCGGACTAACTTTCTTCTTGTATTTACATGTGATGTAACATAAACACATGCATTGCTTTAGCTTAAGAAATTATCGGGATGAATTTGCCTCTTACACTTCTACATCTACATCTACATTTATACTCCGCAAGCCACCCAACGGTGTGTGGCAGAGGGCACTTTACGTGCCACTGTCATTACCTTCCTTTCCTGTTCCAGTCGCGTATGGTTCGCGGGAAGAACGACTGCCGGAAAGCCTCCATCTCTCTAATTTTACATTCGTGATCACCTCGGGAGGTATAAGTAGGGGGAAGTAATATATTCGATACCTCATCCAGAAACGCCCCCTCTCCAAACCTGGACAGCAAGCTACACCGCGATGCAGAGTGCCTCTCTTGCAGAGTCTGCCACGAGTCATGTAATTTATTGAGTTTCTTTATTTTTAGTTATTTAATTATTTATTTAATCGAATGGGGCAATGATTATGATGGTTGATGTAGAGAGAGAGTAAGTGAGTAATGGTTATCTGATTGGGACCCTGTTTCTTGTTACAGTCAATTTTTATGCCATGTGGATTCATTTTATCTGCTTACATATTACCTGTATATATTATTACTATAAGATTTGGCGCCATTAGCATAATAATTATGTTAAGTGTAGTACTGTAGTGGACTCTCACTAGACATGAAAGACTTATAAGAATCCATAAAAGATGTGAAAGAAGGAAGCAAAGAGAAAAAGACGACAAAGGAAGTCATACAACATGTACTTGAGCAAAGAAATGGTTACATAGATAGATGAATTTGGGATGAAATGATTCTGTAGGGTAAATATAAGAAGAAATATGGTTAGGTAGGGCAAAAACTACAAACGGTTAGGTGGGGCAATGGAGATAAATTACACAAATCAAAAAAAGGTTTGCATCACTCTGATTCCCAGAACTCCTGTAGATAAACGTTTACTGTGGATGTTGTATCACAGACACAATCCCTTTGACTGTTCAGAGATGTCACTAAACTCGCCCAAAGATGTAAACAACCATGCATGAGCAGCGCTTATTAGACGGAGGGGGTCCGACAGCCGATCAGTTCCATTCATTCCACCAGGAAAGAGGTACACGGATCGTGTTATTTGTAGTTCAACCATGCCTAGACGGTCAACACCGCGGTCCATCTCAGCTCTTGGAATTCATACAACTGCTTCTCCTTTGCCCAAAAGCCTCTTTAATTTCCCTGTAGGCGGCGTTTATCTTTCCCCTCACGATAAATGCTTCGGAATCCTCTAGCCATTCCTGCTTACCCATTTTGCACTTCCTGTCGATCTCATTTTTAAGCGTTCGTATTCTCTTGCGTCTGCTTCATTTGCTGAATTTTTAATTTTTTTCCTTCCCTTAACTAAATTCAATTTCTCTTGTGTTATCCAAGGATTTCTAGTAGGTATTGTCTTTTTACCCACTGGATTCTCTGCTGCCTTCACTATTTCATGTCTTAGACCTACCCATTCGCCTTCTGCTGTATTACTTCACCCAGTTATTGTTAGCTGTTGCATAATGCTCCCTCTCGAACTATCTAAAAATTACGGTTGCTTCGGTTTATCTATGCCCATCTCCTTAAATTCCTACCTTTTTGCAGTTTCTTCAGTTTTAATCTACAGTTGATAACCAATTAATTGTGGTTAGAGTCCACATCTGCCCATGGAAATCTCTTAAAATTTAAAATCTGGTTAATAAATCTCTGTCTAACTATTATATAATCAATATGAAACCTTCCGGTGTCTCCAGGTCTCTTCCATATACACAACCTTCTTTTATGATTCTTAAACCAAGTGTTAGCAACGATCAAATTATACTCCATGCAAAATACCACCAGGCAGGTTCCTCTCATTCCTTCCCTCCAGTCCATATTCATCTCCAGTTTTTCCTTCTCTCCATTTTCCTACTATTAAATTCCAGTCCCACATCACAATTACGTTTCCGTCTCCATTAAAAACCTCATAATTTATTTTATCTCATACGTTTCTTCAATCTTTTCATCATCTGCGGAACTAGTTTGCACATAAACTTGTACTACTGTGGTAGGCGTGTGCTTCGTGTCCATCTTGGCTATGATAATCCATTTACTATACTGTTCATAGTAACTTACCCACATTGATATTTTCTCATTCAATATTAAGCCCAATCCTGCATTATCCCTGGATCGCTTTGTATTTATAACCCTGTATTCACCTGACTAGAAATCCTGTTCCTCCTGCCACCAAACTTCATTAATTCCCACTATATCTAACTTCAACCTATTCATTTTCCTTTCTAATTTTCTAACCTGCCTGCCTGATTAAGGGATATAACTTTCCAAACTCCGATCCACAGAATGTAGTTTTGTTACTCTTGATACTGGCATCCTCCTGAGTAGTCCCAGCTCAGAGATCCTAATGGGGGACTATTTTACCTCCGGATAGTCTACCCAAGAGGACGCCATCAACATTTAACTATATAGTAAAAGTGCATGCCCTCAGGAAAAATTACAGCTGTAGTTGCTTTAAGGTGTTCGCACTATCATCACAACAAGACTGTTTTCATTAATATTACATAGCTTGATCAGTCAGTCATCGAGACGGTTGCCCTTGCAACTGCTGAAAAGACAGCTGCCCATCTTTCTGGCCTCTCAACGGATACCCCTCCATTGCGATTGTAGCTATGGTACGGAAATCTGTATCGCTGAGGCACGCAAGCCACCCCACCAATGACAAGGTCCACGGTTCATAGGGAGGGGGTGGGGAAATCTTATTATTCCTGTCTTAATATAGGTAACTGTATTTTGTAAATGTGACGAATTGTACGTGATTGACCATTCACCACAAATGACTGAGACTTGCCAGGGCAGAAGAAATGTGTCTGCTGATTATATACTGAAATATTCGCTGCCAAATGTTGGAGTATTTCACCGATACAAGCTGCAGCTGACTTTTATAAGGAACTGTTGGATACTACAAGATGGCTGGTCGATGGAACAGTCTGCTTCAAGCAGATAGTATTACGTATTTTACTGCTTGCAATGTGTTGGGCTGTCAGCTGAGAAGTGTGCTTAGTCTCACTGAGTCTGCGTCCACATAACATCCCACAACAGTGACGTAACTGCAACGAGCTGGAGAAAACTTTGTCGTTTGTGACAAGGGCACTCTACTCATTCATCTTGAAAATTGCTACTGCTAATGTCACTGTGCATCAGAGATGTAGGTCTTGTGTGATATACACTATCTAACCTACTTGCTGTGTGCTACAAAAACGGTGTAGATCACTAATAATACTTACTGTAATACAAAATGTCACATATAAACTTTCAAAGTAGCCCTGTTCAGAAAGTTCTCATACACATCATGAAACATGTAACCGACCTTCACATGTTCCTGAATTTGGTAAATATTTTTTGTTTCTAGTTCTGTAACTGATATTTTTGTAAAACCATTTTTCTATTCGTATTTATAACGTGATTTATACGTTCCTATCAATAATACTTTGAGTTTTGACCTCGTCCTTAAACTATCTGAAATGACCGTAATACAAAATTCTACTCTACAAAGGTGAAGTATATGTCAGGTGGGCATGACATTTTAATTTTTGTAAGCTATCGATATGCACGTTGGAGGGAGGGAAGTTCTGTTACTGTTAAACAATCTTTGGTCTTGTTGTGGCACAGTGTTTCCCTCGGTGCAGTCTGATAAATTCTTAGTTGCACAATGGTAGATGATGGACGTATTCAGTAGTGCCGTGATGACTTGTGATTGTAACTGTTAGAAGGAGAAAGATGTATTGTTAGTGACAGCAAGGATGAATCAGATGTATGTATTGAAAGGCGAAAAGAATACAAATTTGGAATAATGCTATGTTATTTTTTTTGAAGAGAAGAAGTTTGAGGTAAGACATCAGCAGTGTGTAGCTAGTTAGTCAGAATGATTATTATCAGTTAGTTAACTTTCTTCACTTGTTCAGAGGTGAGAGAAAGTTCACCCCACTTCCCTGAGTCATGCATTAACATATTAACTGATTAAGCTGCTTGGTTTTCATGGAAATTCTCTGTTAACACTGCATCCTTTTGAAACCATTGTTCACCTTGTTAAGTATAGTATGTTCAGACCAGTATTATGTGTGGAGATCACGCCAAGGTTTACTCTGTCTTTATGAAGATATAATTCATTCTAAAATCATTGTCTTGGGATATATCATAGGAATAGTTACTCTCCCCATTCCACTGTTTAAAATGGTCCAAGTGGCTCTGAGCACTATGGGACTCAACATCTGTGGTCATCAGTCCTCTAGAACTTAGAACTACTTAAACCTAAGGACATCACACACATCCATGCCTGAGGCAGGATTCGAACCTGCGACCGTAGCAGTCGCGCGGTTCCGGACTGAGCGCCTAGAACCGTTCTGCCACCGCGGCCGGGCACTGTTTAAAGAAGATTTATCATTACTCATTACCACATTGCACCATGTGGCATGCAACAGTTTCAAACTGATTGGAAATTTTACTTAAAAGTATAAATCTAGCTTAGCCGCTGCATGCTTGCTGTTTCATGTTGTGCTTCCGAGAAATCTGCAGCAGTGTTGTCAAGATGCGACGTGAGTGGAAATTTTGATTACGGCTAAATAATTGTTTCACTTCAGTTGCGCATTTAATATAAGGTTATATTCAGATCAATTACAGTTCAAGTGGAATTAGGTTCTTTTTAGTCGAATGTTAGCATACCAGCTTAAATTAGTTTGTGGGTGCATAGTTTTGGTAATGTGTGGGAGGTAAATTTGGGCTAAATTTCATACAGGAACACATAGTGGGGAACTTAAATGCTTTCTAATCAAAAGTAATTGAACATCCGCACATGATGTGGAACTGACAAATAAGTGTCAAGAGAGGTAAAAGTGGCAGTATAAAAGGAGGTGGAGCGTATTGCGCTATCAGTAGGAAAGCAGTAACAATAGAATGGATTGATCAGGATTATTTACTGACTACCAATGTGGATTAGTCATTAGAAATAGCCTGCTTAAAAAATCCATCATGGACATTTCAGTTCGTCTGAAGGCGCCCAAGGCGACTGTTGATATGATTGTGAATTGGAAATGTGAAGAAACAACAATAGCTAAACCAAAATAAACAGATCTCGTGTACTGATGGACAGAGACCATCGAGTATTGCTGAAGGCGATTGCAAAAGTCACATGGAATCAACGGAAGAAACCACTCGTGAGTTCCAAAGTGCTACCAACAGGCCAGCTAGCACAATTTCTGTGCCTAGGCAGTTGAAAGAATGGGATACAATAGTCCAGCAGGTCCTTATAAGACACAAATCTCTGTCCTTAATGCTAAGCGACGCTTGAAAATGTGTAAAGAGTGGTACTACTGGTCAGGGGATAACCGGAAACTAGTGATGTGGAGTGATGAAGTAAGCTACATCGTGTGGCAATACGATGAATGAGTTTAGTTTTGGCGAATACATGGAAAAATGTTGCCTACCACAATGTTTGGCCAACAGCGAAGTACCATACTTCGTTTCACCAACTTGAAACCTCCTAAAAATTTAGCTCCGGCGGGTCTGGCGTCGATTTTTTTCTTTTTTCTTTTTTTTTGAGATTGCGAACACCGACTTGTCCTAACTCCTCTTTCCAGCAACTTGCGAGTGCTGCCCTATGGCACATCGACGTTCCCATGGATTCTGTGTTTCTACTTGTCAACGGCGTCCCATCAAAGACTTTCTGTAACTTTATCTTCTCAATGTTTACGCTAAATGCGTCAGTGGTCCATCAGCACTCAGGGAGCCCCGTGACTTCTACACAATATTGTGATGTTATCGCACGGGACATGCTATTTGCATGGCTAGTCTGGCATTTTGAGAAATTTTTGTCTGTATTCACATTCTCCAACTGGCGAGAACAGGACGAATTCGCTGAACTCAGCACGCAAGTGCATTCTTCCTTGGGCGTGGCTAATTTTGTCCAAGACGCACGCCGCTCTCTGGTGTGGTGAATGTAACAGCGATTATAATGTTACTTAAAATCCGTCTTGATTGCAAATTTTTTTTATTATTCATATGACCGGTTTCGGTTCATTCAGAACCATCTTCAGATCTGATATATCAGTTACAGGAGTAACCCGTCCA
The DNA here is from genome assembly GCF_023864275.1 of Schistocerca cancellata. Lineage (NCBI taxonomy): Eukaryota > Metazoa > Arthropoda > Insecta > Orthoptera > Acrididae > Schistocerca > Schistocerca cancellata. The sequence continues at coordinate 179,104,512 of NC_064628.1, read as the reverse complement.
AATCAGCAACTTTCACATGCTACGTCACATAAAATTGGTTCCAATTTTATGTGACGTAGCATGTGAAAGTTGCTGATTTGGACGGGTTACTCCTGTAACTGATATATCAGATCTGAAGATGGTTCTGAATGAACCGAAACCGGTCATATGAATAATAAAAAAAATTTGCAATCAAGACGGATTTTAAGTAACATTATAAAATCACTGATTGCGGTTATCCCGTAAGACATTATGTCTGTTTTTGCAAAGTAACAGCGATTGGCCAAGCACAGATCACAATACCGGCGTTACTCTCCAGCCCATCTTTTCCTTTCCCCTCTCTTTGTCCAACTCCTCTGCTCTGCTCTCTGTACATGTCCTCCCCCCCCCCTCTCTCTCTGTCCATTTCCTGATCCCCTCATTCTCTGTCTCCTAATATTCGTTGCTTTGTTTGTCTGTTACTCCCCCTCTCTCTCTCGATCTGCTCCTCTCAACTCTCTCAGTCCATCTCCTGCCCTTGGGCAGCCTGAGCGACGCATGTCATTGACACTTCCTGTCTCTCTGTATCTCCTCCAAGTTCGAACAACATCGATTTGGATCACTCTGAGACGCCTGGACATTTCCCTTGCTGAGAGCCCATCCTGGCACAAAGTAACAATGCGGACGCGATCGAACTGCGGTATTAACTGTTTAGGCATGGTTGAGCTAGGTACAACACTGTACCTCCTCCCTGGTGGAACGACTTGAACTGATCGGCTGTCGGGACCCCTCCGTCTAATAGGCGCTGCTCATGCATGGTTGTTTACATCTTTCGGCGTGTGTAGTAACATCTCTGAACAGTCAAAGGGACTGTGTTTGTGATCCACAGTCAACGTCTATCTTAAGGATTTATGGGGACCCGAGTGATGCAAAAATGTTTTTGATGTGTGTAAGTTGTGCATTCCTTTCAAGCGGTCTAAGTCTTTCTTACATCCAGCCAGAGGAGTTCTGTAGGCTAATTTTAACATTTGCACGTATTCCCCTTACCTAGCAATATATCAAACATGAAACTTGTAGCTTTAATTAATTAAATGACAGATAACTATTGTTTTTATGTGACTGGGGCGAAGACAGTCGAATGCGTACTGCAGATGGTAGTTTCCAGCAGATAGTGGGCGAAGAATGTTAAAGATACCGCACTGGAATTAGCATAATTGGGATTTTTAGTGCCCTAAACTTAGTGGGAGTCTTAATGAAACAGTTGTTTTAAACAACTCGGTAACTGCGATTGATGTGGGCGCTTTGTTTGGCTTCAATAAGTATCAAACCTTTTTGGGAAAAAGCCACACCTTCCCACGTGCAACAAATTATTAGGGAAATTAGTTAGTCGTAAGATTATAAATGATAGTATTTGAAACTCTGTATCCTTATTTAAGGAATCTAATGTGAAGGTTGTTCACTGTTCGTAATAAAAATTAGCGTTCAAAGAGGTTAGTCATTAGAAAATCGCCCTAAGCACAGGAACTGACAGTAGTTATACGCTTCCGATGATAAAGCTAACTGTACTTTAAACAGTTTTTCCGTTTTCCTGTAAGGGGTGTCCGATTCAGCGGAAAGAATAAAGCTTTTTGCTGTCAGAAACGTGAGTAGAAATGATTCCTCAGAAAGCTGTAGACTTCAAAGAGCTCTGGAAACTGCGGAAAATGTGGGCTTTTTCAGTCAAAGACGGGATGCTGCTTCATATTCATGCAATTGAACCGGATTCGGAAACAACAAACATCTCAAAGAGCGTGGGAACCTGAACACAGTCACTGACGTGCAGAGAAGCTGCTGTGGCCAACAGGCCCTACAGTGATGACTACATGCGTATCACAGCTACCATGACGGCCGCAATTTAGTCGGCTGGTTTGCTTGAAGACATAGCAGAAGTCAACCATTATGATGATGTGAGTCATCACTGGGTACTGCATGTCAATTCTGACTCTATTATTGAGAATTTCATCAGCAGTCACTTTATTAAGGACTAGCTGTTACTTATGTCTGTGATCATGTTTCGGTAGTTTTGTTATAATGAATGATGGTGAGTAAGTAGGCTACATCATGTGCAATAACATCAGCTGCCTTCATGTATCCTCCTGTTGGGGTGAGCATAGCTCATGATGTGTGCCCCACTGTTCGTAACAAAAATTAGCGTTCAAAGAGGTTAGTCATTAGAAAAGCGCCCTAAGCACAGGAACTTAAAGTAGTTATACGCTTCAGATGATAGAGCCATGTGAAACCCAGCTCGCGCTATTCGTCCACGAGACTCAGAGGGCCATAGACACGGGTTCACAGGTAGATGCCGTGTTTCTTGACTTCCGCAAGGCGTTCGATACAGTTCCCCACAGTCGTTTAACGAACAAAGTAAGAGCATATGGACTATCAGACCAATTGTGTGATTGGATTGAGGAGTTCCTAGATAACAGGACGCGGCATGTCATTCTCAATGGAGAGAAGTCTTCCGAAGTAAGAGTGATTTCAGGTGTGCCGCAGGGGAGTGTCATAGGACCGTTGCTATTCACAATATACATAAATGGCCTGGTGGATGACATCGGAAGTTCACTGAGGCTTTTTGCAGATGATGCTGTGGTGTATCGAGAGGTTGTAACAATGGAAAATTGTACTGAAATGCAGGAGGATCTGCAGCGAATTGACGCATGGTGCAGGGAATGGCAATTGAATCTCAATGTAGACAAGTGTAATGAGCTGCGAATACACGGAAAGATAGATCCTTTATCATTTAGCTACAAAATAGCAGGTCAGCAACTGGAAGCAGTTAATACCATAAATTATCTGGGAGTACGCATTAGGAGTGATTTAAAATGGAATGATGCCAGACTGAGATTCATTGGAAGAATCCTAATGAAATGCAATCCGAAAACAAAGGAAGTAGGTTACAGTACGCTTGTTCGCCCACTGCTTGAATACTGCTCAGCAGTGTGGGATCCGTACCAGATAGGGTTGATAGAAGATATAGAGAAGATCCAACGGAGAGCAGCGCGCTTCGTTACAGGATCATTTAGTAATCGCGAAAGCGTTACGGAGATGATAGATAAACTCCAGTGGAAGACTCTGCAGGAAAGACGCTCAGTAGCTCGGTACGGGCTTTTGTCGAAGTTTCGAGAACATACCTTCACCGAAGAGTCAAGCAGTATATTGCTCCCTCCTACGTATATCTCGCGAAGAGACCATGAGGATAAAATCAGAGAGATTAGAGCCCACACAGAGACATACCGAGAATCCTTCTTTCCACGAACAATACGAGACTGGAATAGAAGGGAGAACCGATAGAGGTACTCAAGGTACCCTCCGCCACACACCGTCAGGTGGCTTGCGGAGTATGGATGTAGATGAAGATGTAAATGTACTTTAAACCCCGCCACATCCCAGTTTGTCCCAATGCACGATGCGTTGTCATGTGCGGTGTCGCTGCCGAGCAGTGTATCATTTCTGACGAGCAGTGCGTACAGATGGGCTTAAGCAGGAGCACGCATTAATGCATTACGCTTTTGAAGTAGCTATACATCATAGTGTACATTGTGTACAAAATAGTATGGATTAAACACTTTGAAGATTCATATCGTTTCATGCAGCACAAATCAAACAATAAGAGCATTTTCACTAAGATGGTAAAGATAAAAAATCAAAGTGTTAATAGCTTTTTCAAAGAGTAAATATTTTTCATAAATTTGCGTAATATTCTTCAAATGACTAATTATCTTGTACTATACATTTTCTAAAGCTGCCAATGGTCTTCCTCAGGGTTCAAGTTACGTCCATGTCAAATTTTATCGAAATTGGTTCAGGGGTTCGACGTGAAAACGTAACAGAGTTACTTTCTCATTTATAAGTATGAATAAAACTTTAAATTGCGATATCGTTTTTTACCGTAATTCGATTTTTATGACATAAAGCCTATACGGTGTCCTGAGCTATGTTCAAGTTAAAAGTGAAAATTCCGTGAAAGACATGACCGTGTTCAAACAGATATACATACGATGGTTTTATATAAATCTTTAAATCACGATATGTTTTCTCCGTGATTCGATTTTGATGAGATAAAACTAATACGGTGCCTCGAGCTATGCACCTGCGAACACCCAATAACAGTTCGTATAGTAGTTTTGGAGAATCATGTTCAAACAGGCCGACAAGACAGTTTTACTGATTTACTATTAGTATACGAGAAATTTTTGAACCTGGAAAGCAGCCCTTCTTTCATGAAACATGGCATGCCATTAGAACATAATGGCGACATTCTTTGGTGAGTAATCAAGTCGTAGTCGTTGTTCGTCTATATTTTCGTCCAACGTGCTATGTATAAGATTTGCTGATGACATGGTATTAGTGGCAGAAAGTGAGCGGACAGTGAATAACATGCTCAAAGATCTGAATGAAGCTTTTGTGGAATATGGGATGCAAATAAACACAGCAAAAACAAAGGGTATGGTCATCAGTACAAGACGCAGACTGTCCAATGTTAAAATAGGACAACCTACCATTAGCCAAGTAAGTGAATTTAAATATCTCGGAAGCACAGTAACTGAAGACTTGAGATGTCACCAGGAGGTGAAAACTCGAATTGACATAGCGAAGGAGACATTCAACAGAAAGAGGAGACTCTTATGTGGCAAATTAGATAAAGGACTAAGGAAAAGGCTTGGCATATGTTTTATCTGGAGTGTGGCACTATATGGGGCAGAAACATGGACACTGAGACGAGAGGATGAAAAAAGGTTAGACGCATTTGAGATGTGGATGTGGAGGAGAATGGAGAGAATAAGCTGGATGGAAAGAGTGAGTAATGAAAGAGTATTGGATAGGGTTGGTGAGAGAAGATGTCTGCTGAAGGTTGTAAGAGAAAGGAAAAATAACTGGTTAGGACATTCATTGAGAAGGGAGTGCTTGCTAGTAGATGCTTTGGAAGGATTGGTTTTAGGGAGAAGACTGAGAGGAAGAAGGAGATACAAGGTGATAGACGACATAAAGGGTAGAGGAAATTATGCAGACCTGAAGAGGATGACAGAAGACCGGACAGCCTGGAGAACTACCATGTGAAAACCTGCCTTTAGGCAGAACACTGATGATGATGATGTGCTATTCGTCGAACATGAGATATTATTAGTGTGCAGCAGTTTCACTCCTCGGCCCTCCAGCAAACATAATATTCTGAGTTGCGGCGATCCATTGAATGTTGGAAAGGATTTACCACACTTCTATGCAGTGATTCTAAATAAAATTATTTCGGCCAGCAATAGCCAACTTCAGATCTTAATACAAGTACGAAATCTACGACGATGCCAGTAAATCATGCCAAATGGAATTAATCCGACGTGCTAAGACAATAGAAAATACAATTTGTACTGCAGAGTTACTCATTCCGAACAACGCTACGATGCGCGTAATGTACGCCATTGACTTCTCACGAATGATGAAATTCACACGCGATTTGCTGGCATATCTTTGTTTTATTTGTTGACTTTATACTTTTTCTTCCTATCTTCGTACCGTTGTCACGTGGTTCGCTATATGGATTACCATTCTCCTACTTTTCGATCCAGTACAGTACTTCTTCTGGTAGAAGTACTCTGATAGAAATATCTTAACTGAATTGTTCTGTCCATGGTTAGTTTCGTCTCCTTCGTCTTCATCCATCCACATGGAGGTGGTATGGAGACCGTATCACTCTACCCTGTGCTCCTGCCTGTATATGCCCACAGCAGAGAAGACAGACATCTGTTTTTCTCGACGATTTACGAACTACAACACTATTTGATGATGTTATTTGATACGTAATCTGTCGAAATAACTCCAGTTCTATCACGAAAAATTCTAAAATCCACTGCACGAACGAGTTGCACAGCTATTTCTGGAGTTTCCCATACCTGTCATAATTAGCGGCAGGTAATATCTCTTTCCGATCAGGGCTTTAAGCTGGAATGGAATTTATCTGTTGCATGGAAGTCCTGTACCTTCACAATACTGAATCCATTGACTACAGCTTCTGTGTCATAACTTGTGCTCCCATCATTTGCCTAAAATTTCATACATACCGTAACCTTTATACCTTCTCGATTGGTTTATAGATATTGTTTCTTCTGGCCTTTAACCGCACATAATATTTCTGAAGTCGATAATGTCAACATTTGACTTATTGTAGCAGCGTTTCTCTGGTTTTGGTTGCAATAACATAGATGTGTGTACAGAAGAATCTATGGGATTTGTTTCTGGAGTCCTCGTATAATGGTGTCCACGATAAGAGTAAACAGCGCTGCTAGAAAAGCAGATCATTGAAGTGCACTCTGTTTTACAGAAATGTTTTTTCACACGGATGTTCATAACATCATATAGCAGCTTCACCTAACAACTCACATTTCTGGAAAAACGTATTCCTCTGGACGTAGTACGTTAGGTGGCGGGCGTGCGCGATGAATAATTTTAGCAAATACGGGAAACAATATTTAGAAATTTGTTTCTCTATGTATTTTTTGAAATGGTGAATTAAAAATTACATATATACTGTCGTATAATTTCATAATGCTGTCTAATTTGATTGACTGATAGGTTAACATCGTCTCAAACTACGCATTCGTTTAGATTACGAGAATCAGCAATAAGATTCAATTTACGTGGATACGGGCTACTGCAATTTTGAGCAATGATGTGGGTTTAAAGTTCTCTGACGCTGTAGAAACGGCGATAATAAGTACCACAGTAAGTAATAGTCAGGAGTGACAACAGGGTCATGAAAGCGCTTAATCAAATAAGTGCAAAGGTACTGCAATAAAACTGTAGGTAACACAAGAAATAATTCAATTGAGTGATGAAAGAAGGATGTATAAGAATCTTCAGGAACAGAAGGGATTACGGTATTATAAATCACTTGGAAATGAAACCAATAAGTAGTATAAGTCAAACGGTTGTTTGAAAAATTTGATGAAATCTGTATCTATTTACATACATTGCAAATCACTATGAAGTGCTTGAAGGAGTGTACTTAACATGGTACCACATGCCAGGCTTTCTACCCACATAGCAAAGAATGACTGCTTAAAAACATCTCGGATTTATGTAAATAGTTTAATCTTTCTTCTCGGTCCATATGGGAGCGATGACAGTGCGATGAAGAACATGTCTAGATTGTCCAATACGTCTAACACGGGTTCTCTTAACTTTGTGAGTCGGCTTTTGCGGGATAGTTGGTATCTGTTGATCCGTCCATATCGATATATTTGGGTAAGCTAGCGGCAGTGCCTTTGACTGTCTTCGGCATGCCTTTAGAGCACTGACTTTCCACTTGCGCTGACAGAGGAATGTCGCTAAACGGGGCAAGAGGAAAGAGGGGTTGGAGAGGTACAGTCTTAGACTTAAAAACTTGGCCGCTGGCTAGCCGCCGCAGAGTTTAAGTCCATATCGTTCACTTAAGGTGGCCAAAAAGCCAGCCGCCTCTCAGAAGTCTAAGTACGGTCACATGGACGATTTTGCAAAATGGTAGAATGTGGAACTGCCTCGAAAAAATGTTGTTTCCTTTTCGAGATGTTGCAGTGCAGTATTATCTCGTGATCTAGCAGTAACTGTCATGAAATGTAGACACGAAGTCACGAGTTCGAGTCCACATCCACCCTTATTTTGTAAATAGCATTTTGGCTGTCGGCTGAAGTTGTCTGTCCGATGGGACCCAACGTAAAATTCGCTCCACTTTCTAACGCATCAGTAATAGCAAAAACTTCTGCAAACAATTACACAAAACAGATCATGACAGCGGCAAGATCAGTGCAGCATACGTTCGAGATCGAGAATTTCCTCGCCCCACTGTGGCCACTGGCTACCAGCAACCGGGCACAAGCCACACGACACCGGACTTCAAGTTCCGACCGACCCGATGCAGCGGCACCACGCTGTCACTGTATTGACCAACCGTCATTTTCTTCCTTAGCGTTCAAGTATTTATCTTACAGTTAGTTACTGGATTTTGCGTACTTGAAAGTTATGAACGTTGTGTAAGGGTTTGAAATAATCTAACGTTTCTTACATACTGTTTTCTTTGTGTTTAATAGAAAGATGAAGGCAGCAGTGGCAGTTCGAGTGCGAGCCAAGTGCTTTTGAGCAAAATACGTCAAAGAAAGTTTTCCTTCTTTCATGAAAGCTCATTCTGGTGTGAATGATTTTCAACATTAAGGAACTCTTGATAACTGACATGTAATGAACTGTAAATATTTAATCATCGTGCGACATTTTCATTCAATAGGCAAGCTTAGGGAGTTGGAAGTACTACATGCCCTAATCAAAGCAACAGACCAAAACGCATGAATGTTACGGCACACTTGTAGTAGAAATTAAGCACTCTCTGGGCGGCATCTTACATTGGGTTGCTTTGGTGCCTAAACGTCTGAGCTGGTATTGGGTTAAATGTTGGCCGTTGTAAGAGGTATGCGCTATATGCGCTGCCTGCAATAGGTTACACTTGGCGATATTCGGCCAGGATCGTATTTCTTTGTGAATCTTCTGGGAAGTAGTCATATATCTGCTCTTATTTACTTAAATGTAGTTTGCATCTGGCGCAACGCAATTACTAATTTGTCACTCTTTCTTTCACAGATCATCGGCAGTTTGTTGCTCTTTGTTGTAATTGTGTTTGTTGCATTTTTTGCATTGCTTAATTCTGATTTGTGAAAAATGCCGCGAAAAACTGTTAACAGTACATCGCGATGTACAATGAGTGAAATAGCCGACTCGAATAATTTGACCGATAATATTTGCGACACTCAGTGTAATGATGACAATCGTCCATTTACAGACAATCAGTGCGTACCAACCACTAATATTGATTTTGATCCTAGTGATGAACAAACAAATTCAATTGTGTCCTCTGTCAATTTAACGACAATTGATGACACGGCACGTTCCATTACAATGAACGCTGCCCAGTTTGACACACCCGGTTTGCAAAATTTACGTAATGAGCAGATAATTGTTTCTAACGAAAATGAACAATGTACTCAAAGTATGTCAAATTTATTTGATTCCGATTTAACGATCAATAGTGCACATCCGATGGGCAAACCTTTTTGTGAATCACAGAATAACCAAATGGTTACAGAAAACGTGACAAATGCAGATACACCATTGCACAGTACAGAGAATAGAGCCGATGATTTTGGCTGGGGTAAAGTAATGGCATTATTACAACAACTCAATAAAAAAATAGACAATGAGTACAAACAACTAATAAAAACTCAAACGAATTCATGAATCGTACAAACAACGTAATGAAAATCTCGGACAGTGGAATGAAAAACTAAACAACAATTTCAAACAAATTAATGAAAAACAAGACAATTCCAAACAGCTGAATGAATGACACGACAACCATATTAAACAACTTAATGAATCGTGCAAACAACTCAATGAAAAATACGATGACAATCCTTCAAATACAATCAGTGCTTACCGACCTCTAGTAATGATTCTAATGCTAATGAGGAACAAACAAATTCAATTGTGTCCTCTGTTAATTTAAAGATAATTGATGACGCGGCACGTTCTGTTGCAATGAACGCTGCCCAGTTTGACACACCAGGTTTGCAAAATTTACGTAACGAACAGATAAATGATTTTAACGAAAATGAACAGTGTAGTCAGAATACGTCAGATTTATTTGATTCCGATGTAGTGAATAACAGTGCATATCCAAGTGGCGAAGCTTTTCAAGAATCAGAGAATGACCAACTGGTTACACAAAACGCGACAAAAGCACATACACCATCACACAGCACAGAGAATAGAGTAGGTAATATTGGGTGGGATCAAGTTATAGCATTGTTACTACAAATCAAGAAAGAACAAGACGACCTTCTCAAACAACAAATTAATGAAAACAATAAAAAACAAGACGACAATTACAAACGACTCAATGAATCGAACAAACAAATTCATGAAAGTCTCGAACAGCGGAATGAAATACTAGATAACCATTTCAAACAACCTACTGAATCGCGCAAACAACTTAATGAAAGTTTCAAACTGTCGAATGAAAAACACGACAACCTTAACGAACAGAACAAACAACATAGTGAACAGATTACAGCTGTTACCGTGCAACGTCATGATACTAAAGAACAATTACGTGACGAAATTGAGGCTTGTGCTAGTAACAAAAGTGAAGAAATTAGATCTGTTGCACAAGTATTAGGTAATAGACATGCAGGCTCAACAGAATCACTTAGAGATGAAATTAATGCAGTCCCTGAACAATGTTCAGAAAACGCAACACAGATACGCGACGAGTTTAATTTAAAGTCACCAGAACTTTCACACACTCTGAATACGGAAGTCGGTAAGAAATGTGAACAACAGAACAACCAAACCGACGAATGTATTAAAGTGACAGAAATGAAAAATGTTTCAGTCAATAACACGTCACAGCATACGGCAGATTCCGAACATTTGTCACACTCACACAGCCAGTATAATTTAGGTAATTAACAGAGACTACGTGACTAGAATCCGAAAAGACACAGACAAACAGATTCTTATACAATCCTGAACCTGATCACAAATTCAGAGACGATAACGTTGATTACGAGCAATTTTTATCCGTAAGAAAATCTAAGGTATTTAAAAATGACAGAGCACAGGTACACGCTTTGAACTGGATACGTCGATTTATTTTTGTACTTTCACCGCCATTACCTGTAATGCAGAAACTAGCATTGGCTTGGATACAACAATTTGCTTTTGAATTTTCACCGGCATTGCCTGTAACGCAAAAGCTAAAATTTGTTTGCAGCGCGTAATTGACCTCAGGGGATTCATTACGCTTCAATGAATATGTGCCATAGCGTGTACAGGGCCCCGAGCCGTAGTAGTGCTATTTCATCTTTAGTTTTCTGCACTGCTGCCTTCTCTTCTACTGTCCTTTAAATCTATTAAAACAGCTCTTCAACTATAGACCTATCTAGGATTAAGAATGAGTGAAGAAAACCCGATAAGACAAGTTTTACCGAAAGTGACAATTTTTCATTAGACGCTCCAGAAATGACAACCACGAGAACTTTAACAACAGACAAAAATTTAATCATCAGTATGTGTAAAATTATCATCAACAGGAACCACATTTTGGTAACAATAGAGATTTTTTTCCCAACAACAGCAACAAAACCAACCGGTTAGCATACCTAACCAACAATCTAATGTACAAGGTCAACCAAGCTTTAATGTTTCGCCGCGTACGTGTATAGCGTCGGCCCCAACAAATAGTAATGCACAGCAACAAGGAAATAACTACGCACAGAAAACACACCATTTAAATTCCTATCGCAGTGCACCGTATAGAAATGACTATCATGACAGACGTAAAAGTAATGAGCACAATTTTCAGCGTACGTTTAATAACAGTCGGTCTTACCAACAGCAGAATCATCCGCAACAACATGTTATCATGAATGAACCAGACAGTAGGTATCATCCCGAACGTAATACGTCAGGAAGAAATAATAGAACAGTACAAATAGTGGAAATGCCACAGCATCCCCCCGAAAATAATAGCACGTCAGACAGAATTTGACTAAATTCAGTACAGGTAGCATCTTCCAGTAACGCAAGCAATACTTTTGACACAGAGAATCTTGTTCACCAAAATGTTATTACTTTTGACGACATCCGAGACACTCTTTTGCAAGAAAGATCAGTTATTCAAAAAACCATTTCACACCCTGTCATCGAAGTAAAATTGGATCATCCAAATTTTCAGCAGTAATTGATTCTGGATCTCCTATGTCAGTCATAAATGAGGAAACTTTCAACTAATGTAATAAAGAGAATACCTATCCTACGTTACCATTAGGCAAAACTAAAGTAAAAGGAGCAGTATCTAGCAAAGGAGTAGATGTAAAATTACATACACATTTATCATTTTGTATTGCAGGTCATACATTTCCCTCAAATTTTTGGATTGTTCCCTTATTGACGACAGACGTTATTTTAGGTACGAATTTTCTGGTACAACACGACGCAATTATTGACTTTCAAAACTCCTATTTAATGTTAAAGGATGAAAATGTACAACTGGCTTTAGAATTTCAGCACTCTTTATCTGCAGAAGAACAAACAATTAATCGTACAGAGGTCATTTCCGCATCACGTAACATAGACTGTCATTCCACATTGTTCACAGATACGCACGTACACAACTATAATACTCCAGACGAAGCCGACTATGACGTTATACAGATGATTTCTGATAAAGTTTAACAGAGCAGTGCAAATACAGACGACGAACGCACGAAACTACGCAAAATTCTTTAACAGCAAGCTCCAGTTTTTGACAACGTTCCAGGTACTATGTCCGGTATTCTGTATGAATTTCAAGTTAAACAGCACGACACATTTAAAGCCAAACATTATCCCATTCCGAATATTCACAGAGAACAAGTTAAAAATGAATTGCAAGCTATGCTTGACCAAGGAATTATTGAACCGGCAGTTAGTCCGTAACATAAATCCACTCCATATTGTTATGAAAAAGGATGGTTCACTTCGCTTCGTACTTGATTCGCGTCACATCAATGACATTATTATTAATGAAACAGATCGCCCACAGACTCTAGAAGAACGTCTACAGAAATTTCATGGTACTGTTATTTATTCCACATTAGATTTCAAATCGGGATTTTGGCAAATTCAACTCCATCCGGAATGCAGAAAGTACACGGCTTTTCTTTGTTTTGGTGACTGTTATCAATTTTGTAAATTACCGTTCGGTTTAACTATTTCTTCAGCAGCATTTATTCGCGGTTTGAATACAATACTTCCGACAGAACTTAAAGACAGAATCACAACGTATGTAGACGACATTCTTATTGCAGAAGCTAACTGGTCTGAACACAATCTGATTCTTGAACAACTGTTACGAACTTTTCGTGCACAAGGACTCACAGTTAATCTCAGTAAATCGCACTTTGGCAAAACTTCTATAAAATTTCTTGGACATGTAATTTCAGCAGAGGGCATTGCGCCTGGCTCGGAAAAACTTCAAGCTTTACGTGACATTACTGTTCCTACGACGAAGAAACAACTACGCAGCTTTTTGGGTTTAATTAACTTTTTTCGTAAATTTATTCATTACTCTGCTTTAGACACCCCTAGATTATGTCAGTTGACAGGTAAAAACACTATTTGGTCCTGGGATAGCCAAGCATATTCTGAATTTGTGAATCTGAAACAAGCTTTGGTGAATGCACCACTTTTATCACATCCAGATCTTACTAGAAAATTTTCCATTGCCACCGACAGTTCTAACACCGCTTTAGGCGTACGCATTTTTCAGGAAATTGAAGAAGATGGCACTACAGTAATTAAAAACATCGCCTTTGGGAGTCGCATTCTCTCACCTGCTGAACGCAATTACTCTGTTACAGAACTTGAAACATTATGTGTTGTATGGGCATTTACGAGATTTCGGCATTTTCTTTATGGAAGACACACTACCGTTTACACAGATCATAGAGCTATACAGTTTTTACTTTTGGCTAAATTTACACACGACAGATTAAGTAGATGGAAACTTTATTTGCAGGAATTTAATTTTACAATTGTTCACATTCCCGGTACACAAAATATTGTAGCAGATGCACTTTCCCGTTCTCTCAGCAACAATCAACAAGACATCGCAACCAACTTCTGCAAAGCAAATTTCAGCGTCATGTACATTCAACAAATTGCATTTGAAAATTTCATTTCGTCGTCATTACAAGACATAGCACAAGAGCAGAATAAAGACAACGTATGGTAAGAAATCAAACACCTTTGGCAAGATAGGAATAATGTTACCATTAGAAACCATTACACTGTACGCAATAGCATTCTGTTTCGCCGCTCTCACCCTGACAGCAACAATTGGTTATTATGCATTCCTGACGAACTTGTTAACAAATTAATCTGGTATACTCATTTAAGTTACGCACATTACGGAGCCAGAAAATGTTTTCTTGTATTGAGACAGAACTGTTATTTTACCAACATGGTGAAACGTATTCGACGAGTTTTAGCATCGTGTAAAATCTGCGAGAAAGCTAAGTCAGATACGACTTCACATATTCCTCCATTACATCCCATTGTACATGTTAAATTGAGACACATGGCCGCTGTAGACACTTTTGGTCCGATTCCCAGAACTAATAGAGGTTTTTGCTACATCTTTGTCGTTGTTGAACTCACTTCAAAATTTGTTACCTTCACTCCGTTACGCAAAGCTACTGCTAAAACTGTTTCGAAAGCATTTGTAAAACATTTTTTATTTCATGTAGGGCATGTATTGAAAGTAATTTCCGACAATGGATCACAGTTTCGATCTGCTATATGGAAACATTTCTCCGATCTATATATATAAGTACCATGCTTCTTCGAACCCTTGTGAACGATTAATGAAAGAAATTGGTAAACTGTGTAGAATATACTGCCATAAAAAACATATTGATTGGAGCACACACATACTCTTATTCCAGGATATAATAAATTCCAATCCAAATGAACCTACTATGCTATCTCCGTCTGTTATACTGAAAAATGTTGAACCACCTAACAAAATTAAAGAATTAGTACCCTTTCCTACATCTTGTCGACAACGACACCATGAAATAATTGACATTGCGCTGAACAACATCAAACGTGCCGCAGAGCGCCAGAGAAGACAGCAAAGACAGGTTTGTACACGCCGTGACTTTCACATTGGACAGAAGATATTAGTACGTACACACTATTTATCCAACAGAGGAAAGAATAGATGTAGTAAATTTGAGCTTCTATACGCAGGTCCATATCGAATTCGCAGCATTCCTCACCCAAATGTAGTACACGTCGAAACTTTGAGAACCAGAAAAACCAAAGGGAATCACCAGATCTCCAACATCAAACCCTTTATTGAATGAACATAATTTATGATTTATCACACTGTAATGCCATTTCCTGATTTTTTATGACCACTTATGCAATTATATTCACATGAACACTTACTTATCGTATTTTATCTTGGCAAGTGCCCGGCAAGGTAAGGTTAGCAGGTCGCTTTTCTTGTCGTTACACATCAGACCGTGCTCATCTTTCCAGATGAACTTACACTTTTTATGACCACTTATGAAATTATATTTGTGTTACTACTTACTGATGATTATCGTATTTTTTCTTGGCAAGTGCCCGGCAAGGTAAGGTTAACAGGTCGTTTTTCTTGTCGTTACATATCAGACTGTGCACATTTTCCATTCTTCATGTATGTATGATTTTTTTTTCCTATTTTGTTTGTATGCACTATGAAATATTTAAGATGTAACAAACACCAGTTGACTTTGACATTTTGCCTTATGATATCTCAACATCGTGACTATTTTACATTTTTTTTTGCTGCTACATTGTGATACTCCGTGTACATTTTTGCACCCGTACACTGTCTATGTTTTTGACATATTCTGTCATGCTATGCTGTATGCTTAATTACATCACTAGAGACCAGTTTTTATTTAATGGGTATATGATTTAAATGCAAGACATTAATCATTGTTCATCATTTTCAGAAAGAAATAAAGTGTAAAAGAAATAAATTAAACAGAAATGGGAATTTCACCTTCGGAATGAACGAAAGAAGATGCAATACCTCGTCACGAAGAGTAAATGGATCAGAATTAACAAGCATTAACAAGAATATACTATACACATCGTATGAGAGCTGTCTTAACTAATTTTTTCTTTCAGAATACGAGGCGATTGATGCAGGCTGTCAGACAGAACTACACATCTTAGTTTTAGTGATGAAATATGCTAGAAATAAGGAACTCTATACTATGAATAGTTGTATAATGAATAATGAAGTGACTTTTTTGCAGATGATAATGAATGGTGATGAATAATGATGAAGAATATAGTGATATGGATAATGAAGTTTTTCTTTACAAGTGATGATAATAATGGAATTATGGTGATATGGATAATGAAGTTTTCTCTGCAGATGATGATAGTAATGATAATGAAGTTTTTCTTTGCAGATGAAAATAATGATGAAGTTTGTATATTTACTGTTAGTTAAGAAATGCTATGTAGTTATTTAGGTATTTGTTGCAGTTCGTTTTGGCAATGTGTCTTATATCGTATGGTATGATGAATGAAGGTTTTGGAAAGGACAGCTAGAGAACACATATATATTTTTTTGTACACATTTCATTACCTGTTAATTCGAAGTTCACTACTTTTCGGCATAATATGCGTTTCTTCTTTCAGCTTAATAATCCATTTTGTGTTTTTTGCAGGAGAAATTATTCACGAAATTAATGTGCTATAAGCCGTTGGTCATTAAACCTGTGTCATTCATGAATGTGATCACATATACTCTATTTGTTTCATAACCTTGCTACAGCTGACTCATGACAAATGACGTTACCTACCTTCATTTGGAGTAATAAATCATAAGCAAATATTGTTATGCCCCAGCAATTAATTATCGATCCCAATGCAATGCATTGCTAGCACAAAAAAAATGTATTACCAGTCCCAAATGATAATACCAATTTAAGAGAGTTATGAGTAATACTGAATTATGTTTTCTAATCACAGATTTTGAGTAATAGTTACAGAGTGTTACATTTTTAAATATGTCATATGTCACTTGAATGATGAGTTCTGAGTAATAGTGAATGATATTTTGTAATAATGCATGCATGCTCTACACTTTTTAACTCCTGTTTTGACTGATGACTTATGATGTTTTGTAACTGGCGAATGAGTGCCAAAAATTATTTTTAAATATGTCATATGTCACTTGAATGATGAAATATGTTTTGTAATATTCAATACTTGCTAGCCAATGAATGCCACTGTTTCTTATATTTTAAATTTATATTATGCCACTTTTATGCTATATATATGAATACTAGTAGCTTGATGCTACACTCATTAACTCCTGTTTTGACTGATGACTTCTGATGATTTGTAACTGGCCATTGAGTGCCAATAATTATTTTTAAATATGTCATATGTCACTCGAATTATGAAAAATGTTTTGGAATATTCAATACTTGCTAGCTAATGAATGCCACTGTTTCTTATATTTGAAATTTGTATTATGTCACTTTTATGCTATATATATGAATACCAGTAGCTTGATGCTACACTCATTAACTCCTGTTTTGACTGATGACTTCTGATGATTTGTAACTGGCCATTGAGTGCAAATAATTATTTTTAAATATGACATATGTCACTTGAATGATGAAAAATGTTTTGTAATATTCAGTACTTGCTAGCTAATGAATGCCATTGTTTCTTATACTTTAAATTTATACTATGTCACTTTCATGCTATATATATGAATACTAGTAGCTTGATGCTACACTCATTAGCTCCTGTTTTGAATGATGACTTCTGATGGTTTGTAACTGGTCAATGAGTGCCGATGTTCTCTGTAAACAGGTAACTTATGAACATTATTCTGTAATACTTCATACATGGTACAGAAATGTTCAGTAACTGGGCGATGAGTGCCACGAATTAGTCAAATCAGTTAGTAATTATCAATGATGACTGGGATAAGACTTAATGTCCTTCACCTTCTGACCTAATTACCAGAAATTACTATAATATCCGTTTATCCTGTCTATCCTCATGCTCATGGAGCACTATATTTGGTTTTTGCACTAATTGTACGTTGGTGTACCTTACAAGAACGTGGTGTTGACATGACATGCTGTCCACCACCTTGAACGATGGAGATGTTATTATGGTCCCACTGTCTGGTGTACCTAATGTACTACCAAAATGATAACATGGAATATTACTACAACATTTCAGTGTCTTGGCTCCATTGATTAATACTTCAGGGAAAAGATTGTCTCACTTGGTGTTGTGCTTCTGTAGAAAGATATGGACTTTCAGTGCAGCTGCGTGCAACCTAATGTGCTACAACCATGACGCAATCCTTTCCTTTCCTATCCTAGTTCTTGTAAAATAGTAAAAAAAATCTACAGTGCGTGTGCACTTTATGTCATTTGTTAATATGATTTGTACTCATTGCGTATACTTTTTGTGATTTCCTGATATTCTGACTACAGTGCGTGTGCACTTTATGTCATTTGTTAATATGATTTGTACCCATTGCCTATACATTTTGTGATTTCCTGATATGTTCTGTACTACAGTGCGTGTGCACTTTTGTCATTTGTTAATATTATTTGTATTCATTGCATATACATTTTGTGATTTGCTGATATATTCTGAACTACAGTGCGTGTGCACTTACGTCATTTGTTAATATGATTTGTATTCATTACGTATACATTTTGTGATTTGCTGATATATTCTGAACTACAGTGCGTGTGCACTTTATGTCATTTGTTAATATGATTTGTACTCATTCCGTATACATTTTGTGATTCGCTGATATATTCTGAACTACAGTGCGTGTGCACTTTATGTCATTTGTTAATATGATTTGTACTCATTGCCTATACATTTTGTGATTTCCTGATATGTTCTGTACTACAGTGCGTGTGCACTTTTGCGATTTGTTAACATGTTTTGTACTCATTGTGTATACATTTTGTCATTGCTTGATACGTTCTGTACTCAGTGCATGTGCACTATATTTTATTTCATGTTCTGCACTTATATGTATATATTCTGTGATTGTAAACTTAGTTAATTAGGAAAAATTTGTTGCTCATGGCAAGTCCAATTGACTCACCATCGCTGCCAAATTTTTGCCCCCCCCCAGTAGAGGGTTATGTAAGAGGTATGCGCTATATACGCTGCCTGCAATAGGCAAGGCATAGGAGAGTCTCTGACCAGAGAGCAGTATGTAGTTAGTTGTTGCTTGTCGTTAGTCTTCAGTAGTCTGCGTGAGTCGGCAGTAGTCTGCGCGTGTCTGCGCGTTTCGGCAGTCTGCTCTGGTCGGGACTGTGGAGGATAAGTATTATTGTAGAAGGTAAAGAAGCAGCCTTGCGCATATCTAGTAATGTATGTTAACTGTCATCAATTTCTTTTAAAAAAATGCCCCAATAATAATTTTTATAATATAAAGTAATTTTTTTTTTAAAAAAAGGCATTCATTTAAATTTAAAGATTTTATTCAATGAATAATTATTCCTTTTACGAATCACAAAGCATACGCCAGCATTGCACGGAGCTGTGCCGAAAAAATTTTTTAGGTAAGAGCAGATATATTCGCAGTTTTTATTGAGGTAAGAATTTTTTGCTCTTTTTTTTATTCAGAGTACAGGGCCGTGCCGCAGCGCTGCTGTCGTCATAAAATTTACTAGGTTACTGAATTTGTTTTATTATTTTGGATTTCGGAATTTTTCTGTTTCGAACTTAACATTAAGTGAGAAAAGAATTTTGTGGGAACATTAAATGTGAATGCATTTCTGCACGGAGATAATAAATGGGAACTAATTTTGTTCAGAGGTTACAATATTTAAAATTCATTTAATTATTATTTCCGTGGGAGGTTACACTAACTAAAATTCATTTAATTATTATTTTTTGGGCAGTTTATACTTGGTTCATATTTTAATTGAAATAATATTGTGGGGAGGTTACACCGTCACTGCCAAAGGGGCTGTGAAATAACTGAAGGTTTACACTGAGGCGACAAAAGTCATGGGATACCTCCTAATATGGTGTCAGAATCCTTTTGTACGGCGTAGAGTTCTATTCCTCTTGGGAGGGACTCAACAAGTCGTTGGAAGTGCCTTTTACAAGTAACGAGCCATTCTGCCTCTCTGTCCACAATAGCAAATGTGTTGCAGGTGCAAGATTTTGTGTACGAACTGATCTCTCGATAAAGTCCTATAAATGTGCGACGGGACTCACGTCAGGCGATCTGAGTGGCCAAATCATTCGCTCTAACTGTTCAGAATGTTTTTTCAACCAGTCGTGACCCGGTGAAAAGGTACATTGTCATCCATGAAAACTCCATTGTTGTTCGGGAACATGGAGTCCATGAACGGCCGCAAATTGTCTCCAAGTAGCAGAAATAACCATTTGCAGTCGATAATTCGTTCAGTTGAAGCAGAGTAGCCACTCAATTCCACGTAAACACAGCCCACGTCATTGTGGATCCACCATCAGCTTGCACAGTAACTTGTTGACAACTTGGATCTATGTTCCATGGTCGAAACCTACCATCAGCTCTTACCACCTCAAATCGGACTCATTTGACGAGGCCATGGTTTTCCAGTAGTCTGGGTCAAACTGCTATACTCTGGAGCCCAGGATAGAAGCTGCTGGTGATGTGATATAAGCAAAGGCATTAGCGACCATCGCAATAGCGACCATCGTCTGCTGTCATAGCCCATTAATGCCAATTTTCATCGCACTATCGTAACGGATACGTTTGTCGTACGTCCCACATTGATTTTTGCTGTATTTCATGCAGTGTTGCTTGTCTGTCAGCACTGACAACTCTACTCAAACGCCACTGCATTCGGTCGTTAAGTGAAAGCCGCCGGCCACTGCGTCATCCGTGGTGAGAGGCAATGCCTGAAATTTGGTACTCTCGACACGGTGTTGACAGTGTGGCTCTCGGGTTACTGAATTCTCTAATGATTTTTGAAATGCCATGCCTCATGCATCCACCTCCAACTACCATTCCGCGTTCAAAGTGTGTTAATTCCAGTCGTGAGGCCACAACCACGTTGGAAACATTTTCCCATGCAGCACCTGAGTACAAATGACAGCTCCGGCAATGCACCGTCCGTTTGTTTTCTTGTACACTTGACATCTCATATGCGTGAAGTAGGAGTATCTGGCTATTACGTTGGGAAGCTGACTGTTCCTGTCTCCTTTGAAACAACCAGTGCACCGTGCATAACAAACACGGCACTGATACAGTATATATTAGTATACTGACGCATCAACAGTCCTGTTTCCAACGGATCTGGACTTCAATAGGAAAGTTGGGTGTTCAAAGTAGTCACGGCAGAAGATTCCTTATCGCTAAAACTATTCTAAGCAGCCCTGTAGGTTGTTTTCAGTTTTTTAAATTATAAAAACCAGAAGATATACGAAATAGTGGAATACATCAAAAAGCAACTGTGTTTTGCTCATAACGTTGCAGTATTTGCATCTGTGCCAAGAAAATGACAACAACCGACTGAAGAACTATACCAGGGAAACTGAAAATACGTCACGACAGAACTTCAGTAACAAATAAGGAGAAATAAACTCTCACGGTGGACTCAAGACTGTGATAAGACAGTCAAGCAAAGAGCGATGAGCTATAAAGCGTAGTACACAGACAAAAGAGAAAATCAACTTTCAGAGTACAAAAAAATATGGAATGAGATCAAAGACGCTCCGTGAAATGGAAAGGACCAAAGTTGCCGAACAAATCGGGACCATGAGTCTGAATTTAAAATGAGCAACGGCACGAACTGTTACAGTATCTTCAACCACCATGTAAATGCGTATCAATCGCCGGCCGCGGTGGCCGAGTGGTTCTTGGCGCTTCAG
This sequence comes from Schistocerca cancellata, assembly GCF_023864275.1. NCBI lineage: Eukaryota > Metazoa > Arthropoda > Insecta > Orthoptera > Acrididae > Schistocerca > Schistocerca cancellata. The sequence goes on along the minus strand of NC_064628.1, from coordinate 179,083,023 downwards.
TCCGGAACCGCGCGACTGCTACGGTCGCAGCTTCGAATGCTGCCTCTGGCATGGATGTGTGTGATGTTCTTAGGTAAGTTAGGTTTCAGTAGTTCTAAGTTCTAGGGGACTGATGACCTCAGATGTTAAGTCCCGTAGTGCTCAGAGCCATTTTCGTATCAACCAACATATTTGAACCTCAGAACGGACAACGGGAAACTAATTGGAATAACAGAAAAACTGTGAGATCTTAACCAAATGGACAGGTTGGGGTAAAACAACATAATTTTGGTTTTACTAAATATTTTTAAAAAATTGCTTCAAAATTACATCAGTTACGCATGCAGTACCTAGCTTGACATCTTTATCATTATAGAAGTAATAAACGATTTCCTAAAAAATGTGCGTATTCTTACTCAAACGTGGAAAAACAAATTAGGAACTCTTTAATTTTCGGTGAATTCGAAAAGTAAATGTCGTTATGATTTGAGAGTAATGCCGATGGAAATGCATGCCATACTGTTGTTTGTACTGTCTCCAATGAAAAAGTTAAGTGAATTGGTTGACGTGCTCACTATCTTTAGCGGTCTTAAGATGTTTTCTTAAGGCAGTCTCTGAACCCAGGTAGTTTTAGTGCTCCCTCTTTCAATAAGGCCAAGAGTTTGATGGTAGAGTGGTTCTGTTAATGGGTGTCGAGTTGTTGTTTTCGGTTGGTTTCATGGAAAATAGCTTTCGCTGTGGAAGACATGTTTATATTCGAAGTCTGTTTAAGAGCCAGCTATGTTGGAAAAAATGAAATAAAATAAAAAAAGAAAGTACCTAACGAAAGAGAAACTAAATAAAAGAAATATTAATTTAAGTTCTTCAAAGTGAGACATCTAAAGTAAATAAACACCAACAAAAATGACTGAAAATGCTACAAGGGACTAAGAATGGACTACACAAGTCACAGGTTATGGCGTAAAAGTCCTCAAACAGTTTCTTGCTGGGCTACAAGTATGCCCTTCGAAGTTCTACCCCAGTAGACTTGCATGCTTTTATCCCATTCCGCCACTTTTTCGGCAATCTAGAGATAAAGCACACAGCTAATGTTATGGAGATAAAGGAGAATGTGGGAACATTATATCCGCCATTTCCGGTACCCAAACAATATGATTTTTTAAATAGATTTACGTTCACCAAACACTTGATCAATACTATTAGAATTTTACGTCAAAAATGTATAAAAGTGACTTATTGCATTTTCTCTAGCTCGGTTGTCTGAGTGCCACGAGGTGCCAGAACATAACTGACATGATTCCTGTGCTGGCGTAAGCTGTCGCCAGCACACTGGTCGGCAAAGATATAGCGTGAAGATCGACAACAGGCGCTGGATCAAGCGCGCCTGTCGCAAGAGAGGCGAGAGACACCGACAAGCAACATGCCGCCAATGCCCTCTCGACAGCATGCTTTTAGGACACCGCCTCTGACCAGAGGGCCTCACTAACTCACACTCCATTTTAGCATCTGTCAGTCCACTCAGCGACTCACTGGCTCACTCATGCTATGACAGTGCATAGCAACCAGATCGAGACTAGCAGCGAGAGTTAAGTTTGCAATAGCAAGATTACCGATATTTTTTGCAAGGGTACTATTACGGATGAGCTTATACCACAACACATGAACTCTATTAAAGTTAAGTAGCAGCTATAAGTTCATGTAAATAAAGAAACTTGTTAATCCACGTACGTATTTGTGTTGTAGAAAGAGGGTATCGGCCACCCACAATAACATCCTCTCCCTTGCTTCCTACATACAAGACACTACAGTGGCGACGAGGATAATTCAGTGGCGATCGAAGTTAATCAACTTGGTCGACGATTTTGCTTGCTTCTCTTGTCTTTTGGCTTGCAGGAATGATCGTGTTTCTCTTTGATAATTTTTTGTTGTGTTCTTGCGTGTATTCCTGGAGCGGACCCGCAGAACTAATCAAATTTCTCTTTTCAGAGGCCCTGGTTGGCTTTTGCTATAACGTATTTGTGTAAACCATTAATTCCCCGCCCAGCCGCATGCAGACCCCCGCCTCACCGCAGACAGCCAACGTGATGGATCTAACACAAGCTTTCAGTTTCAGAACCAACAAACTGCTACCTTGCCGACGACGGTACAACAACTACTGGCTGCACAAGCTGCGTCAGCGGCAAAACAGACCAGCCAATCAGCCCAACAAGTACCGACGAGCCGGTGTGAGTGGCTGAGCGGTTCTAGGCGCTACAGTCTGGAACCGCGCGACCGCTACGGTCGCTGGTTCGAATCCTGCCTCGGGCATGGATGTGTGTGATGTCCTTAGGTTAGTTAGGTTTAAGTAGTTCTAAGTTCTAGGAGACTGCTGACCTCGGAAGTTAAGTCCCATAGTGCTCAGAGCCATTTGAACTATTTGAGTACCGACGACCAGTATCCCAACGTTCCGGAAATTTAACGACACAGAAGAGGAATGGCTCAAATGCCTGACTCAGTTCCAAGCACATTGTCATGTTCATCATGTTGAAGGTACTGTAAAGCTACAATACTTCCTTTGGACTGCGGGGTCCCCAGTGTTCGCGCTACTACAAAAACTATTCCAACCGCGTCTCCCGACGAACTCAGCTTTGACCAAGTAATCGCTGCTTTAACCAAGTACTACGACCACTAAGACGGAGTAGCTGCAGCTAGATATCTGTTCTTTCGCTTGCAAAAAAAGCCGAAACAGACGTACCGCCAGTGGTACACAGAATTAACGGGCATGACTAGGAAGTGTAAAGGGTTGGGCTGATTTGGAGGGGGGGGGGAGGATACTAAACTACGAGGTCATCGGTCTCATCAGATAGGGAAGGATGTCGGCCGTGTCCTTTCAAATGAAGAATCTCGGCATTTGCCTGAGGCGATTTAGGGAAATTACGGAAAACCTAAATCAGGATGGCCGGAAGCGGGATTGAACCGTCGTCCTCCGGGTTGAGAGTCCAATGTGCTAACTACTCCGCCACCTCACCCGGTAGGCAGTGTAAATTTAAGAGTACTCGAGGCAACATTCACAGTGATTTAATGATTCAGGATGCAATAACATTAAATGTCCCAGATGGTAGAATACGGGAACAATTTTAAAGTACTCTTGCCCATCACTTCCCTAAGTACTGCAAATCTTAGAGTAATAGGATTCGGGTGCCATAGCGGCCGTTAAGTTGAACTAGGCCTCGATTTGCCGGGTCGAGTCGCCCCTTGGCAGCAGCCACAACAACGAGCGCGTACACAGCCGCGCGGAAAGCCACCTAGATATGTAAACAGGCCTGTGAATTTAATTTGACCCACATATTTCGCTCGCCATAAAAGACAGGACTGCCCATCACGTAACGCAACGTGTTACACGTGAAGAAGAAAAGGCCATATCCAAGCAGTTTGTTTGCAACGGCACAAAAATGCCAATTTTGCCCACTCTCAGAAAAAAATGATAGTGCACAGCAATGAACGCTAAGTTTTTAAAACTTACAACAGGTTCTGACAAAAATAAAATTAAAGTTGTGTCTACTTTTTGCCCTAGTGCTGTGCAACGAAATTCTAACAAACTATTTGTCTCATTACGAATCGCTGGCTCTAGAGTGAACTTTCATATAGACACAGGTGCCTCAGTCACTTTGCTCAATCGTGCCACGTACAAACAATTAGGCTCAGCACGCCTTTCTAAATCTAGAAAGCACCTCACTGCTTACAACGGACAGGAAATTCCAGTTCTTGGACAATGCAGTTTTCTTGCTACTTACAAATTTCACACTTCCTTTCTTTCTTTCTTTTGCTTGTGCCTTTGTGCCGCAGGGCCAGCATCGTTAATCGGATTTGGCAATGTTAGATTAAGGGGTGGCTGGATGCTCTTCCTGCCGCCACCCTGTACCCCCCGCCCCCCAGGACGGAATTAGTGTACCCCAACTGTCTACGACTAATGTAATCCATGGAATAATGCGTAACTGTTCAGATGTCTGGGAGCCATGTAACTGAGGTTAGACGTGGGGACCAGCCCGGTATTCACCTAGGGGGATGTGGAAAATCGCCTAAAAATCACATCCAGGCTGGCCGGCACACCGAAAAAAATGGTTCAAATGGCTCTGAGCACTATGGGACTCAACTGCTGTGGTCATAAGTCCCCTAGAACTTAGAACTACTTAAACCTAACTAACCTAAGGACAGCACACAACACCCAGCCATCACGAGGCAGAGAAAATCCCTGACCCTGCCGGGAATCGAACCCGGGAACCCGGGCGTGGGAAGCGAGAACGCTACCGCACGACCACGAGATGCGGGCACCGGCACACCGACCGTCGTCATTAATCGGCTGGTCGGATTCGATCCGGGGCCGGCGCGCCTACCCGAGACCACGAAGCAGAGCATTAGCGCTCTCGGCTAACGTGGCGGGTCACTTACAAATCTGACACTACGGCAGTGACATACTACTCTAAGCTCACTGGGGAACACGCCGCACTGTACGTGGCGAACAAGTCAGCTTACTCGAATCTACTGGACTTTCTTAAAGAAAGGAAGGTAGAGCACTTCACGTACAGGTCAGTCCTTGAAAAGACACAGCAGTACGTGATAAAGGGGATAGACTCAGGAACCCCGACCGACACAGTACACGATGAACTCTCTGCTCTCGGGTGGGAGTGCATTCGGGTAAACTGAATGTCGGAGTTCGGCACAGCAAGACCGTCTCATAACTACATGGCGGAATTGGCCGACACGGCCAAGTCCCGCGACCTGTTGAAATTAAAGCTGTTTCTTCACATGGTCGTCAATGTAGAGATCCACAACACGCCGTGCACCCCCCAACAATGCCATAACTGCCAGCGCTTTGCGCACGCGGGTATCAGATGCGGTCTCGCACCCCGCTGCCGCATTTGCGCTGGCGGTCACACGACCCAACGCTGCAAACTCCCCCACACAGCACCTCGCAAGTGCGCCAACTGTGGTGCTGCCCATCCGGCAAACTACAGAGGGTGCATTGCTTACCAAGCAGCTCTGAGGCGCAAAATAGCCAAACACGCTAAACCTACCGCCATCACAGTTCCGAAACCGCCCCCGCGCCCAGTAAGAAGTGCAGTATCCTTCGCTGGAGTGGTCGCTGGCAGCCCCAGCAGCGCGGGACGGTCAGAGGAGCCCCAGAGCTCAGGACACGCACAACAAACACCCCCAGCAACAGACACACTACAGACAAACACAACACCTAACACCACACCCGCACCGGGCACACCACACGACACCAGCAATAACACCACCCTACCCCCTGAGATCGCGGACTGCAGCCCACCACAGGCTACAGAAAACGCACCAACGCAGGGACGACAACAGCGCCAGAGGAGGAGAAGGAGAAACAGCCGCAGCAGGAGGAACACGACCACACCACAACAAGTACACAGACAACAGGACACCAACACTCACGAACACAACCCGGACACCAACTCAACAACCCACATAACACACCCACTCACCACAGAGAATACACAGGCGCCCACAACTGCCACACGAACAGCCGACACTCAGGCCAGCCCTCACCAGACGACAACACAGGAACAAGCGGCCGCTAACACGACCAACAACCCGCAGGCCGACCTGACCAACATTATGACAACATTCCAGAGAATAATAGAAACATTATTCCCCGGACGCACGACCACCGAAATAGTCACGAAGATTATGGGGTGTGTCTCACAACTCTTCATGCAGTTCATGTCAAGCACGCTCAACGGGTCTAGCTTCCAAGCCACTATCACACCACTTTTTACACTACTACATGGATAATACACCACACCAGCCCCGAAACGCAGACTTTAACACAAACTCACAGATCCTGTTTTGGAATGCCAACGGGATCGCAAGCAAAAAAGCCGAAATGGCCGCGTTCATGGAGCGAAAGGGTATCCGAATCGCTCTTGTGAACGAAACACTGCTTACGCCTCGCAAACAACTAAACATCCCAGGGTATTGTGTCTATCGTACCGACCGAGCGGATGGCAGGAGGGGAGCCGGCACTGCAATCATCATACACAGAGACATAGAACACACGAACATCGAGCTCCCAGCGCTTGAAAGACTAGAGGCCACGGCCGTCAGGGTCAAGTTCAACGGAGCCAACACCACACTGGTATCGATATACAATCCTCCTAAAAACATAGTAACACGCGATATCAGCACAGTACTCAACATAGCACCGCGGGTAATCGCCGCTGGAGACCTAAACGCAAAACACCCTGATTGGAACTCACGAATACGAACCTCCAACGGCAAGAAACTGTATGAACACGCACTAGGCCGAAACTACATAATACTTGGGCCGAACGTTCCCACGTTCGTGCCTACACAGGCTCGACATAGGCCAGACGTGTTAGACATAGCCCTCATAAAGGGCATCACATGCACACTCAACCTTACGGTTGAAAACGATCTGGACTCAGACCACATGCCTGTAATACTGCACATGGAAGAAACACTGCAGGACATCGAACCACGCAGGATGCTTAACTACAAGCGCGCGAATTGGACACTGTTCAAGGAAACGCTTGATAGTCGCATTCCTGACACCCACGAAATTAACAACACACAGAAAATCGATGAGGCTGTGGAGGCTCTCACAACTGCCGTCCAAGACGCAATGGCTGACGCCATTCCATTTACAACACCAAGACAACACTCGACGGCCCTGCCCCAGGAGATCCTGGGCCTTATCTCAATGAGGAACCGCCTCAGGAGATACTGGCAGCGTACCAGGCGCCCGTTCTATAAACCGCACGTCAACAGACTCCAGGGCATAATACGGGATAAAATACAAACATTCAGAAACTAGCAATGGGGACAGAAACTCGCTGGGCTGGATACCACACGTCCTGGCGTGTGGCAGCTGGCCAGACACTTCACCAGGGAAGCCTACTCTGCGACGGAGAAGGCAGAGCTTATGGCCACAACACTTGCAGCGTCTTTCATGCCGAATCTGGTTCCTTCAGACCCAGCATTCACACTTGAAACGGACCAGGAGGTTACACGACTTGTAGCCCAGCCCTTGCGCAACGAAATTAGACGTACTAGCACAAATGAAATCACATGGGCTATGAAGCACACCAACGCTAGAAAAGCCCCTGGGCCTGATGGCATTCAAAACCGTGTCCTCCAGGAGTTCACGGATAAAGCCGTAGATACCTCAACACTTAACGAATGCCATCCTGACACACCAACACTTCCCTGTGTTTTGGAAGGCGGCCAAGGTCCTGATGATCATGAAGCCAGGGAAAGACCACTCCCTCCCACAAAATTACCGACCCATCAGTCTGCTGTGTTGGCTCTGCAAGATTGTTGAGAAGGTAATATTAAAACGTATCACTAGGCATTGCATCGCCAACGACACCCTAAGACCGGAGCAATACGGCTTTAGGAATCACCACTCGACAACACAACAACTCCTCCGCGTAGTCGAACATATAACACACGGCTACAACATGAACAAAGCCACAGGGGCCGTGTTCCTGGACATCGAAAAGGCTTTGGACCGTCTCTGGCACAACGGACTCATACGCAAACTAAGCGAAGCTGGTTTCCTCGTACGTCTCATACACTCATATCTCACGAACAGATGTTTCAACACTAACGTGCAGGATAAACAATCAACACAACACGGTATCCGCGGTGGAGTACCTCAAGGAAGCATCTTAGGGCCCATCTTGTTTAACCTGTACATTAATGACTTCCCAGCAACACAAAACACGACGTTAGCCGTCTACGCGGATGACACCGCCATCCTTGTGCAAGATTGGAAACCGTCGAACATCAATTCACGAATACAGACAGCACTCAGAACTGCTGAGCCTTGGTTGGAGCGATGGCGTATTAAAGTGAACGTCGACAAGTGCGAAGCAGTTCTGTTCACACGCAGACCGAAACTACTGCGCAAACATCAACACTGTAGACCAATAACACTACATACACGCCCAATACGTTTCCGGGAGAAAGTCAGATACCTTGGTGTCTGGCTGGACCGGAAACGTACATGGGGGGACCACATCGAATACGTTGCCAACCGAGCGCACGCGAGGCTCAAACAGCTCTACCCAATGCTCAACAGGGAAAGCACACTGAATAGGAGGGTGTCGAGATCCATATACATGACACTGATTAGACCTCTGATGACGTACGCAGCTCCCGTCTGGGGATATGCAGCTCCTACACTACTGCGCCGCCTGCAGATCATACAGAACAAGGTGCTACGTATAATTAGCAACGCTCCACGCTACACAGGCACCGTGGATCTTCACCATGAATACCGCCTTGATTCTCTCAAGGAAGTATTCAAAAAACACGCCACACGACTATACAGGAACTCGAGACACTCGAACAATCCTTTCATCCTCACTCTGGGAAACTACGATCACAAACATAGGTGGAAGCACAAGCTGCCAAAGATACTGCTAGCTAGGGCATAGCCACCTATGGTAAACTAACATACGCAAACAAGCGACAAACGTTGGCAAGCCCCTGCATGTCAGCAACACTGACTGGTAACTACCAGCTGCTATTAGAGCCGACCAACAGGTCACAGCAGGGACACCGACGAACTCGCCCACAGACGCACAAACAATCTGCCAACATTCCCTCACACTGTGCTTCCGGTATATGACCTATCGGACACAAGATCGATAACAAACCTAACTGTTGCAGGTTGCTGACGCTGAACGAGGACTCTGTGCCAGCACCCAGCGCCAGCCGCCGAGCAGCACAAACGCACAACGTCAAGGTATTGACATGCATGATACCCACTACTAACAAAGCCTATCCTCGCACGACCTATCGCAGGCAGCAAGACAACCGCTACTGCTCTTAACACCCGACGTGACTATCGCAGAGGTTTTTTTTCCCTTGGCTCTTGCCTTGGCACTTTTTTTCCTCTGCCCTTCAAACTGCTACCCTTCGTTCGATTTCGACCAATCTATCTCCAGATGAGCGCGTGTTAATGGCTAACCCTAACCAGACGTACGCAAACATCGCAGTACCCACATCCTGCGACACCTCACTTTAGTGAATAATAACCATTATGCAGATATGGCAGTAGACCTTTTGTGTTGGGCATCATGCCGGTGTGGGCGTGGAGGGGCTCCACCTCTATAAAAAAAGAAAGTGCATTTTACTGAGTTGAAATCGAGAGTGTTGAAATCGAGAGACAGTGGGAACATATTCGGTTTAGATGCCTTTGATTCGCTTGGACTTAGCATCCAAGACAATATACTTTCAGTGACTGTTTTGACTCCATAAACAGTGTCGCTAGCTTGCTTAAAGATTTTCCTGAACTATTTTCTGAAGGAATGGGAAAAGCTAATTACTTTGTAGCACTTGTAATATTGAAAGACAATGTACAGCTTAAGTTTTTCTGGGCCCGTCCCGTTACAATCTCTTTAAGAAACAAAGTAGCCAGTGAATTGAAAGAATGGAAAGATTATGGTGTAATTGCTCCAATTTAAGGTAGTCAATGGGCAAGTCCTCTCGTTTTGTTGCCTAATCCTTCTGGTTGAATTCGCATTTGTGTTGACTTCAAGTCTACAGTCAACCCACAGACAGTACTTGACACTTATCCGTTACCTTGCCCTGAGGAAGTCATGGACAGCCTTATTGCAGGACGTTACTTTTCTAAGATAGATTTGCGTGATGCAAATTCCATTGGATGAAGAATCACAGAAAGTGTTTGTTGTAAATACACACTTGGAACAGCTGACTTCATAAGTCCCATTTTGTTCAAATTACCTTGACGGTATTGTCGTCTCAGGTTGTACACCAGAGGAACACATTGCCAATTTGCGTACTCTTTTTCGGGTGTTGTCAGAAGCATGACTCACGTGCCGTCTCGAAAAGTGTGGCTTTTTTCAAACTGAACTACAATACTTACGTCATGTGATAAAGTCAGGGTGCGCATCCCTCCAATCTCATTTGCTTGCAATCCGTGACCTGCCTGTTCCTCGCAATCTGTCTGAACTGCAGTCAGTATTAGGTAAAATGACGTACTACATTCGGTTCATACCGAACGCCGCTCAGATCGCGACTCCATTGTAGCGCTTCCTTCGCAAAAGTGTGCCTTTCGTGTGGACCAAAGGCTGCCAAGACGCATTTCAGAAACTCTAATGCTTCAATATTTCAAAAATCCGCCTCAGCTGCGAAATGTTTCAGCTAGAGTAATCTAGCCTTCTTCAGAAGTTTATTTTATGCTTCTGAAGAAGGCTTGATTACTCTAGCTGAAACCTGAGTAATGACCAGTAACATTTCGCAAGTGAGGCGGATTTTTGAATATCAATTTATCACAGTTGCTGACAGGGCTGAAACATGTTAAAAACTACCCTACTAACCAATAAAATTGCTACACCACGAAGATGACGTGATACAGACGCGAAATTTAATCGACAGGAAGAAGATGCTATGATATGCAACTGATTAGCTTTTCAGAGCATTCACACAAGGTTGGCGCCGGTGGCGACACCTACAACGTGCTGACATGAGGAAAGTTTCCAACCGATTTCTCATACACAAACAGCACTTGACCGGCGTTGCCTGGTGAAAAGTTGTTGTGATGCCTCGTATAAGGAGGAGAAATGCGTACCATCACGTTTCCGACTTTGATAAAGGTCTGATTGTAGCCTATCGCGATTGCGGTTTACCCTATCGCGACGTTCTTGCTTGCGTTGGTTGAGATTCAATTACTGTTAGCAGAATATGGAACCGGTGGGTTCAGGAGGTTAATACGGAACGCCGTGTTGGATCCCAACTTCCTCGTATCACTAGCAGTCGTGATGACAGGCATCTTATCCGCATGGCTGTAACGGATCGTGCAGCCACGTCTCGATCCCTGAGTCAACAGATGGGGATGTTTGCAAGACTACAACCATCTGCACGAACAGTTCGACGACGTTTGCAGCAGCATGGATTATCTTTGCAAAAACAGACATAATGTCTAATGGGATAGCAGCAATCAGTGATTGTATAATGTTACTTATAATCCGTCTTGATTGCAAATTTTTTTATTCATATGACCGGTTTCGTTTCATTCAGAACCATCTTCAGAGCTGATATTTCAGTTACAGGAGTAACCCGTCCAAATCCATCAACTTTCACATGCTGCGTCCAGAGCTCAGTTGTGCGCCGATACTTTGCACATCGGCATAACCTTTCAGTTCAAATAGACATTGGACAATCGCGTGTGTTTATTCCCAAAGTATTGCAAAGGGATGTGTTGCGATTGCTCCACTGAGGGTATTGGGGAATTGTTTATACTAAACAGTTAACGCAACGGCACTGTACTTGGCAGAGCATGGACACCTACTCTGAACAGATGACATCACTGTGTCGTGTATGCGCGAAAACCAATCCCCTCTGCTACAGACTTTCGCAGCTTGGCCTCAGACTCAATCGCCTTGGCAATGAATGCACACAGATTTCGTAGGATCTTTTTGGAACCCTCGTTGGCTTGTAGTAGTAGACTCTTTTACCAAGATCTCCATTGCGGAGCCTTTGGCTTCTACCACATCACGTAGCACCAGTCAGGCATTGTCCTCCATATTTTCCGTAGAAGATTTGCCGGAGGTGCTTGTGTCGGACAAGGTACCACAGCTCACTTCACGAGATTTTGAAAAGTTTTGTGAGCGAAATGGCACTTGTCATCTAACAAGTGCTCCTTTTCACCCCAGTCCAACGGAGAAGCAGAACGCTTCGTACGTACATTCAACAACAGATGATCAAGCTTGGCACCACCCACACACGGGAACAGGCGCTGCCAGTCTTTCTCGCCTCCTATCGCTCCCATCCACGAGACGGATCATCACATGCGGAACTTCTGCATGGTCACCGCCATCATACGCTGCTGCACCCATCGCAGCTTCCGGCACCGCCAATGGTCCGGAAGTTTCGCTTTGCGCGGCGCGAGCTTTTTTTTTCCCAGGGTTTATGACAACCATGGGAGCTGGGAAAGAGGCATGATCCAGGAACGCATTGGCTCTTTTATGTGCCTGATTGCATGTCCCGATGGCTTGCAACGCAGCCACAAGAACCAAATTCATGCTCGTCATTTGTCCCGTGATTCGGCTGCTTTTCTTTCCCAAGATTCACGGGCTTCGCAGTCGACCGCTGGTGCCACCAGGGCACCCCAGGAGGAGCGGATGGACGATGAGCCCTCACCCCTGCCGACCCCGCTCACGAACCCAAAGGAGCCGGACCCGCCATCGCCGTCCCCGTCATCGTCCCAGGACACGCCATCAGCCCCGGACGTGCGCGCTGGCAGCAGGTTACCTGTTGCCTCGCAAACTATTACGGACGAGCTTGTATCACAACACATGGACACTATTAAAGTTAAGTAGCAGCTATCTGTTCATGTAAATAAAGAACTATGTTAATCCACGTGTGCATTTATGTTGCAGAAAGAGGATACCTCTCCCTTGCTGCCTACGGTACAAGACACTACACGGCCTAATGGTAGAATGGTGGACTTCCGCTTTAGGGACCTGAAACCTTGATAGGTATTCTTGCCTCACATGTACTTTTGTCCCCACCAACCTTACTGCGAGAAATTGCTAACCTTTGAAGAATCCAGAGAAAAATAATCGAGAACAGTGCCAGAGCAAGTAAATAACGACATCACTTCTCTTTATGAACTTTTTGGGGTAAAGATTCTAACAAAGAGCAACAAAGGCACAAGAGAAGACTCGATCACAGAGTACATATCGCCAAATCGGGTTGGGATCACCCTTAATGTCCCAAGTGTAGAAAAAATCTGGGCAGATGGAATAACACTCGGTGAATGGAAAACAGTACTGATTCACTCACTAAGCAAAAAGTGAGAAGGGACTGACGTAAGCAACCACCGTGGTCCTGCCGTACCTCAGACTTAGAAGGTACTCTCCAAAGCACTGCACGCTAGGCTGGTGGCGCAAGCAGATCACCAAACGGGTGAATATCAAGACGGATTCAGAAAAGCGACATCCTGCGTCGAGTAGATCTGGAGTCTGAGAAGCTTATTGGAAAATTACATCTCTAAGGATCTGATACAGACGAACGGACATATTGTTCGACATGTTAATTGAATATAGAGTGGACCCAAAACATTAGCAATTATCGAGGAAACTCTAAATCAAACACATTCTACATTAAAATTCCGGTAGAACTCGCTAAAGAGTTTTTAATTGAAACTAGGGTCTGCCAGGGTGATGTCGACTGTCCCGAAGATTTCTTCAATTGCATGTTAGAGAAGATCATCCGAGATTGGGAAGAGAAATTAGCAGGGAGCAGGGTGAGGATTACTAATCGAAGTCTTGCTTCAAAGAATTATGTCAGAGAAAGCTGCCTTGCATTCACCGATGACCTGATGATCCTGTCAGCAAACACAAAGACAGCTGTGGAAGTGAAAAACTCGTTGAAGGAACGAGTTCTAAAAGCTGGCTTCCAAATTTCATTCGAGAAAGGTACATTACCGTTGGACGGTTTGTCTATCACAAACGTCAGTACGGAATTTTTTATTCTCATGTGCTGTATAAAGATAGGAAATTAAGTGTACTTCTGCTGATGTTGCGATAAAATTTTGCAGAAATATGTTTATTATAACACGACGCAGTATCCAGAGGAGATGGAGCAGATAAAAGTACCCAGACAAGAATACGTTGGTGGCGGCAGCAGCGATGGCGCGTCGGGCGCCAGTATTGCAATATGAAGCCTCTAAAATGAAAATTGTCACAGGCAGTTCTTTACTGTGTGTACGAACTGTTCGACATAATTTATTTTACTCTAGGCCAAGATTTTTTTATTGCTGTCTAATACTGCATTGGGATAAACTGAAATACAATGACGTGACGAAAGTCATGAGAAACCCCTTAATCCAGTGTCGGTTCTCATTTAGCCCACCAGAGTGTAGCAACTGGACGTGGCCATGGACTCAACAAGTAAGTCGTTCGAAGTTCGCTGCAGAAACATTGATCCATGCTGCCTCTATAGCCGTCTATAATTGCGAAACAGTTGCTGGTAACGAATGTTTTGCACTAACGGACCTCTCGATTATGCCCCATAAATTTTCGATGGGATTCGTGTTCGGCGATGTGCGTTGCCAAACAATTCGCTCGGATTGTCCAGAATGTTCTTCAAACTAACCACGGACAGTTGTGGCCCAGTGATACTTTTAGGAACATGTAGTCTACGAATTGCTGAAATGGTTTCCAACTACCGAACATAAACATTTCCAATCTGTGATCAGTTCAGTTAGATCAAGACCCATTCCATTCAACGTAACCAGACCTCACACCATTATGTAGCCGCCATCATCTTGCACAGTGCTTTGCTGACAATCTGTGTCCATTGCTTCATGGGGTGTGCGCCATACTCGATCCCTACCATCAACTCTTACCAGCTAAAATCGGGACTCGTCTCACTCGGCCACGGTTTACCAGTCATCTAGAGTCCAACTGATACGGTCACGTACCCAGGAGAGATGCTGTAGATGATGTCATGCTGTTAGCAAAGGCACTCACGTCGGTCGTATGAGGCCATAGCCCATTAACGCAACAATTTGTCGCACTGTTCTAACGGATACGTTCGTCGTTTTTCCCACATTGATTTCTGCGGTTGTTTCACACAGTGTTACTTGTCTGTCAGCACTGACAACTGTACGTAAATGCCGCTGCTCTCGGTCAATAAGTGAAGACCATCGGCACTGCATTGTCCGTGGTGAGAGGTAATGCCTGTAATTTGATATTCTGGGCAAACTCTTGACACTGTGGATCTCAGAATACTGAATTCCCTAACAATTTTCGAAACAGAATGTCTCATGCATCTAGCTCCAACTGCCATTTCGCATTCAAAGTTTGTTAATTTGCCGTCGTGCGACTATAATCAGCCCGCATCTCGTGGTCGTGCGGTAGCGTTCTCGCTTCCCACGCCCGGGTTCCCGGGTTCGATTCCCGGCGGGGTCAGGGATTTTCTCTGCCTCGTGATGGCTGGGTGTTGTGTGCTGTCCTTAGGTTAGTTAGGTTTAAGTAGATCTAAGTTCTAGGGGACTTATGACCACAGCAGTTGAGTCCCATAGTGCTCAGAGCCATTTTTGACTATAATCACATCGGAAACCTTTTCCCTTGAATCACCTGAGTACAAATGACAGCTCCTCCAAAGCACTGCTCTTTTTTACCTTTTGTATGCAATACACCCACCATTTGTGTGTGTGGGTATCGCTGGTTCAAAAATGGTTCTGATTGCTCTGAACACTATGGGACTTAACATCTGTGGTCAGAAGTCCCCTAGACTTAGAAATACTTAAAACTAACTAACCTAAGGACAGTACACACATCCATGCCCGAGGCAGGATTCGAACCTGCGTCCGTAGCAGCAGCGCGGTTCCGGACTGAAGCGCCTAGAACCGCTCGACCACAACGGCCGGCGGGTATCGCTGGTCCATGACTGTTGTCATTTAAGTGAATTTGAAGTCAGCTGGGGAAACACGAAGAGCACTATATGTGGTATGTGTTTTCGGAATATAGCAGCATGTTATACAGCATTTATAATCTTGTGATTGGTAGTTTTGTGTTACTGAGTGGATGGCACTTGCAATGATTATTGATTACATGAGATGTCAATAGTCTGAAAATTTTGTTCAAGTGAAAAATATTTACGTGACTAAAAGTAAAGGTTACTTACTCCGTGGAAACTACGTTATTTCTTAGGAAGTTCCGTATGTTAGAGATTGCCCACACTGATGTATGTTAAGCACTATTACGTAGTCAGATAGCTTTATTGAGTTCCGACGTTTTAAACGAACACTGTGCATTTAGTGGGGATACATTTGCTGGTGATCGAAGCTGGATCAAGCTTACTAGTTCTTGCGCGTCCAAGATTAGGAAGGTGTAAAGTTGCGTCGTCTGTCTACCTGTAAGTGTTTTTTAACATTCGCCCCCCGACACGGAGACCTCCACATCCAACATCCGAACAGCGCCACATTACCTAATAAAAATGTACTACAAAATATAAAAGGTACCTTGGTGAAACAGTGCAGATTAAACTAGCTTAAAAGAAGGAAACGACAGCGGGAGAGAGAGGATGGCTGTTGCTTTTTGTAGGAGGCATGTTGTATGGAAGACAAAAGCGAATTCGATACAAAGTAAACTCGGCAGGATAAAACAGTGATGAAAACCGAGTGTCTGTCCGCAAGTGATTCCCTCAGAATGACAAAACAGGCTGCACTGACAGAAATATAGACGTTTCCGTGGAAGATATTTCCGAAAATAATGTTGTTGTTGTTGTGGTCTTCAGTCCTGAGACTGGTTTGATGCAGCTCTCCATGCTACCCTATCCTGTGCAAGTTTCTTCATCTCCCAGTACCTACTACAACCTACATCCTTCTGAATCTGCTTAGTGTATTCATCTCTTGGTCTCCCTCTTCGATTTTTACCCTCCACGCTGCCCTCCAATGCTAAATTTGTGATCTCTTGATGCCTCAGAACATGTCCTACCAACCGGTCCCTTCTTCTCGTCAAGTTGTGCCACAAACTCCTTTTCTCCCCAATTCTATGCAATACCTCCTCATTAGTTATGTGATCTACCCATCTAATCTTCAGCATTCTTTTGTAGCACCACATTTCGAAACCTTCTATTCTCTTCCTGTCTAAACTATTCATCGTTTATGTTTCACTTCCATACATGGCTACACTCCTTACAAATACTTTCAGAAACGACTTCCTGACAAATCTATACTCGATGTTAACAAATTTCTCTTCTTCAGAAAGGTTTTCCTTGCCATTGCCAGTCTACATTTTATATCTTCTCTACTTCAAGCATTATCAGTTATTTTGCTACCCAAATAGCAAAACTCCTTTACTACTTGAAGTGTCTCATTTCCTAATCTAATTCCCTCAGCATCACCCGACTTAATTCGACTACATTCCATTATCCTCGTTTTGAATTTGTTGATGTTCATCTTATATCCCCCTTTCAAGACAATGTCCATTCCGTTCAACTGCTCTTCCAAGTCCTTTGCTGTCTCTGGCAGAATTACAATGTCATCGGCGAACCACAAAGTTTTTATTTCTTCTCCATGGATTTTAATACCTACTCCGAATTTTTCTTTTGTTTCCTTTACTGCTTGCTCAATATACAGATTGAATAACATTGGGGAGAGGCTACAACCTTGTCTCACTCTCTTCCCAACCACTGCTTCCCTTTCATGTCCCTCGACTTTTATAACTGTCATCTGGTTTCTGTACAAATTGGAAATAGCCTTTCGCTCCCCGTATTTTACCCCTGCCACATTTCGAATTTGGAAGAGAGTATTCCAGTCAACATTGTCAAAAGCTTTCTCTAAGTCTACAAATGCTAGTAACGTAGGTTTGCCTTTCCTTAATCTTTCTTCTAAGATAAGTCGTAAGGTCAGTATTGCCTCACGTGTTCCAATATTTCTACGGAATCCAAACTGATCTTCCCCGATGTCGACTTCTACTAGTTTTTCCATTCGTCTGTAAAGAATTCGTGTTAGTATTTTGCAGCTGTGACTTATTAAACTGATAGTTCGGTAATTTTCACATCTGTTAACACCTGCTTTCTTTGGGATTGGAATTATTATATTCTTCTTGAAGTCTGAGGGTACTTCACCTGTCTCATACATCTTGCTCACCAGATGGTAGAGTTTTGTCAGGACTGGCTCTCCCAAGGCTGTCAGTAGTTCTAATGGAATGTTATCTACTCCAGGGGCCTTGTTTCGGCTCAGGTCTTTCAGTGCTCTGTCAAAATCTTCACGCAGTATCGTATCTCCCATTTCATCTTCATCTACATCCTCTTCCATTTCTATAATATTGTCCTCAAGTACATCGCCCTTGTATAGACCGTCTATATACTCCTTCCATCTTTCTGCTTTCCCTTCTTTGGTTAGAACTGGGTTTCCATCTGAGCTCTTGATATTCATACAAGTGGTTCTCTTTTCGCCAAAGGTCTCGTTAATTTTCCTGTAGGCAGTATCTATCTTACCCCTAGTGTGATAAGCCTCTACATCCTTACATGTGTCCTCTAGCCATCCCTGCTTAGCCATTTTGCACTTCTTGTCGATCTCATTTTTGAGACGTTTGTATTCCTTTTTGCCTGCTTCATTCACTGCATTTTTATATTTTCTCCTTTCATCAATTAAATTCAACATTTCTTCTGTTACCCAAGGATTTCTACTAGCTCTCGTCTTTTTATCTACTTGATCCTCTGCTGCCTTCACTACTTCATCCCTCAAAGCTACCCATTCTTCTTCTACTGTACTTCTTTCCCCCACTGCTGTTAATTGTTCCCTTATGCTCTCCCTGAAACTCTGTACAACGTCTGGTTTAGTCTGTTTATCCAGGTCCTATCTCCTTAAATTCCCACCTTTTTGCAGTTTCTTCAGTTTTTAATCTGCAGTTCATATCCAATAGATTGTGGTCAGAGTCCACATCTGCCCCTGGAAATGTCTTACAATTTAAAACCTGGTTCCTAAATCTATGTCTTATCATTATATAATATATCTGATACCTTTTAGTATCTCCGGGATTCTTCCATGTATACAACCTTCTTTTATGATTCTGGAACCAAGTGTTAGCTATGATTAAGTTATGCTCTGTGCAAAATTCTACCAGACGGCTTCCTCTTTCATTTCTTAGCCCCAATCCATATTAACCTACTATGTTTACTTCTCTCCCTTTTTCTACACTCGAATTCCAGTCACCCATGACTATTAAATTTTCGTCTCCCTTCACTATCTGAATAATTTCTTTTATCTCATCATACATTTTCCTCAATTTCTTCATCATCTCTGAAAATAATAGTGTCAAAGAAAGTAGAGGAACAGTCCAGACCGCGAGGAACAGAAGGTATAGCGGGTTAATGCCCGGCTTAGACATTATAGAAAGAATGACTAAAACTTTGAGGGCATTTACTCAGGGTGGGTACAACCCGCTTAAGGAAACAGACTTTTAATGTACTCATGCGAAGTCTCCGGAAAATGGCCAAGGAATTTCGGAAAGAACTCATGAGCACTGGGCTGAATGAGGATGACATCTCTGAACAGTCGAAGGTCATATCACTGATCAACACCTGTACAGGCTTCCACGATCAGCAGAAGCAAAATAGCGGCTGCAGAGTGAGGAGAAGAGAGCCATCAGAGATGGCAAAAAAGGCTTCCAAAAATTCCTGATAGGTATATGACGTGGACTCTATTGGTCCTAAAGGAAAATAAACATCCTAAAATGACGCATAATGAACACGTCAAAATGTAAATAGTACAAATTAACGAAGTACGCAAATAAGCAGTTCCTGAATTTTAAGAATTAGGGCAGCTTAAGAGAATGACTGGCTGGAGAGGAAAGAAAACGAAAGTGAAAGTAATAATAGTAGACTTATTTATGGTAGCCTGAACAGAGTTTTCGAAAAAGAGCTTCCAATGTGAAATGGAGTAATTGCAGTCAATGCGTGTTAGCAATTCTGACTTAAGAGAGTACATTTTTTAAATGTGAAAACTAATTTCGTCACAATGCTGGTAGAACCATAGAAGGATATGCGAGTGCTGGATCTTTCGACAAAGAGAATATCAATTATATCAA
Organism: Schistocerca cancellata; assembly: GCF_023864275.1. Taxonomy (NCBI): domain Eukaryota; kingdom Metazoa; phylum Arthropoda; class Insecta; order Orthoptera; family Acrididae; genus Schistocerca; species Schistocerca cancellata. The sequence continues at coordinate 179,063,440 of NC_064628.1, read as the reverse complement.
TGTAAGCTGTGAAAAGACCCGGGTTGTAGCTTTATTGATAAAATCATCAGGTTACAAGCCAGAAATGATTTAAGCAAATAATCCAACATTCAGAAAAATATATCACCAGCACAGTGCAAACTAGATTCCTCTGTGATTGTCACAGCCACTCATTTGACGGTCTTCTAGCGTTTACATTGTCATTTACACACAAAGCTGTAAAATGTAGCAGCTTTAATCAAGTACGTAAATATTTTAAAAATTACAGCGCGTTCAACACTCGGTAAGCAGTGTATACCCTGCAAGAGCTGTTCGGACCTGTTATGTGTATACTCGCACGTGAAGGTTTGCGGAGAAGCATTGTTGTGTTTGACTGCTGGTGCAGCAAACATTGTTTGAAACATCAACTACTTCATTGCGCCAAAGACTGACCAGTAACAGTGCTACACGGACTGATGGAGTGAGTGACTGCGAACGTTGTTTGTTACAGCTTGAAGTAGTAGTGCTCTGGTGGTATAATGCTAAACAATCACACGTGAATATGTGTGTGTCTGTGTGTGTGTGTGTGTGTGTGTGTGTGTGTGTGTGTGTCATTCTTAACGAACAGTATAAAAAGTAGATAGTCCTTTCCTCTTGTTTTCAGGACATGGATGCCGCTTTACTTTGAAGCAATTTGTGTCATCAGCCACTCGCATAACATAAATGAGTGAATATCACACGTTGACAGATTCCGTAGCTTCGTAAGGTTCTACACTCCTGGAAATGGAAAAAAGAACACATTGACACCGGTGTGTCAGACCCACCATACTTGCTCCGGAAACTGCGAGAGGGCTGTACAAGCAATGATCACACGCACGGCACAGCGGACACACCAGGAACCGCGGTGTTGGCCGTCGAATGGCGCTAGCTGCGCAGCATTTGTGCACCGCCGCCGTCAGTGTCAGCCAGTTTGCCGTGGCATACGGAGCTCCATCGCAGTCTTTAACACTGGTAGCATGCCGCGACAGCGTGGACGTGAACCGTATGTGCAGTTGACGGACTTTGAGCGAGGGCGTATAGTAGGCATGCGGGAGGCCGGGTGGACGTACCGCCGAATTGCTCAACACGTGGGGCGTGAGGTCTCCACAGTACATCGATGTTGTCGCCAGTGGTCGGCGGAAGGTGCACGTGCCCGTCGACCTGGGACCGGACCGCAGCGACGCACGGATGCACGCCAAGACCGTAGGATCCTACGCAGTGCCGTAGGGGACCGCACCGCCACTTCCCAGCAAATTAGGGACACTGTTGCTCCTGGGGTATCGGCGAGGACCATTCGCAACCGTCTCCATGAAGCTGGGCTACGGTCCCGCACACCGTTAGGCCGTCTTCCGCTCACGCCCCAACATCGTGCAGCCCGCCTCCAGTGGTGTCGCGACAGGCGTGAATGGAGGGACGAATGGAGACGTGTCGTCTTCAGCGATGAGAGTCGCTTCTGCCTTGGTGCCAATGATGGTCGTATGCGTGTTTGGTGCCGTGCAGGTGAGCGCCACAATCAGGACTGCATACGACCGAGGCACACAGGGCCAACACCCGGCATCATGGTGTGGGGAGCGATCTCCTACACTGGCCGTACACCACTGGTGATCGTCGAGGGGACACTGAATAGTGAACGGTACATCCAAACCGTCATCGAACCCATCTTTCTACCATTCCTAGACCGGCAAGGGAACTTGCTGTTCCAACAGGACAATGCACGTCCGCATGTATCCCGTGCCACCCAACGTGCTCTAGAAGGTGTAAGTCAACTACCCTGGCCAGCAAGATCTCCAGATCTGTCCCCCATTGAGCATGTTTGGGACTGGATGAAGCGTCGTCTCACGCGGTCTGCACGTCCAGTACGAACGCTGGTCCAACTGAGGCGCCAGGTGGAAATGGCATGGCAAGCCGTTCCACAGGACTACATCCAGTATCTCTACGATCGTCTCCATGGGAGAATAGCAGCCTGCATTGCTGCGAAAGGTGGATATACACTGTACTAGTGCCGACATTGTGCATGCTCTGTTGCCTGTGTCTATGTGCCTGTGGTTCTGTCAGTGTGATCATGTGTTGTATCTGACCCCAGGAATGTGTCAATAAAGTTTCCCCTTCCTGGGACAATGAATTCACGGTGTTCTTATTTCAATTTCCAGGAGTGTATGAAAGACTCAGGGATCTATGTGAGGCCTTAGATAGATTAACATTTACTCATTTTTCCCCAGTTTCTGTCAGACCGACATTGTCCGATATCGTGCTCCTTTTAAGGTACGATTCTACATGATTAATAACGTTTCATTGTAAAATGTAAACTTTCATGGCCGGAATTGTCACAATTAATAAAATATTCCGGGCTACAGTAGCGAACCAGGGTGTGAATCGGACATTCAACAAAGCTACCATCCCCCTCGAAAATGTTCTCCGCAGATGGAGACGAAACGTCTGGTTTTAAAGTGAAATCCCTTCGACCACGGCATAATAGCCCGCAATATTTTATTAATTGCATAAGACAGTACCTTGCAATCGTGTTTGAAAACGTGTACGAAGGCTCCTACAACGACACTCCAAAGTTCTGAAATTATAGTGGAACAATATCACAGCATAAGCTATTACTACAATTAAATTAAATCTTTTTCTCTCTTCCTCTACGTAGAAAAATTAAGATACATGTGGGATCTGACATTAAAGCGTACAGTAAGCCGCAACTAAGTTCGCCTTGTAGTTACATATAACCCTACTGCTGGCTGAGCTCGCGGCAGACCTTTTATGTTACAGAGACCGGGAGTCCGAAATTGTTATTGACCGCTCCTGGGAGGCATCTTATCTAGCGACAAGCCTGGACACGGTTATAGGAAGAATACCAATGAGGCTTTCTTGAATCTGGACTATCACAGTAGCAAACAAAATCCGGTATCTGATACCTTTTAAAGTCGTTTAGAACTTCGGGGAATACCAATAAAAGTCAAACTAGTACATTCCATCCGAAGAAGGTTCGCTGCGGTTAGTAAACAGTTTTTGCTTTTTTCGCAAATAATCCATCCAAAATCATTCATAACAATATATAAAGCGTGAAGAACTGTGCAAACACATGTGGCGAGCTTTGTTTATTCCGCTCTCCCAGTAAGGCAAAGATTTTCACTGACACACCAGGAATATGTTACACAGCAATTTTTACGAAGCAGACTTCATGACTTGCACAAACGCTAGAAATTCGAGTAAACTACGACGTGAGTTCTCATTCGTATAAGTACAGAAAATTTGCTCAACAGATAACACCAGATTACTTTGTTACACATTTGTAATGAAAAATTTGTACAAAAACTGCTCTCGTCCGAAGAAGGAAGATAATTTACAATATACTGATTTATAAACGCAAGAGTACAATAATACAGCATCTAAATGATAATGAGCACCTGCAGGTACACCATAATATAGTAAAATCAGATAATTAGCTAAAGAAGTGATACTTAACAGATAAATGATTCCGGAACTTTCTATAACTATCTATAAATTAAAAGTTAATCGCTCTGCTGCAGGAAACGCAATTAAAACAGATGCAATGGAAAAGGATTATTGTGAGATTCTTCATCAAATATTTTCTGAAAGTTACCTCAGTGTTCTGGTCGAGGAACGAAATGACATAGAGGGTGGCTGAAATAGCTGGAAATAATTAACGTTACAAAATCCTTAATCATATACCGATCTGTTAATACGTTGCGGATCGTGAAATAATCAAGCTTAATGCACATCAAGAGCACTCAGTTATCGATGGCTATCGAAAATTTCAATTGTAAAACAATAATATACAAAAGTATTTGTTAGCCAATTCCATATTTTCGACAATATTGCTCACATCTCATGTGAACAGAACAATATCTGTAAATTTTATAAAGTTATTTACAATATCTTCCATACATTTTGTAGATCTTCATTAGAAGAAAAATTATTAGAAGTTGCCAGAGAGGGAAGTAATTAGATTCTTTTCCTGCTTATGTAATTGCCATTCTTTCTCGCCTGGTAGTAGTGAGACAGAGTCGTGTGAAGTCGGTTAAAACGGGTAGACATTGACATCAACACTGAAGCGCCAAAGAAACTGGTAAGGCATGCGTATGCAAATACATAGATATGTAAACAGGCAGAATACGGCGCTGCGGTCGGCAATGTCCATATAAGAGAACAAGTGACTGGTGCAGTTAGATCGGTTACTGCCGCTACAGTGGCAGGTTATCAAGATTTAAGTGAGTTTGAACGTGGTGTCATAGTCAACGCACGAGCGATGAGCACAGCATCTCCGAGGTTGCGATTAAGTAGGGATTTTCCTGTACGACTATTTCACGAGTGTACTGTGATTATCAGGAATCCTGTAAAACATCAAGTCTGCGACATCGCTTAATCCGGAAAAAGATCCTGCAAGAACAGGACCGACGACTGAAGAGAATCGTCCAACGTGACAGAAGTGCAACACTAACGCAGTTTGCCGGCAGCGGTGGCCATGCGGTTCTAGGCGCTTCAGTCTGGAACCGCGCGACTGCTACGGTCGCAGGTTCGAATCCTGCTTTGGGCATGGAATGGTGTGATGTCCTTAGGTTCGTTAGGTTTAAGTAGTTCTAAGTTCTAGGGGACTGATAACCTGAGATGTTAAGTCCCATAGTGCTCAGAGCCATTTGAATTTTTTGGACTAACGCAGTTTGCTGCAGATTTCAATTCTGGGCCACCAACTAGTGTCAGCGTGCGAACCGTTCACCGAAACATCATCGATATGGGCTTTCGGATCCGAAGACGCACTCGTGTACCCTTGATGACTGCACGACACAAAGCTTTACGCCTCGCCTGGGCCCGTCAACACTGGCATTGGGCTATTGATGACTGGAGACGGGTTGCCTGGTCGGACGAGTGTCGTTTCAAATTCTATTGAGCGGGATAGACATGTACTGGTACGGAGACACTGTCACCAATACATGAACCTTACATGTAAGCAGGGGACTGTTCAAACTGGTGGAGGCTCTGTAATGGTGTGGGGCGAATGCAGTTGGAGTGATATGCGATCTGTAAGGTCCACTGACGATTCTGGTATGTGACTTGTACGTTACCATCCTGTCTGATCATCTAAATCTATTCATGTCCACTGTGCATTCCGACGGACTTTAGCTATATCAGCAGGACAATGCGACACCCCACAAGTCCAGAATTGCTACAGAGTGGCTCCAGCAACACTCTTCTAAGTTTAAATACTTCCGATGGCCGCAAAAACTCCCCAGACATGAACATTATTGAGCATATCTGGGATGCCTTACAATGCGCTGTTCAGAAGAGATCTCCACACCCTCGTACTCTTTCGGATTTATGGACAGTCCTGCAGGATTCATGGTGCCAACTTCCTCCAGCACTATTTCATACATTAGTCGAGTCCATGGCACGTCGTCCTGCGGCACTTTTGCGTGCTCGCGGAGGCACTCCACGATGTTAGTCAGGTGTGCCAGTTTCTTTGGCTCTTCAGTGTATATCTACATGGATATACTGCGAATCAAATTAAGCGAGTGACAGTGGGTTAATCGAACCACCTTCACACTAATTCTCTGTTATGCCCGATCGGTTCGGTGTGGGCGGCGGAGGGGTGAAGTGGACTGCGGTAGTCATCGTGGGGTTGTGGACCACTGCGGCTGCGGCGGAGACGGAGCCTTTCCGTCGTTTCTAGGCCCACGTAACATACAATACATACAATACAATTCTCTATTATTCCACTCTTGAACAGCGCGCTGAAAGAACTTATTTAGGGTCAACTGCAGATTTTCGCACTATACAGATATCTAAATCGTTTTGCAACTCAACTTATGATAACTTTACTAGTCGATAAACAATAGAATCATCTACAAGCAACCTAAGACGGCAACTGATAGGTCTCCTAAGTCGTTTATATGAGTACAGATAAGGAACAACAGGGGGTTTTTAACACAAACTTGGTTAACGCTAGAAATCACTCCTGTTTTACGCGATGACTTCCGTCAGTTACCACGAACTGTGACCTCTCTGATATAAAATTACGAATCAAGTAGCATAACTGACACAGTATTCCACAAGCACGCAATTTGATTACAAACCACTTGTGAAGTACTTTGTCAAAAGCCTTGTGGATATCAAGAAATTCGAAATCAATTTGAAATCCCTTGTTGGTAGCAATCAACACTTCGTGTGAGTGAAGAGCTAATTGTTTTTAACAAGAACGATGTTTTGTAAATCCGTGTTGACTATGTGTCAATAGCCTGTTCTCTTAGAGGTACTTCATAATGTTCGAACACAATATACGTTCCAAAATCACGCCGTATATCAACAGTAATGATATGGACCTGCAATTTAGTGGATTACTCGTATTGCCTTTCTTGACTATTGGTGTGACCTGTGCAACTTTCATTCTTTGGGTATGGACCTCCGTCGAGCGAGCTGTTTTATATGATTGTTACGTATGGAGCTATTGCATCAGCATACTCTGAAAGGAACCTAAGTGGAGTACGATATGGACCGGATGACTTGCTTTTATTAAGTGATTTAAGTTGCTTCACTACACCGAGAATATCTACTAAGCTACTCGTGTTGCCAGCTGTTCTTGACTCAAATTCTGAGATATTTACGTCATCTTTTGTGAAGGAATTTCGGAAGGCTGTGTCAAGCAACTCTGCTTCAGCAGCACTGTCATTGATAGTACTTTCATTGCTATCGCACAGAGAAGGCACTGATTGTGTCTTTCTCCTAGTATACTTTGCCTACGATTAGGCTCCCTTTGGATATTCTGCCAGGTTTCGAGACAAAGTTTCGTTGTGGGAACATTTTAAGCTTGTCGCACTGAAGTCCGCGCTAAATTTCGAGCTTCTGTAAAAGATAGCCAATATTTGCGATTTTGCTTTCGTTTAAATTTGGTGTGCTTATTTTACTTTCCTGCCTTGATTCTTAATCATATGATTTTATAATATTACTTGCTTCCTTATTCACTACCCTCTGTCCCTTCTTGCGATGTGAAAAAATCGCGGAGGCATATGATACAATTCCAGCGGCCAATGGCTCATCAGATACTGAAGTATGCACTTTTCTTGACAGAAGAAAAACAAATCAAAACAAAACAAAACTATACAGATATAAATAACAGAAAAGTATAATGTACTAACGAAGAAAGCTGGAACGTTTAAATGGCGAAAAACGAAACACTACCCAAAGGCAATAAAATTTAGTACACAATAAGGCCAAATTTATCGTATGGGCAACACTACCACTGCTCATATACGCTGCGCCGTTTTGTTCTAGTGAGGCACGCGTGACGCGCGGCGCGAGAAACTGTCCTGTTTTGTGCGCCATGGGGCATCATTTCCGTCGTTTGTTAATTTTGTAAGTAGCCTGTTTGTATGTTGGCAGCGCGTTAGACTACATTAATAGGTAAAATCTGCTAAATACATCGTTTGCTCTGCAGCAATATCTTTCCTTTGCTAACTACATGCTTATTAGTAGTTAGAGACTACAGCAGTTAGAATCTTTTTATTTAGATAGCTGTATACTTGCTATATTTGCTGCACTTCGTGTCATGAAGATTTTCTGTGAGACAAGTGACTTACGAAATGTATGGGTTATTGTTAGGGTTTCTTCTAATTCAGGGCCATTCTTTTGTGTTAATTAATAGTCAGATTGCGTTATCCTGGTATATTGTGGGTCATAAATGAATAGATTAAGTTTGAGCTGTATTTGCCAGGGAAAATTCCGTAGGTCAGTTTTGAAATGATAAAGACAAGCAAAGTGACAGTACGTTCAGTTTCACTCAGCAGTTTTAGAAGGTTCAGTTGCATTAAGCAATTTAAGTAAATACGTAGAAGTTTCACCTTCTCAATTATTCCAATTTATGTAAAAAAATATGTTTAGAAGTTTCAGCTGTCGACTCTTAGCCGAGGATACTTCACTGGAATCTTCTGATTTTCTTTTAGTTTGAATAATTAGTGCATGATTAGAAATTAGTTATTGTTTACTGCTAGCACGTAATTGTTCAAATGGTTCAAATGGCTCTGAGCACTATGGGACTTAACATCTGTGGTCATCCGTCCCCTAGAACTTATAACTACTTAAACCTAACTAACCTAAGGACATCACACACATCCATGCCCGAGGCATGATTCGAACCTGCGACCGTAGCAGTCCCGCGGTTCCGGACTGAGCGCCTAGAACCGCTTGACCACCGCGGCCGGCCACGTAATTGTATATGGAATTTCCTTTGTAGTTGTATTTTTTATTGTTGTATATATTGTAATGAGCAAAGCAGTTGTGGTATGCATGTGGATTTGCACAAAGTACCTGAAAGTCGCTTTTGCATCTAATTAGATATTTATTATTTTCAGCGCTATTTTAGTATGTGTTATTATTTTTTGCTTTTCAAATTGTGTTTTTTTCTGTGTTATCGTGTGAAATAGTGTGATAAACATGGTGTGTGAAAAACATAAAACTAGGCTGCAAAGCAAATTGAGAAATGACACTGGCGATGAACGTGCTTGTTAGCACAACCTTGTAATGAAGAGACAAATATTCGAGACAATAATTTGGTAACTGTGCATAGGGACATAGACCAGGCAGTAAATAACGGTGCAGAAAGTGAAACAATCAGTGAACAGGGAACTATTGTTGATCGATAGGTCGGTAACTGTTCGCCTCAGGAATGCGAAATAACGGAACAAAATCTTTCAAATACCGTGGATTCAGGTTTTGCGTCATTACATTTTCCTCAATTAAGTCAAGACATACTTTCTGCTTTTCGAAATATGAGTACTGCCGGTGCAAATGCACTGCCGAAAAGCACAATTCAACATGTTTCATTCACTAATACATTCTTAATGCAATTGATGCAACAAATGGAACAAAATCAGAAACTAACACAGCAACAACTCCAAAAGTTCGACATAACTGAGCAAACGCTTGAACAAAAACCTGAAGGTTTAACTGCTGAGTTACTTAAAATCGAACCTCAATGTCAAAAAATTTGTAAAAATGTAAAAACACAAATTTGTGAGCATTTTCAGCCATTTTTTTCGCGACATGAAAACACATTACGGAATCATGAAGCAACCATGAAAGAATTGCAGATCATTGTTCACGAAAATCACGACACTTTGCAGGCTAAAACTGACTCAGTTGCATCTGTCGATACAGTCGCGCAACTTGCAAAAGGCCAGAAAACCTTAAAGGACACAGTAGAGGTTCAGAAAAACACACAGAGGAAATCAGCATATTATCGAAGAAAGTAGCCGAACTTTCCGATCAGGTAACAAATTTATCTACGAAGGTAGATAATGATTTGAATAATACAAGACCGGCAGCCCTCACTGACACAGAGGAGTACAAGGAAATTAGGGAATTTAAACAAAGTCAGAATCAAATTAATACGCAACACAAAAGAGAAATGCGGGAAGTACGAGATCAGTTGGCATATTTGATACAAGAATTAAGTATTTCAGAGGATACTCACGTTCCGACACAGAAAGAGGGATTCAGAAACACGGAAAGTCACAGAGTAATAACACTAGGTATTTCAGAGTTCCTGAAAGGAGTTGGCAAGGTGCATAGAATCTTGAGATGGAGCCACCGACACGACGTAATAATGACCGATTTGCGACTCGCCGACACGATGATTTTGACTGTAAGCTTTACATCACTGCAGGTAAATTTAAAACATTAAAGAATTCTAGTAATGACATACATCCAGAAGCTTGGCTTCGTGAATTTTCTCATTGCTGTCCTTCTAATTGGTCATTAGAGTGTAGATTAGAATTCATGTTTGGTTATTTGGAAAATGAACCAGCGGTAAGAATGTGTTCGGTTATTCGTGACTGTCACAGTGAAGGAGATTTTTATCATGCCTTCAAATGGTTCAAATGGCTCTGAGCACTATTGGACTTAACTGCTGAGGTCATCAGTACCCTTGAACTTAGAACTAATTAAACCTAACTAACCTAAGGACGTCACACACATCCATGCCAGAGGCAGGATTCGAACCTGCGACCGTAGCGGTCGCGCGGTTCCAGACTGTAGCGCCTAGAACCGCTCGGCCTCCTGGCCGGCTATCATGCCTTTCTTTCTGAATATTGGTCTCAGGCCACTCAAGATCGAGTAAAACACAGTATCATAATGATGAAACATTTCGAACAGTCTGAATTTTCCAGCCCTACCAAATAGTTTGAATATATGTTGCACAAGAATAATTATTTGTCAACAGCCCCTCGGAACTTACCCGCATTTGCTTAATTAAGTTGCCTGAACATATCGAAGCTTTCCAGGAACTTTTGGAAGAACTGGAAATCGACACAGCCAATCGCATGATGCGAAAACAGGAAAACAATAATTACAGGTCACTTCCATCACAATTCTGTGACGACTGAAATAATAACTTGACGCGACAAGGCTACTCCTATAACGCAAATCGTGATCAAAACATACATCACCCGTATGACAATCATTGGCAGAATAATAATAGTTACAGAGAAAGATCACATTCCCACAGTAATGACTATGACGAAGATAACTGTAGAAACAGACAATATGGGAACCAGAACAATTGTTATCAACGGAGACAAAATGACTTCAGACGCAACAGCCCACATCGCAATTACGATTCTCGGAGAGATTCTGCACCACTTGATCAACAAGAAAGAAATTTCAGGAATTACCGAAATGACGACAGACGCTATAGTTATGAAGACAGACCTGAATTTAATCAGAACAGGCGTGATTGAAATAGGGCAATGCCCTCTCGTCAAGCTCAAATTGTAGAAATTAGACCTCCGAATCCCAGTAACACGTCACAACGAAGAGATAATAGACAATGACTCACACAACAGGCAGCCATAAAACGTACCTATGAAACTGACAACGTAGCTGGCATGAATATCAATTAATACACTAATTTTACGAGTCCACTTTTATGGGGAACAGACAACACAGTCTTATTGTCTCTACATTTTTGCTTGCTAGTTGCACGATTATGTCACGACTGTAAAGTCCACATTCTTGGAACATATACTGCTAATGAGGTTTTACTGCAACATTTTGGTTTACTTGAAAAGACATTTTTATTTAAAGTACTTTCTGAGAGGTCACAGATGACAGGGTATTCGGTTTGTTTGACAGCTGCACGATTATAGTACGACGCTACTTAGGAGTGACACAATCTTTATTATTGCCTTTGCGCTGTATCTGTATTATGTCTGCACAGTTTTTCTACGATCTTCTGGAAAGTAAAACATGTTTTGGTAATGACTTTTGTGGCATAACTACAGTGAGACAGGTATTTTTAATAACACAACAATACTTTACAATATAATAGTATCAAGGTCACGGGAATGAACGTAATAACTATGACACTTATGGGCATAGCACTTTACTTTTGCATATGACAAAGGTAAGTACATAGATTTTTGGAGAACTTTGCTTATGGACGACGATAACTACGACACTGGGCACATTTTTACTGTTAACCAACGACAGAAAATTTCTTACTGCAAGAACTATAATTTAGCGCTACAGGACACACATTTGAGTGATTCCCCTTTGTACTTGAAACATTTTTAGAAATATTTTTAAATTACAATGATACATAGAATGTTTTCGGCAATAAATTTCATTCTGCAGTTTTAATGTGTAACATCTAAGGTATAATTACATTATCTTTCATAGGGGTACGCCTACTTTGTGTACCATGGATGTGGCAAGCTCAAGGAGCCCTATATAATATGGTATTTGCTTATACAGTTTTATACATCGGTACCATATTTCTCTAAAACAGAATTACACAGCTATCTGGTCATTTAACTGACACGAACAAATATTTTTACTACGTCTTTGACAAATATTTACGTAATTACACAGTTCGATTACCTTGCATTATGAAATTGTACTTTGTCTGTACTTTGTGAACTGTTCATATATATTCGAAACCACTATGATAATGCGAGAGATTTGAGTGACGTATTTTTTATGAAATCATGATTTTTGAAGTGCGTTTGAGGTAGATGACACTATTGAAACGAGCTGAGAGTATTTTTTTAAGGTTTTGCGATTATTGGAGGAAGCTACAACGATCTTGAGATTTTATTGACGTGTTATGACGATATTATTACGGCGACAATGTGTATTATGATGTTGAGATATGTTTATGATCAATAAGGCGGTGCTATATGTGGAATATGATTATTCTACATGTTCAGTATGATGAAATATTAAAGAAGTATCGACGAATATGTATATGTGTAATAAGACAATGAATAATGAGTAGTGGTTAGGGACTCTCATTTGTGAAAAAGAATGTTGGAAACCAAGAATTGTACTTTAATAAGAGTTATGAAATGTGACCATGTATGTGAATGTGAGTACCACAATGCCGATGGAAATTTTTGGACACTGTTATGGATGAAATTTCGTTTCTACACACTTCTACTGTAACTTTTTCAACCTGTAAAATTTTTTTATTTGTATGAAACTGTCTTTGCAGCTCAAACTGCTGTTGTAAATATGTTGGTAAAAAGTGTATATGACTTTGATGTAATGCTCTGCTGGGTCTGGCTGCGCACTAGCCGCCCGGAAAAACGCATTGTTGTGTTGGTTTTCAAATTTAATAGTGTTGCGTAAGCCGCTGTGATGCACACCGCACACACACAAGCACTCACACAGCTGAAAAGAGAGGCCATTGACCTCACTATTGACATTTCTTTGCGGAGTGTACCACAAATACCCCACATTATTACTTGGAAACATATGATTACACTTTGGAGCTCGTACTTTCTGCTACTTATTGAACTGCTTATGAAGTGATGAGAAATATTCTTACGTCTACACACCTGATTGTGGCAAGTGTCTTTCTATGAGAGTTGAGAGAATTTTTACTGACTTACGAGATGCCATATGGGTTGTGAATGATGTTTTTAAGCTTTGCTTTGTACATAATTGCTTCTTTTATTTGATATCTAGTTTCTACCTGCCCTACAGTATTGGTTTTATAAAATCAAATTTAATACTTATGCTAATGTAAACACTTTCTGCCAACAGATCCATTAAATAATAATTTTATGTTCCACATTCTTGAAAAAGAGCACTTGGAAGGAAAGAACAATAAGAAGGAGAAGGGACTAGTAACCGGAATTGCATACATAATTTTCTTTTCAAGAAATTGGTAATTTTTTGGTAGAATAAGTTGTTGGGGCGCACCACTCTAGTGTTTAGATGTGACATAGACATTAAGATGCCAACAGACATTTCTCTTACTTGCATTTCCGTCTTTACTGTAATGTTTTTTTGCCTCTGGTTTCTCATGTTTAGGTATAAGTTACTGCATTTTCTGCTGCTATTTGTCTGGTCATGTACTACTGAATTTTACTTTGTATTACTGTGATAAGCCAGTTTTACCAATGATATGTTTTTCTTGTCTGCTGCATATTACCTTATATTAGTTGTAATGTACCATTTGCTTTGCTGACTTAGATATGCTGCTGATTGCTTTGCCACTTTGCATTTTTTTGTCATTGTTGTTTGTGTTAATAGTTTTGTGCTGCTGCATTGCCTCAGTCTCTGGTTTATGTATCTGAGCTCAGTGGATTTAAGTTAGCTTGAGAGTGGGTATGGTGTATAAGATAATGAGTTGTGTTGAGTTGGGAAGAAAGGCATTGAAAAGCTATAAGAAAAAAGTTTGGCCAAAGAATATTGTACAGTGGGGAATACTTATTTTGAAAGAGGAAATGAACAGATGTAACTAGGGAACAGTGGCAATAGATTTATGTAGGATTTTCTTGGAAACAAATGATGAGGTAAGAAATATATTAAAGTATAAATACAGATAGATAGGAGCTTTTTTGTAGGAACAAATGTTGAAACAAGAAGAAAGATCTGTAGGAATTAAGCGTAGTTTTTGTTGGAAATGAAGTACTACAAGTATGGCAGTACTAAATGTTACACTGAAAAGAGACCCTATCCTTTCCTTTTGTATTATTCAGCTATGTTTATGTGTACCCTTGTGTGTCTGTGTTCTTCCTGTCTGTGTGTGTTTACCTGATTGGTTCATGGACTTGCTACATTATCCTCAAGACTCTTCAATTATGATTGTGCACCCACACAGTCGCAACAGATGGCTGCTGACCATCTCAACAAGGACTACAGTTGGCCTGCACCTTTGGTGGCCCATTACTACCATACTCTCTACTAGGACTACAGTGGGTCTTCATCTTTGATGGCCCATTACTACCATAATCTCTACAAGGACTAAAGTGGGGCTCCACCGTTGGTGTCCCATTACTACCATAATTTCTACAAGGAATACTGTAGTCTGCTCTGTGGTGACCTACCGATTCTGCCAATATTCTTCAAGACTTCGACTGAATCTGCTGTGGGTCTGCTCTGCTGTGGCCCAACACCAATCTTCATGTCTTCATGTCAAGAGTCAGCAATGTGTATTCGTTTGAAGGACAACACTACTTCTTCAAGACTGCATGGTGGTCCACTACCTAAGTGTGCATTTCATATTACTGCTCAGACTTTGTGCATAAAACTTTCATAGACTCCTCTCCTGATGAATGATTAGGACTGTCTTTAGAGACAGTGAGGACAATTTTTGCTTTATTGAACAACGGTATATTACTAATTGTGTGCATGTAATCTGTTTGATATTATTAATATAAATTTTTTTAACAAATTAGTACTGGCCACTGCCCAAACCACTTTGTAAAATTTTTTGAGAGGAGCAAGGGGGGCTATGTATGTAGCCTGTTGTGTGTGGGCAGCGCTTTGGACTGCACTAATATCACTGACAGCGTTGTGCGCCCTCTGTAAGAGACTCCGTGGCTGGAAGGACTCGCAGTTAGAAGTTAATAGCAGTGATGGAGGTTAGAAGCAGTGTTAGAGCGAGTGGACCGTCTGGACGTGTGTCCGTCATGGAGATTTAATATTGATTGGACATGGATTGTAAAATGTGGGTAATGGGATTATTGACGATTATATAATTTTGGAACTGGATGTCACATGATTAAGGTAAAATCTGCTAAATACATTGCTTGTTGTGCAACAAATCTTTCCTTTGCTAATCACATGCCTCTTAGTAGTTAGAACCTACAGTAGTTAGAATCTTTTCATTTAGCTGGCTGTATACTTGCTGTTGTTGCTGTAGTTTGTGTCATGAAGATTTTCTGTGAGGTAAGTGACTTATGAAATGTATGGGCTGTTGTTAGGATTTATTCTACTTCAGGGCCATTCTTTCGTGTTAATTAATACTCAGATTGCGCTATACTGGTATATTATGGGTCATAAATGAATAGAATAAGTTTGCATTTGTCATGGAAAATTCTGTAGATCAGTATTGAAATGATAAAGACAAGCAAAGTGACAGTACGTTCAGTTTCACTCAGCAGTTTTAGAAGGTTCAGTTGCATTAAGCAATTTAAGTAAAAACGCCGAAGTTTGACCTTATCAATTTTTTCAATTTAAGTAAAAAAGTATATTTTGAAGCTTCAATTTATTTGGTATAAATTTCTCAATTGCTGTCGATACTATTTCTTTGGTTTCAAGCCGCATCTAGTCCATACTTACATTGTTAACTTGGAAGGAGTGGAGATTGTCTCTCAGAAAGGCGTCAAGCGAATTCTTATCTGACTTTTTGAATAGATACATACTTCGTCTATTTTTGGTGGATTCAGAGTTATGGTATTCAATCTCGCTAGAACAACCCCGTGTTTACTAATCTCTGTATCGGTTTTCATGCTCGTTATTAGTTCAGAATTATTTGTAAAATGTGTTTCCACAATTGTTTACTATTTGAGTGGGCTCATGAACTAATGGCTCGAAATAATTTTCAGAGAATGCGTTTAGCACAATTTCGGATGATGTTTCACGCGTACTTCAGGATTTAAACGTGTATTCACCCTCGACAGAGGGTAGATTGAAGTCATGTACTGTATGAAATTAGATTCAAGTTTTCTTTGAAACTTTCAGAAATTGTATCATGTGATTTGGGAGGTCTGTGAAAGCATTCAGTTGTTATTTTATACCGGTTGCCAAGAACTCTACCCATACTAACTCACAGGAACTATCTACTTCAATTTCGCTACAAGATAAAACAGAATTAAAGACGCCAGGGCCAACTGTATTTAGTACGGTATATCCTTCCTGAACACCGTTAGGTCCTTCGCAAAAATTTCGGCTGAGCGTATCCTCGGCTTTAGCCAGCTTTCAGTGCCTATAACTATTTGGGCATCAGTGCTTTCTATTAGCGCTTGCAGTTCCGGTACTTTCCTAAAACAGCTATGACAATGTTATACCGTGGTTCTTAGATTAAGTTCTTTCTATGTTGATCAGCATCCTTTGAGACTGAAGCCTTTTTTGTGTTTCTTCGAGACTCTCTAACCTAAATCAGCCCAGTCCACGCCACACAATCCTCGCTACCCTCATAGGCACCACGTAAGTGTAATCGACTCCTGACCTATTTATCGGAACCCGAAATACAACTACCTTATGGCGCAAGTCGAGAAAACTGCAGTCTACATTGTCGCGGAACCGTCTGAGCCTTTGATTCAGACCCTCCTCTCGACTCTGTACTAGAGGTCCACAGCCGGTCCTGTCGACTATGCTGCAGATGGGTGAGCTCTGCTTTCATCTCGCAAGCACGACTGGCAGCCTTTATCACTTCAGACAGCCGCTCGAAACCGGAGAAAATCTCTTCCAGTCCAAAGCGACACACACCGTTGGAGCCAACCTGAGCCACCACCCGCAGCTGGCTGAATCCTGTGCTCTTTATGGCTTCCGGAAGGACCCGTTCCACGTTTGGAATGACTCCATCCGGTTTGCACACGGAGTGCACACCGACTTTCTTCCCTTCCTTTGCCAGCCATGTCCCTAAGGGGCCCCATAACACGGCTAACATGGGTAACATAGAAGCTCCCAACTATCAGTAAACCCACAAACCCCCCCCCCCCCTTCCCCCTTCGCCACTTCTGTGACTGCTCGGATCTTGCAGGCTGAGAGGTTCCCTCTGAAACAGGACAAGCGAGTTCATCTGACTGTGGGACACTGAAAGCCATGTTTTGTAGATTGTAGCTCACAGGAAAAGATGCAATTGTTTTGCCAGCCCGTTTGAAGTGCTTAAGAATATAGAAGTTAAAAGTGTGAACATCTGTCACTATGTACTTAGTGATCCATTGAAATTTTACAATCCAGAAAGTTCCAGATTTCTTGGTAGAGGAAGAGACGACAATCGTATTCGATGACAACGAAGCCAACGTATAAAACTATCTTATTACCAGATACGCCTACGGCCTTGCCGCAGTGGTAACACCGGTTCCCGTCAGCTCACAGAAGTTAAGCGCTGTCAGGCTGGGCTATCACTTGGATGGGTGACCATCAGGTCTGCCGAGCGCTGTTGGCAAGCAGGGTGCACTCAGCCCTCTTGAGGCAAATTGAGGAGCTACTTCATTGAGAAGTAGCGTCTCCGGTCTCGTAAACTGAAATACGGCCGGGACCGCGGTGTGCTGACTACATAGCCCTCCACATCCGCGTGCAGTAACGCCTGTGGGCTGAGGATGACAAGGCGGCCGGTCGGTACCAATGGGCTTTCCAAGGCCTGTTCGGAAGGAGACTACCAGATTAAAAAACTCTTAAACGTGAGTTTGTCCACTTCCAAAATTCTGACATACGTTTGTAGTTAGATTTGTCAATAATGATTTGACCTTTTACAGAAAGTGACATGTTGGAATTTGGATTTAATGTTCACGTATTGGGCCTTTTACTAAGAACAAATAGTAACCTATAGCCATCAAGATAAATTTTCTGAAACTCAACTATCTTGCCCATTGGAAGGCTGCTGGAACAAGACTGTATTGTTGGTTCATTTTAGATCTTTAAGTGTTTTACAGTACGAGGCGGCTGTACACACAGAAGGATTTTAATAAGATTAGCATCTATGAAAGCGAACTTGTAATTCTGAGGACATTAGGTAATGGGGAATTTGTGGATGCCATGTTTTTTGACTTCCAGTGTGTGTAGAATAATTTCGCAGTGTTGTCTAGTGAACAAAAGCAACACCGCGGAATACTGGACTGAATTTGTAAACATAAAATTAATTTTGAGAGTAGGCGAACAGAGTGGAATAGTGCCTTTACAGTTCACGATGTATATAAATCATGTGGTAAATGACTTTCGAAGGTCTGTGAGGCTGTTGTGGCAGATAATGTGCATATACAGAAAACTGTAACGAAATGCGGAAATCCTGTAGAGCAGCACTTTCTGTTGCAATGGCTGATGGAATTCAACATAAGCACATTTAATGTATTGCTCATAAATAGGCGAAAAGATGCATTACCGTTCGCTTACCTTTCTGATAATAAATGGATCAAAACAGTACCAACTGTAAAGTATCCAAAACTCTGAAGTAGGCGATTACATAAAACTAGTTACAACTAAAGTGTCTGTTAGGTTCGCCGGCAGCGGTGGTCTAGCGGCTCTGGCGCTGCAGTGCGGAACCGAGGGACTGCTACGGTCGCAGGTTCGAATCCTGCCTCGGGGATGGATGTGTGTGATGTCCTTAGGTTAGTTAGGTTTAAGTAGTTCTAAGTTCTAGGGGACTTATGACCTAAGATGTTGAGTCCCATAGTGCTCAGAGCCATCTGTTAGGCTCAAATAAATTGCAGGAATCCTATTCAGATGTGATTCACATACAAAAGCAGTAACTTGAAACCTTAGTTCGACTTAGTTTAGGGTATTGGTTGTCACTCAAGGACACTTTCTAGGCCAGAATGATAGAGCAGATATAAATGATCCAAAGACAAACGGCGCATCTCGTCACACGCAGACACTCGAAGAAAGACAGTGTGTGAAGAAATTAAAATTGAGAGTTTATACTTTTGAAGTAATATGTATCTCATGAAATGACAGTAGGAAAGCCAGATAAATTCATATTGTAAAAGCGCGAGCTATAGGTGCAGCCTAGTACCGAAATTACGGCTTTTGCAATCGTCTCCGACCAGCTGCAGTCGTTGACCTGCAGATGCAATATCCATCCACCACTGTCTAGGAACAGCCAAGACTAAGCCACTGGCCCCTGTTCGACATTATTCTGAGTGACATTGAAATATCACAGCTTCTGCATAGTCAGATCCGGACAGCTGTATCTAAGCCCCCATGCCCTGCCTGTTATCGTCGAATAGTTGAACATCAGTCATGTGCCAGTCAGCACCGTGCGAATGACGGTGCCATCACCACCGTCGCTGAGCCTCGAACCTCTGTCCGCCGCCTGCCCACTCGCACACTTGGACAGCTCAGAGCTCTGCTCCTTCACGGGACTACGATGCTGAGACTAAGCCAGGCCAGCATCTGTCGAGGCATCTGCCGAGGCTCTGTGGAGCACTCGTTCGCTCTGTGTCTCTGGGGGCGAGCCGTAGTGTGCTGTATTCGCGGTGACAGCAGACGACGCCGAGCCGTCCAGCTACCTGCCGGAAACGCGAGACTTCCTTTGATACAAGAAGCGGCAGCGGCGGCGCACGGCCGCTCTGCGGATGACAAGGCAGGCCGGGAGGTCAACACACTCGGAGACGCCATGTCGGTGTAACTGAATTTGCCGCACCTTGTCAGACATCAACACTAGCGGCATAGAAGCGCGACCAATGTAAATAAGCTTTAATAAATGAATCGTTGTCCGACGAGAAATTAGGGGAAGCACAGTCGTTTGAGAACTTGAGAGAAGGGTTAGTATAAAGATACAGGAAAAAATACATTAAGGATTACTGCGAGCATCTTAAAGGCTTATTCCAAAAACATGTAAAATCAATAGAGTTCTATAGACTGCATTCGGAAAATTAGTATTAACACCTATGAGCTGAATGAGAATGATAACACAGTATTACAAGGAGAGGACTTGATACATTTTTGTGCCGTATACCACAGAAAATATCACATAGGTCATGCACAGAATTCTCAAACACTTTGGATGAAGCAGTAGACGAAGCGGCAACACTATCTGAAATTGGTGAGACCAGCAAACCAGTTATTCAGTATAGATGTCAAGTGTTTTAAATATAATCGTCCGGATCGTATTAGGCATAACTGTAAGCAGCAACAACGACAAGCATGTAAACGATTTGGGTTCTCCGACTGGAACTGTACACGGAAAAGTTCGCAATTACGGGATAGATAGTCGCAGTATGGACCCCTTACTCCTACTTTAGGTGGGGCAGGGCAAAGTATATCCACTGTACAATGCAGCGAGCGTAGTTTAGCAAGAGTCACCTCCGTGAAGAGTTAGTGGCAGACTTTTCTCTGACCAGCTACGTCAATCGGAAGTTGTACTAATTCTGATTAGAAACTGGGTTTCCAGTAGCTATAGCAGGTAAGAGTATACTTGGTGGACCAGAACAGAAGCTGGGATTCCGAGTCTGTGGTAGAGGAGGACGGGGATAGCTTCTGGATTAGTGTAGATGTACTTCTTACAGTGGTCAGTAGCTACTAAGTTATACTTGGATTAAATGTTGTAGGTGCGCATCACAGAAAGTTGACTTAGAATTGCGTATGGTGGAACTGGGATCAATACCATTTCACCGCCCACACCAAGCTATCGTTGACACCCCGTTACAATGCTCTTATGTATGCTTACAGATAGTCAATCTTCCCACACACCATTTGAAAATGGAATAGGAAATAGCTACCAGAAGTTTCCACTTGCATGCAGATGTAGAATTTTATTCTACATGCTTTTGGTAGCGGGTTTTAATTCTAAAGTCAGGTAAGTTTTTCATCGTCGTGAAACTTTATTATTTCTTTGACGAAAATCCAATTAAATCTATTTAATCGAACCGTACTATGGCTCCCACTCTGGCAGAATATTATAGTTCAGTAAAGAAACTAGGTTGATCTCCATTTCCACATCAGTAAATTCTACAGTTCTTATTAGTCATCTCTTGTAGTCTCCATGTTGAGTATATCCTGCTCATGACATTATTTTTCGTGGATGTTATTTTAGTCGATTTATGTCTCTCGTCGTGCGTCTGTCGACTCAATAAATAAATGTACTTCCGATAACAGATGCACATAATCATTTTTATCATGTGCGTAATCTTTATGAACATAACAAGGAATTAATTTCATTTGTGCCAAATCTTCACTAAGATATTCTTCCTGAAATTTGTCTTATAACAGCCTCCTGCAGAAAATAACATTTCTAAATATTTATATCGCTGACGTGAACTGCTGGTTTCTCCCTTTATCTTGCTTCTGGCGCCCTAACTCCAGGTACTTGGTTTTGCTAAACATTTAGTTTGACTCCTGCCTAATCGTAAGTATCCTGTAACTTTCTCTTCACATATTCCTCTCGTATATCCGAGTTATCAGCGGCTAGGGTCACCTGATAGTCCGCAGTTCATAATAAGTATTAAAAATAGTCCCCCAGCTTCAGTTCCCCGTTAGCATTATTTAACAACTTCATTCGTGCAAATCTTAAGAATCAGTACCCTGACTTAGTGCTTTGAGCATTCTGACTTTACCAAACAGCTGACACTCCTCTTCCACTCTCATTCAGTAACCTCATGTAAAGTTCTTTTGATCGTGTGTTCCTATTTAGCGACAGTTCTAGTATTTTTCTCTATTCCCCTGTGTTTTTAGCATCTGTTTTATATGCGTAGATAACAGCAATACACGATACATATGTAATATATATATATGCAATGAAACTCCACTGTTCCTCCTCTGCGTCTATTCCTTTATCTGTCCTTCCTTTTAAGATTCGCACATACATTCCAAAAGCTGAAATAACCGTGAGATATATTTTAATGTAGTGATGTTAAACGGGCCACTTTCCATCCTGCCTGTCGTTCTTCCGACAGATGGTTATTAAATTGGCTGATGAGCCAAAACTTAATGATTAGCTGGCTGATAGCGTGTTGGTCTACCTTGGAGTGCAGTGCAGCAGAGAATCAGCGTGACGTGGACTCTAAAAGCCCTTGGTAGGTTCCCAGAGGTTCGTGTCAACGCACAGGTTACGTCATTCCCGTAAATTACGGCCGGTGGATTGTGAGTCCAGAGTTGGTGCCAATAGCGTCCCAGATGTATTCCATCGTATTCAGACAAGGCGAATTTTGTGGCTAAGACATCAAGCAGAGACCACTATCATGCTCCTCAAACCGCCCTAGTACAGGTTCTGCCTTGTGATACAGACGGTTATCCTGCTGGACGATGCCATCACCGACGGTGAAGAATCAAGCATGTAGATGCAAATGGTCCGCAGTAATGTTTACGTAGTCCGTATCTGGGGTGGTGGATTCTATTATAATTAGTAGATATAATTACTAATCAATTACATTAGTAATTACTACCAAAAGTCACATGGAACATGATACCATTCCTACCGGTGTTCGCCCGTGGCGCGGCACATGTTTCGAACAGTTCCACGTTCGTCACTAGAGGATTCGCCATTTGCCCCCTCTCCGCGTATTACAGGGTGTTACAAAAAGGTACGGCCAAACTTTCAGGAAACATTCCTCACACACAAATAAAGAAAAGATGTTATGTGTACGTGTGTCCGAAAACGATTAATTTCCATGTTAGAGCTCATTTTAGTTTCGTCAGTATGTACTGTACTTCCTCGATTCACCGTCATGATTTCATGCGGGATACTCTACCTGTGCTGCTAGAACATGTGCCCTTACAAGTACGACACATATGGTTCATGCACGATAGAGCTCCTGCACATTTCAGTCGAAGTGTTCGTACGCTTCGCGACAACAGATTCGGTGACCGATGGATTGGTAGAGGCGGACCAATTCCATGGCCTCCACGCTCTCCCAACCTCAACCCTCTTGACTTTCATTTATGGGGGCATTTGAAAGCTTTTGTCTACGCGTGCTCGTATTGTGGACGGCTGTGATACAATACGCCATTCTCCAGGGCTGCATCAGCGCATCAGGGATTCCATGCGGCGGAGGGTGGATGCATGCATCCTCGCTAACGGAGGACATTTTGAACATTTCCTGTAACAAAGCGTTTGAAGTCACGCTGATACGTTCTGTTGCTGTGTGTTTCCATTCCATGATTAATGTGATTTGAAGAGAAGTAATAAAATGAGGTCTAACATGGAAAGTAAGCGTTTCCGGACACATGTCTACATAACATATTTTCTTTCTTTGTGTGTGACGAATGTTTCCTGAAAGTTTGGCCGTACCTTTTTGTAACACCCTGTATAATTTGCTTTCCGCGTCACATGCCCGCAACGCAAGCAGGAGGCATTCAGTGTTGCGGCTAAAAACGGTCAAAATATCTCCGTTCGCCAGTGTAAATCTTGCAGAAACCTTATCGCTAAACTCAGAGTAATTTTGCTGTGTTATTTTGAATTACTTGTGGCACCAAGTAAATTTCCAGTGTTCTTTTACGTTTAAGGGTTTATATAGCTCTTCCTTAATTATCTTAATTATCCATTGTACGCTTTGTGTGTTTTAAGATTTCCCCTTATTTTCAGGGTAAAAAATTTCCTCTTTCTAAGGAAAGAGAATAGAATAACACAGTGGTATATTTATAACGAAAAATGGTATATATTTCATCACACATGAAAGCTGAATAACATAAATAACGTCATGTTTGGTACAGGTCAGAATCCCAACATAAAGGTCGATGTTGGACTCTCGGGAATTAGGAATATGCCCTCCCCGAGAACTAATGTATATTTTGCACATGTTATTCATGCTGGCTGTCAAAGTGTTGAGGAGTCCTTGGGAGATACTGTCCCACAGCTTTCTCAAGGCAGTTTTCAGTTCTTACTTGGTTCGGGGAGGGGGTGTTCGACAATGAAAACGTCTGCCAACAGCATTCCATGCATGCTCTGTAGGGTTTAGGCACACGGAGTACGCAGGCCATTCCAAAAGTTCAGTGTCTTCAATCTCCAGTGTGTCTGACAGCTTAACGGTCCTATGTAGGCGGGCGTTGTCGTCTATAAACAGAATGTCGGAACCCACCGCACCTCTAAACAGACGGCTATGATACAGTATAATCTCCTGGAAATACTACTGTGCTGTAACGGAACCTCGCGCGGCGGTGCCCAGCAGTATTCGGCCATGGTCTATAATAGTACTCAAACGATGTTTTTCAGACACGTTGCCGTACCACACTGAATAACACTCTAATCGTTTCCACAGAAACTTTCGTCACACACCGAACTGCGTGAACTGTCGAATGCTTAAAGAGCGTTCGTGGACAGGCTTCGCTGCAGTGAACACAACCCACCCTCTACATTTCCTTTCACTATCACTGATCGTGTGTTCCGTAAAATTTGTCAGTTCTTCCGTATCAATTGGCAGTTGTTTATTAGCAAATGTCAAGCAGTGTATTTCGGCCACTCTTCCATTTATATCATTTAGGTAACTTCTATTCTGTTTGTTATGTTATCTAGTGTTACCCAAGTAATTTATAAGTTTGTTTCTCCTCTAAGTTATGTAGCGTGCGTTTCCCTAAGCAGGGACCCCGACGCCGTTATTAGGATGAAGAGTACCTCGCGTGACACAGGAGGACACGCCCAGCCGCTTCCTCACACGGAGCTCTCCCCTTACATTACTTGAGTGACGACCCCCATTCACTCCAACGTGTGCACCAGAAGGTGTAAGGCTGTGAGCAGACGCTGGCCCGAGCTTCCACGAAATTCACTGTAACTACATTGCGTCCTATAATGCGTAAATAACTACCGATCTTATTACTCGTAAAAAACTGCGATCGACTGGAGAAAATTCTAATTAGCTGATAGATCCAACGAATTAATCCTTGGGTTCGTTGGATATTTTGAGTAAGCTGCAGTTAGAATACGCAACAAATTTAACTTTATACTGATGTAAATATTATTTTACCATGTGTGATACTAAGGAACATTCGTTTGACAGCAGCAGCACTCTCGTGTGACTGACAGAAATAGTTACGTGTTGGCTGCGTCAGACAAATGAGGTAACATGCTTAGTTTTAGCGAAAACCTTTGCGTTCACTTGAGAAGGCACGAAGTGTGAGTGTACAGTGTAGTGCACGGCAGGCCCCCTCAGACCCTTCACTGAACAGCCGCTCCCTCTCACGCTCAACGCAACAGATACACATAACAGAGATTTTAGTCATCAATAACCGATTCTCCTTCACTATTTACAACAATTTTTCTAACGCCGGGGAAAATATTCGATTCCGCGACTGCAGAAATCACATGGTTTTGATGCAAAGAACTCGTCGAGCTATGCTGGGAGCGGTTTTTCATTCCGAAAGGAAGTTCCTCGAAGATTGTTCGACAAAGGTCGGAACAGGTGGAAATCTGAGGGCGTAAGATCAGGTGAATAAGACGGGTGTAGAATGACTTCCCAACCCATTCCCTGTCTAGTGTTTCTTGTCAGTCTAATAGAATACGTGTAGTAGCATCCCTTCACGCAGTGTTCCTGGTCGTTGTTCTTGGACTGTGTGTGGAAGACGTCTCATTTGTTGACAATAAATGTTAGTAGTGATAGTTACACCTCGATAAAGCATTTTGTAGTACACCACATAGTCGCTGTTACATCAGATGCATGACATTTTCGGTGGATGTGCGTAGGTCTCTGTACGCGGAGCTGCTGCTTTGTTCGGGCTCAACCATTGATTTCTCTAGCTTATGTTGGCACGAAGACACCATTTCTCGTAAACAGTTACGGTACAGGATAGGAATGGTCGGTGTTGTTCACGAGCCAGGTGATGACGAGCAAGCAGAAATGCACGTTTGGCCTTCCGCTATTTTTGTGATTTTGCTTAGAGTATGCGATGCCAATAAACCCAATTTTTGAACCTTCCCATTGCATGAAAATGTCATACGTTGGTGGAATGATCACACTTCATCACATTTGCCAGTTATCGAATACACTGACGTGGATCATTGTGGATTACCCTGCGATTAATCGATCTTCATTAAGGCTCAAAGGTGTTCCTGAACATAGGGAGTCATTAATGTGAAATCGATCCTTCTCCAGACGAGAAAACCCTTTTTTTGCCTTTCTTTGTCGAATGGCATTGTCCACATACTCAGCGCACATGTTTCTGGCAGCCTCCGCTGCTGTCACCCCACTATTAAACTCAAACAGAGGAATATGTCAGAAATTTTCCGATTTCTCCACGTGGCACTCCATCTTCCAGCGTCAACAGCTCCACTCACTACCTCCAAATGAGAAAAGGACAATACATAAACTCAAATAGCAACAGTGAACTACAAATGAAAAATGACAATCGATAAATAAACCCATAGCAACCGGAATACCAACATGCAATGCAAAAAAAGCTAAAAATTTATGTACCAATCTAATATTGCGGATGATTTACAAATTACACATTTTATTCTACGTAACCGAAACAGTGCCGGAAGAGTTGGCAATAATGGTTACTATAGTGGTCCAAAGACAAGAAAGGCTCTTTCTCACGTCTTTGGCACGAATTTCTCAGATAGTTCACATTAGTTCTGACAACTGAATTTCCACCACTCTTTTTCAGATTAGGTTAGCATAACATACTTTCATATAAATTTTCTGTGCTACTATCAATTTTTCTTGTGAAAACACGTACACTACAGGAAGTAGATTTCTTGTGATTAACCTATCAGATGTAAAGTTAGTAGTATCAGTATTCAGGTGACAATGAAACAGCCTGACCCTATTTTGTATTATTTCTCACCATTTTCGTAGTTTTGATATGTGAATTCAGATGATCAGTTGTGTCAGTACTATATCTGTCAATGTTTAAGTCGAATGCGTTAAATAACTTTGGTGCCATCTTCATTGCTTTCTTAATCGTAGTTGGTTGTATGAAATCTGTATTGCCTGCTATTATTGCAGCTTGTTTTATTGAAATGAGCCTCAGATAACTGGTGCTACAGCATTTCGTTACCATTATACGATCTGAATCTCTCTTTTCCAATGGCAGTTACGTGATTTATTTCGTATAACATCTTCTGAAATGTTCTTATGGTTTTGGTCGCAGTGTTAGCTTTAGTTCCTAACTTGTTAAAAATTTTACTATTGAAAATGTAATACTTTGATTTAGAATTCACGTGTGAGGTCTATGCACACTGTTGTTCCAATCCCCGCTTTATTACTTTATTATATTAAATCTCATATTTTCTACACTAAGTTTTGCCTTTGTAGCGAAGAGAGACGGAGACGAGAGTGCAATGATTTAGAAATTTTGAGTAACACAGAAATCCCAGGAAGTAATTAGAAACTGTAAAGCGAGAAAAGAAAACATAGTATCCCGGGGCTACAGTATCAACGAGTCACAATTGGAATCAATCGGCTCATACATATAGCTGAGTGAAACAATTTCTAGGGAAATTAAATGGAGCGATCACAAAGGTCCAGCTGTAGAAAGCAGGTGACAGTCTTCGAATACTAGGGAAATGCAAAGAGTCTGCAAAGCAAATCGGTACAACAAAACACTCGTACAACCCATCATACAATATTCCTCAGGTGTGTGGAACCTGTACCAAATAAAGACTAACAGGAGATATCAAAAGTTTACATAGAAGGCGGCACAAATGAACTGTGACCTATGTTTTCTGCGTCAGAAACTAACGCAGCGTATTTTCAATGATAAATGATGTATGTACAAAAGATGTAATGTAATTTGTAAATCCTTAACTTTTTTGTATAAATGTGAACGAATACCATGTAACTTGACTGTGTGAAACTTAAATGAAACAGAATGCTTTGGTCCGATAGGTGAAAAGTAATCTGTGCGAAATTGTATTCAGAGGGAAATAACAGATGAAAAAGAACAGTTGAAGCTGAGACGTGACGGTGTAAAGACGGACAGAAGAGACATGTCATTTTATTAGTGGAAAATAGTAACAACGTTGCGAAAAAGGCGCAGTTTTCATGCTATTAATGGTTGGAAGGTTAACGTGGAGAAGGGAATTATAAGTTGGAGACGATGGAAGCAGTTGGAGTATGCAAATCTCACTGTCAATCCAGCTTGCACTAAACTAATCTGCTCTAACAATAAGCGCTTTACATTTATTGCATCCATTTTCGAACGTTAATATGCAGTGAGATACGTAACCTTCATCATAGAACAGGTGCTGATATTATGACTGGTTTCGGCAGTCCGAGTAGGGACAATTAGTTTCTTATATTAAGAGTTGTTATGACACAGTAAATTCAAGACATAACACAAATTCAAGACATACACAAACTGAAAAAATTAATGCACAGCATAATTTCCTTTCCTCCATTTCTCAGTTTCTTAAACAATTCATTTTTAAATATCTTAATACTCGTATATAAGCCAATGCTCTGTAAACAAAACAAGAAGTGCCGCCTGTTAGTCGCGTGTGGGAATATAAGTGTAAATGCATATATTTTGTTTCAGAAATTTTATTTATTATTATTTCTGTAATACATTATCCCACAGGCTTAAATAATATGCAAACAGTAGAGTTTATAGTGTACAATGAAATATACATGTAAACCTTTTTAATGTGTGAAGGAGATTCACTAGATAGGCCAAATATGTTATTTGTTTTAAAAAGAAAGTCGAACAGTTGCGGTCTGTTCCTGGCAGTGAGTAAGTAAATGTGATTTGGACGTAGCTGTGTACGCTTGCGGCGTCCAGAAAAAAAAAGTTCTTTTATAAAGGTGTCGTGCTAATGTTTATTATTTAATATAAAATCGCCAACGGATGTTGACAGAGAAATGGGGAGAATGATGCCTGTCTGCCAATAAAATCATGACAACCATTTCATAAAGCGTGTACGAATATATGTCGATCAATGGAATTTCGAAAGTCAGCTCTCAAGACAATATCTTTGGAATTTTCTTTACTATCATGAATAAAATGTTAGTTCTGCAAAATTACCTTTCTTAATTATGTTTTTACCCATACAATAAAATAATATTAATTGTTTCATCGGAACATAAAGACAAACTTGCTTCAGTAACGCTGTTGGACATTATTTTTTTTTGTTTAGCTTCACGAGTTCTTCCCCACTATATTTAATATTTAGTTAGAGTCATATCACAGTTGCAGAATATATTTAAGGTAAAGTTCATTGTTAATTCTGTGCTTGATTAATAATGTAGTTCGTACGTCTGTGTATATGAATATAGTGATCCTGTATGTAAAATTATTACTATGTAATGCAGTGTTGGAGAATACTCAATCATTGACCATAGACTATGTGATCAAAAGTATCCGGACACCTGGCTGAAAATGACTTAAAAGTTCGTGGCGTGCCCCCTCCCCCCCGCCCCCAGGTAATGCTGGAATTCAGTATGGCGTTAGCCCACCTTAGCCTTGATGACAGCTTCCCCTCTCGCAGGCATGCGTTCAATCAGGTGCTGCAAGGTTTCTTGAATTCGGCAGCGCATTCTTCACGGAGTGCTGTACTGAGGAGATGTATCGATGTCAGTCGGTGAGGCCTGGCACGAAGTCAGCGTTCCAACACGTCCCAAAGGTGTTCTATAAGATTCAGGTCAGGACTCTGTGCAGGGCAGTCCATTACAGGGATGTTATGAATAGTTGCTTGATCGTGTTGAAAGATGCAGTCGCCATTCCTGAATTGCTCTTCAACAGTGGGAAGCAAGATGTTGCTAAAACATCAATGTAGGCCTGTGCTGTGGTAGTGGCACGCTAAACAATAACTTGTGCAAATCCCCTCTATGAAAAACACGACCACACCGTAACATCACCACCTTTGAACTTTTATGTTGGCACTACACACGCTGGCAGATGACGTTCACCGGGCATTCGCTATTCCCACACCCTGCCATCCAATTGCCTCAGTATGTACCGTGATTTGTCACTACACACAACGTTTTTCCACTGTTCAATCGTCCAATGTTTACGCACATTACACCAAGCGAGGCGTCGTTTGGCATTTACTGGCGTGATGTGTGGCTTATGAACAGCCGCTCGACCATGACATCCAAGTTTTCGCACCTCCCGCCCTCCTGTCATAGTACTTGCAGTAGATCCTGATGCAGTTTGGAATTCCAATGTGATGGTCTGGATAGATTACACATTATGACTCTCTTCAACTGTCGGCGGTCTCTGTCAGTCAACAGACGAGGTCGACCTGTACACTTTCGTGCCGTGCGTGTCCCTTCACGTTTCCACTTTACTGTCACATCGGAAACAGTGGACCTAGAGATGTTTAGGAGTGTGGAAATCTCGCGTACAGACGTATGACACAGATGAGATCCAATCAGCTGACCACGTTCGAAGTCCGTGAGTTCCGCGGAGCGCCCCATTCTGGTCTCTCACGATGTCTAATGACTATTGAGGTCGCTGATATTGAGTACCTGGCAGTAGGTGGCAGCACAATGCATCTAATATGAAAAAAGTATGTTTTCTGGGGTGTCCGGTACTTTTGATCACATAGTGTATCTACATCAGCCTTCCGGTTGTCGTACGAGCAAAATAATTTTTTTTTAATTTCGACCTCAAAATCGTGCTCATAAAAGCGAAGTACTACCACTGCCCGTGCTTCTAAAATTTTCGTTGTAATATGGCGTTGGGGGATCGATACGCTCACGGTCATTTCTCCTAATTACAAAGGTCATTTAAGCAGTAAATCCCGGCGGCCGCTTTACAGTGTTCAGCGTATTTCTAAATTACTACCCAGGTTTACTGTGGCACAAGAGTGAAATCGTCGTGGTGGCACACAAGCACTTCTTTTTAGTTCTGTCGTTTTACTGGAGAGAAGATCAGACACGCCTCTCTCATGTGATTCTTTAAAAGGCATCATATTCGCCGTTGACTGCAGAAATTGTTTATTTCACTATTGCCGTTTCGGCCTTTGAACCCTTTTAAGTGGCGGAAAATGGCCCAAAGGCCGATATTGCAAGAGTGAAATAAATATTTTATTCCGTCCACGGCGGATGTGATATCCTTTTAAAAAGTTACGTGACTGAAAACTCGGACCATAAGAAGATAAAGTAATTCTGTACGGTTGGCTTGGTGCATAAGTGCTTAGCATTTTTCCATAAGAATAAACAACAGATACACATAACAGAGACTTTAGTCATCAATACTATATTCTCCTTCACTATTTACAACCGTCTCCCAACGACGGGGCTACTTTTCGCTTGCGCGGCTGTAGGATTCACGTGGTGTTGGGATGAAGTTCTCGTCGAGCCATGTTCAGAGCGTATTTTCGTCCGGAGAGGAAGTTCCTTGAAAGCTGTTCGACAGAGAGCGGAATAGGTGAAATTCTGAGGGCGCAAGATCAGGTGAATCAGGTATGTTAGCATAAAGACACAATTCCTCGTCATCAGTAATGTCACGAGACACTGTACACAGCCAATTAATGACGAGCAAGCAGAGGTGCATATATGGTCTCCCGCTGACTTTTGTGATTTTCGCTTAGAGTATGCGGTGGCCGTACACCAGATTTTTGAGCCTTTCCTATTGCATGCAACTGTCACACGGTGGTGGAATAATCACAGTTCATCACATCTGTCAGTTCAAGAGTAAACCGACGTGGATCACTAACTGCGTTTAAACGGTCTTCATTAAACCCCGAAGGCCTTCCTGAACATGGACAGTCACTAACGTCAAAGCGCTCCTCTTTAAAACGAGAGATCCATTTTCTTTCCGTATCCTGTCCAGTGGCATTATCCCCACACACGGCGCAAAGTTCCTGGTTGCGTCCGCTGCTGTCACCACTCTACTAAAATCAAACAGAAGACTATGTCGGAAATATTCGGAGTTCTCCACTTGGCACCTCATATTCTAGCACTCACGGCTTCACTAGCTGTCTGCAAATGACAAATTAAAAGTATGTGAACTCAATCAGCAACAGTGAACTACAAACAAAAAATGAAAAACCCATAGTAATCGGAATAAAAACATGGAACACAAACACTACATATGTATGCACCAACCAAATAACATACTGTCTCCTCTTGATCTACACTCCTGGAAATTGAAATAAGAACACCGTGAATTCATTGTCCCAGGAAGGGGAAACTTTATTGACACATTCCTGGGGTCAGATACATCACATGATCACACTGACAGAACCACAGGCACATAGACACAGGCAACAGTGCATGCACAATGTCGGCACTAGTACAGTGTATATCCACCTTTCGCAGCAATGCAGGCTGCTATTCTCCCATGGAGACGATCGTAGAGATGCTGGATGTAGTCCCGTGGAACGGCTTGCCATGCCATTTCCACCTGGCGCCTCAGTTGGACCAGCGTTCGTGCTGGACGTGCAGACCGCGTGAGACGACGCTTCATCCAGTCCCAAACATGCTCAATGGGGGACAGATCCGGAGATCTTGCTGGCCAGGGTAGTTGACTTACACCTTCTAGAGCACGTTGGGTGGCACGGGATACATGCGGACGTGCATTGTCCTGTTGGAACAGCAAGTTCCCTTGCCGGTCTAGGAATGGTAGAACGATGGGTTCGATGATGGTTTGGATGTACCGTGCACTATTCAGTGCCCCTCGACGATCACCAGTGGTGTACGGCCAGTGTAGGAGATCGCTCCCCACACCATGAAGCCGAGTGTTGGCCCTGTGTGCCTCGATCGTATGCAGTCCTGATTGTGGCGCTCACCTGCACGGCGCCAAACATGCATACGACCATCATTGGCACCAAGGCAGATGCGACTCTCATCGCTGAAGACGACACGTCTCCATTCGTCCCTCCATTCACGCCTGTCGCGACACCACTGGAGGCGGGCTGCACGATGTTGGGGCGTGAGCGGAAGACGGCCTAACGGTGTGCAGGACCGTAGCCCAGCTTCATGGAGACGGTTGCGAATGGTCCTCGCCGATACCCCAGGAGCAACAGTGTCCCTAATTTGCTGGGAAGTGGCGGTGCTGTCCCCTACGGCACTGCGTAGGATCCTACGGTCTTGGCGTGCATCCGTGCGTCGCTGCGGTCCGGTCCCAGGTCGACGGGCACGTGCACCTTCCGCCGACCACTGGCGACAACATCGATGTACTGTGGAGACCTCACGCCCCACGTGTTGAGCAATTTGGCGGTACGTCCACCCGGCCTCCCGCATGCCCACTATATGCCCTCACTCAAAGTCCATCAACTGCACATACGGTTCACGTCCACGCTGTCGCGGCATGCTACCAGTGTTAAAGACTGCGATGGAGCTCCGTATGCCACGGCAAACTGGCTGACACTGACGGCGGCGGTGCACAAATGCTGCGCAGCTAGCGCCATTCGACGGCCAACACCGCGGTTCCTGGTGTGTCCGCTGTGTCGTGCGTGTGATCATTGCTTGTACAGCCCTCTCGCAGTGTCCGGAGCAAGTATGGTGGGTCTGACACACCGGTGTCAATGTGTTCTTTTTTCCATTTCCAGGAGTGTATAATCGCCGCCAAACAACACTGTGAATGCAGAATGCATACGACCGCAGTTGATCGGGAAGGACGTCACAGCGATCTGTCCACAAATCTGCATGGTTTCGGAAAGGATCTCTTGTGCGAAACTGAGGTAGCCCTTTTCTTAGATGTTATACTGAGAACTATGGATGAAGGCCAACAACAAGATTCCACATTTCTGGTTTTGGAACAGGTTCATACACGTGTGAGTGGCTCAAAGGCTTTTTGAGTCATAGACCCCAGTGTGCCGTCTTCGATGGCTAGTCTTCATCAGAGACAGGAGTATTGTCAGGAGTGCCCCAGGTAAAGGTGTTATATAAGTACATAAATGATTAGGCAGGGTGGGCAGCGATGTTGCGGTTGTTTGCTGATGATACTGTGGTGTACGGTAAGGTGTCGAAGATGATTAACTGTAGGAGGATGTAAGATGATTTAGACAAAATTTCTAGTTGGTGTGGTGAATGGCAGCTGGCACTACTTATGCAAAAATGTAAGTTCATCAGGATGAGTAGGAAAAAAAGGACCCTTAATGTTTGAATGTAGTGGCCTTCTTGATACAGTCGAGTCATTTAAATATCTGGGCGTAATGTTACAAAGCGATGTGAAATGGAACGAGCATATGAGGACTGTGATACAGAAGGCGAGTGGTGGACTTCGGTTTACTGAGAGAGTTTTAGGAAGGAGTGGTTCACTGTAAAGGAGACGGCATACAGGACGCTGGTGCCACTTATTCTTGAATATTGCTCGAGTGTTTGGGATCGGTACCTGGTTGCATTAAAGAAGGACATAGAAACAATACAGAGGCGAGCTGCTCGATTAATTTCCGGTAGGTTCGAACAGCATACAAGTGTTACGGAGATAATTCGGGAACTCAAATGAGAATACCTTGAGGGGCGACCTTGTTTCCAAGGAAGACTACTGATTACCAGCATTTTATGCCGACTGCCGAACGATTTTACTGCGTGTAAGGCCCATGAAGATAAGGTACGAGAAATTAGGCCTCACAGAGAGGCGTGTGGATAGTCGTTTTTCCCTTTTTGCGAGTGGGAAAGGAAAGCATCACACCGTATGATGGCTTGTGGAGAACCTAGGCAGGTGTAGATATAGATCTGGGCTGACCGCGCCTCACGTCCGCTGCAGACGGAGCCTCAGTCCCCCCCGCTGTCCTTTGGTTAGTTAGGTTTAAGTAGTTCTAAGTTCTAGGGGACTGATGACCATCGATGTAAGTCCCATAGTGCTCAGAGCCCCCCCCCCCCCCCCCCCCGCAGTGCGTCTACCAGCCGGTCTGCCGGACACTGGGAGCCGGCCACCCGCACCCCTGCACCGGTCATGCGGCACCGCACAGCCCACAGCTGCCCACAGACTCCCTTCAACTACCGTGAACTTCCGCAAGAGAAGTCATACAGGTGTGCGAGCAGTTACATAGTCTCCAAAGAGCAAGTGGAACAAAAGGCAACGCAATGCGCAATATCATTGGTGATTATTTTCCCCACACTATTCTCTGCATCTACAACATCGATCGTCCACAAAGAAGGATTTAATTTTGCTAAGTCATTTGTAAGCAATATGTCTCTGCACACGTAAATACTAACGTTACATTAACGTAAAACAAGTCTTTTGCATAATCGGACGCCAATTCGTGACAATATTCTATTTACAGACAACAAAAAAACTCTTAGGTTACGACTGTAGAGAGGATCTTAAAGTACTTTCGCATACGTAATCGATGGTCGGGTGTAAATGCTTCATGTGATACATCTACATCTACATTTATACTCCGCAAGCCAACCAACGGTGTGTGGCGGAGGGCACTTTACGTGCCACTCTGATTACCTCCCTTTCCAATCGCGTACGGTTCGCGGGAAGAACGACTGCCGGAAAGACTCCGTGCGCGCTCGAATCTCTCTAATTTTACATTCGTGATCTCCTCGGGAGGTATAAGCAGGGGGAAGCAATATATTCGATACCTCATCCAGAAATGCACCCTCTCTAAGCCTTGACAGCAAGCTACATCGCGATGCAGAGTGCCTCTCTTGCAGAGTCTGCCACTCGAGTTTGCTAAACATCTCCGTAACGCTATCACGCCTACCATATAACCCTGTGACGAAACGAGCCGCTCTTCTTTGTATCTTCTCTATCTCCTCCGTCAACCCGATCTGGTACGGATCCCACACTGATGAACAATACTCAAGTATAGGTCGAAATAGTGATTTGTAACCCACCTCCTTTGTTGATGGACTACATTTTCTAAGGACTCTCCCAATAAATCTCAACCAGGTACCCGCCTTACCAACAATTAATTTTATATGATCATTCCACTTCAAATCGTTCCGCAAGCATACTACCAGATATTTTACAGAAGTAACTGCTACCAGTGTATGTTCCACTATCATATAATCATACAATAAAGGAACCTTCTTTCTATGTATTCGCAATACACTACATTTGTCTATGTTAAGGGTCAGTTGCCACTCCCTGCACCAAGTGCCTATCCACTGCAGATCTTCCTGCATTTCGCTACAATTTTCTAATACTGCAACTTCTCTGTATACTACAGCATCATCCGCGAAAAGCCGCATGGAACTTCCGACACAACCTACTAGGTCATTTGTATATATTGTGAAAAGCAATGGTCCCATAACACTCCCCTGCGGTACGCCAGAGGTTACTTTAACGTCTGTAGACGTCTCTCCATTGAGAACAACATGCTGTGTTCTGTTTGCTAAAAACTCTTCAATCCAGCCACACAGCTGGTCTGATATTCCGTAGGCTCTTACTTTGTTTATCAGGCGACAGTGCGGAACTGTATCGAAATCCTTCCGGAAGTCAAGGAAAATAGCATCTACCTGGGAGCCTGTATCTAATATTTTCTGGGTCTCATGAACAAATAAAGCGAGTTAGGTCTCACACGATCGCTGTTTCCGGAATCCATATTGATTCCTACAGAGTAGATTCTGGGTTTCCAGAAACGACATGATATGCGAGCAAAAACGCTGAACGAGCAATTTGTGTGAAGCTCAGATACAATAGACTTCAGTAGTTATTAAGATACCTAAGTTGCTTATCCCAATGAAAACTAAACAGTCATTTCCTACATTACTTACAGATTTCGAAGTTAGTGGTTTGGAATCCTCTAAGATGCGTATAATTTTCGCCGTAAATGTTAGGTAAATCCTGTATGTTTTGGTACCATTCATTTAATACAAGTTAATTGTATAAAATGAGACACAGTTTTTGAAGATAATCTCTCAAAAATATCTGTAACAGTATGAGGTTAACGAAGGAATGTTTTCGAAGACTAATAATGTCAGCAAATATAAAACTTATAAACTAGTAGTCTGATTTCCATAGCCATTAGTCACACATGACGGTCAAATCCTGTAAAAGGGGTAACATTATACTACAGCTGTGAAAATGGTGTGTTGATGATGTTTGGTTTTGTGGGGCGCTCAACTGCGTGGTCATCAGCGCCCGTACAATTTCCCAACCTTTGCTCAGTCCAATTTCGCCACTTTCCTGGATGATGATGAAATGATGAGGACAACACAAACACCCAGTCATCTCGAGGCAGGTGAAAATCCCTGACCCCGCCGGGAATCGAACCCGGGACCCCGTGCTCGGGAAGCAGCTGTGAAAAGTAGGCACGTTCATGACGTGTACACCACATGCATGATTCCCCGTATAATTGTGGTTCCCGGCACATAACTATTTGTTCTGTTGGAGCATAGTGTTATAAATGATAGTCTACTGCTGACGCGAAAATTATAACTAGAGGTTTCTCCTCTGTTCCTTTTGAGTGAGCGCCTGAATCGTTTCTAATGGTAGGTACTTCGCTATTTTGCACCCACGTATTTTTGGTAGTGATATGTTGTGGGGACTTTTCTCTAACCTAACTTTAAAGTGTATATACACTCCTGGAAATGGAAAAAAGAACACATTGACACCGGTGTGTCAGACCCACCATACTTGCTCCGGACACTGCGAGAGGGCTGTACAAGCAATGATCACACGCACGGCACAGCGGACACACCAGGAACCGCGGTGTTGGCCGTCGAATGGCGCTAGCTGCGCAGCATTTGTGCACCGCCGCCGTCAGTGTCAGCCAGTTTGCCGTGGCATACGGAGCTCCATCGCAGTCTTTAATACTGGTAGCATGCCGCGACAGCGTGGACGTGAACCGTATGTGCAGTTGACGGACTTTGAGCGAGGGCGTATAGTGGGCATGCGGGAGGCCGGGTGGACGTACCGCCGAATTGCTCAACACGTGGGGCGTGAGGTCTCCACAGTACATCGATGTTGTCGCCAGTGGTCGGCGGAAGGTGCACGTGCCCGTCGACCTGGGACCGGACCGCAGCGACGCACGGATGCACGCCAAGACCGTAGGATCCTACGCAGTGCCGTAGGGGACCGCACCGCCACTTCCCAGCAAATTAGGGACACTGTTGCTCTTGGGGTATCGGCGAGGACCATTCGCAACCGTCTCCATGAAGCTGGGCTACGGTCCCGCACACCGTTAGGCCGTCTTCCGCTCACGCCCCAACATCGTGGAGCCCGCCTCCAGTGGTGTCGCGACAGGCGTGAATGGAGGGACGAATGGAGACGTGTCGTCTTCAGCGATGAGAGTCGCTTCTGCCTTGGTGCCAATGATGGTTGTATGCGTGTTTGGCGCCGTGCAGGTGAGCGCCACAATCAGGACTGCATACGAACGAGGCACACAGGGCCAATACCCGGCATCATGGTGTGGGGAGCGATCTCCTACACTGGCCGTACACCACTGGTGATCGTCGAGGGGACACTGAATAGTGCACGGTACATCCAAACCGTCATCGAACCCATCGTTCTACCATTCCTAGACCGGCAAGGGAACTTGCTGTTCCAACAGGACAATGCACGTCCGCATGTAACCCGTGCCACCCAACGTGCTCTAGAAGGTGTAAGTCAACTACCCTGGCCAGCAAGATCTCCGGATCTGTCCCCCATTGAGCATGTTTGGGACTGGATGAAGCGTCGTCTCACGCGGTCTGCACGTCCAGCACGAACGCTGGTCCAACTGAGGCGCCAGGTGGAAATGGCATGGCAAGCCGTTCCACAGGACTACATCCAGCATCTCTACGATCGTCTCCATGGGAGAATAGCAGCCTGCATTGCTGCGAAAGGTGGATATACACTGTACTAGTGCCGACATTGTGCATGCTCTGTTGCCTGTGTCTATGTGCCTGTGGTTCTGTCAGTGTGATCATGTGATGTATCTGACCCCAGGAATGTGTCAATAAAGTTTCCCCTTCCTGGGACAATGAATTCACGGTGTTCTTATTTCAATTTCCAGGAGTGTAAGTAAATGTAATATTAACTTCATAATATATTAATGGTACACCGATACTCTAAAGCATATTTGAAAGGCTAGCAAAATTTGTAAAAGTCCGTGACTGGCTAACAAAAAAATTGGTTGATAAAATGACCAAAATAGAAGATCTGTAAATGCAAAAAGCCATAGCAGATACGAAAAATCGTAGGAAGGTACCTATACTTCTACTGTAGTGAACCCAAACTAGACTTGTGTTAGAGATAAATAGTGAACAAATGTGTATTTGGGTAGAGCATTAGTGCAAAGTGCGTAATCCTAATCTCTGGCTGGGTCCTAAGGGAACATTAAAATATGTGAGCAGCGTTTTTGCTGGTTACGAAGGTGTGCACCTATCTCGGAATTGCTTCCTCCAAGAGGGTGTCCTAGCGTAGGGGTGTCGATAGATTCTACTGCACAAGACCTCAAAACGCTTCTCCAACACCAGCCTTCGCTGAGAAAACTTCGCGTCATATAAACACATTGTGCCGCGTAGAACGGTCATGTCTGAAATAAGTAAAATGTGATGGTTCCGAACGGTTGTGCGAAGCACATTATTGAACATTCAAATGTTCACGCTTAAACGCATATAAATAAATAGAACATGGCCACGATGATATTCGTGTGAAGTTATCAACTTTGCTCTGTTGTAGATAAGCAGCGTAGTATCACAACCAAAAAATAAAAAGAATTCATCTAAGTCTGGATTCAAACTATAGTTATGCACTGGGTTGTCCCAGACTCTCCAGTTAAATAAAATCAAATGTAAACGAGTAATTTCTATTGTAGATAGTACGAACATTCTAAATTCAAGCTATTACCCATTCTAAGGAAAAAGAACCAACTTTATCTACTGTATCTGTATTTATCTACGTGTTTCAACTGTACATACACAATAATAGTGCATCATTTTCAAAACACTAATGGTACGATACAAGTATAACATGAATACCGGAGCTTCTACGCTGCTGCACGCTTGTGAGCGGATACGGGGTGAGAAACCACAAGACACCACTGTGTATGTAGAATGCGGGGTGTATTGAGAGAAATCTTGCTGACTGGCCTGACGTCATGAAACCTGCATCTGACATCACCCCTACACTGGATTCGTGACTCGCATTTCCGTCACGTACACAAATTAACATGTGTCTGAACTCTGCTATCATTCTCAGAACAATAGTTTTGCTAATGTGTAACTGTAGACAAGCCTGTGCCAAAAACTTCACTACTAATGAATCATTCACTTATTAGCTGTTCTCGTCGAACATGAAAAAATTTATATATTAATTTCTCTTTTCTAGGTCATTTTTATAGGTTGAATGACTGTTCACGATAAAGCAACAACTTTTTTGGTAGTCATTCAGGGGGTCATGTGACACGCATTATTTACTAATGATTTTTTTGTGTGTAACATGTTGTGTATGCTTGTGCAAAGTAACGTTTGTAGTTTCCCCTGAGTTTCAGTCACCCACTGTACCAGAGCAGCAAGGCTATGCTTACTGATATTACAAGGCCAGAAGAGTCAATCAGCCAGACTCTTGCTCCTGCAACTACTGCAAAAGACTGCTGCCCTCCTCGGGAACCACTTGGTTGTTTAGCCCTCCACAGCTACCCCTCCATTGTTGTTTCACCTTCGCTTCGGCTCTCTGTATCAGCGAGCACGCAAGCCACCTAACTCGGAAATGTCCTTGATTCATGGGATGGAGGAATTAAGAGTGATAGTTCAGTAACATTCACACTTATTGACATCTGTCTTCTTTGGAATTGGATCTGTTACATTCTTCTTGAAGTCTGAGGGTATTTCACCGGTATCATGTATCATGTGTGCCAGGTGAAATAGCTTTGTCATGGCTGACTCTCCCAACAGTCCCAACAATTCTGAGAGATTGTCGTCTACTCCAGGTGTCTTTCAAAGTACTGTCAAATTCTTCCTGCTGTATCATACTTCCCGTCACATCTTCATCTACTTTCTCTTGACTTCCCAAAATACTGACTTCAGTTCGTTTTCCTTCCATGGCCCTTCTATAAATTCCATTCTCCTTTCAACTTCCCTTCTTTGATTAGTACTGGCTCGAATTTTGAGCTCATAATATCCTTACAGGTACCTCTATTTTCCTCCGGGGGTATTTTTTAATTTTCCTTTGGGCGGATTGTACCATTTCTTTGCTCATGCATGCTTCTGCCATCTCGTATTTGCCCTCTATTCATTTCTTGTAAGAGATTTTGGACTGTATGAGGAAATCCAATATTATCTATCCTCCTCCGCTTGCTTAATTTGCAGAATTTTTATATCTTCCCCTTTCAGCAATTAAATTCAGTATCACCTGCGTTATCCAAGTATTTATACTAGACCTTGCGCCTATCCATACTCTAATCTCTTGAAGCTGCACGTTCGTCTTCTAATATATTCTTTTCCACTATTTCAGCCAGTCATTACTTAATGATCCCCTTGATATCGTCAGCATCTTCTGAATTTTTCTATTTAACCAGTCCTTACTTCCTTAATTCATTCAATTTTAATCTGCAGTTTATAATCAGTAAATTATATACATGAACTGTATTCGCAGTTGCGCAGACGGACAATCACCAGGTGTGTAACTGAATAACGACGATGCAAAGTTCCTTTGGGCATGCACGCTTGTCCGAAGGAACTTTGCATCATAAGTCGGAATGAAACAGGCATTGCAGTATCGTATCGTATCCTGAGTAGACTCAGCTGGAAGGTGGGCCATTTTACCTCTAGAATACTCTACCCAACAGAGTTTCATCACCATTAAGCCGTTCTACCAGGAAAAGTAGCAGATGCATATCCCCCTCGCTTTCAGCAGTCCGCAGTGCCAACATAGCAAGGCCATACTGACTAATGTTACAAGGAATCAAGGCTGTTGAGTTTGCTACTACTGAAAAGGAGGCTGCCCTCTTCAGGACCCATGCATGAGGCTCGCCTCTATTGTGATGAAACGTCCCCTTAGAAAACTTAATGAATTACTATGCAGATAAACCTCTTACATTATTTAATTTTCAAACAGCTGAGCAGAACTGAACGTACTCAGACATTTCGTTCTTTACCTATTCTGATCAACACTAAACTGACACACAATATTTTTAGCGCAACGCAATCTGACTTTGAAAAATCCCTGCAAAAGAATGGCCCTGACTAACAATAACCTATACATTTCACAAATCACTTACCTCACAAAAATCTTCGTTGCCCGAACTACTGCAATACTGCGAGCGCCACTACTGCCAGCTAAATAAAAGATTCTAACTACTGATAGACATAGTTAGCAAATGAAAGATTTTGATAGAGAACAAACAATGTATTTACCTTAATAGTGTTGAAAAGTCATAATATACATAGCAGTTCATGACATCCATTCTTACAAATGTACTGCTTCTGATGGACACATGTCCAGATCATCCGCTCTCAAAAATCCGCCATCTCACTTCCCCACATCCACCACTACTGGCGGCTCACTTCCAACTGCGCAACGCTACGCGCTGTTAACAGCCAACTGCCCAACACTACAATGGCGAATATTACTCCAACAACGCAAACCAACCACAGCTTTCACACAGCACAGTCAGTGATTTTCATATAGAGCGCTACATGGCGTTACCAACATAAAAACCTGAACAGCCTACTTACACCCTGTTCCATGGAGTGTATACCTGGTTGTTTTAACACATATCATTCCATCATGTCCATTCCTGTAGTTGGTGTTCTTTTCTTCGTCCATTCTCCGGAGAATCTCCTCATTTAGTATCTCATCCATTCAGTTAATGGTTTTGGTGAAATACAAAATCTTCTTGCTTTACTTTTCTCGCCCAGAGATGTCTGAGCCTATTTAAGCGAACAATAATGTCTTTTTCACTAGCGACAACTGAGAATACAAGAGGTTTTATGAAAACATGAATTAGGCCTACACATATTTTTATCTGTTGTGATGTTTTGCATTATTTTATAGACTTTTAGGACCTTCAGCAACTGATCTGAGTGCTTGCCATCTGTTACAAACCAATACTACAGTTTCTCTGCTAATAGGGCTGTTGAAGAGCTTTAAAGAAACCAAAAGACGATGATATCAAGTTATAGCTAGGCATGTCCCTGGAAGAATAATTACATCATATGGAAACTTCACAAAATAGTTCACAATATAAATTGTTATGAATTATGTAGCTAAAATACCTACAATTCTTATAAGAATAGCTGTGAAAAGTGTCTTATCTGCTGTACAATATTTAAAAAGGTAGACAGTGTGTACACCGAAGAGCCAAAGAAACTGGTACACGCACCTAATATTATGTAGGGCCCCGCGAGCACGCAGAAGTGACCCAGCATGATGTGGTATGGACTCTAGTAATGTCTGAAGTAGTTCTGGAAGGAATTGACACCATGAATCCTGCAGGGCTGTCCATAAATCCGTAAGAGTACGAGCGGGTAGAGATCTCTTCTGAACAGCACGTTGCAAAGCATCCCAGATATGCTCAATGATGTTCATATCTGGGGAGTATGGTGGCCAGAGGAAGTATTTCTGGAAACGTGGGGTGTCGCATTTTCCTACTGGAATTGCCCAACTCCGTCGGAATGCACAAAGGACATGAATGGATTCAGGTGATCAGACACGATGCTTATGTACAAGCCACCTGTCAGCGTCGTGCCTCGACGTATCAGGGGTCCCGCATCACCATACCCGGACGCATCCATCCGCTCGATACAATTTGAAACGAGACTCTTCCTACGAGACAACATGTTTCAAGTCACCAACAGTCCAATCTCGGTGCTGACGTGCCCAAGCGAGACATAAGGCTTTGTGTCGTGCAGTCATCAAGGCTACATGAGTGGGCCTTCGGCTCCGAAAGCCCATATCGATGATGTTTCGTTGAATGGTTCGCACGCTGACACTTGACACTTGTTGGTGGCTCTGCACTGAAATCTGCAGCAATTTGCGGCTGGCTTACACTTCTGACACGTTGAACGATTATTAGTTTCTTTGGCGCTTCAGTGTATAATGACCTAGAGATGACAAGTTATCCGTGTAGT
Organism: Schistocerca cancellata; assembly: GCF_023864275.1. Taxonomy (NCBI): domain Eukaryota; kingdom Metazoa; phylum Arthropoda; class Insecta; order Orthoptera; family Acrididae; genus Schistocerca; species Schistocerca cancellata. Next base: position 179,019,707 of record NC_064628.1, on the reverse strand, counting down.
TAATGGCGGTCCCATATGGGATAACGAACTATTTTTTACTTGCGAATGTTACAGTTAACATCTTGTATTTTTAGATTTCGATAAAATAAGATCCCTCTAACACACGGAAAATTTCCATAAACAAATTTTGCCATGAATTTTAATGTAATAAAAACCTGCATTTTACAAAAGCTGGTGGAACCGAAATCTAAAAGTTGTATAAACATGGCTGTGGTTAAAATGTAAAAAAAAAAAATTAATTATTATTGGCAGTGAAAGCAGTCTATCTCTGACACTGGAAGTGTGAATATTTGTATTACAACTCTTCTTTCCACCAGTATATCGGAATGATAGTCATGTACCTTGTTGATAATTTGGGTCGATGGCTTCATTGGGTCTGCGACACGCACTCAAACCCTACCATCAGCCTTTACCAGCTGAAATTGGGCCTCATCTGACCAGGCACGGTTTTACAGTCGTCAAGGGTCCAACCGATATGGTCACGAGCCTAGGAGAGCAGTTTCAGGCGATGTAGTGCTGTTATCAAAGGCACTCGCGTCGGTCGTCTGCTGCCATAGCCCATTAACGCCGAATTTCGTCGCACTCTCCAAACCGATACTTCCGGATTACGTCCCGCGTTGATTTCTGTGGTTATTTCCCGCAGTGTTGCTTGTCTGTTAACACTAACAAATCCACTTAAATGCCGCTGCTCTACGTCGTTAAATGAAGGTTGACGGCCACCGTATTCTCCACGGTGAGAGTCAATGCCAGAAATTTGGTATTCTCTGAACACTCTTGACACTGCGGATCTCAGTAAACTGAATTTCCGAACTATTTCCGAAATGGAACGTTCCACGCATCTAGCTCCAGTTGCCATTCCGCGTTCAAAAACTTATTTCTCGTTGTGCTGTCATAAACATGTTGGAAACATTTTCACGTTAACCACCTGAGTACGAATGGCAACTCCGCCAATGCACTACCTTTTTATACCGTGTGTATGGGATACTACGGCCATCCGTATAAGTGCATATCGCCATCCCATGATTTTTGTCATCTCAGTGTATAATGTGTACTGATACTTACGCTGCCGGCGACAGCTGCTGTTGTGCTGGATCTCGCGGCGCAGGCCCTTCCACAGCTTGGAGACGATGAGCGAGTAGGCGAGGCTCATGATCAGCAGCGGCACCAGCAGCAGCGTCGCGTCCAGGAACAGGTTGTAGGCGCGCTCCAGCGCCTCCGTGGGCCACTCCTCGCGGCACTTGTGTTTGCCTGCGAACACCGGCACGGGCTGTCATCACATTTGTGCACTTTCGCCTCATCAGCATCTCAGTTAAGGCTGCGAAGTCGTTGCATTGGTGAGGCACTCCCAAACCTCACTCTTCATTAGCATCTGAGCAACCTGTAGCGTTAAAGATGTGCTGTACTTGCACAGTGTAAGGTTTCCTGAACATTATCATGAGGTATCATCACGAGTCTTCACCCCTGCCTCAGAACTCATTAGCATCAGCGCGATCTATAGTGTTTAAACTTTGCAACTTTTGTGTTGGAGAAGAGTGCTTGATCATTGACAAGGTGTGAGGTGGGGTCCTTCTGGTTGCTGTAGTGCTTACCATTTAGATGCAAAAACTCAAGTCCCTGTTATCGACAAACGGAGTGAATCTCCTTACGCAATCATGCGAATTTATTTTTAAAAAGGTAATGAAACAAGTCGCACAATGGATAACGTCTTATTAAATTTGAATTTAACAGGGGTAGGCCCACCTTTAAAAGTTAATAGTCATGGATAAAATGCCCAGGTCAACCACCACAAATTAGTCACGGGAGGCATTAACTATTGGGAGAAAATGTTGACTAATAAAAAATGCTATTTATTTCACTCAATATATATTGAAGTGGAAAAACTTTCAACAAGACGACAATGAACGCACATTTACATAAACAATAATATTTAACTTGGTACCAATTTTGGAATCGCTTATTGAATATTGCCAATGGTCAAGCAAAAATCATATCAAAAAGTGCTAATAAGTGATCTCTGAAGATCAAACACCTTCCAAATATATAAAGCGTATTCTCCAAATCAAACACTAATGGCAGTCACCAATTGCCGAAACAACTAAGTCTGCAGAGTTAACAAATACTACACCCTCTGAATTATATCACCGAAAAGCACTGCTGTCTGAAACTCAGCAGATAACTTCCAGTACTCGTCACTTTGCGTGCGCCGGCAGTGAGCGGCAGATAACAGCGTTCGGGACCCGTCTTCGCGTGCGTGGCCCAAGAGGCTGAGCTAAACTGCGGTCCGTTGAGGCAGATGGCAGTGTGTCCTCCATAAAATTTTAACTTCTCTCTAGTGTTTGAAAAGCTCCAATTCATCCACCAATGACGGTAATGATTCTGAGCACCGTCCAATCTCTGGCCAAGTTTTGCCGAGACTGTGACCGCTACCCCGATGACAATTCAAGATTTCTACAGAGCGTCTGCAAGAGGAAGACTTTTTGCCTAATTTTTTTTAGATGAAGACGAAGACAGACGCTGACTGTCTTTTTAACCAAATATCAGAGCATCCGTTGATGCTGTGTCTTCCAGTTCCCGCGGAAGATTCCAACCGCCGCTTTTTTAGAGTAAAGGAGACATTTTTTCACATAGCCATCACTTCTTTGCACGAACACTTACTAACCGCCCGACACGCTACCTCCCGTTGCATTAACATGGTCGACCCCGAGCGTGGTGAAACAGCGAGGGTGGAGGCAGCTTCGGCTCTGAAGCCCACTTTAAACTACGCGTTTCTGGTCGTTCCGAAGACCGATTGCTTGCTCCCCTCCACCGCCTCTCTTCAAGGTTGATGCTCTGAATAAAAGGAAAAATACAGCTTCTCACAAACAGAAGTAAACAGCTAATCCACTTACCATTTTGACTGTAGGAATTATGTTAAAAGACCTTGGGAGTATATTATAAAAATAAGTAGTTTGGCGCTACGTGAATAATTAAACAATCTTACAATGGGATGTCATCATAAGTGTTTACAGCTACCTCAAGAGTACAATTGTAGCGTATGAAAATGAATTCGAACCTCTGTGCCTTATAACAAAAAGTAGAATTGAAGGTGATCGACAAGTAGGCAGAAGAAGAACATTACGCCGGCCGAAGTGGCCGTGCGGTTAAAGGTGCTGCAGTCTGGAACCGCAAGACCGCTACTGTCGCAGGTTCGAATCCTGCCTCGGGCATGGATGTTTGTGATGTGCTTAGGTTAGTTAGGTTTAACTAGTTCTAAGTTCTAGGGGACTAATGACCTCAGAAGTTGAGTCCCATGGTGCTCAGAGCCATTTGAAGAACATTACGTTCTTGGAACGTATAACTACAAATAGGACCAAAAATATCGAGAACGACAGTGTACTGCTGAATATTGATGAGCACTGTCTAAAACAGCTGCCAACACTAAGGATATTAAGAAAGTCACACTAAAATGGGAGACGAAAAACCTTTCACTAATACTTTCGGTAAATTTACAGGAGGGCCTCAGATAATCATTTGTGCATCTTCACCGGTAGTAGTTTTTATGGGCTGGTTCCATTGTTTCTCTTTCAAAGAAAGATAGAGCCAGAAAAAATGCTTAGTGCTTTAGGTACAACCTCATATCAGACGGAAGTGAAGGAAGTATTTAATGATTAAAAATCCGAAGCAAAAGAACTACCGTTTCATATTTGCAATGACTGACAGACATCATTCGCTCAATCAGAAAGTGTCATATTCTGCTAGTAACAGGAGCTTTTCCCGAGCAAACTCGGATTCACTTTCACAAAGACCAAACACTGCTAATGTTCCTCCAGCTCATAGAGCTCCATTTATCGCATGAAATATTTCAGTCACCATCTAAACTGTCAAAGGTAGACATATCCATCATTACGGAGTGTCTGCTATCCGTTTTCACAAAACTGTCCAATTTCAGTCTGCAGATCACTTGTCTTTGTTTTCGAGACTTATATTTTCAAAATAAAGAGAAGCCGTCTGCAGACTCAGAAGTTTTATTTAGCATCTACACTTTTATGAAAAAGGTTAGGTGTGGTAAGATCAGGATGACTGACCTGAAATTCTGAAGCGCCGGCCGCGGTGGTCTAGCAGTTCTGGGCGCTCAGTCCGGAACCCCGCGACTGCTACTTTCGCAGGTTCGAATCCTGCATCGGGCATGGATGTGTGTGATGTCCTTAGGTTAGTTAGGTTTAATTAGTTCTAAGTTCTAGGGGACTGATGACCACAGATGTTGAGACCCATAGTGCTCAGAGCCATTTTAACCATTTGAAATAGTGAAGCCAGATCTCTTGAAACATAGCAGCTACTGCAAGGGCAAAGTACAGAAAACGTAGCATTTACATGCGAATATCACGATATTAAAGTATTATTTAGAGCTTGTGATGTTAGAAATGTTGCATCTGTTGCTCTGAAAACGGAAATATACTACTGCTAGTAAAATCTGCAACATTAATGAAGCATGAAAATAGTAAAAAATTTCGTATCGCTCAAGATAATGCCTGGAAGGTAATGATTATAGTTTGTGTTGTCTCTTTACTGAGGAAGGTCAAGGAACAAACGCAGTTAATCTCACTGCAACGCTTTGCTCAGTTGTGTCAAAAACTACACTTTTCGCCTGCATAGGCAAGCACCGGGACAGTACATATGCTTCTCGGGGGAACTAAACGCAAAAAGCAAAGGACAAGAATCCAGATGCTGTCACCATCAACATAGCAGGAATAGGGGAATGGACTGTGGCAGGAATAAATTTTCTTATTTTACATTTATTAGTTTCATTGCACGAAACGTGTCACGTAATAGGTAGCATCGGGTATTGTAATGGTGCATTTGTGTACCTTAAATTTTTACATAATGTATAATTCTGTCTTTATTTGCATCTACACCCACAATGGCATGCAGTTAGCGGCATATGCCGCTTGTTGATGATGAGTTCCTTCACTGCATCGTGCCTCCTTTGTGCCCTCATCCCTGCTCCCACTACACGGTTGGACGCCACGTGGAGTGAAGCGGTGGGGGTACGCGATCGCCGACGTTACAACAGAAAACCTCTAATACAGCTCACTGTTACTGCACTCAGTCATCTACCTTATTTGGTCCAGAAATCTACCACCAAGTTAATCTTACTGTGTAATAAACTTAAATCAACGTATCGTAAAATCCATTGTAGTCACAATTGCAATGTTAGCCGAACTAAATACACTGACAGGAGACCATACCGGCAGTAGACATCAGTTGATGTCTGGTGCCTAGACGATAGTTTCTCCAAAGCCTGATGCTACATGCCGCGTAGTCACCACATAAGCGCCGGTAATTTTCATACTTTGTACGTAACTTACATGAGTGACAATGTCGTCATGTGAGAAACGAGTCGTTAACCTATCTCGTCAGGTACTGGAACTATGGGATACCATATGGTCTCGTCAGTACAGAATGGCAGCACACTATACATTTGTCGTGTGGTCTTAAGCTTTAAAGTCGAATCGACCGTATCTGTTGCTCACCGGTGACCAGTCACGTTTAAGTAACACGACATTTGGGCAAATTGCCCGTGCCTGATCTTCGTCTTCGACGAAGTAGATGTTCTGTGTGAATTGAAGTTCTAATAATTTGATAATTATTCTTCCTTAGTAAATTTTTATTTGATGTGTGTTGAAGGAATTCGTTTGGTTCTCTCATTCTTGCCTGCTGGTGCAATGTCGTCTATTACTCTTGCTGCGGCTTACCGGCGCAGACTGTCTGCCCAACCTAGTGACACATGCCACTGCGGTCTTGTGCCGAAATGACGAATTACTGGATTCTGCGTGTTCTAAGCTTTTGCATAAAATAAACATGTGGCTTATTTTTAACACTGGCGCAGTAATGGGACGTCCGCATTGTCGTGCAGTTCTCACGTCGGGAAGTCCCAGGGTAGACTTAACACCCTTTTTAGCGCCTAGTTCTGAATTTTTTGTGAGCGCTGTAAATTTGTGTCGGCATTAGGCCCTAGTTGAGGCAGCTGAGATTGTGTGCGGAAGAACTAGCACAAAGAGGAGAAGTAAGGAAACCCCATGGTGGAACAACATATGTAAAGAGGCAGTACTTCGAAAGAACAAAGCCTTCAGAGAATGGTTCCAGACCCGAACAGAGGAAGCTAGGGTAAAATATAAGGAAAGCAAGAAAGCGGCACAGACCATAGTAAGGACGGAGAAGAAGAAGTGGATGGAAAAATGGACAAGAATGTTAGAAGAGGACAGTGAAGGGAACAAAAAAGTTCTTTACACCATGGTAAGAAATAAGAGGAAGGACAGAAGCGAGTGCCTGAGGATCATGGATAATGGAAGAGTTGTGGAGGAAATGCATGAGCTCAAAAATATTTGGAAGGAGTACTTTGAAGATCTGTTGAATGCCGCCAAGCGGGTAACTAACAGCGATGGAGAGCCTAAGGCAGCAGACGATGATAATAGTGGGGAAATTGATGATCTAACTTGGAATGAAGTGGAAGAAGCCATAAAGAGGATGAAAGGGGGCAAGGCACCAGGTTGGGACGAAGTAACAGTGGATATGATACGAGCAGCAGGAGAAGTAGGAACCCAGTGGCTATACAGAGTGCTGAGGGTGGTGTGGAAGGAGAACAGAATTCCTGAGGATTGGAAGAAAGGAATTATAGTCCCGATCTTCAAGAAAGGGGATAAAAGGAGATGTGAGAACTACAGAGGAATCACCCTGCTATGCCACTGTGGAAAAATCTATGAAAAGATCCTGGAGAAGAGAATAAGAAGCAGTATTGAAAGTAGACTGCAAGAGGAGCAGTATGGTTTCAGACCGGGAAGATCAACAACGGACCTCATATTTGCGGTAAGGCAACTGCAGGAAAGGCACTATGAGTACGGGAAGGACTTAATCATGGCCTTTTTAGATATTGAGAAGGCGTATGACAGTATCTGTAGGGACAAGCTCTGGGATGTGCTGAACGCAAAAGGGATAGATGAAGAGATAACACGAAAAGTCAGAAAAATGTATGAGGGAAGTGAGAGTTGTGTGAAAGTGGGGAGGGAATGTACTGCATGGTTCAAGCTGGAAAATGGGCTGCGACAGGGAAGTGCACTTTCGCCTTTATTGTTTATTATTGTTATGGATGAAATCCTACAGCAAGTGTCAGATGCAATTGGAGATCATAAAATGAAAGCAGTGCTTTTTGCCGATGACCTGATGTTATGGGGAAATTGCGAGAAGGAGGTGCAAGAGCAGTTAGATGCATGGGAGGCAACGGCAGCACAATATGGAATGCATTTCTCTGCAAAGAAAAGTGAAATAATTGTCACAACAAGGAAGACGAATAGGCCAAATGTGGATATAACTTGTGGAGGGGAAAAACTACAAGTGGTAGAGAACTTCAAGTACCTGGGAAGCGTGATTGAAAGTAAGGGGGGAAACGCAATGGAAATAAATGAAAGGTGCAGAAAAGCAGGGCAGTTCTACAAATGCATTAGGGGGCTTATTTGGAGCAAGGAGGTGCCACAGAAATCCAAGGGAATTATATACCGAACCTACTTTGTCCCCATATTGGCATACGGAAGTGAGACATGGGTAATGCACAAAAGCGACAAAAGTAGAATACAGGCTAGCGAAATGAAGTTCCAGAGGAGCAGGTTGGGTGTAACAAGACGAGACAGATTGCGAAATGTGTATGTGAGGGAAAGACTAAAGGAGGAACCAGTACAGGACAGGATAGAAAAATCAAGACTGCAGTGGTATGGACACATGAAGAGAATGGATGAGGGAAGAATTCCAAAGAGGATGTTTGATCTGCAACTGGAGGGGAAGAGGCCCAGAGGAAAACCAAGAGATAGATGGGTGAAGGGAGTGAAGGAATGTGTGACGAGAAGAGGAGAGAACTGGACGAAGGTGGAAGAGGGGGAATGGTGGAAAGACAGAACACGATGGAGAGGCTTGTGTTCCCGACAGACCCAGCCAGTGGCTGGAAACTGTCCAAGATGATGATGATGATTAGGCCCCAGACGATGGCTGCATGTTCGAGTACTGAGCTAATCAAAGACTTATATAGTGTTTGTCCGCCATGGTCTGGCAGAGTTGATATCGGGTTGAGCACCGATTGTAGTAATCGGAGTCCCTCTGCTTTCCTCCTGATTCTCCTACATGCTGACGCCACGTCAATCTGCGATCGAGCGTGATCCAGGTATGTAGCGGTAGCATTCCAAGATAAAGGGCTGCCCCGTATCGAAACTGTAGGCACTGCAGTCGGGATATGCCGCTTATCGATGATGAGTTTCTTTCCTTCATCGCTCTTCCTTTGTACTCTCATCGCTCCCAACCCCTTCCCTCACTACCCAGTTGCACGTCACATGGGGTTAAGTGGTGGTGGGTACAAGATCGCCGAATTTTGAGGGAAACTGCGGTCCCTCAGTCCCTCTGCCACTCCCTGTCAGACACGCAAGTCGCTCTCTCGGTCGTCGTTGCGACAAGAACTAAATAAGCGCTGGATCCGACGCTTTACTGAGAATGAAGCCATTGCCTGTGTTTATCGGACCGTCGGCAGTTCACCTTCTTTAGAACACAGTCGCAAAGAGACGAGGTCTGTCTCAACACTTCCGTTTCTTCACATTGCAGTGGTACCCTTGTGGCTATATACTGTTCTGGAACCCCAGATTTTGTTGGTTAAGTTCGGTGTGTCTTCTGTGGTCCTTGCACTTCTATTCGACTGTCTGCATCCTCTGCCTGATGTATGCTTCAGCGCATTTGCCTGGGTTACGGTGGACACTCTGTTTATGGAGACCCAAGTCAGTTTTCTCGGTGTATATGTTTTGGTAGTGGACAGAAAACACATTTAGTTAGTGCTACTTTGAGTCATCATCCTGCAAATTTTGATCTATCTTTGCCAGTGTATGGCAGATACGCCTCATCGTGTTCTATTTGCTGGGCCTGTTTCTTATGTCTGATAACACATCTGCTCTTCTTGAATACGTCGCAAAGGTGGTTGAGCCCCCTTGGTGTGCTTTCTTCATGCTGTAATGCACAGGCCCTGTAGACCAGTATAAGTAGCACAGACTGACACTGTGAATGATGATGGCAGCTGGAGGCGTGGAATACAAATCAGTGTAGATCGCTTTCCTGTACAAACTGTATCCCAAAATGCTGTCTCCTTTGTGCTTGACTACGCAATCCAAAATGGAAAATTTGCCATTCTCTTCCACCCTCATGGTGTGTTTGATGCTGGAGCCTTTCTCACACACATGGCCACATTTCAAATATTAGATTTACACAAAAGCGTCTGTGGGAAGCTGTTTCCAGAACTTTCTCCTCGAAATCCTCCGTAGATACGTTTGTAGCAACCAGTGGCGGGGGGCACCCTATGAGCAATGGAAGCAGTTGTCTCACCAGGAATGATTAAGATTGTGACAGTACATCCCTCTAAAAATGAGCACAAACTTTATAAAAGAAACCTGCTTATTTGAATGCATAAACCTGGTGTTAGGTGTATGATTTTGTTCATAGCTGCACAGATATATATTGATGCAGAATCGTTTAATGATTCCTTGTTTGAGGTTCGAGCATAAATCTAGTTCTGGGTGTATCTCTCTTGTATAAACATGAGTCAAACATAGACTTTAAAGAAAATATACTTGAAATAAATACTGTAGGTGGTAGGAAGAGAGTTAAATTTAACAGTGCTTTGACTATGAAAGACTTTGTGTCCACCTTATCTGTGCAAGTGGCAAGTGGAGGAATAACAGAGAAAGAAAGATACGGCGAAGAGTAATCAAATATGTACAGCAGGGTATGTAGTAGAATAAAAAATGACAGAGAAAGAAAGATTAGGCCAAAAGTAATCATATACAGGGCTATTACAAATGATTGAAGCGATTTCATAAATTCACTGTAGCTCCATTCATTGACGTATGGTCACGACACACTACAGATACGTAGAAAAACTCATAAAGTTTTGTTCGGCTGAAGCCGCACTTCAGGTTTCTGCCGCCAGAGCGCTCGAGAGCGCAGTGAGACAAAATGGCGACAGGAGCCGAGAAAGCGTATGTCGTGCTTGAAATGCACTCACATCAGTCAGTCATAACAGTGCAACGACACTTCAGGACGAAGTTCAACGAATATCCACCAACTGCTAATTCCATTCGGCGATGGTATGCGCAGTTTAAAGCTTCTGGATGCCTCTGTAAGGGGAAATCAACGGGTCGGCCTGCAGTGAGCGAAGAAACGGTTGAACGCGTGCGGGCAAGTTTCACGCGTAGCCCGCGGAAGTCGACGAATAAAGCAAGCAGGGAGCTAAACGTACCACAGCCGACGGTTTGGAAAATCTTATGGAAAAGGCTAAAGCAGAAGCCTTACCGTTTACAATTGCTACAAGCCCTGACACCTGATGACAAAGTCAAACGCTTTGAATTTTCGGCGCGGTTGGAACAGCTCATGGAAGAGGATGCGTTCAGTGTGAAACTTGTTTTCAGTGATGAAGCAACATTTTTTCTTAATGGTGAAGTGAACAGACACAATGTGCGAATCTGGGCGGTAGAGAATCCTCACGCATTCGTGCAGCAAATTCGTAATTCACCAAAAGTTAACGTGTTTTGTACAATCTCACGGTTTAAAGTTTACGGCCCCTTTTTCGTCTGCGAAAAAAAAAAAACGCTACAGGACACGTGTATCTGGACATGCTGGAAAATTGGTTCATGCCACAACTGGAGACCGACAGCGCCGACTTCATCTTTCAACAGGATGGTGCTCCACCGCACTTCCGTCATGATGTTCGGCATTTCTTAAACAGGAGATTGGAAAACCGATGGATCGGTCGTGGTGGAGATCATGATCAGCAATTCATGTCATGGCCTCCACGCTCTCCCGACTTAACCCCATGCGATTTCTTTCTGTGGGGTTATGTGAAAGATTCAGTGTTTAAACCTCCTCTACCAAGAAACGTGCCAGAACTGCGAGCTCGCATCAACGATGCTTTCGAACTCATTGATGGGGACATGCTGCGCCGAGTGTGGGAGGAACTTGATTATCGGCTTGATGTCTGCCGGATCACTAAAGGGGCACATATCGAACATTTGTGAATGCCTAACAAACTTTTTGAGTTTTTGTATGTGTGTGCAAAGCATTGTGAAAATATCTCAAATAATAAAGTTATTGTAGAGCTGTGAAATCGCTTCAATCATTTGTAATAACCCTGTATGTACACCAGGACATATAGTGGACTAAGAGTTAGTTTATAGTTCATTTTTTGAGACATTATTTTGTAAATGTTTTTAAAAATAAGATTTTGATGAAGAAACAACAGCGAAACGCCATGAAAGCAACAGATGTACGTAGTCAGTGCAATGCTGAATTGAGATGGAGTATATAAAATGTATAATTCTCTTACGGTTAGTTTAAAATTTTGGTGGTTATATTGTCATGGGGACACGTGTTAGGATAATGTTTTGGGGGTAAATTTGTTTTGGTCTTGTAATACTGAGGTTAATATTTTGAGGAACATTTTGCTGTGGGTTGTGTTGGTATATTTTTTTGGTGATGGGGTACTATTTATTATAGTTAGATTTCAGAATTTTGAATGGGATAAGTATATTTATAGTCTGCCTCCATAGCTGAGGAGTCAGCGTAGATGACTGCTACATGGAGGACCTAGATTCTGTTTCCTGCACTGCCAAGGATTTTTCCTTATTGAAGGACTGGTATGGGACGCACTAAGCCTGATGATGCTAACTGAGGAGCGGTTCCACAGTCTGGAAAGCCTGCAAAATGGCCGGGATAGTAGTGTGCTGAACACATTCCCCTCCATATCGCATCCATGTGACGCCAAAAGGTAGAGCGTGACACAATGACTGATATCTCTTGGGCCTTCATGGTCTGGATGAGGAGCTTGTTATTATTTAAGTGTTACGGTGTATATCTTGAGGGGGTGTTAAATTATGAACTACAGATGACAGAGGGGATAAAATTATTGCTTAACAGGGTGCAATAGCTGTGATTACTATACAGTATTTAAAGTGTGTCTAATTTGAGAATGCAAAAGGAGATGGGTTGAGATGTAAGAGATGTACATTTTATTTACCTGTTGTGGCAAGATTTGGAAAATGTATTTTCGTTTTGAATGTGTGGTTATTTTGTTTGGTCACACACCAAACAATTTTTGTGCATGGGAGTCCAGCTGGTCACTTAAAACAGCTCAGATGATTACGAAAAAGTGGAAAGATATGACTATAAGTTTGTATATAAGATGTCAGGTTAGCCTTATTCATGCATAAGTTATTTTGTTTTGTGGGTTTGTTTTCTCACTGGGAATTGATTAGTTCCCAGTGCAGTGTTGCGCAATATGTTTGTAATTCGTTGGAATTACGTTTGTGGTCAGGTAATAAGGAACAGGAGTTAACTCTCGCTTTTCTTTAAAGGAAGAGTGCTTTGCTGACGCTGGTCCGTAACACCAGTCGTTTGTTTAACATTTTAAGCATTATTTACGCCACATCTTGATTTCATTGTAGCTGGAGAAACTTTTCCTCGATGTAGTACTGTTGTAATGTTTTCTGCATTCCGATTTTTAACGGAGTAAGTTGTTGCTAACGAAACGAAAAGTCGGGTTTAGCATACAGTGGTTGTGAACACTATTTTTCGTTCTAAGATTGTGTTTGACGGTGTCAAATGTAAATGGCAGGGGGGTATGTTTGGATCACGTAAATGATAGATGACTCACTGGGTAGGTTTTGTTCTTTGATAGCCTGATATGAAATGCCTGGTATGAGAGTACGAAACAGCTCCAACGATCTGATCTGCACGTTGTAACGAACCTGGAGAGTATTTAAGAAGAAAAAAAAGGTGTCACGATCAGTCTTGTTTTTTGCTACGAAAAATCTACATAATGTGTGATGATGTAAATGGTTAAGGAAAAGACAATCCTTAAAGAACTGTACGAAATCGACTATGGTACTGTAACCACATAACTTTGATTTTCATTTGCTGTACGAAATCGACTATGGTGCTGTAACCACATAACTTTGATTTTCATTTGTTTATTGTGTTCGCAGGACAAGTTGCACACATCCATACAAGGAAATGTAATGGAGGTTAGAAGCATTAATTTTTTAATACTGATATTATTGTTCATGTTTTGTTTAACCAGGTGGCTGGGATAGCGCTCTTGTTTTGACAGCTATGAAGGTGTGCCGCCCATTCTGAGGTGAGCTGAGAGAGGCTTTGCGACTGTCGCATCATCATCAAAAGGTAGCGGCGTCTTTGATTCTCAGTGACTGGCGGACACTGTATAAGAAATGAGCCTCAGTGATTGGCGGGCGCTGTATAAGAAAAACCACGGCCAGATGAAAGAGGGCAGATAAATGGATGCTCTGACGCGTGATCATGAAAACTCATATACTCCAGCCGTTGGTGGAAAATGTGGAGAGGAAAACTGCCATGGCCCAACTGAATGACCAGCTTAAATATTAAATAAGACAAAATTTAATAAAAACTGAACACAGCTAGTTACAGAAAAGCCAGGAAAATTTATACAAAGAGAAAAATCAACCGTGAGGTGAAAAAGCGTCCGTGGATGGAAAACTAGTTCTTAAGTCATTTAGTGTCAAAAGTTTTGTAACTATAACTAACACTGAAAATATCTCGACAACGTCTTGTGTGATTTCCCAAACTAAGTGCCTACTAATAGGTCTCATTGAGTGCTATTAAAACATATCAACAGATTTTAGTAAAAATCATATGCTGTGACCGAATATTAAAACATAGCGGCTGCATTATGAAACGATACTTTTCCTGTTTATGGTCCCGGTCGCGAGGGCCTGGGGAACGACTTTTATGGAATTTATGTGGAGTGAGAATAGCCTGAGATGGTTAAATGATTTTATTTTTTACACCAGATAATGAAACTGTAAGTGTTCCGAAACTGGTTGTGTAAACAATAAAAGATTGAGGACTAAGCAGCTGTTGTGAGGTTTCTTCATTTTACAAAATGGACTTGTACAGTTGTGGCTGCCCCATAAGAGGGACTCTTTGTGCATTTACATCTAGCAATGCTAAAGGGTCCTTTTACAGACTATACAAGTATAACGTAAAGTTAGCAAAGTGCGCACATCAGATTTAACAAAAATAACGAAGTAAGCTTAGATATTGTTGTATAGTTGTATGTGGTTTTATTTGTTTTCATTTATTAGCAACAAAACACCGTAAATTACAATAACAAAATCTCTATTACGGTCAAACTATATCACTTAGGAGAAAAACAAGAACAGCAATGGAAAGGTGATTCTGAAAGCCAGAAGTGTAGGAACTTGACTTGTGACAGTCCAAGAGGTTAAATAACCGCAGCCATCTTGCACCGTGATTATTTTGGCTGTGAGAATTGGGGGACACCACAAGCATGTATGTGTGAACATAAGATCGCGTCTCGATATTCTGCGAAACATTTTAACCAATGAAACGGGGAGTTGAGATATTCGTGTGTTTCGATAGCGCATTCTTTAAAATATTTCATCTTGTGAGATAATGATAATTACTTTAGGTGAACTATTCCGAATTCTGACTCTTCCCGTGATAGATTGTGAGTGATCTGAACTTCTAGTTTTTACTAGCTTTATAGGTGAAACTTCAGTTTAAAACTTATGCTGTTTTAACTTCGATTTATTCCCGACATTTTACCAGAGGTTTTTGCGATGCTTAACACAAGATAATGCTCTTGTTTGCATTAGGCTCTCGCATAGTCTCTCTTTAATTCAGTAATAAACAGTAATTACGCTGTCACAGTGTTAAGGAAACAGCGAATAAACCAGCCGTTGCTAAATCATACAATACTGAGATCTGTGAACACTACTTTTCACCGTACATTCCTGTCTGATTACATCTTTCAGTTTGCTACAAGATTTTCGATAAAATGCAAGAAATGCATTTGGTGGCCCCCTAGACATTTACATCATAAAAATACCATGAAGCATTCTAAAACCCTGAGACTTCAGTATTTTAGATAATAAATCGTTGAGTTACACGTGGAGGTTCGTGAACTAAGGCAAACAAATAACTTAGAAGCAGCAATTGCATTTTACTATTTTGGTACCATCGTAAGATCACATATCAGATTCATCAGCGGGGAATACATGAGTCAGAGAGATGGAATGTGACGTCTACTTTACACGTGTAAAGAAAAATAATTTGAAGTAGACTGGTATTTCTCTTGTCCCTGGATAGAACGACTATTTCAGAGTCTTTCTGTAGTTCTCTGCCGCCCACAGGATCACAAGAAGACCAATACTGACAGTTGTAAGCGAAATGATCCGGTGCACACTTCTGAGAAATTGCTCCTACTCCGCTTAGAGATGGGTTGATACTTTCGCCTAATTGCTAGGAGTGGGCTGACGCGGTATCTAGGGGGCATGCGGGCTGATCTCGACGCAGTCCTACACCCAAACAAATCACCAAGTTCGAACGTCTGGCAGCAAGAGAATAACAATCATAAGAAAACTATAATGAACTGTAATCAGTCTTACGGGGAAGGAGACTGACGACGTAGCGATATCAGTTCTGGAAAATGGATTCAATTTCGCACCAACACCGACCTACTGTATCTGTTTCAGGTTTCAGTAGCGGTACAGAGCAAGTAATCAGCGCCATCCCCATGACGTTTCGGAAGAGATGTGTTAGGAAACGTGCTGAGCGCTAGCCAAAGCTGTTCTACCGAGGAGAAAAATCGCCAAAATGGAAAGAGCTGTCATTGGAGAACTGCAGACCGGACCTGAAATAGTCGTTCTACCCAAGGACAAAGGAAATATCTCTCTACTCTTTCTTTCAGACGACAACAGCAAAGTGTACAGTTACTAGAGGATCCGGCATAGAGGAAATTGGAAGGAGAAAAAAATGGTTCAAATGGCTCTGAGCACTATGGGATTTAACTACTGAGGTCATCAGTCCACTAAAACTTCAGTTTAAAACTTATGCTGTTTTAACTTCGATTTATTCCCGAGATTAGATACTTAGAACAAAGTAAATATAACTAAGGACATGACACACAGCCATGCCCGAGGCAGGATTCGAACCTGCCACCGTAGCAGTCGCGCGGTTCCAGACTGTAGCGCCTAGAACCGCTCGGCCACTCCGGCCGGCTTGGAAGGAGATCCGATGAACAGAGGGCAAATGAAGACCATCAGACTCTGCTTCAAGGATTTCCGAAGAAATTCAAGAACTAACTCTGATCGAACGCTGCTGCACCGTCAGTACACTAAGGGTCACCAAAAATTCACAAAAGGAAGTTTCTCAACGGCCTATTGTAAGCTGCCCAAACATATACACAATGTGATCAAAAGTATCCGGACACCCCCAAGAACATACGTTTTTCATATTATGTGCATTGTGCTGCCACCTACTGCCAGGTATCCCATATCAGCGACATCAGTAGTCATTAGACATCGTGAGAGAGCAGAATGGGGCACTCCGCCGAACTCACGGACTTCGAACGTGGTCAGATGATTGGCTGTCACTTGTGCCATACGTCTGTACGCGAGATTTTCACACTCCTAAACATCACTAGGTCCACTGTTTCCGTTGTGATAGTGAAGTGGAAAGGTGAAGGGAATGTACAGCACAAAAGCGTACAGGTCGACCACGTCTGTTGACTGACAGAGACCACCGACAGTTGAAGAGGGTCGTAATGTGTAATAGGCAGACATCTGACCCAGACCGTCACACAGGAATTCCAAACTGCATCGGGATCAACTGCAAGTATTATGACAGTTACGCCGTATGTGAGAGAACTTAGATTTCATGTTCGAGCGGTTGCTCATAAGCCACACATCACGCCAGTAAATACCAAACGAGCCCTCGCTTGATGTAATGAGCGTAAACATTGGAAAACTTAACAGTGGATAAAATTTTTGTGTAGTGGCGAATCACGGTACACAATGCAGCAATCCGATGGCAGGGTGTGGGTACGGCGAATGGCCGGTGAACGCCATCTGAGCGGTTGCTCGTAAGCCACACATCACGCCAGTAAATACCAAACGACCCCTCGCTTGATGTAATGAGCGTAAACATTGGAAAACTTAACAGTGGATAAAATTTTTGTGTAGTGGCGAATCACGGTACACAATGCAGCAATCCGATGGCAGGGTGTGGGTACGGCGAATGGCCGGTGAACGCCATCTGCCAGCGTGTGTAGTGCCAACAGTAAAATTCGGAGCCGGTAGTGTTACGGTGTGGTCGTGTTTTTCATGGAGGGGTCTTGCACCCGTTGTTGTCTTACGTGGCACTATCACAGCACAGGCCTAAATTGATGTTTTAAGCACTTTCTTGCTTCCCACTGTTGAAGAGAGATTCGGGGATGGCGATTGCATCTTTCAACACGGTCGAGCACCTGTTCGTAATGCCCGGCCTGTTACAGAGTGGTGACACGACAATAACTACCCTGTAATGGACTGGCTTGCACAGAGTCCTGACCTGAATCCTACAGAACACTTTTAGGATGTTTTGGAACGGCGACTTCGTGCCAGACCTCATCGATATGTAACCTTAGCGCAGCACTCCGTGAAGAAAGCGCTTCCATTACCCAAGAAACCTTCCAGTACCTGATTGAACGTATGCCTGCGAGAGTGGAAGCTGTCTTCAGGGCAAAAGGTGGGCCAACACCATACTGAATTCCAGCATTACCGATGGAGGGCGCCACGAACTTGTAAGTCACATAGTGTAATGGTAGCATTCAGCCACTATGCCTTTAAATATCAGCACAACATTAGGAACGCTTCACATTTCATTGAACAGCTGCAAGTACCAAGATTTCGTTACCAGCACCATAAGGTGAGCTGTGATGTGTCCTCCCTCTTCAACAGAGTGCTTCTTGCTGATTTCCTCATCATGGAGAAATTCGACTGAATAATCACTAACATCTTCCAATTGGTCCTTACATCTACATTCTCTGTTTTCACTGACGACTACAGTGAGCAAACAGATGATGCCTTGGTGTGCCCTTACGACTGTTGCAAACTTACATATGATGGATTTCGAAGAGAAGCAAGTGCGCTGAAGTCCAAATGCTTCTAACCGCGATAAATTCCACACATACTTCTTCATACACGATGATGACAAAATTTGTGGTAAGACAACAGGGGAGCTAGAGCCTTCAAGAGTTTCTCCAACATCTGAACTCAGTGCACCCCAGCACCAGACTCACCGTGAAGGCGGAATAGAATGGCTAAAATCTCTTTCTGCACGCCTTACTTAAGCGCAAAGTGGGCAGCACTTTGGAACACGGTGTGTACAGGAAACTCAGTCATACTTATTTGCAATTCCACATCTCCAGCTGCCATCATCATTCAGAGTGTGAGGGTGTGCTACTGGTCCGCAGGACACGTACAATATCGGACGAGGAAAGCCTGCTAAGGAGCTCAACGATCTTAAGGGCGTATTCAGCAACGGATACGGAGCTAGACAAATCGAGTGTTTTCGGACTGATGATACAGCCCCAGCCAACAGAACACGACAAGGAGGACAACACAATGGTGTATGTGCTGTACACCGGCAAAGATAGAACATAATCGCTGGAATACTGACACGACGTAACATTAAATACGCTTTCCATCCACCTCCGAAAAAGTGTGCTCTGTTCGGCATTGCGAAAGATGACTTGGGTTTTCGCCAACAGGATTTCTACCGTATTTCATGATAATGCCGGAAGTCATTCATCGAGCATAATGTGCAGACAGTCGAAGAGAGATGCAAGAAGCACAAGAGACACATCGAACTTAAGGAAGCAACCAAATCTGCTGTTGCAGACATTGCATGGCTACAAGGGACTCAGTGAAGTACGAAGAAAAGGAAGTTGAGACAGACGTTGTCGTTTTGCGACTGTGTTCTAAAGTTGAGACAGACCTCGTCGTTTTGCGAATGTGTTCTGGGAGGGCCGGAGTTTGCGCCCGCCCCGCCTCTACCCAAAACGCCGTGTGCAACCGTTCAGTGAAGGAAGGGGGTAGAGAGCCATAAGAGTGTAAGGCATACGCGATATAGGGAAGACTCTCGTGCTACTGGCATCACCTGTAGATGAGAGCGAAGTGCGCTGTAGAAATATCGTATTACATAAACGACTACAGCCGACTGGACAAGCGAGTCTACTAGTCTGGCACAACTTATTATCGTAATAGCAGATTTGGATATTCCTTCCCACGTAACAATAAATTATTAACAAAGGAATACAGCGACTTGTCGTAGACAATGTCACAAAAATTAAATAAGGTAGAGAGCCCTGTTTAGACTCAATATTCACTGTTATTGTCTGCATGGAGAGTTGGCTCCTGACAATGTTTGCTTGAAGAAATTACTAGGGTATGTTATGTACTCATGTGGATTATCTCTACCACCTTTCAGGCCTCCGTTCCCTCCAGTACCTGTAAGAAATTGAGTACACAGTGTTCCTCTGGATATACATGTAATTGCTTCAGTATTTGTGATGCCAGACCTGGTGGTAAGGCGCGGATGAGGATACAGGTACCCGCGAAGTAGTCAGAAGCCTCCAACCTATTTTGGTGACGTACGTACATTTCATTCGGAATATAGAATTCCATTGCTATTAACATCTTGTTTCACTCAAATTTGTCCCTAGTTATCTATTATGAGCAAGAATATATTGTTCTGGAACCATACAGTGCCCTGTTCGGCCCTATCGTTACGTTGGGTATACTCTTTATCAGTGCTGCGAAAACATCTCTGACTGAAGTGAGGCTATATCTCTGCTAGCGTAACGGTAAAAGGAGGAGAGTGAGGCCGCCCGCAGTAGCCGAGCGGTTCTAGGCGCTTCAGTCTGGAACTGTGCGACTGCTACGGTCGCAGGTTCGAATCCTGCCTCGGGCATGGATGTGTGTGATGTCCTTAGGTTAGTTAGGTTTTAGTAGTTCGAAGTTATAGGGGACTGATGACCTAAAATGTTAAGTCCCATAGAGCTCAGAGCCATTTTTTGAGGAGAGTGATTCTATACAGTGATGACGAGTAAGCAACAAGTGTGCTCCTCGGCGCTTGCACGGTCAGCGCAGAAAACTTTTTACTTGGTTTTACTTGTCTTAGCTCTGAGCACTGTCTTACTAGATAGCGTCACTACGTATATTGGTCAGGAGCGTACTGAGCATTGAACTTCGTGAACGAATAAGACGTGTAAACATTGCCCACCTGAACAGTGTTAGAGACAATGTTTTCAGGTACTATCTAATAATTGTGTCTTAGGTTACGGCTTTCCGCTGTCAAGTACAGTAATTATTTTTTGAAGAAATTGCTGATTTGGTGCCCAACGTGAAACTTTTATGTACACTTGGATTTCAGATGGATTCTTTGTTTGTTGTGCTCTAGTCATAACCACCTACAGCGTGTGTTGCTGATCTGATTAAAATATAGATACTCTGCGCTAACTACTATTTGCGGAAGTGCCATTAGGCTCACATTCATTGCAGTGGCTTTTTTTTTATTCAGCGGTAGCCACTGCCGGTATTGCATTCAAATCCTGTACAATGTATTGACTTGATTCTCCTGGTTTATGCTAAACTTGCCCGGGGCGCAAACAGTGAAACAGTACAGTGCCTTTTATAATACTGCGATATTTCTGGTACTATGATATTCTGTACACGGTATGAAGGACTTGGAAACCGATCAGACGAGTATTTGATGTAATGAATAGCACATGTAATCTGAACGAGTGTTTCAAAAGAGAAGGAACCGTTTCTGATAATTTCCTTTGATACTAATAATCTATAATGCTGGTCTAGCTGACAGGTGAAGTAGGCAGAATTTGCTGAATATACGATTATGTTTATCGCTAGTTTGTGTTCTGAGTACAGGAGGTGATAGATACTAATGGTTCAAATCTATTTTGTGGTATTATTACCTACGTTTACGGTGGAGTCTTTCTTTTAGAATTGAAAACTTAGTAGAATTATAAGCTGTACAGTTACTTTAACCAAGGATTGGGACTTCTAAATATCCTGATGTTTGTAGACAACCTACTCGATGCTCTTGTGAATAACTCTTTATTGAGTTCAATTGAATTTCGATTCGGTCAACTTCTTTGCTGTTGGATCACTAGTTATTTTAAGTGCAGTTAATAATCTTCAGCGGTTGCTGGTTTGAATGAAGCTCATGTTTCAGCATAACAAATAGTTCTTGTGAGATTTTTGATGACGAAATGCAATTGTTTCGTGGAAAACACAATTTTAATTTGCTGAGCTGTGATATTTTTAATAAATCTCTTTTATATAATGCACCTATCACTCAATCAATAGTTTCCACCCTTTCCTAATCTATGGGTCCCTCTTGCACTTAACTAATAGTATGTTAACTTTTTCATTTTTCTAGCTGTGAAAACAATTGCTACTCCCTTTAATTAATGTGGTAGTATTATTTCTTGTGTGATATCAGAACGTTTCCAATCGGAACTGTGGAGTGATTTTTATAACAAATGTGCACGCAACATGTACACCACTGCCTGAAGGGGTGTACCACAAATTTCCACCCAATATTTAGGAACAGTGGTCAAATTGGACATGTATGAGCTGATAGAAGCAAGATGTGTGCGGATTTGGGCAGTTAGTTGCTACGAAAAGTCTCTGAAATAGTGCGTACGATCGGGGTTTTTAAAACGTCAACTTAGAAATATTCGATCGTCAACTCAGAAATATTTTTACAGTAGATCTGGTGGAATTCTACTCTGAACAGCAGCGTGATGATAAAGACTTGGTAAAATTTCACACAGTTTCGTCCACAGAAAAGTAGAACGAACAGATTTCTCAGACTTCAGCTCTGAGCTATCGCGTAGTGTTCAAAACCTTACAAATCTTTAAATATCTCAGGGAAATGTATGTATGTATGCAATATGTATGTTCAACGTTTCCCCTAAGATACGGGATCGATTTCAGCAAATTTGGTAAACATATTAATTGCTGGAGGTGGCGCTGTAAAACGAATGTAACGATGCCCGTGCAAATACCCAGATTATATTCATCGAATATTTGAGAATGTGAGCACTTGGAGACTTCCAACAAACTTCCTTTCACATAATTTCAGGTTTTTCTCGCCAACTCCCCTCCCCACCAAAAAAAATGATGAAAGTAAAAAGTCTATCGCTTATTATATTTTCGCTGTACATGCAGTAAACCTGCTGAACAAGGCATGGCGTTTCAATTTGTTATTACTACTAACTCCATTCGCAGTAATTTTTGCAGAATGTTTTCACATGTACCACTGAATATTATGCGAAATTATATCATTGTACACTGCTTGGTTGAGGAGTTACGATGTCATGAACAGAAACTAGCTTTTGTTTAAGACAGAGCGCGAATTACCCAGAGTATATTCATCCAATGTTTCGTAATGAGAGCAAACTTCTAACGTAATTTGAAACTTTTTCGAAACTTTTACTTGTTTTCATGTTTAAAAACAAATAAAGAACACATAATGTCCTTTTTAAAGGAATCACATGTTTGAGGCTGTTTTTTATATGGGAGTTTGGATTTTTAAAGAATGAGTGGTTTACTGAACAGTACTAACGTACGTCCAAATCATAGCACGTATTGAGCAGTAAATCACATATATAAAAAATTCATAACACGACTCATCAGCACACCAAACAGAGTGATGTTTCACAGTGATCTGCACGTTACACATAATTTGGCTGACGTCATAAACAACACAAGAAACACGTGACGATTACCGTGTAAACGTCTTCAAAGCATTCGTTATGTAAGACCATGAAAGAGTATAATATCAAGTATTAAAACATATTATGCTAGAATCAATAGAAGAAGTTAGGGAGTACAATTAATACTGTAAATATTCGTGGGAGTAAGATTACCCACTACAATAGCGTCGTGGGAATGCGTGAGAAGAGATGACATAAAATGTTCGAAAACAATGTCATTTATTTCTTGTATTTAGATAACCTGAGATACTTATAAACGTATGGAGTGCAATTTGCCTCTTATTTGTGCTGTTCATTGCCTCAACCAGCTCACGTGAATGAGCACTGCAGTGAGCCATTTGTTTTGCCAAATTTAACATCGGTTCTGGAGTCTTGCGGCGTAAAACAGCAGAGAAGCAGTATGTGTGCAATAGATGCCACACACTCATACGCTGAACCTCCGCTCCTAAGTCCTATTTCATGCAAACTTGGTACACATTACTAACCAACTTCCCTGGTTCATGCCTCATTGTTCATAGTTCGCAGTGACAGTTGCAGGTTAACTAACTAAAAGCTTCCAGGGGCCACAAAAATGTGATTTCCAGTATTTCATGTAACTATTGACCGATTTTAAAAATTCCCAATGCTGTCATATTCTATTCATTAAGTGATAATATTTTACATTAAAGGTTTAACAAATTAAGTCAAATATTAAAGATCGAAAATGTGTATATACCACGAAGCAGCATAATTCATGGCGCACATAATACCCCAGATATATTAATGCAGTATTTGAGAATGGGAACACTTAGTGAACTTTGAATATGCTTTCAAACCTTTCTAAACTTTTTCTCGCTTGAATGTTTAACGTCAAATAATTAACACATTAACTCACTAGTAAAGTAAACATACATTTACAGCAGTATGTTTCTTTAAAGAATCAGGTGTTTACTGGTTACTTACTACCGAGAAAGAAATACTATGGGTGTGTAAAATCCGCCAATCCCCCATTTAGGTAGGGGTGGGGGGTGATAACTGCGTAATAGACAGGAAAGGGGGAAGAAGGAAGTGGACTGAGAGGGGGAGGATGAAATGGACAAAGGGATGGAGGAAATGTAAAGAGAGAGGGGTTGGAGAAAGAGATACAAAGAGATGGGGAATGGATAGAGAGAGGGTAGGAAGTGCCCAGAAACAGGGCGAGGAGATGGGGAGAGAGACGAGGGAGGATGAGTGAGATGGAGAAGCAAATGAACACATAGAGGCGCTGGAGAAAATACGCAGAGGATGGGAGGAGGAAATGGAAGAGACAGGAGGGATGGGTAGAGGGTTAGGAGGAGGTGGATAGAGGGAGGGGAAGGAGAGGATTGACAGAGAGAGGTTTGGGAGGAGAAGACGGATACAGACAGGAGGGATGGATACTGGGAGGTGAAGGAGAGATGGGCAGAAAAAGAGAGAGGAGGTGATAGTGGGAGGGAGAGGAAGGAGGCGTGGGAAGGAGGCTATGGACAGAGAGAGGATGGAGGAATAGATGAAGTAGTACAAGACTGGAATAAATGAATATCGGGCCAACTAGTTGTTTAATAAGTTCAGGGATCAAGACGTCATTGCACTCGCAGCATTATTTTTTTTCTCACACTGTGTTAAGGACGTTATTTCGTCAACCGTATTCCGCCTGTAGTTATCAAAACAGAGGAAAAGCGACGCGTTTGAGCCTGCTGGTAGACACGGACGTAGAAAACGACACATTTTTAATAACTAATGCTAATCTAGTACAGGGAGTGATAGGGTCGAAAATATGTTTTCATATGGCTATTGTGTGCTCATCAAATAGTGATTAATCTCGTTAGTGACTCGACACAGTCTACCTAATTGTTGCCTTTACTTGGAGCAAATCGAGTAAGAATTTTAGTGGCAGTACCTGAAAGAGACAGAGGTGTGCTTCGTCTCTGAAATTATCGTATCTGCCATATGGTACTGAGTTTTCAAGTGTTCCCAAAGTAACCTGAGAGACATAAAGTGTGATTCTTGCATAAGGACATTGCTTCGTTTTCGCTCAGAGAGGGCAATGAAATGCGTCACACGTCTCTTTTGTTTGTACTACACTTCGTACTCGGTGCGGCGGAGGTGGGTATTAATGGGGTTTGTGTGCCGGCGCGCGTGAGGCCTCATGCCGCAGCGTGCCTATCTCCCCACACACCCCATCCCCCCACACTCTGGTGACCGGGCTGCCGCTCGCCGCAGAGGCGCGTAATTCGCGACCCATTACCGACGCCGCGAGCATGCGCTGCTGCCACTACCAGCCCTTAATTGCTGCCGTCGCCACGACACCACGGCCACCGCAGCCACATGAATATGTTGGTTACGCCAAATTCGTGACTGTCAAGGGAGGAAACTAATACGAATTCACTCGCCATTATTTAGAATTAAAATGATCTGCCGCATGTGAAGAACCCTTTACTTGGGAGAATTCAATGAGCTACAGTATGTATGCAGTGATAATTGCAGGGCAGTAGTTCCACCAGCCATGAAGCCTCTTCTGTGGCGCTTTTCCTTTCTACATTCCTTATTACCGTGTGTTTTATGCTATCCATCCTTCGTAAAACTGGTGGCGGAAATACAATATGGGGAAAGTGTCACATTTTTCCTATGTAAAACTGCCGATAAATTCGAACTTTGTACATTAAACACAATAATTACACAAAGTAAAATTGGGGAAATTTAAACAATCCACTATTAATACGTAAAACCCGACAGTAACTTCACATTTAAACATTTCTATTACTTTGAACTAGTGCATCTGTTGCAGTTTGAATGGGTCCTCTTTTCTCCTACCATATACCCGTATGTTGCAACGCTTTTAGGTCTTCCTGCACAAAAGGTCACAGAAAGATTTTTTCACAATTTTTATTATTTTCTGCCTTTTCTCAATTTTACCATTTTTGCACACCATAATTGCCCCATACATGCACACAATAGTAGCACTGCATTACATTAAACAATTTCCGTATGAATTAGCGAATAATTACATTTTTCATCAACACTGGCTAGGAAACCCTTGAGTGCAGGGTTGCAAATTCATTCTTTAGTAAGGGTCATTTGAAAGTGTTGTATTGATAATTATGACAGGAAAAATAATAGCTGCTAATGACTCACCTTGTGCATCAGGATAGCGACAGAAAATGTGTCCGGGAGGTGCAGAGATCAATCTTCTATGGGATGTACGTATTACAATTCACAAAATGGACATGGTCGAAATTTAAGGAATGTTGAAAACAAACCACAAATTTTCTCTATGAACACCGAATGAGAAATGGTGTGCCACAATGATCACAAAGGTTCATACCGTCAAGACCGAAGGCGAACTCCTTGGGAGCTACAAACTGTGCAGGACGTTCAGCTATGAATCCACTCTTAATGAATGTATACAGAATCACATTGGTGTAACGGGTTGACGGAATGTAACGGCATGCAGCCGAATGTGAAATAATTTGCCATGGAGATTATAGTGAAACTGGCTATCCTTCAAGTTGTAGCTACAGACAGTGCGGTTATATCTTTCATAAATACGGATAAAACCAACATCTAGAGGCTGAATTTATTCAGTGGTTCGACGTGGTATGATCTGCAATGTCACACACTTTTCAGGAAGTATATTCTGCTCTAAATGAGTATGATTTTTATATGCAGGTCGCTCATACATGCAGTTCTCTTATGCCTAATTTCGCTCTCTTGCTTGCTGTGGCCTGAATAAATTCCTACTGCCCTTCCAAAATCACACACACAAGAAAGAATCCTCCAACTTCTTGCAGCATAAGAAATAACTTTCCATCCAATTTGGCATTCAGATTAACATTAAGCATTATTGAATACGAATGTGTTAAGGCATTGATGTTAGTTGATCTTGATACAGCTCTGCTGGTATATCTGATATTTAGGGTTCGTTTGATATGCATTTCCTCTTCAAATCCCGACTGGTCGGAGTTGAAAACAAATTCCTCACTTAACGATCAGATAAAATGGTTTACCTTACGTACATTTTTTCGGATCCATTCCACAGTTTGATGTGCATCGTCAAGTTGACGCTTTGTTTGAAATTTCGTTACCTTACGGCTTCCGTTTCTGTAGCATTGGTTGAAACAATGCAACCATCCACTGCTTCCCTTGAAATCACTGTAATCTATGTCAACCGAAATTTAATGTGCATAACGTAGTAGGTCACAGTCGTACACATCCCGTGAATTGTGTCGACCATCCCTGAAACGTGTAGACACCAGTCTTTGTAACAAGTGTACATTGCACTTGCTTGAACATGTGTAGTTTTTCTCATGCGCTACACTGCATTTGCATTACTGACTTCCAAAAAATCCCTCACATTGTCAACTTTGATTTGAAGTTATACATCGTTAGCCAAGGAACGTTAGAACGAGTAGATGCATATTTCTCCACAATTAATTAAAAATCAAATTTTGTTTGTAAAATATAAAGAAGGAATCAGCATTCTTATTTATTGAAATTGTGTTTTTTACCAACAGCACTTTCCCACAAGCCCTGAAAAAGTAAATAAAAAGTCCAATTTCACATCCTACTATCTCCGGTCACCAACAGAAAGCTGCACAAAAATTGATATATCCCTATAAATAATAAACAACATTTGCGTAGAAAATAATAACGAATCAGGAACTCTTATACTTTGATAATAGGTTTTACCTCAGAACATTTCCCCCCCCCCCCCCCCCAGAAACGCGAAAATGCTGTTTATATATGATGGAATATAATAATAACATAACAATTTTGCGATGAATATCTGTACTAGTTAATTTCCACATATATACGTATTTGCCTAAATAAAGTCCAAAATTCCGAATTACGTACCTGAATGGTAGATTTCAACCAGTTCTAGAAATTAGGCATAAAAATTCGATGTCATACAACTACCATTCCTAGGCTTATAACGCGGAACAATTAGTATTAGCTAAGTGGGCAGACAGACGGACTGAATGTAAATACTCATGGGAAATCCTCAAATAAAATATTTCCGAGCAAGTGCAAAAAGTTGGATGATTATTTTGCTAGTCGTAATTAGCATATGAAAATCTCTTTGTGATGTCGCAATATTTCTGAACAAGTCTGCAGTGTAAAAAGAAAGCACAAGTTAATTTTCACATATATATTTCTTTGTCAAATTAGTGCCCCTCACCCCCAAAATACTACAGTAAGTGCTTCAGTGATAGATTGCAAAGCTAATAACAGTTGACATCCTAGAAGTTACATCAAATAATTTAATGTAATAAAACTACGCTGACCAGGCTCATGCCTTCTGAAAAATACGTGCTGGCAAATACAGACTGAATATAACAATTCACAACACACTCTCAGAGTATATATTACCACAGTTTTAAATAGTTCTCAAGCACCAATATAGAAGGAAAAAATAATGCATATCATATTGTATACTGATAAAATACATTCCTTATCTAAAGCAGGCCGACCTCTATACTCATCAAGGAAACCACAGACTGCTTGGAAACGTGGTATAAAAATACGTTACAGAGAGATGCTTGCATTTATATCTCAAGCATTACACACTGCATATCATGTGATCTTTAACTTGAAAATTGTGAGATGGTTCTGCCTACTTGTAGTGAAATGTATGCCTTGCTTCTTTGCCTGCTTTACACCTATGATGCTGCACCACTGGTTGTAAAATGTTCTGCCAGCAAGCCAGTATAATGTGTCGTCTTACTATCTACCATTCATGACAGACAGATTCAAACAGGAGTGTTGGTTGCCAGACGCCTCATGCCTGACACCTGACGCCTAATGCTTGAAACGTGACACCTGACACCTGATGCATGATGCAGCACCTCCAACGCTCAACACTTGAAGGCCTTACAAGGTACTGACACACACATACACATGATAGTGCAATTAATCTAGGAGTTCACAATAAGACTGCAAGCACAAGCATATTTAGAAGAAATGAGCGGAAGATCATGTGATCAGAATTACCGCCACCTATGATCTTGAGCGTAAAAGGAGATTTGCGTGGTAGTGGAATGTATTTAGATACACTATGTGATCAAAAGTATCCGGACACCTGGCTGAAAATAACAAGTTCATGGCGCCCTCCATCGGTAATGCTGGAATTAAGTATGGTGTTGGCCCACCCTTAGCCTTGATGACAGCTTCCACTCTCGGAGGCATACGTTCTATCAGGTGCTGGAAGGTTTCTTGGGGAATGGCAGCCCATTCTTCACGGAGTGCTGCACTGAGGAGAGATATCGATGTCGGTCGGTGAGGCCTGGCACGAAGTCGGCGTTCGAAAATATGCCAAAGGTGTTCTATAGGATTCAGGTCAGGACTCTGTACAGGCCTGTCCATTCCAGGGATGTTATTGTCCTGTAACCACTCCGCCACAGGCCAGGTATTATGAACAGGTGCTCATCGTGTTGAAAGATGCAATGGCCATCCCTGAACTGCTGTTCAATAGTGGAAAGCAAGAAGGTGCTCAAAACATCAATGTAGGCCTGTGCTGTGATAGTGTCACGCAAAACAACAACAGATGCAAGACCCCTCCATGAAAAACACGACCACACCATAACACCACCGGCTCCGAATTTTACTGTTGGCACTATACACGCTGGCAGATGACGTTCGCTCGGCATTCGCCGTACCTACACTCTGCCATCGGATCGCCACATTTTGTACCGTGATTCGTCACTCCACACAACGTTTTTCCACTGTTCAATCGTCCAATGTGTACGCTCCTTACACCAAGCGAGATGTCGTTTGTCATTTACCTGCGTGATGTGTGGCTTATGAACAGCCACACGACCATGAAATCCATGTTTTCTCACCTCCTGCTTAACTGTCATAGTTCTTGCAGTGGATCCTGACGCAATTTGGAATTCCTGTGTGATGGTCTGGATAGGTGCCAAAGGTGTTCTATAATATTCAGGCCAGGAATCTGTACAGTCAATTCCATTCCCTCTTCAACTGTCAGCGGTCTCCGTCAGTCCACAGACGTGTTCGACCTGTACGCTTTGGTGCTGTACGTGTCCCTTCACGTTTCCTCTTCACTATCACATTGGAAACAGTGGATGTAGGGATGTCTGGAAGTGTGGAAATCTCGCCTACAGACGTATGACACAAGTGACACCCATTCACCTGACCACGTTCGAAGACCGTGAGTTCCGTGGAACGCCCCATTCTGATCTCTCACGATGTCTAATGACTACTGAGGTCGCTGATATGGAGTACCTGTCAGTAGGTGGCAGCATAATCCATCTAATATGAAATACTTTCGATCACGTAGTGTATCTTCCTCCAGTGCTCTAAACGTCCCTCAGCTATTTCAAAAGAAGAAGAAACTAACCTACTAATGGTTTAGTTTGTCGTTATTACTGGAAAACAAGGTCCATCTTAATACTGATATTGGTAGTACACATTACACCAAACATGGTATACTTCTCAGAAAGAATAATCGAAGTTTGCTTCCATCCCTTACAGAACCGATTATCGATAGCATTATGGTTGTTAAAAATCTGTGATTAAGTTCACTGTCAGGAGCAGGTAGAGAAGTAGCGGTAAGTAAATTTAAGGAATGAGATGTGTGTATCATTTAACTGTTATTTACGTATCAAATTCTCCTAATTTGTCACTGTGAGACATGGCGTCGAAGCGAAGTTACCCCTTTTCGCCTGCACTAGAACGACAGTATGACAGATTGAGGACTGCTTGAATTAATCGGCAAGGACGCAGTGAGAACCATTGCTGGGAAATATAAACATCCTGTTGCTGTACCACATAAAGTGTGATTATATGATGTTAAAATAGTAGTAATGGAGGAGCTCCCTGGAATATTGCAACAGCTTAATGTAGATTACTGTTCCCATTTGGATTTGGACATAACACAATATTTAACAGGGATTTTGAACAAATGGGAGATGTGCGACTGACTAATATCAAAGCACAACTTATGTATGGCAAGAGACTACCATGGAAACAGCAATGTGATTTTGGACAACAACCTGAGAGTTTGAATAGTCTGTTTAAGGTGGCTGACCAATTGTAGAGTAAAGATATATAACAAATCTTTATGTCAAATCGCAAGTTTATAGATGTCATAATGAGACTACAAGAACATTTTAAGTCATCCTTCGCTAAGGAGCATGGTATTACCAGACTAGAGGCTACGATATACAACTACAAAATGGATCGTTTGTTTGACCCTCTGCAAGACTGGTTAAGTGTATTATACTCTAACAAATAGTATTTACAATGTGCTCCATTGCACTCTGTCTCAATCACGTCCATGTGGTGTCAGCTAACCAATAACTTCCAGAACAGCTGCTGTGTGGTGTTTAATAACGTTCAATTGTTTGCCTCCTGGGATAATAAGCATACCCGAAACTTGAGTGGTGCACAGATAACCCTTCCAAAGGTAAAGAAATGCTTATAAATTATATTTAGTCGACAACACTTAATTATCTACCTGTACATCACGTGTAGGTTCCTAACACTAACACGAACAAAGACAACTTAGGTATTACACAGAAGCGCTATGTTAAAGCAGTGAAAACACCTTTCCCTGCCGGCCACTCTGGCCGAGCGGTTCTAGGCGCTTCAGTGCGGACCCACGCTGCTGCTATGGTCGCAGGTTCGAATCCTGCCTTGGGCATGGATGTGTGTGATGTCCTTAGGTTAGTTAGATTTAAGTGGCTCTAAGTATAGGGGACTGATGACATCAGCAGTTAAGCCCCATAGTGCTCAGGGCCATTTGAACCATTTTTTTGCCCATTGACAATGTTATCCCGCAAGTCCTAAAAAAGAGTTAATGTACTCACAATCGAAGCATATAAATTGCAATGGGGAAAAGAAAAAGTTATTACAGATGTGCAGGCAAAGCTTACATATTGCTTTAAACACTACATATGCCAAAATCTGGCTACGACTGAGGATTGGAAGTTTGCATTAGTAGTCAATATTTACACTGCCACCTATGACGCAAGCTGATAGGCTTCCCAAAGTACTGTATATGCAGTTATCCATACTAACTTCATATTGCATTACATATAGAGTCACATGGTGTGAGGGCACAATGTCAGCAGTATTGTCTTGTTGTTGCTTATTAACAGTGCCGCAGCTCCACCTTATGGCTGCAGTCAAATCGTTTACAGCGCAAGAGAACTGGACAAAAGATGACATTTTAATATCATTCGGTTGTAGTAGCTTCCACTGATTGTATTAGAGTATCCGATCTGGTAATGTGTGTCCTGTAATTGTATGAGGTGACTCCATCATGTTCTGCTAGCATTGGGTCGGAAGCCCCTCTGCAGTTTATCTATGGGCGTTCACATAGACCAATAACTATATTCTATTTGCATAAATCTATAATAAGCTACTCTGACTTCAACAGAAGTGCTATATTAAAACAGGGGAAGTATTTTTCTCCACTGTCGGTGTTGCTGTCTGTATGTCGCTATTTGGTACTCTGCCATACAAGTCGCTGAATTTACCATTGAACTATCCCATTACGTTATTATTTGTCACCATTCTTTTGCGGAATATGCTATCATGGCATTAATTTATATACAGCCCATATATTCTACCTCATAAAACTGCACTATAAATCTATTGGAACTAGCCAGCTCCAGTAATTCTATAAAGGTTGAGAGAGGACAAGTTACTCTCTCACGTATTTTTCGTATACAGAAAATTATCAAAGATTTTATTACAACCTGACACACACCTTGAGTGAGACTCAAGAAAGTTAACGGCCTGAGCAGACGCTGATGTAGCCTGGCACGGCGCTAAAAGCATGAGGTATTTTTATGGTTCTTAGCTTGTAGAAACGGCATGTCAGGAGTTGGAAGCAGTTGGCAGCGAGCCCCTCCATCAGTAAATCTTGACAGACAGGCCCACAGCCATACAGAGCAGACAGAGTAGACAGAGTAGCCCCTCATCAAGACAGGGCTCCTGCAGAACAATGATACCTACACTGGCGCCAGCCGAAGCCTGGGCTGGAGGCAGCGGACTGAAGGAATGTGTCTAAACAGTGGAGTTGTAAACTGGGCATTGTCTGCAGAGCCATGTGTAATAAAAATTCACATGTTTTTGTGTTTGCCAATACTGCAAATAGGCCTGTGACCCACTTCCATGAGCTGCCTCAGTTGTATAAGAAACTCCAGCATCTGAGAAACGCTAGGACTAACAAGCTCCAAGGCACAGGCACGTTAGATAAATATCTTTAAGATTATATCTGTTTGCTTGTTGCCATGGGAGGTGACGTGACTTTGGAGAAAAACATCTTACCCCTCCGTGAAAACTAAAAAAAAAAAAAATATTTTACAGGAATTTGTGCTGTCATGTGGGAGGGGATATTTAGCACCTCTAAAGCCCTGTGATTGGCTTAAGATGGCTTGAAGACGGTGTCGTTCGTGCACTTTGTGGGAATGTGGAATTTTTTTATGGAAGAGTTGCAAAGTCTCAGGTGCTGGGCTTTAGTGTGGAAGCATCTTCTGGTTGAAGCTCTGGCGTGTGTGGTTGGTGCTTGGGACCTGTCCTGAGACTGACTTTACTTGCGAGTTGTTAGACTGGAGAGCCTGTGGCGAAGTTCTTACTGTACTGCCAGTGTGACTTCAAACATCCAAATGATGGATGTATGTCACTTTATGTTTTTCGTGGTGTCAAGACGGTAAACGGAGCCATAGAGCATGTGCGTCTCCATCTTCGGATTTGTTCCGTATGGTGTTAGCGGCCCACGCTTTGTACGCGTGTCGACGCTAAAGACTCAGTGTGATATGAGCCATCGCCTGTCTTGCGATGTAGCCTGTCTCATGGTGGAATTTTGCCAGCGCCATGTGAGCGCCATCGGCGATGTATTTTATATGGGGAATTGCACGGACAAATGCATGTCATGGAAGAGTGGCGAACCCTAGACCTGGAAATAAGATGCAGAAACGAAATAGTGGACCATGGTTGAGAAAAACATATATATAATGCATAAAGCTCGCGTTTCATTTCAGCAGCAATGATCCTGTCAGAGGACACCAGATGCATCCTTGGACTAGGTAAAATTTCGTGTACATAATCATAAATGCCACTACAGAAGTTCCAGGTAAATCACCAGCACTTCCTGAACACTTCAGCATCAGCAGACAACACCGCCAGACATCGAAAAATGAAAGAGGAATATACAAGGAATAAAATGCATTAAAATTCGCTTCGGTAGTGATAGCAAATGCATGAGTTAGTACAGTAAGTTAGTATTTAGTACCGGGAGAAGTCTGCTCGTTTGGTGGAGGTATAGAGGTAACGCCAACGTAAAATTAGAGTGCGTTATAGGAGTAGAACTAACCAAAAACTAACAAAAACACATGCACACACAAACAAAGACACCTCACACCACATAATTTACGTCCATACAACGTTAACAGGGCCCTGCAGTCATTAAATTTATTTTTGGATTTGCGTCCTTAGTAATAAATTAAATAAATATATTATGTATAGAAAAAATTTGTACTCATGATTACTTTCTTTTCATGTACATGAATTGTATCGATGTAATGATACTCGTGAGAGAATATGGCACTTGACCACCCTTGAGGATTGTACAGACTCCGAAAATACGGCAGACTGGATATCACGGTCCATGTCAGCCAGCCAGGGCCGAGCGGTGTGGGCAGCCGTAATGAGTCACCTGTAGCAACACAGGCGAGGGGGGGACCGCCTGTTGCGACAGAACCGGGCCACTGCCAGCTGACGCACCAACGTCACAAAGACCGGTCATCTACCAGTGCAGGCGGCACATCTCAAGCCAACTAAGACAGCAACCCCCTAGCGGCCAACAACCCCCCAGGCCGCTAATCGAGGGATAAGCAAACCGAGTGGCACCACAGTCGATGCACACACCGAGGCTCACCGACTCAGCGGAATACCGAAAGTGACACATCCCTACAAGAGGTGAGCTAATCCAATGTCCCACACCGGAAGCGCGCGTTCCGATGCAACGTTGAATGGGAAGAGCAGGGCTGCCCCACATTCTGGTAACAGTGAATGGATTTCTGCACCCGGGGGCAGGTTGCACATTAAATGCAACGCTGTCACGCCAGGCTAACTGCTGCCTGACCAGGATGATGCCAAGGGTCCAGCTAAGGTCCGTAAGCTGCCCAAGATGCTGGTTGCTGCCCAGACCCCAGATGCTATGAGACGAGAGGAAACGGCAAAGATGCCTGCCACCACTGCTGCCACATCATGCACTGTGTGAGACGCCATTCCACTCTGGTGCAAATTTCTGTTCTTCCGTTCTACCAGTCATGGTTTGTGCATGTGCATTAGTGCCATGTTCTCAATTCGTGTGACATTTTCAGCTGTAAATTTGGCTCCCCAGGGACCCTTGTCACAATCATTTTTATATAGCCCCATAACAGGGTAAAGTTCCAAGGTTTTTCAGTGTAGGCTAGAGGCGATACCTCACGTGTACAGTGAGATGCAGTGTTATACTACAAATAAGACAGTTACGGTTGACTGTTTAACGACAGTGATCTCTAATTGTAGAGTAAACTTATATAGGACATTGTATGCGTCAAACAACCAAGGCTAGGAGCGGGCACCCTATTTGGTAACCACCTCACAGGTTTTATATGATGACTAGGTACGTGAATGTATATGGTACTAACTGGCTGGAGATTGCTACAGAACGGATTGTGTGTTACATCTGGGTGCAAGACTGTTTAGGTACATAGCTGATAACATTTCAACTATTCTGTTATGGAATATAATAATGGCAGTTCAGTAATTATTTGTAATTCTGTACCACTATTGCCGCTGTAATCACGTTATTTCGTATCTGTTTTCCATGTATCACAACGTCGATATCACCATCTCTGCAAACCAGCATTGTCATACTGTTACACTATAATTCTGACGAACCATACCTTGTATTTACAGATTTTGTTTGAGTCCTAACGTGGATGATGTAGTTGAGGGCTTGATATTGAGCTCCAGCTGAGTAGCATCATGGGCGAGTAGAATCTGTAACGTCGTTTCCAGCGATGATCCACACAATTTTTTTGAACATGCCGACTTTCACATCTACATATCTGTACTTTATAGCGAATAACATCAATTAAATACCGACTACGGTGTTTGTTTAGCGTTAAAGGATGGTCATACAAAGTCTTATGTTAGGTATTATGCGTTTTATGATGATTCCTTTTGTTTGCAATGCGTAGGAAATCATATTTTAGTGGTAATTTTGTTCATATTACGACAAACATTTACTGTAGTGAGTTACATAATTTAGATTCAGCGTTTAATTTGTGCTTGGAATGTGTGAGGCGTCTTGAAATATATGTACATAGATTTTTTCGATTTATCGACTCTGACATTGTCCTCGGAGACGCCACATCTCCAACTGTTGCAGTCTTTGTTCGTGGGTTTGAAAGCTGCGGAGGGCCTTGTGTTCCCCAGCAATATTTTGGTAATAAAACACTTCTTCATGTTTCCCTCCTTTCCTAATGGCATAATTGTGTTGCGCGCATGTGTATTTGTAGCAGTATAGCTGGTTACCGGTTTTTATTACTGTAAGCCATAATTTCTGGAAACGAAACTGCACAGACTGAATGCACACTTTAGGTATTAGTATACGTGAACATGGCTCTTTTCAGGCTGATGACGTTTTCTATAATATTGTGAGCAATAATATCGGACAAATACAGCGTATAGAGTTTGTAGGGGGTCTTCTGACTGCAAGCTGTTGGTATTTACATAGTCTTTAGTAGGCTCGTGTCATTTGGCAATCAGTGACACCGTTTGTATTTTTCCTACTGTATAACATGATGTATTATCTTTTTTCTTCCTAACTTGGTGCTTGAGGATTATTTAAAAGCGAGGAAATATACGCTTTCACGGTGTGTTGTGAGTAGTTAAATTCAGTGTGACTATTTGTCCACTTAACTAACGCGTATGTTTCGGAAGCTATAAGCCTGATCAGGATAGTTTCACTACATCAGATTATTTGACCTAGCTTCTAAGATTTCAACTGTTATTAGTCTTTGAGATCTACTACTGAGGCACATAATTCAGTATTTTGGGAGCTCCCAATTTGATGAATAATTGTATATATGGCAATTAACTCACATTTTCAATTACATTACAGACGGCTTTTGTAATATTATGACATCATACAATGTTTTTCATGTATTAATCTCAACCAGCAACATAAACATATTACTTTTTGCACTGTCTCACAAATATTTGAGAATATGCCATGAGTAGTTACTTACAGTCTTTGTGGCAGCTTAGGCAACACTTACCGTTCTGCAGTTATAGGCGTAGTTTTTTGACGTGGATAGTTTTGTCACGTAGAATTTTTAGGCTGATTTGTCGACTGTTGAAATCTACCATGGGGTTAAATAATTATGAATTTTTAGCACTAATTTGTCGAATATGTGTAAATCTGGAAATCAACCCATGCTTTGAAGACAATTTTTTTTCAATATTGTGACATCAGACAGTGTCTTATGTATGAATCTTAACTAGTAACGTAAATATTCCACCTTTTCGTGCTGATGCTGTATTTTGTGGACATTTTATAATTTTTTCAACATCTTAGACAAGGAAAAAAAATTAATTTACGACTGGGTTGTGTTTTTTAACAGTGCAGTATTCTATTCATGGCAGTACGAATTTATTATCTACAAATCGAACTTCCCTCAACCTGCTACTTAAACTTCATACGTTTCGTGCTACTGGCGTGTTTTGCAGATATTACAGAATATCTGCAACAACGTAGATGCGGAAAATAATTAGTTTACGACTTTGTAGCTTTTTTTAAATTCCTGTTGGAGCCATTTATTGATGTGGTACAAAGATCGATCTATGATCGATATTTTCAGTGAAGCCATATGATGGTGACTGGAGGAAGTGGATTTATTATTATTTCGCATTTTCTGGGTTTGTGGGGTTATATTTAAGGTAAAACGTTCAATGAATACAAATCCCTAATTCATTATTTATATTTTCGAAGCAAATGCTGGTTCTTAATTATTTATAGAGCGATGGCCATTTTTGAGTGTACCTATATGCTGATGACAAGGGCAAGTAGGATTTGTACGTGTGATTGCTTTTATTTACGTTTTCAGAGTTTGTGAGCAACATGTCTGT
Organism: Schistocerca cancellata; assembly: GCF_023864275.1. Taxonomy (NCBI): domain Eukaryota; kingdom Metazoa; phylum Arthropoda; class Insecta; order Orthoptera; family Acrididae; genus Schistocerca; species Schistocerca cancellata. The sequence continues at coordinate 178,981,885 of NC_064628.1, read as the reverse complement.
GGCAAAAACTAATTTTCAACAAATGAGGGTTCCTTTTTCGTTATTTATATGCTAATGTTCGTTTTTATTCAATTATAGAGAAACTTGTTATCTACTCATTCTAATATTTCATGGGGAATGATATATAACTTCAAATCTAAGTTAACAATGTGAGGACTGGTGACCAGTCCTCAAACGAATTTTTTGGAAGTCAGTAATGAAGAGTAGGCTGAAGTTAAAGAGACTAGCCAGGAAGAATCATTATATAAAAAAGTGAAATTGAAGGTACTAAGGAATGAAGAGATGAAATTGAAGTTTTCTGAGGCTATAGATACTATGATCACGAAGCAGTTTAGTTGAAGAGGAATGGACATCTCTAACAAGAGCAATCACGGAAGTTGGAAAGAAAAACACAGGTAAAAAGATGGTAACTCTGAAGAAACCTTGGGTAAAGGACGAAATACTTTAGTTGATAAATGGAAGAAGAATGTACAAAAATGTTCATGGAAATTCGGAACACAAAAACACAAATGCCTTAGGAATGAAATACTGTAAATAGGAAGTGCAGGGAAACTAAGGCGAAGCGGCTGCATGAAAAGTGTGAAGAAATCCAAACAGAAATAACTGTCTGAAGAACTGAGTCAGCATATAGAAAAGTCAAAACAAATTTCAGTCAACTTAAAAGTTTGGGCGGTAACGTTAAGAGTGGAATGGTAATTTCAGTTTCAAATGCAGAGGAGAGAGCGGGTAGGTGCAATGAGTGCATTGAAGGCGCCTGTGAGGGGAAATGTGTGGTAACGTGATAGAAGAGATAGGGGATCCAGTGTTAGAATCAGCGTTTAAAATAGCTCTGGAAGACTTAATGCCGGCCGGAGTGGCCGAGTGGTTCTAGGCGTTACAGTCTGGAACCACGCGACCACGCGACCTTAGATTAGCTAGATTTAAGTAGTTCTAAGTTCTAGGGGACTGATGACCTCCGAAGTTAAGTCCCATAGTGCTCAGAGGCATTTGAACCATTTTTTTGAAGACTTAATATCGAATCAGGCAGAAGGGATAGATAACATTCCTGCACTAACAACAGACAAGTCGTGCAGTTTCCGAAATGCTAGAGCCGAGCTTCCGGGCCATCACAATCTGTCCTCGGTGATACTCAGATAGATCGCGCGCCTTCCCCATTCTACACACGGACAGCACGCTCACACAGATACCGTATGCACCGAGCATGTGTCTGACCATCAGTCATTCCGCTGCAGGCGACGCTGCTATTGCCTGGATAGTCATCGGTGGTGCCAACGTGAGCCATAGCTTGCAGTCAACTGCACTCTACACGCTCTATACCCACCGGGAAGGCTTCTCCATAGCTCGAATGATGCCCCTGGCAGACATACTGAGTGCACAATGGCTTTCTTTCCAGCCATGAACGCTATGTTCTCAATGTCTCCATAAAGCACCTAATGCTGCAGTTGTTTATAACTTGCAATCCCCTACCCACATGTACCTTCTCGGACCCCGCTGAAGGGAAGGCCACGTGTTCAGTCAGAGGGCGAATAGTGGAGACCAGACGGCCAGCCTCCACATTGGCCCTCGGCCTCGAGTGTCGTGAACGCGTTAGTACCCACCACTCATCCTGTTGTTAGGTAAGGTCCGCGATGTGGGGTACACTAAGAGGTGCCTTGACAGCAGAGCTCGTGGAGCCCGTGGGCGAAACAAACGGTTAAGTAGGCTGTTTAGGTTTTTATGTTGGTAACGCCATGTAGCGCTCTATATGAAAATCACTGACTGTGCTGTGTGCAGTCTGTGGCTGGTTGGAATTGTTAGAATAGTCGGTATTGTAGTCTTGGGCAGCTGGATGTGAACAGCGCGTAGCGTTGCGCAGTTGGAGGTGAGCCGCCAGCAGTGGTGCATGTGGGGAGAGAGATGGCAGTATTTTGAGAGCGGACTATCTGGACGTGTGTCCATCAGAAAGAGTAAATTTGTAATACTGTATATCATGTACTGATATATATATATATATATATATATATATATATATATAATGACTTTTGAACACTATTAAGGAAAATACATTGTTAGTTCTCTATCAAAATCTTTTAGTTGCTAAGTATGCCTATCAGTAGTTAGTGCCTTCATTAGTTACAGTCTTTTATTTAGCTGGCAGTATTGGCGCTCGCTGGACTGCAGTAGTTCGAGTAACGAAGATTTTTGTGAGGTAAGTGATTCATGAAAGGTATAGGTTATTGTTAGTCAGGGCCATTCTTTTGTAGGGATTTTTGAAAGCCAGATTGCGTTGCGCTAAAAATATTGTGTGTGAGTTTAGTGTTGATCAGAATAAGTAAAGAGAAAATGTCTCAATACGTTCAGTTCTGGTCAGCTGTTTGAAAATCAAATAATGTAAGAGGTTTATCAGCACAGTAGTTCATAAATTTTTCTAAGGGGACGTTTCAACGGCACCTCAAGTGTCCAGTGAGACGCACCAGATTCTCCGTCACCGGTATATCCGGTGCAGCAGCCTAAAGGCGGCTGACCGTAACCGAAAGTGCATTCAGCTGTTTCCTAACTGAGCATCACCTCCTGCATCCGCACACAACATGCACTCGTCTTCCCCATATTAGCAAGACTAACTGAAGAAGTGAACTGCAAAAGTACACAGAAACCTAGATATGCAACTTGGTTCCCTCGTGACGTTTCACCAAAGGATGCTGATGCCTGTGTAGCAGGTTGTTTGGAAGAAATTAAAACTGCGCTACAGACTGCCTGAATTTAAACTTATAGTTAAAAATGCGAGATGAAATCTCTTAAGCAGAAAACACCATGACATTGAAGAAATATGCGACAATGAAAACATAGGAAAAACTAAATACATAGCTTGCCGCTATCGAGAAGTGCTACAGGCGACAGCTGAGTCCTAACTGTCTGTCTGGCGTAATAAACAAACCGACGATTTTCTTGGGAACAAAACAAATAAGAACTACTGTGCTACAGACAGAGAGAGGATAAAAAAATGACATGTTAAAAGAGCAAAGAATGTACCAGCCAGTCGAACAAGCAACGAAATTTGGTTCTAATATACTTGTATTACATTTAACAATGGAAAATCCAGGATAGAATGTAACAATGTTATGAGAAGGAAAATTGCCACTCGCCATATAGCGGAGATGCTGAGTCGCAGATAGGCCCAACAAAAAGACACTCAGCATCTCCGCTGTACGGTGAGTGGCAACTTTCCTTCTCACAACATTGTTTTATATTTAAAGCATATTAAATAGTGTGGGTGATGAACTATGTTGGAAATATACCCTGAAACAGCAAGGGATTCGAAGTATCAAGTGAAATAGACAAAGGTTTCCAAGTTTTCGATGCCTTGTGGAAGAAAATGTTAAATATCACCAACAAATGGAAGGAGGCTTGTAATTCTGAAATTTCTTTCAGCTGCTCAGTGATGTAATATAATCACTTAATTTCGATAGTTATTATCAAATCTTCTGCCACGTTGCAGTGAAGTAAATAAAGATCTAGAGATTTTGTGTGTGACAATGAAGAATAGGTTAGTAGTATATCTTTCTTCCGTAAGTTTTGTGTCTATAAATGGGTGGAATAATACCTTAATAAGCAGACTAAATTAGCGTTGTCGATCTGTGGATAAAATTCTACTATTGAAATTATGAAATCACGCTGAAAATAAAAACAAATGCATGTTGTAAGTGATCTGTAATATGTATTTGTTTAATATACGCTGTTGAGAAGCAAGGGAAGCTATCGAAACAGCATTACTCGTTTAATCGTGATACGTGTGGAGTGATCACATAGGAGTCTGGCTGCAGGACTGGACATAGGAGTGTTGTCTCGCTTATCTGCCTTTGGGCGTTGGGTGGGTGATGGGATGGTTCTACGGACAGCTGGCGGCGGCCAGTCTCGACAGGTTGCACAATGGGTCTCAGCCTTTATGCGTGTTGCAGCAGCCTGTGCGTGGGGGGGTGGGGGGGGAGGGGGCATGACTTACGTTATTTCATTTCAGGTGAGACTGTTGACTGTTGCCGCCGCCGCTTGGTGGAGACGGCGTGTCACACTCATAAGCGAGGTAGCAGCCGTCGTGATATCCACGCACACAAACTCCATGGAGTAAGCTGTGCGTCCTAGGCAGGTGCACTCTCTCTAAAACAGTGATCCACAGTGCGATAGGAATATACTGTACGGAATAAGGAAGCTATTGCTTTGCTTTTTTTTTAAGTACAGTGCATAGCTCTCCTGTTCTTATCTTGGTGGTAGCAGCACAAGTACGCGTTATTAACTTAAAGATCCCAAATAACAGTAAAGTCGATCAGATGTGAGCGGGGGCAGTGGCAGTGGTGGCGGATTGTGTACAGAAGATGATGGCTACAGAGCGTGTATGCAGAAGCTGCCACTTACGCAGCACGATGCAATCTGGAGACTGGAGAAAGGTCCTCCATCATTTAGCTTGTTTTCAAATGAAGTGCACATTTCTCCTATTTTCTACCCTTGGCGGTAGTGCTAGTAGCAGCAGAAGTGATGGTGCAGAGGCTATTTAGCGCTCCTGTGTGTGCGTTTTCGTGAATAGTGAGAGAAAATCCCTAAAATAGCCCCAAAATTCTAAATACCATCGTGCATTGCTGGTGACAGTTGGAAAACTTTAAAGCTATGTATTTTTGTATCTTTCTAGATAAGTGGGAGAAAATCGGTAAAACTAGCCATAAAAATATGAACAGTGTCATGTGGTGGTGTGCCCACTCTGTATTGTTGGTAAAGAGTCAAAGCACCATATCTCCGTGTATTTTCTTTAAACAGTAGGTTTTTTTGCGGAATACTAGAAGAAAATCTTAACGCAATGCATAAAACCGGAAACAACAAACAACATCATATGTTCGTATGATTGCTGGGCACGCATTACAGAAAATCCAACTGGGAGGGGGATGGGGGCCTTAGTGAGGGGGTTCGTGCTGGGGGACCGATAGAAGCACAATGAACCAATGGAAACAAATTATCGTCATTAAAATGATGGTTATCACTTTAAGCTAAAAGTACTGGACTATTAACTGACTCCTGCGTATGCAAGTATGTTACTCGGGGGTAATCTTCACAACAAATTATGGTAATTAAAATGAAAGTTATTACCCATTAATTGTAGTTATAATGACAGCTATATCGCACGAATTACATCCCAGTTAAAAAAGAAAAGAAAAACAAGTATCCATGAGAGTGGCTTGTTTACATAAAGGGAGTTAGGCTAAGTAGCCCATTTATTTGCATAGGGAGAACAATAGGATCTATCTTACGTACTGGTACAGTCCACCTAGTCACGTACCGTTGTTAGTATAAATTTAAAACGAGCTAAAATAATTATGTTAAACACAACATACTGCCAGTGAGTAGCGGTAACTCATTACATTGCTCAGTGCATTCCCGTTATACTGTTTTTTTTACAATGTACTTAATTTATAAGTCCTCCGCAATGAATGAGAGCACATTAACATATTGGCAACATGGATATAGTGAAGTCCCGGCGCATAAACTCTATGAGGACTGGGAAACAAGGAGTTCAAATAGACGAGTTTGTTGAAAGTGTGTACGACGACATGCTGGAAAACAGACACTGAAGATTTTAACTAACTGTGAAATTCTCATAGTTGCCAATGCACTGCTGCACTAAATTATTATCGAGAAATTATATTAGTGTAAGCATGTGGTACAAGAGATACATAAAAGGACGTATTTTTCACAGTTACCGGTGGAGAGCAGGTGAGCCTTAATCATATCATCATTCCTCTGTTTTTCCATCTGTCTTCCAACTGATTTGATGAGGTTCGTTACAAATTCCTTTCCTGTGCCAACCTCTTCGTCTGACAGTACTAATTGCAACCTACGTTCTGAATTATTTGCTAGATGTATTACAATCTCTGTTGTCCTCTACAGCTTTTACGCTCTAGCAGCTCCCTCTAGTGGCATGGAATTCCGTGATGTCTTAAAAGATGTCCTACCATCCTGTCCCTTCTCCTGGTCAGTGTTTCTCACATATCCCTTTCCTCTCCGATTCTGCGCAGAACCTCGTGATTCCTTATCTTATCAGTCCATCTAATTTTCAACATTCGTCTGTAGCACCTCATCTCAAATTCTTCCATTATCTTCTGTTCTGGTTTTCCCACAGTACATTTTCCACTACCATACAATGCTGAGCTCCAAACGTACATTCTCAGAAATTTTTTTCTCAAATTAAGGAATATGTTTGATGCTAGAAGACTTCTCTTTGGCACAAATGCCTTTTTGCCAGTGCTAGTCTGCTTTTTGTATCCTACTTGCACCGTCCATCATGATTTATTTTGCTAACTATGTAGCAGAATTCCTTAACATGGTTGACTTCGTGATCGTCTGTCCTGATGTTAGTTTCTCGCTGCTCTCATTTCTGCTACTTCTCATTACTTTTGCCTTTCTTCGATTTACTCTCAATCCATATTACTCTGTTTATTCCAGTCAACAGATTCTGTAATAGTTCTTCGCTTTTACTGAGGATAGCAATACCATCAGCAAATAACATCGTTCATATCCTCTAACTTTGAATTTCGATGCCACTCTTGCATCTTTTATTTCCGTTATCGCTTCTTCGATGTACAGATTTGGCAGTAGGAGCGAAACACTACATCCCTGTCTTACCCTCTTTTCTTTCTTAGTGTTCCAGGCTTAGTGTTCCCTCTTGGTTCTTGTGGGATTTCGGACATATTGTACCATTTGACGTTGTCGAACGCTTATTTCAGGTGGACAAATCCTATGAATGAGTGTTTATTTTTCGTCAGTCCTGCTTCAGTTATCAACTGCAACGTCGGAACTGCTTCTGTGGTTTCTTTGCCATTTCTAAAGTCGAACTCATCGTCATCTTAAAGATCCTCAATTTTTTCCCATTCGTCTGTACATTATTCTTGTCAGCAACTTGGATGCGTGAGCTGTTAAGCTGATAGTACGATAATATACTTGTCGGCTTTTTCAATCTTCGGAATTACGTGGACGATATTTTTCCTAAAATCTAATGGTATATCGTCAGGCTCATACATTCTGTTCATGAACGCGAATAGTCGTTTTTTACTTTCCACTTCCCCAATTACTCTAGAAATTCTGATGGAGTATTATCTTACCCTTTTTCCTTCTTTAATCTTAAGTATTCAAAAGCTATTTTATGTTCTGGTCTTAATACTGGTTTCCCTATCTCTTTCCTATCTGCTCCTGTTTCTTCTTCTACCACGTCCTCTCCCTCATAGAGATCATCAACCTACTTTTTCAACCTGTCAGATCTCTCCTCTGCATTTAACAGTCCTTTCCACTCCTAAAGTTACCGTCCTTCCTTTCAATTTTCAGCGAATATTGTTATAACTTACCTGCATGCTGTCACTTCTTACAATCATTCCTTTCTCGGTTATTTTTTCATGCAGACATTTCGCCTTAGCTTCCTTGCAGTTTCTGTTTATTTCATTCCTAACTGACGTATTTCAGTGTTGCCAAATTTTCGTAAACATGTTCGTATCTCCTTCTTTCATTGATCGACTGAAAGTTCTGTTGTCCACGTGTTTTCGCAGTTCCTTTAATTGTATTTAAGTTTTTATTTCAAAATTCTCTGATTTCCCTTTGTAGAGATATCTACACTCTTCAACTGAACTTCCTACTGGGCAATTCATTAACGCAATGTGTATTGCCTTGGAGAACTTCAAGCGTATCTCTTCAGTTCTTGGTACTTCCGTATCCTACGTCTCAGCGCTTTGACTCTTCCAGAGTAGCCTCTTGAACTTCAGCCTGGTCTTCGTCATTACTAAACTGTGATCTGAATCAGTGCCCGCACCTGGTTAAGTCTTACAGTTCAATACTTGACTTCAGAACCTCTGCCTGATTATGATGTAATCCAACCTTTAAGTATCTCTCAACTTGTTTCAAGTAGAACTCATCCTCTTATGATTCCTGAACAGAGTATTCGCTATTTCTATTTGAAATTTGTTGCGGAACCCAATTCGTTTTTCCCTTCTCTCATTGTTACTACCAAGCCCATATTTTATCGTAACCCTTTCTCTTAACCTTTCCCCTACAACTGCTTTTCAGTCCCCCCAGAACTATGAGATTTTCTTCTCCCTTTACCAACTGAAGTACTCGTTCAGTATCCTCATACTTTCCTCATCTCTTCAGCTTCCGCCTGAACTACTGTTCTCGGAGATTTTTGGCTGTCGATTCTGATAAGATGAACGTTCTCACTGAACTGTTCACAGTGACTTCCTATTAAAAAGAATCCTACTCACATGATACCATATTCCGCTGCTGTTGATATTATCCTAAACTCGTTCCACCAGATATCCTCGTATTCTTCCTATTTCACTTCACTGTCCCCCACTACATCTAGACTGACCCTTAGCACTTGCGTTTTCAGATTTTATAGATTCCCAATCACGTTCAAACATCCGACGTTCCAGGGCCCGACTTGTGGAACGTTATCCTTTAGTTGGTTATTTAGTTTTCAGTTTTTTTGTCACTGTGTCCTCCCTCCTCAAGGCAGTCCTTTCTCGGAGATCCGAATGGGGGACTGAGGGACTATTCCGCAATCTTTTGCCGATGGAGAGATCATCATGACACTCTTTTCAATTACAGGCCACGTGTCCTGTGGATACACATTGTGTATCTTTAATGCGTTGTTTCAAATTGCTTTCTCACTCCTTATGTCGCTGATTATTGCTGATTCTTTCGCCTTAAGGAGCAGTTTCCCATCCCAATGGCAAGAGAGTGCGCTGAATCTCTGTCCGCTCCTTCGCCCTCTTTGACAAGGCGTTTGGCAGAACGAGGGTGACTTCTTATGCAGGAAGCCTTCGTCCGTCACTGCTCATGATTTTTACTAAAAAATTAAGAATGGCGATTATGACCGCGGGACGCTGGACGTTTTGCTTACTTGTCAAAGACGCTTTTCCCTTTTTTCATCAGTTTGTTCATCAGCTCTCTGTGCTAATACACTGAGCTACCGTTCTGGCGACCTAGACCGTGGATCGTATTTCTTTTAACAAGCAATAGAATCCTAATTACAGACAATGGCATCACTCCAGTTTACTAGAGACGAAAAGGTTACAGTCCACGTAAGGCAGTCTATTAATTTGTTTGAAAACAGAGGCGAAATCATTTATCCAGGGTCATCAATATCTCTGAGGTTTATCTTCGGAACATGTTGTTGTTGTGGCCTTCAATCCAGAGACTGGTTTGATGCCGCTCTTCATGCTACTCTATCCTGTGCAAGCCTCCTCATCTCCGAGTAACTACTGCAACCTACATCCCTCTGAACCTACTCAGTGTATTCATTTCTTGGTCTCCCTCTTCGATTTTTACCCTCCACGCATCCCCCCTACTAATACTAGATTGGTGATCCCTCTTCTGTAGCTCCACATTTCGAAAGCTTCTATGCTCTTCTTGTCTACACTGTTTATCGTTTCACTTCCATACATGGCTACACAGCATACATATACCTTCAGAAAAGTCTTCTTGACACTGAAATCTATGCTCGATATTAACAACTTTCTCTTCTTGGGGAATGCTTTCCTTGCAATAGCGAGTCTACATTTTATATCCCCTCTCTTTCGACCACCATCAGTTATTTTAATCCCCGAGTAGCAAAACTCATTTACTACTTTATGTGTCTCATTTCCTAATGTTTTTTTCCCCTGCATACCTTATTTAATTCCACTACATTCCATTATTACCGTTTTGCTTTTGTTGACGTTCATCTTATATACTACTTTTAAGATAGTATTCAATCCGTTCAGCTGCTCTTCGAGGCCCTTTATTGTCTCTGACAGAATTACAATGGCGTCGTCAAACCCCACAGTTTTTATTTCTTCTCCGTGGATGTTAATTCCTACTCCAAAATTTCCTTTGTACTCCTTTACTGCTTGCTCAATATACAGATTGAATAACATCGGGTATAGCCTACAACCCTGTCTTACTCCCTTCCCAACCACTGCTTTCCTTTCGTACCCTTCGACTCTTGTAACTGCCATCTGTTACCTTTACAAATCGTAGACAACCTATCGCTCCCAATATTTTACAGCTGCCACCTTCAGAATTTGAAAGAGGGTATTCCAGTCAACATTGTCAAAAGCTTTCTCTAAGGCCACAAATGCTAGAAACGTAGATTTGCTTTTCATTACCCTACCTTCTAAGATACATCGTAGGGTCAGTATTGCCTCGCGTATTCCAACATTTCTACGGAATCCAAACAGATCTTCCCCCGGGTCTGCTTCTACCAGTTTTTCCATTTGTTTGTAAGGAATACGTGTTAGTGTTTTGCAACCATGATTTATTAAATTGATAGTTCGGTAATTTTCACACCTGTCAACACCTGCTTCCTTTAGGATTGGAATTATTGTATTCTTCTTGCAGTATGAAGTTATTTCGCCTGTCTCATACATCTTGCTCACCAGGTAGATGAGTTTTGTGATGGCTGGATATGCCAAGGCTGTCAGTAGTTCTGATGGAATGTTGTCTACTCCCGGGGCCTTGTTTTGACTTAGGTCTTTCAGAGTTCTGTCTATTTCTTCACGTAGTATCATACCTTCCACTTCATCTTCATCTACGTCCTCTTCCATTTCTATAACATTGCCCACAAGTACATCGTCCTTGTATAGACCCTCTATATATTACTTCTACCATTCTGCGCTTCCCTTCTTTGCTTGAGACTGGTTTTCCATCTCAGCTTTTTATATTTATACATGTAACACTCTTTTCTCCAAAGGTCTCTTCAATTTCCCTGTTGGCAGTATCTATCTTACCCCTGGTCATACTTACTTCTACATCCTTGAGTTTATCCTCCAGCCATCCCTGCTTAGCCATTTTACACTTACTGTCGACCTCATTTTTGAGACGTTTGTATTCTTTATCACCCACTTCATATACTGCAGTTTTATATTTTCTTATTTCATCAACTAAATTCAATATCTCTCCTCTTACCCGAGCGTTTCTACTAGCTTTCGTCTTTTTACCTACTTGATCCTCTGCTGCCTTCACTATTTCTCTCTCAGAGCTACCCATTCTTCTTCTATTGTATTTCTTTCCCCTGTTCTTGTCAATCGTTCCCTAATGCTCTCTCTGAAACTCTCTACAACGTCTGGTTCTTTCAGTTTATCCAGGTCCATTCTCTTTAAATTCCTACCTTTTCGCAGTTCCTTCAGTTTTAATCTATAGTTCATAACCAATAAATTGTGGTCACAGTCCACATGTGCCTCTGGAAATGTCTTACAATTTAAAACCTGGTTCCTCAGTCTCTGTCTTACTATTATATATTCTATCTGAAACCTTCCAGAGACTCCAGGCCTATTCCCCGTTTAAAATCTTCTTTCATGATTATTAAACCAAGTTTCAGCTGTGATTAAGTTATGCACTGTTAAAAATACTACCAGGCGGCTTCTTCTTTCATTCCTTACCCCCAGTCCGTATTCACGTACTACTTTTCCTTCCCTTCCATTTTCCTACACTCGTATTCCAGTCCTTCATCACTATTAAATTTTCGTCTCCCTTAACTATCTGAATAATTTATTTTATCGCATCATAAATTTCTTCAATCTCTTCCTCATCTGCGGAGCTAGTTGGCGTATAAAGTCCTATTGCTGTGGTAGGCGTGGGTTTCGTCGTGTCTATTTTGTCTGTAGTGATGCCTCACGGTGCTGTTCTTAGTAAGTTATTCGTGTTCCTAATTTTTATTCATTATTTAACCTACTCCCACATTTACCATTTTTTACTTTGTATTTATAACCAAGTATTCACCTGACCAGACGTTCTGTTCCTCCTGCCACCGAACTTAACTAACTCACACTATATGTAAATTTAACTTATCCATTTCCCTTTTTAAATCTTCTAGTATACCTGCCCGATTAAGGGATCTGACATTTCATGCTCTGATACATAGAACACCAGCTTTCTTTCTCCTGATAACGTCCACCTGAGTAGTTTCCGCCCAGAGATCCGAATTTTACCTCCGGAATATTTTGCCCAGGAGGACGCCATCATCAATTAACCATACAGTAAAGCTGCGTGCCCTCGGGTAAAATTACGGGTGTAGTTTCTCTTTGCTTTCAGCCATTCACAGTGCCAACAAACAAAAGCCGTTTTGTTTGATGTTGCAAGGCCAGCTGAATCAATCATCCAGACTGCTGCCGCTGCAACTACTGAAAATACTGCTGCCCCTCTCAAGGAACCACACGTTTGTCTAGCCTCTCAATAGATACCCCTCCGATGTGGTTGTACCTACGGTACGTCTTTCTGTATCGCTGAGGCACGCGAGCCTTCCCACCAACGGCAAGGTGCATGGTTCATAGGGGGGGGGGGGGGGGGTTCGGAACATAGACGTGACATATAGTTTAAGAAAGTAGAGATCTAACGTCTGCGTTCGTCTTTTTCACCTCATTGAGCTCTAACACTGCACAGCCCGAAAGATTCTGAACGTGTGATTAAAATATTCTGAACATATATAACTACCACCACATCAGAATGTGTCTCAAACGAGAGGTCCACAACGGTGCGTCAACTTTTGGAACTAACTATACCATGATGTAGGTTAAGGTCCTAGGTATTAGCCATTCACCCTGGTGGGCTCTCGTTTGTGAGTAACTGACGAAAACAATTAGGAAATGTATGTGATAATAGCGTTAATAATACATTTTTTGTTTGTTCGTTTGTTTTATGTAATGATAGGATGACAGCTTTACATGCAGGAGGTTGTGAGGTCAAATCTCGACAGATCCAGTAAGTTCTTTTCTATATTTAAACCTTTATCGAGAAGACCTTGATCATCATTTTCATTCGGATAATTGATTTAAATGTAATTCCAATTCTTTGTCACTTAATTTTAACCATAACCTCAACTTCTTCATTTTCTCTCATTTTGCGTCTTATCATTCTTTCTCCACTTGAAATCTTTGTTCATGTGCTTGAATTATTTTATGTATTTAAATGTTTGTGGGGCGATTACCATGTAAAAAATTGCACATGTGATAACAAAAATATATTTTTTGCACCGTTGCACAAATATAAATACTATATCTTCTTTTGTTTCTTAACTGATAGATCTGAATTTTCAGATAATTGAATATTATGATAGTTAAATATAATTAAATTAATATTGACAAAAATTACAGTTGGAATAAATGATATAAAGACAAAATGAAATAAATGAAAAAGTTCATACGCTGATTAAAATTATATGACAAAGGAATGGAACTGAAAAATCATATTTAAATCAATTAATTGAATAAAGATCATAATAAAGTCATTTTGATAAAAATTTAAAAATAATAAAGTGTAATGCAATTTGTTTTCATGTTTCCTATTCGTGTTTCCAGAATGAGATTTTCACTCTGCAGCGGCGTGTGCTCTGATATGAAACTTCCTGGCGGATTAAAACTGTGTGCCCGACCGAGACTCGAACTCGGGACCTTTGCCTTTCGCGGGCAAGTGCTCTAACATCTTTTTTTTCTTTTCCTTTTTCTTTTTCTTTTTTTTTTTTTTTGCCATCTGAGCTACCGAAGCACGACTCACGCCCGGTACTCATAGCTTCACTTCTGCCAGTACCTCGTCTCCTACCTTCCAGACTTTACAGAAGCTCTCCTGCGAACCTTGCAGAACTAGCACTCCTGAAAGAAAGAGTGAAAATCTCATTCTGGTAACATCCCCCAGGCTGTGGCTAAGCCATGTCTCCGCAATATCCTTTCTTTCAGGAGTGCTAATTCAGGAGTTTAGTGTCGAGTTCTGAAAAAAACTTATTTTCATAGTGCTACGTGCATTTAATCATCTATCCACATCCTCTATTAAGAACCGCAATTTAGCAGTATAAAGATTTATTTCAACGTTTCTGTAATTGAAAGGATTTAGCTTCCTCATGAAACGTCGTAACCAACAACGTTCCCAAATTTCAAAAATAAAAAACGTTCATTGTGTAGGTGCGAAAAAATTGAAAAACGGAGTCCGCACAGCCTGGGCCACGTCGGTTTTTCCGCCCGATAGCAACGCATAAGTATTTTCTCTCGGAGATCACAAATTCTGTTCCTACAGCTGAGGAAATTCTTTTGAACCTGTTTTAACGCCTATGGGTAAGGTACCGCTAAGAATACAAAGCGATTATCAATCGACGGCAGAGCTCATCCTCAAACAGACGTATTTATAGTACGGGAGCTAGTGGGGCTGATTTGTCCTTGCCTTCCTCCAGTGCGCACTGGAAGCAATAACACAAATGTGTAGAATACTAAGAATACTTTCAACACTGCAGTTCACGTTCTCCTCCTAAACTAATAATTATTTATTTACAACGAATTAATATTTGCCGAAATGAATGATTCGAACCCGATGACATACACAAACTTACCTCTTTACGAACCGTAGCATACTTACACGTGTATTGTGTAATATATGAGGTAATGCATCCGATTAACAGACGATAGCCAGAGCAAAATGACCTGAATCAATATGTAAATCTAAATTTTACCTATAATATCGAAAAATGTCGTCATTATTACTAGATATGCTTCTTAGAGAGAAAATACATTTCCTTGATATTCAAAACAGTATTTACGACCAATTTATTTACGAAATCTTTTTCAAAGCATTTCATCGGGAATGAATTTGGCTTCCGAGGCGAAGCGTTCTCCACCTTTTATGACACCTCGTTCCTATTGCCTTGTCACAGTACATTCTTACTTGCAATATGTCACATTCCAATGGAGATGATAATGGTCGCAATTTTGCGCTATATGAAGACTGTATCAGCGCCATTTACTATGTTCTAGAATACAGTAAATCTACCATTCATCTCTGGAAAGGAGAATGGTGCGTGAAGACCAGGTCAACGGCCCTGGATGTCCATGATTGCCACCGAGGATCAGGACAATAACATACTACACTGCAGTGATGAAGACCCTTTCATCCCCAGCACAGAAACAACGAACGTCCTTAAACTAAGAGTGAGTAGATCGACCACACGTCGTCGTCTCAACGATAAAGGATGGTATGAACGAAAGTCGACGATTAAGGAAATGTTGAAGGGGCAGATTACACATCGTACTGGCGGACAGAAAAAGACAGTTTCATACTGGGAGAAAGCTATATTTACGGACAAGAAAATGTTACTACTGCAAAAAATGGCCATCAGAAGCAAAGGGGTGGCCGAACTTCTGTCACAGTTTGGGAGTGGATATCAGCAAGTGGTTGCAGCGTTTGGAGGGAAACGGACCGTCCGCTTTCTAGTTATAACTGCTGCCAAAATATGGAGGAGATAAAACTTCCTTCAGAGATTTTCTGGTGGCAGATTAATCTTCCAACATGACCATTTCCCAGTACACACAGCGAATCGTCTAAAGCATTGGTTTGAAATGCACGGAGGCGTTAATCTGTTGGACTATCCTCTCAAAGATACTGAACTCACTTCTACAGAGGAAATACGTAAGGACACAGATTCAGAAAATTATTGAAAGATCTGCACCAACAATCAAGGCAGCGCAGTCCGAAAGATTCATGGTTTATGGTAACAGATGTCGCAAAATGAGAGAATCGTCCGCAAATTGTTTTGCTTCTGTTTCCTGACCGCTAAATACTGTTGTAGAGGAGGATGAAAACTGGATACGGTACTGAATCAATCGTGCTATTAGGGAGAGAAGTTTGTTCATGACAAATGAACGGTTTATGTAAAGGATTTGAAATTGGGAATTACCTTGATCAGGGAAATGAGATGGAAGCATTGGGCCCATTTAACTAGCATAATTTATCTTTTTGACAACACAATTTTTTTTAAAGTAATCACAGTTTCCCTTTAAGAAAAACGAAAAGGAAAATTGTAACTAAATTTGCCGTGCTAAATTTGCACGCCTGAAAGCGTTCAAAATGGTAAATAACAGTCATTGAATTACCATATTAATGGCCTTAAAGAACATTAAAGATTGTAAGACTAACAATATGGGTCTTTCAGAAAATTTACATTAAAAAAAGTTAAATGAACAAGCAAATAAAAATAATTCAAACTGAGTTCTAGATAAGTTTCTGCAAGCGAGCTCAAAACCAAGAGATTAGGCAAACCCACAAAAGATAAATATTAATCACTTAACAAATCATAACATTTCGCCTTTACGGCTCATCCATAGGCCTAACACCAAGTAATTTAAAATATGATTTAGAACAAACTTACAATGTGTTAAACAGAAAGATACCATTAAAGGCAAAATTCCTTGCACAAAGTCAATTAATAGGAGAAAGGCCTTTTCACTAACAGCAAAAATTTCGTTTTCAGTGCGAGTCACATAACAAAAGATATTGAACTTGAGCACAGTCAGTCAAGATACGCTACTGCAAACAAATAGCAAGCCGCATGGGAAATGCTCGAGAGCCGTCCCCACGGCCGCAACCAAGCCAGGCCCACCCGGCGAGATGCCGCCTACAAGGAACGCTGTATGCCTCGGCGACTTAGTGCTGCTTTCAGCAAACGCCGAACATAAATATCTCACTGAATTACACTACAACTGGAAGTTGTTGTTTAACCATGATTGCACTTACAGTACCTTTCCAATAAGGTCGAACGCTCTAGTAAATAAGCCTCGCTAAAAATATAAAGTGTAAAAGAGAACTGCTCAAAGGGAGCTACAAATTCATACAGGAAAGAATATAAATAACAGGTCGCTAAGATGCTACCTTTCGCTAGAAGTCACAACATACAAAACTTAAAGGGGAAGATAACACTAATACCAGGGAGCGCACCAAATTCCAAAACATAGTGCAAACAAATATTAAAATTCAGAAACAGTTCTCTCAAATACAACAACTTAAAAACAAACGCAAAATTTCAAAAAACTAGATAATTCATAGGCCCCTGATATAAATATGCATGAAGGCTGGGCACATTAGCCATGGAAATTTTTTAGAGAGAACGCTAACCAGCTGATAAACACAATCACTTCAAGAAACACACAGAGCAGACAGGGCAATAAATTTGTCCTGGAATCACATAGGGTCAAATAACAAAGGCGTGCATGACGGCTCATTGAATACGAGGGGGTACCGAAAAAAAAAGTAAAACCAGAATAACATTGCCGTGGGCGGAGCTTTAGTACGAATTTCTGCCGCTAGGTATGTATAGCGCAGCTCATTACCAGTTCAGTGCCGCCTGTATTGTTGACCTGACTTGTTCTGTTCATCTGCCGTGACGGTTCCGCTAGTGCTGTTATGATGGCAAGTTTAAGTGAATAAACCACAGTAATGAAATTTTGTTTTCTACGCGGTAAAAAATGCTGCTGAAACTTCTTTAATGTTGAAAACATCTTACCAAGATGACGCTGCTGGAAAAATTCAAGTGTACGAATGGTTTTCTCAATTTAAAAATGACGCAATGTCGATTGATAACAGACCTCGTTCTGGGCGTCCATCAACTGCCAGAATAGACGAAAATATTGAAAAAAATTCTAGAACTTGTGCTCACAGATCGTAGACAGACAGTTGATCAAATTTTAAGAAGATTGCTCAACAGTGTCTGTCAAAAACGACCCGATCTGCGGAAGGCAGGAGACTGGTTCTTCCACCACGAAAACACACACACACACACACACACACATACACACACACACACACACGCACACAGCCATATCTGTTAGACAGTTTTTGGCTAAAAATGGAATGGTTCCGCTGCCCCACGCACCTTGCTCGACCTGGCTCCTTGCGACTTTTTCTTCTTTCCACTCATGAAATGATATCGATTTGACAACATTGAAGAAGTCAAGAAAAAAACGAGTGAGGAGCTGTCAGCCACTAGCAAGGATGACTTCAAAAATATTTCGAACGGTGGAAGCACCAGTGGGACAAATATATTAGTTGTAATGGAGACTATTTTGAAGGGGACAGGATTGTTTTGCAAACAATTTTCAAATTGTCAAATATATAGCTTTTAAAAAATAATTCAGTTTCTTGTATAAACAATATAAACACGAAAATCTGCTCAAAAAACTTGCAAAGTGGGAAATTAGAACACAGAGCTGAACAACCAGGTATGTAACGCATAGGCGAACCAAACTTTTTCCTACTACCCAGTTCTAGAGAAGAATAGTGAACGACGCTTCAGAGAAGACGTCTTGCCATTCTGCACCGCGTGTCCGTTGCTGCAAGCACTGCTGCTGGCCCCAGGTCCACCCTGCGCGAAGACTGTGCGTAGACTGCCTACACTGCGCTGTTCCAAGGCCTCCGCCGTTGCCGCTCTAGCGGCTGCTTTTGAAGCTTAGCCCGTTCAGCGACAGCCACACAAGGGAGTAAGACGAGCCAATTGGTGAGACGCCATCTAGAAGCTGTCGATAGCGACAAGGTGAATTGAGTTGCCATGGCTCAGGCGTAATAGAAGTAATTCATAAATATTTGTGCATCAACGGCTAAGATATTTAATTCAAAGAAGAATCATTCACACTATTTCACTCTTTTCAGTGGTTCAACAGACTCTTGATTTGATATTATTTTACGACCATTGATCAAGAAAAGCAAGATCAACGTGAAATCAATTTCTTTTTCACATGGAAAATCACTACTGCTAATGAAGGCTTCAAAGAGAAATCATTTAGCCTTTGTACATCAAGGAGGAGACATTATAGTAATTAGCGTTCCCTTTATTTATATATAGTCAGGACCTCAATACCGACGAAAGAGTATAAGAAATATCATTTTTTGTAATGTCAAGCAGCAAGCACAATACGTAAACAGAAAGAGTGGTGAAAGCTCTGAGCTGTAGAGGCACAGTTGAGCCACTTCTTCCTCACTTACATAATTATAAATATTTTCAACGCTGCAAATGTTGTAATCCTCCTAAACTAATAACTCTTACTTCAAGTTTAAGTTCATGAAAGTGACAAGACTGAAACCTAGCAACTACGGATGTGATGTGGGGTCTGAATGAGGCACAGCTAATTGGGCGGGGATGCCGAAGGGATCAGTGCTGGGGCCTTACGTATACAAATGATATTTCTTCTAGTATTACAGGTGATTCTAAAACATTTTTATTTGCTGATGACACTAGCTTGGTAGTAAAGAATGTTTTGTGCACCACTGGCACTGTTTCAAATAGAGCAGTTCATGACTGAAGTTCATGGCTTGTAGCAAATAAACTAACGTTAAATCACACTAAGAGTCAGTTTTTACAGTTTCTAACACACAATTCAACAAAACCCGACGTTTCAATTTCACAGAACGGGCATATGATTAGTGAAACTGAACAGTTCAGATTTCTAGGTTTGCTATCTAGGATAGATAGCAAACTGTCGTTGGAAAAACCAAGTTTAGGACTTTATACAAAGACATAATACTGCCAGTTTTGCTGTTCGAATGGTATCTGGAGTAAGTGATAGCTGAACTCGAAAAGTAATGTACTTTGGTTAGTTTCATTCGTTTATGACGTATGGTACTCTATTTAGGGGTAGCTCTTCCCATTCTCAAGGGATATTTTTGGCTCAGGGATAGAAGGTTTGGGCAATAAGTGGTATGAGTTCGCGAACCTCTTGTCGACTCATGTTCATTAATTTGGGTATTGTGACATTGGCCTCGCGATATATTTATTTTTTACTGTCATTTCTTGTTAACAATGTCAGCTTATTTCCAAGAATTAGCTGCTTTCACTCAGTTAATACTAGGCAGAAATCCAGTTTGCTTTTGGATAGCACTTCCTTGACTCTTGTGCAGAAAGGTGTGCAATATAATGCTGCATCAATTTTCAGTAAGCTACCACAAGAATTAACAGATCTTAGTAGTAATCCACGCACGTTCAAATAGAAACTAAAGAGTTTCTTCATGAGTCATGACTTATATTCTGCAGATGAGATCCTTGAAAAATTAAGCTGATTCCTATATTTTATCGTTGATTGCGTTTACATAAACCTATGGCTTGTCTGTTTTTGAGTTCATAATCATTTTATTTTACCTGTTATTACTTTTATGTTGTAACTTCATTTACTGGAACGTTCCATGATCTACGGAACTAGTCTTGTAAGATAAATAAAAAATATATTATATATTTACCAGCTTACCAATGCGCCATCATATCACTCGCGTCCCGTTATATTACCAATTGGTATGATACGATCTGTGATATCACACCTTTGTTTAAGCACATAGGATTCCAGGATAAACACAACCTGAGTAACTCTACGAGTAACACATTCTGAATCGCTATGTGAATCTGAATTTCACTTCTGAAGTATGCTCCCTGTAATACGTTCGGAATAGTTCAGTCTTGGACTAAACTACCATGTCGCCGCCAGCCTGCCCTGTGGCTAAGAGAGTACCAATCCGTCAGGTGGCAACGAAGGTGACCACACTCAGAGCTCTATTTCATACGATACGCGCTAACAGACCACAACGTACAACGTGAAAGTTGGTAGAAGAAATGTTATTATCCTATTCTGCGTCTGCTAACGGTCTAGTGGTAAATGGCGTTAAGAAGTGCACTGCTTTTCTCCTGTGTACTAAAATAGTGTGTCATAATTTCATCTCTTCGGCACGCCACTGAGACTAGTCTAGTGCAAATATATTTTCGCGACGATGTTTTAGACATCTGAATACCTTCATATTCCATGTTCCGCCCCCAAGACAGTGGACACGGGTGCTGATTACAGCCTCAGGCCCCTAGCTGCTGCGGTATCCCCTGCATATCGCATCGAGTGCTTGCGATCTATGGGACATGTTGCTGCTCTGGTTTTGTCTAATTTCTACACGAGTTTACATAGAAAAAAGACTATAAGTGAAAGTGCCAGACCTGTCTTCAGTAGGAGTGCAGACAGGCCATCTGAATTTGAATTTCATGACAGCAGTTTGTGAGTTGTTCGTCATTAGCGACACCTGACAAAAGTTATCGAAGCAGTGAACACAATGAGGTAATTCTGGAGGTGAAAAACATAAGGAATAGCAGAACTGCACGGATGTTCATACGTTTATTTTTGTATCCGTGTAACAATTTTCTTGTAAATACAAATTTTGATTACTGTGTGACAGTTGAATCACTTTACAACTGTGCCTGAAAGAGTTTAGGGGGAATACCACACGGACTGAGGTGTGAATGAGAATTTGGGTTCAGGAGGAAGGCGTGCTAGTGCAGTCGATACAGTTACTCAGAACAACTGTTCCACAATGGCGAATGAGGCTACCCAGGAAGCAAAAGACCTCGGCTCGAAAACTGGCCCTGGTACAAATTTTCTTTTACAGCTCCTGCCTGCATAAATATATCATTTATGTCTGAGACTTGAAAATGTATGTGAGACCATACAGTTTTATTAGTTTACCTTATTCTTTTGTTACAACAAACTTCTATCGTGAGGCAGATATAATACCTATCCTAACATTAATTCATTGGTTCTAATAAGTGTATATTTCAAATGACTTTTCTTAAACATTTTTATCACTTTGGTAGATTATATGCTTTTTAAGATTCTCACGCCATATACTGCAGGAGCACTTGCTACATGAGTTGCTATAACTGTATCGAAATATTATAGTTATGCGTTAGCAGTAATTAAGTTGTCACATACTCCCACACTCGGCATTTCCAAAAAAAGCAGATCTGATGAAATCTAGCAGAATACATACTGTCTGACGTTCAGTTAGGTACACAACCGTTTATGGAATTCAAAGTCAGATGGACTGCCTGTATTTCCATCGAAGACACATTACGCCATTTACACTCAGTGTATTTACACTCAGTGTATCATACTGTTTTTCCATGGAAACTCATACAGTATAAATGAAGAGTATCATACTAGCCAAAACGAGGGCAGCAACATAAGTCATAGATCACCATCTGTCACTGCGAAAAACAGGGAGCACCTCTGTGACTAGGGGCCTGTGGTCGTACCCAACGCCCACGCCCGCACCTGCTGTGTTGGAGGCGGGCATTGGAGCACGATAGCGTTCAGAATTGGACATCCAGCCTAAAACACTATCGTGAAAATGTTTTTACACCAGACTAGCGTTAGTGGCGTTTCAAAAAGGGCAAATTATGATTGTGCTTCCGTTAGTCATATAATTTTAGTATACAGAAAAAATGCAATATAACTAGAATACTTCAACGCGCCTATTAGTGCCGTTACGAACACATCACTAGTAGACGCAGCACTGGGTAGCTCTAGCAGATTTCCTCTACCAAATTTCGCATCCTACGGTGCGGCCAGTTTAAGCATATTGCCAGAAAAGAGCTCTGAAGGTGGTCATGGTTACTGCCGCCTAACGAATCGGTTATCCCTCAGCCACTGCAGAGACAGCAGGTGCCCCGGCGTTGTTGTCAAAGATTGTGATATTACCAACGCTTTCAAAGTGGCATATTTTAGAAGTGAAGTTTAGATTCACGTAGTGATTTAGACTGTTTCTCCTGTAGTGATTCAGGCTGTGTTCCTCCTGTATTGTATGTGTTTATGCAAAGTTGTGTCATCGTAGATCATATGATACCATTTGATAATTTGAGAAGATGAGACTGATAGAATGCTATAGTGGTAAAGTAAGTAAAATTCTCATTTGTGGATACTGGGTTCGAATCCTGTCACTTCCATGAATTTTAATTCGTTGTAAGAGTTATTAGTTTGGAATGACAACGACAACGGCAGCGTTTAAAGTATTTATAATTAAGAAACTGAGGAAGTAATGGACTCAGACACTCTATTTTGTGTCTAAAACGCAGACCTTTCACCATTCTTCCTCTTTACACATTATCCTTGCTTCTTGGCATCATAAAAAATGATGTTTCTTTTATTCATTATTCGGCATTGTCGTCCTGGCTGTATTTAAATAAAGAGAACACATATTAATATGTCTCGTTTTTTAAGTAAAAAAACTAAATATTTTTCTTTGATGCTTTCATCGACATTGGCGTCATGCTCGATGTGAAGAAGAAGTTGTTTTCATGTTAGTCTTCTTGATCAGTGGCCGTAAAATAATATAAAATCAAGTGATTTGAACGACTGAGAAGGTGAAATAGAGTGAATGATTTGTAAGTATATTCCGCTATTCTTCTCTGAATTAAATGTCTTTCCCTTGTAGAACAAAAAATTATGATTTACTTGTATTACATCTTTATTTAAAACCTACATTTCTTATGAACAAAGTTTCTCCATAATTAAACAATAGATTCAGTACCATTTTTCAGTTTCAGACCTCCTCTACAACGCAGTTATCCGTCAGGGAACAGAGATAACAACTTTCCAGATGGATCTGTCAATCCGCGACATCTATTCTCATACAACATGAACTGCTTCGGTCTGCACTACCTTGCTTGTTGGTGAGGGTCTTCTAGTAATTTTTTCCATCTCTGTCCTTACGTGCTCTATAGAATTTAGGTTGGCACCTTTTGGAGGACAGTCCAACAGATCAACGTCTCCGTTCCTTTCAAACCAGTGTTTTACACATTTCGCGATGTGGACTGTGGAAAGGTCATCTTGGAAGATTATTCTGCCTTCCAAAAATCTCTGGCGGGCAGAAGAAGCATTATGTTTTCCAGTATTTGGCAGTAGTAGTGACTTGAAATGAGACAGCCTAGGTACCAAATGCTGATATCCATCCCAAAACTGTGACAGAAGTTTGGCCACGCCTTTGCCAATGATGAATACATTTTCTGTCCAATATCCCTCCATTTGAACGATGTACGTGGAAAGAACTATATATAATGATAGAAAACATTTTCTCATCTGTGAATAAAACTTGCTCCCTCAATGAAAGCGGTTTCCTTCTGTCCACCAGTGTGATGTTTAATCTGGCAGCCTTATGTCGGTCTTTCAATATTTCCATAACCGCCGATTTTCGTCTTTATCTCTCTTTCTCGTTGAGACGATGACAGTAGTAAGGTAGTGGGGGCATCAGGATGCTTTTTTATATCAAACTGATATGCAAATTATTAAACTGATCAATTGATCCCCCTGCCCCCAACCACATCCACCTCCGCCCCCGACCACGCTCACCCCCACCACGGATGACGCCATGTGTTTTTCTCAACCTGCATGTCGGTCCCAGCCCTTCCCTCCTCTCCACCCTCCCCCTCCCGGCCCCCATCGCCACCTACCCTAGTATATGGAATTTCGAATTTTGGCGGCAATTCCGATTTTCGCTGTACAAATCAATTATCAGTTCAGGGAATGTAATATTAATGGAAAATGGTGATGGAATATTTTTATAAAACAGAAATAGGTGGCAGAAATAAAAAATTCAGAGATCAGGAAAAAGGAGAATTATGCTCTGAGAAGGTCATAATTTGCATTTTGTAGGACAGTGATGCTTGTATGTATGTATTAAACAGGGGACCTAGAAATGAGGAGAGGCTTCGTCCCGCCATAGCCCTCAGTCGTTCACAACCCCCCGTCCTCCCCCCCCCCCCCCTCCCGGGAACGTCTCATACTAGACGAGTGTAACCCCAAATTCTTCCGTGGTAGAATAATTATGGTGTATGCTTACATGGAAACAGTGTTTGCAGAGCAATCGCCGACACAGTGTAACTGGCGCAGAATAAGGGAGCATTCGCCGAGGTAGATGGAAAACCGCCTGAAAAACCATCCACAGGCTGGCCGGCACACCGGACCTCGACACTAATCCGCCGGGCACATTCGTACTGGGGACCAGCATGTCTACCCGCTCCGGAAGTAGCACGTTAGACCGCCCGGATAACTGGGATGGTTAGGACAGGGATACTCTTGTTTAACTTCTGATCACAACATCGCTTTGTACAATGTGGTCACAAAGTGATTACGACGCTCTGCGGTGCATTGATTGATTCGCGCATTGCCGTCGTTCACTTCGCCAAGGGCCAACACCATTGTAGCTTCCACACCGTCAGCCCCCCACCCGTCCACCGCACATCAGGTAGCAGCAGTCACCAGTCGCCTAACTTTTCTGGACTGGTCGCATTCACGATGGCCGCCTCACAGGACACTGCGGGACACGCCTACTCTGCCTACTCGCCTGCCGCAGGCCTTTTGATATGAAAGGCGCCGCGCCTTGTGATCTCTTAACTCTTAGGCGGCCTCATGACACAACCACAAAACATCTGCCGCTTGACCATGTGACTGGGGGTCTATGATGATCACTTGTCTGCGTCCTTAACAGTCCCCCGACCCTCGACTTCCACACTACAGGGGGGCGCAGCCAGCAGCTGGAAATTGGCAGAATATTATAATGTACAATGCCTCTCTCAAGGCGCAATTTGTTGGTCATAACCATTCGTATGTTACAAAGGTACCACCAACACCACTATGAAAACAGCTTGCTGTGGGACGTGCACCTAGAGCGGTGGCTGTGGAGGCAGTTGTCAATCACACACCCCAGCAGCGTGCACCGCCATGCAAAGTGCCACTTCGTAGCTGCGCGAGAGGTGGTCGCTCTGCTGCAGTGCCTGCACCCGAACCACTACGGCATACCCTCTGGCCTCCGTGGGTGGTTCAGTCAGAGCAACGATCTACGCCCCCCCCCCCTTCCCCGGGCTGGCGATGGTGTAGGCTCCAATTCGCAGCAGCAGCATCATCGAGCGCCCTCACTATCGCCACCTCCTACTCAGGCTGTGGCTGCTCGTCCTCGCCTGTGTCTCGTTGCGTACCCCTCCCCCCTGAAGGTGCCTTATTCCCGGTGCCCTCATCCACTGGGTGGACGCGGTCGTCTCCTAGCTGTAGTATTAACGATAACGAACCTGTGGCTAGCAGTAGTGCTGTGAAGGACCTCAGTTTAGCGGCGTCATGATCCTTTTAGAATTCTCGGCGGTTGCTAGGGCCTTTGAGGGGCGTATCTCATTTACTATAATTGAGAATCCAGTTGGGGGGTATCGTGATCTAGTAAGGTTTCTAGACGTACGTCTCCCGGTGCTGGAGGCAGAGCTCCTCGAAGCCCTAGATGATCCAAGATATAGTGCCATTAAATGTAATGTAGTACTCTGCTGCGAGCTGACACCTACCAAAACAGCAGGGTGCTGCTGAGGGAAAAACCTTGCACCACATCTGGAGTGATAATGGTGTTATATCTCGGAGTACATCAATCGCCGAGTGATATCGTGAATCAACTTTGAGTGCTGTACCGGCCCGTTTTTCCAAGATGTAAGTAAGAGTCTCAGCTAAAACAGCCAAATACCACACGTTGACATTCATATTCATATCTGTGATCCATTAAATGGATGGTCCAGTTATATCGAACTCCCTGAGGATATTAAGATGAAGCCGGCTTACAATGTCGTTCAAAATGAAAAAGATAACACTTGTTTTGCTGGGTCAGTCCTGATATGTGAAAGAAAAATAAAACAGCTCTCAGAGTTCACATCTCTATACGGAATAGGTCTTAATATTCGTGGATGCTATAACTTCGATGGCATTGAGTTCCCTGTAAAGACTCAAGACATACCCCGGAATATCGGCTCATGTCTATGGCCTGAAGAAGAAGCAGAAAATCAAGCCAGATGAGCAACACAAGCATACTACAGTTGTACCACTCCATTTTTCGAAATATGCAGGCAAGCGTGATCTTCATGTAAACATTCTGCTCTTCTGTGAAGGTGATAATCAGCTTTACGTATGGATCAAAGAGATGCCCCGCCTCCTTTACAGCCAATTGGCGAAGCAAAATTAAAAAACACATTTGCTTCAGGTGTCTAAATATTATTTCAGAAGAAAAGTATTTAAAAAGGCATCTGGAGGACTGTGAATCCAAGGAACTGCTACATGTTGTTATGCCTACACAATAAAACAAGTTCATTAAATTCAAGAATGCTCACCACTAGGAACGATTCCGTTTGTTGTATACGCAGATTTCGAACGCCTCCTCGCTCCTATCACCCGCTGCGAAGGGAATCGCTTAGCCTCACACACGTCCTACACGCAAAAACATGTACCGTATGCGGTGACATACCAACTTGCATGATCATATGATTCAAGTCTTCTATGAAGCTTATGTCGGGAATAATCCTGTGGTTTGGTTGCTCACTGAGTCTGAAAAACTCTCACGGGATGCTGATAGGCTTTACGGTCCAACATCTCCATGACCGAATCGGAGGAGTATAAGAAATTATACAACGATGTGGTTGATTGTAATATTTGTGGGCTGCCATTAGATAGAAAAACTGAAACTCTCTGTAGAGATCATTCTTATCTTACGGGGAAGTTCTGCAGTGCAGCTCACAACACACACAATTTGAAGTATCAGATTACCAAGACACATAGCCGTTTTCTTCCATAATTTAAGTGTATATTACGCTCACTTTCTAGTGTCACTTTCAGTGTCCTACCTGAGACTGTTGAGATGTATATTTCATTCTCCAAACGAATGATGCCAAAAATTACTCTCCACTTGCTTGACACACTACGTTTTATGCTGGCGCCACTTCAGAAACTCGTTGAACATCTACTTCACGACGATACGCATACCACCCGATCTGCTTACCCCAACGAGGAAAAGTTTCAGCTTGCGACTAGGAAAGGAGTTTTCCCTTATGAGTATCTGGATAGTGAGGCGAAACTCGACGAAAACAGACTACCCGACATATCGGCATTTACCAGTACCCTCACAGGCGATGTCCTAACTAGTGCAGATTATGAGCACGCCGTGAATGTCTGGCAGGAATTCAGCATTCCAAATTTGGGTGAATACGCAAGACTGTTCATCGACACCAACGTGTACTTACTTGCGGATGTTTTTGGAAACTTCAGGAGTGTATGCATGGCCACATAGTCTCTGGAGCCTGACCTTTATTACACAGCACCTGGGTTGTCCTGGGACGCAATGCTCAAGAAAATGAGGTGCAGCATCGAGCTTTTGACTGAAGCCGCTACGCTTCTTTTCTTTGAGCGCGGGATCTGTGGAGGACTTTGCCAGTGTGTCCGTAGACACGCCAAGGCAAATAACTCGCATATGGGTGTGGGGTTCAACGCATCCCTCTATTCAAGTTACATTCTATATTTGTATGTGAATAACATATACTGGCACGCCGTGATGTAGCCACTGCTCGTTGGTGGGCTTCAGTGGGTGCCTGAAAACGAACTGGAGGAACAAGGTGGAAAAATATTTGGTCTGGCGACTGATTCTGATATGGGGTATGTGGTTGGAGGAGTATACTGAATTAAAAAGCGAAAAGAGAGCGGGTGCGACAAGTGATTTCGAAAAAAGATTTTTATAACTTGATGAATAATTCCAAGCAGAATGTAAAAAATGAAAGCGCTATTTTGATTAGGGCCAAATGGGGTGAGCGTTGGAGTGTAAGAAACTGCATCGCCAGACCGTATTTTAAGAGGGTCACCATACTCAAAGACAACTTTGTTGCTTTGGAGATGTTGAAGGTTCCAGAAGAGTTCATGAAACAAATCTACTTGGGTATGTGTATAGTGGATGTCTCCAAACTTCACATGTACAGCTTCCACTATGAGTTTGCTAAAACTCATTTCGTAGAGCCAAAGTTACTTTAAATGGATACAGATAGCATCATGCATTGGGTGAAGAACTGAGATCCACATGAAGGTGTCATCAGGTGTATCGGTAATGAATTCGACAAGTCGGGATACGCAGCCGATAATCGTTACGGTACTGTTCCTCAGAACAAGAAGGTTGTCAGCTTAACGAAAGATGGGGCGAATGGATGGATTGCCAATTGCGGAGTTTGTGGGTCTAAGATACAAAATGTATGCATATCGTACAATAGATGGAGCCATTCCCAGGCGGGCTAATGGCGTGCGACATGCGGTGTCATGTGTACTCACGTTCGAGGATTATTTGTAGTGCCTGTACGGTGGAGTTCGCAGTGCTCCACCCCAACCACTGCATTTGGTACAGCAAACTAGTATTCGATCGCGAGGTCACGAGATGTACAATGTGCTGCAATCTAAAGTTGGATTGTCACCTCATGGCAATAAAAGAGCCTTTTGTGATGAAAGGGCAAAAACCCTCCCATAGTCACACTATTTACTTGAAGCGCGAGAGGGGTGAGGGACTCTGACGGTGTGAATGAGAGAGAGAATGAGTGAGTGACCGGCTGAGTGAGAGCTTTTACCTAATAGTATGGCTCTTTTATCATAGTTTAAAGATGGTGTGCATTATGTATTGCATGTCTGCAAGTGTGAGTGCTTATGTGCGTCTGTATGCATGCCTCTGAGTACGTTTGAGTGGCTGTGTAAATAAGTACGCCTGTGTAAATAAGTACGCCTGTGTGTAAATATAGTGTTTTTTTTTTCTAAATAAGTAGCAGAATATCCAGGTATGAATATATAAGCAGTATGTGGTGGGAAACAAATTATATAAATTTTATAAAAATTGTGCTCTATCTCCCCCCCCCCCCCCTCTCTCTCTCTCTCTCTCTCTCTCTCTCTCTCTATATATATATATATATATATATATATATATATATATATATATAGAGAGAGAGAGAGAGAGAGAGAGAGAGAGAGAGGGGGGGGGGGGAGGGGAGATAGAGCACAATATATATATAAAATTGAACCAAAGACACAAAAAAGTAAAAAAATTGTGAATGAAGGAAAACAATAGTTTACCGTCTTTCTCGCTTTTGCACTTCATGTGCATGTGTGATTGTTAGAGTATACATGTAAATAACTAGTTTTTAAGTTTCATCTACTGCTAGCTGTCCAAGTGATATTAGTGCGAGTTCCACCGGCTTCATTTCAGTGCAGCTGTTTGGGATGAAAATTTGAGAACTATCCGCTTCATTTATTTATTTATTTATTTATTGTTCCGTGGGACCAAATTAAGGAGAAGTCTCCATGGTCATGGAACGAGTCGATACATGAAATTATAACACGATATTAGAAACAGATAAAATGCAATATAAAAAAACATATTCAGGTGACAAGTCGTAAGTTTAAATGAAGAAAATCAACAATCTAACACTGGAATTTGCTTAATTTTTTAGCTCTTCCAGGAGCTCCTCGACAGAATAGAAGGAGTGTTATTATATTATTTTCAGCTGAATTTTTAGAGCCACCCATTTCAAAGCACAAATTAAGTCTTCAGTTTGGGTGGAATTTCACTAGTAAAAGTGTCAGTTTATGAGAAACTGTACCTCTGCAACAGTTTTAAACAGCACTGAAATTTAAAGTAAATAATTTTTTCAGTCAGTACTATTACTTTATAAAACCATAAACTGTAAATGAAAAATTTCCAACAGTAACAAGAATTGTGTATTTAAAAGTAGTATTACCTCGTGTATTGTAAAAACAGGATTTGTGGATGTAAATCTGTATTACTTACTACGAGTGCTTATGTCTGAATAAAAAATTGTTATTCGTTACCATACGTCTTTGTTGTTACTTCACAAATCCCTGCCCTTACAAATGTATGTAAAGGCTGTGCAAAACGCGCAAGTAGGTTTTTGGGAACAGGCGTTGCTTGATCGTGTCTGCTTCCAAAGACATATTGTATCTCCGGTGCTTGAACAAAGTCACAGACATAGGTTCTGGCCAAAGATACAGACTATCTAATTAAGAACTAGGTAGAAAGAAAGGAAAACACAGAAATTCAGGTAAAAAAATTCATTTATTTTCATTAACACTACTTAAAAGTAATTTTAAATTTTCATAAGCAGATACAGCACTATTTTCACACATCTTCTTCCTCTTGAGCTTATGGATAGCAGGACACCGGTATAATTCCAGGTCTTGAATAGATGCAAACTTGAAGAGTGGCTACATCCATGTGAACTTCTCCTCGGCTTTGACGTGGATGATGGTCTCAGGATCATCAACTATTCGAAGTGACATCACCTTTCTTTATAAGGTATATCAGGAACGTCCCAGTGGAGTCCATGAAAGAAACGTTTACGCCACTTTGGTCTCCTTAGTGTTCTAGCACAGTTCACATCTTGGAAAGACTTCTGTGATGCATTTCTTTCTGACAATGTCTCTATTATACCAGCATCTTCTGTGTATGCTATAAGTGTAACATTTTTAAATATGAATCATCTATATTCATCATCATAGAATCCTTGAATGTTAGCAGTGACGTTCACACTGCAAGTTGTCGTTGTGTAATGCTCTGGGCATGCCCCATCACTTGGTCATTTATACAGCACACTGCACAACACCAGTAAGCG
Organism: Schistocerca cancellata; assembly: GCF_023864275.1. Lineage (NCBI taxonomy): Eukaryota > Metazoa > Arthropoda > Insecta > Orthoptera > Acrididae > Schistocerca > Schistocerca cancellata. The sequence continues at coordinate 178,950,840 of NC_064628.1, read as the reverse complement.
GGCAACAGTAATCACACTGAAATGGAGAACGGGAGTATACGCTGCAGTGTGTTCTGGGAAATTTGATGAAAATTCAAATTTGATTCGATATAATTATCTCATTCTGCTTAACACAGTCTATCACGATGATGGGTGCCAGCTCCTTGAATTTCCGTGGACTGAGTAGATATCTTCCTCAACACCTTCACAGTAAGAAGTACGGAACCTTGCATACGTGTCAAATGCTAGACTGTATGCATTCTGATCCCACTGTAGCAGTAAACTGTCATACGGATAGAATTCTGGCATTAGTTAAATTACAATTGAGAAATACTGTGGAATCATTCACTAAATTTCCTCTTCTACTGGTCTGGAATGCAAGTATGATCAATCTTGGTGTTTCCAGCTGCACTGAGGTTTTAATAGCTCATGTTTGTCTGCTCGCTGTTGGTAGCGGAAAGTTAATGGCAGATGTGTACCGGTATTCAGAACTTTTAAAATCTTCAGACGCACCTCGTCTGCCGTAGTGATGTGCGGCATTTTCCGTATAATTTTAGTGATGATGATCTGATTCTCCTCTTGAGTTACTTGAACGTATGGACTTGCTGTCCGTTGCGTTCTGTACCTGAATAAGTTCCTGTTTAGCATTCATAATAATTCGCTGCATGTCCTCAAAGTACCCCATAAGCGTTTTTAGAGGTATGCATGCAGTAAATCGGCAACTCTTCTGCTGTTCTGTCCACAGGCTCGTCTATGAACCATCCTGCATTTTCTAAGCCATTCAGACCGAGGGTGATGATGAGACATATGTTTTAAGGGTTAATGCTATGCCAACATTACGTGCACGATCGATCTCTACCCCATTAAGTTCGTAACGTATTCCCTGGAACAGGAATGCTCAAGCATTACGTGTAAGCTTTAAGCCCACTGTATGACTACCATCATTTTTCTTAAAGGAACCATCGAAATATATGAACTCCTTCCATGAAACAGTTAAAGCGTCTTGGTGCTTGATGACAATCCTAATTTCATCGTTCTTGTTAAATATCGTTGAATCATATGGTTTATGCGAGAAGTATTCCTGGCTTATGATTCTCTCATCATATTACACTGGGTGAGATACATTGACGAAGATATCATTGCGAGGTTTCAAGCCTACTGATTTAACAAACTCGTAGTTCGCATGTGTTATCACCTTGCGGTTCTGCTGCGAAGTATGCGCTGGTTTTATACCTTACGCCCATCTTGACTTAGATTTAGTCGTACAATGATTTCCTCACCACGAAAGTCAAGAAGCTGGTTATTCTGATCTACAATACGCAGCTCCAGATAGTTGAATGTCTGAACAGTCGCTGGAAGGTGTCTAGCGTTGGTAGGAGTCTCAACAATCTTATACCCTGTTCCAACTGATGGGAAGAATCCGTAAATTGAATGAACCAATCTATCGTTAAGATGCGAGTTCGTTGCAATGTTACACTCAATACGGACTGCACTGACAGAGAGAATATCCACTGCTTGATCAGATTTTTACAATTTATTGGGATCCGTCCTAGAAACCTGTCCCTTTGTGAAACCCAGTAGTGGGCCTATTGAACCTTTCTGCTTAAAGTCAGTCGATGCATTCACGGTCACATTTCAGATTTGAGTGTACTGATGTTTGCTCTGAGCTCAATCCCTTTTCCAGACTGTTTTAAAACTTGGTTTAAATATTCAATATCGTATGCACCAGGTTCAATTCCCAGAATTTTGTTTTTACCATGAAATTCAAGATGCAGTTTATTGTTAGACTCTGTGATAGTTCAATCAGCGCGATGCTCCAATCTCCAACGCTTAAATCAATTGCTGGGAAGTAATTCGCACGTAATTCTTTTAATGTCAGAGTGTACGACATTGCACCTAAACGTCAACTGGTGCTTAATACCCATCCTTACATATCATTCGCATTCAGGAACACAGTGCACAGAGGACCATACAGGAACGTATTAAAGTCTTGGTAGCGTCGAAAATTATAGAACACATGTCTTCTGCCTGTGAAGTATCATTGAATTTCTTCTGTGGGAAGCAGGTCGCCGAATGAGTCGGAATAGTAGAGGTTATTTGTATTTCTTTTTTAACATATGCTACCCATTGAGTTCCAGGTCCTCCTGCTACATCCAGATTCACAATTCCGCATTCTCCTTTTTTCCACACAGTCTCTGGTAATGTATTCCGCATAAATACACCTCGGAACCTCGGAATGTTGAATTTCTTCGTAACAAACTTACGCACTCTCTCTGGTAGAACTGCTGCGGGCCATTTTTTGATTATGAAGAGACCTAGTCCTTTCTGTATGGTTTCAAGTACAGCCCCTTCCCGATGTCTGCTGCCTCCATCATGCGGTTATGTCTTCGTGCCTCCTGCAGTTGCTCTTGAGAGTTTTGTGCATTCTTAACTGTCCTGTCAATAGCCATTGCTTATCAGCTAATTCATCCAAGTTGCTTACAAGAATAACATACAGAAGAATGAAAAAGAAAATTGAGAGCGTGCTAGATGACGATCAGTTTGGCCTTAGGAAAGGTAAAACCACCAAAGAGAAAGTTCTGACCTTGTTTTTGATAATGGAAGCAAGACTAATGAAAAATCAAGTCACATTCATAGGATTTGTCGACCTGGAAAAAACGTTCGACAGTGTGAAATGGTGTAAGATGTCCGAAATTCTAAGAAAAATAGAGGTTAGCTAGAGAGAGAGACGGGTAATATACAATATGCACAAAAGCCAAGAGGAAATAATAAGAGTAGACGACCAAGAACGCAGTGTCGGATTAAAAATGATGTATGACATGGGTGCAGTTTTTCGCACCTAACGTTCAATCTGTGCTCGAAGAAGCAATGACGAAAATGACAGAAAGATTCAGGAGTGGAATTAAGATTCAAGGTAAAATGATATCAATGATACGATTCGCTGATGACATTGCTATCTGAGTGAAAGTGAAGAAGAATGGTATGAATAGTCTAATGAGTGCGTTATATGGATTGAGAGTAAATGGAAGAAAGACGAAAATAGTAAGAAGTAGCAGAAATTAACAACAAATCTAACATCAAGACTAATGGTTACGAAGCAGATGACTTTAAGGAATTCTACTACCTAGGCAGCAAAATATCCAATGGCGGGTGGAGCAAGAAGAACATCAAAAGCAGATTAGCACTGACAAAAAGGGCATTCCTACCAAAGAGAACTCTACTAGTATCAAACATAGGCCGTGATTTCAGGAAGAAATTTCTAAGAATGTACGTTTCGAGTACAGCATTGTTTGGATGTGAAACATGGACTGTTGGAAAACCAGAACAGAAGAGAATCGAAGTATTTGAGGTGTGGTGCTACAGACGAATGCTGAAAATTAGTGGACTGATAAGGTAAGGAATGGAGTTCTGAGCAGAATCAGAGAGGAAAGGAATATGTGGAAAACACCGACAAGGTGAAGGGAGAGGGTGATAGAACATCTGTTAAGACATCAGGGAAAGACTTCCATGGTACTAGAGTTGTAGAGGGCAAAAGCTTAGAGGAAGACAGAGACTGGAATACATCTAGCAAATAATTGAGGACGCAGATTGCAAGTGCTACTCTGAGATGAAGAGGTTGGCAGAGGACAGAAATTTGTTGTAGGCCGCATAAAACCAGTCAGAAGACTGATGATTAAAAAAAAAATGATTAGCAGAAGCTCGAGAATGTGAGGACGTTCAGTAAGAAACTTAAGCTGTGATACGACAGATGAAAAGAAATACAGAAACATTAGATGGTAAAGGAAGGTTAACTTGTACTGTAATACAATGCAGTCAGATGTGTTATTGTCCAGGAATCTGACAAAATCCATATAAAGATGAAGATGGAGGAAATCTATATGGGCAATACCTTCCCAGCACTCACTAGTCACGGCAGTCGTAGAATGTATTCTCGTAGTGTAAACAGCCGGCTTAAATACGAGTGGGTAACAAAAGGAGACAATAATTACCCTCGATTATCAATAGAGGTGTTAAGTCGGTCTTGGTGTTGTAGCAGTTGTAGGTGTGGGTAGGGGCACTAAAAATCAAACAGTAAAAACATGAAATATAAGCCGTAAAGCGCGTTCCTGCAAACCCAGAGGTCGAGGGATCCATTCCGGCCAGACTACGGAAATTTTGTCTGCCTTAGACTAGCCTTCACCTCCAAATGGCATGAAGGGTCGCTAGGAAAGACATGTGGTTCTGATACCACGTTAAAAGGAAGGTAGCCTTTCCCCAGCTGGATAAGTGGGGTGGATTAGGGACACACAAGTCGTCTAAGTGGCGTTCAATTGAAAGGGTTCCAGTCAGCCATTAAGCCACACGAGTTTACCATTATTTGAAGAGATAACGTAAAAAATAAACCAGTATTCAGGGATCCATCTGACGTTTTTCTCATGAAGTCAAAAACTTTATGTTGAGACCAGAACACTGTCTCCAACACTATTGCTTGTCGGTATTAAAATTCATTTTGGTTAATAAAATGCTGTGTCTTAATTTAACAAAGGTAACATTGCAAAATGTAAAGTTCCCAAAATGCCAGTAATCATCGGTCACACGCTCATGATTAGAAAGACGATGGCTTTCCATCAGATGAAGCTAAGAAATGTAGACTATTGTCTTAGAACCTGAGAGAAGAAAGAATCACAAATCATAAGATGCGATTTGTGAAACCTTCAGGACATATACTGATAGAAAAAAAATCACAAAAAATTAATGTAAAGAAATTTTGTAAATACTTTTGTCTAGGCAAAATGTTCAAGTGATTAGTATTGCAAGGTCATAGGTTAAAGTAAGCGCGAGATAAGCCTTTGGGAATATGAAATTCTGGTACATTAATAACCGATGTAACCAAAAAATGTTGAATGCAACCATGCAAACGTGCATGCATTAAATGGTGCAATTTGTGGGATGTAGTTCGATGCCTGTTGCACTTGGTTGGTCAATACAGGGACGATTAATGTTGGTTGTTGATGACGCTGGAGTTGTCGTATAATGATGTCCCACATGTGCTTGACTGGTGATGAAGCAGGCCAACGCAAAATATCGACGCCCTTCAGAGCACGTTGGGTTACGACAGTGGTATGTGGGCGAGCGTTATTCTGCTGGAAAATATCCCCTGGAATGCTGTTCATGAATGCAAGCAGAAAAGATGGAATCACCAGAATGATGTACAAATTTGGAGTCTGGGTGTGTGGGATAACCACGAGAGTGTTGATGTTGTCGTGTGAAATAGCTCCCCAGACCGGTATAGGTCCAACATGTCTGTCATGCAGACATGTTGTAAGGTGTCAGGCAAATCCAACACCTTCCATGAAAACCGTGACATGATAAGCAAATCCAGTAGTATGTCACATAGCTCCGAATAAATAGTGACATTAAATTAACCAAAGTAATACGAGTAACGAGTGAGCAAATGGAATACCACAGACTAACACAAGAATGCCTAAATGCATGTCATACCTTCCCACCGTGAGACAGACGCAGTTCCGAGGGGAGAAACGAGAACAGAAGCCGAGAGCAGAGCCGTGTTAAGCTGGGAGGCCCTACGATAAGGGACGGACGGACACCCACGTCGCCAGCTAACTGCTAGGACCACACCACCCGCAAGTTTTAACGTGAGACTTTTTCGCGTCTCTGTTACGTTAGGACCACCCCCCAGCCCATGTTAAAAGATAGAGCCCTCCAGAAGAACAGTATAGATCTTACGATAACGCTAAAAGGACCACACCAGCTGCAAGTATTAGCGTGAGACTTTTTCGCTTCTCTGTTACGTTGCAAACTTTAAAAGCATTTCCCCACCACGAAAAGTATAACGTTTCTCATTGGATAGACAGAATATTTGTAGGCGGAGCTTAAGGTTAACATTGAGACCCTGATTGGTCAGATGAAAACACAGCCAGATAGTTTTTTTTAAACCAACTTCGGTAAATTATAGTAAGGAGAAATAGGGAGAGAGTTGCTAGAGAGTGTGGCTTCCGAGACGGTGAGGTGAGCGAAGCTGTGCTGTCCGGCGCCCCCTGACGAACACCAGCAACAGGCCCAGGTTCACGCTAGTCATTTCCCTAAAAAACACGCTCAGAGCGTCGTTGCGCGAAAGTGGTAGGGAGACACGATATATAACAGACAGACACCACGCAGCATGTTTAGAATGTTGGTTGGAGGCACACAACTGGCTTCTTGTTAACCAACACACAGCCTTCACTGGCACTGAAACAGAACCAACGTTCATTAGAAAACCTGCCATTTAATGATCTCTCGTTTGACACCGCTGAAGTTGCAAATAGCGATGGTTTGGGGTCAGTGGAAAGCAGGTACAGCGCGTCTCCCTCGGAGGTATCCTTGACGTAACCGATCTGTGACATTTCTTTGTGTCACTGTGGTGTCACCTGCTGCTCAAATTGCTGCTGCAGATGCAGTACGATGTGCCAGAACTATGCGCCGGACACGAAGGCCTTCCCTCTCGACAGTCACATGCCCATCCGGAGCCCAGACTCATTGCTACCTTACATTCCCGCGTTGGTTTTTTGGCAGCATCGCGAAAGGAACATCCAGCTTCTCGTGACTCTATTACACGACCTCGTTGAAACTCAGTGAGGTGTAGATAACGGCATCTTTGTCGCCATAAAGGCGTTCTTGACTATCATTAACTCACCACGTCCAATCTCAAAGCTAAATAACGCTTACGACCGTTACAGCGTGTATTTAAAGCAAACCTAATAACGCTTGTGGTAACGCTGCTAGCGACACTGTAGTACGACTGGCGCAAAATTTGATATACATCATCTTCCAGGTGTAGAAACACGCTTATCAACTTTCGTGTTCATCACAGAACTCCTTCCTGGTGTTGCGATTTTTTTCCGTCAGTATAGTTGAAGTTCAAGATTCAAACTATGGGGAAGAAATATTTTATCTTTAAAGTGAATTTAACTGAAATTTCCGTCTGTTTTCAACTTATACAGCAGACAGGAACCTTAAATTGTATGGGAATATTGACTCAGCCATGCACGGGAACTATTTTAAAAAAATATTGTACCAGTAAAGATGATTATCAAATACTTTTCGAGAAAGAAATAATGCATGTGAAAGCATCTTGGCACAAAATTGGCTCTCTAGCTAATTAAAAAAGGATAAAAGTAATCTGACGTGGCAGAGGTATTGGTTCCCCATTTACTCAAGTTCCGGAAACCCGCAGCAAAATCTTTCAAGGGTGAAGCAGTGGCTCCGCCGCCGCCACCGTGGGCGCCGTGTAATGGACAGGAGGCAGAGGGCCGAGGAGCGCGGCGCCGTCGTGAGCGCAGAAGCGCCAACTCGCCGCGACAGCCTCTCAATTAGAGGCGCGAATGAACTTCATTACTATTCATGAAGAGTCCTGAACGGCCGCCGTCCTATCTCACGTGGCTGACTGGTGGACCGCAGCCATTAGCAAGTCCTCTTGTTGGTCAGGTGAGAGAACAGCTCGTCCGCCTAAGCAAAAAGGGGAAAGGTCAGGAGGCATCGCCGTCGGCGGTAAAAGATCTGCAGTGTAGGCCACACCTTGCCGCCGGTGATGACATAAATGGGTTGGGCATACCAGGCTACTGCTGTCGATCACGATTTCTCATTGCCACAATGCACTGACACGTCATTTGATTTACGTCATGTAATTCAGATCACCTCCTAGGTGTGATGCATCCAGAGGGGTTATGTTGGCGGCAAATATAGATTTTCTGACAGGATGTGTGTACGAATTCCACTCGATGCAGGTATGGCATAAGAGAAGATATATGCAAGTAATGTGTAGAAATGATAACATTTTTCCGATAATGTAGTTTGTGCACTTTTCACTTTTCGCTTAGCTCTATAATGTACGATAAATGGACTAAGTGAACCATCGAGAATAAATGAGAAACTATGGATCTCAACTAGCACGCATTTGAGGTGAAAGTCGATTACGGGTATCCTCGAAGGACACCGGATATACTAAGGTGGAGCTGACCACTGTCTTCTGTTGCATCACTACATATGTGGGAAGAGATCCAAGGCTAACGAATTTAGTTTGCATCCATCCCAACGACAGTGCATCTACCAACAGAACCTAATTTTCCCTAAAGTACTGGAGCAGTAGTGCTGCAGGTTCGTGACGAGTGGTCTTCTCACGAAATCAAGGTCATGATGTTCCACAAGCAGCGTTCCGAAATATTAATTAACAAATAAGTTTACGTCCAACCATACGTAATAAATGATTTCATGGGAAACGATACTAAAGTCATAAAGATAGCCAGAAGTGAAATGGCGAATGAAAATGGTAAATACTTATTAAAAATTTTTGATTTTTGATTTCCATAATCTGATGTCAATAGAACGTCGGGAATAGTTCTGATCATTACTCACTGCATCATAAATGCAACGAAATGTGCCTCAGTCTGCAACAAGTGATTCACAGTCTATTCATCTCAATCTACTTTCAGTGTTAATTCACGGTCAATAGCGTTATGTTTAATGTTGTATTTTTTTATTTTTCTAACGTTAATATTTTGAGAACCTTTGCTTCTCCTATAGAATACCATGAGTTGGCCTCGATTTATTACTGGACTTCTCTGGAAGGACCTTGTGCGTATAAGAGCAATTAATAGTCTCATAGCTGTGAGCCCGTCTTTTGATCACCTTTCTGTTCCGTTGTTAACTACTAACAGTCACGAAAGTGAGATCTATCAGCACCTGATGCAAATCAGTACTGTAAGATGCCAGCATTCCCACAGTGAAGTTCACACACTGAGGTCATAAGCTATCATGATGCTCTGGCTATCCATAATTATTCATCCTGTATTATCCAGGTGTCTTCAAAGCCATATCAGAGACTTCGTAAATCTGTGGGATAATACTAGAGAAGACCCAGTAATGAATATTGACTTAATCCATTGGCATTTTCTGAGGGCAATATTCATTATGACCGGTGGAATTTATCAGTCGTTCGCTCAGAATTATGATCCAGTACGTACATTCAGTAAGTCGCAAGGTGTCAGTTTCGACCAAAATACACTGCATGACAAAAAAGTGAAGCAATCAGAAGACAAAGGTGGATGTCAATGCAACTTTGTCCACGTACACAGCTTCAGCAGATACATAAATTATTAGTGTTGCAATTCTCTCTGACAGTTACAACGACCGCCAGAGTGCATTAGTGTTGTCCATGTTTAGTGTTGTTACCAGTCCAGTATGATGTACACTGAAGAGCAAAAAAAGCTGGTGCACCTGCCTAATATCGTTTAGGGCTCCCCCAGCACGCAGAAATGCCGCAACACTACGTGGCATGGACTCGACTGATGTCTAAAGTAGTGCTGGAGGGAATTGGGAACATGAATCCTACAGGGCTGTCCATAGATCCGTAAGAGTAGGAGAGGGCGGCGATCTCTTCTCAAAACCACGTTGCAAGGCACCCCAGATATGCTCAACAATGTTCGTGTCTGGGAAGTTTGGTGGCCAGCGGAATTGTTCAAACTCAGAAGAGTTTTCCTGGGGCCATTCTGCAGCAATTCTGGACATGTGGGGTGTCGCATTGTCCAGCTGGAAGTGACCAAGTCCGTCGGAATGCACAGTGGATGCACAATGGACATGAATGGATGCAGCTTATCAGGCAGGATGATTACGTACGTGTCGCTTAGCAGAGTCGTATGTAGAGGTATCAGAGGTCCCATATCACTCCAACTGCACACGTCCCACCCCATTATAGAGCATCCACCAGCTTGAAAAGTCCCCTCCTGACATGCACAGTCTCCGTCCATCAGCACGATACAATTTGAAACGAGACTCGTACGACCAGGCAATATGTTTCCAGTTAACAGCAGTTCAATGTCGGTGTTGACGGGCCCAGGCGAGGTGTGAAGCTTTGTGTCGTGCAGTCACCAAGAGTGCAGGAGTGGGCCCTCGGCTCCGAAAGCCCATGTCGATGATGTTTCGTTGAATGGTTCACACGATGACACTTGTTGATGGTCCAGCATTGAAATCTGCAGCAATCTGCGGAAAGGTTGCACTTCTGTCACACTGAACGAGTCTCTTCAGTCATCGTTGGTCCCCTTCTTGCAGGATCTTTTTCCTGCTTCAGCGATGTCGGAGATTTGATGTTTTACCGGATTCTTGATATTCACAGTACACTCGTGAAATGGTCGTACGGCAGCCTTGGAGATGTTGTGTCCCATTGCTCGTGCACCGACTATAACACCTCGTTCTAACTCACTTAACTCTTGATAACCTGCCATGTAGCAACAGTAATCGATCTAACAACTGCGGCAGACACCTGTTGTCTTATGTAGGCGTTGCCGACCGCTGCGCCGTATTCTGCCTGTTTATATATCTCTGTATTTGAAAAGGCATGCCTATACCAGTTTCTTTGGCGCTTCAGTGTATAAGAGATGTGAATAGAACCGTCATTTCAGTGATAACTGTGAAGGACTCTGACAAATCGCTTAAGAGCCGTATAGATGCGGTCTCCTATGTGGGTATAAGTTAATCGCAAGGAGGTATTGATATGTGGTGCAACAAGGCGCTAATAAGGTATCGTTCAGTTGTCATTCATTTGCGAGTGTTTTACAAACTTTCTTTTTCCCAGTGCGGCCTCGCAGCAGCCGTGCTGTGCCCATGTTGCATAGAGCTGCAGGGTAGCGAGTCGGCTTGCTGGCAAAGCCCCTGTTGTAGTCTGAGGTCAACGCCGCGGCCCGTGGCAGGAGGGTGCGGCGGCCGGCACGTCTCTGCAGCCTGGTGTGCCTATGGACGTCTGTCGGAGCCTCAGCACTCTGGTTGAGCGCAGCTGTGCTTAGGCTCAACTAAACAACTAGTAAAGCTGGCCTTACACCGGTATCAGTGATGCAGATGGGATAGCCAGACTCTGAAAGTGAGTGGAAGGAAGGCGAGGGTTTTATAGCAATCCATGACGTGATGCCCCCATATTGGTGACCGAATATGTTCTCGTTTTCCGAGCCTGTCATCGTTCTTGGGTGCCCTAATGTTTAGTTTCAGAGCGATCTTTATCCATCGTTTTCTGCCTGAAAGGCGTTCTTGTGTCGTCCCTAGGTTTAGTTACTATATGTAGCCCTATTGACAGAATAGCATTGTAAATGACCTTCACTGTTTTCAAGATGTGAATAAGGTGTCCCTGACGTTCTCTCTGCCACAGTGTGAGGCAATGAGCTTCCTGCTTGTTTCTACTTCGGCTCTAAGTGTTGACATTAGTTATTCCACCTTTACGTACTCTGTGGGTTAGCTTCACTATGCGACGTCAAGGTTTCAATCGACCACGTCAGAGGCTCGCCACACTGTGTACCACACACAAAGTGGAAACAGCTAATGGACATCCTGCAACAGTCAGCGTCATCCGACACCATTTTTCAGAGCTAACGGCAACCAGACTAGGGAATTAATGCCCGATTCATAGAATGACGTTAACACCACAACACAAATGGCTGCATGGACTGCTGATAGATGGTGCCGCATTATGTTTAACGATGAACAGCAGGTCTGCACTTCGCTAGATGACTATAGTCGGCGAGTATTACGGTCGGTGAGTATTACGGCCACATGGGGAGAAGTCCTAGTGTTCCAATGTTTTGGATTGGTACAGCTGTGTTGCTGCTGGTGTCATGGTTTGGGGAACCAACAGATATGATATCAGGTCATCACTGGGAGAGATGGGGTAAACTCCGATGGCCAAACAGTACGAGGACATCCCGTGTACTCATGGATTAAAGAGGTGCTATTTTTCAACAAGACAATGGCCATCCACACGAGTCTTATGATGTGTCTGCCTGAAGCTGAAGTGCTCCTCTTGCCAGCAAGATCCGCAGATCTCTCAACGACAGAATGTGTTAGGGACTAGCTACAATAGTTGTGGGCCACCTTGCCTCCGACGAGGATACAATGGTTTTATGACACCCTTCTCAATCGACTCAGACCTGTGACACAGAGAATGGACGAATACTGTAACGTTCTTTGTAAATTTGGCTTGGTTTTGAAACCACTGAATAACGTCATATATCCTCTCCCCCTGTGAAATTTCAGTTCGGTTCCTCTTCCACTTCTGGCGGCCTCACTTTTTTTGGTCAGACGATGTGACCATGTATTTGTGGAATTATTAGATTGGGTGTTTTCCACACTGGATTTGGAATGTTGCAAGGGATGGGTGATTGACTCGTTACTCAGTTTTAGAGAGCTGGAAATATCACATTAAAAACTGTGATCAGTTCGTTTCGTTAATTTTTGGTTTCCTCAGAGTAAAATATACCTAGTGAAAAAAAGAATTTGTCCGAAGTGGAGATCGAACCAAACCCTGTCGTGCGGTTGCTTTTCCGCTTGTTATGTATGCTATCAAGAAATTATTTTCCTTGCATCTCCATCCACCTCTTGTAATCCGATATCGCGATCGCCATTAATGGCTTTTCTGGCTGGCGTAATTTGATATATTTTTCTTTCTAAAATTACTTCTTTCTTGGACAGATGAAATCGATGTATACCCTGTTTCAGAAAAGATGCCTCTTTGCGGAACTTAACAAAACTACAGGAAAGCTAAAACTCCTCATGTTTATCTGAAGCTCGAAAACTAAAAATGTACAGAAAATATGGTCTGCAAGGAAGCTCAAAATCGATTTGTAACCCAAAAATTTTGTTTCACACTAACAATGTTCGTGAAAACTAATCATTAATTGCCCACATTACTTTCTAATAGCTCTTGCGATCGTTTACAACCCACCTTGTCCATAGGTTACTACCCTGACCTATGCCAAACCTCAGGAACATCTACTTTTAACTCAAAGCAAGGGAAGTTAAACTTCCTTTCTCCTGTAGCCCCACTCTTAACAAATGTCTTTAGATTCTCCTCTCCCAACACAAAGCCTAAATTAAGCGCACCTTCCAGTGCGGCATCCAGAACAACTTCTCCCCTGACGACTAACACATATATATCATCATTCACATCAAAGTAGCAGCCATAGTATACGGAATTTTTGGGTGCGTAAACCCCAGTAAAGCCTACAACAGCATGAGATTCTGGTCTCTTTTGTAAACTTCAGCCCTACGCAATTCCAGTTAATTCCATCCACCGCGTTTCGTCCTTATTATTCAATCCACTATGTTTTGTCATGTAAAAATGCAAACTATCGCGGCGGTAACAAGGAATAAAGTATTTTCGGACTTTCAGCTACGTCAAGTGTTTAAAATTCCACGAGATTTCGACCAAGCTCTCCTTGGCCATTGTGAAGTGGAATTACTTGATTGTTGCTGGGCTGCTAGTATGCCCTCGTATACTGTAGCTGATTGCTATGAAGTCGCTGGTACTCACGGCATCGCCGTATTTCTGCATACGATGACTCCGCGTTCGATTCGCCAGCTTCAGCCTTGTCATCGCTGGATCCCATGACGCTCTGAGTCGCAGGCAGCCGTCTCTATAAAAGGTGTTGTTGGTGATTTTTATTTCAATGGCTTCCTTAATTACACTGGCCAAGGAGCCACGACAGATGTCTCATCGAATTTGATCCGGTGACCGTTTTCTTGAGTATGTCCAGCTAAAGAGGATTTTTTGTGGTAGCTTAGGCGATGAAACCAACATGGTCATTCTTGGTTCGTTCTACAATGCACACTGTTTGTCCGACATAACAATGGTCACACTTGCAAGAAATCTCGTAGACACTACGTGTTCTGAGATCTACCGCATCTTTAAGTGGTCTAAGTAACTGTCGGAGTTTTGACGGAGGCCTGATGGTAGATCTGATTTTGTGTCTTTTCAGTATAATGTCAGACACAGAGCCACAGAAGGGGAAAAGAGCAAGTTTCTTGCTCTGCACCTTCTAGGTGATGTTATTACGATTCTTGTAGATCACTTCATTTATCTGGTGATCTTTTTACCCGTTGTTCCTAATGATTCTGCGTGAGTATCTTTGGTCATTGGGCAGTTTATCTGTGTCTGGTATCATTCTTGCACACAATACCAACCGTTTGGTAACACAATGCGCTTCCGTCGCGGTTGACGATGGCTGATGGCCATAAGTACATACGTTTGAGATTAACATTAATGAACATATTTTTTTAGTCCTAAGTATTGAAATTCACTGAAAAACTAGGTGTTCTTTGCAGGTTACCAATTTTTTAAAAAGACAACCGTCAACAGGAAGGAAGGAGTTGACAAGGACAAGTCATTTAAAGCTAAATTTAAAACCTGCTTTACTACCCGTTAGACATCTTGCAAGACTACACTGTACTTGCGGTATGTTTTGGAAGGCGACAGGCGTGTAGATGGATTTTGCCTTTTAACTGTGTTTGTTGCTGATAGACTGTATTAGAGCCTATCACATTGATTAGAATGTATATGAACCTGAATTCTGAAGTAGCGTTAATGAAATGGTGACCCTGTCATTATTTATTTCAATTGTCGATGGGTGATAAATATATGTCCACGGGATTGATTTTTTGTAAAAGTTACGGCCCAAGTTTACTGATTAAAATTGGACAAAAAAACATGCTGAGTCCGATGACAAAAATAAACATGACCTAATGGTAGCACAAATAAGCAACGAACAGCTGACAACCCAGTGTGGCGGCTGGTTGCCTAAGAGTATGAATTGTCTGATTGAACTATTTACTCTGCTTCTAAATATGAATAACGCAGTCTAAAATTATCTAACAGTGAATAGACCTTGTTGGATATATACTACGTCGAAGTTATACTACGTTGGTACAGCTGAAACAAGTGCCGCCCTAACAAGCCGGTACAGCAATACAATACCCACATTTCTCGATGTTCTGCGCTGTCTCAGATGACGGTCGTGGTTCAAGCATCTGCCGAGCAACGAAGTGCAGCGCCTGTAATTCCCTATCGAGGCACGAATTGTGCAGAGTCACGGCTGCCGACTTGTTAGAAGTATCACAATTGCTCTCTAACGGAGCCCTGAAATCTCGGCAGTGACTCGTCCTTCCTCAGTCCTATATTAATGTGGAAATAACAAGAAAAATTTTGTTCCTACATATTTAACTCCTTTCTGAGCCACTGAGAGCATTGTACCTACATGGCGTCCGTGGGTAAACACCACATATAATTCTTACTGCTTGCTTTTGGGTAATGAGTACTTTCTTTCTAAGTGATGAATTACTCAGATAATTATTCCGTAAGCCATTACTGAGCGGAAATGTGCAGAACACACCACAGATATATACCACAGGAACCTCGACTTCCCAGCCAATGAAACAGACCCAAATATTTGTCCATTCTATCAATTTAAACTCTCCGAATGCAACACCAAATCATAGGCCACTCCCTCTCTGCCCACGTGAGGCTGTATCCTTTCCTCTTCATATCTTGGCTCACCTCACATCCTAGTCCGCTTTCTGCTATTCCATATCTTTTTTTCTACAAACCATACCATCCTTTTTCTCCACATGCCGGCCAGAGTGGCCGAGCGGTTCTAGGCGCTACAGTCTGGAACCGCGAGACCGCTACGGTCGCAGGTTCGAATCCTGCATCGGGCATGGATGTGTGTGGTGTCCTTAGGTTAGTTAGGTTTAAGGAGTTCTAAGTTCTAGGGGACTGATGACCTCAGATGTTAAGTCCTATAGTGCTCAGAGCCATTTGAACCATTTTAACCATGACAAACTGCCTATTGGCTTCTGTCTCCGGTTCTTCGGCCGACGTTCATCTAATGATTTTTCTGACGTTTCGCCAGCACGAGTGGCTGGCATTGTCAAAGCTTCACCCTCCATTGCCGGTGGTGAACTGGAGGCGAGCTCGCGGCCGCAGGCTATCTGTACCTGGCGCGCCAACGTCCGAGGGCTTCTCCGCGGTCATTTCCGGTGCGTTTCTCCTCTTGCTACCTGCGACGGTCGTTCGCTGCAGTACGGGAAGCCAGGATCCGTTTACCTTAAGGCTTTCCTCTTTCTTGTTGAAACTGTTCGCTTGTTTTGGGATTTCTACAGCTTCTCTGAACAAACGCGTGTGATAGTTCTTCTCTACAGACAGAACTTCCGTGTCGGCGAATTTTATTACGTGGTCGGTCTCATTCAGTGCATGCTCTGCACGGCCGATTTCTCCACCTGCCCCAACCTGCAATGTCGCTTATGCTCTTTGATCCTGGTGTTAATGGATCGTCCAGTCATTCCGACATAAACTTTTCCGCATGTGCAAGGTATACGGTATATTCCCGACATTGCAAGTGGGTCTCTTTTCTCCTTCGCCGATCTAAGACACTCTTTGATCTTCCTTGTCGGTTTGAAAATCGTCTTTACGCCGTGTTTGCGCAATATACGGCCGATTCTGTCCGTCACTCTGGGAATGTATGGCAGAAAGGCCGTACCCGACATTTCTTTTTCTGGTTCCTTACTTCGCCGAGTGTTTGGCTCTGTTACACTTCTAATGTAATTTGTGGAGTACCCATTGCTCCTCAGAACAGTTTCCAGGTGTTGCATTTCTCGTTTGAGGTGTTGAGGCTCACATATTCGTCCTGCTCTCGTTACGAGCGTACTAATCATGCCTCTTTTCTGGCTCGGGTGGTGGTTTGACAGTTTGTGCAGGTATCGGTCCGTGTGTGTCGGTTTTCGATACACGCTGTGTCCCAGGTTTTCGCCGTCCCTTGTGACCAGCACATCTAGAAATGGCAGTTTCTTGTCCTTTTCTACTTCCATGGTAAATGTTATGTTGGCATGGAGGCTGTTCAAGTGTCTCAGGAATTCACCGAGCTGTTCTTCACCATGGCTCCACACCACGAAAGTATCATCGACGTACCTGTACCACACCTTAGGTTTGCAAGTCGCCGAGTCCAGTGCCTGTGCTTCGAATTGTTCCATGAAGAAGTTGGCCACCACTGGACTGAGAGGACTACCCATGGCGACGCCTTCCAGCTGTTCGTAGAAATCGCCATTCCACGCGAAATAGCTCGTGGTGAGACATGCATGGAAGAGCTTTTTGATGTCTTGCGGGAACATGGAACCGATGTGCTCCAGAGCGTCGCTGAGTGGCACTTTCGTAAATAACGAAACAACATCAAAACTGACCAGGATGTCGTTTGGCGCAAGTTTCAGTTTCTTCAGCTTCTGAATGAAATGTCCTGAGTCCTTAATGTATGTGTCGGTCTTTCCCACGTGTGGCTGCAGCAGAGAGGCCAAGTGTTTCGCCAGTTTATACGTTGGTGAGCCAGGAGCGCTAACGATCGGTCTCAGTGGAACGTTGTTTTTATGGATCTTGGGTAATCCATACAGCCGGTGCCTCTGTGTTGCGCAGGTTTCTCTGTATGTCCGCCGGCAGAGAAGATGCCTTGATTAACCGATTCGTATTCCGAGTGATACGCTGCGTCGGATCTGCGCTTAGTTTTCGGTACGTCGTCGGATCTGATAGGTCTCGGATCTTTTGCTCATAATCTTCGGTCTTCATTACGACGGGCGCATTCCCCTTATCGGCAGGCAGTACCAATATACTCTTGTCGGCGTTGAGATTCTTAATGGCTTGTACCTCTTCTTTCTTCAGGTTGCAAGCTGGTGGTTTTGCTCGGCGCAGTATCCTGGCTGTTTCAGTGCGTATTTCCTCTGCCCTTTCACAAGGAAGGGTCCGAATGGCTGCTTCGGTGTTGGAAGCAGACCGACAAGGCGATTCCCGACATGTCACGCACAGTGGTCAACCTCACTGAACGACAATTGACCGAAGAGGAAGCGTCTGTTCTTCAAAAAGGAGGGAATTTCACTATCATCCCGAGAACTATACCTATGGAGGACATCATTGCCAACACCGAAGCAGCCATTCGGACCCTTCCTTGTGAAAGGGCAGAGGAAATACGCACTGAAACAGCCAGGATACTGCGCCGAGCAAAACCACCAGCTTGCAACCTGAAGAAAGAAGAGGTACAAGCCATTAAGAATCTCAACGCCGACAAGAGTATATTGGTACTGCCTGCCGATAAGGGGAATGCGCCCGTCGTAATGAAGACCGAAGATTATGAGCAAAAGATCCGAGACCTATCAGATCCGACGACGTACCGAAAACTAAGCGCAGATCCGACGCAGCGTATCACTCGGAATACGAATCGGTTAATCAAGGCATCTTCTCTGCCGGCGGACATACAGAGAAACCTGCGCAACACAGAGGCACCGGCTGTATGGATTACCCAAGATCCATAAAAACAACGTTCCACTGAGACCGATCGTTAGCGCTCCTGGCTCACCAACGTATAAACTGGCGAAACACTTGGCCTCTCTGCTGCAGCCACACGTGGGAAAGACCGACACATACATTAAGGACTCAGGACATTTCATTCAGAAGCTGAAGAAACTGAAACTTGCGCCAAACGACATCCTGGTCAGTTTTGATGTTGTTTCGTTATTTACGAAAGTGCCACTCAGCGACGCTCTGGAGCACATCGGTTCCATGTTCCCGCAAGACATCAAAAAGCTCTTCCATGCATGTCTCACCACGAGCTATTTCGCGTGGAATGGCGATTTCTACGAACAGCTGGAAGGCGTCGCCATGGGTAGTCCTCTCAGTCCAGTGGTGGCCAACTTCTTCATGGAACAATTCGAAGCACAGGCACTGGACTCGGCGACTTGCAAACCTAAGGTGTGGTACAGGTACGTCGATGATACTTTCGTGGTGTGGAGCCATGGTGAAGAACAGCTCGGTGAATTCCTGAGACACTTGAACAGCCTCCATGCCAACATAACATTTACCATGGAAGTAGAAAAGGACAAGAAACTGCCATTTCTAGATGTGCTGGTCACAAGGGACGGCGAAAACCTGGGACACAGCGTGTATCGAAAACCGACACACACGGACCGATACCTGCACAAACTGTCAAACCACCACCCGAGCCAGAAAAGAGGCATGATTAGTACGCTCGTAACGAGAGCAGGACGAATATGTGAGCCTCAACACCTCAAACGAGAAATGCAACACCTGGAAACTGTTCTGAGGAGCAATGGGTACTCCACAAATTACATTAGAAGTGTAACAGAGCCAAACACTCGGCGAAGTAAGGAACCAGAAAAAGAAATGTCGGGTACGGCCTTTCTGCCATACATTCCCAGAGTGACGGACAGAATCGGCCGTATATTGCGCAAACACGGCGTAAAGACGATTTTCAAACCGACAAGGAAGATCAAAGAGTGTCTTAGATCGGCGAAGGAGAAAAGAGACCCACTTGCAATGTCGGGAATATACCGTATACCTTGCACATGCGGAAAAGTTTATGTCGGAATGACTGGACGATCCATTAACACCAGGATCAAAGAGCATAAGCGACATTGCAGGTTGGGGCAGGTGGAGAAATCGGCCGTGCAGAGCATGCACTGAATGAGACCGACCACGTAATAAAATTCGCCGACACGCGTTTGTTCAGAGAAGCTGTAGAAATCCCAAAACACGCGAACAGTTTCAACAAGAAAGAGGAAAGCCTTAAGGTAAACGGATCCTGGCTTCCCGTACTGCAGCGAACGACCGTCGCAGGTAGCAAGAGGAGAAACGCACCGGAAATGACCGCGGAGAAGCCCTCGGACGTTGGCGCGCCAGGTACAGATAGCCTGCGGCCGCGAGCTCGCCTCCAGTTCACCACCGGCAATGGAGGGTGAAGCTTTGACAATGCCAGCCACTCGTGCTGGCGAAACGTCAGAAAAATCATTAGATGAACGTCGGCCGAAGAACCCGAGAAAGAAGCCAATAGGCAGTTTGTCAACAAGTGGCCACGAAAGCCTTAACAATTTTGCATTTTAACCATCTCCAAATTCGAAATATACCAGGCCCTATGCTTTTCTCAAGATCTTCCCACTTCCTGTGAAACATTATCCAGTTATTACTTCTTAAAATTTAAAAAATAAATGACTAATGTATCTACTTTCTCTCACATGTATTTTAAGTTATTATGAGATTGAGGCACGATTCACCATGCTTGTTAATATGCCTTTTACATTGATATGATCTGGTGTACTCGTATTTAGAAGACACACGACACATTGGTACATGATCTAATATGTAATCTTTGTACATGATCCGATAAATTGTTTATGATTTTACATTCCAAGGTATTTTGTTAGTACTGACACACCTAGTCTATTGCTTTTCGTGATAATGATGATCGAATTGTTGTATTGTAAAATTATGAAATTAGTAATGTTACATGCCACTTATAGATTACGTATGGCCTGAATGAGGGAAAGAACAAATCTCCCTTGAAAAATATTTTTTGTATATATTTTATAATTATTAAGGTTGTGAAGATATTTTTTTTGTTCTTTTGCACTGCTAAAGTATTTATCAAACTAATTGTGGTGGCCACTAAGGTTATTTTACTCCTTGTGTTCTCGTCACTGAGTCAATCACAAGAGCTTTATATATAATAATAATAGGTCTAGAGGGATTTTTCTTCCCGGCACTGGAGTAATAAAAGGTGTCTGCCTGTCATATTTCTGAATGCATTATTTGTTATGATTATCTTGGATTAACTTCTTTCAGAAGATTGCTTTTCTGTTATTTATTTAGCGTAATGCCTTGTCTGGGAGAAGGACTGCACATAGAACGAATTTTATTCGTTTTATGTCCTTTTACTTCGTATCAGCATTCTGTGTTACCCTTTCTCCATAACCTAATCAGCGGTAGCTCTGTGATGAATGACTGAAGGTACAAGTGCAGTCATTAGAGTAAGAGAGGCTTTCTTGGTTCTCACTACAGATGCGAGGGAATATTTACAGAATTTTAGCTTCCAAAACTGGCTCTTGGTGCGACTAGTGGAGGCAAAAGTTTGTCCTACTCTTTTTAAAAGTTCGTTTTGTGATTGGTAAGCCAGACCAATGGCTTAACTCAGGAACTTTCCACAAAACTACTTCTCGAAATTTTTTCCGTAGTCTGGTGGGTGGTCTGAGAGACAGGTGCTGCCATTTTTAGCATCCACCGGATTGGATGAAGCGTTTGCACTGCTGGGTCACTAGCCCCGCTCATACATATAATAGCAGACCACAGAATATGGGTTGGTTCAAATGGCTTTGAGCATTATGGGACTTTAATTTCTGAGGTCATCAGTCCCCTAGAACTTAGAACTACTTAAACCTAACTAACCTAAGGACATCACACACCCCCATGCCCGAGACAGGATTCGAACCTGCGACTGTAGCGGTCGCGCGGTTCCAGATTGTACCGACTAGAACCGCTCGGCCACTCCGACCGGCAGAATATGGGTTGTTTTAGAAAGTGTTATGATCTCTTAGGTGTGGTCTGACAGCGTGGTAATACATGCTGCTCCCAAACACGCTTAGGATAAAGCAGTTTGGTTGGGATTCTGATTAGACCATTCCTTTTACAAAAAAAAGTTACCCCTACAGTAATTAAATTCAGCTATAAAGGGAATTAAATGGCTATATTTTAGGTGTGTAAACTTGATCGGTTCTTAACTTAGTTTCTGAAAAGGCCATTTGTTTTCATTGTCCACCTATGTTAGAATTTCTACATAGTGCTTTACAGATTTTTTTTTTGGGTAGCATGAAGGGCCACAAGCGAGGATTCACGACAACCGCTCACGAATCATTGGAATTATCAGGATATTCTTTTACTGGTAACCTATCATCTAGTGACTTCCTTTCGCAGTTATAGCGAGTGTTTGAGTCTTAAGGCATTCACAAGAGCAACCATCTCCTATCCTTCCGATGACACTATCCTATGCTGACAGAACAATGTCTAATGAGTTTTTCTAAGAAATAAATCACAGTAGGAAACCGTAATATTAAGATGTCTTTTGCTTTGTTAAGTGAATGATGAAATTCAAGGAGAGAATAGCTCATCCCAATACATATCGTTTTTCATGGAGTACATTTCACTAGTTTTTTTTTAAATTATCATTCCACCACCATAAACTCACTGTAACTAGTAACGATAGTTGACCTGCTTGACAAATACTTTAAGTTGCCAATGAAATTAATTCGCTGATTAGTCTTGCTTATGTCGTCTAGTCAGATTTCGTTATATTTTGCAGATACACCATTGGACCAAGTCTCATTACATTCTCTTACTGAGTTCAGACGACAATGCGCTGAGCAGCACTTACCAACAGAGAAGCATTGTCTGCTGTTTATAAGCAGCACAGTAGCTTCTGAAAGATATGGCGAAATACATAACCCATATTTTCAACAGTACCAAAGTTCAGAATTAAGAATAATCAGCCGATCGAGAGCATCAGTAAACAAGGTTAAAACCAATTGAAAGATCGACAGGCATCTTTCAACATTTTTGAACCTGGGAGCCCTTTAGATATTGTGTTCATCTGTCACACTGTGGACGCAAAAAATACCTAAAAATAGAAAAATGTCGTGCTACTGCTAAACCCATTTATAAAAACATCATTGCACTGCTCAACATAATGCTCATGTTCAACGTAATGATACAAATGCGTCAAAGACTTGTATTGTACTAATGATTGTGCAAAGAAAAGATTTATTTGAACGAGTTCTCAGGAAATCAGAGACAGTAGTTAAACCGGTTTCTTGGCAGTTAGTTCCCTTAATTGCCATATGAAAATACCAGCATATTGTAATTGCTGAAGAGAGTGTATCGTTCAGGAACTTGTGAACATCGTTTTATCTTATGTCCCAGAGATATTGCTGTAACTATTAAACAGGTCAATGTAATCGTTATAAATCAATGATGAGTAGAGGCTTGTGTGCTCAGAGACTCTGCCAAACACTTTCTTAAATCAATTTCGTTCCTGTAGCCTGTAAAATAGACCATCTTAACTAAAAGTCTTATTAAAATCAAGTGATTGCCCCAGAACCACTTGGTATGCCAAATTATAATTTCCTTTTAATGTTAATTGTGAATGCTTTAGTGTATGGATCCAAAAATTATTCTTAGGCTTTCTAATGCAGTGCTGTTTTCAAAAGAGACTTTCAAGTCAAGACCTTTGTTTACTTAGGAACTCACTATCAGAGTCCATGGACAATTTGCAAGATAGATCATAATGATGTGGAACGAGACATTTCACTTTCACATCGCAAATTAATTTGTAAATATGGCTGTTTGCCAAACATTTATAAATCTTTTCTTTTTTTAATTATTATTATTAAGTATACAGATGTGACATAGTAATTCCTTCCCATCATCTTTTACAAATTACAAAAATTGAAATTCTTCTACAGAATAGAGAAGGAGTTGTGAAGAACATTTTCCAAATTTTTCTTTCCTGTCTGTTCAATATGTTATGTAACTGTATAAGTGCTCAAAATTTTACTTACAGATATCTGCATCCTTTTTGCGGTAAAGAAAATCTTAATGTGGGGCAATGAATGTCAGATTTCCTTCTGGTATTTTAATAAAGTACATTACTATTTCTTTTGAACTACTGTGGGTTACTAACAACAAACTTCATGACGGAATAAACATACTGTGAGGCACTAGTCAGAACTTCCAACTCCTTAAACATATATCGACAAGAGTATTGTGTGTAAGCACCACATACTGTTTTCGTGGCACATTTTTGAGCAGTGAAGACTGAGTTTGTCATAGATGTGTTACCCAAGAATATCATTCCATTTGACATTATTGAATGAAAATATGAAAAATATGTCAACTTAGCGATCATTCTCTCCCCAAGATTTGTAATGACTGTAAGAGCAAATGTAGCTGAACTGAGATGTTTTAGGAGTTATAAAACGTGCTTTCTCCGGTTTAAATTCTCAACACCGTGCACATCTAAAATTTTTAAGTCTTCACTGTATTCTTTATTTCATCACTGAGTCTTACACTTATCATGAGTGTAGTCCCTCTACAATTAAATGTGTTATGTCTTTTCAAAATTTAGAGTGAAAACCAGCCAGTGACACAAGAACATTATATATCATTTTTTCTATTGTTGTATGTGTATCATCCGCAAAAATCAATAATTCTGCTTGTTGTTAATCAGATGAAGATTGTTTACAAATGTAAGCAACAATAGCCGATCTAAGAGCGATACTTGGGGAGCATTATATGTAATTTCTTTCCAGCTAGAGGAATCCTCCCTGGTAAAATTTATTGAATTACTAAGTACAACTATCTGCATTGTTTTGGTTAGATGTTAACTAATCCAGTGGCTAACTGTACCATGAAATCCATAAAACCTCAGTTTATCTAGGAGGATATTGTGGTTGAGACAGTGAAATGCCTTAGCTGGGTTACAGAAAACACCAACCAGAGCTATTTTGTTATTTAATGCTTGTAAAGTTTGATGGGTAAACGTGTAAATGGCATTATCATTAGAGAAACCCTTCTGAAACGCAAGCTATTATTTACTCTGGATATTGTTGTTGCTCAGGTGGTATTTTATTCTACAAATACATCATCTTCTCAAAAAATTTTGAAAATGATGTCAACAGTGAAACAGCATTTACATCTCTCCTGTATCTTTCTCATAGAAGGGTTTAACAATGGTTAAATGGAAACAATGGAAACAATGGAAAAAAGGCTTGAGTAAGTGATGCATTACATATTTTCGAAAAGAAAGGACTCGAGTAATATTATGTGTGAACTGTTGTTATTAGCCGGCCGAAGTGGCCGAGCGGTTAAAGGCGCTCCAGTCTGGAACCGCACGACCGCTACGGTCGCATGTTCGAATCCTGCTTAGGGCATGGATGTTTGTGAAGTCCTTAGGTTAGTTAGGTTTAAGTAGTTCTAAGTTCCAGGGGACTTATGACCACAGCAGTTGAGTCCCATAGTGCTCAGAGCCATTTTTTTGTTGTTATTAGCTGGCATGAACAGGGTTTTAGGCGGACACAAACTGCTGTATGTGAAGCGAGCTCTTTAATATTAACAGACTTTGTTAATGTCTTTGTGTGAAGCTTGGTGTACAGAGATACTCGATGAAACTAAGTTTCAAATAATGTACATACTTGTTCGGAAATTGTACTTTTAGCTTCACCCTCAATTGCGTGTACTTCATACACAAATCCAGTTCAGTCGCGTGTAAGCTGCTAAATGCTGATGTTTAACTGGAGGATAGGAGGCTCTCAGTGGAGTCGCTTGGAAGGAATGATTTATATATATGTCTTGCTGTCCGAGCCTTAAATTACGTTTTGTTTCATTAGAATATAGACTAATTTGAATTAATGACGAAACTAAACGATGTGAAAACGAAATATGAAAAGCTGTGCAAAGCAGAATCCGCGTCATATCAGGTAAACGATTGTGCGAAACACATTAACCACATGAAGCCTTAGTATCCAACAGGAAGTACGACAGTTTGAAGCACTTTGTTCGATATTCGACGAAAGAGTGTAGTGGTTAATATGTGCTCTTCGTAAGATACAGCAATTATTCAGTCGCTTAATGGAATAGGAGATCAGAAAATATGAAGTAATTAAAGAGGCTGCTGCGGGAAGGAGAGTGAGCTGTCTGAGACTGGGCCAGTGATAGAGTGGCGATTCTGTCCACCCTGATGTTCCAGCAGGCTGGCAGTGGGGCGGGGTGGATCCCTATGGAGAATGTTTGGGGCGGTACTTCCAGTTTCGGCATTCAACTGATAACCAAGCGAAACCATCCGAAATCCTAGTCGGAACCGAGGTAATGGACCTATTTTAATTTATATCGTGGACTACGATATTAATTGTCATACACAATAAT
Source organism: Schistocerca cancellata (assembly GCF_023864275.1). Lineage (NCBI taxonomy): Eukaryota > Metazoa > Arthropoda > Insecta > Orthoptera > Acrididae > Schistocerca > Schistocerca cancellata. The sequence continues at coordinate 178,925,270 of NC_064628.1, read as the reverse complement.
TTAAATTCAATGTTTAGGTTCGTGGTACGTATGTTGCATGTAAGGGTGTGTCCGTGTAATTGTGTTGACATAGGTAAAATTGAGATATAACGTACAAAGGAGTACAAAAGTCAATAGCCGCCTATAAGTAAACAGTCAAAAACCACCTACAACTAATAATAGGAAACATAATTTGCAATATAGATACAATTCAGTCCATTAAAAGGCTTACAAATTAGGAAAACAAGTTGGAAAACTAATTTATGCTTAGTTCAGAACATGACTAGGGCATCTCCATTTAGATGACGAAGTATGTTTTGTTTCTTATGCTGCTTCTTTAATAACATAAATCAAATTAATCACGGTAAGTTAAACAGGTCGGCTTGGATACTCAGCTGATTTCCCCGTATCCTTTCATCAGGTTACAGTACTTTAGATTGGAGTGTTGCATGAATTTTACTGGAAGCGCAGATGCATCTGAAATAAGTTCTGGTATATGGTAAGCTGTTTTCCTAAATTTTCAGTGCGTTGATGCATCACATTTTGCCAGCACATGTGCATACATTGCAAGCGGTTTCGTGCCGCCACTTGTGTCCGGAGACTACGGCGGGAAGCTGAGCCTGCGGCATCACATCAAAGGGAAGCTTACAGCGAGGGAGAACTGCTTCAAGTCAGATTTATCTCTGTGGAGTGGCTCCTGTTAGAATCGCAAATGAATACGGTAAATGGAGACCAGCCATCGGGCTTTCCATTACCCAGCACAAAGAAAAGTTTCACGCCAAGTTAATTAAAAGAGAATGAGTAAGTAGTTGAATTTAGACTTGAAAAACACCGGACGTAGGCGAGATGATCGTCATATCTCCTATCGTTCCGGGATTGTGGGCGCTAGAGAGATTGGGAGGTACTTCAAAACCACTCACAACGTAATTATATGAGTGGGAGGCTGAATGTTACCGATTCCTACATATCTGTTTCATTGCGGCTTTCATTACTTCATTTTCTTGTGTTGTACGTCCCACGCGATTTAGAAATGATATTAGCAAACCGTCTCTAATAGACGCCTATGAGAGAATATGCACATGTATAAGATACAATAAATGATAGCTGGCAGCATCTACTGAAAGCTTTTGACGCCTTCCTGTCATAGGAAAGGATGAAAAAAATGGGGTTTTATGCTGATTCATCGATACGTCATTTGAATTTCATGTCACAAAAAATGTAGATTAAAAATTACCTTAGCTACCTAAGGCCGTTACGTTTTCGATCACTTTGTCAGTCACCGATTTACATGTTCAGATATCTTGGCTGAACTCTCGTATGTGGATTGTGACGATTCACATCCAGTGACACGTAGCAAAAACTGTATGTAAAGAACTGCAAGCGAAATCAGTTTCTATTAAACCACAGAGAAAAACAAGACTTTCGAAAGTGTAATCAATACATACCAATTTGAAGATGGAATGTCTTAGCCCAAACCGACACACAAGAACCTTAAACGTAGCACTCAGGTTACTGAGATGTCAAATCTAGAACAATAGCTCTACTGGAAATTCTAGAAATACTAAAACTGTGCAATAAAAATTATGGAATATTTTTATGAAACATATATTCATGATTCTTGATCTCTTTTTAAATCGTGTAATGCGACCAGGTTCTTAACTCTTGAACGGCGGAAGGTGTCAAAATGAACCGTGCCATACGTTTTCCGTTCAAAGTCATATCCAATGTATTTACTTCGTTAATGAAATTATATGACTTTTCTAATTTTTTCTCCTTTCTCTGACGATGTTTTGGTATTTAGAAAATATTTTAATTTTCTTCGCCATTTCATTCAGTCTACCTAGAACGGCGAAAAGCGTCAATTTGACCCCACTGTCATTTCTCTTCTGAATGTAAGTAAATTATTCAACAATACAGTGGCAACAGTGAGCACTGACGCAGAGCAATTGCTCCTCATTGTTGCAACTTGGCACGTGTACATTCTAGGGCGTCACAGCTTGTTTTGTAACTCAGGTCGTCTTTGTTCGTGAAGCACGTGTTCGAACATGTATCGCCAGCGTGAACTTTCTGATGAAGAAGTCACATCTCTTAGAGAATTCCGAAGTTGAATCGGAAAATGACTTCACTGATGAAGACGATGGTTATGTACCTGTCACAAGTGAAGATGTAGACATTGTTAACGAGGGGCGATTAGTGGAATAGAATTCAGATGCAGATATATGTCAGTCATCATCTCTTTCACCACAGCAGGTACAGTTGGAAGTATCTACAAAGATGATTGCAAGGGGTGGAACCGCGTGGGAGATTGGAAATTATTCATCTTCTGGAAGGCGGTCAGCTGTGAATGTTCTGAAGGAGAGAGGTGGTCCCACTGCTTATGCCTGCCAGCGAGTAGACTGCTCTGTCATCAGTGCCTTCCGTCTTATTTTTGACGAAGCAATGCTACATCTCATGAAGAAATACACAGAATCAAATGTTCGAAAAGTACTAAAAAACCATGACTGCTCTGTGTCACTTGAGGAACTGGCGAAACTGATAGCCATCATGTATGTTCGCGGTGTACTGTGCACAAACGTATGTCTGTGGATGATCTCTGGTCGCACTCTTGGGGGCCTGCTTTTATCGAGGACATTATGCCAAGGGACAGATTTCAGGAGCTTCTCAGATTTCTCCGTTTTTATGAAAAATCAGTGCAGGCTGAACGCCTGGCAGCCCTAAAATTCACTCTTGTGCCTGAAATTTGGGGAAAGTTTATTGAAAAAATTTTCGCGATTACCGCCCTGGAGAAAATATAACCATTGACGAGCAACTGTTACCAAGCAGAACAAGATGCAAGTTCACTCATCCATATCTAACAAACCAGACAAATATGGTCTCAAATTCTGGCTGGCTGTTGATGTAACGACAAAGTATATATGTGATGCTTTCCCATACCTCGGCAAAGAGGACACGCAGAGAGAGAAACAACCACTTGGAGAGTACGTCGTTCTGCGTTTCATCGAATCATTTGTAAATCAAGGAAGAAATGTGACCACAGACAACTTCTTTACGTCTCTTCAACTTGCTAAGAAACTTAAGGAAAAGAAAACTTCATTAGTTGGTAGAATGAACAAGATCCACCATGAACTCGCCAATGAAGTAAGGGAGCCGAATGCTGAAATACACTCCACCACAATACTGCACAATAGTGGCAACACAGACTGCGCCTTGACTGTATGTCTAGGAAATAAAAATAAAAAGTCATTCTCCTGAGTACGCTGCACGCTGAAGTACAGTAGAAATAAGCAAGGGAGGAATGAAGAAACCTGGAACCGTAAAGTTCTGCAGTGCAACGAAGTACGGGTGGACGTGGTTGATCAAATGACCCGTAAATATACTACGAAGGTTGCGTGTAAGAACGGCCAATGCATGTATTCTACAACATGATGTACATGGCGGCAATAAATGCTTGGGTCATCTATAACGTAGAAACAAACAAGAAAATGGAAATGAAGAAGTTCATACTTCAACTGGCAAATGAACTCAAGGAAACAAAAGAGCAAGAACATCAGGCAAAGAGAGGATATGGGACTGAAATCATTCAGAAAGCGGAGGAAGTGCCAAATCAGCGTCTGCAAAGGCAATAAGACCAGCGAAAACTGTGCATAGTGCCACAAAGCCATGTGCAGAAAATGTGCGCGTAAAACAGTAATCACCTGAGCTATGTGCGTCTAGCAGCTTCAAATTACTTGAGTGAATGGTAATATAGAGCTGTTTATAATACGTATGTGAGAGTAAAATGGACCAAATATACTAAATGTGTCTAGAAGGTTGTATGAATAGTTACTAAATTAAAATCTATAGGTAAGAAACTTGTTAGCAATAGCGACAATAAATTGGTATAACACATTTTTGTTAACATAAATAATAATTGTTATTTATAATTGTAAATAATTGTTGTGATTACTAGAAATAACGAGTGGATTAACAAACACTTAGAAAAGTACTTGTTTAAGTGAAATATGAAAATACTTTATGTTGGGTCAAAATGACCCCTTCCCGCCGTTTTAGGAATGTCAGAAACTCCGCCCATCTAGTGTTAAAAGGGAATTTTACAGCTCATTCGACATAGGTTTATAATGCTAGAGAGTGCATAATTTCTTGACGTGGCACCGCGAGACCTCTACGGTCGCAGGTTCGAATCCTGCCTCGGGCATGCATGTGTGTGATGTCCTTAGGTTAGTTAGGTTTAACTAGGTCTAAGTTCTAGGGGACTAATGACCTCAGCAGTTGAGTCCCATAGTGCTCAGAGCCATTTGAACCATTTGAACCTTGACGTGGCACCAGTTAAGTTGTATTCATTTCTGGATGTTCTATTAGTCATTAGAAGCTACATTCAGAATTCGTCCCAGCCGACGGTCGTGTGAGTGTTTGAGTCTAATCAGCTATGTGTTTAGCTCGTACGAAAATACACATGAAATTACAGTTGAAGCTATTACAAGGATTCCAGAAACATTTTTTACAAACATCCTGTAGGATATTTTAACGACATTATCATGTCTGGCCACAACTATAGTCACTCGTTTCACGTTGATAGATCTAAATTTCTGCTTCTGCAAGTATGAGTATGTCAAAATTACCTTTGCTGTTCTCGACATTAAATAATGTGGTGTAACTGAAGTAACGTATTGGGACTGTTGAAAGTGACAATCATATAGTATTGAGGTTAGAGTTACTATGGTTGGGTATGGAGAAAACAAGAAAGCAAGAGTAGAACTGAAACGTGGACTGCTGTTTTTGAATAACGCTGAGGGTGCCGCTTTCACAAATGGTTCTTAGTTAACAGGCTCCCTGCGTACTCCCAGTGTGGATACAACTGTGGCGATACTTCATATTTAAACTAAAACATAAGCATCAGTGTGGAGATGAGGAAAAGGATTGCGCGGTAACTTTTAGCATCTCTGTCTTCCACTGGGAATTCGGCTGGGCGGGTCTTATCCCGAGTAAGAATGCGGTTAATGCACGGTCACGACTTAATTCAATCTAAATAAATGAGCACCGTAAACTGAAATAGTCAGATTATTTACAAGTATTTTCAGACAGCTTCCAGAAAGAAGGATATAACGAAAAATTAAAGGTATCGCCATATCTTTCGAAACAGTGTGCTGTTCCAGCAGCATTTGCTTTGAAAGATTTGATTGCGTGTTAGAAACTTAGCGCTCAATAAAAGAGAAGTCACTAGTTAAGTGTCTTGATATGCTTATACAACTTTTGATTACATTGCTTATAATCAGAGTTTAAAATGTACCATGGGTTCCCCAACCGTAAGTAAATTTGCGGCACGTTTCCCAGAAATTTGGTCAGTTAAGGTGCCACCCACATTATCTATACCTTAGATGCGTTGCATACCTGTCGAGCGTTACTTCTTTCGATCGCTTTGATTACGTATGCGACCAGCGTCTTTCCCCTAGATACCAGTAACGTTGAACCGTTTAGAAAATCTAGAAACTGACATCATTTTTGATATTTATTACTTACGAAACAGTGGTGCTGCAAGTGATCCAGAGGTTGCCCGATAACCGCCGTTCCCCCTCAACGTCCATTCACCCCATTGACGCTTAGCACATCTTTACAGGCGTTTTTAACAATCTTGTAACTTGTGAAATGAGTCATTATGGGAAATGACGCCGAAATCCCGTCTTCTGTAGGATAAAATTATTCTTCCCTGTGCCTCACGGTCGTAGCTGAAGCATGTACGGAGATTACGGTTACTGAGTGGTGATGGCGGTTATCGGTTCCGAGGCCAAATTCCTATAACCGTAATTTGTCTGCCTAGCTATTCGCCATTTTAGTACCATCCTGAAGCTAGGTAGGTGCAGGTTATGAACTGCTAAGGACATGGCGAGCGTGACCCCCGCCCCCTGGCCCCGAGTAATTTGTTACCTACATATAGTTGCTGAACAGTTCAAAGAAAACGAGAGTCTCATTTCAAGTAGGTACCCCACTCATTCAATTATAGTCGGTGGTGACGTCAGTCTATCCTCGATATGCTGGAAAAATTATTAGAGCCGGCGGCAGGCATAAAACGTCTCACGAAATTGTACTGAATGCTATCTCAGAGAATTATTTTGACCAATTAGTTCATCAGACCACTCGAATCGTAAAAGGTTGCGAAAGCCTACTTGAGCTCTTAGCAACAAATAATCCTCGACAAATAGTGAATATCGTGAAGAATATAGGGATTAGCGACCACAAGGCAGTTGCTGCTAGGCTAAATACCGTAACACCTATAACCATCAAAAAGAAACGCCAAGTATAGTCACTTAAAAAATTGATAAAAACGCTCTTAACGCCTTATATATATACCACATAAATTAATAAGTGATGGTACTGATCCTCCACATTACACAGAACGGGTCAGATCGCTGTTGCGGAAGCAAAATCACTGAGACTGGCAAAGTTTTCCCGAAGTTGGAAATATAGCGCGTACTTAAGTGCGAGATGCTTTTAATAATTTCCACAACGAAATTCTGTCTCGAAATCTGGCAGAAAACCAAAAGAGATTCTGGCTATACCAAAAGCACACGAGTGGCAAGACGCACTCAATACCTTCACTGCGCGATAACATCGGTGAAGTCACTAATGACAGTGCCACTAAAGCAGAGTTATTAAACACGGTTTTACGAAATCCCTTGACCAACGAAGACGAAGTAAATATTCCTGAATTCCAATCAAGAACAACTGCCAAGATAAGAAACATAGAAGTAGATATCCCCGGTGTAACAAAGCAACTTAAATCACTTAATGAAGCCAAGGCCTCCGGTCCAGATTGTATAACAGTCAGGTTCCTCTCAGAGTATGCTGATACAATAGCTCCACATTTAGCAATTATATACAACCCCTCGCTCACAGAAAGATCCGTACCTAATGACTGGAAATCTGCTCAAGTCACACCAATACCCAAAAAGGGAAGTAGGAGTAATCCGTTGAATTACGGGCCTATATCACTAACGTCGATTTGCAGTTCGGTTTTGGAACATATACTGTGTTCGAACATTAAGAAGTACGTCGAAGAAAACGATTTATTGACACAGTGCCAGCACGGATTCAGAAATATATCGTTCTTGCGAAACACAACTAGCTTTATATACTCATCAAGTAATGAGTTCTATCGACAGGGGATGTCAAATTGATTCCATATTTTTAGATTTTCAGAAGGCTTTTGACAACGTTCCTCACAAGCGACTTCTAACCAAACTGCGTGCCTATGGAAATCGTCTCAGTTGTGCGACTGGTTTCGTGATTTCCTGTCAGAAATGTCACAGTTCGAAGTAATAGACGGAAAGTCATCGAGTAAAACAGAAGTGATATCCGGCTTTCCCCAAGGAAGTGTGATAGGCCCTCTATTGTTGCTGATCTATATTAACGACATAGGAGACATTCTCAGTAGCCGTCTTAGACTGTTTGCAGACGATTCTGCCATTTACCGTCTTGTAAAGTCATCAGATGACCAAACGTAATTGCAAAATGATTTAGATAAGATTTCTGTATGGTGTGAAAAGTGGCAATTGACCCTGAATAAAGAAAAGTGGGAAGTTATTCACATGAGTACTAAAAGAAATCCGCTAAATTACGATTAAGCGATAAGTCACACAAATCTGAAGGCTGTAAATTCAACTAAATACTTAGGGGTTACAATTAAAAATAACCTAAACTGGAACGATAACATAGATAATGTTTTGGGTAGAGAAAACCAAAGACTGCGATTCATTGGCAGAACACTTAAAAGGTGCAACAGATCTGCTAAAGAGACTGCTTACACCACGCTTGTCCGCCCTATCTTGGAGTACTGCTGTGTGGTGTGGGATCCGCATCTCGTAGGACTGACGGATGACATCGAAAAAGAACAAAGAAGGGCAGCTTGTTTTGTATTATCGCGAAATAGGAGAGATAGTGCAACAGTCATGATACGTGAATTGGAGTGGCAATTACTGAAACAAGGCGTTTTTCGTTGCTACGGGATCTTCTCATGAAATTTCAATCACCAGTTTTCTCCTCCGATTGCGAAAACATTCTGTTGACACCCACATACATAGGGAGAAATGATCGTCACGATAAAATAAGAGAAATCACGGCTCGCAAGGAAGAATTGAAGTGCTCGTTTTTCTCTTGCGCCGTTCGAGAGTGGAACGGTACAGTGTCACCTTGAAGGTCGTTCATTGAACCCTTTGCCAGGCACTTTATTGTGAATAGCAGAGTAATCACGTAGATCATGTAGACTTAACTCTTCACGCTATGCGCTTTGTAAGAATTATAATAATAAGCTTCTCTGCGATGTTCAACGTCTTTATTGCAGCAACTGCCCCTAGAATTCGGTGAATATCTTCGTGACACTCTTTGGTGACCACACGAACCCGTAAAGAAACACGCAGCTCTTCTTTGCATCTGTCTTCTCTATTAATCCTGTGTGGTACGTCCCAGACTGGCGATCAATGCTCCAAAATTCGTTGAATTAGAATTTTTAATCTACCTCCCTCGTGGGTGTACTAGATTCATTTAAATGAACCAAAGCAAATCTGTGTGGCATCATCCGCAGCGACATCTAGTTTAATTTGTTCATTCATCCATAAGTCGCTCTAGACGCATACTTTAGGTGCCTTACGTTTGTCATTGAATCCATAGACTGATTGCCCACAGATTGAGCGGTGCATGTACTTCTTCCACACTCTCTCAAATGTCTCTGGTGTCTGCTGTACCAGGAGACAGACAACTTAGACCCTAGAAAGCAGGTCTTCATCCCTTTCTACGGAGGGTTTCACGCACCAGACTCTTGACGTAGCCCCGTAGCAGAAAGTCCAGTGTTGTGAGATCCGGCGATCGCGCTTGTCGTGGGACTGGACCTCCCCTACCAATCCAACGACGATGGTATGTGTCTTTCAGATGCTCGCGGACATTAACATTGAAGTGGGCTGGTGAACCGTCGTGTTGAAACCACTTCGTTTCGTTGACACAAGGGGTAAAGTCTTCAACAACTGTGGCAGCACATTTTGCTGGATACATGCATTCAGACGGCTGGTTGTAGCTTTGAATCATCACTGCGAGCTTCGTTGTTAAGCGGTGTACGCTGCGTATGTCCTCAACACAATAAATATGCATTTGCGACCATTGGTTCCCTATTTCAATATAATCGGCTGTGGACCCACCATCACCTGTTTCAGTTTGACCCAAAAAGTTTGAGACATCTCGTAAATCTCGCAAAATTAAAGGAATACGATATCGTCCACGATGCTCTATTTACTGTATTATGGGTCTTGTGAAAAGAAGAGTGAGGTATGTTGTCACGACCGCTGCTTTCGGAATGAACGATTTCTTGAGGCGAGGTTTGCCATAACGCCTGAGCATAAATTGTGCTCTTTGGCATGAGATCATTTTGACAATGCCTGATATACAATGCCTAAGAAAAAATGAAGCACTTTATTTAGAAGGGTGGAAGGAAAAGAAATAAAACTGCATGGATTGGGAGTGAATGTGATGTCCTATTAGTGATTAAAATTCGAATTAAATTTACAAAGAATTTGGCAGTATTAGCTCGTTAATCAGTTCACCGTTGTGCCCCATCAGGCTTGGTTGCGTACACTGATTCGGTTGGGAAGCATGTCGTAAAGCCGATGTATCATCTCCTGAGCCAAACTGGCTCACAACTGTGGTAACTGATCTTCTTAATATTGGCACTGAGACAAAATTGGCGTCCCAGCTAGTCCCGCACATGTTCCAATGGGGACAGGTACGGGGACCTCGCTGGCGACGGTATCACCTCAAAACTGAGTAGACTTTTCTACTGTCGCAAGAAAGGTAAAACATGAAGAAACAGAATGGCAGTGGCGTACCGTTGTGCCGCCAGAGTTCCCTGCATCACTATCAGCCCTGTCATGAAGTCATATTCGAACGCTCCCCAACACGATGGCGCCAGGAGTGACACCGCTCGCTCTCTCTTCAAAACAGTGGCAGAATGGGACCTCTGTCCACGTCACCGCCATACTTGCCGACGATGGTGTCCGGGACAGCGCAGAATCGAGATTATCAGTGTCCTAAGGCAGCCTTTTGTGTTGTGCTTTTAACAGCAGCTCATGCATGGGCCGGTAATTGCCTTGTTCGGCTCCTACTAGTCTCCGACGAATGGTGCGGGGCTACAGAGTATTACAGGGACAGGACGACCACGCTTGACATGACTTTTCATATAGTCTAACAACGGACCTCAGTCGCATCCGAACGCCCGACAGATCTGGATATTGCAGGATTCAACCTATCGGCCAAACAGAGACCCACATATCCGCCGACGGTATGTACATGTACTCAGATACAGCTTCTTCTGGGTGCTTCACTCCTTTCGTCAGTCAGTGCAGATCTGTCATTACGTGCCAGTGTTTAACAGACTTTCTTTAACATGAGACAAATCTACATCTTATAAAAATGCTTGCGTCGTTTCTTTTCTCCAGCGACCAGTGATACGGAAATTCTAGAAGGGAGTTAGATCATTTACAACGTGTTTGTAATGGTGTTACGGGATAGGTTGCCCTGATAAATAACTGATAAGAAAAAAATTCGATACGCAGTCCCGTTTCCGAGTTAATTAGTATTGTAGTTAGCAAACAGGCAGTTGTGCGTGCAAATTCAAGTGGCCCGCTAGATACACTTAGTGTCTCTTGTTCTCATAGTGTAGATAACAACTCACGACATTGCGCAATATTTGGCTCGGTTTCGATCCTTACTACCGCCCCATGTCGGTTTTTGTATCGCCATCTTGTTCGGTTTCTGGAAACCAAATGGAGAACACGTAAGGCGACACCATCTCTGGCGGGATGCTTGAATTTGCGCACACAACGTCCTGACTGGCTAACTTCAATGCTAACTAACTCGGAAACGGCTCCAAGCATCGAATTTTTTTCTAAACACTAATTTCTCAGCACAACCTACCCTGAAGAACACTTACGAGCTTTTCGGACTGTTTCTAGTCACCTGTCTAAACTATTCGCAGTCATGCACAGTTATCATTCGTCTGTTGAGCAACTTCAGAATTTTGTAAATGATGTCTGCTATTTCAGCTATGATGCCATGACAGACGAGTGGAATTCTAGTTCCATCTTCTACACTGTACTATATACAGGCCCAGTATTTAATACTTCAGTCGTCTCTCTGGTGTCATCCGTTGTACTGCCACTGCGATCAGTGAGCTAGGCATGAGTGCCAGTGATCCGTTAAAAGGACATTAAAACGTCTTATAGGATTCTTGAACATATTACTAAGTAAAATACGGTTTTGAAACTAATTAGTTCGTCTACAAAGCTTTGAGTTTGTTTCAATCATTGTATGAAGCCCACTTTGCTTTCGTTGTAGTTTTTTAACACGGCTGTTTGAATCATGGAGGGTCTTTATCATTCTTCACAACCTTACACGGATCATATGTTTGCAAGGCGTAATTGTCCGATATTCCCTGCTTTTGACATTAATCTTCCTATTTCCCAGCACCAAATATAAATTGTGTTGGCATGTGTTACCATAATTGCTAAGGAAAACTAATTTATTACCTCTCTTATTTTTCAATTAACTCTCATTGTGACTGAGGTTATAAAAAACTTATGGTTAGTAATTAACAATAAGTTAACTGATTCAGAAACGTTGAGAATCTTTGTTCTAAGCGGTTGCTCTGATGATTCAGTTCTGAAACTAGTATTTTCCAATAATGGCTGCAGTGTAATATTACACTAATCCCTCTGTTAGTTGCATGTTCTACTCCCGACATTCTCTCAGTATCTTCTATTGAATGGCAAATTGTCTTAAGCGGTTCCTGAAGTGTACCGCCACTATTGGTACTTCAAGCAGATGACTAGTACGAGGAATAATAATGAACCTTGTACTTCTATATACATACGAAAACTGTAATAACCTACCTAGGACATGGCAGTACGTTACCGTCATTGGCTTCCAAGCTGTCATTGCTATAAACATTCCATTTAAAGATTTTACAGCTAGTCGCATGCGTTTTCAGCCTGCTTTCTGTTCCTAGTATTACTTGTTCATTAACAAATAACTGGTAATCACGCCTCCACAAAATGATACCTGGGGAGTTCGAAAGTGTCACATGAGATTAAAAACACAAACATAATTGGCATTTGATCTAACATGTAAATATAGCGAAATTATTTGTTCAAGAAAAGAACAAATTTGAAGTATGCGATTATTAGACCATATTAATTAAATTAATTTTTTCTGTATTATTCTCAGTTTTTTATTTATATAGTATACAAATTAATGCATACTGCTATAGTACTTGTGTTATATAATTATCAGATTTTGTCGAGATAAATTGGATTTGGGTAATTTCAGTTCATTTAGTAAATCCGCTTTCATTTTCCCTATTCGTGCATGGGGTTCAGTCTGAAAGCCAATAATTCATGCCCTCTGGCTATTGATACTTCCTTTTCATTCGGATGACATTATAGATGCTCTTACGGTTCACTGAGCAAAACTAATTTACATACTTGGTAGAAGTGTATTTCTCCAAAATCTCCTCTACAACATTATCAAAAGTGATGTTTTAGGCAGTGAAAAGTAGAACTTGCTAATATAACTCACATATTCATTGCTACGCATTACTATTGTAATTTATCAGTGCTCTGAATATTATAATTTGATCTTTTCTTTCTCAGTGTGAGCAGAGATATTTTCACGAGAAAGGTGAGCGTTTCTTTTTACATTAAGTATGGTTTATCCTTTTCTAATCGCTTCATAAAGCTTGAGAGAAGGTACTGTAACAGAAAAAACAAAGGAAACAAGAGAAATTTTTAAATGGCAATGCTTTTATTTACCCCGTCACAGCTCTTTCAGAACTCCATGTCCACTTCCACTTTTTCTTGCCTGTTGTTTTCTGTAATTTGGTTAACAAGAGTCTGAAAAATCTCGTCTTCTTCTCTTGCTCCGTTTTCATTAACGTTGCTCTTTTCTAGTTTTTTTACCAGAGACACCAGAAGAACTGTTTTAAGGAAAATTTCTTGTAGTACGTTCCTGACTGCCTCTGTTTATAATCTTTCCGTTTGTGGCTGTCTATTAAATCCGCTAGTGGACAGCTCCGATGGCAGTGTTGTTGATCGTATCATGACGGCGGCGATCCTATATTAATGTCGCAAACATATTAATTTTCTTTATTTCTAAGTTGACAGACCTCCAGTTTTTATTAAGTCTAATATGTCCTTCACAGTTTTTCTAAATATCTCTGCTAAACGCACTTTATAATTCTTACTGAGCTGTCGCTCCGAGGATCACTAAGATGTTATACTGCGCTGCGATATAGTTTGTATTCTTATATTTTCAGTTGTCTCCTCAGAGTCTTAAATTAGAAACGGTTGCTTAACACATATTAAATCACCATTAGTCTGGGAATTGTGGAATCGGAATCTACACTCCTGGGAATTGAAATAAGAACACCGTGAATTCATTGTCCCAGGAAGGGGAAACTTTATTGACACATTCCTGGGGTCAGATACATCACATGATCACACTGACAGAACCACAGGCACATAGACACAGGCAACAGAGCATGCACAATGTCGGCACTAGTACAGTGTATATCCACCTTTCGCAGCAATGCAGGCTGCTATTCTCCCATGGAGACGATCGTAGAGATGCTGGATGTAGTCCTGTGGAACGGCTTGCCATGCCATTTCCACCTGGCGCCTCAGTTGGACCAGCGTTCGTGCTGGACGTGCAGACCGCGTGAGACGACGCTTCATCCAGTCCTAAACATGCTCAATGGGGGACAGATCCGGAGATCTTGCTGGCCAGGGTAGTTGACTTACACCTTCTAGAGCACGTTGGGTGGCACGGGATACATGCGGACGTGCAATGTCCTGTTGGAACAGCAAGTTCCCTTGCCGGTCTAGGAATGGTAGAACGATGGGTTCGATGACGGTTTGGATGCACCGTGCACTATTCAGTGTCCCCTCGACGATCACCAGTGGTGTACGGCCAGTGTAGGAGATCGCTCCCCACACCATGATGCCGGGTGTTGGCCCTGTGTGCCTCGGTCGTATGCAGTCCTGATTGTAGCGCTCACCTGCACGGCGCCAAACACGCATACGACCATCATTGGCACCAAGGCAGAAGCGACTCTCATCGCTGAAGACGACACGTCTCCATTCGTCCCTCCATTCACGCCTGTCGCGACACCACTGGAGGCGGGCTGCACGATGTTGGGGCGTGAGCGGAAGACGGCCTAACGGTGTGCGGGACCGTAGCCCAGCTTCATGGAGACGGTTGCGAATGGTCCTCGCCGATACCCCAGGAGCAACAGTGTCCCTAATTTGCTGGGAAGTGGCGGTGCGGTCCCCTACGGCACTGCGTAGGATCCTACGGTCTTGGCGTGCATCCGTGCGTCGCTGCGGTCCGGTCCCAGGTCGACGGGCACGTGCACCTTCCGCCGACCACTGGCGCCAACATCGATGTACTGTGGAGACCTCACGCCCCACGTGTTGAGCAATTCGGCGGTACGTCCACCCGGCCTCCCGCATGCCCACTATACGCCCTCGCTGAAAGTCCGTCAACTGCACATACGGTTCACGTCCACGCTGTCGCGGCATGCTACCAGTGTTAAAGACTGCGATGGAGCTCCGTATGCCACGGCAAACTGACTGACACTGACGGCGGCGGTGCACAAATGCTGCGCAGCTAGCGCCATTCGACGGCCAACACCGCGGTTCCTGGGGTGTCCGCTGTGCCGTGCGTGTGATCATTGCTTGTACAGCCCTCTCGCAGTGTCCGGAGCAAGTATGGTGGGTCTGACACACCGGTGTCAATGTGTTCTTTTTTCCGTTTCCAGGAGTGTAGATATCTTCATTGGGAGACCTCCACCTATCGTGCAGTTAGAAACATTTTCTCGCCACTGTTAGGTTTCATCCTACTTCGTTCTCTCAGTCTTGTATTCTTTGGAAACAGCAGCATCTATACGTAGTACATAAACAAATAATATCCTTAAATAATCTTCCAGCAAATCATGGTCAGATGAACACAGTATTAGATCACCTCAAATTTGTGGACAGTGGTAGAGGAGCAATGTCTGCTCTACACATTGGTCTGTATTGTTTAAGGAGTTCATATATAGTAAGAAATTGCCCTCATCTCACTTGAACACGGGTGCAGGTGAAGAGATTTCTGACCTACTCCTTCGAACTGCAGTCAATTCCAACTTGTCGCCATCAACTTCCGGTTGAGCGTTCTTGATATTACTGGTGAAGTTCCTGAATACAGCAACCAGTGCCTGTGTGAAGTTTCAGCACCTGCTCGCTGCTTTGAACTTTGTTACCTTTCCGAAGCAGCAACGTAAGGCACAGCTTAAACCATATTGCTTGTAGGAGTATCCACAGACAGCAATGAGTTTTAAATGTGCAACGGAGTTGACTTCTTCTCGTAATTTAAGCAAGGTTCATAAAATTTCAATACGTTACGTGGAATGATTGACAAGGACTGTAATTCTTTAATTCAAATGTATTATAATTTAACTATTTTTTGTCAGCACCAATTATTAACACAATTATTTATGAGTTACGTCTCTGAAAATGTGTTAGATTATTGTGGTATTCAGAATACATTAAGTCTCTAGAATTTGCAGTAACAGTTATGTGACTTGATCTGATTCTATGTCTGTCAGTTCCAGAACTTAGAATACCGCAAAACTCAGGCTACAGGGAAAGAAACGTTGAACCTGTATCATGATGGCTTCTGATAACTAAGTCTAGGCTCGGATAGACGTGCATAGCGACGAACTCGTATAATATATCGTGACATTAAACATAACTTCTGGTGTTGTATGACTTCTATCTCTCTTTTAATTGTTAACATAGTGCCTTCTTGCGCAGTGTCATCGTTACTGACAGTGGGAGATCGTTTCTGGGACTGTAGGAAGAACAAATCCCACGCAGCAGATTAAGTAAATCTGTATATTTTAATTTGCCACGGCGATGATGATGACATCTTAAAGTGGTTGAGCAGACCTGAAAAGAAACTGTCAAGGTTCGTTGCAGTTGCAAGACTTATGTATCCTAGCACTAAGTGCACTTAATGAATAGTGCTTTGTTAAAGCTGATATATTATCAACAATTCGCCACAGCCAATTACAGGGTGGCACTTATTGAACTATATGAAATAAAATCGTCATAACTTGTCAACGTTTTGCGTTAGAACGTTCAAACTACACGTTTAGCTGCGGAGCATGAAGGGAGTTAGTATGCGCATGCACACGCACCTTGTTGTCGGCCACTTACACGTGAAAATGTCACGAATGGGTTCGTAAATAAGCAATATTTGGCGCATTTGAGAGAATCTGCATTTCACGATCGACAAGCCTTTTTACCCTCACTTGGTGACTGTATGATGTGCAATGTCCAGTCACAAAGTAATCAGTGAGATATTCCCTGACGGCACGGTGACTACCGAACGTTATGGGAAGGTTTTGGAAGATGATTTCATCCCCATTGTCCAAAGCGACCCTGATTTCTACAAGATCTAGTTCATTCAAGACGGAGCTCTTCTCCATCGAAGCAGGAGAGTGACGTCCCGGAGGAGCACATTGGGGACCGGATTCTGGCTCCGGGCTACCAACAGGTCACTGGCGTGGCTCTCCATTGGCCGCCATATTCTCCGGATGTGAACACATGTAAGTCCTTTTTGTGGGGCTATATTAAAGACAAGGTGTTCAGCAATAACCACAAAACCATTGCTGAGCTGAAAGCAGCTCTTCAGGAGGTCATCGACAGCATCGATGTTCCGACACTTCAACTGGTCATGCAGAATTTCGCTATTTGTCAACGCCACATCATCGCCAATGATGGCAGGAATATCGAACATGTCATAACCTAAATTCGAATATCAGTAGTGACGTTTGCATGTTGAATAAAGTGTGTGCACGCCGTAGTTTGTAACTAATTTACGTTCTTTTCATGTAGTTCAATAATCGTCACCCTGTAAATCCAAAAAGCCAGAGTGATCTGCCGCTGACTAACAGTAACTGCAGTATGTCTTCTGTTGCAAATAAATGAATTGAAAAGGTGCAGCTGTAAATATATAATGTTCTTAAGATGGTTTCTTTACAAAGACAGTCGTCTACCGAGTTTCATGGATCCTATTCGTTTGATGCGTTTGAGTTTCCTGTTACTGACATCGACAATAATGATCTTGTTTGGAAATGAACCTAATCTTTTTTCCTCTAACTTTACTGAAATATCAAGTTATTTCCCATGTGGTGTAGGAAGTTAACTGTGTCATGTAAATGTATTTGGAAACGTTGCTTTTCGGTAAACACACACACACACACACACACACACACACACACACACACACACACATACATACAGAGAGAGAGAGAGAGAGAGGCGTTGAATCTGTGAGAGGTGAGACGCCAGCGAAGACCTGTCATGCTCGATTATCCGTGTAGCAGGATTCCGGGCAAGAGGCACGAAACTTGTATGTGACCGAGTAGAGTCATGTGAAGCCGGCCGCTAGCCGCTCGGTTCTCTCTTCAGAGGGTGAGTCGTAACCGGTCAGACATAGAGCTTTGAGCCACTGGTCGTATTAACACCCGTCAGCACTTGCCTATGGAATTGGAATTATTACATTCTTCCAGAAGCCTGAGGGTACTTCCCTTCTCTCATATATCTTATACATTACTTGGAAAAATTTTGTCATGGTTGGATGTATTCCCTTTCGCCAGCTTCTTGTGACGCAATGAAATATTTCCTCATCTTGTAAATTAAACTATGTACCTCGTGATATCCCATTAGGCCTCGTCTTTTTTACGTATGTGATCCCCTGCTGCCTTCATTACACCATCTCTCAAAGCTCGTCGTGCATCTTCTATTGTTTTCCTTTCCCACGTTTCAGTCCAACGTTGTCCATTTGCTACTCTTCGTTTGGCTATGAAAATTCAGACGGAAACCTAATGTGAATTATAGGGAGTTATGATTTCACTTCATTCAAAAAGGTGTCGAAATTACGTAGTGAAATAGCAGAAAAGCAGAAATATAATTTCCATCCCTAAAAATGACATTTGATTTCTAGCTCGACGATTCAAGTACTTGAGCGTATGTAATATTGATCAAAACCATGCCAATAATTCCACAATTAATGAATAACAATCAGCACATGTTGTCAGAGTGATTTAGGATGCAACACCTAGGGTTTCTTTTGAAGGCTGTATGCTCAAATGTTCAAATGGCTCTGAGCACTTTGGGACTTAACTGCTGGGGTCATCAGTCCCCTAGAACTTACAACTACTTAAACCTAACTAACCTAAGGATTTCACACACATCCATGCCCGAGGCAGGATTCGAACCTGCGATCGTAGCAGCAGCGCGGTTCCAGACTGTAGCGCTTAGAACCGCTCGGCCACTCCGGCCGGCGCTGTATGCTCAAGATGCACATTATGATACGTGCGTTCCGTATTCGCAAGGCTCATATCGTTGCCCAGAGATTGTACATCGCAGATATATCTCTGTCAGTGGGCCCTTTGGTACGGTGGGGTGTTAAGAGGGAGCGATCGGGGAGCTGTGTGGTGAGTCTCGAGAGGGAGCTGGAGGACAGGCGGCGTCCGCGGCGCCTCACTGCCGGCGGTACGACCTCGTTTGTGAAGCAGCATTGGGGCTTGGCGGAGAGTCGCGGGCACGGAGTGCACCCGGCCTGCAGTGCTGGCTTTGGAGCTGCCCGTTGCTGTCGGAACGCTATACAGGGGCAGCGGGCCGCATGGCGGAACTGGCTTTCGTCGGGGCAATGCGTGGCATGTCACCGAACTGCTTGTAGTATTGAGTCCGTGTGAGCTGCTCTCTGGCTACTACTCTTATCGGTGAAACGCTGCTAATGAACGTTACTGGTTGCGAAGTTTTTGTTCTGTTCTCGCCATTAGTGGTTACTGTCAAAGCTCCCGTACCCGCAGTATACTGTGTTATTTGAGTTGGCTTGGTTGTGCCTACGTTCTTACTCACTTCAGAGTGTCACTTTCTACGGAACTTCTTGTTTGCTAATTAATAATTTGCAATTGTAATTCTGGAACTTCTGCCCCTTAACTGAAGGCGATCTCAAAGATTTTGGTTCACTGTTTGAGGGTGGCTCAGTGCAACCTTGCTTTTGTGAGCATTGTTTAAAGTTTGAAAAAATTTTATCGTCTCATTAAAGGCGGCTCAGTTTAACATTACTACTTTGCAATTGCGAGCATTTGTTCAAAATGTGTAACTTTTAATTTCCCTGTGAAAGGAAGGTTCCGTGTAATATTACCATTGTGAATATTTCTTTACACTTGTGAAAAGTTATTTTAAGGATAAATTTTGCTCTTCTTGAATCCACCCTTTGGAGGTGGTTTACAGTAAATTTTCCCTAGAATGAACCTCTGTTTAAAGTTCTGAAAAAGTTTTAATCCATCCATTAAAGTTTGAATTATTCCGTTTTGAATGCATTGGCTTCAACTAAACTTTAACATTCTTCTTTATGCTCTTGTTAGTGGCTGTATTAAGGTTAAGCATAAGCCTCGATCACTTGGTTCACACTAGATTGTTGGTTAGCAGAATGAAAAGTATGATGTGACAATTACTGTTTGATGTGTTTAGATAAGCGAAAACTATTTATGTAATATTTCTGAAGTTATTCCGCGCGTTGTCTAGTGCCTAAGACCAGCGTAGTCACTATGTCATGCATTGTTGTTAAACTTGTGAGAAAATATCCTTCCCTCTAATCATTCAGCAAATAGTTAATTGACATCGGAATTTCGTTCTGTGGCAAGTTGAATCTTGTGAGATTGGTAGTGTAAATGTGCTATACATACCATATTTTGTTGAATCCTAAGTAAAGTTGTGGGTTTTTTATGTATGTAAATTTCCAAGCACATGAATTTTCTCAGTTCAATTACATTGAAAATTTTCTAATATTTTTAGATTTAAAGTCAAGTGATATTTTGCTTTAATTAAACCCTGTCTAAATATTTGTTCCGAGTTTCTGTTTACGATTGAGACTGCCGAGCTTGCCTGTAAAACAATATAGTACTTAATTGTTCAGTCCATGCTACCAGTGTATGCTGCTCGAAGAGTCTTGGCAAATAGAAAAAGAATACACTGAGGTGATAAAATTTGCGTAACACCTCCTAAGATCGTGTCGGACCTCCGTTTGCCTCGCTAGCGCAGCAACTCGACGTGACATGGACTCAGCGAGTCGCTGGAAGTCCCCTGCAGAAATATTGAACCATACTACCTCTGTAACCGTCCATATTTGCGGATGTCTTGCCCTTTCTGGATTTTGTACACGAACTGACCTCCTGATTTTCCCATAAATGTTTAATGGGTGGTCAAATCATTCACTCGAACTGTCCATGATGTTCTTCAAATCAGTAACGAATATTTGTGGTCCAGTGATATGGTGCACTTTATTAAAATTCGATTTTTGTTCAGGAACATGAATAACGTGAATGGCTGCAAATAGTTTCCGATCAGTCGAAAATAACCATTACCAGCCAATGATCCTTTCAGTTGTCCCAGAGGATCCAGTTCATTAGAAGTAAACAAAGACTGCACCATTACTGCTCGAAGTGTCTTGGCAAATAAGAGAAGAATACATGGAGCTGCCACCAGCTTGGTCCAGTAATATGGTGCACTGTCATTCATAAAAAATCGATTGTGGTTCAGGAACATGAATAACGTGAATGGCTGCAAATAGTTTCCAGTCAGTCGAACATAACCATTACCAGCCAATGATCCTTTCAGATGTCTCAGAGGATCCAGTTCATTAGAAGTAAACAAAGACTGCACCATTACTGCTCGAAGCGTCTTGGCAAATAAAAAAAAGAATACACCGAGCTGCCACCAGCTTGGATAGTGCCTTGTTGACAACTTGGGACTTGTGCTTCGTATGGTGTGCGCCACACTTGAACCCTACTATCAGCTCTTACCAACTGAAATCGGGACTCAATCGAACACGCCGCGGTTTTCCAGACGTCTAGGGTTCAATCGATAGGGTCACGAGCTATGGAGATGTCGTGCTGTCCGAAAAGTCACTTGTGTCGGTCGATTGCTGCCATAGCCTATTAACGCCAGATCTCGCCACCCTGTTCAAACAGATACGTTCGTCGTACGTCCCACATTGATTTCCGCGGTTATTTCACGCAGTGTTGCTTGTCTAATAGCGCTGATAACTCTACTAAAACGACGCTGCTCCCGGTCGTTAAGGGAAGGGCGTCGGTCACTGTGTTGTCTGAGGTGAGAGGTAACGCCTAGAATCTGGTACTTTCGGCACACTCTTCATACCCTAATGACTTACCAAATGGAATGTTCCATGCGGCTAGCCCCAACTAGCATTCCGCTTTCAAAGCCAATTAATTTCTGTCGTGCGGCCATAATCACATGGGAAACCGTATAACGTTGTTGCATTGATTTGATTTGAAAGCGGTACTGATAGACAATAAAAGCGGGTTAAAAGCTGTGAGCTGTCTGGGGAAGTTAATCTTGCATTACTGAGCAACTGTTTCACCAGGTATCCAGTTTAGCTTACCAAATTCCCAACCAGACTAACATGAATTATAATCTTTTAATAGGCATACGATAACCAGTGATATATATATATATATATATATATATACATATAAAAGAGGATTTAAATAAAAAGAAATAAATCAGTTTATATTTGGAAATTTATTTTAACATTGATCGTTAAAATTTCAGTATATTAAACGTGAGTCATAACTAAGCTGGTGCCTTATTTAGGACTGTGAAAATGTGGGTTTGTAATCTTACGGAACACATCAAATATGGAGCCAAGATTGGGAGACTGCATAGAACACTGCATTCATAAAATAACACACGAAGAACGTTGAAACATATGCAAGAGGAAATTAACCACAACCAACCGATTCAATTTTCACCCAAAGAAATTACGTTCGTAGCACAATCCTGTCTGTGAGGTAATTACCACACACTGGTATACTAAATTCATACTAACTCCCTGTGAAATCTTCCCAAAAAGAATAGCTGAGGGCTACTTTGATGATTACACCACATGCTTCACGTGGTCAACTTGGTTTACACAAAGCGTGTAACTCCACAATAATTTTGATAATTAAAATAAATTAGATCGAAAGGAATTTACAAAAGAAAAACCTCGAACTGGTTACTAACGTCTTACTATTAACCTGATAGGTCAAACAATTATATAAGCACGTGGTAGTGGTCTCACAAAGTACACCCCACGTGGGTTGAACATAAAGAAAAGTTGCTATATTGAAAAATATTGTCAAAACGAGATGTTATAATCTCACGCACACTCGAATTTAAGATTGATGATCTTAGTTAGAGTTACTGATCAACACGTGGTTCCACTTTACTCACAAAGTAGTAACAAAGCAACTACCGGAAGATATTCTGAACTTCACACGCGAATTACACTGCGTTGCAATTTAAGATAACATTAGATATTTTAGAGCTAAACCTGAAATAAAGGTGATTAAATTTTCAGTTAGGCTGAACTTAAGAAATCCATTGTCCTACGGACTTAGCAGACACGTGCGTAGCAGGAGATCTTACCACTTCAGACGCTCGCCACAGACAGACTGACCTGGTCTGTTTCTGAGGGTGGCTCACAAATACAAACGGAAGTGGCCAGAGGGGCAGCTTCCTATACCAACATGACAAGAGACGGACAGGACCATACTAAGGATAGAAACCTCTTTGCTTTTAGGAAGCGTAGCTACCTGTTCCGACGTTGGTCCTACTGTTCTCTAGCAGACAGGCTTGTCTGCTACCCTCAAGCATGCAACTAGAAATACATTTGCTCATTCATTCTCTCACACAGAAGGGAAGGGGGATGACAGTATCTTATCATATACAGTATATAAAAGAAAGCGGATGAAGGTTCCGTATGAGACTGTGTGACTTGAATTACATATAAACTGTGTTTTAAAGTGTAGTAGTGTGACAGATCGTTCTTGTTTGTGTGTAAAAGTAACACGTTCCACTACTCAGTCTCCTCCCAGATAGTCAGAAACGCCAAAGTAAATTTAGACGAGGAATTTATGCCGTAAATGACAACAGATTTAAGAAATCAAACATGAAAGGAATCCAACAGAGACTTTTCAACCGTTTCACATGAATCACTGAGTGCAAATGACAGCTCCCCCAATGCACTGCATTTTTATACCGCGAAATTACCACCATCTGTGTACTTGTACGAGGTCTGTCTAAAAAGTATCCGACCTTTGCTTTTCCCGCGCAAAATAGAGACGACAGCGCGGCGCCACTGTACGCAGTAAAGGAAGAGACCTTTATGTGCATGCGTGAATTTTGTCCACGCCTTCCAGCACGTCAGTCGCTGCCTGTCGGTCGCTGAGTGAGGTGATACACAACGTGTTTGCCGGATTACCTATTCTCTCAAGATGACTGAACGTGTTGAGCAAATTTTGTCTAAAGCTTGGTGATTCTCAAAGCGAAACAATTCGTAAGATTTAGCAGGTGTTTGAAGAATATCCGATGGGTATAACACAAATTAAGTAGTGGTGCTACCGATTCAAAAATGGCAGGCCCCAAACTGCTCGGAGTGCAGCTGTTGTTGAGAGGGTGCAAAATTTGGTGATGGAAGATTTTCGTTTGACTGTGCGGGAGATTGCCCAAGAGGCTGGAGTGAGTAGTGATTCTGCACATGAAATTTTGTGTGATGATCTGAACATGCGCCGAGTGGCTGCGAAATTCGTGCCCAAGTTGTTGTCGTTTGAACAAAAATACATCCGTTTTGACGTTGGACAGGACCTTCTGGACACCACCAACACTGATCCTGGGTTTCCGAACACCGTGATATCTTGAGATGAGTCATCTGTGTAAGGGTACGACCCAGAAACAAAAAGACAGCCGTTGCAATGGAAGCATTCCGAGTCTCCAAGGCCGAAGAAAGTGCGGCAGATGCGAAGCAAATTCAAGGTCATGCTGACTGTCTTCTTTGATGTCCGTGCAATTGTGCATCTCGAATACGCACCGGAAGGACAAACAGTGACAAAGCAGTACTATCAAGATGTTCTCCGGCGACTCCGTGACGCAGTTCGGTGTAAAAGACAAGACATGTGGACGGCGAAAAACTGGCAACTGCATCACGACAACGCGCTGCACATTCATCCAACTTAATCCCGAATTTCTTGGCCAAACATGGAATTACAGCTGTTTGTTAACCTCCCTACTCTCCAGACATGGCTCCTTGTGACTTCTGGTTGTTTTCAAACCTGAAGACGCCGCTAAAATTATCCCGTTTTGAGAGTAGAAAAGAGATAATGCGAAACATGAAGATGGAGTTGAACACCATTCCAAAAGAAGACTTCCAGAGGTGTTTCCGGCAGTGGAAGGATCGGTGGGCTAAGTGTGTGCAAGCACAAGGGGCCTTCTGTGAAGGGGATTAGGGTCCCAACCCCGTCAGGTATTCGAAATATTTTTTCTGGTCAAAGGTCGGATACTTTTTAGACATGCCTCGTATATCGCTATGCAGTGACTTCGTCACCTCAGTTTATGTTTTTAGTGTATCCCCGACATGGGTTCAGTCCTTCCATCCCAGCAGGTATTCGAAATATTTTTTCTGGTCAAAGGTCGGATACTTTTTAGACATGCCTCGTATATCGCTATGCAGTGACTTTCGTCACCTCAGTTTATGTTTTTAGTGTATCCCCGACATGGGTTCAGTCCTTCCATCCCAGCACGCTGTGTCCTGCTAACCTATCACATTTAAAAATAAAACAGAAATGATATTACACAGTATTTTTCCCTTTACATAATGCAGCATTATTCCTTGCGCTGATAATATTCTTGAATGCCACCATGTGCAACTGGTAGGCGCATGTTCAGTACTTTCACTTAATCTACTTTATCAACTTATCCAGAATACGCAGCATTAAGGAACCAATGTTGCGTGGAGTAGATGGCATGCAGTAAGTGCGGCTCACCCTTGTCGCGCATTGGCTGGAGCCGCGAGGCGAGCAGCACGGGGGAGCTCCAGCCGAGCGAGGCCACCCATACGACGGCGATCATCTTGTAGGCGTGGAACTGCGTCTGCCAGCGCCGCGACTTGAGCGGCCGGCAGATGGCGAAGTAGCGCTCCAGCGATATGGCCACCAGTGTCCACACGCCCACCGACACGGACACCGCTGCTTGGAGGCAGACAGAACACACACGTGACATAAAGCCCGCCGGCGACAACTCACACAGCGCAGCATGTAAACAAGTGTCAGTACATAAATGAAACCAAGGCAAGGGGAAAACCATATTTTTATAGTAAAAATAAATTACATTTATACATGAACTTAGTTTCGTTTCAGGCCAATACACTTCACCATGCCGTTAACAGCGATCGTTACACTGAGGTGCCAAAAGTCACGGAGTTATTCCTAATACCGTGTCGGACAACTTCTTGCTCGGCGTAGTGCAGCAGCTCGAAGTATCATGGACTCAATAAATTTTGGAAGTCCCTTGCAGAAATACTGAGCCGTGCTGTCTTTATAGCTGTCTAGAGTTGAGAAAGTTTTGCCGGAGCAGCATGTATGTGCATGAAATGACCTCTCGATCATGCCCCATAAATGTCCGATGGGTTTTACGTCGGGAATCGAGTTGGCCAAAATATTCTCAACTTGTCCACTATGTTCTACAGACCAATAGTGAACTACAGTACCTCAGTGAAATGGCGCATTTTCATCCATAAACATTCCGTCGTTGTTTCACAACATGAAAACCAAGAATGACTCCAAGAGAGCCGGCCGGAGGGCCCGAGCGTTTCTAGGCGCTACAGTCTGGAACCGCGCGACCGGGGCGTTGTCGTGATGCAGTGGCCTGCCTTGGGCATGGATGAGTGTGATGTCCTTAGGTTAGTTAGGGTTAAGTAGCTCTAAGTTCTATGGAAGTGATGACCACAGCAGTTAAGCCCCATAGTGCTCAGAGCCATTTGAACCATTTTTTTGACTCCAAGAGGTCTCCAAGTAGCCAAGCATAACCATTTTCACTCCACGTTCCACGTAGAGGCAGCCCACATCATTATGGAGCGACTACAAACCTGCACGGAGCCTTATTGACATCAGGGGTCCATGGTTTCGTGGGGTCCGCGCCACATTAGATCCCTATCTTCGGCTGCTACCAACTAAAATCTGGAATCTTCTGATCAGACCAGTCGTGTAGGGTCCAACCGGTATGGTCACGAGTCCAGGAGATGCGCTGTAGGCGATGTCGTACTGTTAATAAAGGCACTCGTGTCAGTCGTCAGCTGCCATAACCCATTAATGACAAATTTCTCCGCACGGCCTGACAGATACATTCGTTGTACTTCCCACTGGATCCTACGGTTACTTCTGGCAGTGTTGCTTGTCAGTTAGCAATGACAACTCTACGAAAATATCGCTGTTGTCTGTCGCTAAGTGATGACTGGGTGTTGTGTTATGTCCTTAGGTTAGTTAGGTTTAAGTAGTTCTAAGTTCTAGGGGACTGATGGCCAAAGATGTTAAGTCCCATAGTGCTCAGAGCCATTTGAACCATCTGTCGCTAAGTGAAGGCTGTCAGCCACTGCGTTGTCCGTGGTGAGAGGCAATGGCTGAAGTTTTGCTTCCTCAACACACTCTTGACACCGTAGATCTCGGAATATTGAATTTCCTAATGATGTCCTTCATGAGGTGTCCCCATGCGTTTAACTCCAACTACCACTCCTTCAAAGTCTGTTAACTGACGTCACGCGGTCACAATGACATATAAACTTTTTCACATGAATCATCTGAGAACAGATGACGGTTTCAGTGCCTTGCCATTTTAAACCTTGTGTACGCGATACTCACACCATCGGTATATGTGCATATCGTTATCCCATGACTTCACACCTCAGTGTATTCTAAACCTGAAGTTTTATTCTAGGAGGTCTCCAAAACAAACAATTATGACTGACATTACCAATGAGCTGTTGCCTGCTTATGCTGCTCTCGTAAGTGGATTACAGAATGATAGAAGATGTATGAATGTTTTGTTGGGTGCAAGTGTTGTATAGAATGAAGGGTACTCTGGGAGTCAGAGAGTATGAGTAGTGTCGTTTTTCGATAACTCGTGCCTCTTCCTGTGCTCTTGAGGCGCCTATCCTTCCGTCTCGTAAACCGTAAATTCATCAGGAATGCAATTTGCGGGAGCCCATTCATGGGAAACTATAAACCAACGGATAGGTTCGCTGTGTTTTGACACATCCTTAAGTATTCCTGTCACAATGTGCCTTCAGTTCATATTTGTAAACCAATATTTGTACTATTCCTCGTCATTTTGTAGTTGCATTATTATTATTTAAAGAAAATATACATCCCACTGGATTCGCAATGAAATAAATGTAGGAAACTATTCTGCGACGAAAGGAACAGGGATATACAGGGTGATTCAAAAATGCATGTAAATATTTTAAGGGTGTATTTGTGAGGTAAATATAAGACAAAAATGTTCTATAAATGTTTTTCCATAAACGTTTAATTCCAGAGTTATCGTTAAATACGAAAGTCATGTCCGTATCAAAACGACGGCAGTGCAAGCAGCAGGATGCCATATTCTGGTACGTAATTCACATACGTATCTCCCAACAGTTGATTCGAAACTGCATGAATAGTGTTTGTTTTTGTTTGCACGTGATGTTTACTCCTACTGTACGGAAGATGGCGCTGATGTTGTTGGTAACGGAAAAGTACGTCCTGTCGTTCATTCATCGTCGGAAGGCCAAAGGTTTCGTGCACATGATGTACTCAAACAGTGAGTATGCTGATATGCACCTTGTGTATGGTGCAGCAGATGGAAATGCACTTGCAGCAAGACGAAGGTACAGTGAGCTGTTTCCAGGACGACGGTTACCAAGTCATCAGACGTTTGTATCTGTGGACAGACGTATGCGGGAGTATGGCATTCGTCCTGGGCCGCATTCAGGTCGACCACTTGAGCATGCAGTGAACGTCGAGGAACATGTTTTGGACCTGGTAGACCAAGATCCATCTATCAGTACGAGACAAATTAGTGCAGCTGTACGACTTCCACAATCTACTGTATGGCGGCTGCTTCGGAGACAACAGTTGCATCCATTTCACCTGCAAAAAGTGCACGAATTGACACCTGAAGACTATCCTCGCCGTCAGCAATTCTGCCAGTGGTTACAAGAGCGTCATTTGAATGATCCAATGTTCATTCGGCGGATATTATTCACAGATGAGGCCATGTTTACTCGTGCGGGTGTAATCAATTCGCATAATATGCACCAGTGGGCTGTCGAGAATCCTGGCGCGAGAATTGGGCGTGGATATCAACATCAATTCTCCATAAACATTTGGTGTGGTATTGTGGGGAATTACTTACTCGGACCTCATGTTCTGCCTCCAAGGCTGAATGGGCACGCGTACTGCGAATTTGTGGAGGGAGAATTGCCTGGATTGTTACAGGATGTCCCTCTTGCAACACGAGCCACCATGTGGTTTATGCACGATGGTGCTCCCGCCCATTACAGCCGCAACGTAAGGGCGTACCTCAATTCTGCGTATCCACATCGATGGATAGGTCGCGGAGGACCAATTGCTTGGCCAGCCAGATCACCTGACCTGAACCCTTTAGACTTTTATTTATGGGGCCGACTAAAGACATTGGTGTATTCTTCTGCAGTACCGAACAGAGAAGTGCTACAACAAAGAATTGAAGGTGGTTGTGAAATTATTCGTGGAGAGTTGAACGGACTGTGTAATGTGCAGAGATCATTGATGCGACGAGCACGGGTCTGTCTGCAAGTTCAGGGACAGCATTTTGAACATGCATTGCATTAAGATTTGTGCAAATACAGTACAGTACAGTACAGTCTGTAAAATGCTTCAATTTTCCTTAGTTATTGTGCATTGCTGTAGTTCAATCAACAGGACCTAAATTAATACAGTGTTCGCGAGGAATTGTTTCAGTTTGTTACGTCACGTTTATTTATCAGTTTGCGTTGTTAGTCCAAATGCACTGTAATTAAACTGTGAACTCTGGGAATTAAATACCTTACGTTGTATTGAATGTATTATCCTGTTTTGTTCATAACTCTGTAATAAGCCAAGTATGGAAAAAATTGTATAGAACATTTTTGTCTTATATTTACCTCACAAATACACCCTTGAAATATTTACATGCATTTTTGAATCACCCTGTATAAACGAAATAGGTTAAACATTTATGCTGCGTTAATCAAAAGTAATTATTCATAAATTAAGATTACGAAAGTAACTGACAGATAATGTCACTTTACAAACGCAACGTCTGGTAATAATTCTTTTTCTTGCTTTCGTATGCAGCTTAGAATTTTTGTGCTCTTTACTGGAAAATTCTTTTCTTCCATCTAGAGCCGTACATGGAATACCATTAACCCATTATGTATTTTTAATGAGATAAGCTATCTGAGGTGTAAAAATATTGAAGAAGTCTTAGGAGACAAAATTAAATAACTTTGGAATTACACACATGATAAGAAGCACATCACGCTTATTTTAAATGAAAATCAAAAGTGTACACAAAATATAGCTAAAATGTTTATTGCTCTTGTTCGTGTTCAGTCACGATAGTGTGAAATGACAACATATAAATATGCGAGAAAAAATTGTCTTTCCCTCATATGTACCTCTTCACTATCCGAAAAGTACCGCACAACAGAATTCAGAATATTTCAACATCAATTTTGTGGACTTCTTATCGGCGCAAAAAAAAATTGTACAAGTTTTGTCCATTATGGATGTAGAATACAGCGTCTGTGTTGAATACGCGTTTTCAGAAATAACGACAACCAACTGCTTTCTGCGATGGTTCAATGTTTGTTATGCCATGACCGATGTCTAATGGCTTAGTGACTCAGCTCCAGAGGGTACCTTTATTGTTTATTAGGAGCATTGTGGGAGCCGTGTAGATATGACAAGAGAAAAAAAACGGGTAAGCACAGAATGTCATGAGGTATTGCGAATTATTTACGTCATAAGATTGCATGCTTACTTGTTTCGTCTTCTCTGTCTTTCCACTGCTACATAACCGCCACCATGCTCCAAACAATCAATGATAGTGTGCTACAGGTAATTTCGAGTCGTTAGGCGTTTCAAAACCGATCACAGCCTATCAAAAACTGAATCACCACGAAAGGCGACTGGTTGTAGCTATTTATAAAACATGTAATCCTTTAAACGGAGTGTCAGTGACGGAAGTTTATATTTTGATGGGCAAATTCAGATTTCCTAGGTTTCATATGGATTGGAAAACACGCACAAGACTGCCTCTTTCCCGCAGAAACATTTTCTCTGAACAGCATTTTCAAATTAAGAAATCGTCTTCATGTAATGGACGAATTGAAGGTCGCTACTTGGAACACAGACTTCTCTAGGCGAGATTGCTGTTAAATAGAAGGGAGAATTGTCTCAGTAAGCAACAGAAAGAATGGCAATTATTGATGTGCATCTTGAATCAAATCGTATTGATTTGAAAAAAAGTTATTAGTTGTGGAGTTTCAGAATATCATGTACATAATACAGCTGAGCATAAATACAGGAATCTGGAGTAAATACAAGCTTCTGGACCTCCTGTGGTTGAATCTGAAAAAGAGCTTTTATGGATACGTCCCAAGTTACCGTCGACGAAACAAAAGGCATCTCTCTTGCCTTGATGCCATTTCCAGGGTTTCAGGAGTTGCAGTTAATGAGAAAGTAAGGAGCAAGAGCAAGGTGAAAAGATACTTTGTGACTCTGACCAGGTGTATTGCAATATCACTTGATGAAAATATTCCATTTTGAAGTGCCGAAGAGACTACTTGGCATAAAATGATGCCACAATTTAGTAACCTCTACATGCATTTTCAACAGAGGAATAATTAGTTCCTAGAACACATACGACATAGACGATAAAGTTGTAATTTGAAATACAAATAAATTGCTGAAAGATGAAAGGTAAAACAATATGAAATTTTCCAAAGTAATTTATCATGAACAATGTATAAGTAGCAAAAACGTAATAAATATAAAAAAGCTTCACTCCCAGAAAGATGATGGTATAATAGCGGAGCTATTACACAATGTACTCCATAAACCACCCTAAAAAAATTGGTGGGACTCATATGTCACAGTGATCATGAAAGGCTTAAATGAGAATTAATTGGCATATTTCATCATGGTAAAAAAGAAACAAAGAGGATTTAGGCGGACAATTCACCTACCCGAACTTATAATTCAGTGGATAATAATTTCGATATCAAATATTTCGGGACACTGCAAACTTCCACCTACACTCGCAGCGTTTCCACAGCCAATCTCCTGATCAGAGCCTCCGGTTACTGCTTGTCGCTGCCTCCGGTTATCTCTGGCATAGCCGCAGCAGCCGACGAACAGTCGGAGTCCGGAAGTGGTAGACTGAGGGGACACTCTTTTGACTGAAGTACATCTACATGAATGCGTGGTGTCTGTTTTTTAGGACATGTCCGAAAGAAGGGACATCACCCATTCATATAACTGATTCGCCTCGATGGGCAATGGAACCACCACATTCAGTGTGGATGCATCATTCCGTCCGATTTCCTTCTGGAATCTCGAAGTAACGAGCGTGGAGCACATGGACTGGGACGCTAGATGGGAATAAGGGACGGCTGAGAGGCGTGCCGAGATAATCCGCGCAATTGTGATAATCACAGTGTCCAGTTGGCGCATTGGTTAACGCAACTGCCAAGTGAGCAGGCAATCCAGAGTTCGAATCCCGGTCCGGCACACATTTTCACTCGTCGCCGCTGATGCCGCACAGAGTCCTGACGCAGCTGATTTCAGTTGTCCGCTTTCCTTTCCTTTCCCCCACCTTCTCCTTCAATATAAATAGCTGATCCTTTTAACTGGTGTATAAATCGGGGTTTCCGAGCAGTGCGAAGTCTGTGGTTACCTACAGCGCGGTCGCAGGAGGCGATGAGGAAATGTACGAGGCGGTCATATGGCGAAACGCAGCGCGTGTGTTCTAATATACAGAGCCCGTCTAAGAAGCTTCGAAACTGATTTTATTCCTGGCGTATAGGCGTCGTCAACGAAATAACTACGGCAGCAACTTGAAGTGACAACTCAAAATAAACGATGTGCATACGACCACTTGTCAGCAAACAGTGTTAAGTAGTGAACTTGCAATCTTTGTATGTAAACGTTGTTGTTTTTCAAATCGAGATGGAGCAACGTCTTTAAATGAGATGTTCAAGAAATTCTCAAGAATATACTGAAGAATAGAAAATTGCGTGCAAAAAATGGCTCTGAGCACTATGGGACTCAACTTCTGAGGTCATCAGTCCCCTAGAACTTAGAACTACTTAAATCTAACTAACCTAGGGACATCACAAACATCCATGCCCGAGGCAGGATTCGAACCTGCGACCTCAGCGGCCTCGCGGTTCCAGACTGTAGCGCCTAGAACCGCTCGGCCACTCCGGCCGGCGAAAGTTGTGTGCAAAGTTTGTCCCGCACACCTTGACAATGACGCACGCACAATTGCCACGACGTGACTGAAATACAAAACGCAAACCATACAGTTCTTTTCTGGAAAAAATCAATACGAAACTACCACAAAACGACAAAGTACAAGAGTTCACATGAAGGGTCAATGCTTTGACGACATAACTGAAGCGCTAGTTGAGCAACAGTCTGAAGAAGGTCTTTCCTGTTAATTTCAGACGGTTGTATGAAACTTATGCGCCTTGTACTCTAGTGGTGGGAGGAGGGTTCTGTTTTCGCCTGGAAGGGGGCAGGAGGTGAGGGTACTTTATTTGTAATTAAGGTACTTTCTTGCATAAGCGCTTTATCGGGAAATGTTTTCCGCATTTAAAGCCCAGAAAGTAAATATTTTTAGACTGAAGCGGCCTGTAGACTGTGGCGGCAGTGAGAATTTGGGTTGAGGAGGGTGATGTGCCAGGGTAGGCCATGAGGCTGTGTGAACCTCTCTGCCCAGAGGGCAGCCGGCACGGTAGCTCAGTGTGTTCGGTCAGAGGGCTAGCTGCCCTCCGTAATAATAATAAAAAAACTGTGTTATGGATCAACAACGAAGTGAAACGGGTGTCTTTCGACGTCCGCCCAGAGCAGATACAACGAACGAAAATGAACCAAATGAGACTTACAAAAAACAAAAAAAGAGGGCTTAGTGGACGTTTGTCCATCAGCGACAGAGCGGCGAGGATGTGTGTTTAACGTCCCGCCGGTCTACTGGCGTATGCGAGCTTGTTTACTTCCCGCGAGTGTGAGCCGTTTATTGCAAGTTCATTGAAGTAACGTGACGAACACCTTTAGTAAGAACACAACCAAGATTACGTTCCAAGCCCAGTATCCACAAATGCGAACATATGAAGCAGAAAACATCTTGCGTGGTGAACTGCGTCTACATCCACAGGACATCAGTGGTATTTAGTTTTCAACTACAGCCAGTGTAGTCAATGTTAAGCTGATTAACGAAGAAGCGTGCACGAAGATGGTTACCGGTGCTGCCGGCAAACTCACATGTAAATATCGGTGCTGTTACGGTTGAACATGTTGGCCTAGGCGTGAAGACACTCTGAATATTCGAGCTACCTTTTGAGTTACCCGCCGATTCCGTTATCTCCACTCCTTAGCTTTGTGACTGGTTTGATACGGCCAGCCACGAATTCCTCTCCTGTGGCGACAACTTCATCTCAGAGTAGCATCTGCAACCACACGTGCTCAATTATTTGCTAGACATTTTCCAATCTCTGTTTTCCGTTACAGCTTTTGCACTCTACAGCTCCCTGGAGTACCATGGAGGTCATTCACTGATGAATTACCAGATGTCCTATTATTCTGTCCATTCTCCTTGTCAGTGTTTTCCACATAATACTTTCCTCTCCGATTTTGCGCAGAACGACCTCATTCCTTACCTTATCACTTCACCTAATTTTCAACATTCTGTAGCACCACATCACAAAAGATTCGATTTTCTTCTGTTCCAGTTTTCCCACAGTCCCTGTTTCACTACCATACAATTCTGTGCTCCAAATGGACATTCTCAGAAATTTCTTTGTCAAATCAAGGCCCATGTTTGGTACTAGAAGACTTCTCTTGGCCAGGAATGCCATTTCTGGAGTGCTACTTGCTTTTGATGTCCTACTTGCTCCGTCCGCCATTGGTTATTCACTGCCTTAACTTCATCTAATTGGTTACCATCAATCCTGATGTTAAGGCCCTCGCTGTTCTCATTTCTGCAACTTCTCGTTACTTCCGTCTTCATTCGATTTACTGTCAATCCATATTCTGAACTCACTAGACTGTTCTTCACTTTCACTCTGGATGGCAACGCCGTCAGTGAATCGTATCATAGCAATCCTTTCATCTTGACTTTTAATCCTATTCCTGAACCTTTATTTTTCAGTCATTGCTTGTTCGATGTATAGTTTGAGAACAATTGGCGAAAGACTATCTACCTGTCTCACACCCTTTTTAATCCGAGCATTTTTTTCTTGGTCGTCCACCCTCCCTCTTGGTTCTAGTACATATTGTGTATTACCCGTGTCTCCCTGCAGCTTACCCCTATTTTTCTCAGAATTTCGAACATCTTACATCATTCTACATTGTCGAACGCTTTTTCCAGGCCGACAAATCCTATGAAAGTGTCTTGATTTTTCATTAGCACTGCTTCCATTATCAACCACAAGGTCAGAATTGCCTCTCTGGTGGCTTTACCTTTCTTAGAGCGAAACTGATTGTCATCTAACACATCCTCAATTTTCTTTTCAGTCTTCTGTATATTATTCTTATCAGCAACTTGGCTGCATTAACTGTTAAGCTGATAGTGCGATATTTCTCGCTTCCCGCGCCCGGGTTCCCGGGTTCGATTCCCAGCGGGGTCAGGGATTTTCTCTGCCTCGTGATGACTGGCTGTTTTGTGATGTCCTTAGGTTAGTTAGGTTTAAGTAGTTTTAAGTCTTAGGGGACTGACAACCACAGATGTTAAGTCCCATAGTGCTCAGAGCCATTTGAACCATTTTTTTGATAGTGCGATAATTCTCGCACTTGTCAGCTCTTGCTGTCTTCGGAATTGTGTGGATGATATTTTTCCCGAAAGTCCGATGGTATGTCGCCAGACTCATACATTATTCACACCAACGTAAATAGTCGGTTTGTTGACACTTCCACCAATGGTTTTAGAAATTCTGATGGAACGTTATCAATCTCTTTTGCGTTATTTGATATTAAGTCTTCCACAGCTTTCTTAAATTCTGATTCTTATACTGGATTCTCTATCTCTTCTAAATCGACTCTTGTTTCTTCATCTATCACATCAAACAAATCTTCCCCCTCATAAAGTTTCAAATTGCTCTGGGCACTATGGGACTTAACGTCTAAGGTCATCAGGCCCCTAGAACTTAGAACTACTTAAACCTAACTAACCTAAGGACATCACACACATCCATGCCCGAGGCAGGATTAGAACCTGCGACCGTAGCGGTCACGCGGTTACAAACTGTAGCGCCTAGAACCGCTCGGTCACCGAAGCCGGCCCTCTCATAAAGGCCTTCAACGTCTTCTTCCCACCTATCCGCTCTCTCCTCTGCATTTAACAGTGGAATTCAAGTTGCGTTCTTAATGTTCCCTTGCTTTTAATTTCACCAAAGGTCGTTTTGACTTTCTTATATGCCGAGTCAGTCCTTCCGACAGTCATATCTTTGCATATTTCTTCACATTTTTAATGCACTCGTTTCGTCGTAACTTGCCTGCACTTCCTGCTTATTTCATTCCTCAGCGACTTGTATTTCTATAGTTCTGAATTTCCCTGGACAATTTTGTATCTCTACCTTTCAGCTGAAGTATTTCTTTTGTTACTCATGATTTTTTCGCAGTCACCTTCTTTGTACGCATGTTTTTCGTTCCGACTTATGTGATTGCCCTTTTAGAGATGTCAATTCCTCTTCAACTGTACTGCCTTCTGCCTTATGAGATACTCGTTATTGCTGCAGCTATAGCCTTAGAGAACCTCAAGCGAATCTCGTCATTCCTTAGTACTTTCGTATCCCATTTCTTTGCGTGTTGATTCCTCCTGACTGAGCTCTTAAACTTTATCCTACTCTTCACCACTATTAGATTGTGATCTGAGTCTATATCTGCTACTGAGCACGCATTACAACCCAGTATCTGATCTCGGAATCTCTGCCTGACCATGATGTAATGTAACTGAGAACTTTCCGCGCCACCAGGCCTTTTCGAAGTATACCTTCTCCTCTTGTGATCCTCAAATAGAGTATTCTCTATTAGAAATTTATTACAGACTTCAATTAGTCTTTCTCCTCTGTCATTCCTTGTTCCAAGTCCGTATTGTTGTTGTGATCTTCCGTCCAAAGACTGGTTTCGTGCAGCTTTCCGTGATATTCTACCCTGTGCTAGCGTCTTCATCTTCGAGTAACTATTGCAACCTACATCCTTCTGAGTTTGCTTAGTGTATTCATCTCTTGGTCTTCCTCTACGATTTTACCCTCCACGCTTCCCTCCAATACTAAATTGGTGATCACTTGAAGCCTCAGAACGTGTCCTATCAACCGATCCCTTCTTACAGTCAAGTTGTGCCGCAAATTCCTCTTCTCCCCAATTCTATTCAGTGCTTCCTCATTAGTTATGTGATCTATCCATCTAATCTTCAGCATTGTTCTGTAGCACCACATTTCAAAATCTACCACTGTCCTCCTGTTTAAATTGTTTATCGTCCATGTTTCACTTCCATACACTACTACGCTCCATACAAATACTTCCAGAAAAAGATTTCCTCACACTTAAAATAATATTGGATGTTAACGAATTTCTCATCTTCAGAAATGCTTTCCTTGCCATCGCCAGTCTACGTTATACATCCTTTCTACTTCGACTTGCTGCCCAAAAAGCAAAACTCACCTAATACTTTAAGTGTTTCATTTACTAATCTAATTCCCTCAACATCACCTGATATAATTCGACTACATTCCATTATCCTTGTTTTGCTTTTCTTGAAGTTCAAGTTATATCCTCCTTTCAAGACTTTGTCCATTTCGTTAAACTGCTCTTCCAAGTGCTTTGCTGTCTCTGACAGAATCAAAATGTCATCGGCAAACCTCAAGCTTTCTATTTCTTCTCCCTAGATTTTAATTCTCACTCCAAATTTTTCTTTTATTTCCTTTACTCCTTGCTCAGTATACACACCGAATGACATCTGGTATAGGGTACAACCTTGTCTCCCTCCCTTCCCAACCACGGCTTTCCTTTCGTGCCCTCCGACTATAAGAGTCATCTGATTTCTGTACAAATTGTAGATAGACTTTCGCTCCCTGTATTTTACCCCTATTACCTTCAGAATTTGAAAGAGCGTATTCTAGTCAACACTGTCAAACATTTTCTTTAAGTCTAAAAATGCTATAAATATAGGTTTGTCTTTACTTAACTTCTTTTCTAAGACAAGTCGTAGGGTCAGTATTGCCTCACGTGTTCCTATATTTCTACGGAATCCAAACTGATCTTCCCCGAGATCGGCCTCTATCAGTTTTTCCATTCGTCTGTATAGAATTCTTGTTAGTTTGTCGCAAACGTGACTTATTAAACTGTTAGTTCGCTAATTTTCACACCTGTCAGCACCTGCTTTATTTGGAATTATAAATACTGTATCCTTCTTGAAGTCTGAATGTATTTTCCCTGACTCATACATCTGGCAAACCTGATAGAAGAGTTTTGTCATTGCTGGCTCTCCCAAGTCTATCAGTAATTCTGACGGAACGTTGTCTACTCCCAGGGCCTTGTTTCGACTTAGGCCTTTCAGTACTCTGTTACATTCTTCACGCAGTATCATATCTCCCATCTCAGCTTCGTCTTCGCCTCTTCCATTTCCATAACATTGTCCTCAAGTACATCGTCCTTGTATAGACCCTCCATATAATCTTTCCAACTTTCTGCTTTTCCTTGTTTGCTTAGGACTTGTTTTCCCTATGAGCTCTTGATATTCATACAGGTGGTTCTGTTTCCTTCAAAGATGTATTTAATTTTCCTATAAGCTGCATCTACCTTACCCCTACTGATATATGCTTCTAAATCCTTACATTTGTCCTCTAGCCATTACTGCTTAGACAGTTTGCACTTCCTGTCGAGCTCATTTTTGAGACGTTTATATTCCTTTTCGCCTGCTTCATTTACTGCACTTTTATATTTTCTCCTTTCATAAACTAAGCCCATATTCTCCTGTAACTGTTCTATTTCTCCTTCCCCTACAACTGCATTGCAGTCCCCATGACTATTACATTCTCATCTTCCATAACGTAGTCTATTACACTTTTAGTAACCTCATATACTTTCTCTATCTCCTCTTCAGCTTGCGACGTCGGTATGTATACCTGCGCTATCGTTGTCGGTGTTGGTTTGTTGTTGATCCTGATAAGAAA
This sequence comes from Schistocerca cancellata, assembly GCF_023864275.1. Taxonomy (NCBI): domain Eukaryota; kingdom Metazoa; phylum Arthropoda; class Insecta; order Orthoptera; family Acrididae; genus Schistocerca; species Schistocerca cancellata. The sequence continues at coordinate 178,886,849 of NC_064628.1, read as the reverse complement.
AACCCTATTACCGAACTGTTCAGTAACACACTCTCTGTCCTACCTTCCTACTCATAATGAATCCTACTCCCTTTACACCATTCCTTGCTGCTGTTGATATTACACTATAATGATCTGTCCAGAAATCCTTGTCTTTCTTCCTACTGGACTGTAAGCAGCCATGTTGCTAAGAAGTGGAAGATTTTTACACGTATCCCGTATTAAAAGAAGTAAGACATTCAAAATCGAGCACAAAGCATGTTCCTTTACAATTAAACATTGCCGATTGTCCCGCAACTATAATGTTTTGTGGACAACCGCGCATACACTCAGGATTTGAACAGTAGTGTCATGTTTGCTCTGATTGATTGCAGCGGCGGATCACCCATATTCTATCATAAGAAGCGGTACAACATAGTATCCTTTGATTCCGCTAATTACCTATGAACAAGTGACGTAACCTACGACGTCTGGCGGTGAGGATCGGAATAGGTTACCATCGTAGACAGACGGACACGTTACTGATGAGGCAGATGCCGTCCGTTCGCTGCTGAGGGAGTCGCCAGATAATCCCAAAAAGCAACTGCCAACGCACAACGGGAGGATGGATGTTGATCCACGAGTCGTGCTAACCCAAGTTTCCTCTCGGACGGTGCAGAGGAGTCGGATACACACTGTCAGCACTGGAACGATATTTGAGGTTCGAAACGACTCCCTCACTCTTCCTAAGGAACGCGGTGGACTTGGCCATGTCGATGTTCGTGATCGAGCAGTGTCTCTATAAGTTAGTATGCACCTCAAGCTCTGGCGGCGAAGCCCGACCAGCCTCACGGCATTACTGGTGGAGGCTCTGGCACCATATTCCCTTGATCCACTGGTGGCACTTACTGAGATCCGGTGCCATTTTCCCACTTTGGGAGGTTTTATCTGTAGTATAGCTATCTACGAGACGTTCTCCCCGTCTCTCGCTTACCAACGGCCAGTGACATCTATCGCATTCTGCTTCGCTGCCGTCCGCCTCATGTCGTCGAATTGACATGTCCTGCCGTGCATTGGAACAAGTCATGGAAAAGGCGGATTTATTTTTTGTCAATAAGTAAATTAATATTCTTATGTGGCCAGTTTTCTCTTCCACATGTTCCTGTTTGGCGGTGGATATATCGTGGCCAGGCCTCGTAAAATGACCCCTGCCCACTTTACCCCTGAGACCATTCCTTCTAAAAAGCAAAAAAAAATTGAATAGTGGAAAAAAGTCACTAACGCTTGTGCCTAGTAAGCAAGAGACGCAGGTTCGATTCCCGGCCTTGGTACAAATTTTCACTCGCCGCTTCAATCTGTATTGGAATGTACTGTATACATAAGTAGTATCTGTATGATACAATTAAAGTCTCTGAGATTGTGTGATTTCATTTGTATAAATATTTTAAGATGTGTGAAAACGGAGATCAGAAGTTCAGAAGTTTTTTCAAAGAGTGAAGTACCAAAACCAAACTTTTGTGGTCAGCCCTATGACATTGATGGAGGAAAATGAAACCTCCATAGTCGCTGAAAACGACGGCAGAAAGATTATAATAATGATAAGCGCTTACAAAATAACCAATTGCTGAAGTAGAAATGCCGAGCGGGATTAGCCGAGCGGTCTGAGGCACTGCAGTCATGGACTGTGCGGCTGATCCCAGCGGAGGTTCGAGTCCTGCCTCGGGCATGGGTGCGTGTGTTTGTCCTTAGGATAACTTAGGTTAAGTAGTGTGTAAGCTTAGGGACTGATGACCTTAGCAGTTAAGTCCCATAAGATTTCACATACATTTTTTGAAGTAGAAATGACGCGATTTCCACTTTGACTTTTATATTCTTTCCGCTGCCTAAATAACAAATACATCTACTACATTAGGCGTTTCCTTTTCTAATCAGATTCCCTCAGCATCACCTGATTTTACTTGAGAACATTCTTATACAGCTGATTTACTGTTGTTCATATCATAACTTCATGTACTACAGACCAGTAAACACTGTCAAAGCTTCCTCTAAATCTACAAATGTTATGAACGTAGGGTTGCCTTTTTTCAGTATGTCTTGTAAGATAAGTGGTAGGCTGATTATTACCTGCTGTGTTTTAACATTTCTCTAGAATTCAAACACATGTTACACGGGTTCGGCTTCTATCGATCTTTCCATTCCACAATGTGGGCAGACCTGTCATTTACCGTGTTCAAGTTATCAGTTGGTCAATACCAATTGCTAAATGATTTAGTCGAGACATCTGTGTGGTGCCAAAAGTGTCAATTGACTCTAAATAATGAAAAGTATGAGGTCATTCTCATGAGTAAGGAAAGAAATCGACTAAATTTCAGTTACACTATAAATCACACGAACCTAAAGACTGTAAATTGAACTACGTACGTAAGGATTACAATTACGAACAGCTAACATTAGAACGATAACATACATAATGTTGTGGGGAAACGAACAAAAAACTGCGATTTATTGGTAGAACTAGTAGAAAATGCAACAGATCTACTAAAGAGACGGCCTACACTACGATTGTTCGTCCTCTTCTGGAGTACTGCTGCGCGGTGTGGGATCCGCATCAGATAGGATTGACTGCGAACGTTGAAAAAATTCAAAGAACGGCAGCTCGTTTTGTATTAACGCGAAATAGAGAAGGGAGTCACACGAATACGATACCCGAATTCGAGTGGACATCACTAAAACAAAGCAGTTTTTCATTGCGGCAGGATCTTATCATGAACTGACAATCACCAATTTCTTATCCGAATGCGAAAATATTTTTGGCACCCATCGACATAGGGCGAAATGATCATCACACAATAGGAGAATTCAGAGCTCGCACGGAAGGATTTAAGAGTTCGTTTTTCCCACGGGCTGTTCGAGAACAGAAAAAGCTTGAAGATTGTTCGATGAATCTTCTGCCGGTCACTATGAATCGCAGAGTAATTATGTAGATTTAGATGTCATATAGTTAAAATCAATACATAACTGCAAATTATAGACCTTATTATTACGACTGACTTACTGATGAAAACTTTATTACATAATCAATTTTATTTGTAAATCCTCCAAACATTGAATGCAAATTTGCAAATATATCCCTGGTTAAAAATTGAGACGAACAGCCTCCCGGCAACTAAATTCGGATGCAGATCGGAAGCACAGCAGTGAGTGAACGTTAAGAAGCGCAGCCGCTCCAGCCTCATTTTGCCAGCTTCTCTTTCGAGCAACAGTTGCAGCAAGACGACGCTAACACTCACGTGACACGCTCTCGGCACTTGCCGATTTATGTAAAAGAAATTTTTACCTGCTAATTTCCTTGAGTAGAGTGTAGGAATGTCGGTGCTACCGTTTACAATTGACGAGCGTGACAGTGTCGCACTCCGATTTGTTTGCGAATTCATTGTTTTCTATCCACGGTATCTTCAAACAAGCTCGCAGGCGTACTAAAATTTTGTCAAATTTAACCTCGTCTTTGAAACTACCGTCACGCTGTCGGGAAGTATTTTGATGCTAGTGGGGATGGCTGTCAACGCAGGCAAAGCATTTCTTGAATTGACTGTAGCACTATGTATGAAGCAGGAAAAGAAATCTATCGGTTCTACCTAAGCGACATTGTGTGTTTGCAGAGAGGAAGAAGATCCAAACCATATATTTCTACAATGTCCTCGGAGCGCGTATCGCAGAAACGCCCTTGCAAGTAATCTTCGGGCTATTGGTCATCAATTCTCAAGCAGTCTCGAAACCTTGTTGGCATTCAACGATACAGCAACGTTGTACGATTTCGTCAACAGTGCCACCACAAGATATAGCACTCTGCTCTGCATCTCCTCCTAACACATAGAATGCCAGAGAAAGACCAAAAGCTCAATTAACTGGCTATATCTCCAAGTGCTATTCTGCAGAATATGGAACGCTCAGTCTCTAAATTTACATTGTTATGTACCTCCTATGTATGTGTCTGAATACTCGTGTATTTGTAACGTGTGGCTGTAATACACACATCTGGTTTTCGTAAACTGTTTTCCTGTTATATCTAGACGGTACTTACAGATTGCACAAACATTCATTCTGTATCTGTAAATTAGAAACAATTCTCAGAGGACATACGAGGAACATTTTATTGTTAATTTAGATATATAGTCATTAATATCGACTGAATTGAAAATAACCTAAATGTCCATCAACAGTGTTTTATAACTTCTTATTGCGTAACCACTAGGATTTTTGTAGTATACTACCACTTTGTGTCCTGTGTTCCATTTTCGAGTTGTTTACTCGTTTTTTTAGATTCTGACTATAAATATTGTTTTATATAGAATCAGTCCTTTGTTAATCCTATGTACCTTCGTACCAGGGTACGACTTAATGTTTGTCATGAACTACCAATTGTAGTATATTACTTCCTATATTGAGATGGCTGTATGGGCAGTTCCGGAAGCCAATTAAAAAAAAAAAACGAAAAAAAAAACAGCAGACCCTGGTCCAGGGAATCTAATGAAAGCTCATCAAACGGGGAAGAACAGGAAAGCTTCGATTTTTTCCCTTATTGCACTTACGCTTGTTTGTTGCTAGTAGAATATTGATAACGTCCTTACGTCTTCACGCCTAATATTTGATTAGCAAGGACGAAACACCTCTACCATTCTGATACCGGTCAGTTTTCCTTTGTTGTTATTCATATACTATTTTGATCGCAGTTCTCACAGTTGTAGAAACTTTCTACACAGTAAAAAAGATTCTTTCTCGCTAAACATGCCACGAAACATCTCCACCAACACCTTCCTCCATGTTGTTAAACTTGATGTCAACCTAAATTTCGTTCCAACACGATAAACAAGGTGTATGTTTGACCATCATGCCAAACAATGCCGCAAGCTGTCAGATATATGACAAAGTCTTACTAGATATTGTTTCATCGTGTACACGGGTTTTTACGAGTACAGTGAGACGAGAAGGATCGCTGTAATGTGATAAACGTTCATCGCAACCACCCTCATTTTGTCATCTTTGTGGCTAGTTTACGATTTAAACTCTCTGTAATAGTTAGGATTCTCATGTGAATTCCACTATCTGCTGCTCTATAAACTCTGAGAATCGTTAAAGTTCTTTTGATAATTGTGTACTGATTCCAGCGCTATTAATTACCATACCTGTAGGTCAGTAATATACCTTTTTCATCCTTGTTGATTCTACACCAATATATCATACTGTTTAACATTCACTTTCTTTAAACTGAGTTGTATGCGCTCTTCATTTTACACAGTCAGCTAATTAATTGGAGTCTCCTGTAAGCAGGAACGATATGGATAGCCTTCCAACGTTGGGGCTGTTCATTTACGTTGAAATTCCTGACAGCTTGCAAATGTCCGCTCAAGACGCAGAGCCCGCTGCTACGGTCGAGAACTCTGGGGCGAGCAGTTTGTGCTCGGCTGCATGGCGCTTAAGTACACAGACGGAGGGAAATGACAGAAAAAAATGGTTCAAATGGCTCTGAGCACTATGCGACTTAACTTCTGAGGTCATCAGTCGCCTAGAACTTAGAACTAATTAAACCTAACTAACCTAAGGACATCACACACATCCATGCCCGAGGCAGGATTCGAACCTGCGACCGTAGCGGTCACGCGGTTCCAGACTGAAGCGCCTTTAACCGCACGGCCACACCGGCCGGCGAAATGACAGCAGCTACATTTTCAAATAACTTCCGGGAATTGAGCCACGTAACACTTTCAGCGACCGATGATATTTCGGAGGGAGAACACTCCGCCATTTTCAAGGCAAACTGCAACGGACAGGCGACGTACATGCAAATTAAAACCTCGTTTCTCGGACTGATGCGGGTTAGATAACACACACACCAAAGATGACCAAAGTCAGAGCTATCGATAGTGACACTACGAACTCGCCGGTGAGGTAGCATTGACTCAGTCCCTTGTTTTTAGACAAGGGAGAGAGCCGGATTCCAAACAGAGTTTAAACAAAAACCTCCATCCCTGTTAACGAGGTTGCTCGCTAATTTAATCTCATCTGCCTCCTTTATAACACTATCCCGATAGCTGGACATGGATGCCTATATCTCGATGTTATTATATAACATGGGGTGACCAGTGTCCAATGTTCGGCAATAGCAGATCTACTTGGCTGCTGTAATCGTGTATGCCGTTTATGCTCAGTTCATCGGTCCTCAACGGTCCTGATAGTTTGACTAATATATGCTATGCCGCAGCTACAAGGAATGCGATATACACCCACCTTACGCAGACCAAGATCATCTTTAACAGAACTCAAAAGCGCTCTAATTTTAGAAGGAGGTCGGAAAACACATTTCACATCGTATATCCGTAAAATATGACCGATCTAATTGGAAGTGTTTCCTACGTACGGCAAAAAGGCAGTAGACTTAGGTGTCGACTCAGAATTATCATCAGTCACCCGATGTACAGTTGGTCGCTAGCGCAACGCACGTTCAATCTGTCTCTCACTATAACCATTTTGACGAAATGTAACTTCAAGATGGGACAGCTCAGCTGGCAAAGTCTCAGCGTCAGAAACGGCATGTGCCCTGTGTTCCAAGGTACGAAGTACCCCTTCACGCTGAGCCGGATTGTGGCAACTATTAGCCTGTAAGTACAAGTCAGTGTGAGTACGTTTCCTGTAGACTACATGTCCCAATGATCCATCATCATTCCTCCTAAACAACACGTCAACAAAGGGAAGGGAAGGCAACCATCCTCTTCCGCCTCCTTCGTAAAACGAATGTTCGTGTGGATCGAATTCAGATGTTCTAGAAAGGTATTCAAATTCTCCTTACCATGAGGCCAAACAACAAAGGTATCGTCAACATATCTAAAGAAACAGGCGCATTTCAATGGCGCCGACTCCAATGCACGTTCCTCAAAGTCTTCCATAAACAAATTTGCGATCACAGGAGACAACGGACTACCCACCGTAACTGCATCTGTCTGCTCGTAATACTGGTCACTGAATAAAAAGTAAGTGGATATCAACACATGCCGAAAGAGATTAGTTAATTCAGCACCAAACCTAGCCTCAATTACCCGCAACGAATCAGACAGAGGAACACGAGTGAAGAGAGAGACCACATCGAGACTCACTAAAATATCAGAGTCATTCAATCGCAGTCCCTCCAAACGACATCAAAAATTAGCTGAGTTCCTCATATGATGTTCACATGGACCTACTTGTGGACTCAACAGAGAAACAAGATGATTGGCTACACGATATGTCGGAGGGCTGATGTTACTCACTATAGGACGGAAAGGAACCCCTTCCTTGTGAACCTTCGGAGGGCCATATAACCTAGGGGGAACAGCTCTATAGGTGTTAATACTCTTGATGGTGTCCTGCGACAAATCACTTTTCTTCAGGAGGCTATTGGTCTTCCTCTCAACACTTTTTGTGGGGTCAACATCGATTCTGCGATACGCTGAATCAGATAGTAAACGTTGCATCTTTTGTACATAATCCAGTTTATTTAAAACAACGGTGGCATTGCCCTTGTCCGTAGGTAAAATAACAATATCAGGATCAACTTTGAGATTGCCGTGGTTGTTTAGCATATTCCAAACTCAGCACATGCACCTGCGACGCTATGTTGGCCAAGGTTGAAATAAAACACAGGCCAGAAGATAGAGTGGGGCTTCCTCTCGTCATCGATGCTACTCCACTCGAGCACAGATGAGGAAGGGCAGATTCGATCTGTTAAGTCAGGATCGATAAAACTAACTGTACCCTTAAGCATTACAAGTAAAGATGGATTGTTTTTCATCAGAGCAATCTCCAATCCAAGCAGACTCTATTTCCCTTACCTCTGATTTGTAAAAATGGAAGAATTGAGGGATCTTTAAGTCTGAATTGTTGGATCTTCCACGTTATTCGCACAGTTGAGACTTTAATTTATATCCATACATAAATAAATACTTGATTCAAAATGTTATGAGACTAGTGATAATATTATTGTAGTTACAGATGGGTATTCTCCTCTCATTCCATAATCGCAGCTGCACTGTGCAACTCTGGACGTAATTCGTTAACTTACGAGGCGATGGGGACATATAATTACAAATTTGAACTAAAATACAGTCTTTGACAGCGAAGCTGGGAAAGGCCTCTACTCATGTGCCTCCGACCATCCGAAGATCCTAGTTGAATTACACCTTATACATACAAATCACCATCTAACAACAATAAGCCGGTAAGGAAAATCCAGAAAACAACAGAGAAAAATATTCTTTTATGGATACCTGATTCAAAGTGCGGTATTTTGGAGTAGTTGGCATTTTCACTGTCAAATCCTCAAAATCAAAAACATGTGCATGAACCACACTGTGTAACATAGCATATTCTGACAACTACGAGAAACCTTTCTGATATTTTGAATATTGGTTGTGGAAAACAGTTAGCTCATTCACTCTTCAGTCACTGGGAGATACTGTTTCATCAGGTAGCTGTTGACAATAACATTAATAATCGCACAGTGTCTCTGCTGAGGAAGATACACATTTCATCTCTGAAAGCAGTGTAAGTTTGGTTTATTGTCTGTGATTTCAGGGAATCATGCATGCTGCTGATATTGAGAGACGTACACACCCAAGTTAGAAAGCGCTTTAGGTCTAAGTGATTAACTCTGAATAACGTTAATGTCTTGACAGTCCACTTAGGTATTTCTTGTCTTAGTATTCAATCTACGAATTTTTAACAATCGCATAATGTATAGAAATGTGGGAATTTAAGTGAGTTTCCAGTGGTTCTGCTTATGTCTGTTAGCAACATGTGAAAAATTGTAGCAGACGGTCACGGATGAAGAGTCTGCATGTAAAACATTTTTTTCCCTTGTACTACGGTTTTACAAGTCTTATTTCAATACAAATGGATTTGCTCTCTGAGTGCATTGCATGCTCCGCTGCATTTATATACTTTCAGCCTGCATCCCTTCATCCACTGAACTGGACCCAAATGGACAACAAGGCATTTGTATTCGAAAATAATCAGAATGTCTTCATACTAAGAATTTCTGGGAAGTGGAATAAAATTAATTAATTAAAAACAGAATACATTTTTGTTCTTATTTTATGTATCCTATTGTAGTTACCAAGATTTTAATGGCTACTGGTGCGTAATTCATTGATAAGGTACTTATAGACTAACCGAGAATGTAAACAATCTATTTTAGTAAAAAAAGCACTGTTCGTAAATTTTTTATCGAAGGCGATTAATGAACGAATTATCAATTATGAATTCCAGACATGTTCAGTATCATAAACAGCAGCCTTAGACCAAACGTATTCGACTGGCTTTACTGAAGTAATTTAAGCAATACAGCAGGTCCGAAACTTTCTGTTTTATCTAGAAAAAAAATTTTCATAGCAAATGCGCACTAGGAATCCATTTGAAGTTTACGAGCGTCAAATCACCATAATGTATTCTGAGGTCTTAATAAGGGAGGTGAGGTCTTCAATTTAACAACAGTGGTTCGCGGCAGCAGAATAGAATGGTTATTATCTGTGCTCTCTTGAAAAATCTAATCGCATCGATGTTAAATGGACAACACCATCGAAAACTGCCTAAGGAAAAGCGACGCCTAAATGAATGATATGGTAGTCACTCTTCTTCATTTAAGACTTCCAGAATGACATTAACACAAGATTCTCAAAAATATCCTCAAAGAATCATCATAAGGAAATTTGAGGCACGTAGCTGAATTTATGTAGGTGTTTGTGATTAGAGCAGCGCATGAAACTAATTTGAAATACATCTAATACGTAACTTTTAGGCTAGTAGCCTGACACATCTATTGTTGCCGTATTGAAGTTATAATTGGTGTTACACTGAAATGTTTACCAGTACATTATGTTTACAAAGCTCTAACAGATTTGAATATTATTATTTTAGTGTTTACCGAGGTAAAGTAAATGCAATATTACATTATTCAAGTATGTATGACCCTCCTAATTTACTGGCTACTTAGGCTTTTCTGTATGACCGAGTACCTAAAGTCCCTCCGAAAAATAATGCGAAAACGAGAGAAGCAGATGTAGTTATAACCGAATCGCAACTGCTCAGTACTCTAGTAATGACGGTTAGAAACAAAGTTCGGTTAATTTCATATATTTTGTAAGTAGGCTGTTTATGTTTTCTTATTGGCAACGTTACGTAGCGCTCTGTATGAAAATCACTGGCTGTGCTGTGTGCAGCCTGTGGCTAGTTTGCATTGTTGTCTGCCATTGTAGTGTTGGGCAGCGGCAGCTGGATGTGAACAGCGCATAGCGTTGCGCAGTTGGAGGTGAGCCGCCAGCAGTGGTGGATGTGGGGAGAGAGATGGCGGAGTTTTGTAATTTGTCATGAACTGATATATATATTATGACTATTAAGGTAAATACATTGTTTGTTCTCTATTAAAATCTTTCATTTGCTAACTATCCCTATCAGTAGTTAGTGCCTTCCGTAGTTTGAATCTTTTATTTAGCTGGCAGTAGTGGTGCTCGCTGTATTGCAGTAGTTCGAGTACTGAAGATTTTTGTGAGGTAAGTGATTTCTGAAAGGTGTAGTTTAATGTTACTCAGGGCCATTCTTTTGCAGGGATCTTTGATAGTCAGATTGCGTTGCGCTAAAAATATTGTGTGTCACTTTAGTGAATGTTTGAGTACGTTCAGTTTTGCTCAGCTGTTTGAAAAGCAAATAGTGTAAGAGGTTTATCAGCACAGTCGTGTATAATTGTTCTAAGGGGACGTTTCATATGGCGACCCTGCCAGGATATCTCACTGGAATCTTCTGATTTTTTCTTGTAGTTTGTGTATTTAGTGTAGCTTTTGTTTATTGCTAGTGCGTAATTGTAGAGAGAATTTCCTTGGTAGTTGTGGTTTTTCATTGTTGCACAGTAAAACAGTTGTGGCATGCATGTAGATTTGCACCAAGTATTTCGCAGCTGCAATTAACTAGATATTATTTTCAGTGCTATGTTAATGTGTTCTCTTATTTTTGCCCTTCAAATTGTGTTTTTCTGTGTTATCGTGTGAAATATTGTCACAATAATGGCGTGTGAAAAACGTAACACTAGGCTCCAAGGTAAACTGAGAAATAATAGTGACGACGAGCGTAGCTTATCAGCACCACTGTGTAGTGAATTAACAGACATTCCAAGTAGCAATTTGGTAACTGTGCATAGGGAAATGGAGCGGGCGGCAAATAATGGTGTAGACAGTGAAACAGGTTGTGAACAGGGAAGCATTATCCATCAATCAGTCGGCAACAGCTCGCCTCAGGAATCCGAAATGCCAGGACACAAGTTTACAAATACTGTAGATTCAGGTTTTGCATCCTCACCGTTTTCTCAAATAAGTCAAGACACATTTTCAGCTTGTCAAAATGTGAATGTTGCCGGTGCAAATGCACTGCCGAAAAGCGTAGAGGAACAGATTCCAGACACTAATGCATTGTTATTACAACTAATGCAACAAATGGAACAAAATCAGAGACAAACACAGCAAAAGCTTGAAAAGTTAGACACAATGGAACAAAATCAGAGACAAACACAGCAACAGTTAGACACAATGGAACAAAATCTTCAAAAGTTAGACACAATGGAACAAAATCTTCAAAAGTTAGACACAATGGAACAACACCAGAGACAAACACAGCAACAGTTAGACGCAATGGAACAAAATCTTCAAAAGTTAGACACCACACTTGAACAAACAAGTGAAGATTTAACTGCTGAGTTACATAACATTGAATCGAAATGTCAGAAGGTCTGTAATGACGTAAAAACACAAATTTGTGAGCATTTCCAACCTATTTTTTCGCGTCATGAAAATGCATTACAGAATCACGAAGCAGCCATAAGAGAACTGCAAACTATTGTTCGTGAAAATCATGAGACCTTGCAAGATAATATGGACTCAGTTGCATCTACCGATTCGGTTACGCAACTTGCAAAAACTCAAGGACACTTAAAGGACACAGTAGATACTCTGAAAATTGGTTCTGAAAGACACATGGAGGAAATTAGTTCATTATCAGAGAAAGTAGCCGAACTTTCGGATCAGGTCACTAACTTATCTACGAAGGTAGATGATAATCTGAATGACACAAAACCGGTAGTCTTTAATAACACAGAAGAGTGCGAACAAATTAGGAAACTGAAACAAAATCTGAATCAAATTGATACACTACACCAAAGAGAAATCCGGGAAGTACAAGATCAGCTGACACAGGTAATACAAGAATTACGTATTTCAGAGGACACTCGCGCTCCAATACGGGAAGAGGGACATAGAAATACGAAACAGCCACAAAATAATAACACAGGGCATTTCGGAAGTTATGAAAGAAATTGGCAATGTGCACCGAATTTTGAGATGGAACCGCCGACACGACGTAACAATGACCGACATGCTACTCGCCAACACGATGATTTTGACTATAAGCTGTTCATTACTAGACGTAAATTCAAAACGTTTATGAATTCTGCCAACGACATTCATCCACAAGCGTGGCTCCATCAATTCTCTCATTGTTTTCCTCCCAACTGGTCATTGGAGCACAGGTTAGAATTTATGTGTGGCTACTTGGAGAATGAACCAGCTGTAAGAATGCGATCGGTCATTCACGATTGTCACAGTGAAGGAGAATTTTACCATGCGTTCCTCTCAGCATATTGGTCGCAAGCTACACAAGACCGAGTAAAACATAGCATCATGATGATGAAACACTTTGAACAATATGAATTTTCCAGTCTTGTCAAATATTTTGAAGACATGTTGCACAATAATCAGTACCTGTCAAACCCATACAGCCCCTCAGAACTCATCCGCATTTACTTAATCAAATTACCTGAACATTTATGGCATATTATTTTGGCAGGACGTTGCAAAGACGACATTGAAGCTTTTCAGGGACTGTTACAAGAATTAGAAATTGACACAGACAGTCGCGGGATGCGAAAACAGAAAAACAATCACTACAGGTTACATCCGTCACAATTCCGTGACGACAGAAATAATAAATGGACACGACAAGCGTAAATCGTGACCAAAAGAGACACCACCCGTATGGCAACCACTGGCAGAGTAATAGTTACAGAGAAAGATCGCATTTCCGTAGTAATGAATATGACAGAGACAATCATAGAAACAGACAATTTGGCAACCAGAACAATTATTATCATGGGAGACAGAATAACTTCAGACACAACAGTCCACCGTGCAGTGATAATTCAGGGAGAAATTCTCCACCACTTAACCGACAAGAAAGAAACTACAGGAACTACCGACAGGACGACAGACAATGTGATCGTAACGACAGACCTAAAATGCATCAGAACTGGCGGGATTTAAACAGAGCAGAGCACTCTCGACAACGTGAATTCGTAGAAGATAGGTCTCCTAATTCCAGTAACGACGAGCGCCAACAAAGAAACAGACAATGACTCGCACCGCAGGCAGCCACTTGCGCCCGCTGGCTCAGGGAAAAATAACATTGACGCTAACCTTGAGAAAAATTCCAGTATTCTTTACCGATGTATACCACATGATAATTGCGTTAAAGTTGAAACTCTGTGTACTAGGAAGAGTAAAGGGTTACACCACATTTCACATGTGAAACCTTTATTGAAAGATAATCTGCGTTTTAACTTTGTCTTTGCCATAAAATGTTTCACTTCACGTTACTAGTATGCTTTAGAAACTGTTACCATGCAACAATGTTTAAAGTTAAATATCCAGTCAAGAACCAAGAGAACTTATTCAAACAGAAATTACGAATGCATTATTATTGCTAACAGACGACATAGTGTTATTGTGTGTGTACATTCTTGCTTGTTAGTTGCACGATTACGTAACGACTATAAGGCTTACGTACTTAGAACATATACTTCTAATGAGATTTTAATGCAACGTTTTGGTTTACTTGAAAAGATACTCTTTATTTGTAGTACATTCGGTGAGATTAACGATGACACAGTGGTTAGTTTATGTGACAGCTACACGATTATATCACGACGTTACTAATGAGTGACAATTTACAATGTTGCTTTTGCGGTGTTTCTGTTTTATATCTGCACAGTTTTTCTGTATTATTCTGGAAAGTAAAACATGTTTTAGTAGTAACTTTTGTGGTATAGCTACAAGGAGGCAGCCTTTTTTGTAGCACAACAGTACGTTACAGCACAGTACTTTCTTCATCACGGCAATAAGCGTAATAAGTATGATATCTATACGCAAAGCATTTCACTTTTGTTTATCATGAGGTCAGTACATTGACTTCTGCAGAACTTAGCTTTTAGAGGACGATAACTACGACACTTCCACAGAGATTATCTTACAGAAAGACGCACATTTAGCGCTACAGGACACGTATTTCTGTGATTAATTTTGTACTAAAAACATTTATTTTCAAAAATATTTGAAGTACAATGATACAAAGGTTTTCCGTAATACATTTCATTCCATTCTTGTAATCTGTAACACCTGAAGGTATAATTACATTAATCCTCAGGGGGGTGCACGCTTACTTTGTGTACCATGTGTTTGGCAAGCACAAGGAGCCCTAGCTAATATGGTATTTGCTTATACAACTTTACACATCGGTACCATATTTCTCTAACACAAATTACACAGATATCTGATCATTTAACTGAGAGAGACAAACTTTTTTATTACGTCAGTGACATATGTTTACGTGATTACACCGTTGGATAACTTCACACTTACGAAATTGTATTTTGTCTGCACTTTGTAAACTGTTCATATTTTTTCGGACCCATTGTGATATTATGAGAGCTTTGAATGATATATTTGGTATGGGATCACAATTTTTAAAGTATGTTTGAGGCAGATGACACTTTTGACATGAGCTGAGAATTTTTTTTTAATTATTGGAGGAAGCTACGACGATTTTGAGAGTTGACTGAGGTGTTATGATGTTATTATTACGATGACTATGTGTATTATGCTGTTGCGGTATGTTTATGATCAATAAGCTGATGTTATATGAGTTATTTGATTATGCTACGTATGTTATGATGAAATATTGAAGAAGTGTCGACGAATAAGGTAAGGAATAATGAGTAGTGGTTAGGGACTCTGGTTTGTGAAAAAGGTTGTTGGAAACCAAGAATCGTACTTTAAGAGTTATGAAATGTATGTAAATGCGTGAATGTATCACAATGCCGACAAAAATTTTTTTGGACACTGTTATATCAATAGCATTTGGGTTCTACACATTTGCAACGCAAATTCTTGACCTGTGAAATATTTTTATATGAGACTGTCACTGTAGCGGAAACTGCTGTAGTAAATACACTCCTGGAAATTGAAATAAGAACACCGTGAATTCATTGTCCCAGGAAGGGGAAACTTTATTCACACATTCCTGGAGTCAGATACATCACATGATCACACTGACAGAACCACAGGCACATAGACACAGGCAACAGAGCATGCACAATGTCGGCACTAGTACAGTGTATATCCACCTTTCGCAGCAATGCAGGCTGCTATTCTCCCATGGAGACGATCGTAGATATGCTGGATGTAGTCCTGTGGAATGGCTTGCCATGCCATTTCCACCGGGCGCCTCAGTTGGACCAGCGTTCGTGCTGGACGTGCAGACCGCGTGAGACGACGCTTCATCCAGTCCCAAACATGCTCAATGGGGGATAGATCTGGAGATCTTGCTGGCCAGGGTAGTTGACTTACACCTTCTAGAGCACGTTGGGTGGCATGGGATACATGCGGACGTGCATTGTCCTGTTGGAACAGCAAGTTCCCTTGCCGGTCTAGGAATGGTAGAACGATGGGTTCAATGACGGTTTGGATGTACCGTGCACTATTCAGTGTCCCCTCGACGATCACCAGTGGTGTACGGCCGGTGTAGGAGATCGCTCCCCACACCATGATGCCGGGTGTTGGCCCTGTGTGCCTCGGTCGTATGCAGTCCTGATTGTGGCGCTCACCTGCACGGCGCCAAACACGCATACGACCATCATTGGCACCAAGGCAGAAGCGACTCTCATCGCTGAAGACGACACGTCTCCATTCGTACCTCCATTCACGCCTGTCGCGACACCACTGGAGGCGGGCTGCACGATGTTGGGGCGTGAGCGGAAGACGGCCTAACGGTGTGTGGGACCGTAGCCCAGCTTCATGGAGACGGTTGCGAATGGTCCTCGCCGATACCCCAGGAGCAACAGTGTCCCTAATTTGCTGGGAAGTGGCGGTGCAGTCCCCTACGGCACTGCGTAGGATCCTACGGTCTTGGCGTGCATCTGTGCGTCGCTGCGGTCCGGTCCCAGGTCGACGGGCACGTGCACCTTCCGCCGACCACTGGCGACAACATGGATGTACTGTGGAGACCTCACGCCCCACGTGTTGAGCAATTCGGCGGTACGTCCACCCGGCCTCCCGCATGCCCACTATACGCCCTCGCTCAAAGTCTGTCAGCTGCACATACAGTTCACGTCCACGCTGTCGCGGCATGCTACCAGTGTTAAAGACTGCGATGGAGCTCCGTATGCCACAGCAAACTGGCCGACACTGACGGCGGCGGTGCACAAATGCTGCGCAGCTAGCGCCATTCGACGGCCAACACCGTGGTTCCTGGTGTGTCCGCTGTGCTGTGCGTCTGATCATTGCTTGTACAGCCCTCTCGCAGTGTCCGGAGCAAGTATGGTGGGTCTGACACACCGGTGTCAATGTGTTCTTTTTTCCATTTCCAGGAGTGTATTTCCGTAAGAATGTTGAGTGACCACCTGCACGTAATGCATTTTGGGCGCCCAGCTGAGAGGTAGTCTTCTGACAAAAGAAAGCCATTAGGTGAAAAAAAAAGGGAGGCCGTTATCCTAGCCTTTGATATTCCTTTAGAGAAAACATTGCAAATGCGACACCCTCATTACTTGGAAGGACACTTACATCTGCACACCTAATTATGACAAGCGTCTTTCTACGAGAGTTGAGAGAATTTCTACTAACTTATGAAATGCCTCATGACTACTGAATAATGTTCTTATGCTTTACTTTGTACATAGTTGCTTATTTCATTTGATATCTAGTTTACAGCTGTGCTGCAGCATTGGTTTTATAAAATAAACTTCGATGTATTTGCTAATGTGAACACTTTCTGTCAACAGATCTATTAAATAATTATTTTATGACCCACATTCTTCGATAAAGGAGCTCTTGGAATGGAAAGAAAAATAAGAAGGGACTAATAACAGTAACTGCATACATAATTTTCTTTTCAACTACTTGGTAATATTTTTCGTAGAATAAGTTGTGGTGCACCACTTTAATTACATAGACATTAAGATGTGAATATGCATTTCCCTTCTCTGCATTGTTGTCTTTAGTGTACTATTTTTTCTGCTTGAGCTGTGTCATGTTTCGGTACAAGTTACTGCTGTTTGCCAGGCACAGTGTTACTGAATTTGACTTTGTGTTACTCTTCTAAGCTAGTTTTACTACTGTTTTATTTTTCTTGTTTGCTGCACAGTGCCTTATATTAGTTGTAGTACTGCAATTGCTTTGCCTATTTAAAATTTTTGTCCTCGATGTTTGTGTTAATTGTTTTATGCTGCTGCATTGCCTCGTCCCTTAGTTTAGCATCTGAGCGCAGCAGATTTAAGTTAGCTTAAGAGGGGGTAGACTATATAAGAAACTAACTATGATGAATTGGACGAAATGCATTAAGAAGCTATAAGAAAATAGTTTGGCCAAAAAAGTAGTGCACAGTGGATAAAAACTATTTTTGAAAGAGGATGTGAACAGAATACAGAAAGCATGCTTGGATAGGACTTTTGGGAATAATGAAGAACGAAGGGAGATCTCCATGCAAAATACTGCAGTAAAACAAACCCTGTCCTTTCCTTTTGTGTCATCCCTCTATATGTTTGTGTACTGTTGTGTATTTATGTTCTTCCTGTCTTTATATGTTTAGCTAATAAGATTTATGTTGTAGAATTTCTGTAATACTAAGCTATATTCACTATGATGAGGAATACTGTTATCCTCAAATATAATTGGCATTTATAATATGTTATTTACCTTGTAAATATGCTTAGACATTATTTATTCTGTTTTGTTTTAATGCTCATGTGTGAAGTTGATGTTTCAATAATTATTCTGATCTTTTATGTAGGTACTTATAATTCCTGTAACACTGATGTATATGTCTATTTCTATTCTTTTGTAAAGCCTGTATTACTACAAATGTTATCTGTATTGTCATGTTTTTAATGATGTATTTTGTATCTTTGTAATTGTATTCTTATGTTCTAAAATTGTAATTGACACCAGTTCATCAAATTAAGTAACTTGTAAATTACATTTCACTGCACACGTTTCTGTAGGTCATAGTATATGGACAATATGTGAGAAGTTGGGGCTCTTAGTGTTTACATGTGTGTTGATAATTCAGCAAGGGACTGGATAACAGCATTGCTGGTTCTAAGGACAATTCCAAAAACTTTGTGAGTGCGCAAGTGGTGGTTATGGACTTGCTAGATTAACTGCAAGACTCTTCAATGGTGACTGTGCACCCGCACAGTCACAACAGATGGCTGCTGGCCATCTCTACAAGGACCACAGTGGGTCTGCACCTCTGGTGGCCCACCAATACCATACTCTCTACCAGGACTACAGTGGGCCTGTCCACAATTTCTACAAGGACTGCAGTGGGTCTGCACCTCTGGTGGCCCACCAATACTCTCTACCAGGACTGCAGTGGGTCTGCTCTGTGATGACCTACTTACCAATATTCTTCAAAACTTCGACTGACTCTGCTGTGGGTTTGCTCTGTTGTGGCCCATTACCTGTCTGCATGTCAAGAGTCAGCACTGTCTTTCCGTTGGAAGGACAACACTACTTCTTCAAGACTGCATGGAAATCCACTACTTCTGTGTGCAATTTCTTTTACTAATGAGACTTTGTGAAAAACAAAAACTGTAATTACTATTATGATGAATGATCAGGACTATCTTTATGGACTGTGAGGAAATTTTAGCTTTTGACCAACATTGTATTAATAAGTGTGTGCATTTGATATCTTTCTTACTGTAATTATGAAAAAAATTTTCAAATCTGTATTGGCCACTGCCCAAAAAAAATTTGTAAAATTTTTTGCGGGGAGCGTGGGGGCTATGTAAGTAGGCTGTTTATGTTTTCTTATTGGCAACGTTACGTAGCGCTCTGTATGAAAATCACTGGCTGTGCTGTGTGCAGTCTGTGGCTAGTTTGCATTGTTGTCTGCCATTGTAGTGTTGGGCAGCGGCAGCTGGATGTGAACAGCGCATAGCGTTGCGCAGTTGGAGGTGAGCCGCCAGCAGTGGTGGATGTGGGGAGAGAGATGGCGGAGTTTTGTAATTTGTCATGAACTGATATATATATTATGACTATTAAGGTAAATACATTGTTTGTTCTCTATTAAAATTTTTTATTTGCTAACTATCCCTATCAGTAGTTAGTGCCTTCCGTAGTTTGATCTTTTATTTAGCTGGCAGTAGTGGTGCTCGCTGTATTGCAGTAGTTCGAGTAATGAAGATTTTTGTGAGGTAAGTGATTTCTGAAAGGTGTAGTTTAATGTTACTCAGGGCCATTCTTTTGCAGGGATCTTTGATAGTCAGATTGCGTTGCGCTAAAAATATTGTGTGTCACTTTAGTGAATGTTTGAGTACGTTCAGTTTTGCTCAGCTGTTTGAAAAGCAAATAGTGTAAGAGGTTTATCAGCACAGTCGTGTATAATTGTTCTAAGGGGACGTTTCAATTTTTATACCGTAAACTAATTTTTAATTAACAGTAGTTAGTTGAAAATTTGGAAAAAGGTTTCCCAAGTATGCCATTAATTTAAATAACCAGAGGTCGCCAGTTCCTCACAGAAACAAAAACAATTAAATTGAAACTGCACTTCATATTCGTAAGTAATCTTACATAAGAATAGTTATTGGCGTCATGACGTAGGAGCAGTACCTAAAGCACACTTTCAAGTACTTCACACCACACATATCAGAGTAGTCAGATAACAACCAAACAGCAAACACATAAAACATATTATACTAATTTTCAAAGATCAATTAAAGAATGACTGTTTCTGGCTGTTGATAGAAAATTTTTGTTACGTTACTCACCGTAATACTGACTATCGTAATTGTAGCAAGCATAATTACTTTTGCTGCATTAGTACTGTGCCCAATAAGTGCCATACACATAGCCTGCCCATATAAAACATCCGCCAAAACAACCATTTCAGTTTCCAGTGCTCCGCACTTCGGAAACAGACTTTTTGTCTCAGCACTTTTGTGTAGCCACACGGGCGAATACACATAACCGACGACAAGAGCGTCTCTTCGTGACTCCCAACTACTAATTTTTGGCGCGCTCGCACGCCCAGTGAGAATGCATCTACAATTTATTATACTCTTTGACAATAGCTTTTCCCTGACAAGGCAAGCGTGTCTACTTACAAATTATTAACATTCCATGGTTATTCTCTTCCTTAAATAACAAATAGCATTTGTAGCTTAACAACATTTTTACAAGAATAATATTCAGCAAAACAAGTAAAACAAACTTCATAAAACACGTAGAAAATGTATGCTCATGAGGAAAGATACCGCTAGGCTATACCCACTGTTATCGTTGTCGCAGTCAGCAGCAGCGGCGGCGGCGGCTTTGGCCGCTGATGCTCGTATCCGAGTGTTAATTTTTGTCCTTTGTTCCATCGCAGTACATGTGCTGAGATTCCTCTGAAGGATTAGCAGACCAATCCTGGCATGAAACGTGCTGCTAATAACATGCTGCTAATAAAGGGGAGATGGCGTAGTTGGGCGTGGCGAAGTTTGCATGAGTAACGTTTTCCATTTGTCAGTTTCCGACTTTCCTACCCCAAATGCGAAAGAGTAGCTGAAGTAGTTGTGCACCAGCGAGTGCGGCCTTCTGCTGCGGCGCACAGATTACTCGGGTTACTCACAGCGTTTCAGAGTAGCGCTGCCGGGCTGTCCACCAGTGCTCACTTCATTGTGTAGAATTTGTCGAGTAAGTTTGTCGTTGCTCATCCGCCAGAGATACCAAATCCACCTGAGTTAGCGACCAATAACGGTTGCTTCTAGACGGTACATCATTGTCTTCTCACGAACGGTAGTGTTTGAAATGAAGTCATCTCATTTGATGTTCATAAAGTATCTAAGTTTCTGTTAGTTTAAGCATTCTACACTCCTGGAAATGGAAAAAAGAACACATTGACACCGGTGTGTCAGACCCACCATACTTGTTCCGGACACTGCGAGAGGGCAGTACAAGCAATGATCACACGCACGGCACAGCGGACACACCAGGAATCGCGGTGTTGGCCGTCGAATGGCGCTAGCTGCGCAGCATTTGTGCACCGGCGCCGTCAGTGTCAGCCAGTTTGCCGTGCCATACGGAGCTCCATCGCAGTCTTTAACACTGGTAGCATGCCGCGACAGCGTGGACGTGAACCGTATGTGCAGTTGACGGACTTTGAGCGAAGGCGTATAGTGGGCATGCGGGAGGCCGGGTGGACGTACCGCCGAATTGCTCAACACGTGGGGCGTGAGGTCTCCACAGTACATCGATGTTGTCGCCAGTGGTCGGCGGAAGGTGCACGTGCCCGTCGACCTGGGACCGGACCGCAGCGACGCACGGATGCACGCCAAGACCGTAGGATCCTACGCAGTGCCGTAGGGGACCGCACCGCCACTTCCCAGCAAATTAGGGACACTGTTGCTCCTGGGGTATCGGCGAGGACCATTCGCAACCGTCTCCATGAAGCTGGGCTACGGTCCCGCACACCGTTAGGCCGTCTTCCGCTCACGCCCCAACATCGTGCAGCCCGCCTCCAGAGGTGTCGCGACAGGCGTGAATGGAGGGACGAATGGAGACGTGTCGTCTTCAGCGATGAGAGTCGCTTCTGCCTTGGTGCCAATGATGGTCGTATGCGTGTTTGGCGCCGTGCAGGTGAGCGCCACAATCAGGACTGCATACGACCGAGGCACACAGGGCCAACACCCGGCATCATGGTGTGGGGAGCGATCTCCTACACTGGCCGTACACCACTGGTGATCGTCGAGGGGACACTGAATAGTGCACGCTACATCCAAACCGTCATCGAACCCATCGTTCTACCATTCCTAGACCGGCAAGGGAACTTGCTGTTCCAACAGGACAATGCACGTCCGCATGTATCCCGTGCCACCCAACGTGCTCTAGAAGGTGTAAGTCAACTACCCTGGCCAGCAAGATCTCCGGATCTGTCCCCCATTGAGCATGTTTGGGACTGGATGAAGCGTCGTCTCACGCGGTCTGCACGTCCAGCACGAATGCTGGTCCAACTGAGGCGCCAGGTGGAAATGTCATGGCAAGCCGTTCCACAGGACTACATCCAGCATCTCTACGATCGTCTCCATGAGAGAATAGCAGCCTGCATTGCTGCGAAAGGTGGATATACACTGTACTAGTGCCGACATTGTGCATGCTCTGTTGCCTGTGTCTATGTGCCTGTGGTTCTGTCAGTGTGATCATGTGATATATCTGACCCCAGGAATGTGTCAATAAAGTTTCCCCTTCCTGGGACAATGAATTCACGGTGTTCTTATTTCAATTTCCAGGAGTGTAGTTCCAGGTTTTTTAACCTCAGAGCAGAGCAGAAACAACAACTGCTAGATAGACTATCAGTTTTCTGCGTAGTGTGACATCTTTATTCAGGAAGACCTGAGGGGAGGACTTCCGAGGGCAGAACGGGCAGCAATCATTCTGCTACACGCATTGTTCACTGACAATATACTTCCTCGATAGAGAATGTGATCTACTTGTACCGAAGGTCTGCTGGTAATAGAGATTTTTAAATATGGAAAAAAAGCTACATGGACTGGACTTGTTATAGGGATGTTGATGGTCAGGTCAAACCGTTCAAATTTAGTACTGAAACAATTTACAGACAGCTGCGGCTCCGATGATGTATGACCTGGGAAAAGCATTATTACATATAATAAATAATTTCGCTAACGTAACACTGATTTAGCGTAGATGTTTGAACTTAATCATCGCTTGGGTTTGCAGCTTTAATCTGCGACTGACCATTTAGATAATGCAGGATGACATTTAAAGTTGTAAGCTATACTTATTTTTTCAAGAGCGTGGCATTTTCACCTCTATCAGTTTTCATGAGTTATGTTTAAAACATTTTTCTGTTAACAAAATATTATATACCTTACATTTCGCAATCCTGTCTCGAGTCGTCACAATAGGTTTCCTTTAGGTCTCTTCTGTCGAGGATAGTTTCTTTCCCTTCTCGACTGAGGACGCAGTAATCAATACCCGAGAGGGCAGGTAAAGTAGTACTGAGGATATACCCGAAAAGACGAGGTCCGAAAATAGAAAAATTAGGACAGCTACTAAGGTCAACAGCAATTCTTAACAGAGTTTTAAAAACAGCAGCGCCGAGAATTGTTATGACACATTGTAAAAGAGTTTCATGTAAATAGATGTACTACAGTGTTTCATTTTCGTTTTGGTTATCGTTTACAGAGAGTAGGGAAACTAATTATGACATCACGCTGAGGAAGAGAAAATCAGAAACGGATCACAAGCTCGCGTAAGACAATGTCGAAGAAAACAAGCCGTACGCGTTTCAAACGAACATCCCGACAGTAGCCTAAAGCTGTTAGTTAGGTAAAGAACAAAATTTTAAATCACAAAGACCGGGCGAGGATTGTGGGGGCTTGGTGGACCTCGGTCTTCCAGTCCAATACCTCTTTCCCAGTGCGTTAAATTTCTCTATTTACGCAATTATGTAATGGCTCATTATCACATTTCAGTTATAAGTTCAGTTCATAGAAATGGTTCACACCGTCCCTACCTCAAATGAAATATTCAGAATGTCTTCTTGCTTCTACACGCACAGAAACCTATCGGATTATGGACTGCCACATTTCTTCGAAAAACCCAAGCCGTATCCTTATGCAAGACACCTCTTTAGTTTCCAGACCTGTTTCAGCACGTTTTGTGCTATCTTCAGTGGGTTATTTTATTTTCTCACTGTAAAATTGTTTTTACATATTAACATTTAGCGAAACTTTTGGTACAAAATATTTACAGTTGTGAATTAATAATTGTTGTAAAATATTATACATCAATTGTTCACAGTTGAGATATGTAATAACGACCTGATGCACTGTGTGTTGTATATAACATTATGTCTAAACTTCTAGTTATAGCTTAACCGGCAAGAAAGTGGTTGTATGCATTAATTTACATACCTTACATGAAGCTGTTGGATACTTACATTGGTAGCATGTTTGCTACACAGTCTACAACTTGTCATTTACAAACAGAAAAAAGTATTTTTTATTTTTCTGTTTATTATGGATTTACAAACGGAAACGGGTATATATCACGATTTTTGTATGTAGCTTACGGATTTGATGTTGTAGTATTTTGATAACACAAAATACGTAATACGTGCTCATTTACATTTGTAAATGCATAATAAACAGAAAAATAAAAATTACGTTTTGCTGTTTGCAGATGACAAGTTGTAGATTGTGTAGCAGACAAGCTACAAACATAAATGCCCATGAGCTTCATGTAAGGTATGTAAACTAATGCATACATCCACTCTTTTGCCAATTAAGCTGTAACTAGAACTTGAGACATAGTGTTATATATAACGCACAATGAATCAGGTCGTTAAAACATATCTCAACTGTGAACTGTGAACAAATGATGTATAATATTTTACAACCATTATTCATTCACAATGTAAATATTTTGTATCCAAAGTTTCGCTAAAAGCTAACATGTAACAACAATTTAACAGTAAGAAAATAAAATAACCCACGAAAGATAGCACAAAAAGTGCTGAACATGTCTGGGTAAAACGAAACTGGAGAGGTGTCTTGCACAAGGCGGAATTCATCGTCCTACTTTCATAGCAAGCACGGACACAAGAAGAACTGCAACAGCACAAGATGATTGTTATAACTGTAGGTATGAGGCGAACTCAGCTAAAAACACAACGATTTAAAAGTGGGTAAATCAAGCGGATGTAACAGGTCTTCTACAAAACTATTTTTAGTGCCTGTCGTCGATAAAAATGTGCTACGGGCATAACCACTGCACTATAGTCTGCGGAGTGTATATGTAGATGCCGACGTACAAGTAGGTGCATAAGCCGTGTCATTTGTCTTATTGCCCGGAGCCCACACTGTACAGTGACTAGAAGAGTTCATGAACAAGTTGCTTTTGTCGGGAACATCATATAAAATGCTTCAAACATAGCACAAAAACGAAGCTCTTTGGGACATACGTTTACAAGCAAATATTACCTGATACGAGGAACGTATCTCATCCAGATTCTTATACTTTTGCACATCTTATGTTTCTGTTGTTGTCTTCAGTCCGAAGACTGGTTTGACGAGGCTCTCCGTGTTATTCTAGCCTCTTCATATTTCAGAATAATTGCTGCAACTTACATCCTTCTGAATCTGCTTACTGTATTCATTTCCTGTTCTCCCTGTATGATTTTTACCCCATCCCACACATTTCTCCAACTTTAAAATGGTAATCCCTTGATGTTGCGCAGTGTGTCTTATCAACTGATCTCTCCTTTCAGTCATACTGCTTCACAAATTTCTTTTCTTCCCAGTTCTATTCAGCACCTTTTCACCAGTTACTTGACCTACGCATCTAATCTTCAGCATTCTTCTGTAGCACCACGTTCCAAAAGCTTCTATTGTCTTCTGTTCTAAAATGTTGTGGTTCATATTTCACTTCAATACATGCCTACACTGAAAGCAAGTAATTTCAGAAAAAAACGTCTTAGTAGTTAAATCCATATTCGATGTTAACAGATTTCTCTTCTTAAGAAACTCAACCTCTTTTCTTGCAGCTGCCAATCTACATTATATACCATCTCCACTTCAGATACCGTCAGTTATTTTCCTACCCAAATAGCTATATTGATCTACTGTTTTAAGTGTCTCGTTTCATAACTTAATTCCGTCAGCTTCACCTGATTTAATTCGACTACACTTCATTATCCTCGTTTTGTTCTTGTTGATGTTCATCTTATATCCGCCTTTCAAGACACTGTCCATTCCGTTCAACTGCTCTTCCAAAACCCTTGGTGTTTCTGGCTTACAATGTCATCGCGAAACTTCAAAGCTTTCATTTCTTCTCTCAGGACTTTAATTCCCACTCCAATTTCTTTGTTTCCTTTACTGCTTGCTCAGTGTACAGACTGAAGAACATTCGGGATATGCTACAACTTGCCTAACTTCTTTATCAACCACTGCTTCCCTTTCATACCTCTCGACTGCTGCTGCCATCTGATTTCTATACAAGGTGTAAGTAGCCTTTCGATCCCTGTATTTTAGCCCTGCTGCCTTTAATATTTCAAAGAGGGTATTCCATTCGCCATTGTCAAAAGCTCTCTCTGAGCCTACAAATGCTATAAACGTAGGTTTGATTTCCTTAACCCATCTTTTAAAAGGAGTCATAGGGTCAGAACTGCCTCACGTGTTTCTTCATTTCTCCTGGATCCAAAGTGATCTTCCCTGAGGTCAGCTATTAGTTTTTCCATTCTCACGTTAAGAGTTCGTCTTAGTATTTTGAAACTGGACTTATTAAACTGACAGTTGGGTAATAGTCAAACCTGTCATCATCTCCTTTCTTTGGAATTAGGATTACTATATTCTTCTTGAATGTGAGGGTATTTCACCTGTCCTATACATCTTGCACACCATATGGAACCATTTTGTCGTGGCTGGTTCTCCCAAGGCTATCAGTAGCTCTGACGGAATACCCTCTACGCCCGGGCCTCGTTTCGACTTAGGTGTTTCAGTGCTCTGTCAAATTCTTCTCGCAGTATTATATCTTCTACCTCATCTTCATCTACGTCCTCATCCATTTCTATGACACTACCATTTCTATAACACTACTCGGAAGTCTTGTGACAAAATATTAGCACGAACAAAATGTTACCACTAGTTACGAAGAGATCCCGCGCCCGGGTTCCCGGGTTCGATTCCCGGCGGGGTCAGGGATTTTCTCTGCCTCGTGGTGGCTGGGTGTTGTGTGATGTCCTTAGGTTACTTAGGTTTAAGTAGTTCTATGTTCTAGGGGACTGATGACCATAGATGTTAAGTCCCATAGTGCTCAGAGCCATTTGAACCATTTAGTTACGAAGAGATGGAATACTGACTTCTGCTATTTTTTCTTGTCGATGTCGTTATCGAAGTGTTTCCAGAAGGGCAAGCTGCCTATGGCTAATGCCGTGCTACCGACTGACAACTAGTGGCCCGAAGTGGTGCCCGGGCTCTCCGACCGCCGATAATGCTCCAAACCCGCGCCTGTTAATTGCCTACCCTTCCCTCCGGCGAGTCACCGCTTCGAGCGTCGCTGATTTATGGGAAGCCTTTGGCTCGCGGCTATTTCGGTAATTAGAGCAGCATAGCATCGTGTCGTTCCCACGGGAGTAAACAGCTAAATGCGGGAGTTAGTTTGCAATATTCCAAGCGGAGTGCGCCTCTCGCAACACTTTCGGTTACTCATTTATCGTCGTATCAGCTCCTTCGTACAAAATGAAAACTTCGCAGGTCTCCCAGTTGGCATCTACTACAAACATCCGCTGTGTATAGTCACTGGTGATATTCCCAAAGCCCGTGGAGGGGGATTTAATGCAATTTTTATGCAAGCTCCGTTTGCAATACTTCCACACTCTGTCTAAGCCTAGTTTTTCACTGTGGCTCATGAAGTAACCTTTTCATTCGAGCAATTGTGTGTATGTATGTGCGTGTTTCAAATGAATATTCGCTTCAGGTGCAGCATTCCGCAAACCGAATATGTTTGTTTTGTATTCGTCACGGACTGCAGCAAAATAGATATCTTCTAAAGGCATTTATGTGGTGATTGTAAGTGGGCTGTTTACGTTCTTATATTGGTAACGCCGCCGCCACGTAGCGCTCTCTGTATGAAAATGACTCGCTGTGCTGTGTGCAGTCTGTGGCTAGTTTGCATTGTTGTCTGCCATTGTAGTGTTGGGCAGCGGCAGCTGGATGTGAACAGCGCGTAGCGTTGCGCAGTTGGAGGTGAGCCGCCAGCAGTGGTGGATGTGGGAAATGAGATGGCGGATTTTTGAGTACAGAATGGATGTCATGAACTGCTATATATATTATGACTATTAAGGTAAATACATTGTTTGTTCTCTATTAAAATCTTTCATTTGCTAACTATGCCTACTAGTAGTTAGCGCCTTCCGTAGTTTGAATCTGTTATTTAGCTGGCAGTAGTGGCGCTCGCTGTATTGCTGTAGCTTGAGTAACGAAGATTTTTGTGAGGTAAGTGATTTGTGAAAGGTATAGGTTAATGTTAGTCAGGGCCATTCTTTTGTAGGGATTTTTGAAAGTCAGATTGCGTTGCGCTAAAAATATTGTATGTCACTTTAAGCACAGTCTTGTATAAATTTTTCTAACGGGACGTTTCATGATGACCCAGCTAATTCCTAGTCCCTGGGTAGGATTAAAGCGTTATGAACTGGTCTCCTCATTCGCTTGATTTGACGCCACAGGATGTTTTACTCTGTAGTAAGCTCAAAGATGAAGCTTATCCACTACCTCCAGCAACACAATAGGATTGAAACCCATGCACTGTTGCACCGTGTGCAACGATATTGAAGAAATGTATGCAGTCTGCCCAGAAGTCCTTGCTGCTGTGGACGTGTGTTTATTTACGACCATTTCCCCTTGTGATTTATGTTGTTTTGCTGTTGTAGACATAATTTTACAATGTAACTCTGTATCTCGGAATAAAACTTTCGGTAATCTGCTTGTTCACGTGAACTTCGCAATCTTTGAAAGTCATGTGGACTCGCTTTCGATCGGTGAGGAGCGTCGAGCCGCTGCTGCTGGACGCCTTGTTGAGCACACTTTTCTAGAAGAGTGGCCGCGGCATGGCACGAAAGGGCTCGGCAAGGGTGGCCCCAAGCGGCACCGCACGGTGTAGCGAGACAGCATCCGGAGCGTCACGAAGCCGGCGATCCGCCGTCTGGCCGCCAGGGGCTGTGTGAAGCACATCTCCAGTCTCGTGTACGACAAGTCCTGCGGAGTGGTGAAGGGGCTGGAGAACGTGATCCGCGGCGCGGTCGCGTACACCGAGTACGCCAAGCGCAAGACGGTCACTGCCATGGTCGTGATATACTTCCTGAAGAGTCAGGGCCGCATCCTGCAGGGTTTCGGCGGTTAGGCGTTCGTGCTGCTGTGGCTTCCCCACGGTGAAACTCGCCTCTGTATAAAGGGGTACTATGGGCGAGAAAGTGAAGAAGAAATTGATCTTCACCTTTGTAATAAGACTGTGGTAGCAAAAGCAGAACTGTTACTGTTGTTAGCTAGTGAATCATCCTCAGATGTCATTTTCTTTGCCAGATGATACTGAATCAGTTAAAATTAAACGTTTCTCAACAATCGGGACATAATCTTACCTATAGCGCTCTATTGTCCACACTAACCAAATCTGCGTGATAACAAGTGAGACAGCACTCGGTTTGATGGTAGAAACAGATACACTGTTATCTATTAAAATAGGAACACTATGAAGGCGGCATACAATACCGCCAAAGTGTCATGAATGCACTACATGCTTGGATATCAAAATGATTAGCATTCATGCGCAAAGACACGAAGTATGTATGGGTAACGCGACCTCCAGTCTGTATACAGGGCGTTTCACAATTCGTATTACACACTTCTTGAGGTTGTAGAAAGAACATAATAGACCAAGTTTCACGTAGGAACTCATGTCCGGAAACGTCATCCAACGACGCTTCACAGTGTCGAAGTTAAAAAAGCCGGCGCCAGGAAAGGTACAGTATGTATCTACAGGTTGATTCCGTGATGCATTTACAGACTTTCGAGGTTGATGAGAAAGATAAAGTTATCCCTTAGAGGTGAAGGTCCATTTACCGGAAACGAACGAGTCGAAAATTATGTGCAACAACCGCTTCTATACTTCTGACAAAGGAATACAAGTGCCGACACTGTTGTTGCTAAAGACATAGCGTATGTAACTTTCAGAAGTACCGAACAAAGTGTCCGCCGCTCGTGGTCTCGCGGTAGCGTTATCGCTTCCCGAGCACGGGGTCCCGGGTTCGATTCCCGGCGGGGTCAGGGATTTTCACCTGCCTCGAGATGACTGGGTGTTTGTGTTGTCCTCATCATTTCATCATCATCCAGGAAAGTGGCGCAATTGGACTGAGCAAAGATTGGGTAATTGTACGGGCGCTGATAACCACGCTGTTGAGCGCCCCACAAACCAAACATCATCATCATCATCCGAACAAAGCTAGAAAAAATTTCTGGTGAACTTGGGCTCTAAGAGCAATGAACACTTGTTCAATGGAGAAGATGACTTTCACAGTAGCGAAGATGAACAAGTGCTCATAGCTCTTCAACTATGCATTTTATCGCCCATGCTTGGATCACATTTTGTCTTGTTATGTTCCATACTACCACCTCTGAAAGATGCGTACCCTACAATTTTAGCAACAACGATCCGGCACATGTATTCCACTATCAAAGGTATCAGAACGGTTTTCGCTTGTATCTTTCAACATGTACAGAGACCTTACCTCAAACTGATACATTAATCCTTCTCCATCATCCTTGAAAGTTTGTGAAATCGTCACGGAATTAACCTACAGATACATACATTTACAGACGTTGACTCCTATGACTTAGATGCTCTGTAGTGTCGTTGGACGCCGTTTCCGGACATGATTTCCTGTGTAAAACCTTATTTACTAAGTTCCCTCCACAGCTTGTAGAAGCGTGTAACATGAATTGTGAAACACCTTGCATAAGACAATATTATTCATCAGATTTCATTCTAAAACCGAATTTTTACCTCTTGTTGATTGCGGGAAGATCCTAATAAGCCTCGAGTAAAAAGGGGAAGAACCTATCAGTATGTATTGGAATTCGACATCAAGAGTATCACGGTCTACCTAGACTACGGTTTATCGTTCTTCGATCTTGTTGTTCACATTGACCTGTCAGGCAAATAGCGCCATAAGGCCATATTTTATGTCAACGTGTTTACCACAGTACACGACATAATCACAGTACCCGGTGGTAGTTCGAAGAAGAGTCCAGCAGCAACGCTCACTCGCAAGTCAGACTCTTCGTAAGCACAATCCGTAAAGGCAATTCGGGGCAGGGTCCGATGGGCAGCAATCTCTCGTTACTTCGAAGATTAATACACAGGCAGAGTGCAGGTCACAACCGTCACCTGCAGAACAGGCCTGTCTACGCTGACTCCAAGAGTCAGTGACGTCATCCCGTTAAGTCCGCTGATTCGTGAGCTGCCGCAGTTGTGTTGTTTGTGTTGGTTTGAGTGGGCGTTTTCGAAGTGTGAGAGGTTTTACTGTATGTAGCGTTTGGTGTTATTCAGAATTTCTTACAGATGTACAGTGCCTCGATGCAATAGGGAACTACAGAAACGGCCTAAAAGTCCACGTGCTCTCCTTCCCAGAAGACAAAACAGAACAACAACAATGGATTCGAGCTGTCTGTAGAGTTGAGATTCAGCCAACGTGTAACTCCAGAGCAAGTGATGTGATTGTCTTTAAATACGTCACGATAACCAAAGTATATTAATTAATTTTAATGACGTGTATTGGTATATGGCACTGAGAGATAGTGTCACATCATTTTTATCTTCTAGGTCTGCGAACTGCATTTTCAGCAGCAGGATGTGCAGCGAGAAGCTAATACACTCCTGGAAATGGAAAAAAGAACACATTGACACCGGTGTGTCAGACCCACCATACTTGCTCCGGACACTGTGAGAGGGCTGTACAAGCAATGATCACACGCACGGCACAGCGGACACACCAGGAACCGCGGTGTTGGCCGTCGAATGGCGCTAGCTGCGCAGCATTTGTGCACCGCCGTCGTCAGTGTCAGCCAGTTTGCCGTGGCATACGGAGCTCCATCGCAGTCTTTAACACTGGTAGCATGCCGCGACAGCGTGGACGTGAACCGTATGTGCAGTTGACGGACTTTGAGCGAGGGCGTATAGTGGGCATGCGGGAGGCCGGGTGGACGTACCGCCGAATTGCTCAACACGTGGGGCGTGAGGTCTCCACAGTACATCGATGTTGTCGCCAGTGGTCGGTGGAAGGTGCACGTGCCCGTCGACCTGGGACCGGACCGC
Source organism: Schistocerca cancellata (assembly GCF_023864275.1). Taxonomy (NCBI): domain Eukaryota; kingdom Metazoa; phylum Arthropoda; class Insecta; order Orthoptera; family Acrididae; genus Schistocerca; species Schistocerca cancellata. The sequence goes on along the minus strand of NC_064628.1, from coordinate 178,854,621 downwards.
AGCGACGCACGGATGCACGCCAAGACCGTAGGATCCTACGCAGTGCCGTAGGGGACCGCACCGCCACTTCCCAGCAAATTAGGGACACTGTTGCTCCTGGGGTATCGGCGAGGACCATTCGCAACCGTCTCCATGAAGCTGGGCTACGGTCCCGCACACCGTTAGGCCGTCTTCCGCTCACGCCCCAACATCGTGCAGCCCGCCTCCAGTGGTGTCGCGACAGGCGTGAATGGAGGGACGAATGGAGACGTGTCGTCTTCAGCGATGAGAGTCGCTTCTGCCTTGGTGCCAATGATGGTCGTATGCGTGTTTGGCGCCGTGCAGGTGAGCGCCACAATTAGGACTGCATACGACCGAGGCACACAGGGCCAACACCCGGCATCATGGTGTGGAGAGCGATCTCCTACACTGGCCGTACACCACTGGTGATCGTCGAGGGGACACTGAATAGTGCACGGTACATCCAAACCGTCATCGAACCCATCGTTCTACCATTCCTAGACCGGCAAGGGAACTTGCTGTTCCAACAGGACAATGCACGTTCGCATGTATCCCGTGCCACCCAACGTGCTCTAGAAGGTGTAAGTCAACTACCCTGGCCAGCAAGATCTCCGGATCTGTCCCCCATTGAGCATGTTTGGGACTGGATGAAGCGTCGTCTCACGCGGTCTGCACGTCCAGTACGAACGCTGGTCCAACTGAGGCGCCAGGTGGAAATGGCATGGCAAGCCGTTCCACAGGACTACATCCAGCATCTGTACGATCGTCTCCATGGGAGAATAGCAGCCTGCATTGCTGCGAAAGGTGGATATACACTGTACTTGTGCCGACATTGTGCATGCTCTGTTGCCTGTGTCTATGTGCCTGTGGTTCTGTCAGTGTGATCATGTGATGTATCTGACCCCAGGAATGTGTCAATAAAGTTTCCCCTTCCTGGGACAATGAATTCACGGTGTTCTTATTTCAATTTCCAGGAGTGTATATGTGATAGTAAACGGCAAGGCTGTTAACAGCATGCTTATCGAAGACTAAATCAGTAAGTCACTTTGATATTTCGTAAACATTCCAACAGGGAATAAATGAATAATCAATAGAACCTAGCACTGTAATCAATTTGGTCTGTTTTGTCTGTTTATAAATAGTCCAAAAGAAACTGTTGTGAATATTTTGTTGTTACAGGAGCTGGAACATGACTGTTTACAAAATACCAATCGTATACATCAAAAACTACAAGAAGGAAGGATGTAGAGAAAACAGAAGGACGAAAAAATAAGATGAACAGCTTGATTTTGCACTTGAAAACAGTGAGGAAACATTTTCTGAAGCTCGTCGCCACGGTGCTGTTTGAGATATTAATGAACTAAAAACGAAACTAAATTCCAAAATGTGGTGTCACCGCCAGACACCACTGCTCCTAGGTGGTAGCCTTTAAATCGGCCGCGGTCCGTTAGTATACGTCAGACCCGCGTGTCGCCACTATCAGTGACTGCAGACCGAGCGCCGCCACACGACAGGTCTAGAGAGACTTCCTAGCACTCGCCCCAGTTGTACAACCGACTTTGCTAGCGATGGTTCACTGACAAAATATGCTCTCACTTGCCGAGACGATAGTTTAGCATAGCCTTCAGCTACGTCATTTGCTACGACCTAGCAAGGCACCATATTCAGTTACTACTGATATTGTGAATCATGTATGTCAAGAGCGACGTTCATCATTAATGGATTAAAGTTAAGTATTCCACCAGCTACGTCCGTTTTTCTAAATTCTAATTTCCTTTTCCTGGTCCAGACTTCACGCCAGCCTGCGTGAGCTATAATGTGTGCCTTTCGGCCTCCTCTAGTAACACGGTATTGACTCTCCTGCCAACCACAACATTGGCGACGAGGCAAAACCGCGTTTATCTCTAAACTGCCCTGATTTACTTGTGTAATGGCTTCGCCACAATCTCCAGATGTACTGTCCGAATTTTATCACTTACAGAATCAGCAGATGCAGGCATTACTGGATGCCCTTGGACAGCTCGGAGGAGGAGGATATTAGTGTTTAACGTCCCGTCGACAACGAGGTCATTAGAGACGGAGCGCAAGCTCGGGTGAGGGAAGGATAGGGAAGGAAATCGGCCGTGCCCTTTCAAAGGAACCACCCCGGCATTTGCCTCAAGCGATTTAGGGAAATCACGGAAAACCTAAATCAGGATGGCCGGAGACGGGATTGAACCGTCGTCCTCCCGAATGCGAGTCCAGTGTGCTAACCACTGCGCCACCTCGCTCGGTTTGGACAGCTCGTCCAGAGTCAACGTGCAATGCAAAACGATGCGGCAGTCGCCGCTCCACCGCTAACGCAGCCACAACACGCTGTTGCACCAACTTTTTGACCTTTTGATGCTGCACTGGAAAGCTGGATGGAGTGGTCACGCCAATTTGGATTCCATCTCGCCGCCTACAGAATTCAAGGTAACGGGCTGCAGCCTTATGTCTTATCATCGGTCGGCATACAAACATACCATGTGATAGTCAAATTATTTCCCTGACGCGACGTAGCAACTCTGTCCTATGAAGAAATTTTGTCTGCATCAGATGCATATTTCAAAGAATCTGTCAATGTAGTTGCGAAGTGGTATACCTTCTTTCGTACAAAACATACGGCAGGTCAGACTAATCTGGAGTGGTTTGCAACCTTGCAAGGCCTTACTAGGGTTTGTGCTTTTGAGTGTCGATGTGGACTCCTTTCTTCAGATACTATGGTACGTGATGCAATTGCACAGAACGTTTCTGATGTTCGTATAAGGGAACAGATTTTGAAGCTAGTCAATCCCTCCCTTCAACAAGTGATGGACGTATTGGATCGGCAGGACACACTTGACTTTGCTCAGGAATCATTTGAAACTTTGTCACCTGTGTGTCAGGTTAACCAGCCCGCCGGGCGAGCTACACGGAACAGTCAACAGTCCTTGTGCCCAGCCACGCCGCTGCCGCCAGGCTCTCAGCCACGTGTGCCGCAGTGCTCAAATCCTGCCCGCGGTGCACTACTAGACATTCGCGTGAGAATTGCCCGTCACGTCAAGCTGTTTGCTTTTATTGTAATAAAAAAGAACATGTTCAGAGTGTTTGCCAGAAAAAGCTCAGATCGGACGCTGAAAACAATTCCAGGCCCTTTGCTTCACACCGGATTCGAACCAAGGATACTCAAGCTCGTGAAACTTCGCCCAAGGAAATTCATGTAGTTCATTCCACTCCGCTCAGTGCCACTCTCTATAACAGTGACTGTATTCGTCCCACAAATAGTGTGCGTCGACATCGCTGGAACTCCCATCAAGTCGCAAGTGATTTTGCACCAGAGGCAGTTCATGTTGCATGAGGCAGTCGCTCTTGTCGACAGCAGGACAATAAACTTTTTGTGGGCTTGGACATTAACGGCAAAGTGATACCATTCCAGCTCTATACCGGGGCTGCAGTTTCACTGATCAATAAAGACACTTACAAACTGCTGGGCACGCCTTCGTTGTGTGCCGCAAATGTTAAGTTAACTAGCTATTCAGGTCAAGAGATCCCTGTGTTAGGACAGTGCAGCCTTCTTGCAACATACACAGGACAAACAAAACTTGTGTCATTTTACGTCCTTTGTTCTTCTTCTGCAATGAACTTGTTTGGTTTCGATTTATTTCAGTTGTTTGACTTGTCTATAGTAAATCCGGTCCTATCAGTGAACCAGACTGTGCCTTCTGACAGTGTTTCTCGTCTATGTGAAGAATTTGCAGACATTTTTGCACCGTGCTTCGGTTGCGCTAAGAACTATAAAGCACATTTGAAACTGAAAGTAAACACGCAACCGAAATTTTTCAGAGCGCACAATGTTCCCCACGCATTTCGTAATGAGGTCGCAAAAACATTACACGATTTGGAATCACAAGGTGTAATTGAACGTGTGCAGGCTTCTCTCTGGGTATTACTCTTAGTAATTTTGCCAAAACCTTCCGAAAAATTGAGACTTTGTGTGGACTTCAAGGCAACAGTGAATCCACAACTAGTGATTGCAACTTTTCCTTTACCCCGCCCGGAAGAACTTTAGAACTTTTTGACAAACTGTGCCTGGGTAAATATTTTTCGAAGTTGGACCTAGCAGATGCGTACTTGCAAATACCGGTGCACGAAGAATCCCAGCGCGTTTTGGTGGTTAACACGCATTTTGGTTTATACCGATTCAAACAACTGCCACTCGGGTGTGCATTTGCCCCTGCATTGTTTCAGCAATATCTACAAACTGTGCGTCGGTCCCTACTGCAGCAAACTATCTGGACGATATTGTGATCTCCGGAAAGACGGAAGAAGAACATTTAGCCAATCTCAGAACATTATTTCAGGTCTTGCGACAAAATGGTCTTCGCTTGCGGAAGGACAATTGTGTGTTTTTTGCTCGTGACTTACCATACCTGGGGCATGTACTCAATGCCCAAGGCATACATCCCAGTCCCGAGCACCTCCGTGCCATACAAGACTTGCCTTCGCCGCAGATTTTGGAGCAGCTACAGAGTGTGCTGGGAAAAATCTACTATTATCACCGATATGTTCCTTCCGCAGCTCGTGGTCGTGCGGTAGCGTTCTCGCTTCCCACGCCCGGGTTTCCGGGTTCGATTCCCGGCGGGGTCAGGGATTTTCTCTGCCTCGTGATGACTGGGTGTTGTGTGATGTCCTTAGGTTAGTTAGGTTTAAGTAGTTCTAAGTTCTAGGGGACTGATGACCATAGATGTTAAGTCCCATAGTGCTCAGAGCCATCCTCACCGATATGTTCCACACGCCTCTTCCATTTCACCTCCGCTTCATCGCTTACGCCGTAGAGGTGATCCGTTCGTCCGGACGACGGAATGCGAACGCGCCTTTCGCCAGTTGAAATCGGCGTTGCTTTCCACTACTTGCCTTACGCCATTCGATCCCCAGAAGCCCCTTTTGTTGATGGTGGATGCATCGGATTTCGGGATCGGTGCTGTGCTTGTGCACAAAGATGGATCGCACGATCGCCCTATTGCCTTTGCGTCCAAATTGCTCTCGTCTGCGCAAACAAATTATTCACAGATCGAGAAAGAAGCATTGGCTCTGTATTTGGTGTTACAAAGATTCATGATTTCTTGTATGGTCGTCACTTTACCATAATCACAGACCACAAACCTTTGACATCGCTTTTTCATCCGAACAAGCCTGTAGCTGTACGTACAGCGCAGAAATTCGTTCGCTGGTCTATTTTCTCTCGCAGTACCGCTACGATATCTTGTATCGGTCCACTGCAAAGCACGGAAACGCTGATGCGTTGTCCCGTTTGCCTGTTTCTGAGGATAGAGCATTAGATTCCTCGGAACTTGCTTGCATGTTCATTGATGCGGAAACCGATGACATTGTCGAATCGTTTCCGATTGATTTTCGTCGTGTAGTTACAGACAAAGCTGCCGACCCTGTCCTTGCTACCGTTCTGCGTTTTGTTGCTACGTAATGGCCCTTGTCAAAGTCACGGATCAGGGACCCGGTGGTTCGCCGATTTCTTGCTCACAGGGAGAGACGTTTTGTTCGACATCGTGTTTTGCTGTTGCGTTCTGATAATGATTAGTCCAGGGTCATCGTCCCACGTTCGTTACAGTCCTCTGTCTAATAGCTTCTTCACCAAGGGTGAACGGTGTTGTCACCACGATTCTGCCGAACTGAAGGGGGTCGATCCGGCTGAAACAGGCCGCACCGCAAAGCTAAATGAAATACCGCGCTGTACCGAGAACTTACGAGAAGGAACGGGCGGAGCTGAGACACTCCAACCCGGCTGACGTTTGGCACGCCGTGGCCGACCTTGATGTACACTCCTGGAAATTGAAATAAGAACACCGTGAATTCATTGTCCCAGGAAGGGGACACTTTATTGACACATTCCTGGGGTCAGATACATCACATGATCACACTGACAGAACCACAGGCACATAGACACAGGCAACAGAGCATGCACAATGTCGGAACTAGTACAGTGTATATCCACCTTTCGCAGCAATGCAGGCTGCTATTCTCCCATGGAGACGATCGTACAGATGCTGGATGTAGTCCTGTGGAACGGCTTGCCATGCCATTTCCACCTGGCGCCTCAGTTGGACCAGCGTTCGTGCTGGACGTGCAGACCGCGTGAGACGACGCTTCATCCAGTCCCAAACATGCTCAATGGGGGACAGATCCGGAGATCTTGCTGGCCAGGGTAGTTGACTTACACCTTCTAGAGCACGTTGGGTGGCACGGGATACATGCGGACGTGCATTGTCCTGTTGGAACAGCAAGTTCCCTTGCCGGTCTGGGAATGGTAGAACGATGGGTTCGATGACGGTTTGGATGTACCGTGCACTATTCAGTGTCCCCTCGACGATCACCAGTGGTGTACGGCCAGTGTAGGAGATCGCTCCCCACACCATGATGCCGGGTGTTGGCCCTGTGTGCCACGGTCGTATGCAGTCCTGATTGTGGCGCTCACCTGCACGGCGCCAAACACGCATACGACCATCATTGGCACCAAGGCAGAAGCGACTCTCGTCGCTGAAGACGACACGTCTCCATTCGTCCCTCCATTCACGCCTGTCGCGACACCACTGGAGGCGGGCTGCACGATGTTGGGGCGTGAGCGGAAGACGGCTTAACGGTGTGCGGGACCGTAGCCCAGCTTCATGGAGACGGTTGCGAATGGTCCTCGCCGATACCCCAGGAGCAACAGTGTCCCTAATTTGCTGGGAAGTGGCGATGCGGTCCCCTACGGCACTGCGTAGGATCCTACGGTCTTGGCGTGCATCCGTGCGTCGCTGCGGTCCGGTCCCAGGTCGACGGGCACGTGCACCTTCCGCCGACCACTGGCGACAACATCGATGTACTGTGGAGACCTCACGCCCCACGTGTTGAGCAATTCGGCGGTACGTCCACCCGGCCTCCCGCATGCCCACTATACGCCCTCGCTCAAAGTCCGTCAACTGCACATACGGTTCACGTCCACGCTGTCGCGGCATGCTACCAGTGTTAAAGACTGCGATGGAGCTCCATATGCCACGGCAAACTGGCTGACACTGACGGCGGCGGTGCACAAATGCTGCGCAGCTAGCGCCATTCGACGGCCAACACCGCGGTTCCTGGTGTGTCCGCTGTGCCGTGCGTGTGATCATTGCTTGTACAGCCCTCTCGCAGTGTGCGGAGCAAGTATGGTGGGTCTGACACACCGGTGTCAATGTGTTCTTTTTTCCGTTTCCAGGAGTGTAGTTCAGTTGCTGCGGGAGATAGAGGCGGTCACTGTTTCCCAAATGATGACGTGGTACTTCCTGCATCTTATCAATAAGCTGTGGTGAACATGTTACCCAATGAGTTCTGCAGAAAGATAATCAGCGCAGTGTCTTAAAAAATTTGGCAGGAAGGTGTTTGCCTGGTATGTTAATGGGACATTCTTTCCCTGCTCATTCAGCATATGTGATCCTGGACCGAAGTATGCACATTTCAAGTAATATAGTACTAAATAATTGCGTTAAAAAGCAGCCTGATTAAGTAGGATGAAGAACCATGTGTACATCTAAAAGAAGTAGATAACCAGATGCTGAAGATGGGATGAAACGAAGTTCACAGCACAAAGGGGCTGCATTTTTTAAGAGAAATTGCCGTAAACAGACATTCTTTGCATAGAAATGATACATAAACGGCCAACAATTTGTTAAACAATACTTTTGTCTGACACGTTTTGTATATATCTTATAACTTCTACTTTGTTAAGAATAAACAGCAATAAATTGTTTATTTTGCACTATACGATGCCTTTCATTTGTTTACCCCTTGTAAATAAACGATGTACAATTACATTTTTACAGTGAAACAACATAGGAAGATGCGTATTCTTAATGATGACGAATTGTGCTGTTTACTTTAGCCTTTACTTGTTGACATTACAACAAATATTTTGTTCATTTTTCTTTGTAACAGTTCATAAAAATGGCAAGTGCCACGTTAAGATAAATAGAATGGAGACATTTCCGTAATTTAAATGCCAATGTATCACAGCTAATTTGTCATCGTGGATGTAGCACTAGTTCGTTAGCTTACAGACTAAACGCAATTACGTCAAGGTTGTTCTGTAGGTGGCGTTGTCACCGCGATGTTTACGAAACTTGAGGCGGATGGAGCGTGGCGAATATAAAACACGAATTACCTGTAGCTGATTCAGGCCGAACTCACATAGAGGTCGGAAGTGGACTTCGATATAGATACAGCCGAAGTTGCAGGTCTGACTTTTTATTCACCTGGATGACTAGTTTCGTGTTAACACAACCGCCAGTCAACGTTCAAAGAAAATGTGAATCTTACAATTTTGGCTGTTTCAATACTGAACACGTTAACAGAAGTTGCTGTCCAGCAATTAATCCATCGTGCTGAAAATCCAGGAAATGGACTTGTTTGCAAGAGAAGCATCCATATGGATATGCATTGTAGCCTATAAAACCTGTGTACACCCCATACACAATCAACATGTTGATGGACAGTGTAGATCAGATCCATTTGGCGAGCCTTGGTTATTTAAACACAGGCTATTATGATACTTAGGTAATTGTACAATATTCATTCTAGGAATAAAAAAGGATGACTTGCCATGAAGGGCAATAGAGTGGGACATAGAATATCGTAGCTGTACCACTGCATATGGGGATGTAGATGGCAAACAAAGGAGTCCTGTGAGTATTGAAATTTTGCCAGCGTAAAGAGTATTCATTTAAGTTGCAAACCGGGTAACGGCGACTTCTTACCACGATATTTCGGCTGACAGTCATTCACCTATCTTTAGGTGGACATTGTTAATTCACATCGCTTAAGGAATCGGTGGAAATACATTTGGCATGAGTTCTTATTAATTGAAGTTTTCTGCTTTCAACTCCATAAGGCGTGTGACCCGGTGACTTTCTTAATTTCTTGAAAAAGAAAACATTTCATAACCTATGACACGCCCACCGAGATTTAATTTTATTAATTTTTACATTTGAATTTTAACTCGGCGAGTGCGCATTCCGACAGAGAGCGCGCTTGTAGTATCATGTTACACATGCGCCTGCGCGCAACAGATGGAGCAATATTCGAAGGTGTGTAACTCGACAGCTGTTTCCCATGTAACGGCTGCTTTTGCGCATACGTCATCGCGCCAGTTTTTGGTATAAAGGCAGCGAAGTGAACTAGCAATCTTCAATGTGAAACACTTATCTGAAGATGTTTGAATGGTTGTCAGCCTAAATATCGTGTCAATAAGTCGGCGTTATCCGACTGCAATCCTGGAATTTTATGGGATACAGAGGGATCCTGCCTGACTGTCAGCCCGAAGGACGGGAGAGAGTCAGTTTGGTATCCAACCGCTGTCTGGAGGGTCTCCAGACACGTCTTCGGCTTAGAATCTCATTCAATGGAGCAGAATTGTCTTCAGCGGTGAGTCCTGCTTCGAACTGAGCCCTGGCGAAGACGTGTCTGGAGACACGCAGAACTGTGATGGGATACCAACCTGACTGACGCCCGCCATACGGCTCGACTGCCTGGAGCGATGAGAGGAGACGTCATTCCATTTCACAGCAGGACCCGTTTGGTCGTCATCCAAGGAACCCTTACAGCACAGCGGTACGTTCACGATAATCTACGTATCGTTTTGATTGCAAGCTATCTGAGGCCTACATCTGAGCAAGATAACGTCCGTTACGCACACTGCGAGAGTTTCTCTTGCTTGTCTTCGTACTTCAAAACCCTACCTTGGCCAGCAAGGTCGCCCGCATCTCTTCCCATTTGCGAACGTTTGGAGCATAATGGACAGGCCATCCAATCATCTCAAGATTTTGACGATCTAAAGCGCCAGTTGGACAGAATTTGGAACGACATCTCTCAGGAGGACACCCAAAAACTCTTTCAATCTATGCCAAGCCGAATAACTTCTTGGGTAAGGGCCGGAGATGGTACCAATGCCTTACTGACTTGCTCAGTTTGTGAATCTCTTTCTGGTTAACAAATCATCCAGTTATTCTGAAATTGTAATCTTTTTTTTGTCTGTACATGTATATCAGATCTACCGATTACGCCCCTTTCGGCTAACTCCCTGGTGGTGCATCGTTTTTTTTTATGTCTTAGAGTGTATGTTTCTTTCGTCATATCTATATAGCTGCATGCTTTCTTTACATCAGTTACGCTGTGCCTCAGTTTCTTTACTAAATTTTTTACAGTGCCTGTTTACCATGTAGACTTCCACCCATCATGAACTATTCTATTGGGTACATGTATATCCAGCGCATGGTCAACTATTCTTTTAAACTTGAGCTCCTGTTCTCAGCTAAAAGCTTCGAGCTCCTCACTGAGATATGACGCTACTGCTTCTGTATCTAGTTTGATAAACATATAAATCTTATACATGTCGTAGTTGCTCTCTGTACTTTACTACTTAGTGTTCTTACATCTGCTTCTTGATCGTTAACAGCAGCTTCGATTCGGACATCCTCTGGGAGATCAGGTTTATTCTATGTCCATCACGAAAGTCCGCTCTAGGTAGTTTTCAGACAAGGCATTTAGCAATCTTTCACAGAACTGTAAATAACCCAATCGATTGTTGGGTCATTGAAGTTACTTCTGATGAATACGGTTTGATTTTGGAACGTAACGTACTAATAAACTGATTTTTTTTCTAATGTCTTCGCTTGCATTAGGAGGTAAGCCTAGAACCTCCTAGAAGGATCTAATTACACCCCCCCCCCCCACCCCCGATACCGAGTCTTCCCCATCTGACATAGAGCTTCAGTTTGTATCTCAGCGGATTTAAGTTTCTTGTCTACTGCGACAAATAGCAGTACACCACCTCCATTTTCAATTAGCCCATCCTTTAGATATATGCTTAAATTTCCCCTCAAAATCTCGCCGCTGTCATCTTCGGGTTTTAACAAGCTTCCTGTACCGAGTGATACCTTTGATTCACCGTTTTTAAGGAGCGCTTCATCTTCTGGCACTTTGTTGCGAATACTTCGACAGTTAACTGCTAGAATTTAATACTCTAGCTTGCGTGGGTCATTTCTTTCGATGTTACGCTGATACTTCAAGATCTCCTAAAATATCGTTGTCTAAAATGCCAGAGTCACCTAACCTAAAAACTTGTGGACACCCCACACACATCAGCATCTTGATGGGCAGTGTAGATCAGATCCATTTGACAGGCCTTGGTGATCAACCCCATGGCGCTAATCTAGGAAGTCACTGAACCTTCGCAGTTTCTTGTTCAAGCTTTCCACTCGACTGAGAACTAGATAACCAAGATCTGTTCCCGGAACAAGGCTCTGCAGATATCGGCCTTCGTTGAAAGTCCCTGAGCAAAGCTGGTATTTTCAACCTGGTCCGCTATTCGCTGGATTTATCCTATGATGACCTTGGAATTCAGAAGACAGAAATGGCGTAGAATGTTGTTTGCCATGTTTTCATGTTTATATACATATGTTTTCCCTCGCCTAAGTTCTCAAAAAAAAAAAAAAAAAGGTTCAAATGGCTCCGAGCACTATGGGACTTAACATCTGTGGTCATCAGTCCCCTAGAACTTAGAACCACTTAAACCTAACTAACCTAAGGACATCACACACATCCATGCCCGAGGCAGGATTCGAACCTGCGGCCGTAGCGGTCACGCGGTTCCAGATTGAAGCGCCTAGAACACACGGCCGGACCGGCCGGCCTAAGTTCTCAGTCACTGACGATCCGCCCTGCTGACATTACGGTTTTAACTATGCAGGTTGGTTGCAGATTACTCTGAAGCGTGGAATCGCTAGACGTAGTAATAAATTTTGTATCAAGAACTCCGCAAAGAGCTGCATTTTCAACAAATTTTATTAAGAAACTGCACTCCCGATGTCGTACCTTATAGCCACATCATCAAGTGCATATAAACTTTTTAAGATGATAAACAGCGTGGCGAAGAATATAGAAGGCCATTTCGTATTCTTCCCCAAGTTGTTTACCATGTTTTAAAATTTATACGCACCTGATGATGTGACTACAAGTCACGAAGCCGGTAGTGCCTTAATAAAATCGATTCGAAATACACCTTTTTGCGGAGTTCTTGCCAAAAGAAAGTATTACCACAGCAACGGATACACTGACCACTGAGTTGTTTGAAATTACGTTGTCTCTAAAACAGAGCTTACAACTCCAACGTCAAAAGAAAAGGCGTTCTGAAACAACAACACATTCACGGCTCGATGGTTAAAAGATAATGAATACGGTTCAAACATTTTCCTTCAAGAAGAAAAGAATTTGCTTAATTACGTAGGAGTGTGCTTTGTCTCAAACGATAAAGACAATGGAAATTACAGTTTCAGCTGTACCTTTTATTCTAAGCCGGCCGCGGTGGCTGAGCTATTATAGGTGCTTCAATCCGGAACCGCGCGACTACTACGGTCGCAGGTTCGAATCCTGCCTCAGGCGTAGATGTGTGTGATGTCCTTAGGTTAGTTAGGTTTAAGTAGTTCTAAGTTCTAGGGGACTGATGACCTAAGGTGTTAAGTCCCATAGTGCTCAGAGCCATTTTATTCTAATTTGTTTTTCTTTATATATTTCTTTGACAGAGTGCTGGAGAGAATTTGTTTTAGCACTGTGATTGAGATTGTGTGGCGCTGCTGCCCTGCAAAGGTAGTAATACCTCGTTGGTAACGTTTCCTAGCTACAGGCACGACTCCTGCTCACTTTCCCTGTCTCATCTCGAGTTCTCGTCCACATATTTCTTCACAGACCCACTAATTCAGTTTGTGTTTCACAGAATTGTGGCAATGTGCCACAAGGAGAAAAGTCTTATTTTTTTTAAGCTATAAGTAAAGCAGATTCACAAAACTGAACTAAATTCCGTCCGAACAGGCCTTGGAAGGTCCAACGGTACCGACCGGCCGTCGTGTCAACCTCATCCATAGGCGTCACTGGATGCGGATACGAAGGAGCATGTGTTGAGCACACCGCTCTCCCTGCCGTATGTCAGTTAACGAGACCGGAGCCGCTACTTCTCAGTCAAGTAGCTCCTCAGGTTTCCTCACAAGGGCTGAAATGTCTCAAATGGCTCTGAGCGCTATGGGACTTAACATCTATGGTCATCAGTCTCCTAGAACTTAGAACTACTTAAACCTAACTAACCTAAGGACAGCACACAACACCCAACCATCACGAGGCAGAGAAAATCCCTGACCCCGCCGGGAATCGAACCCAGTAACCCGGTCACAAGGGCTGAGTGCACCCCGCTTGCCAACAGCACTCGTAAGACCGGACGGTTACCCATCCAAGTGCTAGCGCAGCCGCCCGACAGCTCTTTTCTTCGGTCATCTGACGGGAACCGGTGTTACCGTTGAGGCAAGGCAGTTGGCAAAGCAGATTCACAGTACATCATTCTCTTGCCATGGCCAATTTTGGTGCCATTAAGCTAGCTTTACATTTAACATATGTAGACGATGATAACTACCACTGGCATCAGTTGGTGCGCATCGTCAGATATTAACGTCTACATATTTTATACACGAAGCTGTAGAAAGCGGTCGAAACCAGTTTAAGCAAAGAGGATATGTGATTTAGATTATGCTTTGCTCATACAGTAGTGTACTTCATCATTCAAAATGAAAGTTATGTTTTGCCTTCGATATGAGAATAGCCAGGAACTCATTTTGAAAACGTGAGGAAGGGTAAGGAATCACATCGTTGCTTTATAGTGCTATTGAAATTTGTCTCAGCAGCATTTAGGTATAACGTAGCACATGACTTCCATCCATTTCGAGAGTCGATTTTACAAGACTTCATGCCTCCTTATCATGAATATTATATTACAAAACTGGATGTCAAACTATGGAAGTAGGTATCGAACTCATTTTATGAATTGGTTTTCTTCTGTGACTTCACTGTTTCCGAAAAACTCACTTTTGTAATTGATGAAATCATAACTACTTAATCTGTTATTAGTTTAATATGCCACATAAAGTCGTGCAGGACTTTAGTACTGAGTACTGAGTACGTCTCTTTCACTTCATATGCATTTGATCGCTAATAACAGCAGGTAGTTGTTAGAACTTCATTTTCTTATGCGTTTTGGTCACAGTCGACATGATGATGGGCTATGCGCGAAACTCGCAAACAAAGTTTTAAAAACTATTCCATTCCATGATGGCGGATTGCTACAGCAACCCTACTTTTAAGTTGATGCTGATTTTAATGTGGCATATGCCCCTGGCATTAGTTTTAACATTATCGCGCAGCAAATTAAATTAAAATTAGCTATCTACAACTGGTTTTACCATCAATAAAATTTTAATAACAAGTGAATTTTATTAGCGTCAAAAAACGCGGTGAAAAAGATATGCTTACTAATCTGCCATCTCACCTGAGTGTATCATGTAATATCGGTATAGCGGTTTGATCAGCTGCTCTCGACCAGCTGAGACACAAGACATAGTGATTTCTAATTTTACTGTATCCAAATGCTACCGCAAATTTGTATCAGTCTCGTGTCTTGGTTATAAAGCTCTACGGTAAACAATTGACCACTCTCGGGAAAGCCGGGATTCGTACAACTCGCTACAAAACTACACCAAACTGTAACCGGATAAAGTTATAAAAGAAACTCGGAAACAACAGAGAAGCACCACGATAAAACCAGGCCGAAACCGACAAGAAGACTGCGGTGTCAGCGACATCGCAACGTATCTGTGACGACAGACTGCACTTGCCGCCGACGCCTGAAGCTGCCTGCAGTGCTATTGCAGCCCAGTTACGACAGCTGGGGTGTAACCGACACACGTTCCAGACGGTTCGGCGCTACACTCTGCCCGTTGTAAGAAGCAGAGAGCTACACGGAAAGCAGCGTTTAAAGATATGCAAACCAGCTCGTCGTTTTCGTCCAGCTGGCCAGCGATGTGACATCGAGCATCTGCTACTCCGCGTCATACCTACGACGCAGATGCTCCTACGTGCGCCGGGACACGATCCACTGCCTACCTCCTAAGCATGTGGGTGACAGGGGCAGCCCTGCACTTGGCCGCAGTCCGGGAGAACGATGAGAGGGCGCAGCAGTCTCTGCCCTCGCAGGTATACCAACAGGGTGTCGCTACACTCTGAGCTCGTAGAGCGCCGCGGTCCGACGTCGCCATAACCGTCAGCCGCACTCACTCCCACCAGCGAACGCAGGAATCTAGCGACAGCAGCAGAACTCGCAGTCAGCAACCGGAGTGTCCACGACGCAGGCTAATGATTCTTATCGATACTCAGTGCAGAAGTCACTGTTCGTCGATCCTTCTTCAGTTGCACAACATCCTCCGTCAGCGGAGAATCCTAGTCCACACTAAGCCACACGAGCCGTCCTGTCACAGTGGTGTCTCTGGACCATTTCAGAGTGCACCAGCGTCATACAATGAAATAAAACTGATTTATGACTATATCCATTATACCTTGGAAATCGGATGGAATGCTAATATAAGAAATCAGGAGGGTATCCGCAGTATGTGCGAGGAGAGAACTATCTGGGAAACATTGAGAAGAAGAAAAGACTGGATGATAACACTTATCTTAAAAAGGAATCAATGTCACGGTACTACAAGAAGACCTATTCAGCAAAAATTGTGTGGTGAGACAAAGAACTGAGAACGTTGCTTGCATGAGTTACTCGGATAATAACTATTGCTGCAGCAGTACTTTTAAACCATGTAAATGAGACTACATTATTTATAGCTTATTTATGTTGAGAATGTTGCATATACTCCTATTTCACACTTACCGGTGATTTTTCGCCGAGTATTTTGACATTTATTTATTGTTCTTTTTGTTAGATCCACTCATAGACACATACATCGATTGACTTTTATGTTTCATATTTTGAATTAGTATTCACGTGTTTACATACACTGTTTTACATTCCAGATCTCACAGTTACATGTGGTAGTTGTGTACCGTCTCTCTCACAAACAAAATAGAACATGAAAATGTGAAACTTCCTTCAGAAAAACCTATATACATATCTATTTATAAATTGAGGACTAAACTTTAATCAAAATACATACAGCCGAAGAACAATTATGAACACAAGAGAAAGGACAAATCTACGTTAAAACTCGGAAATGTATAAGAACAGAAGCCAACAGCAACATTTTAAAATTCGCAGCACCTTATTACGATATTGTACTTCAAATAAATAGTTGTAACCAAACAGCAGTATTAATTCCAAAGTCAAAATATGGCTCCAGGTCTCACGTTATGCCAAGATATGCAAAATAACCACAGTATTACTAACTGTTTTTCTTCCGGTTCCATTAGAAAAAGAACTGTTCCTCACTTCGTGAAAAATACATCCATTTATTAAGTGGTTCTTATATTCAGCTAAGTTAAATACCCTTCACGATGGTTTATCGACGCAATGACGTTTCAATTATAAATCTATTAATACTATCGAGCAAGATTCCATATTGTTTTAACACTCTGGATTTGCATTCGACATGTTTAACTCAACCTTATGTCGAACAAAGCCACATCAGAACCTCTTTCTCATCCATGCACCAGTCATGCTAGATGTTCGTCTTCGATGATTTGACTACTACAGGTAGTTAACATCTCTACTGTCTGCCACTGATTTGTGTACTCTCTCACACGACTCAGTCGCTTAGAAGAATCTCAGATACATTATTACGGATACTAAACGAGTTCTGTGTTTAAACACCTGAGACTGGTTTTCCGGGCATTTGTCTCTTTAATGCACAACGTCCGCAGCTGACGCATCGGTTTGTTTTCTTTTGAAAGCATGATGGACCTTTATCTCAGGTACCTCTTTCTGCCTACAACGACTTCCTTTACTGCCGCATCGTCGTTCCTTATTCATGAAATTTCTCTCCTGAGCTTGAAGAAAAGCCACTTTTTCCTGTTACGTGGAAGGACGATCTACTCTTATCCGTGTCATAACTCTCACTAGGTAACAAGACTCGCTCTGAAGGTAGGAAAAATCGCTTGGTCCTACCAAATCATTACGTTTTATGACATAACACACAACTTAGTCTAATTGAAAGTAATCATCTATACACTAACCCACTTACATTTCTTCTCAAAGTCTGTCTTAATTCTTAACTTTGGTACCATTCTAACGTATACTTCACATTACCATTTTATTTCCCAATGTGTCTGTAACAGGATGAACGTAAAAATCTTTCATTCCCTTGCCCTAAACCCCGTCCTCAACTTAGGTAGTTTCTCGTTCCACAGATAATTTGCTCGATAAATTCTAATGATATGGAACCAGTCATTTTAGATATACGTCACAAATTAACTTTAAATATAGCTACATGCTGAATATTTATATGAGGTCCTCTTTTTTAAATACACAAATGTGAGTTAGTATTTCATACCCACCACCTTTTGTAAATAACAGTAATAGAAATTCTTTTGTGGAATAGAAGGCACTGTCAAGGAGACAATTTTACAGTATGTTTTCAAATTTTATTTTGCTGTCAGACATTTATATGACTGGGTAAGTTATCAAAAATTTTGGTTCCAGTATTGTGCAACCCTTTCTGCGCTAAAGACAACCTTTATGTAGCGTAATTTATTTATGTACTTCACTGTTCGTTTTGAATGGCAGCAGATTACTTACAACAAACTTCATGAGGGAATAAATATACTGTGAAACAATAATCAGAATATCTAACTCCTCAAACACATGTCTACAAAATGGTCATGGGTGTGCACCACATATTAGCCTTACATAACATTTTTGAGCAATGAAGATTTTATTTCTTAAATATGATTTCCCCCTGAACATTATTCCGCATGACAATATTGAATGAAAGTGTGTAAAATATTTAAAATTGTTGATTTGGTTCTCCCCAAGATTTGCAATAACTCGAAGTGCAAATTTGGCTGAACGAAGTTGTTTTAGGAGTTCCAAAATGTGCTTTTTCCAGTGTAAATTCTCATCAATATGAACACCTAAGGAATTTGAGGCTTCCGCTGTATTTATTATTTCGTCACCATCATCTATCATGGGTGTTGTACCTCTAGATGTGCAGAACGCTCTCTGTCACCTCACCTGGGAGGCAGTCTCGGAGGTCTGTAGCAGTCAAATAGTAATTTGTCCATTGCAGCCAAGATGACGTTTATTTTATTTATAAATCGGCCTTCTGTAGATAGATTTTCTTGTCGTTAGACATGTACTCTCAGTAATGTAGTTGACGTATATGAATTCTTATATTGTCTTCCCCTATTTTTACTGTTTATAACGCCCCTAATTGTACCAGGTTTACTATTCTTGGATATATTAAATACAATAACCGGTCATATCTTCTGGTAAGGATCTACTGAGTTCACCTTTCTCGTTCTGTCCAATTTATTATTAAATCCTCTAGTGACAGCTTTTCTTTCAAATACCAGTTACTTAGTCCACGGTTTTCCAACAACTCATCTCTCAATTTCATAGACACACTGTTTATTGAAGAAAATTCTCTTTTTCATTAACATTTGGTTGACGATATCTCCCTGGTTAAGGCCATTTAGCCTTATCTTACTATCAAGATAATACAATTTATACCTTCCTCTGCAATTTTGTGTTTTCAGAATTTGCTATTAAGGAGCCACTTGTATGCTTTATAGTGCTCTTCAGCAGTTTCATTTTAGACACGTTTATTTTTAATCCAACTTCTATATTACGCTATCCCTACATTACGTACTTCCAGTCAGAATGGCTGTAGTGACTGCCGATCTTAGTGGTGGTATAGGCAGACTTACGTGTTTGCTCCTACTCTTCTCATCCAACTCATTTACTGTTTCTTCCTCGAAACTGAACACCAGCGTTAATAGTCTACTGCCCTGGCTAAATCCCTTATTGATGAAAACTAGTCGTTTCTCTAATTACGAATTAGTTAGCAGCACTTGTTTTTGACCGAATATACCATACCGCTCATCATCCCCGAAATTCAATTTCTTTACATATAGATTTCCAAGATCTCGCTCTATACAATCGGAAACAAGTCCACAAATGCCATGAAGCGTCTTTACCTCCTTCTGACGCCATTTAGTTATCGTGCAGTAATTTTTCAAATAAAAAACAAATGGTTCAAATGGCTCTGAGCACTATGGGACTTAACGTCTGAGGTCATCAGTTGCCTAGAACTTAGAACTAACCGAAGGACATCACACACATCCATGCCCGAGGCAGGATTGGAACCTGCGACCGTAGCGGTCGCACGGTTCCAGATTGCAGCGCCTACAACCGCTCGGCCATCTCGGCCGGCTTTCAAGTAAAGCGCATTAAAACTTTCGTGTGCACTGAAAAGCGATTGCACCTTTCACGCTGCCAGTAATTACCACAGAAGTCCTGAATAGAATGACCTAATCAATGTTTATTAATTGAATACCAATGAGAATTCCTGCAGCATAGCAATTTGGGAAATTGCGACACATACTATTGAAGTCACAACCATAATGCTACGAACAGAAACGAAAATTATGTCCTACCGATTCTTCGTAGATCGGGTAGTTAGTTACGTATTCCCTAGATCATTTCAATAATTCTTTTACCGAAATGATGCGGAACGAGTCAGTTTATAGAAAATGTGTACATAATTAATGTTAACATTCTATATGCTGACAATCTGTAGCAGAAAGTGAGCGTATACGAATGCGTTGTGTGTAATGTCTTCATAGCACGTAGCATCGTTCTTGATAGATTTTCTCATATTTATAATGTATGTAATTTATCTCAGTTGTTGTAGATCAATCAAACTCTAAGTGAGAAAGGTAAAGCAAAACCGTTGAAAGAAAGGAAGAGAGATGTCAAGACGAATTCGTGAAGCAGGTGGACATTTGAAAGGATAAAATTATGCTCATATAGTGTAAGCTTTCATGGCCAGCACTGACATCACACAAAATTATGGGTTTAGAATACAGTCTGTATGAAGATGCGGAGAAAAAAAATGATCATAGTAGTGCACGAAAACGTGGTAAAGTCTGATACTGAATTTAACTAAGAACTTGAGCCAAGTCAATAACACCTACCAGAAGAAATGACTGCAAAAAACTGGAAGATGTATGTATAGAGAGAATGAGATGTTGTATGAACCTAAAAACTAGTATAGCAAAATATATATATATAATATAATATGTGCTATGAGAGGGTTAGGAAGGCTTCTAAGGAGAGACGAAACAAGCTGTAGGAAGCTAAACGACAAACTGTAACACGGAGTACAGATACATGAAACTGTCACAGTACTGAGAGTTACTGAGAATAACGGATCATTGAATTCAAATACGAAGCAATATATAGATCAAGACGGCGCAGGTGTTACCAAGGAAACTAATGCTATTTCTTATACCACCGGAAATTGTAAAGATCTGGGAATTCTCCTGCGTGAAAGAGTGCTTTACGTCGTTTCCCCCCTAAAATCTTTACTCGTGCTGGTTTATGCCAAAATACTGTAACTCTCTCCGAATCTATGGTTTTTCAGCTTTTCTGTTACACTATCTCACCAGTCACATATGTGTGTTGCATTTCGTACAAACCGTTTGTTACTTCAGTATCATATCGATTAGAGAGATTTGAGTAACTTTTAGTAAGGGTCACAGATATCTATCTCTAGTGTATAAACCGCCGTTTCTCACATTGCCTTTGCCTGAGGCTGTACTTCAGTGAATCTTCCTTATCATCTCCCCCATTATCAAATAAAGTAAAAGACGGTAATGTACCAGAATGCTCCTATAATTGTTAAGTGCTAGTGTTTTACATTATCAATAGACCTATTTCGGCATTATTGCCTTCTTCGGGCTATCTCCAACCAAATACGCTTTGTTAAAAGTTGTAACATTGTAACTAATAATGATTTTGATCTATATTATGCTTGTACTTGTTTCTGTACTGCATCGTGGCGCTGTCGTTATCTTATAATCTTACCATTGGATAGATCGATTCCAACTACAGCCAAGTTTTTAAATATTTATCTTAATCTATATCAATTTCTGTTGTTCGCAGATGTAAGCTACGTCTTTTATCGTTTGTATATATTGTTGTGGTGTTTACAGCCACAATCGAAAGCTAATCCACTGATGCTGTATGGTTACTATTTGTTGATCCATATTTCTTTGTCAATATGGAAAGTTGTGGTAAGGTCTTACGGGAACAAACTGCTGAGGTCATCGATCCCTAAGCTTATACACTACTTAATCTAACTTAAACCAACTTACGCTAAGGACAAAACACACACACACACACACACACACACACACACACACACACACACCCATACCCGAGGGAGAACTCGAACCTCCGACAGGCGAAGCCTCGCGTACCATGACAAGGCGTCGCAGACAGCTCGGCTACGCTGCACAGCATTTCTTTGTATCGCCGTTACCTACAGCGTAGTATTATATTCTTTGTTGCGTTTTTGTAGTATGTATATATCTGTGATTTTATTTGTTACGTAATAAAATAAAATCATACAGGTATGGTACACACTATGAAAAAATAACAAAAAATATGATACCACGACATAGGTAACGATGAATCACAGACAAATGAATAACCAAATTGTAACCATACAGCATCGCTGGATTAGCTGTCAATCGTAGCTGTCAAAACCACAGAAAATATACAAGCGATATAAGACCTAGCTTACATGTGCGAACAAGAGCAGTTAATGGGCTACACCGCGCGGCATTTCTTTGTATCGTGGTTACCTACGGCGTAGTATTATATTCTTTGCAGTTTTTTTTGTAGTATGTATATACCTGTGTTTTTATTTGTTACGTAATAAAATAAAAACATGCAGGTATGGAACACATTATGAGAAAATAACAAAAAATATGATACCATGCCATAGATTACGATGAATCATAGACAAATGAATAACCAAATTGTAACCATACAGCATCGCTGGATTAGCTGTCAATCGTAGCTGTCAAAACCACAGAAACATATAGAAGCGATATAAGATCTAACTTACATGTGCGAACAACAGCAGTTAATGGAGATTAAGATAAATAATTAAAAACTTGGCTGCAGCTGGAAACGCCCTACGCAAAGTAAGATTATAAGACAGAAACAGCGCCACAATGCAGTATGGAAATAAGCACTAGTAAAACAAATTTATTACTAGTTACAATTTTACATATTTTAACAAAGCGTAACTGGCTGTAGATAGTCTGAAGACGGCTATAATGCTAATGTGAAACGTCTAGCAATTAACTTATTTATTATTCATTTATTTTTTTATTGTTCCGTGGGACCAAATTAAGGAGAAGTCTCCATGGTCATGGAACGACTCAATACATGGAGTTATAACATGATAGTAGAAACAGATAAAATGAAATATAAAAACATATTCAGGCGATAAGTCTTAAGTGTAAATAAAGCAAATCAACAATGTAACACTGGAATTTGATTAATTTTTCAGTTCTTCCAGGAGCTCCTCGACAGAATAAAAGGAGTGAGTCATGAGGAAACTCTTCAGTTTAGACTTAAAAGAGTTTGGGCTACTGCTAAGATTTATGAGTTCTTGTGGTAGCTTATTGAAACTGGATGCAGCAGAATACTGCACTCCTTTCTGCACAAGAGCCAAGGAAGTGCGTTCTACATGCAGATTTGATTTCTGCCTAGTATTAACTAAGTGAAAGGTGCTAACTCATGGAAATAGGCTAATATTGCTAACAACAAACGACATTAAAGGAAATATATACTGTGAGAACAATTTCAGAATTCCCAGACTATTGAATAGGGGGCGACAAGAGGTTCTCGAACTTACACCACATATAGCTTGAACAGCCCGTTTTTGAGCCAAAAATACCCTTTTTGAATCAGAAGAATTACCCCAAAAAATAATACCATACGACATAAGTGTATGAAAATATGCGAAGTAGACTACTTTTCGTGTTGAACTGTCACTTATTTCAGATACTGTTCTAATGGTAAATAGAGCAGCATTTAGTTTCTGAACAAGATCCTGGACGTGGGCTTTCCACAACAGCTTACTATCTATCCGAACGCCTAGGAACTTGAACTGTTCCGTCTCGCTTATAATATGCGCATTCTGTCTGATCAAAATATCGGTTCTTGTTGAATTGTGAGTTAGAAACCGTAAAAATTGAGTCTTACTGTGATTTAGCATCAATTAATTTTCCACAAGCCACAAGCTTATTTCTTGCACAACATTATTTGATACTGTTTCAATATTACACACAAGATCCTTCACTACCAAGCTGGTGTCATCAGCAAACAGAAATATTTTTGAATCGCCTGTAATACTAGAAGGCATATCATTTATATAAATAAGAAACAGCAGTGGCCCCAGCACCGACCCTTGAGGAACGCCCCACTTAACAGTGACCCATTGGGGCTGAACATCATTACCACTCTCAATATTGCGGAGAATTACCTTCTGCTTTATGTTCTTAAAGTAAGAGGCGAACCAGTTGTAAGCTACTCCTCTTACTCCATAATGGTCCAACTTCTGCAGTAATATTTTGTGGTCAACACAGTCAAAAGCCTTCGTTAAATCAAAGAAAACACCTAGCGTTCACAACCTTTTATTTAATACGTCCAAAACCTCACAGAGAAAAGAGAATATAGCATTTTCAGTTGTTAAACCATTTCGAAAACCAAACTGTACATTTGACAGCAAATTATGTGAATTTAAATACTCCAGTAACCTTGTATATACAACCTTCTCGATAACTTTGTCTGTTGTAAAGAAAATGTTGGAACGTGTCGGCCTCTTCCATTTATTTCCAACTGGAAATCTTCTGCTCCACTAGAAGCTCCCTGGAATGAAACATTACCTTCTTTTATCTGATTGTGTCATTACAGGACATCTAGCATGCTGCGAGCTCAAGAGAAAATAAATCCCTAATTATTGCTTCTTGCAGGTGTTTCTACTGCATATATGATTCTTTTTGCAACTCAGTTCCAATGGAATCATGCACTGCAACACAAAATAAAAGTCACACATACAAGATTTTAATTTGTCCAAATATATCAGTTGAAAACTGGTTTGCCCCACGACCAGAGTATGTGGTAGGAGGCTGAAAAAAATCATGAGTCTCTAATGGACCGGATCCCAACAGCCCACTCCAGCCCTTGGAGTGGACCGTTGAAAGTAAAAAAATAAAAATAATAAGTAACTAGTGTTCCACAAAATGGTTTCGGGATGTTTCCCTTGTTTAAAAGGAAAATTTTTGAACTGACGATTCTCTTTCCAAATATGCCGTGATGGAAAACGCACTGATCCATTGCCAGCCTACTGGGATATTCGGCTGTGACAGGGTTCTACAACAACAAGGTTCTACAACAGGGCGCCCGTCTCTGATGTATGGTGTGCAGTGGATTACAAAGAAAACAAAGCGAACAAATTTGATTACTGATTGTAACAATGAACAAAGTAACCCTAGAAGTAATATATAAATGGTCCTAAGTACCAGATTCCAGCAAAGGTTACAGAGAAACCTGTGTCCGTTGTAATGAAAATGTTGGAATGTGTAGGCCTCTTCCATTTATTTCCAATAGGAAATCTTCTGCTCCACTAGAAGCTCCCTGGGATGAGATTGGAAATAATCAAGTTTCCATAGTGGGCCAAATCTCCAACAACTTCATCTGTTCATTGGAGTATCGAATGAACAGAAAAACTATTGGAAGCTTTAAATGTACAAACTACTACTACTACTACTACTACTACTACTATCGATGGTCCACACTTTCCATAACTCGTAGTTAACTATTCCTTGATGAGTCAGAATATGCCCCATCAATCAGTACTTGCTATTAGTCAGGTTTTCCCCTAAATCAATGTAGTACCTCACCATTACTTACTCGATCTCAGCATTACTGCGTAACACATACATGTCAAATGCGCCTATTTTGCTCTTGTCTGCACTGTCCATCGACAACGTTTCATTTCCAAATAAGGTCTCTGTCTCTCTTTATTAGTTACTGTATCTGCCCGCTTAATCTTCGGATTATTTTGCAACACCAAGATTTCAGTGGTTCCATTCTGCTCTTGTCTGTACAGCTTATCGTCATACGTTTCACCTGCATGTGCCTACTCTCCAGAACAACATGTAACACATAATTTTATGTTTTCTGTTAACAGTGTTACAGTTTCCAGATACGCTTTTCTTGTTATTGGAAGTCATCATTTTATGCCCTCTTTATTTCGGTCAAGGTTAACTCCTTTCCTGTCCACACAGCAAAGCTCATCTGTTACATTTAGTGCTTCATTTCCTAATTAATTTATTCCGCACTACCAAATTTAATTCGACTATGCTTCACTACTTTGGTTTTCCTTTTATTGAAATTTACCTTATTATCTCTTCTCAAGACTCTATCCATTCTATTCAGCTGATGTGGAAGATATGCAGGCAGAACATCGATGATATCTGGAAGGTAGCACAATGAAACAGGTGAATGTAAAGCACTGAAAGAGGGTCGGGTGTCCTTCTTGAATAGGTCACCCTATAGAACACTTTATCGCGAAACGTAAAGGTTCCTGTTTCAAGTTTTGCTCCAGCACACAGTTTAAATCTGCCACGAAGCCTTATATCAGCGCACATTTCGCTACACAGTGAAAATTCATTCTGAAAACCGTCTATCATATTTGGCCACAGGTCCAGTAGTCTAGGGGTTTCAAGATAAGGTACGAAACCCTTATTCTGCCGCGGTGCATGGGTGGTTAAGTCTGTATCATGTGCCTGACACACAGTGGTAGCCCATGTCATTGGCTCTCACATAACGATGTGACGCCATAGATCTACGTGCCTTACCAGCGTATTGCTGGAGGCCCTTGCACCACACTCTCTCTCAGCAACTATCCAACTTAAGTCCCACCGCCCTTCTTTTACTTCCGCCACTTTTCCCTTGAACTGAGCTACGTCCGTGCTGTGATACTGCCGACTCAATTGACATCCACGAAGGCGATCTATGCTTTCCTTTAGCAGCATTGGTTACCGAATGTGGTTGAAGGGAACCTTGCTCACGTCGACTGGCATGCCGTTTGGTGATAGGTGTGCGCTTCTAATCTTGACACTGACGTCCAGTCTTTGGTACCATACTGTCAATGGGAAGCAAGCATTCTGGTCATACCTTTAGGGGATTCACCTCGCAGACACCACGTTGTGTGTTGACTGTGATGTTATGGATTCAGACGAGCACTGCCCGGTGTGCAAATCGTCGAGAGGTGTCCTGTAAGATTCATTATCAGACACTTACTCAACTGCTCCTCTCTCCAGACGCGGGATACTCCCCGCAAGCGAAGACGAACTCTGTGAGGTGGATTTGTTGACACGCAGCACATTACTTGTTTGATGATGGCGGGAAAAGTATATTTGACTTTGGGCAATTCCTTAATTAAAGCCATTGTGCAGCTATTCGAAGTCCAAAATACAGACAATTTTTCTCCAGTTTTCTCTGCATTATCTTCCTTAACCCACCTCAGAGGTGGGGTGTTCCTGTCATGAAGAGTTATCGCCGTCTATTCCACACTTAGAACCGATATATTCACTGATAATCGGAATGTTCTATCGAAACGAATAAAAATAACAAAAAAAGAAAAGTAAATAGATAAACAGTGATCATTGTACCTCTACTCTACGTTCTCTACGCTTTCCTTGGTTCCTAGAGGTTGGAACGAGACATGGCGGCCACGCCTCGGGATGCGACCCCTGCCAACTTTGCCCCCACCTCTCCCTTTGGGCGCCCTTTCAAAAAAAGGAAAAAAATGGGGTAGTGTGTTTGATTAGTATTCAAAATGTTCCTAGTCACGGATTCAAAACAGGCCACCGCGTTAATTTTCATTAATATACAGCATTCGCTGCCGGAGACTTCCGGCATAAGCAGTCACCCTCATTCTGCCAACGGCCTTGTCAAAGAGGGTGGAGGAGCCGACAGAGGTTCAGGGCACTCCCTTGATCTTGGGGAGGGAAACTGCCCCTAAAAGCGGAAGAATCAATAATGATCAACGTCATGAGAATGCAGAAAACAATAGAAACCACTACATTAGAGGCACATAACGTGTTTCCACAGGACACGTGGCCTGTAACTGAAAAAGTGTTATGATGATACCTAAATTGGCAAAAGATTCCTACATAGCCCCCATTCGAATCTCTAGGAGAGGACTGCCAAGGGGGTGGTAATCATGAAAAAAAAAGATTGAAACAATCAATGAAGGGATAACGTTCTACGAGTCGGGGCATGCAATGTCACAAGCTTGAATGTGGCAGGGTAGTTACAAAATGTGAAAAGGGAATTAGAAAGGCTCAGTCTAGATATAATAGCGGTCAGTGAAGTGAAATGGACAGAAGATTAGGATTTCTGATCAGATGGGTATAGGGTAATATCAACTGCAACAGAAAGTGGTATAACGGGAGCAGGATTTGTTATGAATAGAAAGGTAGGGCAAAGAGTGTGTGGTGTCACCGCCAGACACCACACTTGCTAGGTGGTAGCTTTTAAATCGGCCGCGGTCCGCTAGTATACGACGGATCCGCGTGTCGCCACTGTCAGTGATGGCAGACCGAGCGCCGCCACACGGCAGGTCTAGAGAGACGTACTAGCACTCGCCCCAGTTGTACAGCCGACGTTGCTAGGCATGGTTCACTGAGAATTACGCTCTCATTTGCCGAGGCGATAGTTAGCATAGCCTTCAGCTACATTTGCAGTGTTTCCCTTCTAAGTGAAGAATTTGCCGACATTTTTGCACCGGGCCTTGGTTGCGCTAAGAACTATCAAGCACGTTTGGAACTGAAAGTCAACGCACAACCGAAAGTTTTCAGCGCGCGCAATGTTCCCCACGCATTGCGTGCTGAGGTCGCAAGAACATTACACGAATTGGATTCACAAGGTGTAATTGAACGTGTGCAGGCTTCTCTCTGGGCTTCACCCTTAGTAATTTTGCAGAAACCTTCCGGAAAATTGAGACTTTGCATGGACTTCAAGGCAACAGTGAATCCCCAACTAGTGACTGCTACTTTTCCTTTACCCCGCCCGGAAGATCTTTTTGACAAACTGTGCCCGGGTAAATATTTTTCGAAGTTGGACCTAGCAGATGCGTACTTGCAAATACCGGTGCACGAAGAATCCGAGCGCGTATTGGTGGTTAACACGCATCTTGGTTTGTACCGATTCAAACGACTGCCATTCGGGTGTACATCCGCCCCTGCATTGTTTCAGCAATATTTACAAACTGTTTGTGCGTCGGTCCCTACTGCTGCAAACTATCTGGACGATATTGTGATCTCCGGAAAGACGGACGAAGAACATTTCGCCAACCTCCGAACATTATTTCAGGTCTTGCGACAAAATGGTCTTCGCTTGCGGAAGGACAAATGTGTGTTTTTTGCTCGTGAATTGCCATATCTGGGACATGTACTCAATGCCCAAGGCATACATCCCAGCCCAGAGTACCTTCGTGCCATACAAGACTTGCCTTCGCCGCAGAATTTGAAGCAGCTACAGAGTGTGCTGGGTAAAATAAATTATTACCATAGCTATATCCCCCATGCCTTTTCCATTTCAGCTCCGCTTCATCGCTTACGCCGTAAAGGTGTTCCGTTCGTCTGGTCGACGGAATTCGAACGCGCCTTTCGCCAGTTGATATCGGCGTTGCTTTCTACTACTTGCCTTACGCCATTCGATCCCCAGAAACCCCTTTTGTTGATGGTAGATGCATCGGATTTCGGGATAGGAGCTGTGCTTGCGCACACAGATAGTTCGCATGATCGCCCTATTGCCTTTGCGTCCAAATTGCTCTCGTCAGCGCAACGCAATTATTCACAGATCGAGAAAGAAGCTTTGGCTCTCGTATTTGGTGTTACCAAGTTTCATGATTTCTTGTATGGTCGTCACTTTACCATCATTACAGACCACAAACCTTTGACATCGCTTTTTCATCCCAACAAGCCTGTACCTCCACGTACAGCGCAGAAATTCATTCGCTGGTCTATTTTCCTCTCGCAGTACCGCTACGATATCTTGTATCGGTCCACTGCTAAGCACGGAAACGCTGATGCGTTGTCCCGTTTACCTGTTGCTGAGGATAGAGCATTCGATTCCTCCGAACTTGCTTGCATGTTTATTGATTCGGAAACCGATGACGTGGTAGAATCGTTTCCGATTGATTTTCGTCGTGTAGCTGCAGCCACAGCTGCTGACCCTGTCCTTGCTACCGTTTTGCGTTTTGTTGCTACGCAATGGCCTTTGTCAATGTCACGGATCGAGGATTCGTTGGTTCGCCGATTTTTTGCTCACAAGGAGAGACTTTTTGTACGACGTGGTGTTTTGCTGTTGCGTTCTGATAATGATCAGTCCAGGTCCGTGGTCCCACGTTCGTTACAGTCTTCTGTCTTAAAGCTTCTCCACCAAGGACATTGGGGTATAGTGAGAACGAAACAACTTGCTCGTCAGCACTGTACTTGGTTAGGAATCGATGCTGCGATTACGAATATGTGCTCTTCTTGCATGGCGTGTGCCGAACGACAATCCGCGCCACCGCGGAAATTCTTTGCATGGCCGAAAGCCACTTCCCCTTGGCAACGCTTACACATCGATTTTGCTGGTCCCTTCTGGAATGCTCGATGGTTGGTTGTGGTCGATTCCTTAAGTAATTTTCCTTTTGTTGTCCGGATGTCTTCCACGACGTCTTCTGCCACAATCCAAGCGTTATCCGCTATCTTTTGCATTGAAGGTCTTCCACAGACTATTGTTTCCGACAATGGCCCACAAATCATGTCCGCAGAATTTCAGTCATTCTGCAAGGTCAATGGTATTCAACATCTGACATCCGCGCCGTTTTCGTCTCACTCAAACGGCTTTCAAGTCACAGATGTTGAAGTTAAAAGAGTCGCATTCTCGGGAGGACGCGTTATTGCTCTTCTTGTCCTCGTATCGCTCTCAGCCCCGAGATGGTCGCTCGCCGGCTGAGTTGCTCCATGGTCGTCCTCATCGAACCTCTATGTCTTTGCTGCATCCGCCGCATCAGGTTCCTGTGCAGCGGCAGCCACCTGCTTTTGCTCCTGGCGACGTTGTATACTATCGCAACTATCGCGGTTCACGGCGTTGGCTCGCAGGGCGCATTCTTCGCTGCCTCGGCCGCGCGATGTATCTGGTTTTGGGGGCCTCTGGTGAGGTGCGTCGGCATCTCAATCAGCTGCGCCTCTGTCGTCGCCCGGGTTCTGCCGCTCCCCATCTGCTTTCAGCGACGGTGCTGTCCGGTCAACGCCCTGGGGACCCATCTACTGGCTCGCCTCATCCCCAGGTTTTACCGACGATGCCTGCCATTTTGCCCCATGGCGTCGCGCCACCGCCGCCGGCGCCGCCGCAGCCGCCGCCGGCGCCGCCCGCAGTGGACACGTCGCTGCAACCGCTGGGCGCCTCCCTGGGTCGCGCGCCGCCGATACCTTCCCGTGACCAGCTGTCCTCCGCCAAGGAACTCTTGCCCGCTCCGGACCATCTGTCGTCTTCGCCAGTCGGGTGCTCCGACTCGATGGAGGTCGACCCTTCGGCCCCTCCTGACTATCTACGGGTGCATACACCGCATGTTGGCGTGCACCCTGTGTAAGTAGGCTGTTTATGTTTTCTTTATTGGCTACGTTACGTAGCGCTCTGTATGAAAATCACTGGCTGTGCTGTGTGCAGTCTGTGGCTAGTTTGCATTGCTGTCTGCCATTGTAGTGTTGGGCAGCGGCAGCTGGATAATACTATGTCATTTACTTTGTAAAGATGTTTAGACATTATTTATTCTGTTTTGTTTTAATGCTCATGTGTAAAGTTGATGTTTCAAAAGTTATTCTGATCTTTTATGTATGTACTCATGTCATAATTCCTGCAACACTGATGTATATGTTATTTCTATTCTTTTGTAAAGCCTGTATTACTACAAATGTTATCTGTATTGTTATGTTCTTTGATGATGTATTTTGTACCTTTGTAATTGTATTCTTATGTTATAAAATTGTAATTGATACCAGTTCATCATATTATTAACTTGTTAGTTACATTTCACTGTACACGTTTCTGTTGGTCATAGTAATGCACAATATGTGAGAAGTTGGGACGGTTAGTGTTTGCACGTGTGTTACTAATTCAGCAAGGGACTGGATAACAGCATTGCTGGTTCTAAGGACAATTCCAAAAACTTCATGAGTGTACAAGTGGTGGTTTATGGACTTGCTAAGTTGTCTGCAAGACTTCTAAGGACAATTCCAAAAACTTTGTGCGTGCACAAGTGGTGGTTTATGGACTTGCTATGTTCTCTGCAAGACTCTTCGATGGTGATTGTGCACCCGCACAGTCACAACAGATGGCTGCTGGCCATCTCTACAAGGACTACAGTGGGTCGGAATCTTTGATGGCCCACCAATACCGTAATCTCTACCAGAACTACAGTGGGTCTACTCTGTGATGTCCTACCTACCAATATTCATCAACTTCGACTGACTCTGCGGTGGGTTTGCTCTGTTGTGGCCCATTACCTGTCACCATGTCAAGAGTCAGCACTGTCTTTCAGTTGGAAGGACAACACTACTTCTTCAAGACTGCATGGTAATCCACTACTTCCGTGTGCATTGTATTTTACTGCTCAGACTTTGAAAAAAAAAAAAAAAAAACTGAAATTTTGCTGTGATGAACAATCTGGACTGTCTTTATGGACTGTGAGAAAATTTTAGCTTTTGACCAACATTGTATAAATAAGTGTGTGCATTTGATATCTTTGTTATTGTAATTATGAAAAAATTTTTCAAATCATTATTGGCCACTGCCCAAAACAATTTGTAAAATTTTTTGTGGGGTGCATGGGGGCTATGTAAGTAGGCTGTTTATGTTTTCTTATTGGCAACGTTACGTAGCGCTCTATATGAAAATCACTGGCTGTGCTGTTTGCAGTCTGTGGCTAGTTTGCATTGTTGTCTGCCATTGTAGTGTTGGGCAGCGGCAGCTGGATGTGATCAGCGCGTAGCGTTGCGCAGTTAGAGGTGAGCCGCCAGCAGTGGTGGATGTGTGGAAGGAAATGACGGAGTTTTGAAATTACATATATTATGACTTTTGATGATATTAAGGTAAATACATTGTTTGTTCTCTATTAAAATCTTTCATTTGCTAACTATCCCTATCAGTAGTTAGTGCCTTCCGTACTTTGAACCTTTTATTTAGCTGGCAGTAGTGGCGCTCGCCGTATTGCAGTAGTTCGAGTAACGAAGATTTTTGTGAGGTAAGTGATTTGTGAAAGGTATGGGTTAATGTTAGTCAGGGCCATTCTTTTGTAGGGATTTTTGAAATTCAGATTGCGTTGCGCTAAAAATATTGTGTGTCAATTTAAGCACAGTCGTGTGTAATTGTTCTAAGTGGACGTTTCACCTTGACTAGGTTTTCAGGCGTTTCCTAGCTCCCCTCGGACCGAATGGCCGGGTGCGGGTGGCACAGCCTCGCCTGTTGTTAGGCTCCCCACCTCGTCGCATACGTCAACATGGGGTCCTCCCCATGGCGGGCGGAAGCCCTATAATACAACCGTTCGCCGATTTGCGGGGGAGGAATGTGGTGTCACCGCCAGACACCACACTTGCTAGGTGGTAGCTTTTAAATCGT
Source organism: Schistocerca cancellata (assembly GCF_023864275.1). Classification (NCBI taxonomy): domain Eukaryota; kingdom Metazoa; phylum Arthropoda; class Insecta; order Orthoptera; family Acrididae; genus Schistocerca; species Schistocerca cancellata. Next base: position 178,822,016 of record NC_064628.1, on the reverse strand, counting down.
CCGCGGTCCGCTAGTATACGACGGACCCGCGTGTCGCCACTGGCAGTGATGGCAGACCGAGCGCCGCCACACGGCAGGTCTAGAGAGACGTACTAGCACTCGCCTCAGTTGTACAGCCGGCGTTGCTAGGCATGGTTCACTGAGAATTACGCTCTCATTTGCCGAGACGATAGTTAGCATAGCCTTCAGCTACATTTGCTACGACCTAGCAAGGCGCCATTACCAGTATAGATATTGAGATTCTATTAATGTATCATCAAGAGCGATGTTCTACAAATGTGGATTAAAGTTAAGTATTCCTGAAGCTACGTACTTTTCTTTATAGCATTCATTACGTATCCTGTTTCGGACCTCACGCCAGCCTGCGTGAGTTTAAGCGCGTGCCTTTCGGCTTCCTCTCATTGTGTCTAGGATGTCTTGTCTATACACAACAGAGTGTGTTACAGCGAACGTTCAGTGATAGGGTTGTTCTTGTGAAAGTCTACAGCAGACCAACACTGACAACGGTAGTTCCGGTGTATACATGCCGGCGTAAAGTATTACGTGACGTTCGAAATTCTGAGAAAAATTGGAGGAAACTCTAGGGAGAGACGGGTAATATACACTATGTTCATGAGCCTACAGAGAATAATAAGAGTGGACGGCCAAGAACGAAGCTCTTGGATTAAAAAGAGCGTAAGACAGGGATGTAGTCTCACACCCACTACCTCACTGTTCAGTCTGTACATCGAAGAAGCAATGATGGAAATAAAAGAAAGATTCAGAAGTGGAATTAAAATTCAAGGTGGGATATCAATGATACGATTCGCTGATGACATTGGTATTCTGAGGTTGAATGAAATGAACAATCTAATGAGTACTGTATATGAATTGAGAGGAAATCGAAGATCGACGAAAGTAAGAAGAAGACGCAGAAAAGAGAACAGCAGAAACCTAACATTAGGATTGATGGCCACGAAGGAAATGAAGTTAAGGAATCTGTTTCCTAGGCAGCAAAATAACCAATGACGGACGGAACAAGGAGAACATCAGAAGCAGACCAGCACTGCCAAAAATGTCATTTCTGGCCAAGAGAAGTCTACTAGTATCAAACATTTCTGAGAATGTATGTCTGGAGCACAGCATATATGGTAGTGAAACATCGACTGTGGGAAATCCGGAACAGAAGAGAATCGAAGCTTTTGAGATGTGGTGCTACAGACGAATGCTGAAAATTAAGTTAACTGGTAAGGTAAGGAATGAGGAGGTTCTGCGCAGAACCGGAGAGGAAAACATTGAGAAGAAGAAGGGACAGGATGGTAGGGCATCTGTTAAGACATCAGGGAATGACTTCCATGGTACTGGAGGGAACTGTGAAGGACAAAAACTGCAGAAGAAGACAAAGATAGGAATACATCCAGTAGATAATTGTGGGCGTAGGTTGCAAGTGCTACCGTGAGATGAAGAGGTTGGCAGATGAGAGGAATTCATGGTGGGCCGCATCAAACTAGTCAGAAGAATTATTCCCCAAATAAAAAAATAATCAAGTGTGGAAAGGAGGAGATGAGGAACTGAGGAAGTGCCGCTGTGGGGACTGGTCGTGAGTCATGCACTGATAGCTCAGTCGGTAGAGGATTCTTTTCTAAGTTTGCCCCCCGGTTTCCTTTACTGGTTAGTGTAAGCACATATTGAACAGCAATGGTGCGGAAGAGGGTTGATCTCAACTTCGTTGCACTCCTTTCCCCACTATTGCCTCTTCGACTACGGTTATAACTGCTGTTTGATAAGTGTACAGGTTGCATACAGCCCTTCATACTCATTATTTTATCCCTGATAACGTCTGGGCTTTTAAGCGTGTATTACAGTCAATGTCAAAAGCTTTATCTAAATTTACAAATACTATAAATGCAGGTTAGCCTGTCTTCCACCTGACTTGTAAGGCAATATGCTAGGTCATGTAGCATGTTGCTACCTTTCTAGGGAACACAGACTGATCTTTCCCCAGTCCGGCCCCTAACAATCGCTCCATCATTCTACGGATAATTTGAGTTTCTTAGCTACCATCATTTATTCAATGAGTGGTTTGGCGATATTCACCCCTGACAGAAGGATTATCACTGTCTTCGTGAAGTATGAGGCTAGTTTTCCTGTGCCAAATATCCCACATATGAGGTGGAACAGTTCTGTCTTGGTAGACTCTGCCGATAAATGTGATAATGCCTTGTTTCTTCTAAGGTCTTTCAATTTTCTGTTGTTATCTTGCAAGATCGAATGTCTCATCTCACTTTCATTCACTTCCTCTTGCATTTCCATACCATTATCTTCAAGTTTATTTCGTTCATCTAGTCTATCTATGTTCCCTTTCTACCTTTCACTACTCCCATCATTGTATCACATGAGCTCTTGATATTCTTGCAGCTACAATGGTTCTTTAACTTAACTGGAAGAAGGGCAGCCAGTTTTGTGTTATAGCGAAGTAGGGGAGACTGTGTTGGATATGAAATGCCTGCTGGAGTGGCAATCGTTGCGGCGACATCTTCTCATGACGTTTTAATCACCAATTATCTCCTCCGAGTGTGAAAATATTTTGTTGGCGCCCATCTACAGAGGGAGAAATGATCATCGTAATAACATAAGAGAAATCAGAGCTCTCACGTAAAGATTTCTCGCTCACCATTTGAGGGTGGAACGGTAGAGAAATAGTCTGAAGGTGCTTCGATGGTTCCTCTGCCAGCTACTTAATTGTGAATTGTAGAGTAGTCATGTGGATGTAGATGTACAAGCGGGATATATATTTCTTACAGTCATGCAAGCTTCTAAACCTATGGATTTCTCGTCTTTGAATGTCCTACTGAACCTTGGCGTTTGGTATAGCTATGCCTCTGTTGCAATGACTGTTTCTTCTTTTAGAGCAACTCTTTCATTCTGTACTATTACTTTCACCTATTTCAATAAGCCATCTCGTAATTTCCGACCTTTTTGTAGTTTCTTCAGCTATAGTCTTCATTTTACAATTTATAAATTATAGTGTAAAAATACATTTGTTCCTGGAAACGTTTCGCAGTTTGAAATGTAGTTTTTAGTTTCTATCTTACCATTATATTACTTGCAAACTGCGGCACACGCAATGTGGCGCAGTGTTTGGTTTTGCTCGCTTGGTGTCGTTAGTTAAAACCCAACAACCACCAGTCATTTTTTATTTAGTATTTATCATTTCTGGAACGTTCTTGTGATGTCATACGTTTAATGTTTCTGTATTCTGGAGTAAATATAAATACCAACAGTCTTGAATATCCGATGTTTATATTAATAGCTGCGCTCTCCGTCCAGGAGTTTAGCGTTCGAACTGTAGTTTTGTGTTCATAAGAAACGTGCTTACAGTGCAAAATTTGTATGAGACGGAGTCAATACATAAGTAGGAAATTGGAATATAGAGATCAGAGTGGCGTGTACCAGCCTGATTTTTATTTTCCTTTCCAACATACTCCCTTCGTGAACTTACAACAGTGACCCTATCGCTCGACAAAGCGTTGAATGCCGGCAGTGTGGATTTTTGTGGCAGCATTCATATCGAAAGAATGACCTCTAGCGATACAACAAGTTTATGTGGTTCCTTAAATTGCTGCAGCCCAAATGGACGATATGTCCTCGGAGTAGCGAAATACCCCTAGTTGGGGAAACAATCTTCCATCATGGGATTACATGGGCGACCAGGACGCGTTTGTGACATTTTTGTCGATAGCTGAATTCCTGTACCGAACTGCACAAAAATTTCCATTAAACACAGTTGTAACCAGGTATGACACGAATTTCGCTTTGGACGTCCCGCTGCGGATAATCTCTTGGCTCACAAAAACCACGTGTTCTAGTCGGGTACATAACGTACCTGCCATCTTTGTTTACCTGCAAATCATTAATTATTGGCCGGGGGATGCTATGTATCGGCTACCTCCCAAGCGAATATGCTGCCACCTCCTATATAAGTACTGGACGGAAATTAACTAGGGTTTGCCACATTCTAGCGTTTGCGACTTATTTATTGAATCACTCTCGTATTCCGATAACGACCTTGCTTTCTGGTTTGGACTTAAGTATGGTCGCGACTTGACATTGTTTTCTGGAGACGCCAGGTGGTTCAAAATATGTACAGAGGGGTCCGGAAAAATGTAGACACTGTTTTACAGTCAATATTAATGTAAAGAAATTACATACCATTACAGTTCTTGCACGGGGGTGGGGGGTGGGGGGTGTAAGAAGATTATTTTGTGTGTTCAAAGTGACACTTTTAGCAGCCAAACAAGGTCGATATCGTAGAACTGTTGATCGAACCACGGCTGTCGGCGTTGCTGGTGTGATGACAGCACAAGGTTCCTCGAAATTTTCTCCTAGCTCGTTCAGTGTATCTGGCTTCTGTTGATAACCAGGTAGATTTTCACCTAAGCAGGCTCTGATATCTCTGTCCTGGTTAGGGGGAACTCCATCTTGTGTAGGTAAAAACTTTCATTCGCGGACACCTCTCAGATGGCAGCAAAAGCGACGTTTGCAGGGGCTGAAGCTACATCTCACCAATAATGGTACGTTCAAAGAAGAATGGGCCAGTCAAACCGATCGATGACAGACCACAACACACTGACCACCCAGTAGATTAACATGTTTGTCTGCCTGAATGTGATGGTTTTCAGGAGCCCAGTACATGCAGCTCTGGCGCTTTACAGTAGCGTTCAGTCAGAATGGCGCCTTGTCAGACCAGATAACCATCCCTGCATATCGTTCATTCTCGTGTAACATTGAAAAGTCCCCTTTGAAAAATTATACAAGACTGTGCTTAACCTGACACACAATATTTTTAGAACAACGCAATCTGACTCCCAATAATCCCTACAAAAGAATGGCCCTGACTAACATTAAACTATACCTTTCAGAAATCACTTACCTCACAAAAATCTTCATTACTCGAACTACTGCAATACAGCGAGCGCCACTACTGCCAGCTAAATAAAAGATTCAAACTACTGAAGGCACTAACTACTGGTAGGGATAGTTAGCAAATGAAAGATTTTAATAGAGAACAAACACTGTATTTACCTTAGTAATCATAACATATATAGCAGTTCAATTTCAAAACTTCCGCCATCTCTCTCCCCACATCCACCACTGCTGGCGGCTCACCTCCAACTGTGCAACGCTACGCGCTGTTCACATCCAGCTGCCGCTGCCCAACACTACAATGGCAGACAACAATGCAAACTAGCCACATACTGCACACAGCACCAGTGATTTTCATACAGAGCGCTACGTAACGTTGCTAATAAGAAAACCTAAACAGCCTTCTTACAACATGTCTTCAAACCACTCTGCGTACTCCATCCTTCGATCCGGATCGTCCTCGTTCATAGCGTACAGCGACCTTGAAATGTACGCTTTCCACTCTGAAGCCTTCAGAATTTGTCGCACGCTTAATCTGTTTACCCCACTTTCACGTGCACGCTGCTTCACAGATTTTTACGGTGACCTAACAAAATGTTGCAGCACAACAGCGCTGGAAGTTGGACTTGTCGGTCGGCCAGACCTTTCCTTATGCACATCCTGAAGAGGTCTAATTTCTCGCGTCTTATACTCATGGTCCTTACGCGAAATGCTCATTGGCGAATCGTTCTGCAGTCGGCCTCAAGAGCAGATTCTCTAAATTTCTGCACTGGTGCTTCGTAAAAAGATTATTACCAAATACCTCCATAATACTTCTGTGCTGATCGAACCTACCGGTAACAAATCTAGCAGCACATCTCTGAATTGATTCGATGTCTTCCATTAATCCGACCTGGTAGGAATCCAGAACACTGACAATACTCAAGAACTGGTCGCACTAGCCTTTTATAAATCGTTTCCCACATGGATGAGTTACAATATCCCAAAATCCTCCCAGTAAAACGAAGCCAAGCATTCGCCTTCCCTGGTCCCAATCTGATCTGTTCATTACATTTCATATCGCTTTGCAACTTTACACCTAGATGTTTAATCGATGCAACTGTGTCAAGCAGCACCCCAGTATTGTTGTATTCGAACGTTACAGGATTATTTTTTGTACTTAGCCGCTTTAACTCACATGTTGCTAGGTTTCGAGCAAGCTGCCATTCATAACAACAGCCAGAAATTCTGTCTGAGTCATGCAACGACAGCATCTTCCTATATACTCATCCTGCCCGTCAAATCATTCACACATACAGAGAATAAGATCGGTCCTATCACATTTCTCTGCGCCTCTTCTGACGATACTATTGTCTCTGATGAACAGTAGCCTTCGAGGACAACGTACTGGTTCCATTACTTACTACGGCCTTCGAATGGATAGTTTTGTTTAACAAAGAAACAGAAAACTGCCTGCTGCAAATCCTCGAACGAAAGGTATCGTCGACCATTCCTTTTTTAAGGGATTGAAGGGGAGATAATCGCATGGAGAGAGATGAGGACTTAGAGCATAGAGCGGACGTTCCATTGTCCACAATACTGTCCTCCCAGAGCGACAGGCGTTTTGTGTCGAATCGCGACCAACGAGGAACTCGGTGCGCAATTCCACAACGGTGGTTTTTGACAGAAGCAATCCCATACACATTATTGACTCTCTGATGGATGTCTGCCGGTTTTTCTCCTTCGGCAGCCAAGAAAACAATATCAGTGTATTGGTCTTGTTTGGACGCTTTTGGCAATAACGTCGCCATAGTTAACTTTTTCGCATTTATCGCATGCTTTTCGGAAAGACCCAAGTATCATACCAATCCATTGCCTACATGTCGGTGATTATACTGCCGCATCGGATTCGCGTTAAGGTTGTATAGACGCTGCAGCAACGCCCTTAGACGGATACTTTTTGATCGTCCCTTATACGTTGCCCTCAAAGATTACCTAGACTTTTTTGCCTGAGACTGTCTCAAATGAGAAGAGTGCACCACTCTCTTTGATGAAGCTGAAGAACTGGAGCAGCGAATTGTTCGGTTTTGTCAAGATTTATGAGTTGATGCAGTGTGTTTCAAAGAATTCCTTATTACTGCAGAGGTGAGTTCAGTATTGCATACAATCACATAACTGAGAGGAAAAACTCTTTAGCTCGCATGAGGACACAGTAAGTTTTGACTTACAATGTGCTGAAGTGGAAGTTCATTTCTCGTTAAGGTAGGATGTTAATATATCGCTATAAGCTATGAAGAAATCGAACAAACAGAACACGATTTGGGTTTCAGGCAGGATCCCAGTTGGAGAGCCTCTGCTGTGCTTTGTTCGTTTAGGGGGACTGAGGCATGAATGAGAATTTGAGTTGAGGAGGGAGGGGTGCTAGACTAGTCCTAGCAGATATGAAAAGCCGCTGTGCAGTGTAGTGTAGTGGTTAGCGCGTCTGCCAAGTGAGCAGAAAACCCTGTTCGAATCTGGCCTTGTTACAAATTTTCATTAGTCGCTTCGGTCTGCATATGTACATCATAAATGCCTGAGACTTGAAAAGGTTTCTGGAAACATGTAGTTTCTTTTAAAACACAACACTGATGAAAGCACTGCAAAGACTCACACGTATCTAGGAACCTAAACCGTAAGGTCGGACCTTCGCCAAGGATCTGATGTTGGGCACCGTGTCAGAGGATTTAAGGAAATCTAGGAATATAGATATATACTAAGACGATACCATCGGTGACCATGCAGCTCGTTAGAATAAAATAACAATAAAATGAACATCCTTAGCTGCTTACAGGCGTTGACATACGTCAGCGGGAACAGATGAAAATGTGTGCCCCGACCAGGACTCGAAACCCGGATCTCCTGCTTACATGCCAGGCGCTCTATCCATCTGAGCCACCGAGGACACAGAGAATAGCGCGACTGCAGGGATTTATCTCTGGCACGCCTCCCGCGAAACCCACATTCTCAACGTATTGTCCCGCACTACATTCGTAGTGGCCCCGCCCATGATACTCACTACTCGCGGCGCGTTGCCGATCCCCGTAAGAGTTCGGGCACTGTTGGTGCATTCGCACAGAAGAAGAAGAAGAAGATGGTGAAGTGGCCGGTGAGCCTTTATATATATATATATATATATATATATATATATATATATATAAGGCTCACAAAAGGGTACGGCCAAACTTTCAGGAAACATTCCTCACACACAAATAAAGAAAAGATGTTATGTGAACATGTGTCCGGAAACGCTTAGTTTCCATGTTAGAGCTCATTTTAGCTTCTTCCACCTACGCTCAATGGAGCACGTTATCATGATTTCATACGGGATACTCTACCTGTGCTGCTAGAGCATGTGCCTTTACAAATACGACACAAAATGTGGTTCATGCATGATGGAGCTCCTGCACATTTCAGTCGAAGTGTTCGTACGCTTGTCAACAACAGATTCGGTGACCGATGGATCGGTAGAGGCGGACCAATTCTATGGCCTCCACGCTCTCCTGACCTCAACCCTCTTGACTTTCATTTATGTGGGCATTTGAAAGCTCTAGTCTACGCAACCCCGGTACCAAATGTAGATACTCTTCGTGCTCGTATTGTGGAAGGCTCTGATACAATACGCCATTCTCCAGGGCTGCATCAACGCATCAGGGATTCCATGCGATGGAGGGTGGATGCATGTACCCTCGCTAACGGAGGACATTTTGAACATTTCCTGTAACAAAGTGTTGGAAGTCACGCTGGTACGTTCTGTTGCTGTGTGTTTCCCTTCCATGATTAATGTAATTTGAAGAGAAGTAATAAAATGAACTCTAACATGGAAAGTAAGGGTTTCCGGACACATGTCCACATAACATATTTTCTTTCTTTGTGTGTGAGGAATGTTTCCTGAAAGTTTGGCCGCACCTTTTTGTAACACCCTGTATATGATAAGATGGTATCTGTTCTTTCGGACATGCCCGAAAGAGCAGATACCATCGGTGACCATGCAGCTCGTTAGAATGAAATTACAATGAAATGAACACCCTTAGCTGCTTACAGGCGTTGGCATACGTCCACGGTGACAGATGAAAATGTGTGCCCCGACCGGGACTCGAACTCGGGAACTCCTGCTTACATGGCAGTCGCTCTATCTATCTGAGCCATCGAGGGCACAGAGGATAGTGCGACTGCAGGGACTATGTCGCGCACGCCTCCCGCGAGACCCACATTCTCACTTTTCGGACATGTCCGATAGAACAGGCACTATATCCATACAAGAATATAGTTCTAGCAATACCGGACATGACCGTCTTCTTCTGTGCGGATGCACACATATTTCCCGAACTCTAACGGGAATTGGTAACAATGTCTTCCACGAGTAATGAGTGTGTTGGAAGGGACACTACAAATGTAGTGTGTGGACATACAAGGTGAGAATGTGGGTCTCGCGGGAGGCGTGCGCGAAATAGTCCCTGCAGTCGCACTATCTATTTATTTTATTTGTTTATGTATTTATTATTCCGTGGGACCAAATTAAGGGGAAATCTCCATGGTCATGGAACGAGTCAATACATGAAATTATAACACAATAGTAGAAACAGATAAAATGAAATACAACAAACGTATTCAGGCGACAATTCGTAAGTTTAAGTAAAGAAAATCAACAATGTAACACTGGAATTTCCTTAATTTTTCAGCTCTTCGAGGAGCTCCTCGACAGAATAGAAGGAGTGAGTCATGAGGAAACTCTTCAGTTTGGACTTAAAAGCGTTTGGGCTACTGCTAAGATTTTTGAGTTCTTGTGGTAGCTTATTGAAAATGGATGCAGCAGAATAGTGCACTCCTTTCTGCACAAGAGTCAAGGAAGTGCATTCCACATGCAGATTTGATTTCTGCCTAGTATTAACTGAGTGAAAGCTACTAACTCTTGGGAATAAGCTAATATTGCTAACAACAAACGACATTAAAGAAAATATATACTGTGAGGGCAATGTCGGAATTCCCAGACAATTGAATAGGGGTCGACAAGAGGTTCTCGAACTCACACCACATATAGCTCGAACAGCTCGTTTTTGAGCCAAAAATACCCTTTTTGAATTAGAAGAATTAACCCAAAAAATAATACCATACGACATGTTGTTGTTGTTGTTATCTTCAGTCCTGAGACTGGTTTGATGCAGCTCTCCATGCTACCCTATCCTGTGCAAGTTTCTTCATCTCCCAGTACCTACTGCAACCTACATCCTTCTGAATCTGCTTAGTGTATTCATCTCTTGGTCTCCCTCTAAGATTTTTACCCTCCACGCTGCACTCCAATGCTAAATTTGTGATCCCTTGATGACTCAAAACGTGTCCTACCAACCGGTCCCTTCTTCTCGTCAAGTTGTGCCACAAATTCCTCTTCTCCCCAATTCTATTCAATACCTCCTCATTAGTTATGTGATCTACCCATCTAATCTTCAGCATTCTTCTGTAGCACCACATTTCGAAAGCTTCTATTCTCTTCTTGTCCAAACTATTTATCGTCCATGTTTCACTTCCATACATGGCTACACTCAATACAAATACTTTCAGAAACGACTTCCTGACACTTAAATCTATACTCGATGTTAACAAATTTCTCTTCTTCAGAAACGCTTTCCTTGCCATTGCCAGTCTACTTTTGATATCTTCTCTACATCGACCATCATCAGTTATTTTGCTCCCCAAATAGCAAAATTCCTTTAGTGCTTTAAGTGTCTCATTTCCTAATCTAATTCCGGCAGCATTCCATTATCCTCGTTTTGCTTCTGTTGATGTTCATCTTATATCCTCCTTTCAAGACAGTGTCCATTCCATTCACCTGCCCTTCCAAGTCCTTTGCTGTTTCTGACAGAATTACAATGTCATCGGTGAACCTCAAAGTTTTTATTACTTCTCCATGGATTTTAATACCTACTCCGAATTTTTCTTTTGTTTCCTTTACTGCTTGCTCAATATACAGATAGAATAACATTGGGGAGAGGCTACAACCCTGTCTAACTCCCTTCCCAACCACTGCATCCGTTTCGTGCCCCTCGACTCTTATAACTGCTATCTGGTTTCTGTACAAATTGTAAATAGCCTTTCGCTCCCTGTATTTTACCCCTGCCACCTGTAGAATTTGGAAGAGAGTATTCCAGTCAACATTGTCACAAGCTTTCTCTAAGTCTACAAATGCTAGAAACGTAGGTTTGCCTTCCTTAATCTTTCTTCTAAGATAAGTAGTAAGGTCAGTATTGCCTCACATGTTCCAATATTTCAACGGAATCGTAACTGCTCTTCCCCGATGTCGGCTTCTACCAGTTTTTCCATTCGTCTGAGGATTTTGCAGCTGTGAGTTATTAAACTGATAGTTCGGTAATTTTCACATCTGTCAACACCTGCTTTGTTTGGGATTGGAATTATTATATTCTTCTTGAAGTCTGAGGGTACTTCGCCTGTCTCATACATCTTCCTCACCAGATGGTAGAGTTTTGTCAGGACTGGCTCTCCCAAGGCCGTCAGTAGTTCTAATGGAATGTTGTCTACTTACGGGTCCTTGTTTAGGCTCAGGTCTTTCAGTACTCTGTCAAACTCTTCACGCAGTATCGCATCTCCCATTCCATCTTCATCTACATTCTCTTCCATTTCTATAAAATTGTCCTTAAGTACATCGCCCTCTATAAACTCCTTCCATCTTTCCGCTTTCTCTTCTTTGCTTAGAACTGGGTTTACACCTGAGCTCTTGATATTCATGCAAGTGGTTCTCTTTTCTCCAAAGGTCTCTTTAATTTTCCTGTCGGCTGTATCTATCTTACCCCTCGTGAGATAAGACTCTATATCCTTACATTTGTCCTCTAGCCATCCATGCTTAGCCATTTTGCACTTCCCGTCGATCTCATTTTTGATATGTTTGTATTCCTTTTTGCCTGCTTCATTTACTGCGTTTTTATATTTTCTCCTTTCATCAATTAAATTCAATACTTCTTCTGTTACCCAAGGATTTCTACTAGCCCTCGTCCTTTTACCTACTTCATCCTCTGCTACCTTCACTATTTTATCTCTCTACGCTACCCAGTCTTCTTCGACTGTATTTCTTTCCCCCATTCCTGTCAATTGTTCCCTTATGCTCTCCCTGAAACTCTGTACAACCTCTGGTTTAGTCAGTTTATCCAGGTCCCATCTCCTTAAATACCCACCTTTTTGCAGTTTCTTCAATTTTAATCTGCACTTTATAACCAATAGATTGTGGTCAGAGTCTACATCTGCCCCTGGAAATGTCTTACAATTTAAAACCTGGTTCCTAAATCTCTGTCTTACCATTATATAATCTATCTGATACCTTTTAGTATCTCCGGAATTCTTCCATGTATACAACCCTCTTTTATAATTCTTGAATTAAGTGTTAGCTATGATTAAGTTGTGCTCTGTGCAAAATTCTAACAGATGGCTTCCTCTTTCATTTCTTCCCCCCAATCCATATTCACCTACTATGTTTCCTTCTCTCCCTTTTCCTAAACTCGAATTCCAGTCACCCATGACTATTAAATTTTCGTCTTCCTTCACTATCTGAATAATTTCTTTTATCTCATCATACATTTAATCAATTTTTTCGTCATCTGCAGAGCTAGTTGGCATATAAACTTGTACTACTGTAGTAGGCGTGCGCTTTGTGTCTATTTTGCCACAATAATGCCTTCACTATGCTGTTTGTAGTAGACAAAAGCATATGAAATATGCGAAGTAGACTACTTTTCGTGTTGAACTGTCACTTATTTCAGATACTGTTCTAATGGTAAATAAAGCAGCATTTAGTTTCTGAACGAGATCCTGAACAACGGCTTTTCCACAACAACATACTATCTATCTGAACGCCTAGGAACTTGAACTGTTCCGTCTCGCTTATAATATGCCCATTCTGTCTGATCAAAATATCGGTTCTTGTTGAATTGTGAGTTAGGAACTGTAAAAACTGAGTCTTACTGTGATTTAGCATCAAATTGAACTACGTTATTTCATACTGTTTCAATATTACACACAAATCCTTCAAGCTGGTGTCATCAGCAAACAGAAATATTTTTGTATCGCCTGTAATACTAGAAGGCATATCATTTATATAAATAAGAAACAGCAGTGGCCCCAGCACCGACCCTTGGTTAACGCCCCACTTAACAGTGACCCATTGGGACTGAACATCACTACCACTCTCAATATTGCGGAGAATTACCTTTTGCTTCCTGATCTTAAAGTAAGAGGCGAACCAATTGTAACCAACTCCCCTTACTCCATAATGGTCCAACTTCTGCAGTAATATTTTGTGGTCAACACAGTCAAAAGCATTCGTTAAATCAAAGAAAACATCTTTTATTTAATCCGTCCAAAACCTCTAAGTGAAAAGAGAATATAGCACTTTCAGTCGTTAAACCATTTCTAAAACCAAACTATACATTTGACAGCAAATTATGTGAATTTAAATGCTCCAGTAACCTTGTATATACAACGTTCTAGACAACTTTAGCAAACACCGATGGCATAGAAATAGGTCTGAAGTTGTCACCATTATCCTTGTCTCCCTTTTTATAAAGTGGCTTCACTACCGAGTACTTTAGTCGGTCAGGAAACCGATCACTCCTATAGGAAAAGTTACAGATACGCTAATTACTGGGCTAACATACATAGAACAATAATTCAGTATTCTGCTAGATACCCCGTCATATCCATGAGAGTTCTTGGTCTTTAGTGGTTTAATTATTAACTCAATCCCCCTCTTGTCAGTATCATGGAGGAGCATTTCAGGTAATAGTCTCGGAACACTTTTTTCTATGAGCACTCTATGATTCCCTGTTGGGACTAGGTTTCTATTTAGTTCACCTGCTATATTCAGAAAGTGATTATTAAATACTGTACATATATGCGACTTATCAATAACACGGACATTCCCACTAGGCACTGATTCTATATCCTCGACCTGTCTCTGCAGAGCAGCCACTTCCTTTAAGACTGACCATATGGTTTTACTTTTATTCTGAGACTTAGCTATTCTATCTGCATACCACATACTTTATGCCTTCCTAATAACATTTTTAAGCACCTTACAATACTGTTCGTAATGGGCTGCTGCATTTAGATTTTGGCTGTTTCTAACGTTTTGATATAATTGGCACTTTGTTCTACAAGATATGCTTATCTCTCTAGTCAGGGGCTGCTACATTTAGATTTTGACTGTTTCTAACGTTTTGATATAACTGCCAATTTGTTCTACAAGATATGCTTATCCCTCTAGTCAACCACCCAGGCTGCCTGTTTGTGCTAGTATCCTGTTTTGAACGTTCTAACGGAAAGCAACTTTCAAAGAGCACGAGGAAAGTCTCGAGGAAAGCATTATATTTATCGTCTACTGTATCAGCACTATAAACATCTTGCCACTCTTGTTCCTTGATAAGGTTGACAAAGGTCTCTACAGCAACTGGATCAGCTTTCCTAAACAGTTGATAACTATATTTAACATGTGTTGCAGCACAAAAATCTTTTAGAGTTAAAATTTGTCCATCATGATCTGATAGGCCATTCACCTTGTTGCTAACAGGAATGAGGAATGAACAAAAATGTTGTATATGGTTGTTCTACTGCTCCCTTGCACTCTCGTTGGAAAGAATACGATTTGCATAAGATTATATGAATTAAGGTCTACCAGCACCCTTGTCCTTGCACATTCACTTATACAACTAATATTGAAGTCACCCCATATAACTAACTTTTTGTATTTCATATAAAGTGAACCAAGAACCTCATCTAGCTTTAGCAAAAAGGTTGTGAAATTGGAGTCTGGGGATCTATAAATAACAACAGTTAGACGTTTAGCTCCACTAAATTTAACCATACCTGCACAACATTCAAACACCTTTTCAGTGCAGTACTTTGAAACATCAATTGACTCTAATGGGACGCCGTTTTTCACATACATGGCTACTCCCCCACTCCGCAAAGAGTTCCTAGAAAAGCTGACAGCCAACCAGTATCCTGGTAAAGGAAGCCTCTGAATTATCTCCTTATTTAAGAAGTGTTCAGATATACCAATAATATCAGAGTCAACATCTATAAGCAGTTCACTAACTTTATCTCTAATACCTTGTATATTTTGATGAAATATACTAATTCCCTCATTATTCGGATACCTAAGCTTTGTCGAAAGTGGTTTCTTTGTTAGAGAGACTTCCCTTAAGGAGGAATACCTATCAGCTGACTTCAATCTAAAGAAGGTGCAGCTCTAACACCCACTACTACAGGAATTTTCCCATGAGTGATCCCACCACCCCCACCTATGCTGTCACCTATAAGCTTTGCCAAGCTCCCCTTCCCATACCTGTTGAGGTGCAGGCCATGTATAGTGAAACCCGTCCTGCTGATAGACTCCACCGACACCACTGAAATGTGACCCATGCCTTCTGTCATCAGCGCACCCCCATGTCTCATGTTATTACGCCTGACGGCTGTATTAAGATGAGGCCGATCGTGACGCTGAAACAGTCCCACGAAATGCACATTCGTGTTGCCAGTCTGAGTGGCTATCTTTTCCAGGTCACCACCTATGTCATACTCCCCATCCCCATCAATACTATTACCAGCCCCACTCACAATCACTACCTGATCCTCTTTAGTAGAATCCCTACATAACCCCCCTATTTTAACAGTCACCTGAGCCAATCCTGCATTAGGCTTCACAATGCTGGTGACCTGGTACTCACTCCCCAGCACTTCCTGCAACTGCAGGCCTACATCTCTGTCATGAGAACTACCTAACAGCAGAACCTTCTTCTTTCTCTTCGACTTTGCAACTGTCCCAGACACCGTAACTGCTGAGTTCTGCTGCATACTTCCTACATCTACAGCTACGAAAGATCCCTCTCCTTTAGACTCTGACAGTTGTTCATATCTATTGCAAATACCAATAGTAAAACTACCAGAAAGTCTCCTTCTCCTAGCAGATCTCTTGCCAACAGCCAGCTACCATTCCCCAACCCCCTTCTCCTTCCTCATCCTATCTAGCTCCTCCTGTGCGATTTTTAACTGCACCTGAAGGTCACTGATCTTACGCTCCTGCTCCTCTATCCTCTTTCTACGTAACCTGCAGTTCCAGGAGAGGATCTCACCAGAATGCCCACTGGCTTCCCCAATGCATTCCTCCCAGTGAAAATACTTCGAACAAGTCTCACACCGCATTCCACTACTCAAGAACCTACGGCAAAGCCCACACTTCTCACTCATGGTAAAATTTTACAGTTATTGAAACAAGAAAACTACTTTATCTAAGTTCCGCTACTACAATAAGAAGACGTTAAAAAAAACTGGCTACAATGATCACAAACTTACTCTACAAGGGAAGTAACTACTATTATTAACAGTATTAATCAACAAAAAATGAGAATATAACAAAAGACTAACACAGAAAGAAAATCAAACGTGTAATGAGACGGTAACAAGACTGAAAACAGTTCCCAAAAAGTTCTTCTGAAATTATTTCACCAGAGAACACCAAGAATACCGGTTGAAGACTACTAAAGTTCCTAAATGAACCACTACGCACAGACAATTAATTAGTACTTAACTTTTGACGCGCCGCTACAGCTGCAACTGGTCAGCGGGGAATGTAAACACAGGTAAGAAGTTAAGTTGCTCGATACGAAACACACACAAATATCAGGTCACAACACAAGAAAGGCAGAGGTGAATGAAGAAAGCACTAATAACCCACTTATGCAGTAAATATTATCACAAAAACCGTTAAAATATGTATCTGAAACCTAAAAATATATAAAAACTTAAAGAGCGATCTCACACGCAGTCACGCGCTTATGACGTCACACCAGTGTCTTCGGTCGCTCAGATGGATAGAGCATCTACCATGTAAGCAGGAGATCCCAGGTTCGAGTCCCGGTCGGGGCACACATTTTCACCTGTCCCCGTTGATATATATCAACGCCCATCAGCAGCTGGAGGTATTAATATAATTCTAATTCCTTATATAATGTGTCGCCAGCTGAACGATGGAAAATCTGGGGGAAAGTGGAGAAGATGCACCAAGGTGACGTCTTTAAATCTACAGACAGCCATGGTCCCATCTCGTGGACCTTGCGTAGAAGGATGGTACTTGGTGTCGACTAAAGACGACTGATCAAAATCGTGAAGAAATATGTCTATACTTTGGCTTGCATTGATTCCACCCTAGATTGGTTGAAAGGAGCAATGTATTTCTGAATTACGAACGTACAGACAGGCAACTGAAAAGTCAACGTTGACGAGTCTGAGCAGGAAAATACTATCCCCATAAGTACTGAAGGCCTATATGGGTTGAAAAGTTATGTCGTTTGGACTGTATAACGCTTCAACTACCTTCATAAGTACAATGGACAACTTGCTTCGACACCTTAAATGGACGACGTGACTTTGCCATCTACAAGACAGTGTTTATTAGAAGAAATCTGAAGAAAATCTAAGCCTTCGGACAACGTTGTTGAAATGTGTTAAGACTTCAGGCCTCGCCGGAATTCAAAGAACTGACTCGTCACTGCCCGGAAAATAAAAAGCTTGGGCCACTCAGTGAATGGCGTTGAAGATTGTTCCGATCCAGAGTAAATAAGAAAAGTCACAGATTTCCAATTTCTCAGCACATTCGTGATGTGGGACGCTGTCTCAGAATGTGCTCGTACTGGCAAAAATTCGTAAGGCGCTTCTGTACCACGTTCCTTGCAATAATTACTGCTGGGAGACGCCATAGTTTCCTAGAACGAGATGCCAGAAAGATCTCACCTTGTCCTTATGGAGGCTAACAGCTTCCTGCGTCCTAGCTTTGTACGACGCCTAGGCTGAGCTAAAACTTCCCACTGACCCTAGCAAGTATAGGACAGGAGCAGTTCCAGTTAAAAATAAAAAATCTCTCTGAAAAGATGATATCTAAGGCTTCCAGAGTACTCTTTGAGGTGAACTACTTCACAGTCGAGACTGTTATGCAATTGTTTGGGCCATCAACATGCGGCCGTATTTATTTGGCCAACCATTCATCAGTTGACGGACCACCATTCTCCATTGTGGATGACTATCATGAAGGATCTATCTGATCCACAGGCAATATGGGCGCTGAGGCTTAAGGAGTACACGCACTGGTATACCATAACTGACACAAACCTAAGGACTCCGTCTGCCTTTGCGGGAACACAGAAGTGTCGATGAAATCTATCTATTGCATTAAATGACATTGCAGCTGAACGGAGGGAAGATCCAACGCTGCAGAAAGCCACAGCTTGAAAAAGGTGGACCCAACCAAAGGAAAATTCATATCAATGCACGGAGCGATGAATAACAGGAAATGTGATACAATGTGGCAGAAATGGTTTCTCCTCAACCCAGGTCATCAATGGACAATCATACTGAAGTATTTACGCAACACTCCGACATCTGGTCACCTGGGAATCGTTACGACTAGCGGTAGAATCAGGCGCAATTATCGCTCACCAGATATCTTCCAATCCGTTAGACAATGTGTGAGCCACTGTAATGAATGTCAACGAGTGAGGTACGTCCTGAAGTTGCATCCGGGGCACTTAGTAACAATCCCACCTACAGCAGCGTCATTCCACCGAATTCAAACTGACCCCCTTTGGAGAGGTATCCGAAGTCGACAAACGGGAATCGATTGCGCCACTAGAGCTCTGTCAACTCCCGAACTCTGGAAATTACACAGTTCCTTGTCGAAGGAAGACATGTCTTTGAAGCAGAGATTACACCGTGTGATTATCTCCAATCTTTGAAGCGGAGACTACTATGAGAGGAAATTTTACCTTGCGATATCATCCGCAGGAAGACAAATGCCTATCATATACAGGCAAATGGTCTCTCGAAACGCTTTAATAAGATATAATTCACTGTCAATGTATACTGTTTTCGAAGAGACAGATGTGGTTACAAAACAGTCCGTTGTAACATTCGCTCACAACACAGCGAAACGAGACCTACGGGCATCACACCTTTCTTCTTGCTCCCTCCTCGTGAGGCCAGAAAAATGGGTACAGTCTTGAAAGGGTCCTGTAGCCACCTTTCATTAGTCCGGTAGCCCAATTTCACAAGTATTTCTCTTTCATTTCCTTGTTTCTCTTTTCTCTTTACTCTCATAGTGGCGTGATTGAATGAATGTGGCTGTGTGTCACGTTGCTAGACGGTGGCGTAGTCTGCTGCAGAAAGTCTGCGATAGTCGTACAGATTCAGCAGCACTGGTACAGAATAGCCATCTCTCGTAGTGGTCAAGTAGGCAAAGAGGTTTGCGCTACTTGTAAGAAATCCACCTGCGTTAGGTTGGTGGCGGAAATGGCATCTTTGGGCTTTCCGGTCCACGCGGAGCGTGGAGGAGGCTGGAGAGGAAAAAGGGGGCAGTCTGCCGCCGGTACGGGAAGCGTCCATAGTTGTGCTCCAGTCGAAGAAGGGTGAGTTAGACTGACCGCGTGGCGCGTTGTTACTTGGCGAGGGGAGACCTGTTAGCTTTTGGTCTCGCTTTTCAAATCTGGAAGATTGCTTTGCCTTGTCGTAGCAAGGAACGCAAAACTTTGGCAGATTTTTCTTTTAGCCAATTTCTGTAGCAGACTTGGATCCGCCGGAAGAGCGCCACACAAAGGTGTCGATAAGAAGTGAGCAGTCGCTTCTGTATGAATGTCTGTTTGCCTTCAGCTGTGCCTGCATAAGCTTTCACCTTTCTAAATATTTAGAGCTTTGCCTTCTAGTAAATTTTCCTTGCTTTATGTGTCTTTCGTCCGTGGGGAGCCAACCACGTGGTAGAACATTATAGTTGTTGGGCTACCGGCATCATGAACTGTCCGATCGCATGTTTGTTTTAGATAATGTTAACATGATTGTGTGATGTGATATTGTTGGAATTTGGCACTATACCTAGAAATTGTGTCTCCACAAACCATGTGTTATCAGGAATCGTGTACATGCCTCACATCCTTATCTTAGGAATAAATGATTTCATCTACAATTTTCTCTTGTGTTCCGAGATTACCTTTTTGCATTTAACTCACTCACCTCGTAGCTTTCCCGTTAGCACATCCAATGCGTTTCCTTATGCACAGGTCCAGTTATTAGTCTCCCCTTGTATTTCATAACAAATTCTTTAGGTTAAGTCTTATTTTCAGGTGTGTTGCTGGGAGCTCATCTTATGCAGTGTTCATGCATTTTCTATTTTATTTTAAATGTTTGATTGTCGTGAACAGTGCACGGGCAATACTATTAATTACATCGTATCCGCTATGAGCGACCTCACAACGTATGCATTTTTGTGAGTTTTTGGTCTGTGATCAAATCTATTTACACTCCTGGAAATTGAAATAAGAACACCGTGAATTCATTGTCCCAGGAAGGGGAAACTTTATTGACACATTCCTGGGGTCAGATACATCACATGATCACACTGACAGAACCACAGGCACATAGACACAGGCAACAGAGCATGCACAATGTCGGCACTAGTACAGTGTATATCCACCTTTCGCAGCAATGCAGGCTGCTATTCTCCCATGGAGACGATCGTAGAGATGCTGGATGTAGTCCTGTGGAATGGCTTGCCATGCCATTTCCACCTGGCGCCTCAGTTGGACCAGCGTTCGTGCTGGACGTGCAGACCGCGTGAGACGACGCTTCATCCAGCCCCAAACATGCTCAATGGGGGACAGATCCGGAGATCTTGCTGGCCAGGGTAGTTGACTTACACCTTCTAGAGCACGTTGGGTGGCACGGGATACATGCGGACGTGCATTGTCCTGTTGGAACAGCAAGTTCCCTTGCCGGTCTAGGAATGGTAGAACGATGGGTTCGATGACGGTTTGGATGTACCGTGCACTATTCAGTGTCCCCTCGACGATCACCAGTGGTGTACGGCCAGTGTAGGAGATTGCTCCCCACACCATGATGCCGGGTGTTGGCCCTGTGTGCCTCGGTCGTATGCAGTCCTGATTGTGGCGCTCACCTGCACGGCGCCAAACACACATACGACCATCATTGGCACCAAGGCAGAAGCGACTCTCATCGCTGAAGACGACACGTCTCCATTCGTCCCTCCATTCACGCCTGTCGCGACACCACTGGAGGCGGGCTGCACGATGTTGGGGCGTGAGCGGAAGACGGCCTAACGGTGTGCGAGACCGTAGCCCAGCTTCATGGAGACGGTTGCGAATGGTCCTCGCCGATATCCCAGGAGCAACAGTGTCCCTAATTTGCTGGGAAGTGGCGGTGCGGTCCCCTACGGCACTGCGTAGGATCCTACGGTCTTGGCGTGCATCCGTGCGTCGCTGCGGTCCGGTCCCAGGTCGACGGGCACGTGCACCTTCCGCCGACCACTGGCGACAACATCGATGTACTGTGGAGACCTCACGCCCCACGTGTTGAGCAATTCGGCGGTACGTCCACCCGGCCTCCCGCATGCCCACTATACACCCTCGCTCAAAGTCCGTCAACTGCACATACGGTTCACGTCCACGCTGTCGCGCCATGCTACCAGTGTTAAAGACTGCGATGGAGCTCCGTATGCCACGGCAAACTGGCTGACACTGACGGCGGCGGTGCACAAATACTGCGCAGCTAGCGCCATTCGACGGCCAACACCGCAGTTCCTGGTGTGTCCGCTGTGCCGTGCGTGTGATCATTGCTTGTACAGCCCTCTCGCAGTGTCCGGAGCAAGTATGGTGGGTCTGACACACCGGTGTCAATGTGTTCTTTTTTCCATTTCCAGGAGTGTATTTTCCGACTCGACCAAACCTTCGATTAGTTGTATGGTTAGAGTCGGTGGCGACCCTAATCTTCTCAAGTTAACTTCACAAGCAATAAGCATTTACATTCCCAATAATAACGTAATAACCCGTAGTAACCGGTTAGTTACAGTCTTCCCATTTCATACTCACGATACTCAGAATTACGAAAAACCGATTAACAGTCAGGACTGAAGAAGGCAGGCAGCTGGCTTGCATACAGACCCTGGACGTCCCGGAGAAAGACCGAGAGCGCTTTAACGCCATTGAGACATAGTCCGTGAGATGTGGTATAGATTTTTATAACTGTGTGTAAAGCGACGCTGTCGAAAAAGTTACTAATGTGCCACTTTGAGCCGTATCATATCCTTCGTCACAGGTTGGACGTCTCTTACGAGGGCAGTTTGGAAGGCTCGCGGAATCACAATCATACGTCTGTATTACCGCAACGCCGTACCTGCATAATGATAGGTCATCCATTATGAGTGAACAGGGGTAGCAATCTGTGGTGAGAGGGTCTCTCTGCTGCAATTCCCGTGTGGTGATTGTAACAATGGAAATAAATAAATAATCGAATAGTGGCTAAGTACTTCGTAAAGAAAGGTAAGAAAACAAACGATGCTGATGCCGTATTTGAGAATAGGCTGAGGAACTCTGCTCCTTCATATTCAGCTGTTGCCAAGCGGACAAACTTGTTTAAAGCTGGTCGGAACAACTTAAATATTGAACCGCGTACTGGTCGAGCAAGATGTGCCGCTATTCCTGACATTATTGCAAAAGTGCATGAAATGGTCGTGGAAGATCGCCGACTGAAAGTGGGAGAAACTGCTGTAGCTGTAGGGATGAGATCTGATCGGAATATCGCATTTTAACAGTGGAGCTGGTTTGAGACAGTTACCTACTGGAGGCATGTAGCGACTCTTAACGCACGTCAGAAACACATCAGAAAGGAAATGTCCGAACGGTATTTGACCAGCTATCAGAACGAACAACAACATTATTTGCGCCGATTTGCGACCACAGGTGAAACTTGGATCAACTACTGTACTCCGGAGAGAAAATAAAAAAAGGAATGGAAACATGTTGATTTATCATCACCACAGAAAGCGAAGAGCATACGGTTGGCCGGGAAAGTCACGCTGTCAGTTTTCTGGGGTGCTAAAGGGATTTTATTGATAGATTATGTTCCCACTCTCAAAAAATTACAGGAAAACACTATGCTAACCATGTTGACCAAAGACAGCAAAAGACAAGCGAAAAAAGGCCAGGTTTCGCAAGGAATAAAGTCATCTCTCATCGAGACAATAGGCGCCCATACACACAAGTGTCGTTGCCAAGGTAAAAATACATGAATTAAGGTAAGAAGTGCTGCCATACCCGCCTTATTTACCTGAAATGGCTCCATCAGACTTCCATCTCTTCCCCAAGCTCAAAATTTTCCTTGGAGGACGGAGATTCTCGTCTCTGACGTCCGAAGCTACTGTGTATTTTGCAGGCATCAAAAACTTTGGAATATCTCTGGGCTAAGTACATTAATGTACAGGGAGACTACACTACAACAAAAAAGCCTCCCTGTGTTAAGTCATTTCCTTCTATTCCATTCTGAGAACATTTGAAAGCACCGTCGTATGAAGTTGAAAATTGTAACCCGCCATCAAGAAGACAAAAGCGCAGACGTCGCCCACGTCCGCCGCATGTAGCCACACTTCAGCGAAGACCGACGACAGCAGCATCGTGGAAACTGAAGAAATATTCGACGATCGCAAAGCTTCGACAGGAGGGGCTACTGTCGATGCTCCTCACAGTGAAGAGGATGTAACAACACGACAAAAACGCGACGATCTGCCAGCGTTCCCGTACAGAGGACCACAGACAAGATCTAGATCCAGGGTGCTTTAATCAGCTCCAGTGAGAACTTTTGAAACCATGGGTAGCTGTTTCTCCAGGACAGGAAGCAATAGCGTGAATTGTCGTGCATGTAATGTGGTGTAGTGGTTGGCTTCACTAGCTGGTGTATTGCAGATTTCCATTTCAAATCCAACCACGAGTAACTAATTGTTATTTGATGTCTACCATTTGTGGAAGCTTCTTTGAATATCCTATGTTTGTGAAGTTTGTGTATTTTGGAATATTAAATGTCTGTATAAATAGCAGCAGTCTGGAATATTCCACGTTTGCGTAAATAGTTGCAAGCTCTGTCCGGGAATTCAGTTCTGTTCTGGCTGCAAGTTGGTTTTCGTAATGTTACTTGCTTCTGGAACTATGTGTTATATATCATTAACGACCCTGCTTTCGGATTTGGACTTGAATGTGTTACGAAGTGACAATATTAAGTGTATGAAACCTTATTGTATGTTCGAGATTCTTACACGTGTCCAATCATCTTTCATGATAATACAAAGAAGTGTCAGCAATAATTAAACAGTGCTCTGTGCATGACTGTACCATGCAATTTCCCTCTTTATCGCTTTCCTCCAGTATACGATTTCCTGCTATTTCTTTCTTGTGGTTGATTTGCTACTACAGAACTATAATTCCCACAACAATTACATTTCCTTTTCTCTTAGCATATTTAGTAAGGCGTGTAATCTCATCCGACAGGTATTCTGTCTAGTTACCGTCTGCGGAGCTAGTTGTTAATGCACTACTGTGGTGATTCATGAATTTCTGTCTATCTTCAGCATGATAACCCAATGACTATGTTGTTCACGGTAGTTTAACGGCTTTTCTATTCTCCTGTTTATTACTATACCTACTCCTGTATTGCCACCATTTGATTTTGTGCTGTTAACTCTGTGTCTGGACGACCAGAAAGGCCTTTCTACCTTATCTAAGTTCAAACTAACCATTTCCCTATAAAAAATTTAATTAACGTAAGTAGCACGCCATATTTGGTTCCTTTCACAGCAAGTAGTCCCCGGCAGGAGATCCTAATGGAGGATTGTTCCGACCGGTGATATCAGCATTGGAAAAGAAATTTTGATTTAATGATAATCTACCGCTACTCCAAGTACCGAATGCAACAGTGGAATAACGATGTCAAATAATTTCCAAGCATTATTGGTTTCTTGCCTGCAAGAGTCGATAATTTAGGTTTTTTTGTTGGCTTATTAATTTATAATCTAACAACAATAGATAATTGCACAGACACTACTAGGAAATGTTTCTTCTTTTTAACACTGTGCACAATATGAAGGATATTTGTGTCAAAACTATAAGCACAAAAAGATCCTAGCCTTCCATGAGAGTGAGAGACGCATTACCTGATAGCCGATTTGGGACCTGCAAATGTTTCAGCCTACAGACAAATCATTGGGAAAAAGCATTCTCGATGATATGATGTGAGCTACTGAACTCAGCTTTTGACATTGGACATAGTGCCCAAGGATGTAATGAATAATTTTAGACGTAATGTCCGCGGAACTGCAGCGATTGGTAAATATTCATAACAAAATCACTTTCGTTTCCGACTGTGGGCGTTCCCGGTGAATAGACTATCATGACATTAATTTGAGGCAGCAGCGCCGAAGGCACTGAAGTGATACAGAACGGTATTTGTTAAGTGCTTAACAGAGGTCAACAAATATCGATGAAAATCCTCAAAAGTGCAACACAGAAATGTCATGTCAGTGACTGACGTTGGAATTATCTGTTAGGCTGTTTTAATTCGTAATTTGTAGCAGCCTGCGCACTATGCTCGAACTCTCCATTAAGCTACAGTTTCGCACTTGCTACCACTTGTCATTTTTCACCGCCCTGTCATGTGCTCCTTTTCTAGCGGTAGCTTCCTCTGCAGCGCCTTGTCTTTACCGACAGGCTACTGTTTACGCTTCAGGCCAAGAATAACGATGTTTGCTACATGGAAGAGCTACGTTGCCAGACAATTTTAGAGCCTGTGGCAAAGAGCATCTCAGAAATAGCAGCGATAAGCGATTCAGTGTTAGCGGGTTAAGAGCCTGAACGACCTTGTGTCTTCCAACAGACACCGATAAAAGCCATGAAAATTAACTATTTTGTTAGAGCTGGAAGTTAATAACTAACGATGCATCATTTTTTAGTTCAGGTAAGTGTACGTCAATACAAAAAAGTTTTCCTAAGTCACCAAATATATTTTATTTTATAATTTGAAAATGTGGTCGGTGGATGGAAAATTACCAAGTCTCTAATTGTATAATTTCCACTGTCGTTTGCTTTAGGACCCATATGATACCTACGTCTTATGTATAACGATGTAGTTTCCAGTGCAGTTTGAAATAGAAATACACTCCCAGAAACCATTTTTCTACGAGCAAAATAAGTAAATGACGTTGCTAATTTTGTTCTTTTGAATATACAGCTATTTGGAAAACATTTTGCTCTCCTCAAGCATCAGGATTAGCTGCACTACTAAATTATCGGAATGAAATTACATTGTTTAGAGTAGACTTTTACTGGGATAAGTTGCCTGCAAGCCTGCGTCACACTTATCGGTGTCTATCTCACTGAGTATTCTGATATTTGTTTAGTGCTATTTATATTGCTACCTGATGCTAAAGAAACGTCTACACATTTTGTTGATCTCGACCAGATACATATACATAAACTGACTTTTATATTTCATGTTTTGAATTAACATTCAGTGTTTTTATCTACAATTTCGTGTTCAGTATCTTTCAGTCACATTGTAGTGCTCTCTTCAAAATGTACCTTAATAAGAGGGGCGTTCAATACGTGACGCAATAACTTTTTTCCGATTTTTTTTTTTTAGAATTGCAGTACGTAGTATTACTCCCTAACCTTTTGCCTACAAAACCCTATTTTTCAATGTAATATCCTCTCTGTGCGACAACCTTACGCTGCCTTACTGGGAGGACATGTATGCCCGCACGGTACCACTCTACGGATCGACCTCGGAGACAACGTCTTGGTGCATCAATAACTTCCCCATCTTCCAAGTATTGCTTCCCGCGGAGTGCATCTTTCATTGAGCCAAAACTATAGAAGTCGGAAGGTGCGAGATCCGGTCAGTAGGGTGAATGAAGAAGAACCCTTCGATGAAGTTTTGTGAGCTCCTTTAGGACGCGCAGACTTGTTTGAGGCCTTACGTTTGCATTTTTTGTAGCGACTAACACGCTGAAGTCGTTTCTTCAGTTTCCTGAGGACAGCACAGTATATTTCAGAGCTTATCGTCTCACCATGGGGGAGCACTTAAAACCGAATAACCCCTTCAGAGCTCCATACGATCGTGGCTATGACTTTATCAGTCGAAGGTGCGACTTTGAACTGTTTCTCCACAGGTGAAGTGGTGTGACGCCACTTTAGCATTGCTGTCCTGTTTCCGATTCGAAGTGAGGAATACATGTTTCATCATCTGTGAAGATGTTCGACAAAAAATTGTTACGATCACCTCGACACGCTCGAGCAATTCCTCACAGATGATCCTTCCTTTCCCTTTATGGTTTTCCGTTAAGCGGCGAGGATCCTAGCGGGCAAACACCTTTCAGTATCCCAAATGTTGAACAAGTGTGTCAGCATTACCAACAGAGTCGTCCATTTGTGCAGCAAGGTGTTTGATTGTGAACCGTCGATCGCCTTGAATGAGAGTGTCCGCACGTTCGAGCATTGCAGGAGTCATAGTTGTGTGCGTCCGACCCCCACGCTGGAGATCCAACAGGTTTGTATGGCCTTGTTGTGATGATGCCAGACGTCTCGTCCAACGACTAGTGGTGCTTTTGTTCACTGCCAGGTCTCCATGGACATTCTTCAAGCGCCTATGAATATCTGCATTGCTTTGATTTTCGACCCAAAGAAACTCAATGATAGCTCTCTGTTTCTAAGCACCTCCATTAGGAACGCTATTCTGAAGGCAACGTATAGCGCCGCCACCCATGGGAACTTTATAAAACTATAGGGGCTGAAACGGGAATATTCCGCGATGTCTTATCACAAATTTCGCATTTTTAAACCAAGATTGGATGAGCAAAAATGTGTTTCATTACGAACTGAGTGCCTCTCGTAGTACGACAATTCGTTGTTGGCTACGAAGAAATACTGTGCATCTTCAGTCATCTTCCTCAGTCAATTGACGTCTACTACTGGCAACGACCTCCACTAGACTCCTGCATGACTTACTGTAACTAGCTTTACGTATCAATTTTGCTCCTGCGTGCTCTCTAACGATATCTGTTGACCCTTCGTTAGTTTGTCGTTTCGGTCTTTTCTCGCATCATGGAAATCAGAAAAGGATGTTCTTGCTCCATCTTCTAAGTATTTATCTAGTTACGCGTCCTGCGATTTTCCATTTCATCTTCATTAATCATAACCGTCTCCCCTAGTATTTCCCACGATTAAAGTCTCCATAGCAACCATAAGTTTCCGCATTAAAAGTTTGTGCCAGAGGAGGTAAAATTCATTGATTATAAACTATCCGTTCAGCCACATAGGAAACTTAGTTTTGAAAACCCTAGCCAGTTTACAAAAAGCTTCCTTCTGTCCATTGAGTCGTTGACTTCAGCTTCCCTAGACATAAAAACTCACCATCTTATTCCGTGACATGATGAATTTGTTCTGTTTTGTGCTAAATGTGGTAACCATAAACTTCATTATGCCTGGTGTAACTGCTTCTGAGGCCTTATTTAAAAGCCGCGCGGGGTAGCCATGCCGTCAGGGGCGCCTTGCCACGGTTCGCGTGGCTTTCTCCCGTCATAGGTTCGAGTCCTCCCTCGGGCATGGGCGTGTTGTTGTCCTTCGCGTAAGTTTAAGTGAGAGGAACCGGGTACCTCAACAGTTTGGTCCCATAGGGACTTACCACCGACCCCCACCTACCTTATTTAAAGCGTGCTTGAGTTATTCTACTCGGCTACGAACTATTGTATGAGATATGTGCAACATCAACAGTAAAACTAAGGCGTGTGAAGTACGTTTCATTAACATCTATTCCTCTACTAACAAGCATTTACGGATCTGATAACTTTCCACAACGCTACACCCACTTGTTTTCAGTCTTTACCACGAATACTGACTTACGTCAGTGTTAATGTTAATTCCATTCTGTTTAGGTCAGAACTAAATTGATTGCATTACGATAAATAATAAATAAATAATGAATAAAAAAACAGGAGTGCGGGTTAGCTACTACAAACAGCATAGTGAACGCATTATTGTGGCCAAGATAGACACAAAGCCCATGCCTACTACAGTTGTACAAGTTTATATGCCAACTACCTCTGCAGATGATGAAGAAATAGATGAAATGTATGACGAGATAAAAGAAATTATTCAGGTAGTGAAAGGAGACGAAAATTTAATAGTCATGGGTGACTGGAATTCGTCAGTAGGAAAAGGGAGAGAAGGAAACATAGTAGGTGAATATGGATTGGGGGGAAGGAATGAAAGAGGAAGCCGCCTTGTAGAATTTTGCACAGAGCATAACTTAATCATAGCCAACACTTGGTTCAAGAATCATAAAAGAAGGTTGTATACCTGGAAGAATCCTGGAGATACTAGTAGGTATCAGATAGATTATATAATGGTAAGACAGAGATTTAGGAACCAGGTTTTAAACTGTAAGACATTTCCTGGGGCAGATGTGGATTCTGACCACAATCTATTGGTTATGAACTGCAGATTGAAACTGAAGAAACTGCAAAAAGGTGGGAATTTAAGGAGATGGGACCTGGATAAACTGAAAGAACCAGAGGTTGTAGAGAGTTTCAGAGAGAGCATAAGGGAACAATTGACAGGAATGGGGGAAAGAAATACAGTAGAAGAAGAATGGGTAGCTCTGAGGGATGAAGTAGTGAAGGCAGCAGAGGATCAAGTAGGTAAAAAGACGAGGGCTAATAGAAATCCTTGGGTAACAGAAGAAATATTGAATTTAATTGATGAAAGGAGAAAATACAAAAATGCAGTAAATGAAGCAGGCAAAAAGGAATACAGACGTCTCAAAAATGAGATCGACAGGAAGTGCAAAATGGCTAAGCAGGGATGGCTAGAGGACAAATGTAAGGATGTAGAGGCTTGTCTCACTAGGGGTAAGATAGATACTGCCTACAGGAAAATTAAAGAGACCTTTGGAGAGAAGAGAACCACTTGTATGAATATCAAGAGCTCAGATGGCAACCCAGTTCTAAGCAAGGAAGGAGTATATAGAGGGTTTATACAAGGGCGATGTACTTGAGGACAATATTATGGAAATGGAAGAGGATGTAGATGAAGACGAAATGGGAGATAAGATACTGAGTGAAGAGTTTGACAGAGCACTGAAAGACCTGAGTCGAAACAAGGCCCCGGGAGTAGACAACATTCCATTTGAACTACTGATGGCCTCGGGAGAGCCAGTCATGACAAAACTCTACCATCTGGTGAGCACGATGTATGAGACAGGCGAAATACCCTCAGACTTCAAGAAGAATATAATAATTCCAATCCAAAAGAAAGCAGGTGTTGACAGATGTGAAAATTACCGAACTATCAGTTTAATAAGTCACAGCTGCAAAATACTAACGCGAATTCTTTACAGACGAATGCAAAAACTGGTAGAAGCCGACCTCGGGGAAGATCAGTTTGGATTCCGTAGAAATGTTGGAACACGTGAGGCAATACTGACCTTACGACTTATCTTAGAAGAAAGATTAAGAAAAGGCAAACCTACGTTT
Organism: Schistocerca cancellata; assembly: GCF_023864275.1. Lineage (NCBI taxonomy): Eukaryota > Metazoa > Arthropoda > Insecta > Orthoptera > Acrididae > Schistocerca > Schistocerca cancellata. Next base: position 178,791,685 of record NC_064628.1, on the reverse strand, counting down.
CTCGCATTTGTAGACTTAGAGAAAGCTTTTGACAATGTTAACTGGAATACTCTCTTTCAAATTCTGAAGGTGGCAGGGGTAAAATACAGGGAGCGAAAGGCTATTTACAGTTTGTACAGAAACCAGATGGCAGTTATAAGAGTCGAGGGGCATGAAAGGGAAGCAGTGGTTGGGAAAGGAGTAAGACAGGGTTGTAGCCTCTCCCCGATGTTATTCAATCTGTATATTGAGCAAGCAGTAAAGGAAACAAAAGAAAAATTCGGAGTAGGTATTCAAATTCATGGAGAAGAAGTAAAAACTTTGAGGTTCGCCGATGACATTGTAATTCTGTCAGAGACAGCAAAGGACTTGGAAGAGCAGTTGAACGGAATGGACAGTGTCTTGAAAGGAGGATATAAGATGAACATCAACAAAAGCAAAACGAGGATAATGGAATGTAGTCAAATTAAGTCGGGTGATGCTGAGGGAATTAGATTAGGAAATGAGACACTTAAAGTAGTAAAGGAGTTTTGCTATTTAGGGAGTAAAATAACCGATGATGGTCGAAGTAGAGAGGATATAAAATGTAGACCGGCAATGGCAAGGAAATCGTTTCTGAAGAAGAGGAATTTGTTAACATCGATTATAGATTTAAGTGTCAGGAAGTCGTTTCTGAAAGTATTTGTATGGAGTGTAGCCATGTATGGAAGTGAAACATGGACGATAACTAGTTTGGACAAGAAGAGAATAGAAGCTTTCGAAATGTGGTGCTATAGAAGAATGCTGAAGATAAGGTGGGTAGATCACGTAACTAATGAGGAGGTATTGAATAGGATTGGGGAGAAGAGAAGTTTGTGGCACAACTTGACTAGAAGAAGGGATCGGTTGGTAGGACATGTTTTGAGGCACCAAGGGATCACAAATTTAGCATTGGAGGGCAGTGTGGAGGGTAAAAATCGTAGAGGGAGACCAAGAGATGAATACACTAAGCAGATTCAGAAGGATGTAGGTTGCAGTAGATACTGGGAGATGAAGAAGCTTGCACAGGATAGAGTAGCATGGAGAGCTGCATCAAACCAGTCTCAGGACTGAAGACCACAACAACAACAACGATAAATAACGTCTCAACGATGAAGTAGAAAATAGATTTGCAGAAATAGCACTGATATAGCATAAATTTAATTTCGTGTATGTTGGTAATTGCAGTGTAATGATGTAGCTCAGACATCAAGTCGATCTGTGATATAGTTTATAATGTTACTTTTAAAGTAATAAATCTTATGTGTAATTCGTTAAAACATGGATGCTATAATACCTGATGTGGTAAGTAATTTGTTTTCCGTTGATTGTCGGCAGGTGAAACTTAAATTCTACGTTTTTGGAAGGTTTATAAGATTTCAAACGGTAACATCGGTGTGTCAGTATTGAAATCTGCCATGACGACAGAAAGTACCGTATATTTTACATGGGTATTTAAGTACGAGAAATACAAGCGCTGGACAGGTGGCGTTTTCTTGAACATTTACCGTAAATAAATGCGGAACCGAATTTCTCAACAGTGTTAAAATAAGTGCCCTAATCGTTTAAAGAATAATACAACCCGAGTTATGCTTCTATTTATGACTACCAAGGGCTCAGTGAATCACTTCACACTTCATTAATCACATTTGTGAGTAGTAACTAGTGGCAGCGGCAAAAAAGTGGAAGCAGATTTCATATATAGATATGATTTGTGTTCTGTGTTTTGTATTTTCTGAGTTGCAAAATTGATCTCTTCATTTGTTACTTTGAAAAGTATAAAAATTGGCGAGAAGATTAGGCGAACTTCAGAACGACCTAGCTCGTCAAATACCTGATAATACGGTTGTTTTCCGCAGTAAAAACTAAAACCAGAAAACAACGTATAAAACACTTGCCCAGGAAGTTATTTTGGCAACGTGAAAATTATAGTTTGAAGCTTGAGAAGATCATCATATTCATTAGACATATCACTGTCTGTCTTAAATCTTCTATATTTACATCTGCGTCTACTTGATTACTCTGCTATTCACAATAAAGTGCTTGGCAGAGAGTTCAATGAACCAGATTCAAGCTGTCTCTCTACCCTTCAACTCTCGAATGGCGCGCGGGAGAAACGAGCACTTAAATTCTTCTGTGCTAGCCCTGATTTTATCGTGATGATCATTTCTCCCTATGCAGGTGGGTGCCAACAGAATGTTTTTGCTATCGGAGCAGAAAACTGGCGATGGAAATTTCATCAAGAGATCCCGTCGCAACGAAAAACGCCTTTGTTTTAATGATTGCCACTTCAATTCAAGTATCATGTTTGTGGACTATCTCCCCTACAAAACAAGAAGAATGCTGAAGACTGGATGGGTAGATCACGTAACTAATGAGGAAGTACTGAATGGGGTTGGGGAGAAGAGAAGTTTGTGGTACCAATTGACTAGAAGAAGGGATCGGTTGGTAGGACATGTTCTGAGGCATCAAGGAATCACCAATTTAGTATTGGAGGGCAGCGTGGAGGGTAAAAATCGTAGAGGGAGACGAAGAGATGAATACACTAAGCAGATTCAGAAGGATGTAGGTTGCGGTAGGTACTGGGAGATGAAGAAGCTTGCACAGGATACAGTAGCATGGAGAGCTGCATCAAACCAGTCTCAGGACTGAAGACCACAACAACAACAACAACAACAACAAAACAAGCCACCCTTCCTTGTACTTTTTCGATGCCATCCGTCAGTCCCACCTGATGCGAATCCCACACAGCACACCAGTACTCCAGAATAGGGTGGAGAAACGTGGTGGTAAGCAGTCCCTTTGGCAGACCTTCTACGTGTTCTGCCAATGAATCGCAGTCTTTGGTTTGCTCTACCCACAACATTATCTATGTGATCGTTCCAATTTAGGTTATTTGTAGTTGTAATCCCTAAGTATTTAGTTGAATTTATAGCCTTCAGATCTGTGTGACTCATCACGTGATCGCAATTTAACGGATTTCTTTTAGTGCTCATGTGAATAACTGCACATTTTTCGTTATTCAGCGTCAACTGCCACTTTTCGCACCATACAGATATCTTATCTAAATCACTTTGCATTTCGTTTTGGTCACCCAATGACTTTACAAACGAAAAATGACAGCACCATCTGCAAACAATGTAAGACGGCTACTGAGATCGTCTCCTGTGCCGTTAATATAGATCAGCAGCAATAGAGGGACTGTAACACTTCCTTGAGGAACGCCGGATATTTAATCTGTTTTGCAAGATGTCTTTCCGTGTATTACTACGAACTGTGACCTTTCTGACAGGAAATCACGAATCCAGTCGCACAACTGAGGTGATATTCCATAGGCACGCAGTTTGGTTGGAAGACGCTTGTGAGGAACGCTGTCAAAAGCCTTCTGGAAATCTAAAAATATGCAAGCAATTTCACATCCCCTGTCCATAGCACTCATGACTTCATGAGTATAAAGAGCTAGTTTTGTTTCACAAGAACGATATTTTCTGAATCCGCGCTTTGTGTCAATACATCGTTTTCTTCGAGGTAATTCCTAGTGTTCGTACACAGTATATGTTCCACAACCCTGCTGCAAATCGACGTTAGTGATATCGGCATGTAATTCAGCGGATTACTCCAATTTCCCTTTTTAGGTATTGGTGTGACTTGAGCAGATTTCCAGTCTTTAGGTACGGAACTTCTTGTGTCCGAGCTTTTGTATAAAATTGCTAAATATGGAGCTATTGTATCAGCATACTCTGAAAGGAACTTCACTGGTGTTCGATCTGGAGCGGAGGCCTTGCCTTTATCAAGTCGTTTATGCAGCTTTGCTACACCGATGATACTTAGTTCTATGTTTCTCATCTTTTCAGTTGTTCCTGTTTGGAATTCAGATGTATTTACTTCGTCTTCTTTGGTGAACGAGTTTCGGAAAACCGTGTTCAATAACTGTGGTTCAGTGCCACTGTCATCAGTGACTCAACCGTTGTCATCGCGCAGTGAAAGTATTGATAGCGTCTTGCCACATGTGTGCTTTATGTATGACCAGGATCTCTTTGGGTTTTCTGCCAGATTCCGGGACAGAGATTCATTGCGGAAGTTATTAAAAGCATCTCGCACTTAAGTACGCGCTATATATCGAACTTCTGCAAAATTTTGTCAGTCTTGGGATTTTGCGTTCTTTTAATTTTGGCATGCTTTTTGCGTTGTTTCTGCAACAGCGATCTGGCTACTTTTGTGTGTTAGTTTATGTGGTATATGTCTCTCAATTGCCATCAATACTATCTCTCTGAAATCATATCACATCTTTTCTACGCTTACATGATGAGATCGGAAGGAGTGGAGACAGTAACTTGAAAAGACATTAAGAATATGGCTTGGTTCAAATGGCTCTGAGCACTATGGGACTTAACAACTTAGGTCATCAGTCCCCCAGAACTTAGAACTACTTAAACCTAACTAACCTAAGGACATCACACACATCCATGCCCGAGGCAGGATTCGAACCTGCGACCGTAGCGGTCGCGCTGTTCCAGACTGAAGCATCTAGAACCGCTCGGCCGGCCATTAAGAATATTTTTATCAGCTTCTTAAAATAGAAGTACTCTGCGTCTGTTTTTGATAATTGTGGGTGTTGCGCTATTCAGCCTTGCAGGAACTTCCTTGTGGTCCCTGTATTCGTCATGATACTCCCTATTTGTCCAGGATTATTTGTTGCTAAGAGGTCAAGTATGCTTCCGTAAGCATTTACGCTTCGAGTGAGCTCATGAACTAATTGTTCAAAAAGTTCTTATACATTTAAAGAAACTTTTTGACTGGTAAATCTCTTGAGCGTAGTGAAGGGATGGATTATAGCAGTCATTGTGAAAATGCGAAGATAATTTAGGGTAAACCAAGCCTACACATACAACAACCGTAGGCTGAGATAAAGCATTTGACACACTCTGAAATTCTTATAGTAGCAAAGAATAAAGGGAGAGAAACGTCATTCACAATTACAGAAAGAAGATACCAGCTACAAGAGTCGAAGGACATGATAGAGAAGCGTTAGTTGAGGTTAAGGCACGACTGTAGCTTATTCGCACTATTATTTGACCCGTACATTGAAACAAAAGAAGGAAGTACAAAAACCATCGGCGATATACCAACATATATCACTTGGGTACGAAATAAGTTTGAAGTGCAGGGCAGCCAAGGTAAAATGGCTCGAGGAAAGATGGGAAGAAATGAAACAAAATCATCATCATATGAGTCAGCATATAGAAAAGTAAAAACAAAATTCGGTTAATTTAAAATCAAGAGTGATGACATTGAGAGTGCAATGAAAATTAAAATATTAAACGCAGATGAGAGAGTGTATAGGTGTAAAGAGCACAATGAGCAACTCTTTGAGATACGCCCCACAGGGACTCGCTTATACATACATAATAAATGAAGTTTGTAGTTTCATACCAAAAGAAAGGTACTTACAAACACTATGTCATAGGTCAAGTACTGGTTGGCGTGGCTAGGTACCGTTGTCGGCCTTCCTCAGTTGATAAAAATCCATCATCAACTAATGAAAATACCATCGTCAGTGATGAATCTCATGTCTAAAACAAAAGTATAGGCTTAGGAATCAGAACCGATCCTTAAACGGTGAAACTGTAGCTCAGACGATAAATGATCGGGGACCACCCCATGTGACGTGTATCAACTGTTAGAAACGGGACTGACCTGTGTGAGGTCACCAACTGTACACTTTCCGATTAAAATATGATATTGTCGGTCCATGTCAAGCGACTGAACGCCCCTCATAGTTGTTATTCACTGAAGTACTGGGCTCTGTAGTGACTGAAGAATAAAATAAAGTTAGTGATGAAAAATTGTAAATTTAATGCACTGAAATGTAATGAAAATTATTGTAACTGTTCTTGGAAGGGCACCAGTGACAGAGAGGAGAAGTGTATGCTGCGACCGGCCGTAGTGGCCGAGCGGTTCTAGGCGCTTCAGTCTGGAACCGCGCTACCGCTACGGTCGCAGGTTCGAATCCTGCCTCGGACATGGATGTGTGTGATGTCCGTAGGTTAGTTAGGTTTAAGTAGTTCTAAGTTCTAGGAGTGATGACCTCAGAAGTTAAGTCCCATAGTGCTCCGAGCCATTTTTTGGTGGGGTACGACCGGAAGGTGACGTTTCCTACAGCCACAGATTTCGGTCCAGCGAAGCGTCCACCTTCCTGCCTCCCCTGCCGATGTCGTGCTCCCTACACGACGACATTCCGTCGCTTGGGGTCGGAGGAATGTTCCGGCGTGACGACAAGTGCCGGCACGACAGTGAAGACTGGAAGAGCAGAGAGGGCTGTGAGATGACGTCAGCCAATAGTACGCTGACTAGGACGACACCAAGACAGGAGCGGCCTCTATAGAAAGAGAATACAAGCGCTGCGCGCCTAACCGCGGGTGGAGAGGAAGAAGAGCCGTCGTACAAACGCTACAGCATTGACTTATGAACTGTTTTATTTTGCTTGCATTGAAATTGTTTATACCAAAGGACATTGATTATTTGCCTGTCGCCATTCGCTTACAACACGTCTTTGTGAATACGCTGAGATAAATATTGCGAGTTTAACGTACTGTAACAAACTGCATTAATACGATTTGCTTGAATTGTTATCTAGCTGTCACGGACTGCGCGGTCCCTACCGCAAGAGGTTCGAGTCCTCCCTTGGGCATGGGTATGTGTGTTGTTCTTAGCGTAAGTTAGTTTAAGTAGTGTTTAAGTCTAGGGACCGATGACCTCAGCAGTTTGGTGCCTTAGGTATTCACACACACATTTTTTTGTTATCTAGCGATCCGAGAAAACAGGTCCCTAGGCACCCTATTATAGGTGAGTGGGAAGGATACTACGTTTTTAAGTCTAATGATTGATTATTTTGGGATATCTCAGATAACTGCATTAATTTTGAATGTATTTTGTACACATATTTGCTCTAGAAGATGCAACTCAAAAGTTGTGAAACACAATACATAGATTTATAATTGACCTGAACAAATACAGCTATAGCGGACAGCTGGACTTTTCATTTAGTTTCATTTTAATACACTCCTGGAAATTGAAATAAGAACACCGTGAATTCATTGTCCCAGGAAGGGGAAACTTTATTGACACATTCCTGGGGTCAGATACATCACATGATCACACTGACAGAACCACAGGCACATAGACACAGGCAACAGAGCATGCACAATGTCGGCACTAGTACAGTGTATATCCATCTTTCGCAGCAATGCAGGCTGCTATTCTCCCATGGAGACGATCGTAGAGATGCTGGATGTAGTCCTGTGGAACGGCTTGCCATGCCATTTCCACCTGGCGCCTCAGTTGGACCAGCGTTCGTGCTGGACGTGCAGACCGCGTGAGACGACGCTTCATCCAGTCCCAAACATGCTCAATGGGGGACAGATCCGGAGATCTTGCTGGCCAGGGTAGTTGACTTACACCTTCTAGAGCACGTTTGGTGGCACGGGATACATGCGGACGTGCATTGTCCTGTTGGAACAGCAAGTTCCCTTGCCGGTCTAGGAATGGTAGAACGATGGGTTCGATGACGGTTTGGATGTACCGTGCACTATTCAGTGTCCCCTCGACGATCACCAATGGTGTACGGCCAATGTAGGAGATCGCTCCCCACACCATGATGCCGGGTGTTGGCCCTGTGTATGCCTCGGTCGTATGCAGTCCTGATTGTGGCGCTCACCTGCACGGCGCCAAACACGCATACGAACATCATTGGCACCAAGGCAGAAGCGACTCTCATCGCTGAAGACGACACGTCTCCATTCCTCCCTCCATTCACACCTGTCGCGACACCACTGGAGGCGGGCTGCACGATGTTGGGGCGTGAGCGGAAGACAGCCTAACGGTGTGCTGGACCGTAGCCCAGCGTCATGGAGACGGTTGCGAATGGTCCTCGCCGATACCCCAGGAGCAACAGTGTCCCTAATTTGCTGGGAAGTGGCGGTGCGGTCCCCTACGGCACTGCGTAGGATCCTACGGTCTTGGCGTGCATCCGTGCGTCGCTGCGGTCCGGTCCCAGGTCGACGGGCACGTGCACCTTCCGCCGACCACTGGCGACAACATCGATGTACTGTGGAGACCTCACGCCCCACGTGTTGAGCAATTCGGCGGTACGTCCACCCGGCCTCCCGCATGCCCACTATACGCCCTCGCTCAAAGTCCGTCAACTGCACATACGGTTCACGTCCACACTGTCGCGGCATGCTACCAGTGTTAAAGACTGCGATGGAGCTCCGTATGCCACGGAAAACTGGCTGACACTGACGGCGGCGGTGCACAAATGCGGCGCAGCTAGCGCCATTCGACGGCCAACATCGCGGTTTCGTGGTGTGTCCGCTGTGCCGTGCGTGTGATCATTGCTTGTACAGCCCTCTCGCAGTGTCCGGAGCAAGTATGGTGGGTCTGACACACCGGTGTCAATGTGTTCTTTTTTCCATTTCCAGGAGTGTAGTTTTAACACCTGTCTATTATAAAACTGTTCACTGTATGAAGTGTCAAGCAATCATGTATAGGTTCTGTCATCCAAGAATAAGCATTCGACAATGTAAAATGGTGGAATATGTTCGTATTTCTGAGAGAAATAGGAGGAAGTTATAGGGAAAGACTGGTAATGTAAAATATATAAAATAGCGAAGAGTGAACAATAAGAGAGGAAGACCAAGAACGAAGTGCTCGGATTAAAAAATGTGTAAGGCAGGGGTGTAGTCTTTCACCCCTACTCTTCAATCTATATATGGAAGAATCAATGGTGGCAAAAAAAGAAAGGTTCAGGAGAGGAATTAAAATTCATGGTGAAAGGATACCAATGAAAAGATTTGTTGATGATATTTCGATTTCAAAAATAGTAAAAGTAGTGATCAAAGGAAACGCCTGTAGCCTACTGAAGTAACCACTCTGTAAGACTCCTGAATTTTACAACATTTAAGTCCACCTGCTGATGTATTTTTGGTGTCGACACGTAACCACAGGACAGCGGAGAAATCGGCCGTTCTTGGCTCACGAGGAGGTGCTGTTTCCTCGCCTGGTCATGGGTTGCAGAGGTCCTTGTGAAAGGAAACCGCTTGGTAAGCCGTTAATGAAATATTCATAATTACATGTTACATGGTTAATTTGATACAGAGACGGGATTGCAACAGGCTGGAGCCTATTGCCCCTCGATGACGTCGGTGGCTGCAGAACTCCCGGAGTCGAGGTCAGCAACTGACAGCTTGGGAGACAACGCAACAAGCGTTAGCAGCGACGGACTTTGGCGCAGTTCCTCACAGCCTGACTAACTCGTAGTCACCAAGCCTCCAGACGGGAGTGACGTTATTTAAACCGTAATATGCAGTATGGCTGATGTCAAGGGCGTACACCCGCACTGGGGGGCGATTAGCGTAGATGAAGGCCACCACTACCAGTTTCAGGAACAGAGAGACCAGGCAGCCCCTAGCCCAAATTCGAACACGGACACACTGGAATATGGCACAAGCAGAAGATAGTCACCCAGCAAGTGATCAAGTGATTCAGTGGTGACAAGGCGACAGGTCGTTTGCATGCTGCTACCGGAGACGAAGTCTTTGGATGACGACTGGATGCTTTATTTGGAACTGAAATGGTTTGCAGTTCGATGTTAACAACTGATACAGACGGCGGTGTTCGGCATCACGTACACTTCCCAGTTCATTCATGTGCAGAGAACGTCGGCGGGCATCTACGAACGTTCGAAAGCGAGGATCTGCTTAGGAGGGTGGGAGCTTATGAGAGGCTGCTGACTAGAGCTTCTCCGACAGCAGCACGCCCATCCTGGAAAGGCTAATAGGCTGTTGTGGCAGGGTGTCGCCACTGGATGGTGATGACTCCGTTGTGGCTCTCTTGATAAAGCCCCTTCTGCAGCTGTAGTACTGCTCAGCTTCAGAGGTGCTCGCTAGCTTCTTCCGGTTCGCCAGCTGCTCTTTCATTTGAATACGCCACCTTGTGAAACTGTCTCGGGACTTCAGGCTGACGCGCGCTTCCCTCTGTGTGTCGTTTTGCTGAACGTTGCAGGAACAGTTAATCGTACCCGACGAAGACGTGGTGCAAAATTATGTTAACTAATTTTCTCCACAGTGTTCCACTACGCGAATCCAGCGTATTAAATCTTTCTGATATCTTCCTTAGACAAAGTTAAGTTAGGGGTTGCTCTTCGATTATTCTGATCATATCTATTTTTATTCGCAAACCACCGCATCTTGTAAGACGTCTGGGGGACAAAGGTTATCAACACAGACTGGTCTTTCTCACTTTGTACACTTCACAACTCACTTAAATACACTGACGAGGAGTGAGTGTTTTACGACTGCGTGCCCAATCCATAAAAATCTGGTTTCCTCCCGGCTGTCTGTGTGCTTCTCCCACTACCAGGTGAAGATTCTGGTCCTGTATTGTTAATTAGTTGTGGCAGGTTGGACAGACAATCACTCAATGGTACCTGGTGAGATAATAGTATATTCATGTAATCAAACGCTTTATATTTTGGGCTGCGCTATTCACATCTAACATTTCAAATGATCGACATATTCATCCGTTGGCATTTCACCCATGTAGGCTGTTGGAATGTAACGAAGCCTATTGTCGAAATATAAGTCACTCAGTTCAAATGCTTGGAGCACAACCACACAAGTCCACTGTTCAAACAGGCTATTACAAATTTAGAACTGTGACCCAGTTCTTGCAATTAGGATTAATCCTTTCTAGTTCCGTTAATAGTTATTTTCACGAGCGTACTCGGGATCGATCGCGACAGGGCTGATGATATAGCAGTGATATATCCGAACGAAAAGTGTCTATTATACGTCTACCTGCCTCACTTTTAAGGTTGACACTGATAGTTATTATTCACTATACATAATTTGTCCCCTAAGCGACCCGGAGCTGTTGATAGTTGTTTTTGCGACAGGATTTACAGAATTTAGCGGTATAATATCCGGACTAAAAGTATCTACGTCAACTCTATTGCACTTTCGCGCTAAAACTGCGCTCTGCGCTCTCTAGGAAGCCAACTATCCACATCCGCATCCGCGATAGGTAGTGATACTACAATATGCTTACAACCTTAGATGCTTCCTCCTGTATTTATAGACAATAGATTCCAGAGGGGAAGCACAGCGTTTGAAAGGAATTTCATTCAACTGCAAAACACACAGAACATTCATAAAAGGAGGATATCTTATAGTCCTGTTTGCGTTAGCTATCCAAAATCTGAGGACTGCGGGCGTGATTTCACTGATCTGTGGCTGCTGGCCCTCACGCAGCCTCATTTGCCTTGCTAACGAACAGTGCCTACCACCTCTACATGGACGAGTGAACCTGCAGAGAATAAGGCTTTGTTCATGAAACGTTCCAGAATATTTTCAGGATGGACGCTTCTCTGTCCTATTTCGAATAGCTACTGAAGATTCGCATGAGAAGAATTCTATATCTACTATTTAGTTACTTTCTTTGATTTTTGTCTGAGCAGACTGACCGCATCGCACTTGACCTGCATGTGACCACCAACTGACAGGGCTAAAGCAACGTTATAATTTACAAAATATGTGTAATTACAAATAACAAAGTTTGCAATAAAGTACACGGAATTATGAACTACAAACTCACGTGATACTTCCTGCATAGAACTGTTTGAGACCGATGTTTGGTAGCTCTGCTGACCAACGTGAGTTCCACAAAAATTGTATGCAATGCATTCATCGTCAAAAAGAGTTACATTCAGACGTGAAATGTAAGTTGTACAGCAGTGAGTTCTTTTACTGTGACACCACGGTGTTATTCATTTAGCAGCTGATATGAAACGTCTGGACAAGCGAGAGACAACACAGAAATATGAAATCACTCGGTTTTTAAGGCAGAATAACATCACATAAAAATTCTCCTCTTCCTAAACTCCAATACTCCCATACTGAAACATCTTCCTACCGACCATTCAGTCTAACCTCACACTTAAGGCAGGTTTTGGAATCTATCCTCTCCAAACGCATCCACTAATACCTCAGACGGCACCTCTTTTTTCCCAGTCACCAATTGTGGCCTCTGTTCCTAATTTTCTGGAGGTGATCAAGTCAAACGCCTAGACTATTTCTTGTACAGTCAACAGAAGAATTGCGATGTTCTCTCATTCTTTGTCTCGACATGGAAAAAAGCGTAAGACATCGGCGGTTTTCTTACTCTTCAAGCACTGCTGGAATGCATTTTCAGTTACGTCCACCTAGCTATATCCTTTCTTCCTACCCTTTCCTAAATAAAAAATGCCATTCAGCTGCAGGAATGCTACCAAAGACTAGTCTTCTTGCTCCTCCTTTATGTGGTGCATCCAGCTGACATACTTCAGTAATCTCCTAACGTGTATCTATTTGAATAGGCCAATGACTCCGTTTCCTTTGCTGTCGATCCCACTGTAAGCCTCGCCTAGTGGGTGTCTAATTAAAAGAAAATAGTTTACAAGAAATTAACTGCACAATGTAATGGGGTAAGTGAGCTATCCAATCTGAACAACTTGGTATTTTTTCTGTGTCTCAGGAGATGTTTGTACATTCTTACACGAAACTGTTCTAAATTTGGTTAATACCAGATAGTTTCAAAGAGGAAACATACAAAACTTAGGAACTGATTACAATAAAACAAGAAAAAATATAATAAATCATTGAATGGAAGATATTTCGGAATTAGATAATATGTACTGTTTATCCAGGTAAACAACAGAAATGACATTAGTGATGCTAATCACAGATTTACTAGAATGGAAGAGAATCGTGCCACGAATTCAAGAATCGAATCGACGTGTATTAAGGATAATCATTTAGAAACATGTATAGGAGCTCTATCCTCGATTCACATGATAAGCTCGTAAATAAAAAGTCATATTGGGCCTTAATTTCAAGAAAAGCAAACGGTCTGCAATGCTGCTAAATAGTGTGAGCACTATAGCCATATAAAATGAAGTAGTTCAAGCTCCGAATTGCTGAGAACAGTCCAAACAACTAATAGAAGTTCAGTGTTAGTCTACAACTCACGCAATATTTTATATCATAAAGATCAACAGTAAATTCGACGAAGTCCAGAATAGCAAATATATTGCCGTTAGTTGTAACTATATGGGGTTGTACAGACTTACTGAACTGAAATGATCGGCTGGAACAGAAGACCCAACGACTTTCCACCTGCCCCTACCTACCACGAGTTATGTGCCCTCGTAGACCTCACATGCTCTCTATCGTCTCACAAATACATAAGTTTGAGACACCATTTAAATTTAACGCTCAGAAGATATGCCTGTTTTGACGCTGATAACTCTCTTCAAACGCAGATATAATACGCGGCGGTTAAGTGTTTATAAAAAGTGTAAATCTCGCGACATCGCGAAACACACAAAAACGCAAATAATTAATACAATAAAATTATTACGACACATAATGCTATCTCCAATTCTGTGCCTCTTTGGGTTGCATCCGTTCATGAAGTCTCATTTATTCCAAGCGAAATAAGATTTAAATAACAGGCAATTTTACTGTTGCTCAATTAATTCATCATTACTTTCGTTAATGATATTAATTGAGAACTGCTCTTTGAACTTGTGAGGGTGTAGGTTAAGCAAGTCGTTACCCAACATAACTTGACTATTGTGTTTAAGTATATGTTTTTGATTAATAAATTCTCTGCTAGTTAAGATGACATTAAAGCAGAAACTAGAAATGAGACAACGCTGGCGTTGCTAGCCACTGTTGCAATTTCATGCTGCCAGTTTCCGCTTATATCTATTTCGTAGCTATACGCATTTGCACGCAGCTGTGTTTTAAGTGGTTTGTGTAATTTCAGGAATCAGAAAACATGTTTCAGCTTCCACAGTGTTTGTTTTACGGCAAAATCAAAGTGGCAATGAATTCGTCTTCGCTTTAATCTAGGCAGGCGGGAACGTATAGGTCAGTTTTATGGCTAATATTCTGGCGTTCGCGCACGGTAGTTAGCGCAATGCGCTCGCGCGGCGGGCGGACGCTACACCTACTCTGCTCTCAATGGCTGGGTTTTCAGAAGCCCAATGCCGATTCATATTCAAGATTTTGCCTCCACTGTGATAGTTCAAGTACCTCGCCCTGCCCACAACTTAACGGCAGACCTCCCGTCAAAATTCAGAGCAACAAGTTACTGACAAGTGACTGGATGGGGATAAAATTACACCACATCCCATTCCCCGAACAATCACTTTAACTCTTTCTCAGTAATTTCATGTCATAATTTCTTACCTCCTGGCGAGTCCTGCAAAAATCCGTGCTATAATTGTACGAAAAACCATTCAAATTTCAAATTCCTGGTATTTCTACCTTGCAAAAGGCTGTCACCTAATTCTCTTAACTGAAACACTGAAACAACTCGTACAAGCTCATGACGAAAGGTTATCTTGAAACTCCAGCATTATAACCATGAAGAAGACAGTTCACAACAGATTTAAACTAATAAAGCAACTGACCAACCAAACATGGGGACGAAACCCCACGACGTTTCAATTACGAAGGCCTCATGGGTCTTCATGTAACTGTTACGTCCAATTCTTTTAATCTCATGAATTCGCTTTATATATATCCGCTTAACGTCTCCATTATGTATCCTGTTCCAACTAATAACGTTTCCACGTCTCCTCAAACACCTGCAATACTTCCGCCAGTCTTACGTCTTCGACAAAACTGAATCCAATATATCATTGAATCGGTCGCCGTTAAAGTCAAAGTATCATTCTTACAATTTTCTACCTTCCTCACTCCTCCACACACATGTCAGGGAGTATTAATATATTATCCGAATGAAGACCCTTTCGTGTATAGCTGTGATCCAAGGCGCCTTCTCCCACTTCACATCCCGTCCCTAATCACTTTTCAGTATTCAGCCGATATTCTTTTTTGATGTGAATTATAACTCCCATTCCATCTGCATATAAATACCTTACCCACAAAACGCTATAGGGAAGAGCTTAACACCATGTTCGAAAGACACAACGAAACAATGGAAAGCTTTGTGTATAGAAGACGAAAATTTAATAGTAACCAACTGTAAGTCGGTGATGAAGCCGCTAAGTATATTCCACAAGAAGCAGGGAATAGGGCCTTAGATATTTTTTTGCGAGAACTGCCATTAGAAACATTGTTCACTGTTAGGGCAGAATTTCCGAAGAATTTAACTGATGCAGTCAATACTGCTACAGTATAAGAGTTGGCAGACGCCGCAACGAGGTACAAGGAAAGAAAAAATATATTTTCCAAAAGGGTTCGATGTTTCAGATGCGATCGGCAGGAGCGCATCGTGAGAAACTGTCACCAACCACAGTGCACAAACTGTCAAAGGGTGCTCCTTACATATCGTGAGTGTTGCAGTACAGGGAAATTTGCAAACAGGGGTCCGTTAAACAGGAACGGGAACCCCGGAGCCGCCTCCATGTGTTCCCATTCTATACTATTAGAGTGCATGAAGAGGCAGAGTGCTGGTTATCAGGCACTATTAAGGGTAAAACACGTAGACTATTAGTCGACATTGGGGCTCACAAGTCAGTCATAAGTAAACAGTGCGCTGAGGTCAGGAGATATGATCTTCCAGGATATAAGTGGTATAGACAGTGGAGACAAGTGTTCAATAATGTGTACGTCACTGACCTTTCACATTGAGGGTGTAAGATTCCAGGATGTTGTGGAAGTCCTATCAAAGGTAAGCAAAGAATATGACGTTATCCCACTGCTAGATTTCCTGAATAAACATCACGCTATAATTAGCCTCGGGCAACAAGCAGTGGAGCTTAGAGGGACATTGTCTCGATTAGGTGCCACAGCAGTCAAAGACGCTTTCCTGAAAGATCCTTCTCCCCAGAAAGACGACTCAACTAAACTGCGAGTAATGTCATTGTGTGTAGATTCGTGGGATAAAATACTATTTGGAACAGGGCAGTTACTTTTGGTGGACATTAATGCTGCTTTACCCACACTATGCGTAGTGGAACCATTAGAGGAAAATGATGAATTACACACAGAACATTGTTTTGTGCACAGGAGTATAGTCTGTGCCACAACTTGATGGAGCACATAAGGTATCACTGCATATAGATAATTCTGGGACAGAAGACAAGGAACTTCAAAAGGAAATGTTAATAGTTAACGTAAGTGATTTAGATGAAGATGATTTATATTGTTCAGACGTAGAAAATAGCCATAGACCAGCCGCCTACAAAACTGCATTGCGCCAAACGATATCATACTTAAACGGAAACGAAAGGAATATGATAGAAGCAGTGTTGGACGAGTTTCAGTATCTCTTTAGCTCACAGAGGCCGCTAACGGCGACGAACATCACACAGCACAGGATTCCAACAAGAGATAATACTCCAGTTTACAGGAGACCATACTAAGTTCCTAACTAGTTACAACCACCACTTAATGAATTTATAGATCAGCAGTTAAAGGATGGTGTAATAGAGTATTCAGATTCGCTGTACAGTGCAAATGTCGTAATTGTTGCCACAGAAATTTGCTGACAGAACTAAATGTTGTAGATTCTGTTGTGATTACAGGTATTTAAGTAGCAAAACAATTTCGGACGTGTATCGATTAGCGAATATCGTAGATACCTTGAACATGTCAGCAACAGTAAATATTTCTGCACAACTGACTTGAAGAGCAGGTACCGTCAAATAGAAGTTGTACCACAGGACAGACATAAAACTGATTTCTCTACACCTTCAGGTCATTGGAAATTCTTAACGATGCATTTCTGATTAAAAAATGCCCCCACAATATTACAAATATTGCTAGATGGTGTATTACGTGTGTTAAGACCTATACAATGTATGATATACCTTGATGACATAATCGCATTTTTAAAAGACAACAAGGAGCATGCGATTCGCTAACAAGAAGTTTTCCACTGTCTCAGGGGCGCTAAAGTAACAATAAATTCTGAGAAGTATCACTTCACGTAAAACGAACATATTTAGACCATGTTATCAGCACACATGGAATCAAAAGCAATACATGGCAATAACTGCAGTTAATGATTTCCCAACACCACAATCTGTTGAGGAAGTATAGAAATTTCAAGGCCTCTCAAATTATTATCGAAAATTTGTAAAAGGCTATGTAGAAATAGCGTTACCTCTCACTTAATTATTGAAAAAAGCTACTAATTTCACTAGCCAACAGAATGCGACACAGCACTGCAAACACTGAAATACAAATTAACACATAGTTCTCTATTATCTATCCACATTTCAGCGAGGAATTCATCCGGTCCTGCAATGCATTTGGATATGCTATCAGAGCATCTTTCAATAAAGTATTAACAGTGTAGAACATCCAGTAGCATACATATCCAGACAATTAGATACAGAGGAAAGATTTACTCAACAATGGAAAAGGAGTTATTGAGTGTCATCTATGGTACAAAATATTTAACGCGCTATCTGTATGGGAATAAATTCAAGATAATCACAGACCATGTTGTTCTCAAGTGGTTACTTTAGGGATAAAAGACCCATCAATGCGTTTGATGCATTGGTCCCTATGGCTCTCCGAAATGGAGTATGAAACCAGGGAAGAAACATTCCAGCGTAGATTGTCTTAGCAGTAAGGTAGCAGTATGACAAGCACTAGGTCACAGTGCAGAAGAATGGCAAAAGGCACAGGCTTCAGATGCAGATTGCAGAAGATATCTGACAGATTGGCAGATTTTCCTATGGGATGTGGTCCTGTGTCGAACAACTAGACTTAGACTGAGAATCGCGGTTCCCAAACACTCTGACAGGAATTCATGCAGAATGCCTATTCTTTGAGGTCATGTGGTCAAAGAACTACTGAAAGATGCATTGCTGAATGTTTCTGTTGGGAGACAAGTACGCACGATATAGCACAATATGCGAGCAATTACATACCATGCCGCCAGCGAGCAGACTATTGCCATCAATGTATACAAGTACAAAGACTCCCAGAAGTGTCACACCCATTTCAAATAGTAGTAATGGACATTTATGGTCCCTTTAATAAAACATCAGCTGAGAATAGGGAGGACTCGAACCTCCGGAGGGAGGGGCTGCGCAATTCGTGACTTGTCGCCTTAAATAATGTTGCCACTGTGTGGCATGCACATGGTAAGTCTCCTTGATTAACAAACACCATTGCACAGGCTATGGTCAACAACAGGATTTTAAAATTGGTGTACTGGAAACACTTATAAATTACCAAGGTTGTAACTTCATGTCTGACCTCATGAAACAACTTTGATGTTTGCTGAAAGTAGGTAAATTGTGCACCACCCCATTACATCCACAGGCGAATTGATAGACAGAAAGGGTCCACCACACTATCGGGAAGATGCTTTGTTATTTTATCAATCACCAACACAACAGTTGGGATATTGTCATTCAGTACTGTATAAGTGCTTGCAATGCCAAAACTCCCGAAGGAACGGGCACATCACCTTATGAAGTTATTTATGGAAGGAAGATGCAATTAAGCCCAAAGAAGGAAAGAATGGAGAAGAAATTAGGAAATTTGCTCAAATCATTAATGGCTTGTGCGGTCCTTACAAAGTTGTCGAAATCACATCACCAGTTAATGTCAAGTTACAGCTGCCCACAAAACAGCTATTGTTCATGCAAGCTGATTGAAAACTTTTAAGGGAGTAAGAGATGTAATGTCACAAACAGTAGCAAATACTGTTCTGAAGCGTGCTGGACCACGAAACGGAAGACCGCTGATCCACCATCACAAAAGACACACTTGGCCCCATATAAGTTGTCGAAATCACATCACCAGCTAACGTCAAGTCATAGTTGCCCACAAAACAGCTATTGTTCATGCAAGCTGGTTAAAAACTTTTAAGGGAGTAAGAGATGTATTGTCACAAACAGTAGCAAATACTGTTCTGAAGCGTGCTGGACCACGAAACGGAAGACTGCTGATCCACCATCACAGAACACACACTTGGCCCCATATAAACGTCAGCCACACGCAGTCAGTTTTGCATCCACAATACAAGATCAATCGTTCTGACGCAGATGTAAATAACTATAATATCTGTATACTACAGATTCTAGCGATAAAGTAATAACAGGGAGTCAGGTACAGAAAAGGGAATTAGAAAATACACGAAGGGGAATTCTGCATTTTAAATAAAAGGAAGTACTGACGTATGATTAGAGACCATGTGCTTAAATAAATATAAGTCATTCAGTAGAAAGTATTGATAAGGGTAAAAAGTGCACAATAATTTTTCATTTGCCATTAAATCACAACTGTGTAAGATAAGCTTAGCAGTACAATTTTCCATATCACAGGTATCACCTTCTACCACACTGGGATACTACATCATTGCAGCACTACTTTTCTTGTTTGCAGGTATGAATAACAAGAGGTATGGATTACAAGTGCACCTGTTGAGGAGTGCTGTCAGTTTTGTTAGACAGGTTACGGTGGTACCAAATAATCATCAGTTGATGATAGTCTTTACAGATAATCTATGGCAGATACCTAATGAACTTAGGAGGTTAGAGCTACAATTTAGCACCTTAAACCCAGCAGCAAGAAAAGCAGAGACATTTGATGAGCTAGCAAGCGAATATAAAACTCTTCAGCACTCATATGACCGGTTACGAGGCCAGTTGCGTTAAATAGAAGGATTATTGCCACATACAGTCAAACGATTTAAGCGAGGGTGGATGAACGCCGGTGGTAGATAATTAAAAACTGTTTTCAGCGACACAGCAGACGACGACGATATCACGCAGTAGAATAATACATTACAGGACGTTACAGTTACAGCAGGTCTCAACAAGGCTACTATTGCCTGGCATACGACTAAGTTACATGACTTAGAACAAGCAGTACTCAACAACACCAAGGCAATTAGAAATGTTGCGCACGAATTGAACAAGTATCCCAAGCTACCACCACAGCATTGAATATCGATTTAAAGATAATACAGACCAGACTAGAAATAGAGGATAGAAAGACCTCAATAGCGAGGTTACTTCGCTTACTCACAAATCAGTTAGTGGATGCACATCTAACAACAGCAGATGGTCTCAAGGAAACCATCCACCATGCTGTACCATCACCAATTTTACTACCGCCAACAAACTTTGTATTCATATTGATTCGGATTCGTAAACAGTAACCGGATCACTACCATTATTCTTCCCTCCAGATATGGAACACTTACTGCAATAAATGGAAATGCCGTGTGGTTAGGGCCCCCAGTCGGGTAGACCGTTCGCCTGGTGCAAGTCTTTCGAGTTGACGCCACTTCGGCGACTTGCTTGTCGATGGGGATGAAATGATGATGATAAGGACAACACAACACCTAGGCCCTGAGTGGATAAAATCTCCGACCCAGCCGGGAATCGAAAACGGGCCGTTAGGTATGACATTCCGTCGTGCTGACCACTCAGCTACCAGGGGCGGACACTTACTGCAGTACTACCACTTAGTTAAGGTACTAGTAGACACAGATGGTGTAAATTACGAATTCATGTTTCCTTTCCGGTGACTGACAAAGGAGATGTCTATGACTGTTATATAGTGCACTACTTTCCAATGAAATGGGTCCAACTTAACAAATTTGCACAATTTCGAACAAGTCAGGTAGTCCTAATCTCCAAAATGTCGAATGCTACTGCAGTAATAACAGCTGCAGCATTAAGTAGTTGCATACACAAGCGTCACAGAAGTGAACACAAATAATTGTGAATCTCAGCTTCTTTTTTTTTTTTTTTTTTTTTCAAAACAAAGCCTCAAATTGCCCGCACGGCATACTAACAGCTACACCGTATTTTTTCGAGCAAGAACACCACTGGCTTCATGCAGTTAACCAACTGACCAATGTTGTTTGTACACTGTTTCGACGATGGTGCCGCTAATACAATCGAACATACACTCCTGGAAATTGAAATAAGAACACCGTGAATTCATTGTCCCAGGAAGGGGAAACTTTATTGACACATTCCTGGGGTCAGATACATCACATGATCACACTGACAGAAACAGACACAGGCAACAGAGCATGCACAATGTCGGCACTAGTAGAGTGTGTATCCACCTTTCGCAGCAATGCAGGCTGCTATTCTCCCATGGAGACGATCGTAGAGATGCTGGATGTAGTCCTGTGGAACGGTTTGCCATGCCATTTCCACCTGGCGCCTCAGTTGGACCAGCGTTCGTGCTGGACGTGCAGACCGCGTGAGACGACGCTTCATCCAGTCCCAAACATGCTCAATGGGGGACAGACCCGGAGATCTTGCTGGCCAGGGTAGTTGACTTTTTTTCACCTTCTAGAGCACGTTGGGTGGCACGGGATACATGCGGACGTGCATTGTCCTGTTGGAACAGCAAGTTCCCTTGCAGGTCTAGGAATGGTAGAACGATGGGTTCGATGACGGTTTGGATGTACCGTGCACTATTCAGTGTCCCCTCGACGATCACCAGTGGTGTACGGTCAGTGTAGGAGATCGCTCCCCACACCATGATGCCGGGTGTTGGCCCTGTGTGCCTCGGTCGTATGCAGTCCTGATTGTGGCGCTCACCTGCACGGCGCCAAACACGCATACGACCATCATTGGCACCAAGGCAGAAGCGACTCTCATCGCTGAAGACGACACGTCTCCATTCGTCCCTCCATTCACGCCTGTCGCGACACCACTGGAGGCGGGCTGCACGATGTTGGGGCGTGAGCGGAAGACGGCCTAACGGTGTGCGGGACCGTAGCCCAGCATCATGGAGACGGTTGCGAATGGTCCTCGCCGATACCCCAGGAGCAACAGTGTCCCTAATTTGCTGGGAAGTGGCGGTGCGGTCCCCTACGGCACTGCGTAGGATCCTACGGTCTTGGCGTGCATCCGTGCGTCGCTGCGGTCCGGTCCCAGGTCGACGGGCACGTGCACCTTCCGCCGACCACTGGCGACAACATCGATGTACTGTGGAGACCTCACGCCCCACGCGTTGAGCAATTCGGCGGTACGTCCACCCGGCCTCCCGCATGCCCACTATACGCCCTCGCTCAAAGTCCGTCAACTGCACATACGGTTCACGTCCACGCTGTTGCGGCATGCTACCAGTGTTAAAGACTGCGATGGAGCTCCGTATGCCACGGCAAACTGGCTGACACTGACGGCGGCGGTACACAAATGCTGCGCAGCTAGCGCCATTCGACGGCCAACACCGCGGTTCCTGGTGTGTCTGCTGTGCCGTGCGTGTGATCATTGCTTGTACAGCCCTCTCGCAGTGTCCGGAGCAAGTATGGTGGGTCTGACACACCGGTGTCAATGTGTTCTTTTTTCCATTTCCAGGAGAGTATTTAACTCCGCGGTATTGGACTGGTAGTTAACGGCACATTACGTTCTCTCTCAGGCGTGAAATTTCACTTATCCGCAACGATAACTAGTTCGACCATTGTGCCTCACTGTACCCTGTAATTTACTGCCCAGAAACACCTACGCAACTGCAAATACACCTCTCGGGTTTGCTGCACGATCGTGTTGTGTAAATCACACATATTTCATCGATGCAACTGCTCGACATCTAAAGTTGGTGGTAGTTGCTGCTGTCACTGCCGTAAGGCACCTTGCAACAGATCCGTCGGGAAAGCATGAAAAGTCACACCTGTGGAACTACTAGATCGTCAGAATTTGTTTTACTTTAACAACTCCCTTCATTCCTCCATCCTGCAGTCATTTGATGTTCTCATCGCCACACGACAAGGCAAGATTAATGCCAATGCTATGATGCAGCGTATTTTACAGTTGGAAGAGGAACATAAAACGGGAAATACGATATTGGGAACACGCATTTCTGGAACATTCTTGTTCATAATTAAACTTTGTACTGCTCCCTTGCTTGTCAGACAAAATACCAAGACATAAAAATACGTATCACTACATCAAATTCCAGTTGAATGGCTACAAAAATACTGATTACACATGTATAGTGCTAAAATGTATGTAGAAAGAATTGTTGCTTGCTACTTCATTATATTGTTACTGATCGTCATTCCACCATATTTCTAACATTACTTTCGGAAGTTTTCTTAATGTTTATGTATTTAAAACAATTACGGAATGAATCTATAATATAACTTTCCTGACAGACTGAGGTTGCCATTTTGTTATTTTTTTTCGTTTGCCAGTCATTTGTAGAAGGATACAGGAGAAAATTAGAAGACAATTTTTTCCGGACAGGGGAGGAGCATAGGGAGTATACTAAGTATTTATATATAAGAATTATTTATATATAATAATTTATAATAATATATTTATATATAATAATTTATAATAATATATAATTATTTATATATAATAATGATGTGTTATTTATCATTGCGTATAATAATTATGGTTGTTCAAAGCAGAGATCCGGCGGACAGATATGTACAGAGTTATTATAGGTAAAGTGAACATTTAAGCCGCAATATTTGGAAGCAGCAGTCGAACAAGGAGGCCGATGACCAGCAGAGTTCGCTCAGCAGCAGTCAGCACTTCAACAAATCAATGACCGGGCAGATGGGGAGTGCTTCCAAGGAAAACAACGGCCAGCGCAGTTCGCACATCAGCGGTCAATGCTCCAGGAATTGTCACCCTACTGATTTCACGTGCGTGACGTATCTGGCGATGCGGAGGAGCTCGACAGGGCAATGGCCGACCATGCCAGCATAGAGATAAAACAAGGAAAGCCATCACGTTTGTCGACATTGGTCACGTTTCTACCCAATGTGAGAACCATAGATCAATGACTAAAGAGTCAGTCTCGTGATGAGTGGGTGTTGTGTGATGTCCTTAGGTTAGTTAGGTTTAAGTAGTTCCAAGTTCTAGGGGACTGATGACCTCAGATGTTAAGTCCCATAGTGCTCAGAGCCATTTGAACCTAGAGGCTGATGAACTCCGCCAGAAGACGCTGAAACTGAGGGTTGCTGGTTCGATTCTTGGACGGAGCACTCCGTGCCAAGCCGCAGCCGCTTGTTAATCACCCAACGAGCGAATACATAAGGAGAAGATTGCGCCGCCACCGCAGTGGGTCATGGGTACAGTACCGAATGGAAGAATTCGCCGCCTGTTGCTCCACTGCAACCCGAGCTGTTACCGCATCAGCTGTCACTGGAATCTGCACGCTACGAATCCGCGCGGCACCACTGCCGTGAGGAATTGAGCGAATTAAAACACAATGTATACCACTGATCCAAGGAGAGAACCTATTCTACCGCCCACAAAGTGTCTCTTTCCCTCCCGCCATCCCCACAAAATAATGAACTTTGCTCCTCTCTGTCTCTGACGTTCAATATGTAATGTCACAAAACCCCGACCTGCTACACCAGGAATACTGCCACGAAGTCAAGTCTCGTGCCTCATTGGTCTCCACGGTGTTGCTCCTCTACAGATGCACCATTGGAAAGGGATTCAGTCAGTTACGTTATGAAGCGCCACTTTACGGACGCTCTGGTCGTGTTGCCACAGCCGCCGCCTTGGAATCGCATCTTCAGGGAGAGGTGTGAGCTAAAGGGGGTGAGGAAGGGTAATCACCACATTCTCCGCGGAAAATGTATGCTTGGGAGCGCTACTGAACATGATGAAGTGTTTTCCCAGTACCCATTAGAAAATAGCTGCAGACTGCAACGCAGTTGGAACAAACGATGTCTACCATCAGCGCTCTGAGTTCATACCTTGTAATCTCCCCACACAAAATAATTTAAGTAAGAAACCATGAACAAAGTGTAACCTCCGCACGGAATTATTTAAATTTGAAACCAGAAACCTGTTGTAACCTCCGCACAAAAATAATAATTAAATGAATTTTATATATTGTAACCTCTGAACAAAATTGGCTCCCATTTATAATCTCTGTGCAGAAATGCATTCCCATTTAATGTAACCACAAAATTCAATTCCCAAACCCGGAAATAATAAAAAAATTCAGTAACCTGGTAAATTTTATGACGACAGCAGCGCTGCGCCTCGGCCCCGTATTCTGAATAAAAAAGGAAAAATTCTTACCTCAATGAAAACTGCGAATATATCTGCTCTTACGTAAAATCTTTTCGGCACAGCTTCGTACAATGCTGGGCTATATTTTTGTTTTTGATTCATGGAAGGAATGATCATGCATTGGAAATATTCTTTAAATTGAAATGAATGCTTTTCTTAAAAAATTACTTTATATTATAAAAATTATTATTGGGGAATTTTTTTAAAGAAATTAATGACAGATAATATACATTACTAGATATACGCAAGGCTGCTTCTTGACCTTCTACAATAATACTCATCCTCCAGAGTCCCGACCAGAGCAGACTGCCGACACGCGTAGGCACGCGCCGACTACTGTCGACTACTGCACACTCACGCAGACTACTGAAGACTACTGCCGACTAGCGACAAGCAACAACTAACTACATACTACTCTCTGGTCAGAGACTCTGCCATGCCTCGTCTATCGCCGGCAACACATGCGTCTTACATAACCCTCCACTGGTGGGGGGGGGGGGCAAAATTTGGCAGCGATGGTGAGTCAATTGGACTTGCCATGAGCAACAAATTTTTCCTAATTAACTAAGTTTACAATCACAGAATATATACATATATATAAGTGCAGAACATGAAATAAAATATAGTGCACATGCACTGAGTACAGAACATACCAGGCAAAGACAAAATGTATACACAATGAGTACAAATCATATTAACAAATGACATAAAGTGCGCACGTACTGTAGTTCAGAACATATCAGCATATCACAAAATGCATATGCAATGAATGCAAATCATGTTAACAAAATGACAAAAATACACATGCACTGTATATATATATATATATATATATATATATATATATATATATATATATATATATATATATATATACTATTTTACAAGAACTGGGATAGGAAAGGGAAGGATTGTATCATGGTTGTAGCACTTTAGGTTGCACGCAGCTGCACTGAAAGTCCATGTCTTTCTACAGAAGCACAACACCAAGTGAGACAATCTGAAGCTCTTTTCCTTGAAGTATTAATCAGTGTAGCCAAGACACTGAAATGTCGTAGTAATATTCCATGTTATCATTTTGGTAGTACATTAGGTACACCAAACTGTGGGACCATAATAACATCTCCATCGCTCAAGGTGGTGGACAGCATGTCGTGTCAACACCACGTTCTTGTAAGGTACACTAACGTAGAATTAGTGCAAAAACCAAATATAGTGCTCCATGATCATGGGGATAGACAGGACAAATGGATATTGCAGTAATTAGGTCAGAAGGTGAAGGACATTAAGTCACATACTAGTCTTCATTGAGAATTACACTAGTCTAACAATTGATATGAGTAATTGGTGGCACTCATCGCCCAGTTACTGAACATTTCTGTACCAGGTATGAAGTATTACAGAGTAATGTTCATAAATCATCTGATTACAGTGAACATTGGCACTCATTGGCCAGTTACAAACCATCAGAAGTCATCATTGAAAACAGGAGCTAATGAATGGGATAGTATTAACATAATTCACTTAGTTATAGTAATCATTGGCACTCATTGACTAGTTACAAAACATATAGCAAGTATTGAATAGTACAAAACATTTTTCATCATTCAAGTGACATACGACATATTTAAAATAATTATTGGCACTCATTGGCCAGTTACAAAACATATAGCAAGTATTGAATAGTACAAAACATTTTTCATCATTCAAGTGACATACGACATATTTAAAATAATTATTGGCACTCATTGGACAGTTACAAACTATTCTTATGTTTTTATAAAACCTTATTCAGTATTATTCAGAAGTTATCATTCAAAATGAGAGACAATTATTGGCATAGCATTTATAGAGTATAATAAAATATTATTTACAGAAATTATTGGCATAGTATTTATGCATTATTACAAAGCATCATTCAATATTACTCAGAACTGATCATTCCAGTGACATAGTACATATTGAAAATGTAACATACTGTAACTATTATTCAACGTCTGTGACTAGAAAACATCATTCAGTATTACTCAGAACTCTCTTAAACTGGTAGCATTATTTGGGACAGGTAATACATTTTTTTTTGTGCTAGCAGTGCATTGCGTTGGGATTGATAATTAATTACTGGGGCATAACAATATTTGCATTTGACTTATTGCTGCAAATGAAGATGTGTAACGTCATTCGTCATGAGTCAGCTGTAGCAAGGTTATGACGAATGGCTCTGAGCACTATGGGACTCAACTGCTGAGGTTATTAGTCCCCTAGAACTTAGAACTAGTTAAACCTAACTAACCTAAGGACATCACACACATCCACGCCCGAGGCAGCATTCGAACCTGCGACCGTAGCGGTCTCGCGGTTCCAGACTGCAGCGCCAGAACCGCGTGGCCACTTCGGCCGGCAGCAAGGTTATGAAACAAGTAGAGTATATGTGATCACATTCATGAATGACACAGGTTTAATGATTAACTGCTTATAGCGTATAAATTTCGTGAATAGCTTCTCCTAGAAAAACACAAAAATGGATTATTAAGCTGAAAGAAGAAACGCATATTATGCTGAAAAGCAGTGAACTTCGAATTAACAGGTAGTGAAATGTGTATAAAATATATATGTTCTCTAGCTGTCCTTTCCAAAACCTTCAGTCATCATACCATGCGGCATAAGACATACGGTCAAAACGAACTGCAACAAATACTTAAATAACTACATAGCATACATACATAAACTTCAACACTACCCTCATCTGCAAAGAAAAACTTCATTATCCATATCATTATAACTCCATTATTACCATCACCTGTAAAGAAAAACTTCATTATCCATATTAACATATTCTTCATCATTATCCATCACCATTCATTATCATCTGCGAAAAAGTCACTTCATTATTCATTATACAACTATTCCTTATTTCTAGCATATTCCATCACTAAAACTAAGATGTGTAGTTCTGTCTGACAGCCTGCATCAATCGCCTCGCATTCTGAAAGAAAAAAATTAGTTAAGACTGCTATTCTACGATGTGTATAGTATATTCTTGTTAATGCTTGTAAATTCTGATCCATTTACTCTTCGTGACGAGGTATTGCATCTTCTTTCGTTCATTCCGAAGGTGAAATTCGCATAATTTATTTCTTTTACACGTTATTGCTTTCTGAAAATGATAAACAATAGTTAATGTCTTGCATTTAAATCATATACCCATTAAATAAAAGCTGGTTTCTAGTGATATAATTGAGCATACAGCATAGCATGACAGAAAACGTAATATGTCAAAAAACATAGACAGTGTTCAGATGCAAAAATGTACACAGAGTATCACAAAATAGCAGCAAAAAAAAAAAAAAGAAAGTAAAATAGTCACGATGTTGAGATATCATAAGGGAAAAAATACGATAATCATCAGTAAGTAGTCACATAAATATAATTGCATAAGTGGTCATATAAAAAATTAGGAAATGGCATTACAGTGTGATAAATCATAAAGTATGTTCATTCAATAAAGGGTTTGATGTTGGAGACATGGTGATTGCCCTTGCTTTTTCTGGTTCTCAAAGTTTCGACGTGTACTACATTGGGGTGAGGAATGCTGCGAATTTGATATGGACCTGCATATAGAAGCTCAAATTTACTGCATCTATTCTTTCCCCTGTTGGATAAATAGTGTGTACGTACTAATATCTTCTGTCCAATGTGAAAGTCACGGCGTGTACAAACCTGTTTTTGCTGTCTTCTCTGGCGCTCTGCGGCACGATTGATGTTGTTCAGCGCAATGTCAATTATTTCATGGTGTCGTTGTCGACGAGATGTAGGAAAGGGTACTAATTCTTTAATTTTGTTAGGTGGTTCAACATTTTTCAGTATAACAGACGGAGATAGCATAGTAGATTCATTTGGTATGGAATTAATTACATCCTGGAATGAGAGTATGTGTGTGTCCCAATCAATATGTCTTTTATGGCAGTATATTCTACACATTTTACCAATTTCTTTCATTAATCGTTCACAAGGGTTCGAAGAAGTATGGTACCTGGATATATAGATCGGAGAAATGTTTCTAGCTCGTAACACACGTGTCCATATAGCAGATCGAAACTGTGGTCCATTGTCGGAAATTACATTCAAGACATGCCCTACTTGAAATAGAAAATATTTTACAAATGCTTTCGAAACAGTTTTAGCAGTAGCTTTGCATAACGGAGTGAAGGTAACAAATCTTGAAGTGAGTTTGTAACGCTACTGCCCGCTCGGGCGTACGTTAGCTCTTTAAAGCCTGTACTGTAATAAGTTCACGGGCTTCACCTTATAAACAAGGATTTTAATACATAAGTTGACCGCGTGTACCTAATTGGAAGCAATTCGGACTTATATCCAGTCAGTAACTACAGTGATGCGTCAAGCAAATGTAAAGTATAATTACTCGTTCGCATGGACAAGAAGTACACACAGTAGATACTACCAATGATTAATAATACGGTCGCCAGCCTAATTAGGCATTGAGTGAGTTTTTTCTTGTACAAGTTGGTGCATGTACAAGCATAATAACACGTAGTAGTGTTGCGTTTTATGGCAAAGTTTGGAACCGGAAAAATCCACTGAACTAAAGTTTTCTCCTTTTGTACTAATTTGGACGAGCTATAAATACACAACACCACACTGCAATGATTACTACGAACTGCATTTTGTATATTGATCAGACTGAAATCGGGCATAGATTACCCTAGAATTAGCAATCTTGAAAGTACACATACAATGTCACTATTAAGGATGGATAAACACTAATACACTTAAGTTTAATATGGAACTTAAGTTTGCTGGTCAAATCTGATCAGTACACTTCAAGGTTTGAAAGAATGGACAAGAGAAGGGGGGGCCCTGAAACTGTTATGGTCATTATACTGACACTATAAAGTACTGAAGGTAAATTGACACTCAGAATTATTAACCTATGGATTACTACTCTTTTGTCTCACTTCTGGATTATTTAACTATCATTCTTTCTGTCTCAAATTAATTAAGTGTTGTTGCTAGCTCAATTCAAAAAATTATCTTCCAATTTAATCAAACTGTTGTTCTTTACTAACATTTGCATTAACACACAGAACTTTAAACTCCTTTATAGCATAGATTTGTCTGCTGATAATTCTCATTAACACTAACTTTAAACTTTCAGTTCGGGATACTCGGGTTGCACAATATGTGGTAAGGACCCTGTCTAGGTCAGTGATAAGGATGATTAATTGTTAGGGCAATTCTGGTAAAAGTCACGTTATTATTGAACAGTTAGAAACATTTTCGACACTGGTCCACACAGATACAATTCTAAAGATGAATTAAATGTTTGACCTGTGCAAGACGGTGCGGCGGATGGCGGGCAGCGAGATAGCGAGAAGCACAGCACACATAAAAGCACGGCTAAGGCTCTCACTGCATCGGCACTTTCCTTCTTCTTAGCGTCGTAATCTTTCCAATTTTGTGCCTA
Source organism: Schistocerca cancellata (assembly GCF_023864275.1). Lineage (NCBI taxonomy): Eukaryota > Metazoa > Arthropoda > Insecta > Orthoptera > Acrididae > Schistocerca > Schistocerca cancellata. The sequence goes on along the minus strand of NC_064628.1, from coordinate 178,761,155 downwards.
AGAATATAGCCATGCCATGTAGTCGTCGGGATCGGCACATCCGAGGCTCAATGGAATCCACTTTTCCTGGATAGCCTCCTCGATACGGTACGTGTTCCTCTGACCGATGCCCAACTCCGACTGTTATACTGAGCCTGTTGTGCCGAACCGCGCCCGTGTGCGTTTTCCTGCACTCGCCTGCCTCCACCTTTTCCCGCTCCCCTACAGGTAGGGTATTCACCACAGGTTTTCTACTCAACATATATTAATACCTTTCCTACATATGGACCAGGCGTATAAAATACAATTTTCACATCTTACAAGAGTTTCAACATTAAGTAAACTTCCCTTTGATTACCACATTACTTGAAATTTAACATAATAATAATTTCAAAAGTTGCTTATAGTTTCTTTAACATAACGATACGAAAAGAAAAAGAAATTCAAAACATTGCTTACATTAATCTATCGAAATTCAGAAAGAAAAAAATTTATAATATGTACAGTAGTTGTTGTTACAAGTTCAACAGCGACAAAGATGTAGCAAAAACCTCTATTAGTTCTGGGAATCGGACCAAAAATGTCTACAGCGGCCATGTGTCTCAATTTAACAGGTACAATGGGATGTAATGGAGGAATATGTGAAGTCGTATCTGACTTAGCTTTCTGGCAGATTTTGCATGACGCTAAAACTCGTCGAATACGTTTCTCCATGTTGGTAAAATAACAGTTCTGTCTCAATACAAGAAAACATTTTCTGGCTCCGTAATGTGCGTAAATTAAATGAGTATACCAAATTAATTTGTTAACAAGTTCGTCAGGAATGCATAATAACCAATTGTTGCTGTCAGGGTGAGAGCGGCGAAACAGAATATTATTGCGTATAGTGTAATGGTTTCTAATGGTAACATTATTCCTATCTTGCCAAAGTTGTTTAATCTTTTTCCATACGTTGTCTTTACTCTGCTCTCGTGCTATGTCTTGTAATGAACGAAATGAAATTTTCAAATGCAACTTGCTGAATGTACCTGACGCAGAAATTTGCTTTGCAGAAGTTGGTTGCAATGTCTCGCTGATTGTTGCTGAGAGAACGGGATAGTGCGTCTGCTACGATATTTTGTGTACCGGGAATGTGAACAAATGTAAAATTAAATTCCTGCAAATATAGTTTCCATCTACTTAATCTGTCGTGTGTAAATTTAGCGGAAAGTAAAAACTGTATCGCTCTATGTCTTCCATAAAGGAAATACCGAAACCTCGTAAATGCCCATACAACACAATGTTTCAAGTTCTGCAACAGAATAATTGCGTTCAGCAGGTGACAAAATGCGACTCGCAAATGCGATGTTTTTAATTACTGTAGTGCCATCTTCTTCAATTTCCTGAAAAATATGTACGCCTAAAGCGGTGTTAGAGCTGTCAGTGGCAATGGAAAATTTCTAGTAAGATCTGGGTGCGATAAAAGTGGTGCATTCAACAAAGCATGTTTCAGGTTCATAAATTCAGAATGTGCTTGCTTATCCCAGGACCAAATAGTGTTTTTACCTGTCAATTGACACAATCTAGGGGTGTCTAAAGCAGAGTAATGAATAAATTTACGAAAAAAGTTAATTAAACCCAAAAAGCTGCGTAGTTGTTTCTTCGGTGTAGGAACAGTAATGTCACGTAAAGCTTGAAGTTTTTCCGGGTCAGGCGCAATGCCTTCTGCTGAAATTACATGTCCAAGAAATTTTATAGAAGTTTTGCCAAAGTGCGATTTGCTGAGATTAACTGTGAGTCCTTGTGCACGAAAAGTTCGTAACAGTTGTTCAAGAATCAGATTGTGTTCAGACCAGTTAGCTTCTGCAATAAGAATGTCGTCTAAATAGGTTGTGATTCTGTCTTTAAGTTCAGTCGGAAGTATAGTATTCAAACCGCGAATAAATGCTGCTGAAGAAATAGTTAAACCGAACGGTAATTTACAAAATTGATAACAGTCACCAAAACAGAGAAAAGCCGTGTACTTTCTGCAGTTCGGATGGAGTTGAATTTGCCAAAATCCCGATTTCAAATCTAATGTGGAATAAATAGCAGTACCATGAAATTTCTGTAGAAGTTCTTCTAGTGTTTGAGGGCGATCCGTTTCATTAATAATAATGTCATTGATGTGCCGCGAATCGAGTACGAGGCGAAGTGAACCATCCTTTTTCTTAACAATATGGAGCGGGTTTATGTACGGACTAACTGCCAGTTCAATAATTCCTTGGTCAAGCATAGCTTGCAAATCTTTCTTAACTTGTTCTCTGTGAATATACGGAATGGGATAATGCTTGGCTTTAAATGTGTCGTACTGTTTAACTTGAAATTCATACATAAAACCGGACATAGTACCAGGAACGTTGTTAAAAACTGGAGCTTGCTGTAAAAGAATTTTGCGTAGTTGTGTACGTTCGTCGTCTGTATTTGCATTGCTCTGTTTAACTTTATCAGAAATCATCTGTATAACGTCATAGTCGGCTTCGTCTGGAGTTTGTAGTTGTGTACGTACGTATCTGTTAACAATGTGTAATAACAGTCTATGTTACGTTATGCGGAAAAGACCTCTGTACGATTAATTGTTTGTTCTTCTGCAGATAGAGTGCTGAAATTCTAAAGCCAGTGGTACATTTTCATCTTTTAACATTAGATAGGAATTTTGAAAGTCAATAATGGCGTCATGTTGTACCAGAAAATTCGTACCTAAAATAAAGCCTGTCGTCAATAACGGAACAATCCAAAAATTTGAGTGAAATGTATGACGTGCAATACAAAATGATAAATGTGTCTGTAATTTAACATCTATTCCTTTACCAGATACTGCTCCTTTTACTGTAGTTTTGCCTAATGGTAACGTAGGATAAGTATTCTCTTTGTTACACTCGTTGAAGGCTTCCTCATTTATGACTGACATAGGAGATCCAGAATCGATTACTGCTGAAAATTTCTATGATCCAATTTTTACTTCAATGACAGGGTGTGAAATGGTTTTTTGAATAACTGGTCTTTCCTGCAAAAGAGTGTCTCGGATGCCCTCAAAATTAATAACATTTTCGTGAACAAGATTCTCTGTGTCAAAAGTATTGCTTGCGTTACTGGAAGATGCAACCTGTACTGTATCTAGTCAAATTCTATCTGACGCGCTATTATTTTCAGGAGGATGCTGTGGCATTTCAACTATTTGTACGGTTCTGTTATTTCTTCCTGACGTATTACGTTCGGGATGATATCTACTGTCTGGTTCATTCATGATAACATGTTGTTGCGGATGATTTTGCTGCTGATAAGACCGACTGTTATTAAACGTACGCTGAAAATTGTGTTCATTACTTTTACGTCTGTCATGACAGTCATTTCTATACGGTGAATTACGATATGAATTGAAATAGTGTGTTTTCTGTACTTACTGATTTCCTTGTGCATTACTGTGCATTACTATTTGTTGGAGCTGACGCCATACGTGTAGGCGGCGAAACATTAAAGCTTGGTTGACCTTGTACATTACATTGTTGGTTAGGTATGCTAACCGGCTGACTTTCATGCTGTTGTTGTAAAAAACCTCTATTGTTACCGAAATGCGTTCGCTGTTGCTGATAATCTTGTCGATACTGATAATTAAAATTTTGTCTGTTATTAAAGTTCTGGTGGTTGTCGTTCCTGAAGCGTCTATTAGCTTTGCTATTGAAATTGCGTGGCTGATCGTAATTGCTGTATGTTTGTTGACGTTAGTTATTATATGAAAAATTTTTGTTTATAAAGGAATAATCCGATTGCTGCACTTCCGAAAGCTGTAACAGATCTCTGAATGCCGAAATATTTGCTTCCTGCTGACCCGTTAAAAGTGACACTCTTAATGATCGTTGTAACTTAGATATACATAATTGAATAAGTGCAGATTCACTGTATGGCTCACTCAAGTACTGGTTTTGTTGAACCATGTGTTCAAAAAATTGCGTGACACTGGGAAAATTTGAGTTATCATAGTTTGGTAAACTAATTAATTGATCCTTGATTCCGCGCTGTGTCGTCTTCGACCAATACGCTGACAGAAAAGCATTCTGAAATTCTTCTACCGAGTAGCATTGTCTCGCGATCGGTCTCATACGAGTTGCCGGTTCGCCTTCCAAAAAAACTGCAAATAAATTCAAGTTGATGTGTTACGGGCCAAGTCGGTGGAAAAGCAAAGCTGAATTGTTGTATCCAATCCAATGGGTGAATCTCTGTTCTATCATTTTAAATACTTTAAATTTTCCCACGGATAGAAAATGTTTGTAATCAAAATTATCGTCTCTGTACGTCTGAACAGGTTCAGGATTGTATGGCAATCTATTTGTCTGTGATTTTTCGGAATCTAAGTCACGTACTCTCTGTAAATTACCTAAATTATACTGGCTGTGTGAGTGTGACAAATGTTCGGAATGTGCCGTATGCTGTGACGTGAGTGTGACAAATGTTCGGAAAGTGCCGTATGCTGTGACGTGTTATTGACTGAAACATTTTTCATCTGTGTCACTTCTTGCTGTAAAGTTGACAATTTTCTACGTAATGTATTATTGGACGAATCTATCTCACTGATCGTCTGCTGTAAATTTTGAAATTCAGGTGTTTGATTAAACGAAATCGGTGAAGTATCGTCTGATTTGCTGTCATTATTACTTTCAATAACGTCAATACGAATGGCCAATTCATCATATTTTTCAGTCAGTATTTTTACCTGATCATCGTTTTTAGTGTCACAAGCATTAATTTGTTTTTGTATTTTACGTGTGGTTTCGTTCAATTTTTTAACGTCTGCTTTGATGGCATCGGGATCCTGTATTAATTCTAATTGTTCAAGTCTGTCGGTCACGGTCTGAAAGTCTACTGTGTGTGTATCTGTTTTTGATTTAGGATCAGAAATTTCATCACGCAATGCGGTGTTCAACTGTTTGATAGTATTAATTTCGTCTGATACTGTAGCAATATTGTTGTCTACGTATGATTTTGCTTTCGTAAACAATTTACGTTTATCTTCCTGTCTCTGTGCGGTAATTGTTTCCATGACTTGTCGCTTTACTTTATTCTGTTCCTGTATAAATTTACGGTAACGCGTTTCACTGTTTTGTAGGTGGTGATTAAAACGTTCGTCAATTTAACTGTTCTGTTGGTCAAATTTAGCGTCTACTTTTGCATCCAGTGTGCGCGAAAGTTCTGCTGACATTAATTTAAACTCGTAACGTAACTGTGTTGCGTTTTCAGAGCATTGCTTACCGACTGCACTAATTTCGTCTCTAAGTGATTCTGTTGTAGCTGTTTGCATACTCCTTAATTCTTGAGCAACAGATCTAATTTCTGCACTACTTTTCCTAGCACAAGCCTTAATTTCCTCACGTAATTGTTCCTTACTATCATGACATTGCGCGGCAACGGCTGTAATCTGTTCACTAAGTTGTTTGTTGTGTTCATTAAGTTGTTTAAAATTTTCATTAAGTTGTTTGTTCTGTTCACTAAGTTGTTTGAAATTTGCACTCTGTTGTTTGGAATTTTCATTAAGTAATTTGTGATTGTTGTCATATTCTTTCTTAAACTGTAGCAAAACTGCCATAATTTGATCTAAGCCAAAATTAGCGACTCTATTTTCTATGCTGTGTGTTGGTGTATTTGCATTTGTCACGTTATCTGTAAACATTTGGTCATTCTGTAATTCTTGAAAAGGTTTGCTCATCGGATGTGCACTGTTGGTCGCTAAATCGGAATCAAATAAATTTGACGTACTTTGAGTACATTGTTCATTTTCGTTAGAAAATTTTATCTGTTCACAATTCAAATTTTGCAAATCGGGCGTGTTAAACTGGGCACCGTCCATTGTAACAGAACGTCCCGCGTCATCAATTGTCGTAAAATTAACAGAGGACACAATACAATTTATTTCTTCATCATTAGGATCAAAATCATTACTAGTGGTCAGTACGCACTGATTGTCTGTAAATGGAGAATTATCATTACATTGAGTGTCGCAAGTACTATCGGACAAATCATTCGAGTCGGCTATTTCATTCATTGCACATCGCGATGTACTGTTAACATTTTTCACAAATCAGAATTAAGCACAAATGAAACAAAGACAATGCAAAAAATGCAACAAACACAATTACAAGAAAGAGCACAAATTGCCGATGATCTGTGAAAGAAAGAGTGACAAATTAGTAAACGCGTTGCGCCAGATGCAAACTACATTTAAGTAAATAAGAGCAGATATATGACTACTTATCAGAAGATTCACAAAGAAATACGATCCTTGCCGGATGTCGCCAAGTGTAACCTCCCCACAGAAATTTATTTTACAAGTAACCATGAGCCAAGTGTAACCTCCGCACAAAAATAATAATAAAATGAATTTTATATATTGTAATCTCTGAACAAAATTGGCTCCCATTTATAATCTCTGTGCAGAAATGCATTCACATTTAATGTGACCACAAAATTCAATTTCTAAACCCGGAAACAATTAAAAAAAATTCAGTAACCTGGTAAATTTTATGACGACAGCAGCGCTGCGCCTCGGCCCTGTATTCTGAATAAAAAAGGAAAAATTCTTATCTCAATAAAAACTGCGAAAATATCTGCTCTAACGTAAAAACTTTTCGGCACAGCTACGTACAATGCTGGGCTATATTTTTGTTTTTGATTCTTGGAAGGAATGATCATGCATTGGAAATATTCTTTAAATTGAAATGAATGCTTTTCTTTAAAAAATTACTTTATATTATAAAAATTATTATTGGGGCATTTTTTTAAAGAAATTAATGACAGTTAATATACATTACTAGATATGCGCAAGGCTGCTTCTTGACCTTCTACAATAATACTCATCCTCCAGAGTCCCGACCAGAGCAGACTGCCGACACGCGCAGGCACGCGTCGACAACTGTCGACTACTGCACACTCACGTAGACTACTGAAGACTACTGCCGACTAGCGACAAGCAACAACTAACTACATACTATTCTCTGGTCAGAGACTCTGCCATGCCTCGCCCATCGCCGGCAACGCATACAACCTAGGTCATTACAGTAAATGGCAAAGAAGGTTAAAAATATCGTACTGGCTCACGTAATTTCAACGAAACTTACAGTCTGTACCATTGTCAGTTGAACTAATTCTTGGTTCCTGTTTCTGATTCGAACAGGAGACATGAGCATGAGTACATGAATGTTATGTGGAGAGATTTTCTCACATTAGGTGACTTACAACAAATTCTACTCAGACATAATGATAGCTGAAGGTGACACAGATACATTGAACAAGAAAAAAAAGTCCTTAGTTTTGCACTTACGAGATTAATATGATGTTCACAGTGTGCAATGCGTAATTTATAACATTAAAGAAGTCCACATTGCAATTAATGGTAAACTTATCACTCCGTGTGTCCAACATCTACACAAATGCTCAAATTAGAGAGTCTATGAAATTCATTAACAATTTTTTAACCAAAAGAAACAAATTAAGCCACTCATATTTATAATACTTGATTGAAGTTTTAGAACTTTCAATGTAATTGCTTCAAATATCAAAAGTAAATATATTCCCAACCCGTCAGAGTTACCATGTGGAGCTATCTAATGGCAACATGGTGGATCTATTTTGAATCTGCGTACAATACGATTTTTGTTAATAAAGCAGATATCGATAAGATAATATCTTACCGGCAATACGAAGTCCATTTGCTAGTGCTATTGGATAGAACACAACACACGCCTACCCAGCTTACATGATTCAACGAAATTTGCTGTGGAAAACGCGATTCACGGAAGTGTAAGCTTAATAAATTTTGAAATACTGCAAGATGCTACAACGGGTGAGATAACCCATAATAAGCCGCGTCTCATAAACGTGCCTAAAAACACATAGTATCACTGTGTGCGCAATGGTGTGAGTAATATTGCATTAGACAGCTGTGGGGTTGATTAAGAACTGGGAATTTGGCGGCAGGTAGCTCAAAACAAGGTTTTCACATTTAACAGTCAGCATGTACACAGATAAATTAAAGAAAATTATAGCTGCAAACGACGCAGAAATTACTCTGGTTAGAGAACATGAAGCAGAGAGTGGAACTAAATACGCCTCGGTACCATATATTGCTAAAATCGAGAACAGAATCTCGTGAATCTTTTAGACCAATCATATTAGGTATAAGTTTCTGCACTACGCATGCAGTTAATAGGTTGATTCACCACCTTATAAAGAAAATGAACACGTTGTAAACGCCTCCGATCTACAGAAGTAACTTTGGAGGATGTAGTGTTGGACTGGTGAAGTGTAATTTCAATACATTTAAGGAGAACAATAGGCCGACTGAGAGCAATAATTCCATTGTGTCAACACATTTGAACGACACTACTCCCACTAACTCAGAGGCCACCAAACTCTCACAAATACGAGATAGCAGCACAAGAGTAAGGTTTAAGCGAGTAACCGACGAAATGAAAATACACGTCAACGAATAAAAAGAGTGGGGCGGTATGTAGAAAGAACAGATAGAATTACGTAATATACGGTTCCCACAGAATTTCGACTACATATTTGATGAAATGCAGCGGTATGGTTCAAATGGCTCTGAGCACTATGGGAAAACCTAAGGACATCACACACATCCATGCCCGAGGCAGGATTCGAACCTGCGACCGTAGCGGCTGCGCGGTTCCTGACTGTGGCACCTAGAACCGCTCCGCCACTCCGCTACTCAGGCCGACTGCAGCGGTATAAGCGTAACACGTAAGTGCCAAGATGTTTTGCAATAGTGTATGTCACACACTGTTACAGCTTACTGCTTTGATAAGCTTTCGAAAGTTTTTAAATTTCAATGTTCCAAAATGTTTTAGTGTTTGGAATTCAAATGGTCGAATTAGCCACACAGATCAGCTACGTTAAGCCGGATCATATCTGTGATGTGCACTATGAGTAAGACATCAAAAGTATCTAGACACCTCGTTGAAAATGAGTTACAAGTTCGTGGCGCCCTCCATCGTTAATGCTGGAATTCAATGTGGTGTTGGCTCACCCTTAGCCGTGATGACAGCTTCCACTCTCGCAAGCATGCATTCAATCAGGTGTTGGAAGGTTCCTTGGGGAATGGCAGCCCATTCTTCACGGAGTGCTGCACTGAGGAGAGGTATCGATGTCGATCGGTCGGGCCTGGCACGAAGTCGGCTTTCCAAAACATCCCAAAGGTGTTTTGTAGCGTTCAGGTCAGGACTCCAGACCACTCCATAACAGGGATGTTAGTGTCGTGTAACCACTCCTCCAAAGGCCGTACATTATGAACAGGTGCCCGGTCGTGTTGAAAGATGCAGTCCCCATCCCCAAATTGCTCTTCAACAGTGGGAAGCAAGAAAGTGCTTAAAACATCAATGTGGTCATGTGCTGTGATAGTGCCACGTAAAACAACAAGCGGTGCAACCCCCTCCATGAAAAACACGACCACATCATAACACCACCGCCTCCGAGTTTTACTGTTGGCACTACACACGCTGGCAGATGACGTTCACCGGGCACTCGCTAGACCCACACACTGCCATCGGATCGCCACATTGTGTACCGTGATTAGTCATTCCAAACAACGTTTTTCTACTGTTCTACTGTTAAATCGTCTAGTGTTCACGCTCCTTACGTGAAGCGAGGCGTCGTTTGGCATTTACCCCCGTGATGTGTGGCCTATGAGCAGCCGCTCGACCATGAAATCCAAGTTTTAACACCTCCCGCCTAACTGCTATAGCACTTGCAGTGGATCATGATGCAGTTTGGAATTCCTGTGTGATGGTCTGGATGAATGTCTTCCTATTACACATTACGACCCTCCTCAACTGTCGGCGGTCTCTGTCAGTCAAGAGACGAGACCGACATGTACGCTTTTGTGCTGTACGTGTCCCTTCACATTTCCACTTCACTATCACATAGGAAACAGTGGACCGAGGGCTGTTTAGGAGTGTGAAAGTGTCGCGCACAGACGCATGACACAAGTGACACCCAATTTCCTGATCACGTTGGAGGTCCGTGAGTTCTGCGGAGCGCCGCATTCTGCTCTCTCACGATGTCTAATTATTACTGGGATCGCTGATATGGAGCACCTGTCAGTAGGTGGCAACACTTAATATGAAAAACGAATGTTTCTGTGTGTATACGGATACTTTTGATCACATAGTGTTTATGATAACTGTGCTGTGTTAAACTCGCAGAAGAAAAGTCGCACGTATCGATGGGCTGAGTAGTCGTATAAATTGTCGGTACATCCTTGAACTGTGGAATCTTCAAGGCAACAGATCATGATAAAATTCTATTTTTGTGGGGGTCCACAGCCTCAATTCTTTCTTTGAAAATGAAAACGTGGTTCAGGTAGGCTGTATTCAGTTTAATATCTATGCGATTGTCGAATTTCAACCTTTGATCATTTTGAAGCACATGTTTGGAAGCGATATATTATAATGTAAAATGTAGCTAGAACCTTAAGATACGTGCGTGAAAACGACGACAGATTCAAATTGGCCAACCGCATTGAAAATAAAAAGAACACAGCTTTCCTGGACCATGTTTTCATTTTCAAAGTATATAATGAGTTTTATATTTGATTACTTACTTCACTGCAGCAATAGTGTTATTCAAATGTCTGACGAGTATGTCCTGCTGCTCTCGTTTTAATCTACTGCGTCAGCACTTGCATATGTAAATGAATGACGTACAGGGAGTTGACAAAAATATGAACACAACAAAAATATAACACTTTGCCAAGCCTAATTCGGTGAAGGAATCCAGTTGGCATTCAAAGCAACTTCCATTCGTCTCTAAAAACATAAATACAGGTCTTTCAAGGGAATTTTATACCATTCTTCCTGCAAAATAGTGGTAAGTTCAGGTAATGGTGGTAGTGGTGGATAGCGATCAGGCATATTTCTCTCTAAAGTAGAGCACAAAGACTCAATACTATTGAGATCTGGTGACTGTGGTGCGAAAATTCGGCCTACTGCTCACAAAACCAGTCCTGGATGATGCCGTCTTGGAACACAGCATCATCACTGCAGAACAACATTGTAATATGGGACTGAATGGATCAGCACAAAAGGGCACATAATCCTTGGCAGTAATGTAACCTTACAGAGTAACCAGGGGACCATGGAATACCACGATATGGCTGCCCAAATGTTTTCCAAACCCCCGTTGTGTTTCACTTTTGGGACGTGAACTCGGCCAGAAGTTGGAAATAGTATGCAGCAAGACTCATCTGACAAAATGACTGTCTTCCATTGCTCCATCGACGATGTTTACGTCTTTCCTCTTCCCTTTTACGCGGTATAAATCCTGAAGCACCAAACACTTCGGCTACCTGAGTTAGGGAAGCATCCACCATACTAACACCAACAATTTTGACACTCTGAATACCCTTAGATTCGGCTCAATGCACCCACAATGACATAGAACACTGTTATGACCACGACTAACACTTGCAACCTACTGACGACGTTGAACAGGTGCCGTTCGTGGCCAAATACAACGGCGTAACGTGCCGTCTTGGCTAGCATCTACATTTATGTTCAAGCTTTCTTCTCTCGCGTTGTTTCTATAGTTCTGTCCACCACCTGTGTAACTGTATGGACTCACAAAAGGTGACTTCATAAAATTACAAGAATAAGATCAAGCACTAGGAAATAGCATGACGCCAAATCAGCTGATCGTATGAAATAAGTCACTGGGATCATAACATAGAACTTACGGGCTCTTTGAACCATAATGCGTCGTACATGGCTGCAAGTTGAAAGGAAGTACAGGTCATGCCACGAGAATGATAGCGAAAGTGATCCCTAAGCCTATCATCCATCCACCTATTGTGAAACACATACTGAGTAACAATGTATCAAGGTTTGTACAGCTACCTGGATTCTATCCAACATGGATGGCTCGTTTCTCTTCGGTGCCACGGAACACACCAGTCAGAATCAGCATACCGGAGGGAGGGGGTGGGGGGGGGGGAGACGTAAATTCAGCCGCCTAACCCAAAAGGGTTTCCTTCCACCGCCTATTATGGACCATATCATGCAGGGAGTGAGACTTGTGTCTCTGATTATCGGCGGCTGTAATGGACGTACCTACACCGTGGTGCCAAGTTTGTTTTGTATGATGATGATCATGATGAGAGAGGCTACTGAGGGAACCCATCTTCGGAATTTAGCCTATTCTTCTCGATTAGCGCCAGAGTCGCCACCGAGCTTAACGTTCCTGTGCATTGAAGGAAATTCTTGTGCAGACCAAACGCTGTGTCTAAAGCCCTTAACAGAAATGAGGAAAATCAGAAACTTGAAATACGTGGTAACTTTTCTGAGTTATTAACAGGCATATGACCCAAAGAATAGAATTCACTAATTAAGATTATAAAGGAATTTGAACTCTACGATTAAAGACCTGGGATAATTAAAGAAACTTCACCAAACACAACTTTGAAAATAAATTTAAGGGACAATTCTCAAAATTTTTTGAAATAAAAACAGGTGTACGAGAGGAAAATGGTTTGTCACTTCTGCTTTTCGATTGCGCATTTTAGAACGTAGTGAGAGAATGGGGCAAATCAATCAATACTAAGGGTGCTCAACTAGGAAGAAACCCAAACAAAATTGATGTAATTTGTTTAGCTTTTGTAGATGACATGGCATTAATTACTGGTTTACTGGAGAGTGACAGAGAATAAATCATAGAACTTTAGAACTAGCAGATAAAATAGGACCGAAAATATCATTTGGAAATACACACTTCATGAAAATATCACTGATGCCACTCCAAATCTTAGAAAGGATAACAATCAATACAAAAGAACAGATAGTCATAATAGTCACAGAGAATAGAGTAGATGAAATGGAACGGGCACTCCAGATGACAAAAACATGCGTAACAAAAACCTTGTCGTGGTAGATAAAACTAAAACACCATCAGCGGTAAGGACTGAAACACTGTACGCGGCAGAGACACGTAAAAAACAAGATTTGGGGATCTTGGAAAACTGGAAAAAGCGGAAGAGGAATAAAAAAAGAAAAGTGCAAGGACATAGAAGTAATAGCAATGTTGGATACAAATTAAGATCAAACAAGGAGCTCTATTTCAAAACGGAAATGCTGTATGATTTAACGAGGAACAGAATACTACTGTTTTATGGACACTTGTAGCGAGTTGACAGTAACAGAGCAGCTAAGCAAGCTTGCATCTTACTAAAACGAACCCATATGATTCACCAAAATTGACGAAGATATGGAAAACACTGAAATTAGAATGGACATAATAGGTAACATAATACTTCTTAGAGGAGCACCATAAAAGCCAGGATTACAGAGAAGAAAGAGGTCTGCAAACGTGAGAAAGTGGACTCAGGAAGAAAGGGAAGGACACTCTCGTAGGATAAAGGAAGTCTAGGAACAACGAAAAATGAAGACAAACAAGATAAAACTAAGTTTATTTATAGTGGCCTCCAAGACGGTTTTTCGAATGAATTATTAAATAAAATGAGCCTTTAGACAGTATAAATAGTAACCACAGACTTTTCATATATGTTGCGGTTACATACAGTTAAATACTTTCTCAGAAAGGTACTCAAATATCCATTTATATCTTGATAATATTTCGAAGCAGTTCTAAGTTTGGTAATTTGTTTTAAATTCGCCAAAATGTAAAACTGTATTTTCCTTTTACTGTTTTCCGACAAATTTAAAATTGTTTTCTGGCTATCTAATAAATGCTTTTCTTCTCTAACCGGGAAAATTCAGTTAGTAAATATAAACCAGCAATTAACAGAGTAGAAAAACTACAGTAGGTACAAATGTTGTAATTGTCGTAGCACCAACAAAACATAAATTAAATGGAATATAAATTAAAATGAGATCTTTACCAATATGATTAAATAAGTGGAAACAACCTTGATATAGGCTTCTACATTTTGATAATAAGAAATAAAATAGGAAATTAATTCCAACCCATCTCAAAGAAATAAAATTTTTACGACATTGATTAAAATCGTGTTGAAAGGACAACGACAATAATAACAGATTTTCTCTTGGTCTCACTCGGTATTCAGTCGACTCCAGGAAATTAACCATGACAGTCAAACAAAATTTAATGTTATAGGTACCATAGTACTATATAAACCAAATATATTTCATTCAATAAAACTCTATAGTAAATTAATAAATAATAAATTTTCCGAGTAACTTTTTGTCTGATCTATTTTCAGATATTCGAATATTACCACAAGAATTGTCTGTATGTACATTTTATAACTATAGATCGCAGTGGACCACCTAGCACCATAAACATAAACTCACTGTTGAAATACATGTGCAATTTCATGGAAAAATGAAGGAAACTCACTGCAAGCTTCCATTTGCATTGAATACTGCGTCAGTTAAGAGGGAATCAGTCTGACAAATGTGGAATACAAAAAAAAAATCAGTAAATTTTTGTACTTTGAAAAAGCGCTTTAGTTACGACGAAATATTGCTTCTGGCATCTGAAGTGCACGCGCCAAAAAGAGAAAGAACTTCCTAATTGGAGTTTGTGCACAGTACCATTGAGAGGTAACTTTCTTTCAATTTCACTGTCATGAAATTTGAAATTAAAGGGATTCATTCATACCCCTAGTAAGTGTGTGTTGAGGATTATAGCTTAAAAATAAAAATTATTTGAATATGTGAGGGAGTAGTGGATATCAAAGAAAATTATGAATATGTGGTATATTTTAGTTAACCTGACGTTAAATTTTTTCTTTAATTTGTCTGCTGGAGGCGTTGTTCGCCTCAGAAAGAGGAATATAGCATCAATCTGCGTAACGTAATATTACTCCACTTTCCAGCGTTGCTAATGAAGTAAGATTTAATAGAACAGGAAAGGAAAATTATGATGTTTACAGAACTTTTTTCGCTGAGAAAACAGGAGGAAGAGCCTACCTTAATTTAATAACTAAGAGTTACGCACAAATAATTACAGAATATTCTCTCCTCTTAAAAATACAGAAATATATATTTAAGTGTTAAATTAATTATGGAAATAAGGTATAGGAGGGTAAAATGTCAAAAATTCGTATGAATTTTTAGTATGCCTTCTTAGACATTACGTAACGAACTATTTTTATGCATTTTTGGGAGACATCAGGTAAGAAATTAAGTGACAAGGGATTACATTTACTCTTAAATGCACTTCCTAAACGTGTATAGCCCTTTTTTTGATACTTTTCATTCAGTCTCCCTAAAAGAAGAGCTGGCTATTCAAGTAACATACGACAGGACGGCCTGAGAGTTTCCAGCCAAACACCAGGCGAGCTGCCAGCGGGGCAAGGTGAGTCCCCATAAGTAGTATCTAGGACGAGGCGACCAGGTCCAGCATTTCTCTTCAACCAAGAAAAGCTCCCCGAGAGCCTTGGTTAGTACCGATGGATAGAAACTAATTTTAACGTCATTGGAGGATGCACATCTCAAACAAAAACACCGAAATCCAGGTATACATTCAGGGGAAGCTATTTATGTGTTTACAGAGTGAAGTCGATAACCTTCTCGACCTGACCTGTACAACTTAACTGGTTTCGTGTGTATATGGCCACATGAGGATTCCGTACATTATCGGCTACATCGTGGTCACACAGATTCCGACATCAAAAAATTGTTCCATTCCATTGTAGCAGGATGGTACAGCAACGAATTTCGAATTATTTCATAGCAGAGACAGTCCCTTCTTCAAAATTATTTAATGTCAGTGACGCGTTTCATGCTTTTGAGGCATCATCAGACTGTATCAAAATATCCAGAGATGAAAATTATTCGTCTTATTGCCTTGTGGAATGGAAAAGAATCGTAACAATAACTGTAAAGCTAAATGACGCATGGATTTAATATCCAGCTATTTTCATGCAATCTGATGATGCCCCAAAAGGGTGATACCATCATTGACATTAAATAATTTCACAACCAAGACTGTCTTTATTCTGAAATATTCCGAAATCAGATACTGGTTTGCAGGGCGTATCCAAGAGGAGAGATACACTCAGTTCACAATTTGGTAATGAAACGAGTAAACTAAAGCACAAGAGAATTGTCAGCGTGGAAGGAGGTTGGATACTAAAGTACTAAGGATTCATGAGACGCTTTTAAAGTGAGCTAAATATGTGGATAGTATGTCAAGGAATGTTGTTGTTGTGGTCTTCAGTCCTGAGACTGGTTTGATGCAGCTCTCCATGCTACCCTATCCTGTGCAAGCTTCTCCATCTCCCAGTACTTACTGCAACCTACATCCTTCTGAATCTGCTTAGTGTATTCATCTCTTGGTCTCCCTCTACGATTTTTACCCTCCACGCTGCCCTCCAATGCTAAATTTGTGATCCCTTGATGCCTCAGAACATGTCCTACCAACCGGTCCCTTCTTATTGTCAAGTAGTGCCACAAACTCCTCTTCTCCCCAATTCTATTCAATACTTCATAATTAGTTATGTGAACTACCCATCTAATCTTCAGCATTCTTCTGTAGCACCACATTTCGACAGCTTATATTCTCGTCCCAACTATTTATCGTCCATGTTTCACTTCCATACATGGCTACACTCCAAACAAATATTTTCAGAAACGACTTCCTGACACTTAAATCTATATTCGATGTTAACAAATTTCTCTTCTTCAGAAACGCTTTCCTTGCCATTGCCAGTCTACATTTTATGTCTTCTCTACTTCGACTATCATCAGTTATTTTGCTCCCCAAATAGCAAAACTCCTATACTACTTCAAGTGTCTCATTTCCTAATCTAATTCCCTCAGCATCACCCGACTTAATTCGACTACATTCCATTATCTTCGTTTTGCTTCTGTTGATGTTCATCTTATATTTTCCTTCCAAGACACTGTTCATTCCATTCAACTGCTCCTCCAGTGTCAAGGAATATCAACGTAAATAGTCCAATTGAAGAGGAGTGGACATCTCTAAAAAGAGAAGGCACGTATGTTGGGTAAACAAACACGTATAATAGGAAGGTAACGGCGAAGAAAGCTTGAGTTATGGGCGAAATACTTCAACCGATCGACAAAAGAAGGAGGTACAATACTGTTCAAGAAAAGACAGGAAGACAGCAATACAAATCATACAAATCACTCAGGAATGAAATAAACATAAAGTGCGTCGATGCCAAGGCGAAATAGCACAAGGAAAAAAGTGAAGAAACTCTCTTCTTAAACACGACCTTCGCTGAAATTATAGGCAAAAGTAATAACATTAAGAGCGTAATGCAAATTACACAGTTAAACGCAGAGGAGAGAGCAGATATGTAAACAGAGTACACCAAAGGATTCTATGAGGGGCAGGAATTGTCCGATGACGTGATGGAAGGGGAAATTGGAGTCGATATGGAATAAATAGGGGATGCAAGATTAAAGTTAGGATTTAAAAGAGCCTACACCTACATGAGTACTTTGCTATTTACATTTAAGTGCCTGGCAGAAGGTTCATCGAATAACCTTTAAGCCATTTCTGTACCGTTCCACTCTCAAACTGTGCGCGGCAGAAACGAACACTTAAATCTTTCCATGTGAGCTCTTATTTCTCTTACATTAATACAATGTTCATTTCACCCTATGTAGGTCAAAGTCAACAAAATATTTTTACCGTCCGAGAACAAATTTGGTGATTCAAATGCCGCAACTAAAAGCGCCCTTGTTTTAAAGATTGCCACCTGAATTTGTGTATCATATTCTTTGAACTCTCTCTCCTATTTCACGATAATACAAAACGAACTGCCTTTCTTTGAACGTTGAAGATATACTCCGTCAATCCTATCTGGTGCGGAACCCACGCAACGCAACAATGCTTCAGAAGAGGGCGGAGTAACGTGGTGTAAACATTCTCTTTATTTGACCTGTTGCATTTTCCAAGTGTTTTGCCAATAAATCGTCATCTTTGGTTTGCTTTTTCCACAACTTTATCTACGTGCTCATTCCATTTCAAGCTACTCGAAATTCCAATCTCTAAGTGTTTAGTTGAATTTGCGGCCTTCAGATTGTGATTTATTGTGTAACCAAAATTTGGTACTCGTGTGGATGTTCATGCTTTCCATTATTTAGTCAGTTGTTATTTTTCACACCAAATAGATACCTTTTCTAAATAATTTCACAAATAGTTTTGTTCATCTGATCACTTTACAAGAAGGTAACTGGCAGCATCATCTGCAAACATTCTAAGAAGACTACTTAGGTTGTCTCCTAAATCAGTGATATACATTGGGAACGTCAGAGGACCTATAACACTTTCTTGGGAAACGCCAGTTGTTACCTCTGCTTTACTCGATGACTTTACGTCAGTTATTAAAAACTGTGACCTTTCTGACAGCAAATCCCTAAATCAGTCACACAACTAAAGCGACACTCCAGAGCCACTCAGTGATTAGAAATATATTGTGAGGAACGGTGTCAAAATCCTTCTGAAAATCTAAAAATATGAAATAACTTTGACATCTCTTGTGAATAACGTTTATTACTTCGACAATGTACAGAACTATCACTACATCGATATTTTCGGAATCTGTGTTGGTTATTTGTCAATAAATCGCTTTCTTCGGGGTAATTCATAATGTTGGAACACAGCAAGTCGACATTAGTTATACGCGTCTGTAATTCAGGGGCTTACTCATATTTTCTTTCTTGGGTATTTGTGTGACTTGTGCAGCTATCCAGTGTTGAGGTTTTGACCTTCCGGAGAGAGGGCAGTTGTGTTTGATTGCTAAGTACGGAGCTATTGTATCAGCACACTCTTGAAGGGAAAGTGAGTGGAATTTACTCTGGCCCGGAGGCCTTGCCTTTATCAAATGAATTGACCTACTTCACTACTTCGAGGATATGCACTTCTAAGTTACTCTTGTTGGCAGTTGTTCTTGATCTGGAGTATTTACTTCGCCTTCTTTTGTAGAGAAATTTAGGAAAACCGTGTTTAGTAACCCTGCTTTAGTGACAGTGGCATCAGTAACATCACGACTATCATCGCACACTGATTGTATTAACTGCGTTTTTCCGCTGGTGTACATTACATACGACTAGAATTTCTTTGGGTTCTCTGGCAAATTTCGCGACAGATTTTAGTTGTGGAAACTATTAAAAGCATCTCGCACTGAAATTGGCACTAAATTTAGAGCATCTATAAAACTTCACCAGTCTTGGGGATTTTGTGCTCTTTTAAATTTGGTGTGCAGTTTTCGTTACTTCTGCAACATTTTTCTGACCTGTTTCGCGTATCATGGGGATCAGTACCATCTCTTATTAATTTATTTGGTGTACATCTCTCAACTTCCGTCATTACTGTTTCTTTCAATTTAAGCCACATCTAATCTACGCTCAGATTAAGAGTGGATTGTCTCTTCGAAGGACTTGAGATTAGATAAGGCAGAAGAGACAGATAACATTCCACCTGAATATCTGAATTAGTTTGGGAAAGTGCCAGCCAGACGAATGTTTAAGCTGGGGTGCACAACCTATGAGACGGGCAACATAACATCCGACTTTAGTAAAAATGCCATCCACTCTACGAAAATAGCAAAAGTAGGTACGTGTGAGAAGTATCGTACAATCAGCTTAACAGCATGTGCATCGAGGTTGCTGACAAGAGTAATATAAAAAAGAATGGAAAAAATAACCGAGGATCTCTTAGATGACGATCAGGTCGGCTATAGCGAAGGTAAAGGCACGACAGAGGCAGCTCTGACGTTGCGCTCGATAACAGAAGCAAGAACGAAGAAAAATTAAGAGCCCTTCATTGGATTAGTTGACCTGTGGAAACGTTAGGCCATGTAAAGTGGTCCAAGATGTCCGGAATTGCGACAAAAAATTGTAGTAAGCTACCGGAAAAGGCGGGTAATACACAATATATATGAGTACCAAAGAACAGTAATGGGACTGGAAGACCAAGAACGAAGTTCTCGTATTAAAAATGGCGTAAAATATGGATGCAGTCTTCGGCCTCTAGTTTTCGGTCAATACATGGAAGAAGATATGATGTAAATAAGAGAAAGGTTCAGAGTCTGATTAAAATTCAGGGTGAAAGGAAGTTTTGATATGAGGGAAAAATTTCTGAGTATGTACGTTTGGCGCGGCGTCGCATGTTAGTGAATCATGAGCAATGGGGAAACCGGAACAGAAGGAGATGTGGTGCTACAGAAGAATGTTAAAAATTAGGTGGGCTGATAAGGTAAGGAGAGACGAGGTTCTCCTCATAATTGGGTAACAGAAGAACATATGCGAAACACTGACAAGAAGGACAGAGAGGATGATAAGACTTGTATCAAGACATCAGGGAATAATTTCATTGGTGCTAGAGGGAACTGTAAATTATTAAAGCTGTAAAGAAAGACATAGTTTGGGATATACCCAACAGATAACGGAGAACTTAGTTTGCAATTGCTACTCTACATGAAGAGGTTCGCACAAGAGAGGAGTTCGTGGCGTGCCGCTTCAATCCAGTCAGAAGAATGATGAAGACTCAAAATAAAAATGAATTTAAAAAAAGAGTGAGTTAGTCATCTTGCGTAAACTAATAGTATAAATTTACTTCAACCAAACGCACACTAATCCAAGTGCAGCAGTGGTTCACTTAGCGATAAATGGCGAACGCATTTTGCTTTGGGTCATTAGTGGGAGCGAAGTTCCTGTTCACCTGAATGAATGTGTATGTAAAATTATCTATGACACAAACAAATGTTTTTATGCTGGTGAAATACAGTTTTAAATACTTACAACTGGAAATTTCATTGATAACTTCGTATAAGACAACACGCAGCGAAATGTTAAAAGCGTACCCTTTAGTAGATCTCCACGACGTGTATCATCCATCAAAAATATTTTTCCAATTGGAAACACAATACGAAAACACTATTTCGTTCGTCGAGTTAATGTATGAAATACGAGACAAACCACTCTATTTGTTGACAGTGAAGTCATGCTATGTTTTCTTTGGTGGAGTGATTCTATTTCTTTTTTACTCGGTATTTGTTGCTAGTTGGAGGAGAAAAATGGTAACAGCGAGGTGAGCCTATATTCACTTTCAATGTGACTTTTTGTCAGTTGTGAGCTGCAAAAGAACGACTCACCGCTGTAGCTATTTTCCAAGGCTGCGGAAGGGAGAGCAGGAATTCATCTGTCGGATTAGGTCATGAGCTCTACTTCCCTGTAATAAAGCATAAGAGATACGAAACACGTTGGTTTCCACAAGCTTTCCTCTTAAAAGCTGAGCAGCGAGATCTTAAATTAGAGCCAACGCCATGTACAATGTGACAATCACTGAACTATATGAAAAAAAACGCAAATTCGTTACGAACTACAGCATGCACAAACTTAATTCAACATGTAAACGTCACTACAGACATTTTGTTTAATATAGTTCAACAATTGTTACCCTGTATGAACCCTTCTTTTATTTAAGTTATTGCTTCTTAGATATATAGCTTGAACAGTATTGGCGAAATACAGCATCTCTGTCTTACACCCAATTTAATCAGAGCACTTCGTTCTTGATCTCCCACTCTTATTATTACTTCTTAGTTCTTGTCCATACTGTACATAACACTTCTATCCCTATAACTTATCCCTATTTTTCTGAGCATTTCGAACGTCTTGCACCATTTTAAATTTTCGAAGGGTTTTCCCAGGAGACAAATCCTATGAAAGTGTCTTCATTTTTCTTCTATCCTGCTTCTATTATCAATCGCAACATCCGAAATGGATCTCTGGCGCATTTACTTTTCCTAAATCCAAACCGATCGTCATCTAACAGATCCTCAGCGTACTCATAGGATGGCAATTCCCTCGTCCGGGTGCTGATAGTCTCCGACCAATGGAGCTGCAAATGGTGCAAATGGCTCTGAGCACTATGGGACTTAACACCTGAGGTCATCAGTCCTCTAGAACTTAGAACTACTTAAACCTAACTAACCCAAGGACATCACACACATACATGCCCGAGGCAGCATTCGAACCTGCGACTGTAGCGGTCGCGCGGTTCCTGACTGAAGCGCCTAGAACCGCTCGGCCACAAAGACCGGCCGAATGGAGCTGCATGTTGCCGAATGTTGCAGGGAGTCATTATTTGTTCTTGAATGGCAGGCGTCTATGTCAATTGGTTACGATGTGCTACGAGCACAACACGGGCATCATCCCTCGTGGCGATTGTGCCTCCCACAACGTGTCTGTTCGAATTCTACACAGATTTGGACGTTGTACAGTTCGACCAGTTGGTCAAATGGCGAACCACAAAGAGGCCGCTTTCAAACACTCTCAAGTGCTGATAACGCTGTCTCATAAGAAATGATGCACCTCCTTGTCCTTTGCGTGATCGCTATATATTTGACGCTGTTCACACCGCTTATATACCCAAACAGTCCTGATAATACTAAACACCAACAACTGTAATATGCTCTCGTGGTCGTCCTACTTTTCACAGAGAATTGCACCTGCAGTGATTTACATACGCGCTGATGCTGTGTAAGTGTACGAAGTTACACTGACATATGACCATTTCTTTTTTTGGCAGGCAGTGTATATATGAGGCAGTTGTAATGGTTAAGTCGACTGATGCGGAAAGCAGGAAATCCTTCGATCTCGATGTGCCGCAAACCGCCAATTGTCACCATAGAACCATAGTAATATCCTTTTAATTTTTCAAGTCGTTGCTGAAAGCGTTTTATAGCACTTGTCAAGCGACAAGCTTGGCAAATCCGTTCAAAAGATTAAAAGATTTTTTAATATTTATCTACGTCTATAAAAATTTATCGTTCTATTTTCTGTAGTGTAACTGGAAAGTTACGAAGAATGATATATTAGTGGAGTATGAGGCAATACAGATGCACAGAGTGTGTCCGATTATGGTTTCGGAAATAAAGGGTCCACAGACAAACTATATTATAGTATTTTATTTATTTGCAGATCGTTCTTTGCTACTAGATTCTGAATGAAATTTATATATACAGAGTGAGTCTCTTCATTAATATAGAAATTTTAATATCTCAATAAAAACTTTATACCACCACCTGTAATACAAGATAAATCCCTGATAATGACAAATGCAGTTCAATATATTCTACTCTTTTTCTTCACTCTGCAGCATCAATGGTTCACACGGTATTGATGATCATTGCATGGACTTCAATGTTTGGTAGTGTTATTCCGCTGAAGCATTTCATTCTTAACAGCTTTTCACGCTCTCCCGTTCTGTACTCGTGAAGCGTGGATATAAGATGCAATCTTCTATTTTTACAACTGTATCTCTTACATGTCTGCCGGCCGGAGTGTCCGAGCGGTTCTGGGCGCTACAGTCTGGAACCGCGCGACCGCTAAGGTCGCAGGTTGGAATCCCGCCTCGGGCATGGATGTGTGTGATGTCCTTAGGTTAGTTAGGTTTAAGTAGTTCTAAGTTCTAGGGGACTGATGACCTCAGAAGTTAACTCCCATAGTGCTCAGAGCCATTTGAACTATCTTACTTGTCTTTGAGACAAGTCGTTCCTTGAACAAAAAATTTCGATTGTTTATTTATGTGGATTTTGTGTTGTATAATTATTATACTTTCATGGGAGTTACATTGCCTTCAAAGACATCACACTGTTTTTTCGTATGACAAATTGCAGCTGCTTGCTTGTAGGTTACATAGCTATTTGTATCCTAAAATACGTTTATACTTAGTAGGGATTAGTCTTATATTGTTCATAACATAAATATTAAAATATGTGTTTTTATAAATAGTCTCAGTTTTGACATACTGTGTTTACATAGGGAGTGATTGCAAAAGGGCCTGCGACTCCGATATATTAGAGAAGAATGAAATATAGCCGCGTTGGATTAGCCGAGCGGTCTAAGTCGCTGCAGTCATGGACTGTGCGGCTGGTCCCGGCGGAGGTTCGAGTCCTCCTTCGGGCATGGGTGTGCGTGTGTGTGTGTGTGTGTGTGTGTGTGTGTTTGTGTGTGTGTGTGTGTTTGTCCTTAGGATAATTTAGGTTAAGTAGTGTGTACGCGTAAGGACTGATGACCTTAGCAGTTAAGTCTCATAAGATTTCACACACATTTAAAAATAAATGAAACGTAAATAATTAACACGAAAACAATAAAGTTGGTCTGTGGAACATCTGTTAAAAAGCTTGTCATTCATGGACACACAAAAAAAACACCACTCTCCCACCCGGCCGTATGTCAATTTAAGAGACCGGAGCCGCTACTTCTCAATCAAGTAGCTCCTCAGCTTGCCTCACAAGGGCTGAGTGCACCCCGCTTGTCAACAGCGCTCGGGAGACCGGATGGTAGCCCATCCAAGTGCTAGCCCAGCCCGACAGCGCCTAACTTCGGTGATCTGACGGAAACCGGTGTTACCACTGCGGCAAGGCCATTGGGTTTATGGGTTCTCTACCGTAACGAAATTTCCGATAACGCTGGCACCTTGGTTGCCTCAGCGGCGTAAGGTAAATACTTGCTTATGAAATATATTTAACGAATTTTTGCAAGTTATAATTTATAAATTATAACAATTGCCGCGCTGGTCAGAGCATCACATATAGCCGACGGTAAACGCCGGCGAGAAGATGCCGCTGATATCTTTGGATTCCCTGTGATCGTTAGTTAAAGACTGTAATTGTAAAACAAGGAAAAAATATTTAAAAAGTAGCAAAAATGTTGATCTAGGTGGTTGCAATTTGTATGTTATACTGAAAGGTTATTTGATTAACATGAAACACAAAAGGAACTCATCGATATTGTGGCTATTCAGAAAAAAAAAAAACAAATGGTTCAAATGGCTCTGAGCACTATGGGACTTAACATCTGAGGTCATCAGTCCTCTAGAACTTAGAACTACTTAAACCTAACTAACCTAAGGACATCACACACATCCATGCCCGAGGCAGGATTCGAATCTACGACCGTAGCGGTCGCTCGGTTCCGGACTGAAGCGCCTAGAACCGCTCAGCCAGAGCGGCAGGTGACTATTCAGAAAAAGTGAAAAAAATTCTGTGAAGGATAAAGAGGTTACGCCGTATGATCTTATCTTGTCACTGTGAGTGTATCTTGTTGGCGTAGTGGAAATCGCGAAGAGAGAAATGAAGGTATTTTTATAACACCACCAAAGCTCAGATGATATATTAGAGTCAGTCGTTGACGTATTTTTGAAATTTTCGAGGAACGTTGATATTCGTGATACACAAGTATGCAGGCATATAGCATTACCGCGTATCACGTATACCCCAGAAATAAAATTCTCTTTCCGACGTAATTGGGAAAATCGTGAATTGTGTTGGTACATGCTATAATTGGTAGTTCATCAGATTGGAGTCTTCTATCTGGAGTTAAAGACTGTATCGAAGCAAAAAAGATTTGGGGACCTATGAGTGTGACTTATTTCTTCTGTCTGACTAAGACACTCCATCTATGTGGTCGAACTGAAAAGTAGTGCCTCCAACATACTTATTCTGTCATTAGTATAGATTGAGATATCACATGTCATTCATGTTAGTCGGTCGACTTTATGGCCTCCCTGACACAAATTGCCACCCAGTCTCGCTAGAGGGTTCGGAACTATAGTGTGGTACATGACAGTGTTTAACGTAACTGCGTCGGCGCGTGAGGAACAGCGTGCTGTAATAGAGTTTCGAATTCGAAGAGCTGATCCACAACTGGACAAATCTCTCCATCAGCATCACACTATCAAATCTCACACAAGCGCTGCGACAACTGCAACAATCCGATCCGATCCGATTTTAATCTGTTTACAAAACTTAAAGAATACCATCGAAGATTCGAACGATGCGAACAGAGATGAGACTGTAGCTCCGTCAACATAGACAAGCATATTACAGTGATGGCATCCACAAAATGGCCTCCCGATGAGAGATAAAAGTTCGTGGAGAAGTAAATGTCTCTGGTAAGAAGAAAAAATATGTATAATGTTAATAACGTTTCTTGCATTTAACAAACTTAAAGAGTTCTCACATAAAAATTTGTGACGCATTATTTTTCAGCACGCCCTCATGCATCAAAAATGGATCAAATGGCTCTGAGCACTATGGGAGTTAACTTCTGAGGTCATCAGTCCCCTAGAACTTAGAACTACTTAAACCTAACTAACCTAAGGACATCACACACATCCATGCCCGAGGCAGGGTTCCAACCTGCGACCGTAGCGGTCACGCGGTTCCAGACTGTAGCGCCTAGAACCGCTCGGCCAATCCGGCCAGCCCCTCATGCATCACTGAACAGCTACTCTGGGGCATGGTTACAGCTGCAGGCTACCTATGTAACGGTTTTCAGGGCAACAAAATTTTCAGTTTCACTATTTCATATATTTATTGGCTGAATGTAAACGTTTAAAACTCCATTATAATCTAGTCTGTAAGAGCTGAGCTGTGGTATTATGTGAAACATTCACCACAGTAAGTCAAGTGTTAGAGTTAGTGTAAGCTGTTCATATGTTTTGCAGCAACGTAACTTACGGCGCATAAACTACGCAGACTATATGAATCTAGTATTTGAGAATTAGAGCTCCTAGTGCCTTCCAACAAACGTTCTTGCTCAAACACCACTTAAAATGTTAAAAGGAA
Source organism: Schistocerca cancellata (assembly GCF_023864275.1). NCBI lineage: Eukaryota > Metazoa > Arthropoda > Insecta > Orthoptera > Acrididae > Schistocerca > Schistocerca cancellata. The sequence continues at coordinate 178,734,562 of NC_064628.1, read as the reverse complement.
AACAGTTTATCGCTTATTATTACATTTTCACTGTTTCTGCAGTAAACCTGCAGCATCAGACTCTACGTTCTGTTGATTACTTATTTACTACCAGCTCTATTTGCAACACATTTTGGAACCAGCTAGCATATGTAGCACTGAAAGTGCACGTACTTGCAAAATGATATCAATGTACGAGACTTAGTTCGAGAGGTATGACGTTTCTTCAATCGCGAGTGAGTGGCAGTCCCACAGGACTTGGGCAACGCCTCTCATTATGGAGAAGTACTAAGAACAATAAACAGAGCTCAGATCTCATTCCACATTAACCGGTCTACATATTGCCTCGCACTACTGTTTTTACTATTGTGCACAATTCTCGTATTTACTAACAGTGCCTGGATTTTGACTCAGGATTATTTCTGTGTGACTGTATTGTGGGAAATATTGCAACGGTATACGAAACTGGATGGCTGATAACACACATATCAACTTCGCTATGTTTCCTATTTCGTACGTAATTTCCATACATGATGCAAATCTGCTGCTATAATCGATGTAGCGGTTCGGGTTACTGACTACTTTTTAGGTTCACAAGGATAGCAGGATGGCCGCCAGATTGTCAGCATGGCGAGTGTGGGTGACCTCACGCTCTTAGAATATAAAAATTTTTTATTGGCAGCTTATTCTACCCAGAAAAATCGTCCGGCGGCCGTAGCCAGGAAACACTTAACTGGCGGAATGCGACGATAGCAGTACTGGCAGCAGCCAACTGTGGCGACCTCACTGTGATACTAAGCGGAACCTACGAAAAAGACAAGCCGCGGCGCCGGCCGGCGTGGCCGAGCGGTTCTAGGCGCCACAGTCTGGAACCGCGCCACCGCTACGGTCGCAGGTTCGAATCCTGCCTCGGGAATGGGTGTGTGTGAAGTACTTAGATTAGTTAGGTTTAAGTAGTTCTAAGTTCTAGGGGACTGATGACCTCAGACGTTAAGTCCCATAGTGCTCAGAGCCACTTGAACAGGCCGCGGCGCGTAAGTCACGAAGGCAGGCCTGCGCTCGTTCGCTCGCTCAACTCAGCAGACAAAATACGTTGCTACACCAGTTAACTCATAACTAAGTGTGTACATAGACAAGAGAACTGCATCTTCTGCTGGAATCTGTTATTATTGGGTCTTACTTTTATTAGTAGTCCATAGGCCTACTTATAATTTGTTACGGCTGTACTGGGGTACAATAAAATTAAAATCACGCCTAAATGATAACCAGTTGCATAAGGCACCACTTCTTGTTTGAAATGAACACAGTTAAGCAGAAGAGACTAGATGCAATAAACAAGCTGTTACCATTTATATTGAGTATTGATCTTAAATTAAATTTTGTTGTAGTAGAAGATGCAGCTCTCGTTAGTACGTATACTCCCAGCTGCGAGTAAACAGGTGTAGAAACGCAGTTTCTCTGCTAAGCTGAGCGAGGGAGCGAGTTCAGGCCTACCTTCGGGACGTGCGCGCCGCGGCCTGTCTTTCTCGTGGGACTCGGATAATAAGCAGGAGACGTCAACATAACCGCGAAACAGAGAGGCGGCTAGCATCGAGTACAGACGGCAGTGTGAGAGGTGGTAAGCCAGCCTTGTTGTAGACCGTGTTGAATCAAGAACGTCGCACACGAAGGAGAGAGAGACGCTGGAATGCGCTGACCGGCAATACCAGAGTGGACCCGAAAGGGTGAGGCTAGCTGGCACTTGCAGGTCGGTGACTGCATCCAGTAGCCGGGGCAGTCTGAAGAGACAGGCAGCTGGCGCTGAGGGAGTGTATTGGTTGCGTAGCGCGACGCCGGCGGTGGTCTCAGAAGAAGCCCAGTCTCACGCAAGGACAGAGCAGGTATAACGTTGCCTGATGGCAGCCAAGTCCCCAGCGCAAGGGATCTTCGGCTGGACTACAAGACCCACAAAACTCGTCCTGGTGGTTTTGTGACAAAAAAAACCATGCTAGGGACACGTACACCTGAACAGCACTGTCTCAGACGTTGGAGTGAAGTTCCCTGGCCCATTGTAGCGCAGCTTGCAGAGTGCAGAACGCTGAGGTAGCAGTATTATAGAGGCTGCCACTGGAATTTCGGAAATGGCGGCTCACTTACCCACTTGTCGTGACTTGATCGAGCACTGTAGGTGCAGCCACAATGAAGGGGTAGCTCTGGAAGTACCAGACTAACCCACGGTTTCTGAAGAGGCGCAGCCGCCTTTTCATTAGTTGAAGGCGAACCACTATGGATGACTGACTGATCTGGTCTTGTAACTTCGCTAACACTTAGTTTAATACTCATGAACGGAGGCTGTAAACGTGGAAAATAGTTGGGGGTACAGCACGGTTTCAGTTTGATTACGCATTTGTAATGGTAACACAGAGATTTCGAAATCAGTTTTTAAGCTGTAAGATAATTCCAGTAACAGATGTGGACTCTGATCATAATTTATCGGTTTCGAACTGCACTTCAAAACTGAAGAAACTGCAGAAACGTAGGAATCAAACAATATTAGACGTGGTTGCATTAAAGAACCAAGGCTGAAAGTTTATGAAGGACATTACGCTGAAAGTATGAAATGAATAGTCTTGGAAAGGTATTATAAGGTGGACGCCATTTAAAAAGAAACATGGGTGATGGAATGTCGTTGAATTGAATCAGACGTTATTGAGGGAATGAGAATAAGAATCATTAAAAATATTAGATGTGCTTAACTATTTGGGCTGATGAAGAAGGAAACGGATAGTATATTACATGTAGACTGATGATAGCAAAAAAAGAAAAAAATATTAATGAAAAATAGCAATTGTTGATATCTGATATAATGTTAAGTGTTGAGAAGTCTTTCCTGAAGGTGTTGTGTGGAATGTAGCCTTGTAGCAAAACGAAACTAGGACCACAAGCAGTTTGCACAAGAAAGAATAGAAGCTTTTGAAATGTAGTGCCAGGGAAGAAATTTAAAGATTAGATGGGTAGGTCGAATAACTAGTGAGGAGGTACTGAATGGAGCTGCGGAGAAAAGAAATGTGTAGCACGCCTATAATAAAAGAAGGGATCGGTTGGTAGGACACATTCTGAGGCATGAATAAATACTCGGTTTGGGAGTGAAAGGAGGTGTGTGTGTGTGGGGGGGGGGGGGAGGGGGTGGCCGAGGGAGTGTAAAATTGATTGTAGAGGGAGACCTACACATGAACTCAGTTAGCAGGTTCAAGTAGATGTATGTTGCAGTATTTATTCACAGATGTAGAGGCTTTGACATTGGAAATTTGCGGTTGGGTCTTATGGGACCAAACTGCTGAGGTCATCGGCCCCTAAGCTTACAAACTACTTAATCCAACTTAAACTAACTTACGCTATTGTTGACTCACACACACCCTTGCCCGAGGAGGGACTCGAACCTCCGACGGGGGGAGCCGCGCAGACCGTGACAAGACGAGAGGCTTTCACAGGACAGAGTGGAGTACAGTATTACGTCAAACAAGTCTTCCGACTGAAGCCCACAACAGCAACACATGCAAAGCCCTTCCGTCTCCTTCAGTTGCTAATAGATCACATTACGAAAACATCGCGTTGTGAAACGATTTCGAGGTTCCCTTTTCACATTTTATTAGATTAAGTGTACTTTTCGATCCCTAGATTCACTACGATGAGATCTTCAAGCATGTAGAACACGTTATGAAAGAAGACTATACAGTACACATTTACAAATGAAACAGTCATGCCAGTGTACCTTCCACAGATTACTAGTGAAATAGTTCTCATGGATGCAGTGTAAGACAAAAAGTATTAAACATATTTTCTTTTAAAAGGCAATAACAAACCCCTTACTAATCATGTAAATGGACAATACAGTGCGATGCAGATAATTCTTAGGCTATCGTAACCACACATCATTGAAAGAGAAAATCAATCTGTTACCCTTATTTCCATTGATTAGATTATTGCCCTGAACATATACAGAATCAGGTTTTACGCAATACTATTATCTGATATTATTAATAAGTAGTCTTACACCCCCAGCTTCGCTGGTGTACGTGTACGGCACGTATCCTATATTGCACTCGTCTCCCACTACACTCTATTTACAGCTATCTATTTCTTCCTCACCACTCTGTCCATTTTCTATATCATCGCGTTGTTTAATTTACGGTTTATTTTCTAAGTGTGTCTAGTATCTCCTCTTCATGACATGAAAGTTTCATAGTCACATCCAAATTCAGTACCTGAAATACCCCACGCATTTACGGCAGAAAAGGACACATTAAGACAAGATGAAGACTAAGAATGAAGTTATGTATTCTAAAGAAAACTTCAGCGCCCGAATGAACCTACATTAGTGCATTGTCTCTTTATAACGAAAGGGAACAGATTTATCATTGCCTTTCTGCTTGTCAGTCATATCCCACTGGTTCTTCCCGTACTCTTTAATAGCCTGAGCCACTGACAGCACACGGTGCCAGATAGCGCTGTGTATCACTCTTCCTTCTTCTTTGCGCTGTTGTTTAGCCTGTCTAATATGGGCCTCGTTGTACTCAAATTTACGCAAATTTGTTTTATTTAACGTTGCAGCCGCATGTCCGCTGTTATCAGCAGTCGTCGAATACGTAAGTGTGGGAAGTAGTGTCATAGCTCCATAAATCAATACCAAGGGAAAAGACTGGTATGGTACAATGAGACTATATGGCTCTCAGCAATGATCATAAATTCGTTTAGTATATCAACGTAATTGTTGGGACCGTGTTCAAACTTAATTTCAATATGTACGTGGCACTACCTTTCAAAATATCGCTCACATATTCACGTTTACCCCACCAAAGAAATCGAAAGTATTGAGCCAAGTTCTCGTAAGGTCATGATGACCTCCTCCTTCGTCTACAGAGGCCCTCTGCTCATCAAATTCCTGGACTATGAAGACACCTTGCAGAAACTGCAAAGCATCACGAAGTCAAAACGCCCAGGGATACCGTCGAACGAATCATCCTGTTGCACGATAATGCCTGTCTCCATACTGACAATCGGATTAAGGTTATGCTTCAGCGATTTGGTTGAGAAACACTTCAGTGTCCTCCGTACAGCACCGATCCTTCAACATGTGATTTTCATACCTTTGGCGACCTAAAGAAGGTCATAAGGCAGACGTTAGTTTCAGTCGGACCTGGAAGGGCAGGAGTTGTTGCGGTTGTGGATGCGTCAGTGACCGACCGCTCTACGAAATAGGAACTGACTGTCCCATCTCCCCGTGGGATAAATATCCTAACGTGTGTGGCGATTACGTTTGAAGGAAATCATTCCATGGTACCGTTGTGACTGATGTTTTGTTTTATTTTGACACTCCTTACACGTAGTACTCGGGGAGGAACGAATATCTGAGTGCAGCCTGCATTTACGCCAGATCAATTAAACACATCAAATTAATTCGCAATTGCAAATAATGACTACCATCAGCTATAGAATGAGACGCCTAAAATGAAAATTTGTGCCGGACTGGGACTCAAAACCGGATTTTCCGCATATCGCTTGCGGTCGCCTTACCACTTGGCTATCTGTGCACGACTCACGGCCAGACCCAAAATTCCATATGTCGTCAGCCATGCGCCTATGACTTGTACTTGCACATCCATTAAGTATATTAATGTACAGGTCAGACGTTGTACTTGAAAGTCCCTTTCCCGGTGTCGGCACATAAATACGATATGGCAATGCCAGTGTTATTCTGATTAAATTCCTTTGGACAGCATGCCGCTCCAAAAGAACAGGCACTGCGGCGACCACAGCCGTTACCAAAAATATCAAATGAATTCGCAGTTGCAAAGGCATGCATGTCCAAAGGAGCTTTGCATCGTAATGAGAATAACACAGGCACTGCAGTATGGTATAGATCACCCAAAGGTCAAGATGAATGTTGTTTGCCAGATTTCCCAGAAGGGTCAATGCCCTGAGAGACTTATCCACCTTCAAAGTCACAGATCAATGTCTTTGTTCAATGTCCTTAGACAGTTGTCCTTCTTCAAAATTACAGGTCAATGTCCTCCCTAGAAATAAGGGATTCATTGTTCTCTATATGTCAACCACTTGGTCTTATTACTTTTATTAATGAACTGTGTAATTTATTGTCCAGATAGTAAAAGTGATATGACCCTAATTACACTATCTAGTTATAATGATTCGTTATCCAAAGAAAAAGATTCCCCCCCCCCGCCCCCAGCCCATCACTACAACAATCAGAATGACCTTACTTGTGTAGGGCACATCATAGGGAGAGCCTCAGTCGAACTGAGAAATGAATTTTTCCCCTTCCAGTTCATTTTATCGACTTTCCACTCACGTCTTGCCTTTTTTAATACATTTATACGTAGTACAACTGCCAATGTGATTGGGTTTAAAGATTGAAGTATGGTTTTAAGTGTTAACTATACTCTGCCTCAGCTAATTTCTAGTTACATTTGCAGTTTAAGCTCAAAGGTTTCAGGAATCATAATACGATCACCTGAGATACGCTTTTGACTCGCTATACATATCTATCATATTTACTCTAGCCTTTGACTTCATTTCCTTAGACAGAAATCTTGAGGCTGAAAAGGTAAGTCGAAACCAATTCCCAAATATACAAATAAGAGATTAGTATTTTAACCATATTCAGTAACTGTAGTCGTATATAATGAAGTAATAAGCAAGCAGTCGCATGTAAAAAATATAATTTCTTTACCGGTTTCTGGAAATTAGTGCCATTCTTCAGAAGGTTATTCCCATCGCATTATTTGCGTGTTTCAATAATAAAGTGCATGCAGCGAATGCCATGTTTCTAAAAAAGATATGCAGGAGCAATGAGCGATTCTATACTGAATCCATAAATACATTAAGAGCTATCAAATGCCTACACGTAGTTCTCAGTGCTTTATGCAGATACTGTGAACTACTTGTTAGACTACTGTGGTCTCTTAGGTGGAGTTTCCGCTTTTCTGTTTTATGCAAACACTGTGAGCTACATGTAAGCATTTAAGTGCTCTTATTGTAGAAATGGATGTATTACTTGTTGCTCGTGCATATTTTTAGGACCATGGCAGTTTGATCTATGCACTTTATTGTTCACACTTGCAAGTAATGCGATAGGTATAACCTTCTATAGAACGGCACTAAGCACCCAAAACCGGAACAGAAATTAAAATTCGTTTATGCAACTGGTTGCTTATTATTTCATTATATTACACATAAGAGATTTTGCTTCTTTATGTAACGTTATACAGGGTGTTACAAAAAGGTACGGCCAAACTTTCAGGAAACATTCCTCACACAAAAATAAAGAATGTGTCCGGAAACGCTTAATTTCCATGTTAGAGCTCATTTTAGTTTCGTCAGTATGTACTATACTTCCTCGATTCACTGCCAGTTGGCCGAATTGAAGGAGGGTAATGTTTACTTCGGTGCAATCACGTCATAAACACAGATTTTCTGAGAATGTTTGGGCAGGAATTGTTGGTGATGTCTTGATTGTGCCCCATGTTCATCCACCTACGCTCAATCGAGCACGTTATCATGACTTCATACGGGATACTCTACCTGTGCTGCTAGAACATGTGCCTTTACAAGTACGACAAAACATGTGCTTCATGCACGATGGAGCTCCTGCACATTTCAGTCGAAGTGTTCGTACGCTTCTCAACAACAGATTCGGTGACCGATGGATTGGTAGAGGCGGACCAATTCCATGGCGTCCACGCTCTCCTGGCCTCAACCCTCTTGACTTTCATTTATGGGGGCATTTCAAAGCTCTTGTCTACACAACCCCGGTACCAAATGTAGAGATTCTTCGTGCTCGTATTGTGGACGGCTGTGATACAATACGCTATTCTCCAGGGCTGCATCAGCGCATCGGGGATTCCATGCGACGGAGGGTGGATGCATGTATCCTCGCTAACGGAGGACTTTTTGAACATTTCCTGTAACAAAGTGTTTGAAGTCACGCTGGTACGTTCTGTTGCTGTGTGTTTCCATTCCATGATTGATGTGATTTGAAGAGAAGTAATAAAATGAGCTCTAACATGGAAAGTAAGCGTTTCCGGACACATGTCCACATAACACATTTTCTTTCTTTGTGTGTGAGGTATGTTTCCTGGAATTTTGGCCGTACCTTTTTGTAACACCCTGTATATTAACTAGATATTACAACAGTAAACACATTAGTTATAGTAACTGAGAAGTCTTTTGACGTAATGTGATAGAGACAGAGGTAATATTTCATTGTCCTTGTGACGTCGTCCTTTTATTATCACGAGCTTCATCGTTCTCTGGAGGAGGGCGCACCTCCATGGAGAAACCGCCAACCCAACAAGCGACGAATTGCAGTAATCAGCTCTCAGACCCACCCCACGCTACGCAATGTACTGCCTCTCGATTTCATATAAAATATTTTTCGTACATTATGCTTATTCGTATTTATTAACCATTTAACGAAATTACTATGTGCTGATGACGAATATCATTCGTCCATAATAGATTATGCAGTGATACTTTACTGTTCAAGTTTCGTAAATAAAAACGAAATAGAATAGCAAATTTTCTACATTCTTTCATAACTTTTTTATACAGTACATTCTTAGGTACAGTATACAATTCTATCTAGCAGCAATATTTTTCTATACGGAGATACTTTAATGATAATGACTAGAAATAAATGCAGGTCATTTTTACAGTAAAAATAAAAATGACTAGCAGCATGAAAATCGAACATAACAAAATCTACTTTTCAATGTATTTCCCAAAAAGGTCTTTATGGTTGTAATTCTTTTATACAATAGAAGATCTTTACAGTGTGATTTGGAAAAGACTTTTCAATATAAAAACGATGGACTTAACATGGGGAACACTTTACACTACACTACACTACACTACACTACACACACACACACACACACACACACACACACAGTCAGGTGAGAGTATACTGTACACTTATACAATTTACACACACAAATGGTGTGTAATCGACTCATTCAGACACAGATACAAACACACCTATTTATATGATTACAAACGTTCCGTACTACTAGTGTGCATACACACTCGCATATTCACTCTACGTGCAGTGAGTAAATACTCAACCACTCTCTATCACCTGAGTGAATAGTGTGAGTAGAGGAGGATCTCGATCCTGTTCTCACAAATGAATCGTTCGTCATCACGACGCAACAGACCGACTTTCGTCTTCAATACAGTGCCTGTCACATGTTCTCGCGAACGAAAGTTCAGCTGTTGCACCATATGCAGGGTGGTGTCATCAGCACCGAGCAGGTACTCCTTTTAATCATCCTTTGTGGGCGCCATTAAGGACGCACATTGGACACCCTTCGCCCTCCTTTGGGTGGCATCTTTATCTGTAGAGTATGCGTACAGAGGCCTAGAAACTTCACAGTCTGCGACTCATTCGCCTCCTCTTTCGTAATAACCTTAATGTTTTGAGATATTATACCATAAGGATTATAGATCTCATATAGAGATGTATCAAATATGTCAGTGTGGCTCATTATTACTTCATACTAAACATACTCTTTCACTCAATAGATGAAGCGATTTATATCAATATAAAGTAAATTTGGATCTACGAAGTGAGTTTTCACGCACACACAATGAAACTAGTACATGCGGAGTTTGAGTAGGTCTAGTATATACATACCAGTATAAACTGGTTTTGTCGAAACCTTAGCGAATTCAAGATGATGACTTATTTAAAATTTGACCTGGCGATGTTATCCCTTACGCCACAACGCTCCATTCAGTTGTAACATAAATGAGTCTCGCTGTTGTTTCTTAAATTCGATATTGTCTTGGCATAAACTGCATTTTTCATTGATTTAAAAAAAAATCTTTTTCGAAGTCACACATCGAGAGAACCTCTTGATCAGCGTTAAGATCAATATAATCCTTCAACCAGCATGACTGCTTGTGAGAGATAGCGTGGATGACTAACGAGTTTGATTTCCAAACTAAAACAGTGCTGGAGATTTATGAAATGCCTTATCTATTTCTGTTTACCACCTGCACTCCTCCCAAGTGTCGTTATCAGCATAAGTATAGAACCACTGCACGGGACTAATCTCTCTGGACATAGCGGCAAATTGCTATGCAGGTCATGCAAACTATGTATTAGGATACCAGCTTTGTCACCACCATATATTATTCACCAGAATCAGCAGCCACATCCGAAATTGCATCTAATACGAAGATATCATCTTCGATCGGCCACCGAAATCGTCGAATCGACAGTGACTGTTGCATGGTATACCCGAATAAGTTGTTTATTTCCACGTATAGGAGGTAACTCAAATCTCAGATGCACTGAACTTCACATCCATGCTTATTAACACACTGGCAAAAACCCCATGATTGGAACGTTCGAAACAGAGCAGTGTATCATCATCGGTCAATAGTTATATGCTGACAAATGTCCTTTTTAACAACGTGTCTCACGAAAACTCTGGTGCGGTGTGGTAGATGGGAGGATCTAGGTCGTTTATTGTCATGAGCGCACGCCGAAATTTCTCTGCAAGTAAGTGTACTTCGGTGTCCTTGTATAGCCCTGCATACTCCCCTAAGGCATAGACGTTTAATTCCTGCCAAATATTCGCCAGATGCCACACTGTGCATCAGTTATAGAATTACCTGTAAGTTTACTGATGAATGCACTTATGTTGGGAAACATGGTTTCGTCTCTCCATAAAATCCAGGTATTCATATGGAACGATCATTTTTCGACACTAACTGAAACTTTGCACCATTACGATGTGCATTTCTAGTGAGGAGCACGTAGGCCTGGCTCATTGTCTCGGAAAGTTTCTAATGTGAAGCATGCATAAATCGGAGTGAGTCTAAGAAGCAGAACGGACTGATTTTGATGATTCGTTTGGAGAATGAGACGTACTTTTTGGTACCCTCAGGTGGTACACCAATCTTCTCATTTTACAAGCCGAAATCACTTACGTGCTCAGTTAGGAAGTGAGAATCAATATTATGTAAAATTGTGGAAGAAAATGGGTATGTGTCATGGGGGTTGATATTGTGGCTTGTGCTACAGCACGGTATTTCCCCAGCAATTGACTGTGGTCTCTAGGTGGAGTTTCCGCTTTTCTGTTGAAGCCTGAAGTGGGTGCGTGGGGTCCACCTCTCAACCAGTGTTTTTACATTGTAATTATTTCCGTTACGTTTGAATATGCAGCGTTCCCTCGCTCGGTACCTATTAAATGAGTGCATTGTTGAAGATCCGTTTACAGCTAATGTCTTTTGGACAGATAAACAGAGAGCAGCAGGACGTTGAAGTGAGTTGGGGTACAACCGTCCACCACGTGTCTATCCATGTAACAATTTCTTAAGGTAGGTGTTTTTTTTTAACATTTTTCATACTAAATTCGTTGCAAGTACAATATTTAAAAAATTTTATTAATCTGAATAAAATAACTATGTTATCTAAAGTGATTACTTATGCAGTTTCCAACATGTACCATAATTTACAGAAACTGTTACTCATAAACACGTTTTTATTTTAGTGATGTCAGATCCGAAGAAAAGGACAGTGGATGTGTCCTCCGATCCTGAAGTGTAGATGGGGTGGCTCGAAGAACATGGAGAGAGTGATGAAAATGATGTATTTGATTCAAATTAAGATGATCAACTAGTGGAAAGCGATCATGATACTGAAACTGAACAATCTGAAGATGAGTACGTTGATAAGAACAGTGAGTCTAGTACTTCCTACTATCTTGGAAAGGACAGTAAAAAAATTGTCTGAATCTTTTCCTAAAAGCAACGTGAGAATAAGGTCAGAGAATATATTAACTCATCTATCTGGCCCAAGATACAAGCATCAGCAATACTTTCTGAAGATCAGTTATTAGATCTTTTCTTAGATAGCAGTGTTTACAAAATTATAGTTAACTGCACAAATATTTATGTAAGAAATTTGAAAAGCAAATGTGAGAGACATAGAGATGCTAGACTTACTGATCAGACTGAAAGAAGAGCAATGTTCGGCATACTCCACCTAATAGTTCTCGAAAAAACATTAGCCTGTTCCGGGATACCTCTAGAGGAAATGGCTTAGAATCCTGTTACCTAACTATGAGCGAAAAAAGATTTAAATTTATTCTGAGCTGTTTACGTTTTTATGACGTAAGGGAACCTTCGAAAAAAATTGATAAATTAGTCTCACTTAGAGACATTTTTGAGATTGTTGTTCATAATTTTTCAAAACACTTTGTTCCAAGTGAATATTTGACTGTAGACGAACAGTTGCTTTATTTTCGAGGAAAATGCCAATTCAGACGGTATCTTCCTCAAATCCCGCTAAATACGGCTTTAAGACATTTGCTTTGCTAGATTCTAAAACTGCCTATACTTCCAACTTAGAAACTTACGCTGGCACTCAGCCAGAGGGTACTTTCAAGCACAGTAATTCTGCTACAGATGTAGTAATAGATTAGTGGAACGTGTCAGCGGGACTAGCTGTAACATTACTGGTGACAACTGGTTCAGCAGTATACCAGTGGCTAAGAAGCTACTAGAAGACGAGGGACTGACATACGTTGCAACGCTCCGGAAAAACAAGAAGGAAATCCCCAAGGAGTTTTTACCTAACAAGAAAAGACCTCAATATTCTTCTTTTTTTGGCTTCCAAGAGAATCGTACGCTAGTTTCATACTGCTCCAAAATGAATCAAACTGTTCTCTTGATATATACAATACATCATGATAATATGATTGATAAAGACACAAGAGATTCACTGAAATCTGAAATTGTAACTTTTTGCAATATGACAAAGATTGGAGTTGATTTACTTGATCAACTAATTCAAAACAATGATGTCTCGCGAAACACTCTTTATTTGGCCAATGGTTGTTTTCTATAATTTACTTAATGTTTCTGCCATGAACGCACTGTGCATCGAGCAAATTCTAGAACACCTACATCACTGAAAAGAACGGAGTTTCTGCAGAGGTTGGCCTGGGAAATGATGAACCTCAAATTCAGTACAGATCTGCTGTCCCTCAAATTCCCATTCAATTACGGCAGCGTGCATGTGTCCTACCGGTCATAAATTCAACAGTTATACCACAAGACAATCCCACAGAAGGTTCCAAAGGACGTTGCTACGAGTGTGGAGGCAGAAAGACAAGTCAGCTAGATAATGGTGCCATAAATGTAAAAGGTGGATGTGTTTGCCTCATTTGCATACCGTATGTCTTCACTGCCTCTGAAATAAATTATTGAAATTTTTTTTTTTTTTTTGGGAATTTGTTTTATTTCCATCCCTATATATATAGAAACATAGAAAATGCAACTAAAGAACATTTGGTAATCATTTCAGTGGGTAATTAAGAGACACAAATGGGGGACAGGACTCCCCCAGTCGCCTAACCTCATAACGATACAGCACGCGCCTACTGCAGTCTTAACGGCAGCCAACAGGTTTGATAGTCAGGTACTTACTTGTGTAACGCATCATTATCCAGTGATTTGGCCATGGGAATGTTGGTGTGTGAAATCTCATCATCACACCTGGCAACATGTCCGAGCTCAGCGAGCAACAATCTCACAGCATTATCCTTAACGTATGAACCGAAATGATTTAAATTGGAATTATATGCGTAACCAACCAGATACGCCACCACATGTGGTACATACCGCTCTGTGAAGATACCACTGGGAGCAGTGGAATCACTCACACAGCGCGGCACAGGAACCAGGAAGCACTTTTAAATCAGCGTATGCGGCCAAAGAACATATCATTCCCGTTTATAAGATGGGTTGTGGGACAGATACCTGTAATCATACGTCTATATCGCTGCCGTGAATCAATTGTACGATTATGGAACATGTTTTATGCTCTCGCATCACGGCGTTCTTCGAGAAAAAATCTCCTCTTGAAACACGTATGTAACATAGCAGCGATGGTGAGGCACGTTAAAATCTTTGACCAGAGAGCCTATAATCGTGGCTAGTCTGCGCTTGACCGCGCGAGTGTTGCGAGCAGTACGATAGGAGCAGTGCAGTTGAGTAGCACTCAGTTAGTTGTCGTTGAGAGCAGTTCTGTAGTAGCCGTCATGCAGAGCAGTCGGTCAGTAGTAGGAGCCCAGTGCGGTTGTGTGATGTAGTCTGTCGGCAACACTGGTCAAGATGCTGAATAAGGTATATTGTTAATTAAGGTAATCATCAGATAATGTAAAGTTTATTTATTGTAATTAATTTCCAACAAGTGCCCCGATAATAATTTGATTTCAAGCTAAGCATTTTTAATAAACAATTCTCTTTTTTAATAATAAAAAAAAAAAAAAAGTGTAACCTCCCCACAAAATTTTACGTGACAATGTTATATAGAAAAGGAGCCAAGAAGCAATATCGTCCCCACAGAAATATTTAAATAAAATAATATAATAATAAATGGGAGCCAAGTGTAACCTCCCGCAATGAAATCTACTGACAATGACAATTAAACAAAAATTAGCAATCTGACCCAAGTATAAGCTCCACACAAAAAAATGAAAGTCGATTCAGTGATAAGAAAATCTCAGTGATAATGATAATTCAATTAAACCGAAATATCGGTCTTTGGCCCTGTGCAAAAATCAGAATTAAATTCTTACCTCATTGTAACTGCTAGTCAAATTTCTGCTCTTATTGTTGCGCACAGCTTGGAGGAAATGCATCGCAAATATAATTTTTATATATATATATTTTTTGTTACTTGAAGGGAAATTTTTTCTTTAAGGAAATGCAACGGAAATATTATTAAAAAAGAGAATTGTTTATTAAAAATGCTTAGCTTGTATCGGATTCGCAGCATCCCTCACCCCAATGTTGTACACGTCGAAACTTTGAGAACCAGAAAATCGAAAGGCAACCACCATATCTCAAACATTAAACCGTTTATTGAATGAAATCACTTTATGATTTAACAAGCTATAATGCCATTTGCTAATTTTATGATCACGTATGCAATTATACTCTCATGAATACTTACTGATGATTATCGTATTTTTTCTTGGCAAGTGCCCGGCAAGGTAAGGTTAGCAGGTCGCTTTTCTTGTCGTTACACATCAGACCATGCACATTTTCCACTTTTTTATGTACGATTGTATTCCAGTTTTGTCTATATGCACTATGAATTAGCTAAGACATAGCAAACACCAGTTGACTTTGACATTTTTGCTTTAAGATATCTCAACATCGTGGCTATTTTACATTTTTTTTTTTTTGCTGCTGCATTGTGATATTCCGTGTACATTTTTGCCTTTGAACACTGTCTGTGCTTTCGACATATTACGTTTTCTGTCATGTTATGCTGTATGCTTAATTATATTACCGTTAATCAGTAATTACTTAGTGGGTATATGATTTAAATGCAAGACGTTATTCTCTATTCATGAATTTCAGAAAGAAATGATGCGTGTAAGAAATAAATTCAACAGAAATGGGAATTTCACCTACGGAATAAACGATAGAAGATGCAATAACTTTATGAGGAAGAGTAAATGGATCAGGATTAACAAGCATTAACAAGAATATACTATACTCATCGTAGAATAGCAGTCTTAACTAATTTTTTCTTTCAGAATACAAGGTGGTTGATGCAGGCTGTCAGACAGAACTACACACTTAGTTTTAGTGATGAAATATGCTAGAGATAAGGAATAGTTGTATAATGAATAATGAAGTGATATTTTTTTTGCAGATGATAATGAGTGATGATGAATAATGATGAAGAATATGCTACTATGAATAATGAAGTTTTTCTTTACAGGTGATGATAATAAAGAAGTTATGATAATATGGATAATGCTGTTATGAATAATGAAGTTTTTTCTTTACAGATGAGGATAATGTTGAAGTTATGTATTTATGCTACGTAGTTATTTAAGTATTTGTTGCAGTTTGTTTTGACAGCAGGTGTTATATTGCATAGTAGGATGACGGAAAGTTTTGGAAAAGACAGCTATGGAGCACATTTTATACACATTTCACTACTTGTTAATTCGAAGTTCACTACTTTTCAGCATAGTGTGCGTTTCTTCTTTCAGGTCAATAATCCATTTTGTATTTTTTCCAGGAGAAGTTTTTCATGATACATACTAAACCTGTTACTTATTATACCTGTTCTAGTACTTGCATTTTTTTAACCCATTTGTGTTTATCATTTATAAATGTGATCACATATACTGCCTTGTTACATAACCTTGCTACAGCTGACTCATGACGAATGACGTTACACATTTTTGATTTTCAGGAACAACTACACATTTTTGATTTACAGGAACAACCCAGTACCAATTTTTTTCTTTTTTTTCTCTTCTTGCTTTCTCTTATAATTACCAAAAGCAATGCTTTGCTAGCACAAAAAAAAATGTATGACCAGTCCCAAATAATGCTACCCCGCGACATTGTTCCTCATTCAGTATTATTCAGATCATTAAGAAGTAATAACAATTCATTGAGTGACATTCAGATCATTACAAAGTCATTATTAAAAATCAGCTAATTACAGTCATAGCATTAATAATCATACACATTATAAGTAGTCTCATTACAATAAACAGTGGCAGTTATTAGCCAGTTATAAAGCATTATTTTATATATATATTTTTTTGTATCATTACGAAGTCATTACTGAAGTGACATACTATTCAGAGTTGATCAGTATTATTTAGAACTTTCTCAAACTGGTATCACTATTTGGGACAGGTAATACATTTGGGATCGATAATTAATTGCTGAGGCATAACACTATTTGCTTTTGACCTATTGCTGCAAATGGGGATAGGTAACGTCATTCGTCATGAGTCAGCTGTAGCAAGGTTGTGAAACAAGGCAGTAAAGCGCAGACTAGCCACGATTATAGGCTCTCTGGTCAAAGATTTTAACGTGCCTCACCATCGCTGCTATGTTACATACGTGTTTCACTCTCTAAAATTCAACACAGATTGCGCAACAGAAGCCTTCCGAAACGCAGCTCGTTGTGTTCGTCTGTGAGATTCAGAGTGCCAGAGACATAGGTTTTCATGTAGATACCGTGGTCCTTGACCTCAGGATGACATCTGATACAGTCCCCCATTATTGGTTAATGAGAAACACAGAAGCTTAACGAGTATCGTAACAGATGCACGTAGAACTCAAGACGTCGCTCATAACGGACTGGAATCGACAAATGTAAAGGTAATTTCAGAAATAAACCTGGGAAATATGATAGAACCGTGATTGTTTAGAATACGCTGGTGAGTAAGACTGTTTACGGATAATGTGGTTGTTTAGAAGAAGGTAGCATTGCCCGAACACTATAGCGAACTGCAGGCTGACTTTCAGAGGATTGTCGAATGGTGCCAAGGACTGGCAGTTGACCCAAACTGAATTTATGTAACATATTGCGTAGGCGAAGAATTTATTACACTATTGATGACAAATTGCTGGAAGCAGTAATTACCGTAAAATATTCAGAGCGATCTGAAGTGGAATGACCACTTAAAACGATTAATAGGGAAAGCACTTTCCAGACAGAGTCAACGGAGAATCTTACGCAAATGTAATTCATCGACGAGAAGAGAGGCTTACTGAACACTTCTTCGATCTATTCTTAAGTCCCGCTCTTGTGCGTGGAACCCTTACCAGATTGGATCATTGTCATGGAGCTGTAGCCGGTGCAAGAGCGCTACGAAGATGCTCAACGTCCAGTGGAAACGCTACAAGAGGGACCTTCGGCACAAAGAAGAGATCTACTATTGAAATTCCAAGAAGGTACGTTCCGAGAACAGTTACCCAACATATTAACTCCTCCCAAATACGCATTTCGAAAAGACCACAAAGAGAAAATACGAGAAATTAGTGCTTATGGATGTTTACCGACAATCATTCTATTCACGTGACATTCACGAATGTAATAGGAAGGGGAGTGAGACACTTATACCAGACGTTCTCTCCGCTATACCTGTAAGGTAACTGGGGGAGTAAGAACGTAGATGTAAATGTAGATTACCATCTTCATACGAGACATTACGTAACATCGGATTATTTCGCCTCTGTATGATATGAAACATAAATTTGTTATATTACTTATAGATATCTTTTCAATCATTGCATGCGCCTTTAGGCTGGAATGGTGCCTTTTAGTTCTGGCACGGCGAGTTGCTAGTGTACTGAGCTTAACGAGGCATTAACTAGCGACTCTCTTCCTGTGCTGGCAGCGGATATCGTGGACAGCTGTAACATACAGCGGAGTGGGTGGGAGCTTTGTCACCTGACTTTACCCAATTATCCCTCTGAACTCTCAATCCGCCCCCCGTAAAAGCCCTGGGAATGGCATTCGGCTCCGTAATCTTCTTCCAAGGAACTTCCTCCTACCAAAAAAGAAGTGGAAGAAGGACACTGTGAAAGGTTACAGCTGCCAAAGGTATACTGTAGCTATAGGAGAACTTTTGAAACTCACTCCTTGTCCAGCACACAGTGTCACACGAGATGAACACGTACTCAGCCCAATGAAACAGAGTTTGTTGTCAGAGAAAAGGGCAGCAATCGATCGTCGTTTTAGTACAATAGATCTACGTTTCTACTGTTACATAGTGAACTTCAGTGCTAAAAATTACAAAACATGAGAATCAAGAGCAAATATTAGATAGTTGATGACGCATTCAAACATAAGCATCACACACTTATATATACCGTGTAACAACTGGTGACATTAGTCTTAAGTGTCATTTAGGAAACAATATGGTTTAGAGCGTACAGGAGTCTAACATTAACTGAACTCGTTGCTTGTATGGTTGAACATGAAGAAAATGTGACATCACAGCTGTGTGGTGCCCTCTATCGAGGTACCGGTGAACAGTTAAATAATAGGGAAACTGTATGATTTAAAAAATTAAAAATGCACTTAACAAGGAAATCACAAGTAATAGTTCAACCATGGAAAGCAAATCACATGTGTGGAGCCAAAAGTATAGCCCGCTCCATGTCAATAAGTACAGGATAGAATGGCATGTACTTATGTATTAAACCAAGTGGAAGTGGGTCCTTGTACAGTTCCATACAACAATGAGAAGTGTAACGAAATAATTATAATATAACTGAATGAAAATAGTACATTAACAAATGGTATGCCGTCCCTATGCATAAACTAAATTCGTACAACTCGTAAAAATTCATTAGCGCCATCTTTGAGTTTACAGTATAAACATGAGGAATACAGCAAAATTACAATACCGAAAGTTATGCAGCTAGCCAATGGCGAAAGAAAAAAAACAAAACAAAAAAAGTAAAATACAGGAATGAAAATAGTACAATAAAAGGTGGTGTGCCCTCTTTGGGCAGAACCTAAAATTGTACAGGTCGTAAAAATAAATTGCCGCCACATCGGGCTTAAGTACAAACACGTGGACTAAAACAGCATAAAATGTTGAAAAGTGAGGCTAGTCAGTTGCGCATAAAAAATGAACAAATAAGTAAAACAAAGGAATGTAACTGAGTTATAGTAAATAAAATATGTTCAAACAACTGGCATCATGCAAGCATGGGGCTATTTTCAAAAGTACTCCCTCACTGGGCTAAGGTAATTCACGAAACCTGCCAAAGAACAAGGTAACCACGTTTACTGTTATTCTTATGTCTCCAAAAACAAATAAAAATATGCAATTAGTACAGAAAGTTAAAAGGGGATCCGGAAAAGGTATGACGTACCCGGATGAAATGACGAAAAAATCACGTGTACGATATATACCATCTTTGTGCACCATATTGTGACAATAACAGAAACGCAGGCACTACATTAAGTAATGGAACAGATCTTATTATGTGCTATAAATCAATAGTGTAACATTTTCAACTGAAGTTAAATTTGTTGACTGGTGAGATATAGTAGGCCTTACGTGTGCGAAAATAGAAACAAAGTCAATAACAATGCCGTACTGCAAAGGTATTCACATTTTAAGCGGTCAAGTAAGTTAGTGACATAGGTATGGACGTATTGTATTGGGTGTAGGTACCCTCTTTTTTTGCAACGTGTTTCTCAAAAAAATTCCCAGATGTGGGTATTTTTCACCACCAGCTGCTCATTGAGCAGGTAGACGTTGGAGGACATCTTACGACGGGGAATCCAGGTTCCAGTCTGAGCCCGACACTAATTTTCACTGTCGTCATTCCATTATACAGCTGACAGTGGTCCATTTTCGCAATTGCGAATACATTCCATGAACACTGGAGAGACAGAGGAACTGGTACACCTGCCTAATATCGTGTAGGGGCCCGGCAAGCACTCAGAAGTGCCGCAACACGACGTGGCTTGGACGCGACTAATGTCTGGAGGGAATTGACACACAAATCCTGTAGGGCTGTCCATAAATCCGTAAGAGTACGAGGTGGTGGAGATCTCTTCCGAACAGCACGTTGCAAGGCATCCCAGATATGCTCAATAATGTTCAGGTCTGGGGAGATTGGTGGCCAGCGGAAGTGTTTAAGCTCAGAAGAGTGTTCCTGGAGCCACTCTGTACAATTCTGGACGTGTGAGGTGTCGCATTGGCCTGTTGGAATTGCCCAAGTCCGTCGGAATGCGCAATGGACATGAATGGATGTAGGTGTTCAAACAGGATGCTTGCGGATGTGTCACCTGTCACGGTCGTATGTAGACGTATCAAGGGTCCCATAACACTAACTGCACATGCCCTACACCATTACAGAGCCTCCACCAACTTGAACAGGCCCCTTCTGACAAGCAGGGTTCATGAATGTCTCCCTACCCGTACACGTCCATCCGCTTGATACAATTTGAAACGGGACTCGTCCGGCCAGGCAAGGTGTTTTCAGTCATCAATAATGGAATGTCTGTGCTGACAGGCCTACGCGAGGCGTAACGCCTTGCGTCGTGCAGTCATCAAGGGTACACGAGTGGGCCTTCGGCTCCGAAAGCCCATATTACAGATGTTTCGTGGAATGGTTCGCACGCTGAGCTTGTTGATGGCCCAGCATTGAAACCTGCAGCAATTTGCGGAAGGGTTGCACTTCAGTCGTCGTTGGTACCGTTCTTG
The DNA here is from genome assembly GCF_023864275.1 of Schistocerca cancellata. Taxonomy (NCBI): domain Eukaryota; kingdom Metazoa; phylum Arthropoda; class Insecta; order Orthoptera; family Acrididae; genus Schistocerca; species Schistocerca cancellata. Next base: position 178,713,512 of record NC_064628.1, on the reverse strand, counting down.
CAGGATGTTTCTCCGGCAGCAGTGATGTCGGCGATTTGATGTTTTACCGGATCCCTGATATTCACGGTACACTCGTAAAACCGTCGTACGGGAAAATCCCCATTTCATTGTTGCCTCTGAGATGCTGCCTCCCATCGCTCGTGCGCAGACTGTAACATCACGTTCAAACTCACTTAAATCTTGATAACCTGCCATTGTAGCAGTAGTAACCAATCCAACAACTGCGACAGACATTTCATGTCTTATATAGGCATCGCCGACCGCAGCGCCATATTCTGCCTGTTTACACATCCCTGTATTTGAAAACGCATGCCTATACCAGTTTCGTCGGCGCTTCAGTGTCTTCCTTTTAAATAACTATGGTTTGAGAATGAACGGTGAAGCAAAAAATGAAGACCATGGTTTGATAATGTAACAGGTGTCTTGTAAAATAAAAACTGACATAGGTGTATCATCTCGGACATTCTTTATAGAGATTCGAGGGAGAAGAATAAAAAAATTAAAACTTCTCTTTAAAGTACAAAGGTGTCATACTTTTTGTCTTTCCTCGGTATTAGCTGTGATTAATCGTGGTCTCTGAGACTTTTCTGCGAGGGAAATGGAAGAGAACGAGTAACACGCTTATTAAGCGACAAGGTGATCTGCATAATGACATCAATATCAAATGTTTGGTGAGGGATGCTGCACAGTGTAAGATGAGACAATACATACATACCCTTTTAATGACTAATATTTTATTTATGACGGAATTTGCTAACAGCTTAAGAAAAGAGTAAATGGCACAGTCAGTTAGTGCTAATACTCTCATTTGTGGACAAATTGCGTTTGTTGCTCTTCCATTTAGATTTGTAACTTTATGTTTGAATTCCTGTAGTAAATATTGTGTGATTTGCTTTCAGTTTGTGAAAGTGTTATTGCCAATGGACAAATCATGAGATTTTTGCATTATTCCGTCGATAAGTCTTATTAACTTGACTATCACCCCAGATAAAAACGCAGAGTCACGAAACCGGGCGCTTCGGAAATTACAGCTGCACCTTATGTGTGAATCTACTGATCGATGAAGTCTCTCTTTTCACTTGATAGCGCAGGTAGATTATGTAACGACTCATGACTAAATTACTAACTAATAGTCTGGTCCTTACTGTTAACTGCATGACTTAAGAACTGAAATAGCGCATTTCTCACGCTATTTGTTAGTGAGAAGTACGAATACTTTAATGATTTTATAGCAGTAGGAAAGTTTTTTCTGTAGAATTAAAGAAATAAATAAAACTGTGCTGTACTAGAGCACATTGTTTGTGTGCCAGCCCCTAACCAAAGTGAGTGGAACGTCGGCCTGCAGAAAAATGCGAATAGTAGCGCTCACCTATCGCGCATGGTTCATTACGCCTTCCTATTACGATTCCTTCCTATATTACGCCATGTAAGTAAACAGTATGTCTGAGTTAAAGTAATTATCAAAACTAAATGCTGAATAGTTGCAGTACTAGTACTGGTTACTTTTGTTACTTCGAATTCTTTTAGCAGTTCGCAAGAAAGGGATGTTTTCTCTAAGCTGCTCAGAAAATAACGGAGTTAATGTGCTTACAGACTAAAAACACAATCAGATGAGGAAACTTATAGACGGATTTCTTCCTGCGTAGAGTCAACAGTGCCTTGCCCAGTATACATCTAATAGTATGAGGCCTCAGGTATGGGCTGCATTGATGCAGCAGTTATGCCATTCAGAATAAATAATTTAAGAAATTCATGCCAAACTTAAGAGTATGGGTGTCCTGGGGCTTCAAAACGAGACGAGATATGAAAGAAGAAGATCAATCTGAGTTTGTACAAGGATTGGGCAGGAAACTATTCGTGATATTTTCGAAAGAATCTTCACATAATTCATCCTAACTTCTTCAAATAGAATGATAGTTCTCAAAGTAGCAGAACTTAGCGTAACCGGCATTGCAGCTGCATACGTTTGACGTTCGTACTACGAATAATTGGTCTAGGAATAGCGTCTTTGAGTAATAGTCATCACGACCAGAATCCTGGCTTCGAACCCAGCCGTTGCTTGAATTCAGAGTAAACATCATCAGCTATGGGGGCTGAAAGCTTCCCGCATGAGAAGTCACTCTCGTTCCTCCCACGGAATTGTCGAAGTGGGTGAACGGGCAGACAGAGGCTGAGGTCACCCTCGTGCCGTTCGAGTGGGAGACTGCCCCTAAAAGGCAGAGCAATAGCAAAAAGCAGCGGAATAAGGATACAGAAGGCACTGGGTACCACAGTATTAAAGAAACTTAGGGTGTATTAACAGGACTTTGAAGTGTCACGATCTTTCCATTGGCAAGAGATTCCGAATTAGTCTCCCATTCAGGTCTCTGGAAGGAGTCTTTCAAGGGGGCGGCTGAAAACCAGAAACAGGTGCAATGAAGAACGAAAGGGCCACGTTCTACAAGTTGGGGTGTGAAATGTCAGAAATTTGTATGTGGCAGGGAAATGCTAAGGCTCAGTTTAGACATAGCAGGTGTCAGTGAAGTGAACTGGAAAGATTTCTGGTCCGACGAATATGGAGTAATGTTAATAGCAGCAGAGAATGGTATTACAGGAATAGGTTTCTTTATGAATATTTAAGTTGGATAGAGAGTCAGTCACCGTGAACTCTTCAGTGACAGGGTTGCTCTCCTCAGAATTGACAGAAAGACACTGTTGGCAACAATAGTTCAAGTACACTCCGACGCTGCAAGCAGAAGATGAAGAGATACAGAAAGGATATGAGGAGACTGAACGGAAAAGTCAGTACGTAAAGGCACATGAACATCTAATAATCATTTGTGACTGGCATTCAGTTGTAGGGGAAGGAGTAGAAGAAAAGGATGTGGGCGAATATGGGCTTAGCAGTAGGATGAAAGAGGAGAAAAACTAATTGAAGTTTGTAAAATATGTCAGTTACTATTAGGGAATACTCTTTTCAGGAGTCACAAGAGTAGGAGGTTTACGTGGAAAAGGACTGGAGTCATGGGAGGGTTAGAACTGTATTACGTCATGATCGAACAGAGATATCGAAATCAGATGCTGAATAGTAAGGCGTACCCAGATGCAGACATAGACTCATATCACAATTTAGTAATGGTGAAGAGTAGACTGAAGTTTAAAGAGACTAGTCAGGAAAGATCAATGTTAAAAGAAGTGAGATACCGAAATATTAAAGAATGGAGAAATACGCTTAAATTTCTCTGAGTGTATAAATACTGTGAAAAGGAGCAGCTCAGTAAACAATTCAGTTGAAGAGGAAAGGAAATTTCTTAAAAAAACGGCAATCAGAGAAACTGGAAATAAAAACATAGGTACAAGGAAGCTAACTGTGAAGAGCCATGGGCATCACAAGAAGTACTTCAATTTATCGACAAAGGAAGGATGTACAAAAATATTCAAGTAAAGACAGAAACACAGCAATATAAATTACTTAGGAATTAAATAAATAGTTAGTGCAGGGAAGCCAAGGTGAAATAGCTGCATTAAAAATATGAGGAAATAGAGAAACAAACGATCTTCGGGAAGACTGAGTCAGCATATAGAAAAGTCGAAACAGTCAGGGGATTAACATTAACAGTGCAATGAGAATTGCACTGTTAAATGCAGAAGAGAGCGTGGACAAGTGGAAAGAACACTGAAGGCCTCTGCGAGGGCAAGAACATGTCTGATGACATGATAGAAGAAGAAATTGGGGTTGACAGGGAAGACATATCACGTCCAGTATGAGAGTTGGAATTGAAAAGTTTTGGAAGCAATTAGGGTAGAAGGAATAGATAACACAGCAACGGTATTTCTAAAACCATTGAAGGAAGCGGCAACCAAACGACTCTTCATGTTGGTGTGTATAGCCTATGAGACCAGCGACAAACCAATAGAATTTCCGAAAAAAATCACCGTCACAATTATTTGGAAAATAGCAAGGGCATATTAGTGCAAGATCTACTACATAATCACCTTAACAGCTCATGCATCCAACATGATGACAAGAATAATATACAGAAAGATGGAAAAGGAAATTCAAGATATGTTGGAAACGATAAATTTGGCTTTCGGAGAGGTAAAGGCAGCAGAAGACAGTCATTACATAGCGCTTGGTTATCAAAACAAGACTGAATAAAAATGAAGATACGTTCATAGGATCTATCGACCTGGAAAACCCGTTCAACACTGTAAAAGGCTACAAAGTGTTAGAACATTTGAGAAATATAAGGGTTAACTATAGAGAACGACCGGTAATGTATAATATGTACAAGAAGAGGTAAGAATAAGAGTGGAAGTCCAAGAAAGATGTGCTCTGATTAAAAAATTGTAAGAGAGGTATGCAATTCTTAGTGAAGATGAAGGGGAATTACAGGATCTTTTTCATAGAATGAATTGTCTGATGAGTTCAAAATATGAATTGAAAGAAAACCTAAGAAGGACGAAGGTAATGAGGAGTAACAGAAACCAGAATAGAGAGAAACTTAACACCAAAATTGATGTCCACTAAGCAGACGTAGTTAAGGAATTCTGCTATCTTGGAAGCAAAGCGTCTCACTATGGATAAAGCAAGAATGGCATAAAAACCAGACTATCGCATGTGAAAGAAGCATTCCTGGCCAAAGGAACTCGACCAGCATCAAATATAGGCTTTAATTTGAGGAAGAAGTATCTGAGAACGTGCATTTGGACAATGGCATTGTGTGGCAGCTGATCATTGACTGTGAGAAAACCGGAAGGGAAATGTAGCATTCGAGATGTCGTGCTACTTTGTTTCTGAGAAAATACATTCACAACAGTGAAGAAGGCTGTACTGTACTATGAAATAACCAAGAAGTACAACATACAACAACACAGAGTAATAAAAAAAAACCTCAGAAGATCAAAATAAACAATTATACTTTTATCACAGTGAATTGAATCTACTCAGTCAGTGTATTGTAGAGCACGTAAAAAACGCAGGACTGTTTCTTTACAGATCTTGTTCAAAATTTCAATACCATGGTCACGGCAGTATGTGCATCACGCTTAAGAATTCGAGGAGGTTAGCGTTCTATCCCCGCGGCTGCGATAATCCTACTATCAGGTCCGAGGGAGTATCGACCCGAGTCTCGTCAACTAAGCTCTTCAAATGCTCCCTTAAGAAGACGTCCAGTGGTCTCATGTCTGATTACGGAGCTGGCTCTGGAAAAGTACCATCGCAACCAATCCATTGTTTTCCAAATGAAAAGCAATTGCTCTGAATGTATCAGTGAATAACTTCCTAACCTCCGTCAGTGGAGTTCTGGTTCAGCTTATATGTATTGTCGCTGTACGAATAGTTAATATATATGGATGTAATAGGAATGATGATTCGAAGCAAAAGAGACTAGTAAGCATTCGCTATAAAGTGCATATTTTAAGAGCTATGGGCAGTTGTTCAATTGAAGAGATGTATTTCAAAAATGTCTCCGAGCACTATGGGACTTAACATCTGTGGTCATCAGTCCCCTAGAACTTAGAACTACTTAAACCTAACTAACCTAAGGACATCATACACATCCATGCCCGAGGCAGGATTCGAACCTGCGACCGTAGCAGTCGCGCGGTTCCGGACTGCGCGCCTAGAACCGCTAGACCACCGCGGCCGGCAGATGTATTTCCCAGTAGCGAAGATGAAAAGGTGCCTCTTAAGTTGTACGTATTCAAGCCCATGTTTGCTAAACTTTTTTCTTGATGTGGTCCACACTACCACCTCTCAAAATATGGAAAGCATAGAGATTTTAGTGGAGAAGATTAGTTTCACACTATCGAAAAAGATGAAGGACTCATAGTCCTTAAGGTATGCGATTTTGCGATCGTGTGTACTGGAAGTTCCTGCTTCCTATGATCGTTCCTATCATGTCACTGAACATTGACCAGTCCCAAATTCTTATATATAACAGTTGTCTCTCGTAAGACTTGTCATGCGCATTTTCTCTAGTGTTTCGGCAGATATATGTAGTTTCATTTTTGGGATGTGTAGGCCGAGTCGGCCCATACAAATATGCTCATCACATGTTCCGTGCGACTCATAGTGTCAAGGGAAACCGTCGGTTTATTTCCCGTTTCAAACATATTGATTCTTAAAGCGGAATTTTACGTGTCCATTCGATAATGTTGTCCCAGATTAGTCTAATGTGTCAAGAGTTGTATAGATATGCGTTGTCAGGGACGGTAAAATAAGGAGAATAGCTGGTACTCCAGCAGCGACTGAGTAGTGCTGCTGAATGGCTGTAGCAGTCAACGAGGGCCAGGCCAGCACGAGGGTCGCGTCTGGAGTGCCGGATATTCTTCCTGTTTAACTGCCCCTGTTAACACGTACCGATGTAATTGGTATCGCACTGGAATAATTTTGGGCACCTATATCTAATGGGTACTTAAAATTTCGCTTTAAGGATCAATTTGTTTGTAAGGGGAAACAAACCGACGCTTTTCGTTGAATCAGAGCTTCGCATTCGAGACAAAATGAGACGTATTTGTTTGGGCTGACTCTAGCTACACATTGAAAAAGAGAAATTGCAAAATATCTGCCGGAACACCAGTTTCTTTTTTAATGCCAATCTTCGGGGAGAGTTACAGTAATTTGCAACATTGAACACTAAATATTTTCTTTGAAGCAATCAAGAAAAATATTTATACACAGTTAATAGATATCAGCCACTATTCTGGATGGCTAGCAGTGTCTGATAGTGGTCAATGGTATAAGACTTTTGCTGAATTGAGTCAAAGAAAATCGTAAGTGTAGGATTCTAATTTTTCGAAAAATGGGATTTAATGAAGGAAATGACTTGGAAGGAAAAAGACCCAGTCCGTTGTACCCCTCTCGAATCTTGAGTAGCACCAAGGTGGCTGTCGATCACCGATGGACGAATCGCACCAAAGCCATCATCTAACTTTGTATGTGCTGGAAATTTCTCCCATCATGCTTCGAATCGGCTCTAAGTTGATAGCTACCATTCAAGCGTGCGGTTTTAAGCTTTGTTACAAAGACCGGTTATGAGTAATACAAGAGCACACATTTACTGTGTGTTTTTTATGATATAAAATTTCATAGTTAATTCCAAATTCCATTTCCTTGGAGTAATCGTAAAGGTTTTTGAAAGTTCAAGACACATGGCTCGTGGAAAGTGACGAATGAGTTACACGTGATAGCATGTTTATTGTGATTAATAATTTACGGAAGTCAGTTACGTGTTTTCGATGCAGACTAAAACAAAATTTACGGCCTAAGAGCTCGAATTCACTCCTGGGCAAACTAACATAGTTCTTGGAAAAATACGTGTAGAATGGCTCTGAGCACTATGGGACCTAACTTCTGAGGTCAACCAGTCCCCTAGAAATTAGAACTACTTAAACATAACTAACCTAAGTACATCAAACGCATCCATGCCCGAGGCAGGATTCCAACCTGCGACCGTTGCGGTAGCGCGGTTCCACACTGTAGTGCCTAGCACCGCTCGACCACACCGGCCGGCATACGTGTAGAAAAATTGAACCACTGACATCATACGATTACCACCAAGTTTTAAAATCAAAATTTTCTATATTCATCTCAAGAATCATTTTCAAGTTGGGCCCAGAGTCAGTTAGATTGAGTACACTTCAAATGCACTTCAGGCACAGTACACACAGACAGTAAATTGAAGCCGATATCTATGACAAACGAACGCAGAGTTTCTTGTATTCGGCAATATGAACTGAATAATCTGCTGAATCCATTACTGAGACTGGAATTCGGCAAAATCCCTCTCTCATAACCCAGTATGAATAACGACATCTGGCAGTGGAGATTATACACAAATTAAATGTGTAGTACTTTTAAGCTTCGTCATAGTTTGATACAGCTTTTAATATCTCTTCTATTTGTGCTAGAGGACCGTATGGCCTCCTCTTTGAGATGACATTGCTACATTTATTTACAAAAACTTAGTTTACCCAGTTTGTACGGCTACTTTTACTGATGGCACCCAATTCCTCACTCAGAAATTAATGTACAGTCAAACTTGCGCTCCTTCCGTATAGTCTATGTCCAATTAACTTGAGGTTATGCAGTTGGGTAGAGTTCTCGAAAACCGCCGATGTTTCGACAAATGAACATCTGGCAGTTTTCAAGAAACAAATTAAACGAGATCAATTAGAGAAATAGTCAGGATTGCGGAATCATTTGTTTCGATATGTTTAAACGGCCAATTTCAGATTATGAGTACCGTAAAGATATTAAAGTGCTTGTTCATTACGGAAGTCAGCCTTTACATAACATATACAAAGACCCGAAATACTATTGCTTGATATTTGGCTGGAGCTTTGTATAACGTATTGAAAAGATCAGAAATAGCATAGCGCGGTGTTTACCCATTTGGCTGGATCTGGCGACATGGTGAACAGCTGCGTGTGTTCACAACGGTAACTGCTGTTAGTGGCTGTTCGGCCACGGGTTAAAGAGTGCATGAAGGAGCGCGCATTTGTTGCGTTACGTCAGCTGCAGCCAACGTGAACTTAATTTACTTAAGAAGGATCATAGCTTTGAATAAATGCAAAAATAATAGCACAACTGCATGTATAGCATTATACACATGTAACTGTTCAAACAGATAATTTAATCTTTAATAATCCTCCTACAAATTTATGAAAGACTTAAGAATAGAAAAGCCAACTAGTAACGCTTCTTGATACTTTAGTGACGCCGTTTCCATGGAAATGTCGACAGGATGGCTATTGATAGTCAAAGACACGCTGTAAGACACCATTTCCATGGAGACGCCGCATAACGGGTAACGCTCGTTTCACACTACTTCCCCCCATCATTACCGATGACCGTTCTCAATATCGAAGACAACATGATCGGCTATCGACGTAGTGAGAAGGGAGAATATGAATGTTATTGCTCCTCTGTTCACTTGCAGCAATTTAAGCTATCCTCTTAGGTTCCTGCGTAGCCACACATCCAGAAATCGCCACATATTCGGCAACACTTATGAGAAGGCAGAATATGGATTTGATTCCTCCTCGTTTCACTCGCAGCAATTTAAACTGTCCTCTTAGGTTTCTGCCTAACGACACAGCCGAGAGACGGCATCTATTTGGAAATAAAGAACCAAATATTTGGGAGGAGGGTGAATATAAATTTTATTGTTGCTTGTTTCAGTCACAGCAGTTAAAGCTGTCCTCTTAGGTTCTGCCTGACCACACACTCAAAACTCGCAGAATATTTTTTACAGCCTTCGTTCTCAAATCTGACGGAATGCGAACCCACAACTTTCGACTCGAGGAACCACGACGCTATCCATTACTCTAGCACTTATTTATGTGATGTTTGTATCTTGTCTTAGTTATCACATTCTCTCTTAAAGGTTTATATCGTTGATGCATTATTAAGTGGTATTTAATGATATTGGTGATGTGTCTGTGATAAATTTTCAGTGTTCCGTTATATTGAAACAACCTACTGCAAATTAGAAAAACAAGTGTGTTTCATGCTTAATTTGTAGGTTACTGAGGATAATAACTCACTCCTGAGACAGCACTGCACTGTTATATGAAGACATTAACCGTCGATAAATGATTATGTGACATTTTATTATAACAAAATAATTATAAACAGACATTCCAAGAACTACGTGTTTTTCTAAATCTCCCGTACGCGCGCACGGAGTCTTGTGAGTGGCCTGTATCGAACGCTAACGAAAGTCAGTAGCCGATCATGCGTTCGTCGACATCGCATGTGACATCAAAATGACGTCTGCATAACGGACGCAGGCGCCCAAAGAAGTACGTAGAAGACGCTGTTACCATGGAGACGTCATTCAGATAGTCGTTAATGATTAAAGATGTATTTACCAAACGCTGTTCACATTGTGGTGATGTAGTTGCAATAGCCTCTGGCCGCTGTAGACACATGTAGAAAACGACGTGACAACTACGATGGAAGTGTCTTATAGCGATGTAAATGCGGCTGCAAATATAAGTTGTTATGCCATATGTCGCTTGACTTGCGTTATTTGTTTGAACAGCTACATTTCTGTAATGCTATACGTGAGGTTGTCCTATTATATCTACGTTTTATTCACAAGTTATAATTTTTTCACGTACGCTAAGTCCCCACTGGCAGACGCTGATGTATTGCAACAAAAGCGCATGCATTCGTACACTCTTTACCTCGTGATAGAACAGCCACTAGCAGCGGCCACCGTTGTTATCACATGCTGCTGTTCACCACGGCGCCAGCTCAAGCCAGATGGGTAAACACCGCTCTAAACTACTTGTGATCTTTTATATACTTTATGTAAACCTCCAGCCAAATATCATGCTACAGCATGTCTAATCTTTTGTGTATGTTATGAGAAGGCAGACTTCCCCAATCAACAAGCACTTTCATATCTTAACAGTGCTCATAAGTTGAAGATGGCCGTGTAAACATATCGGAACCGGTCATGTTTATAAATAATTCTGATGTCTAGACTGTTTTTTCTGACTGATTACCAAGAACGAATTACTCTTACCTTCTTATCATGTTCGTTGAAATGAATTAAACGAGAGATAGCTCTGCATGATAATTTAAAAACCTCGGTGGGCAGGGCTATGCCAACCAGAAAAATTAAAGATGGCGCCAGTAGAGAGACATCATGCACTTTAAAGAAGTACTTCCACCAAAGAAACAAAATTGACCAATGTCTAATATTATCGAAATTGAGATACTAACTAACAATGGGTGAACAAGTAGTGTTAACTGTGTCGCTTTGTTCACTGAAGGAAGAGATGATGATGATGATGATTAGTGTTTTAGGTCACACAACAACGAGGTTATCAGCGCCCGTGAAGGAAGAGAGCAGGATTCCAAACAGAACGTAACCAAAATGGAAGTTAAAATTTGCAGTGATTTTTAGAATATCTAAATTCAGCCAACTATAATATTCACTACGCTATTTAGATGGAAAGACATGGCTGCCACCCCTTCATTGACGTGCTGGTCAGGAGATAGGATAATGGTATTTTGGGACATAACTTTAAAGGATGTCAACCCAAACTGATTTGTCTTCACGCTAACAGTTATAACCATCCGGCTCAGCGTGAAAGGCTACTTCGTACCCTGATTTATAGAGCCCATGTCATTTCAGACTCTGAAACTATACCTGCTGAATTAGCTTACATTGAGGCTTCTTTTCGCCACAGTGGATAGAGTGAGAGAGAGGGGAGAGAGGGGAGGGAGGGAGGGAGGGAGGGAGAGAGAGAGAGAGAGAGAGAGAGAGAGAGAGAGCGAGCCGTGAGTTCGGGACGTGGTGAGATAATGAGTCTGCAGTTCTTTATGTAACACAGATAGTATTTCCAACAGCCTGGGTCGTATTCTGTCGAAGAGCAGTGTAAAGTGCATTTTTCTATTGCCGTGTAAGGCTAGGATCATTGTAGTGTCTGTAAAAGATGGTTACCGTAAGACATGTATCTGTCTTACATTCTGCGATTGAGCCATGACAAACATCAGTCTGGCCCTCAGGATCGTGGAGGACTAGTGGTTATAACATAAGCGTCAGACAAGCTTACAGCAGTGAAGAAATCTGCGAATATGAATCATTACCTTGATATCAGCCATCCTACAGAGTTTAACAGTGCAGAGATTCTGGCGTGCAGTTCCAGTTACTGGGGTAGTTTTATTAAGGTTGATGTTGAGAGTTAACAACAGATGGAGAAGTTGATATAAACGCCGTCTGGAATCCTGCTCTCCATAGTCAAACAACGTAGATACAGAGTTGGAATGCTGTAAAGGAGTATTTAAAACTCTTGATTGGCCCCTTAACGTAACCATGTCTCCGCTTTGAGCTTATTTGTTTGGACTTCCTCAGACAGCCGTTATGCTGGTGTTTTCCATGAAATGTCTCCTGGCTGTCCAACCAGTTACTCTACGTGGTTTGTCTTTATTTCCTATAAAATTGTAATAGAGTAGAAATTCCTTCAACCTTTACTGCTATAATGCGAAACTTCATTTGTGGCATTAAAACCAGAATCCAATTTAATGGAACCTAACAAACTGCGTGCCATTCCAAGGACACCTAGCTATACGCCATTGCCAACGAACCACTTATGGTTAACTCCAGCATTGTTTCAAAGGATTTATATTCCGCGGAGCCACAAATGCAATTCTGGCGTTTGCAGATGCCGTCATTCTTGTTTTGCAGATTAAAGGTTATATAAAGACAACGAAACATTTTCCTTGAATTTCAGAAACACAGCGAAACCCTGGTAAATAGTCTAAAGTCAGTGATCTACATTTAGGACAAAACCAGTATGAATAATAACCGACTGGCTGCCCATAACGTCCATAAGAAGGGATGTACATCACGACCGTCTTCAAGATCTCATTGCGCACATACTTTACCGCTCCTTAAAGTCTTGTTACCAAAGCCTTCTGTCGAGAGCCAAGTAAACGCTTGTCTGTGCTGACCTTGCGTACGATGGGCGCACTTGTTGTTTTCTCACCGTCACTGCACCGAGTCGCTCTCCTTTTCTGCCGCTACGCTACTGAGGGAGATGGCACAATGGTTAGCACATTGGACTCGCATTCGGGAGGACGATGGTTCAATCCCGCGTCCGGCAATTCTGATTTAGGTTCTCCGTAATTTCCCTAAATCGCTTCAGACAAATGCGGAGCTGGTTCCTTCGAAAGGGTACTGCCGACTTCCTTCCCCATTCTTCCCTAATCCGATGGGACATCGCTGTTTGGTTCCCTCACCACCAAAATCAACCAGCCTCGCGGGGTAGCCGCGCGGTCTGGGGCGCCTTGTCATGGTCTGTGTGGCTCGACCCTTCCGAGGTTCGAGTCCTCCCTCGGGCATGTGTGTGTGTTGTCCAAGGCGTAAGTCAGTTTAAATTAGATTAAGTAGCGTATAGGCTTAGGAACCGATGACTTCAGCAGTTTGGTCCCATAAGACCTTATCACTACCAAACCAACCAACCAACTACTACGACGACAAAGACAGAGTCTCACGTCAGTCAAAGAGGTCACCCAGAATCGACAGAGACTATAGTCAACGTAATTATAGTGCAGAACATGGCACACACGCGATGGGGAAGCTTCGGAAAGACCAATACAGCTGGACTAGGAAACTGTGTACGATTTACTCCCAGCTTATGCAGCCAGAGACTCTTTCCAACTGACGTCCATAGCGCGAGGTGATATAGCTGTCCAAGACCAACCCAGGTGCGTGCACCTCGACCTCGATGTCGAAGTCCAGTGAGAACATTAAGTCGCTGCCCCCTTCATCGAGCTGTCATGCCAGTGGCTTCAACGGCATCCCTGTGGCGTCCTGTTCATTTGCTAACTGGTTCACCTGTTGCGACAGATCCACTGAGGCGTTGAGGCTGTTGGCGATTGCTGAGTTGGAGGAAATGTCCCAACCTCTTCGGACTGCCAATCCTGTACCAGTTGTTGGCTGCTGCCGCTGCTACTGCTGGTAGTGGTAGCATGGGCACAGGTTGTAACAGTGCTGTGGGTGAGGCCACATTGTCAACCTAAGAGCACCAGCAGTCTGCAGGTAATGCCTAAAAGTGCTGTCACTTAGAGTGGTGGTGCTGAATGTCTCCTATGGTGATACAAGTAATAGGGACGGCTCCTGAGCTTTTTCAGCTGCAGCTGGGTCTGGTGACGGATCAGGTGCTCCATCCTGACTGCATAGAGGGAATCTGTCGCACCTCATGTCCGAGAGTGACCTCTACTGCCCAATTCAGCCTTTGGCCAAATGCACGATCCATCATTGTGGCTGGTATCAGAGTGTGTAACATGGGCTCAGGGCTTGCGGTGCAGGTCGTAGTAGGTCCTGGAGTGTGGACAGACTGCATCTGTTCCGTACGTCGTCACAGCTTCGTTGGTTGGTTGGTTGGTTGGTTTGGGGAAGGAGACCAGACAGCGTGGTCATCGGTCTCATCGGATTAGGGAAGGATGGGGAAGGAAGTCGGCCGTGCCCTTTCATAGGAACCATCCCGGCATTTGCCTGGAGTGATTTAGGGAAATCACGGAAAACCTAAATCAGGATGGCCGGACGCGGGATTGAACCGCCGTCCTTCCGAATGCGAGTCCAGTGTCTTACCACTGCGCCACCTCGCTCGGTCACAGCTTCGTCTGTTGCCTGGGACGGACCAGTAGGTGGCAAGAAACAGTGTCAGGGTATCTTCAGCAGGACTCAGTGACATTCATTTCCACATATTTACCTTGACAGGTCTGAGTATTCACTCCTCTTCTGAGTTCTATGTGGAGTAGTAGGGGTCAGAAATCAGGTGCTGCATTCCATTGTATTGGTGGAATGCTCCATAATCTGCCAAGACAAACCGGCGCCTTTGATGGATACTATCCTGTTAGACGCTACCTATTTGGCAAAAATAGTTTCTAGAGCTCTAATAGTAGTATGTGCAGTCATAGAAGTAACTCTCACCACATAAGGAAAATACTTGTGTGCATCCACCACCAGCAACTCCGTACGACCTGCAAAAGGACTGGGAATATCGATATGCAAAATCTCCCAAGGACGCTTAGGTTATGGGCATGATGAAAAGCATATTTCTGCAGACACTTGGTTGTGAGTGCTTACTGTCCTTGACCAATAAATGTGCTATTGATCTAAAGGTTTCACCCTCGACATGCCCCAGTGGGATGTATGTAGAAACTAAAGGATGTGGCTTCTCAGGGGAGGTGGAACAACTGCATGACATTCAGCGTGCTGTGTAGACAACAAAACTGCTCCCTCAAGAACATTAAGCCGACCATTTAGGAAGACACTCAGAGCAACCACTTCCCACTACCAACAGTACACAGTGCAGGAGGGGGTTCTACACAGTAGCCACTATTATTTCTTTAGTGGGATTAGGAGAGCTTACAAATGTATGCAAAGCATACCGCTTCGTGGCCGTCAAACTCAACGGTGGAGCTGGTGGGGAAGTGTGCTAATATGTCATTGTTTGCGTATCATGGAGTGGGACGAAAATGAATGAGATAACGATGATAGTGGAAGAATTATGCCCAACGTTTCAATGCCAGGCAATTTTGTATGGAAGGTAAGAACAGGGACGAAAAAGAGAAAGTAGGTGTATGTGATCTGTAACTAGAATACATACTGAGGTGACAAATGTCGTGTCCTAATATCGTGTCGAAATCCTCTTTCCCGGCATAGTGCAGCAGCTCAACGTGGCATGGACGCAACAGGTTGTTAGAAGTCCCATGCAGAAACATTGAACAATGCTGCTCCTATGGCCATCAACGATTGCGAAATTGTTGCCGCTACATCTACATCTACATCTACATGGTTACTCTGCAATTCACACTTAAGTGCCTGTCAGAGGGTTCATCGAACCATTTTCATACTACATCTCTACCATCCCACTCTCGAATGGCACGTGGGAAAAAGCAACACCTAAGCCTTTCCGTTCGAGCTCTTATTTTATTTTGATGATCATTTCTCCCTACGTAGGCGGGTGTCAATAAAATGTTTTCGCATTCGGAAGAGAAAGTTGGTGATTGAAATTTCGTAAACAGATCTCGGCGCAAAGAAGACCATCTTTGTTTCAGTGACTGCCACCCCAACTCGCGTATCATACCATTGACACTCTCACACCTATTGCGCAATAACACGAAACTGGCTGCCCTTCTCTGCTCTTTTTCGATGTCTTCCGTCAATCCTACCTTGTAAGGATCCCACACCGAGCAGCAATATTCCAGCAGAGGACGGATAAGTGTAATGTAGGCTGTCTCTTTAGTGGGTTTGCCGCATATTCGAAGTGTTCTGCCAACAAAGTGCAGTCTTTGTTTCGCCTTCCCCACAATATTATCTATGTGGTCTTTCCAATTTAGGTTGCTCGTAATTGTATTTCATAGGTATTTAGTCGAATTGACAGCCCTTAGATTTGTGCGATTTGTAGTATACCCAAAATTTATCGGATTTCTTTTAGTACCAATGTGGATGACCTCGCACTTTTCTTTGTTTAGTGCCAATTGCCACCCTTCGCACCATACAGAAATTCTCTCTAGATCACTTTGTAATTGGAATGCATCGTCTGATGATTTTACTAGACGGTAAATTACAGCATCATCTGCAAACAATCTAGGGGGGCTGCTCAGATTATCACCTAGACCATTTATGTAAATCAGGAACAGCAGAGGGCCTATGATACTATCTTGCGGAACGCCAGATATCACTTCTGTTCTACTCGATGATTTACCGTCTATCACTACGAACTGTGACCTCTCTGGGAGGAAATCACGAATCCAGTCACACAACGATACTCCATATGCATGCAATTTGGTTAATAGTCGCTGGTGAGGAACGGTATCAAAAGCATTCTGGAAATCTAGGAATATGGAATAGATCTGAGATCCCTTGTCGACAGCACTTATTACTTCACGGGAATAAAGAGCTAGTTGTGTTGCACAAGACCGATATTTTTCTGAATCCGTGTTGGTTATGTATCAATAAGTCATTTTCTTCAAGGTGATTCATAATGTTCGAGTACAGTATACGCTCCAAAATCCTACTGCAAATTGAGGTCAGTGATTTGGGTCTGTAATTCAATGGGTTACTCCTATTTCCTTTCTTGAATATTGGTGTGACCTGTGCTACTTTCCAGTCTTTAGAAACAGACCTTTCGTCAAGTGAGCAGTTGTATATGATTGCTAAGAAAGGCGCTATTGTGTCTGCATACTCTAAAAGGAACCTGATTGGTATACCATCTGGACCAGAATACTTGCCTTTCCTAAGTGATTTGAGTTGTTTCGCAACACCTAAGATATCTACTTTTATGTCACTCATGCTAACAGCTGTTCTGGTTTCGAATTCTGTTTTGGTTTTCGTGTACGAAGTGACCTTACGATTGTGTCCCATAAATATATGACGGGATTCATGATGGTCTATATGAATTGTCAAATCGTTAGCTGGAAGTTTCAGAATATTCTTCAAAGCAACCGAAAACGATTGTGACTTGGTGACATTGTGTATTTTAATCCACTAAAATTTAATCGTTGAGTGACTGTAAATGTTCTTCAAGTATCCGAAAAGAAACCATTTCTAGTCAATGATCGCACCAGAGGACCCATTCCATTCCATGTAAACACAGTCCACGCAGTTATGGATCCACCACCACCTTGCACAGTACAAGTGAATCACATCTAGCTATTTCCGTTCCATATGGATAATGCTTTCGTGGTGCGTCGTTTTTTTTGTCTCAGAGTGTACGTGGACGTTCACAGTCTGGACAAGCCAAACATGATGAAGACGAATTCGATGCTAAGCTGGGGCCGCCTCTGTGAGCTGCTGCAGATACAGAAAACGAATGCTGTCTATCTTTACATTTCGTTCCTAGCAGTGAGAAACTCTCTTATTATCAAAGAAACTTAAACTAGATCCTTGTCTGGGCTGTGTATGTTTACTAAACCTTCTGGAATCAGTTTGGGAGCAAGAGACGCTCTCTGGTCATGAGTCACACCGTAAGTTTTCGACGCATGGGGAAAAGCTTATTTGCTAACTCTGTAAACGCATTTTGAACTGCGGCAGACAGAAACGTTTTGCCAAGATTTGCGATTGTGCTTAACTCAAGTTGGGCGATTCCAAATCTCTTGCTGGATCTTCTTCTCTAGCACTAATCTTATAACTACGTCTCTCACTAAAGAATCAGCGTATGACACACTGCAATTGGTACTTTCTACCTATTATATCTGGGCTAGCCGTTTCAAGTCCGTTATCAAATGCGATTAAGAATGATGATCGCTACTTTTTTCTTATTAATCAAACAACAATCTCGCTGTCACAGTATGCTTTTGGTGGTTGGAATATTCACTCAAAAAATAGGACTGTGTGTGAATGCAGCTTTGGTGCAGTCTCATAGAAACGATGATTACTGCTGAGTAACAAAGCATTCTGGACAACCGGATCTGATATGCTTCTGACCTTGCAATACAGCATAAATGGATGCAGATAGTTTACAACCTCTCTACGGTTTCGTCAGACCCAAAGAATGTTGATGGGATTCACGATGGTCGATCTGAACTGTCAAATCGTTAGCTGGAAGATTCAGAATATTCTTCAAAGCAACTGGAAACGATTGTGGCCTGGTGACATTGTGCATATTCATCCACAAAAATTCAACCGTTGAGTGACTGCAAATGTTCTTCAAGTATCCGAAAAAGCCATTTCTAGTCAATGATCGCACCAGAGGACCCATTCCATTCCATGTAAACACAGCCCACGCACAGCCTAGGCTGCTCTGCAGTTGCTCATCCCGCCGTCTGCACGCCCACGCCCGGATGAACCCCGCATTTTCTCTGAGAAGCTCCTGCTGTTGTTGTTTACGAAACCGCACCTGTTCATTGTTGACTCTGTCAGACCTCCAGGAACATTTGATCCATCGTTACAAGCATATCTACATAGGAATGTCAGCCCTGTTACCCCTTTAGTAACATACAACACAGGTGTTTGAATGCCACGCAACGCATGAGAATCAACGAATGCTGTATTGACCATGTGGTCGATGGCAAAAACAGTACACAAATCAGAAAGGACATTCCGAGAGTAATCCATACACATGAAAGACAAGAATCGTTAGCTGCACACAAACAGTGGCAAAATAACAATCTGAGATATAAACCAAAAGCAAGCACTATGTGTGAAAATAACGTCGGTGATCGGAAAGCTTCGGAAACACGAGCACAAACGCACACAGACAGCGCACACACTTTCCTCCTAGCTTACACTGCTAAAGAGTCGTGCCAACTGATGCCCCTGATGCGGCAGCAAAATCGAACAACGCAGGACGGCCAACCCTGGTGTTTCAACATCGATCTCTATGACCAATCCCGGTGTGGAAACTAAGAAGCCTATTGAAACCTCTCTACAGCCTCATACTGTACAAGAACTATTTTTGTTTCCATAAATGCATATAAAGCATTATGCTTCCCATCTCAGCTTTCCTTGAGATTATTGTCCTGTGTAAGGCATAATGGGCTAGGTTGGCTCCAGCCGACCTAAATTGGCGGTACTTACCTATCCACTGCGCAAGACTCGTCCGAGGAGGAACTGGTTTATCTCTGGGGACAGGCAAACTTTGGAGAAAAGGCAATTGGGGGCAGTGTGTGACAGAGAGTGCCGATGAACGGAGGCAGGAAGAACAATGCATTTGCTGTGGAAAGCGGAGAAACACGCAAGAGCGCTACCTACCGTTGACTTGGTCGAGGCTATGATTTGGAGAGCGTTTATCTTCCCCTTTGGAGTGTTTAAGAGGCATGGTGACTCGAAACAGCCCGCAGGACATACAACTTGTCTCTGCAGGCCACATATGTGAAGTACAAACGCAGCCACTGTGTTGATTAGAGAGGTTTCAGCATGTACTGTCACTATTCAGTATTATATCACCATCATTTTCCTCGAGATTACTCTACGGTGCGCCGATAACATACTGCTCAACCGTAAGTTTAAGGCTTGCATTCTTTTGATTGTGCACTTCATCGCTTAGAGATTAGATGACTGCTTAAATATGTGTTTGTCAAAACGAAGTTATGTAGTTCGTGCTCATGTGGGACAGGTTGTTTATTAATAACTTTGGTATCAGTCAGCTTGCAATGGCTATAGTGTCAAGTGACAGGAATTGCATTATGCCTGAGCTATTTGAGTTCTAGAAGTTATTGTTACTTTGGGCCTCTAATACCAAACTGTTACAGCTTTAAGAGTTGGTATTGTCTTGTATTCCAGTAGTTTGAGGAAGACAGGTGCAAGATACCAGTGGACACATTATTTGACTAAGTAGCGGCTGGAACATGTTCAGACCTTCTTAGAAGGGAAGCTATGTTCTATTTCTAATTATATAGAAATGTTAATTCTGTGAACATTGATATTAGCTAGTTGCCATTGATTCGTCTGCAAACTGTGAAACAAATTTCCTGACTAGTCGTCAGTACTCATTAATTTTGGAATTATTCACAACGTTAAAGATTTTATCTTTGTTTATCATGCTGATTTGTGCCTCATGAGTCGATGTGGCAAGATACAGTTAATTTTTCTTAAGAACTTAATTCTATTTTCCTCTGTTTTCAAATAAAGAGAATAAAGATAAAAAATTAAGACTGCTGTCTACTGCATAATTGTAATGAGAATTGTTCTCTATGGTCGCCAGAGGTAAAAATTCAGCGGTATTTGATATTAATAAAGTTTAAAAAGATTAATGTTGTCCCTTCTCATTCATTAGCTTCACCATTTTCCCACTGAGGACCACCATAGTGTAACATTTTTTTTATAGATCTTACAAGAGAAACGCAATAGGAAAAATCATACATAAATTTGTGTTTAAGGAATTATATGTTTTTTATTAATGGTTGCACTACCAAGATCAAGCAAGTGAACTGGAAATGACTGACATTCATTTAAAATGTTTTGAAATAATTTAAAAGACAAGCATGCAATGCTGATTTTGACTTCCTTGTATAATGAAAGGAGTGTTACGAGATAATGATTCTATAGCACTGACACAACTCATGGATTAAGAAATAAAACTCAAAGTGAAATATCTGTTTCCTACAGCAGTGCAAATTTAAATTATAGTTATGAAATTCTGAATTTCTGTATAAAAATTTCTTAGGCAATATGTACATAGTAACGACAATGTCTGACTGTACTAAGTACATAAAAAGATATAATACAATTTTTTTTCTTTTGTGGTTTAAATAATGAAAACTGCACCAGTTACTTATTATTTGCTGCTTAACACAGTGTGTTTAGAGAATTTATTCTCAGTTTCAAGCGCATTTGTGCATTTGTTTATATGAATATACTTGGTGATGCTTGTGGTTTTCTCGCTCTTTTTCGTCTCCTTGTATTTTTGTATGTTTCTGTTGCTCATTTGTAAATTGTTTATCTGTGTAATAGTTGATGTGTTCTGTGTATCTAATTTGAAAGTTCCTGCCAGTTCGTCCTATGTAGTAACTTGAACCATTTTTACATAGGATTTTGTGTATTCTTGAGTCTGAGAATTTATCCTTCCTATTGTTTAAAATGTGGACTAGTTTCTGTTTTATTTTGTTGTTTGCAGAGACAGCTACTTTCACTTTATGGTATCTAAGTAGCTTTGCTATTTTTTGAGAAATGTTACCTTCATAAGGTATGCTAGCCATACATTTGATTGCATTATTGGTTCCTTTCAAAGAGTCAGGAATGTCTTTCTTATTTGCCTCTGCATACTGTATATCATAGGGCTGGGGAAGTCATGGGGCACAGCAATTTCTTTAGTGATGTCTAATTCTTTCTCCCTGTCCTCTTACTTCTTTGGGATTTTGTCTGCTCTGTGTATTACCATTTTATACGTAGCTCTCTTGTGTACATATGGGTGACATGATGAGGCAGCTATTGTGTTGGTGGAGGTTGCCTTTTTTCTGTATATTTCGAAATTGTGTCTGTTCTTTTTGTTCTCTATTCATATGTGTAGTTACTTAATGCTATTGTTTTGTTGGCATTCAGCTGTGACATTTATTTTCTTATGGGCATTTTTAAATAATTTTATGATGTTACTGGTCTCTTTTGTGGCACCTTTAAGTAAGCACCTGATAACTGTCACAATCTTATATGTACATTTCCTCATTAGAAAAGATGTAATCGATAATTTAATGGTTGGTAGTGATAAAAATACTTATCATTATATACAACCAAGGGACACTGCCTTATCGAAGGTACCATAAGCACTGTGTGAGAGAATTTGCATGCTCCAGCAAAGTTGAGAGCAATGCCGGTGGTAGTGTAGCTACTGGCAGGGTCACCCAACCTGGACGGGTCTCAATGCAAGAGCTAGATGAAATGTGTCCCACTTAGGGAATTGGGGTCTCTATAGGTGTGGCGAAGCCAACCCTCCATGGGCAGTAAACCCTGATATCAAGTACTAGTCCTCCAAGTTGGGGGTTGGGTCAATGGACCTGTGTCGCATTATACACAAGAAATCATGAAATTCTTCTAGATAAGCGTAAGTATTGTGTTATGAGTGGGGCAGTGCACAAATGGTTTAATTCATACCTAACTGGAAGAATGAAGAAGTTTTAAATTAACAGTGCAGATGGTCTGTAAAAACCAGCAGAGTCCTCTAATTGGGGAGGTATCAAGAATGGTGTCCCTAAGGTTCAGTCTTGGGTCTCTTATTGTTCTTAATATATATTAACGACTTGTCACTCTAGATTCATGAGGATGCAAACCTAGTTCTTTTTGCTGATGATACAAGTATAGTAATCACATCCATCAAGCAAGAATCAGCTCTGGATATTGCAAATAATGTCTCTCAGAAAATTATTAAGTGGTTCTCTGCAAATGGTCTCACTCTAAATTTTGAGAAAATACAGTTTATACAATTCTGCACAGTGAATGGCATACCACCATTGATAAATATAGACTATGAATGAAAGTATGTTGCTAAGGCAGAATACTCAAAATTTATGTGTGTGTGCGCATTGATGAGAAACTGAATTGGAAGAAACACATCAATGATCTGCTGAAACGGTTAGGTTCAGCTACTTATGCTATTAGGGTTATTACAAATTATGGTGATAAACATATCATAAAATTATGCTTACCAAGCCTATTTTCATTCACTGCTTTCATATGGCATCATATTTTGGGGCAATTTGTCATTAAGAGAGAAAGTACTCATGGCACAAAAGCGTGTAATCAGAATAATAGCTGGAGCTCACCCAATATCACCTAGCAGACACTTATTTAAGGAACTCTGGATATTCACAGTACCTTCACAATATATACATTCACTTATGAAATTTGTCATTGGTAACACATCCCAATTCAAAAGTAACAGTGAAGTGCATAGCTACAACACTAGAAGGAAGGAAGATATTCATTATCCTGGATTAAAGCTCACTCTGGCACAGAAAGGGGTGAACTACGGTGCCAAAAAATCTTTGGTCATTTGCCAAATAGTGTTAAAAGTCTGACAGGTAGTCAACTAACATTTAAAAGCAAATTAAAAGAATGTGTGGATGAGAACTCCTTCTACTCAATAGATGAATTCTTAGATATGAAGTAGGTACTGCAAAAAAAGTTAATTAATTATTTTATGTAAGGAAAACTTACGTTAAAATGAAGTGTTCCACATCATTATGAAATGTTGCCTTCATGATCCATGGAATAAGGATTAATGTTTGCATGTAAGTATTTACGTAAACCTCTATAAGCTCGAGAATCTAAAGCAGAGCCTCAGAAATCGGATATAAACTCTTTACGACAATTATTGGCAAGGAAAAGGACGTTGAGAGTTGGTACATGGAACGTTCAAAGCCTGTCAAATACACACACCAAAATAGAGAATGAAATTAGTCACCGTGCGGGATTAGCCAAGTGGTCTAAGGCGCTGCAGTCATAGACTGTGCAGCTGGTCCCAGTGGAGGTTCGAGTCCTCCCTCGGGCATGGGTGTGTGTGTTCGTCCTTAGGATAATTTAGGTTACGTAGTGTGTAAGTTTAGGGACTGATGACCTTAGCAGTTAAGTCCCATAAGATTTTACAAACATTTGAACATTTGAATGAAATTAGTTGACTGAAGGTGGACATAATTATTTTCTCAGAAACAAAAAAGAAGGGACAAGAGAATGAGAAACTTGGAAATTTCATCCATTTTTGGTCTGGAGTTGATAAACATAAATGAGCAAAAGCAGGCATTTCCATTCTAATTAACAAAGCTCTGAATGCTTATCTTAAAGACTGTGTTTTTATATGAAAGAATTGTCACTATTACCAACAACTTATATAGCACTGAGGCAGCTATAATAGGGGTGTATGCACCAAACGACGATGTGACACAGAAAACCAAAAACCATTTTTACCAGAAATTAGATTGTCTACTCCACCAGGTCAAAAAGGACCAAGGCGTAATAACAGCAGGAGATTTTGATCTGAGAGTTGGTTCACAAGTAAATGATGCAATAACAGGAAGATATGGAGAAATAGTTCTGGAGAAAATCTTGTAGAATTGTGTAACCAATATGACTTGAATGTTCTGAACAAACATTATTTACTTAAAGATAGCCACAGACATACATGGGAGAGACCATCATTACAGCAGAAATCAATAATTTATTACATCATTACCAAGCAACAGCCAAAAATATTAGTACAAGGCTGTAGAGTCATGTGGGGAGCCAGTTGTGTGTCTGACCACTACTTAGTTTTAGCAAAGTTGACATACCCATTTAGGAGAAAAGCATCAACAACTGGAGAAGTGGCTGACCACAGCAGTCACGATAAATTAGAGCACACAAGGTACAGGTTCTTTCTCCTGAAGCAATTCAGCTTTAAGGATCAATTTCAATGTAGATCAGAAAATGAATTAAAAGGGACTCCAGAAGATGACAATAATGAACTATAATATAAAAATATTAAAAAGGCACTTACAGGCATTTCTATGGAGGTACTAGGGACTGAGAGTGCGAGTCTAGGTAAACAGGATCCTCCATAGATGTATGATGACCTGAAGATGTTGATTAAAGAAAAGTAAAATCTCTAAAAAAATGGTTATCAACTAAATCACTACAGGACAGCAAAACTACCAGACAACTAATTATGTATTAAGAAACAGAATTAAATTAGAAAAGAGAAAGACGTGGAAACAGAAATGTATTGAAATTGAGAGTCTAGTAGGTGGATTAGAAACAACAGAAGTGTTGAGGACAATTACTAGTATGAAGAAAACACAAGTAAACAAAGCAGTAGACAACCTAATTCCCTTAAAGGAATGGAAAAAGCATTATGCAGAACTTTTAACTGAAGATAGGCCACATTACACACAAGGGAATGAAGAGAAGATGGAAGTAACTGATCGAAATATAAACATTACAATAGAGGAAGTGAAGTGTGCACTAATTAAAATGAAGAATGGCCTATCACCTGCTCCAGGAAACATTCCTACTGAATTATTGAAGGCTGGAGGAAGATATCTGAAGATACGAATAACCAACATGATGAACAGCTGTTGTAAAAAGATCGAAATTCCCTCAGATTGAAAAATGTCATATATGGGTTCTGTTTTCAAGAAAGGGAATAGAAAAGAAACAAACTGCTACAGAGGCCATTAGTGTCAACTGTACAATGAGCCGCTTATTTGGCAAGATAATGTTTGAAAAATTAGTTTAAATGTTTGCCACCAGATTAGGGCAGACCAGAGCGGGCTTAGGCAGAACAGATCATGTACATACAACCTAGGGAAGGAGCTACACATTGCCTTTGTAGATTTAGCAAAAGCTTACGATATAGTACCTAGATCTAAGCCATGGGAAGCTATGGAGAACATGGTTATGGAGGATCACGTTCTAAAAATTATTATTGAAATCTACAGAGATAATGTGGTACAGATTAAATGAGGTTCAAAGTTATAAGAACCTATTAATGTCACTAAAGGTTTGCGATAAGGTTGCAGTATGCTACTCATCTTGTTCAATTTATATGTACATGAGGCTCTCCGAAATTGGAAGAACAAGAAAAAGAATGGGAATCGCTGTCAACGATGTACAGATCACTGACGATCAAGCTATTGTAGTACAATATGATTATGCCCTTGAGTTTGTGAGTTAACGAGCATTTCCATCTCTTAAGTATGTGGCCGAAAGAGTCGACCCTTCAGGAATTGTGAAACGAAGCCTGTTGTCTAGGACCGGATGCCACAAAGGGTGCAGATTCACCACGAGATTGGGAAACACACAGGCATCTATTGTCTATTGAGGCCTAATCGCAGTAGCGTGCGAGTGAGACAGATGAGAACCTACAGCATAGGGATATCCAGTAGAAGGCTTTTGTGCCCAAGGAGAGTTCGCAGTGTTAAATATGGCGGACCTAACATCGGCCATAAAGGGAACCATTTATGGAAACTATTTAATTCTGTGGTAGTGCAGGGAATGAAGCCCAGTAATTTTAATCTTCCATCGTCAATATATTTTCATTGTGATCCCTATAAAACTTGAATATTGATCATATCTATAACAGTCTAGGATTTACTGTTAAAGTGAAATTAACAAGTTTTGTAACAAAGACCTCAATGCTAAAATCAGAACTCTTTAGTCGATCTTAACGATCGACATTTCATGTAGGAGCGCATCATTAAAATGACAAACGTTGTAAATATCAACTCTGTAACTTTACTTCTTTAAAAGATATAGTGAATTTAAATGATCAGTATTTTCAGTTAAGCATCAGATCATCATTTCCTCCACACAAAACACATTGAACGGTGACAGCATGACACCTTATTGAATCATTAGGTAATAGAATATTTGTTGTAAAGTTTAGTGCATAATAGCTATTTATGTCCTTTATTTATCTGTGAGAAAGTACATTGGTACAAGGCTACTGGCTGTGACATCCAGGGTTAAGAAGGAAATTGTATTGGTTTTATGTAAAAGAATTTACCATCTTTTTTTGTAATGGATATTATTGTTACTTTATTTAGAATATGTAAGTGGTCAAGGTTTGATTATTTAAATTTGTTAAAATGTAAAACAATATAGAATAAGCTGTAGCCAACCAGATGGACAGCGTCAGAGAAGGGATTTGCCCTAGTCAGTTGAGTGAAGATGTTAGGTGTGCGGGAAACCACAGCTTGGGACGCGCAGACGTGAAAGCGAACAGATTGGTGGGAGACACCAAAGGGTACAGTTCAGATGCAGATGTGAAAGCGGATAGTCGTTCTTTAGGCAGCTAGGAACTGAAAGGCCTTAGAAAATTTTGCGTTGTGTGGTATCATGGGACTTAGTCTCTGACTGGTGGGCAGCCACCCAGCTCTTGTGTACTCTAACTTTTCGCATAGTTAACAAGGTGGAGTATGGAACTTTTAATTCACGATGAGAGAATGAACGATCGATCTGTGTTAAATGGATATGCGCTCTAGTGTAGCAGTAACTCTAAATACGATCACTTTCGCTATTAGTTTCTTCCTGAAGAATCATTATTCTAACCAAATTGCAACTGTATGGCCTACATCATTTATAGGTCGTTAATTTACTTCCCGATATTATTATTATTGTCATATGTTATATTAACTTTGTATTTTGCAGACTTTCCATGAGCCAGATGTTGTTATTAATTAATCTTTGTATTGATTAGACCTGTAATATCAAAAATTATATGAAACCTTACATAGCGTCATAATATCTTTGCAGCCTACTTTGTAAACAAACAATGTAAGTGATGATCTGCATGTGTGTAATATTCTGTATAATGAAGGAGTTGCAATACCTGTAAGTAAACAAACAAAAATACGATTTTTAACATTAGCATTTAAAAACCCTCTAAATTTCATTTTGTCTAATTTTCCATTTGCAATCTAACCTCGAGAAGATGCAAGAGAGGTAGAAATTCACCAAACATATCGTAGAATCCAATACACAAAGCACTAGAAAATAAGAATTAATTCTCGAAACTAATTGTGCTTAACACCAAAAAATAAGTGACTGGTGAAGTTTTCATAATTTAAATCATGAATGATACAGTTGCATGCTTTCCCAAAACATGTAATATGATGAATGGAATTAATTTTTTTTCTTTTATCTGTAAATGTGTAGTTGTAAAGTGTTTAATGCAGTGTAGCAAAATTCATCTGGAACGCTTTACTCACACTTTTCCCTTGGTGTCAACAATTTTAAATTTTACTAAATATTTTGATTATTATTTAGATTGCTTGTAGAAGCCAAAAAGTTAATCATTGATACTTTTTTGAAATGTGCATACTAATGATGCCTTTTAAAATAAAGGAAATACCTCGAAATGAAAGGAGAAACTAATGATCCAAGCAACACTTGCTGTTTCTTTTTCACTGTCTATTAAATATGTAATATGAAATCAATATGCCATAAAAACTATCAGAATTTTATCAAAGATTGTACATGTTAGAGCTGATTATTTACTGCCTATTTATCATTTTCCTGATTGCAATACTGTAATTAGTTTTGTTAAAACTTTTTATTTAAACAAGTATGATGAAATTACAATACCTATAAAGTATTACCTAAATTTTCTACACAGATGAACGTTATTGGTATTGACATAGAGATATCTTAATTAAAATCTACATTTCTCCTCTTCTGAAGGCACAAGTGGCTTTTTTAAAAAACAATTTGTTTGAGATTTATTAATGATAAATAAATTTGGCATTCTAGAACATTCATTTATAAAACAAATGGATAAGATTTGAGTAACCTATACTACATTCTTGTAACCCTGACTATTAGGTTTCTGAATATGTATAATTGATGAATTTAATGTGCTACTTATAAAATTATTGTGATAAAAAATTTATTTTCTGCAATATTCTCATAGGAACTGAGAGATTGTAAAAACATCTATTGCTCGCCAATTTTAGCAGTCTGTGTTTAACTTTTGACATGTAAATATACCATACCAATCAGCCTGTGATTAATCTACTACTTTAAAGTTACTAAAGCTACTACACTACTTGTCTGAATATGTTGATCAATTCACATTCACATTATTTCTCTAACATTCTACTCTCAACATGCACGAAAAAGACGAACAGTTAAACCTTTCCATGAGAGTTTCGATTTATTTTATTATGATTATCATGTTTACCCATGTTTCTCGTTAATGAATTCTAAAAAGAACTGTTTCTGATATTTAGTTGGTAGGTCATTTCCAGGAGATCATGTGTGATGCTAGTGACAGGATTATCAAGGATTTTAAACCTCTTGGTGAATCTTGATAAATGGAAAGGTCAGAGGGAAGCAGTAACAGATGTATGCCTGCATAACATCTGTACAGGTGCTAGACTTCCAAGAGGATGTCATGTACCACGCAAGACCTGGAGTGCCTTGAACAGAATTAGAATGGGCTATGGCCAGTGCAAAGATGCTCTCCACAGTTAGAAAGGTGCCTAATGTAGACTGTGGCTGCAGAGCCCCACGCCAGGCTACTCATCACATTGTCAATGTCTGCAAGATTCGAGTCTATCACAGTGATGAAGGGGACTGTCTGCTGACAACTCCAGTTGCTGCACAACGGATTGAAGGACTGGATAGGTAGCTGTGAAGCACAAACATTACTAAGTTACTTTTCTGTAAATAAGTATATGTATATATATATTTCTAATCACTGATGGGTCTGCACTAGGTACCTGCTAAATAAGTAAATAAATTTGTCTTCCTACGCAGGTGGACGTCAACAGAATATCTTCACACTCAGATGAGAAAGGTTGCCACTGAAATTTCGTGAAACTATACCTCTTCATTGACAAGCCGTTTTGTTTTAATGATTGCCACTACAAATCGCGTATCATTTCAGTGATGCGGTCTGCCATATTTTGAACAGGATACAAAACCAGCGGCCCTTATTTGAACTTTCTCGATATTGTCTATAAATTCAGTGTGGTAGGGATCCTACAGTGTGCTGTTTGTGGCGAAATAACGATGTAATAAACTTTTGGAAACCTTCGCTCGTTGTGCTTTGAAGTCATTTAGTTAATTTCTTGCTTTACTTTTCAGCTGAAGTTTCTTATTGTTTCTAATGAAATATATCAGTAAAATTTCAATTCTTTGTTATAACTTCGTTGAGTGCTCTAGTGGCCGCTTAAATTTTTTTTGTTTTAGCTAGTAAATTTTGTGCCAACAGCGTTGCAACAGTGGTAACACAGGTTCCCATCACATCACCAAAGTTAAGCTCCGTCAAGCTGAGCTCACACTTGGATTGGTGACCATCCGGTCTGCCGAGCGCTGTGGGCAAGCAAGGTGCACTCAGCCCTTGTGAGGTAAACTAAGGTGCTACTTGATTGAGAAGTAGTGGCTCCAGTCTCGGAAACTGACACAAGGCCAGGAGAGCGGTGTGCTGACCACATGCCCCTCCATATCCGCATCCAGTGACGCCTGGGGCCCGAGGAGACACGGCGGCTGGTCGGTCCATTCGGCCTTCATGGACTGTTCGACAGGAATTTATTTTTTTAAATAAATTTTGTGAAGTTTTGTTGTTATTGGTATTAGTTGTAGTTTAGTAGTATTAATAAAAGCAGTTGTTTTCTTAGTAGAGAGAGAATTTCGAGACTGCTACTGTTAGTTCTATAAATAGTTCCACTGGTGTATTTGAACTTAGGTAATGTAGACGTTTAGTTTTTTCAGTAACTGTAAAATTTTGCCGTGAGTGAGAAGTGTGGGCTTTGTCCTATGTTTGGGAGTGGTGTGTTACAGTGTGGGAATTGTTCAAAGTATTATGATAGGGGAGGAATGCAGTTGGGAAGCCAGTGGGCATTCTAGCGAGATCCTCTCCTGGGAGTGCAGAATCTGTAGTACAAATAAGTTAATATAGGAGCAGGAGCATAAGATCTGTGCCCTTCATGCGGAGTTACAATACGCAAAGGAGGAACTGGACAGAATGAGGAGGGTGAAAGGTGCTGGGGTATGGGTACTGAAAGTTGGCAAGAAGGCAGCTAGCAGGCGGAGGTATTTAGACATTTGCACTTTGCGTGTATGCAGCAGATTTGACCAACTGTAAGAGTTGAGTGGAGATGAGCCTCTTGTAGCCTTAGGTTTAGGAAACATGCAGCTGTCCTCAGCAGTTAGAAGGCGTAAATTAGTTGTAAAGTCTAACAGAAAGAAGAAGGCTCTGAAGGTAGGTAGTGTTCACAGTAGAGGTATGGGCCAGCAGTTGCAGGAGGTGCTGGGGAGTGAGTACCAGGTTACCAGCATTGTGAAGCCTAGTGTGGGGTTGGCTTAGGTGACTGACAGCATAGTAGAGTTCTATAGGAATTTTATGAATGAGGATCAGGTGATGATAGTGGGTGGAGCTGGGAATATTCTTGATAGGGATGGGGAATATGATGTAGATGGTGACCTGGTGAAGATAGCTATAAAAACTGGTGGCACTAATGTGCATTTCGTGCAACTGTTTCAGCGTCATGATCGGCCTCATCTTAATGCGGCTGCTGTTAGGCTCGTTAACATGGGGTTGGAGAAGGTACAGATGGCAGTGGGCGTGGGCCTCATTGCGGTGGTGCCAGTTGAGTTGCGGCGGGGCGAGTTTGGTACGCTGCGTTACGATTTAATTTTGATGTCCACCTACCTCAGTATAGTGTCCATTCACCACCCGTTACTCTGCATTCATAGGTACTATGTAGACGATGAGGAAAGAAGCGTTGAATTAAATCACCGTCCATACTTACGATTATAAAGTTGGCGTAACTCAAGTAACAAGATAAACCTGTAAATCTCTATTAATAACGGGCAAAGTTGGTGCTTCCTCCATTCCTTGAAAATGTTTGTTTGTAGATACTGATGTTTTCCTCAGTCCTTTTCATTTCTTGTGTCACCAAGCCCACATTTACGTTGGTAGTGCATTTACTACTAGTTCGTGCAGCTTTTATCACACGTAAGACAGCCAGAAATGACCTAAGTCCAACCCGAAGTATTACGAGATTCACTCAGGCAGTACTCTGTTACAAAACGAGCCAAAATGTTCGGTACATGCATACGGAACAGGCCACGCAGAATATTCACAAAGGCCGATAGTTTCATACGCGGCTTATTCTGAACCAACATTCCAAAACCTCTCAATACTTCACCGAAATGTCTGTAATTGCATCTGCTAACACGGCGATATAAACCGAGCGCGATTTAACCGTCATTTCTTCGTGTTACAAATAATTTTTTCGGACACATTTAACATGACCTTCTCGTCCGACAGAGACTCCACGACTGACTAAATGCCGTCGCTCACAGAGCATATAACTCATTCAATTACGCGGGAAAGACTCTTCTCACATTGGTTGACCAAGACGATCATCCAATCAGATTAACCTTTCATGATCAATTTCTTGCGCAAATCGCTTTACTCCAATTAGTAATCGCAGATGCATCTACGTCATTTCACATTGCAAAAATTCACAAAATGTTCCACAAAGCCAAACTAAACGAAAATTAAAAGAAACGTATGCTTGAAATATACATTACAACTAAGTATCCTCGTACTATCTTTCTGGCTGCCTTATTACAAAAGCAAACGCTCCTACACATACGTCATCCAGCGCCTAGGGGGATACACCGTTTTCAGGACATCCTGGTTATGCAACAGTTGCTAGTTATGGATGGTGTAATACATTATAAAATAGAAATTTGACGTGTGTCCCCTCATACACACTCAAATTCACTCTCATCTACTCCCACCCTAACACAAAATATAAATAGCAACTTTTAAACTATTATTTTCCTTACAAAAGGAAAATTATTAAAAGCTTAGGATTAAAATTCTTTAAAAATAACGTGTGCGCACTGAGAGTGCTGTTAGTGTTTTCAAATGAGAAAGAAACTTAAACTGTCGTGATTCCTATCTGAATTTACTTAGTGTCGGTTACGTACTTTTTAATAGGTTTTTTTATGTTTTCAAAACTATTAAAATTATCCACATGAATATTTTAGATACTGTTCTTATAAAAGTTCCTATACAAAGTTTTAAAGCAAACGGAACATATTTATCATAGTAATTTAGTTTCTTAGGTGAGATGAATAAGTTGTCTTAGTACGCTCCGCACAGAGCAGTTCTCATGGTCCACACACTGCGACAGATGGCATTATGACGCCAGCAGCCGACCACACAACGGCCAGGGCTGGAGGCATCATTGCCAGCCTCCAATACAGCTTAACCTAACGGAATAAAACTTACTGCAAACTCTTCAGCCATGTAAAAAGCTGCGAACTTACAGAGTCCATCGGTAGATTGGATTTCACTAGGAATCGACTTTACCTCAATAGGTTTGGGAAGGGGACGGTAGTAAAGCTTATAGGTAACAGTGTAGTGGGTGGTGGTGGGATCACTCATGGAAAAATTCCTATAGTAGTTGGTGTTAGAGCTGCACCTTTTTTAGATTAAAGTCAGCTGATAGGTATACCTGCATAAAGGAAGTGCCTGTAGCTAAGGAATCACCTTCAGAGCACGTCATTTTTCCAAGTAGAGAAGGAATTAGCATATATCATCAAAATAATAGAGGTATTAGAGATAAAGTTAGTGAACTGCTTATAGATGTTGACTCTGAAATTACTGGTATATCATAGCACCACTTAAATAATTTGACAATTCAGAGGCTTCATTTACCAGGATACAGATTACATTGCTGTTTTTCCAGGAGTTCCTTGAGGAACGGGAGATGGTTCATGTACGTGAAAAACAGTATTCCATTTGAGTCCATAGACGTTTCATGGCACTGCACTTAACAGATATTTGAATGTTGTGCAGGGGCAGATGAAATAAGTGAAACAAAACTTTTAAGGTTGTTTATAGATCACCTATATCTGACATCAGAGCATTTCTTCTCAAACTACAGACAGTTCTTGATTCACTTTATAGGAAGCATCATAAATTGGTTATATGTGGTGAATTCAGTATTAATTTTGTATATGATTGCGAAAGAAAAAGGATGTTGGTAGATCTAAGTTCATATGATCTCATGCAGACTATGTTTTTCCAACTAGGGTGCAGGGAAACAGCAGCACAGCTTCAGACAATATTTTTATTCATTCTTCATTACTAGATGATAATTGTGTTAGTAAAAGGGTGAATTGCCTTTCAGACCATGATGCACAAATTTTAACACTAAAAGGCTTTTGTACTCAAACAAATGTCACATATAATTATTAACCATGTAGGAAAGTTAATCCAACCACAATAGAGAGGTTTTTAAACCTCGTCAAGGAAGAAGAGTGCCAGGATGTTTATAGTACTGATAAGATAGATGACAAATATAATGCTTTCCTGAACACATTTCTCATCCTCTTAGAGAGTTGCTTTCCATTAGAGTGTTCTAAATAGGGTACTAGCAGTAATAGGCAAACCGTGTGGCTGACTAGTGTATTAAGGACGCCATGTAGAACAAAGAGGAAATTATATCAAAATGTTAGAAGTAGTCACAACAAGCTACCTTAGCCGATTAGACAGTAATGTATGGTTCTTAAAAATGTTATTAGGAAGGCAAATAGTATGTGGTAGCCAAATAGAATTCACAGGATAAAATTAAAGCTATATGGTCAGTTGTGAAGGAAGTGTCCGGTCAGCAGCACAAGGTCGACAATACAAAGTCAGTTCGTAGTAAAAGTATTTCTGTTAATGATAAATCCGATACATATACAGTACTTAACATTCATTCTCTGAGCATTGCTGGTGAATAAAATATAAATTTACTTTCTACAGAGAATCGTATATCTCTCTTGGCAAATGCCTTTCCGAGACTGATGTCTGAAATACACCTCTTTGATACAGACAAGGGGGAAATCGAGTCAATAATTAAGTCACTGAAGACTAAGGACTCTCATGGATATGATGGAGTGCCTAGCAGAATATTAAAGCACTGTGCTGCACATGTTAGCCCTGTATTTAGCCGTATTTGTAAATTCTCCTTTAGGAATTGATCAGTTTCCTGAAGTATTAAAGTACTTAGTAGTAAAGCCACTTTATAAAAAGGGAGTAAGGGATATTTTAGACAGTTTTAGACCTATTTCTACGCCATCATTGATTGTTAAAGTCATTGAAAAGGCTGTATGTAAGAATAATTGACTATTTTATATCGCACATTTCGGCTGTAGAAGTCGTTTAACAACTGAAAAGGTTTCGGAGGCATATTTTTTTTTGATTTAAATAAGGTGTTTGATTGTGTTGACTACAAAATATTGCTCCAGAAGTTGGACCATTATGGAATACGTGGAGTAGCTCGCAATTGGTTCAGACAGAAAAAGGCCATTATTCACAGTCTTGAGAATGACTGTGGTGTGGGATCTCTGTGGGGTAGGGTCAAATGCAGGGGAGGGGGGGGGGGTACCCCAGGTATCAGTGTTGTGGCCACTCCTGTTCCTTATTTATAATAATGATTGCCCTCTAGCGTTACAGGTAACTTTAAAATATTTCTGTTTGCTAGTGACACTGTTTCGGTAGAAAGGAGGTTGTGTTTAACATTGGCTCGGTTTCAAAAGGTGCAGCTCATGACATGAGTTCATGGCTTGTAGAAAATAAATTAATGCTAAACCACAGATTTTACCGTTTCTAACACACAATTCAACAAATCCCGACGTTATAATTTCACAGAATGAGCATACGATTAGTGAAACTGAACAGTTAAAATTTCTAGGTGTTCTATAGATAGTAAAAAAAATTAAAATGAAGTCCCATGCTTCTTTACAGAGCGTAGGGGAACGATGCGGGAGACCTGCACCGCCTTACTAGGCAAGGTTCTAATGGAGGTGGTTTGCCGTTGCCTTCCTCCGACCATAATGGGGATGAATGATGATGATGATGATGATGATGAAGACGACACAACAACACCCAGTCATCTCGAGGCTGGAAAAATCCCTGACCCCGCCGGGAATCGAACCCGGGACCCCGTGCTCGGGAAACGAGAACGCTACCGCGAGACCACGAGGGGCGGACATGATACAGGGTGTTTCAAAAATGACCGGTATATTTGAAACGGCAATAAAAACTAAACGAGCAGCGATAGAAATACACCGTTTGTTGCAATATGCTTGGGACAACAGTACATTTTCAGGCAGACAAACTTTCGAAATTACAGTAGTTACAATTTTCAACAACAGATGGCGCTGCGGTCTGGGAAACTCTATAGTACGATATTTTCCACATATCCACCATGCGTAGCAATAATATGGCGTAGTCTCTGAATGAAATTACCCGAAAGCTTTGACAACGTGTCTGGCGGAATGGCTTCACATGCAGATGAGATGTACTGCTTCAGCTGTTCAATTGTTTCTGGATTCTGGCGGTACACCTGGTCTTTCAAGTGTCCCCACAGAAAGAAGTCACAGGAGTTCATGTCTGGCGAATGGGGAGGCCAATCCACGCCGCCTCCTGTATGTTTCGGATAGCCCAAAGCAATCACATGATCATCGAAATATTCATTGAGGAAATTAAAGACGTCGGCCGTGCGATGTGGCCGGGCACCATCTTGCATAAACCACGAGGTGTTCGCAGTGTCGTCTAAGGCAGTTTGTAACGCCACAAATTCACGAAGAATGTCCAGATAGGGTGATGCAGTAATCGTTTCGGATCTGAAAAATGGGCCAATGATTCCTTTGGAAGAAATGGCGGCCCAGACCAGTACTTTTTGAGGATGCAGGGACGATGGGACTGCAACATGGGGCTTTTCGGTTCCCCATATGCGCCAGTTCTGTTTATTGATGAAGCCGTCCAGGTAAAAATAAGCTTCGTCAGTAAACCAAATGCTGCCCACATGCATATCGCCGTCATCAATCCTGTGCACTATATCGTTAGCGAATGTCTCTCGTGCAGCAATGGTAGCGGCGCTGAGGGGTTGCCGCATTTGAATTTTGTATGAATAGATGTGTAGACTCTGGCGCATGAGACGATACGTGGACGTTGGCGTCATTTGGACCGCAGCTGCAACACGGCGAACGGAAACCCGAGGCCGCTGTTGGATCACCTGCTGCACTAGCTGCGCGTTGCCCTCTGTGGTTGCCGAACGCGGTCGCCCTACCTTTCCAGCACGTTCATCCGTCACGTTCCCAGTCCGTTGAAATTTTTCAAACAGATCCTTTATTGTATCGCTTTTCGGTCCTTTGGTTACATTAAACCTCCGTTGAAAACTTCGTCTTGTTGCAACAACACTGTGTTCTAGGCGGTGGAATTCCAACACCAGAAATATCCTCTGTTCTAAGGAATAAACCATGTTGTCTACAGCACACTTGCACGTTGTGAACAGCACACGCTTACAGCAGAAAGACGACATACAGAATGGCGCACCCACAGACTGCGTTGTCTTCTATATCTTTCATATCACTTGCAGCGCCATCTGTTGTTGAAAATTGTAACTACTGTAATTTCGAAAGTTTGTCCGCCTGAAAATGTACTGTTGTCCCAAGCATATTGCAACAAACGGTGTATTTCTATCGCTGCTCGTTTAGTTTTTATTGCCGTTTCAAATATACCGGTCATTTTTGAAACACCCTGTAGTAAACTGTCGTGTAAAGCCCACATTCAGGTTCTTGTTCAAAGACTTAACGCTGACTTTATTACTATTCGAACAATATCTGAAGTAAGAGACTGTCCGAGACGAAAATTAATCTACTTTACTTATTTTCATTCGCATGTGTCTTATGGTGTTATATTTTGGGGTAACTCAATTCTAAAAGGATATTTTTGGCTCAGAAACAGGCGGTTCGGGCAGTAAGTGCTGTAAGTTCATGGACACCTTGTTGACCCCTCTTCCCTACTCAGGGTATTTTGGCATTGGCCTCTCAATACATATATCCTTTTCTGTCATTTCTTGATAACAATCAGCTTATTTCCAAGAATAAGCAGCTTTTACTTAGTTAATACTCTGCAGAAATCAAACACGCATTTGGATCGGACTTCCTTAACTCTCTTGCAGAAAGGTGTGCAGTGTACTGTTGCATCCATATTCAATAAGTTACCACAAGAATTATAGTTGTTGTGTTTGTGTTTGGTTTGTGGGGCGCTCAACTGCGTGGTTATCAGCGCCCGTACAATTACCCAATCTTTGCTCAGTCCAATTTCGCCACTGTCCTGGATGATGATGAAATGATGAGGACAACACAAACACCCAGTCATCTCGAGGCAGGTGAAAATCCCTGACCCCGCCGGGAATCGAACCCGGGACCCCGTGCTCGGGAAGCGAGAACGCTACCGCGAGACCACGAGCGGTGGACACAAGAATTATAAAATCTTAGCAGTAATCCATGCGATTTCAAATTGAAACTTAAAAGTTTCCTCATGGGTCACTCCTATTCCGTCGAGGAGTTATTGAAAAATTAAGTTGATTTTTATTGTATTGTTGATTGCGTTTACGTAAACTTCTGGCTTGACTTTTTTGGGTTCATAAACATTTTATTTTTATCTGTTAGTACTTTTCCGTTGTAATTTAATGTATTGACACGTTCCATGACCTTGGAGATTTGATCCTGAATTTGGTCCTACGGAACTAGACGTGTAAATAAATGAATAAATAAATTCCACAGCAATTCTCTTAGCAGAGTACAGATAAGCACTCCTCAGACAGTCTCCTTAGTGGATTTGTTGTATCTTTTAAGTATTCTGCCCACCAAACGCAGTCTTACGGTAGCCTTGCCAGTAAAATTATTGATCGTTCAAAATTAAGTTCTTTGTAATTGTAAATCGTAGATAGTTGTGCAATTTATAGTGTAAAAGAAATTTAAAGGATTCCTTTTAGTAGTCAAGTGGATGACCTCTGGCTTTTCATTATTTAGGGTCAGTAGCCACTTCTTGCACTAATGGTGTATCTTGTCTAAAGCTGTTTGAAATTGGTTTTGATCTTCTGATATCTTAAATAGACGGTAAACTACAGAATCACCTTCAGACATTCTAAGAGGGCTGTTCAGTTTGGCTCCTCCATCAATTATATAGAACATGAGCAGCAGAAGGCCCTCAGCACTTTCTTGGGGAACCCCAGTATTATACTGTTTTCTTACATTAAGCTGTTGAGTAATTCATTATTTTAATTAACGAACGATAGATGTGCTCAAAGAAGAAATTCAAAAACAAAATAACAGTTTCACGAATTCCTCTGAAGTTGTAACTCATTCAAGAGCTAAAAAATCGAACTCTTGATGTTTGGGATACATTTCGAGTAGTTCGGATTTGCACAAAGTATACTGGTGTGCAAAACTTAAGGGCGAAAGTAACTTTCGTAAGACGAGTCAGTGCCATGTAAAATAGGTTGATGAAACTTGGACTAGACGTAGAACAAAATGCTTCAGTGTAGTACAGGAGATCGCTGAACGAAATATGCAGTGATACGAATTGAAACGGCCCTTTTATTCAAGGACAACAATTACGCTGGACACACCGCAGTTTATTATGATCCCCTAGACATTAAAAAATTCTGAAAATCGTTCTTAATAATTTTTGTGATCACAAAAGACGGTAATGCGTCCCACTAGCACGATTTACAAGCGCTGGATGGTCGTTGGTTCATTGGACACAACACATCCCACACGTGCTTCGTGTGACTGAAGTAAGGGGAACGGTCAGGCCAATCCAGTTGCTGAATATTCTCTGATTCCAACCCCCCGTCCCCTTTTCTATTTCTTGCGGTCAGGTATTGTCATCCCTAAAAATTAAGTCAAGACCTAATGCACTCGTGATAGTGGAGGATAGTGAAGAATGTGTGCAGTGTCACAATAACGTTGATCGTCGAGTATACCGAAGGTCAGTACCGTCATGCGACATTTGTGCTTCATACCCGCCATACACGTGGACCACCAAATCAGTCAAGTTCGACAATGTTAATGTGTGCCGATAACACTTTCTTAATTATGTACGACTTTAGAGGAATCATAGCTCAGTATTTCTGCAGGGGACTTCCGACGACTTGTTACGTATACGCCACGTCAAGCTGCTGCTGTATCTCGGACAGGAGGAGGTCCGACACGATATTAGGAGGTATCTGGTGACTTGTCACCTCAGTATACATTACATGTATGTTTAAGATACGCTCACGGAAAAAATTAAGGAGCTGGGCTACATAAACGAAAGTGGTAGTCTTGTTTCTATAGATGAAAAATGATGTGCATTCAAATTTCGCGCCAGTCACATAAGATGTTGCAAATCAGGTTCGCCGTAAGTACGCGCTGTAACGGTTGAGTGGTAGTTAACTTTGAGACTGGATTTTGTGAAACGACGTTAGTCAAGAATGTCTTTAAGGCGGCAGAGGCGTCACTATAAACACTGAGTTTCAACGAGGTCATGTAACAGGGCTACGAGAAGCTGCATGTTACTTCTGTGATACTGCAGAAAGACTTAGCAGGAATATAGCCACTTTACGTGATTGCTAATGGACCCACACTTGTACATTAATCTTGCGATTCGACCTGTTGGGCTGACATTGATGAT
This sequence comes from Schistocerca cancellata, assembly GCF_023864275.1. Taxonomy (NCBI): domain Eukaryota; kingdom Metazoa; phylum Arthropoda; class Insecta; order Orthoptera; family Acrididae; genus Schistocerca; species Schistocerca cancellata. The sequence continues at coordinate 178,673,615 of NC_064628.1, read as the reverse complement.
GAGCATTCAGGGGAATGTTTTCCAACAGGAAAACGCTGTCCCACCTACCGATTTTCTAACCCAAGATGCTCTACAGAATGTCGACGTATTGCCTTGGCCTGCTCGATCATCAAGTGTGCCTCCAATCGTGCACATGTCACACCATCGGATGACAACTCCATCGTCATCCACAAATAGCATTCATTGTATCTGTATTGTTCGGCCAAGTGTAACAGGCATGGAACTCCATCTGTGGACTGACATCCGGCACCTGTACAACACTATTTATGCGCGTTTGCTTGATTGTATTGAACGTTCCGGCCGTTATATCGGTTATTAACGTAGCAGCATATCACGTTCGCAATCAGTTATGTCGTACTTAAATTCATCTGTGATCTAACAATGTCAATCACTTAAATATGTTACCTAGACAAATGTATTCCAGAAATTTCATGTCTACTTTAATTATTTTCTGGTGTTGCGGTTCTTTTTCGTGAACATATACTTGTAAAAATATAATCCTTTACTTGTTACCTGGTCCTCTTCTGTAAGATTATACCCGTTAAGAATAAAATTAATCGATTTTGCGCCGCGTTTCACCACACTTTAAAAAAATCTGGAAAACTTATATTGTCTTTTAGGGACTGTAATCTGATTTCTTGCAAATAATTGCGTTTTGTTATCATAATATGGTGAAATGTTCTCCTTCCAACCGTTAGCGACGCAATTATGTGATCATTAATAAATATTATTGGCCATGGATATGTGAGCTAATTTCATGTTTCATGGTAATTAAACTTAATTAACTGAGGTGATACATTAACTATTAGACGATATGTAAACAGAGCCATCATACTCACCCTGGAAGTAGGGTATAAGGCGGCACATGGCACTGCCGAAGATGAAGTTTCTCAGTAACTGACCCACCAGCGTGAAAGGCATGCAGAACACTCCCAGCAGCAGATCAGACACCGCCTGCAACGAGAGGACAACACCCTTGATCAGTGTTGGCCCACAACTGACAAGGTATAAAGGGAATTCTCACCTATAAGCTGCTCTACACGCTTTATTAATGATTTGTTTTAATTTTGTAAGAATACATGTTACGTCCTAGCATTTAATTGTTATACTGATCAGTACTATGCACTCAAAGAACACACAACCACACTGTAAGAAAACATAAAAACATCGTACCAAGCAACTACGCAGAATGACTGCCACAAACAAGTGTCGGTGAGGAAACTTTTCAAAATACGAGATCACGTAAACGACTTGCACTAGTCTCGTACAACAAACGCCACTAACGTTTCAATTTATCTCACTTTTAGTTTGTTAATCTCAATAGGCACTGTTCCATTTAAAGAAGTGTATGTTTGCACAAAAATTACAATTTCTAGCTATTATTACAATCTGTTGATTGGCAAATAATACGAGCCCCTTACTACCAATCGATTCTGTGAAACCCACAGATCAGTAGCACTTTCCATTTCCGGAATATTTTCGGTGCAAGTTTTAGGTGATTCATCCTTTGTAAAATAATTCGGAATGTTAAGGAATATCTCACTTGACTATCCCTGGACGAAGATTTGAGGGAGCTGGTGAATCAGTGTGAAGCTTATAAGTCTGCCAAGCCGAATTCCAACACACGCAAGATTTCGCCTTTATTCCACATGGCTGAAACCGACGGATAATTCTGTTTATTAATAATGTAGGGCTGGTGTCTTAAATGCAGAAACATAATCGACAAGCACTCGTCGCCATTTATGTCCTATCACGTTTCTTATCAGTAGTCCGTAGTGGAGCAATAACACTGGACTAGGGGTTAGGTTTCTTACCAAAACCTTTTCTATATTTGCTTCACCTGAGCCTTTAGTGGGCGACAATGCACCGCAACTGTTTCGGCAGAATTTAAGAGATCTTGCATTTAGAATATTATATCCTACGTGACGACCGTTACTGAACTCTGTTCTAATAATATATTATTGAGCACAAAAATATGAAATTATCGCATGGTATTATTGGCCGGGAAACCCTATTTTGAGGCTGTCCGGCGGCACTTTGTCAAATTGACGTCGAAGATGAAATGACAATGAGGACATCACAATACCCAGTCCACAAGTGGATAAAATCTCCGACCCAGCCGGGAATCGAGACAAAATGGAACAGGTCTATTTCTTGGTTGAATCCAGCATTTAACGCCGCCACTCAAGAAGCCCATAAGATGAGGCTGGTGGCTTTGATGTTTCCTTATTCTGTCAAATCGCCTTTGTCGAATCTTTGGTCAGATGACCCATGAAGGCTGTCAGGATAGTTGAAGATGAGCATGTGCATCAGAGGGAAGTGGAACGATGCAACCAAGGTAGGTGCCTTCTCAAATTGAATAACAGAGATGTAACTTTCATTAAGAATTTCAGTGCCCAAAGGAAAGCTGATTACAAAATTTCAGATGAGATGTTACCCCCGTTTGTGGAAGAATGTAACACTGTGAAAGTGCTCTCCCCAATTAGCCTTTTGGTTGAGAACTAGTCCACAAGTAACATGTACTAAGTAAATTCAGGCCATATTAGGAGTGGTCCTGATACTTAAATTGTAAATACCACCCCAGGGGTGTTTTAGTTTGAGGAGGAGGGGAGGGGGAGGGATTGATACATTTGTCTATGATCGATATTATGTGTGTTTACGCTCTTTGACTGTTACCCAGCAAAGGTTTCGCGCATGGCGCCACAGCGGGTGGGCGTAAGTGAGTTCCGAGAGCTTTACAGGCTTACTGGACCCACGTGGGAGAGTTCCTGTCTGGCGGTCACAAAGGAAGGTTCCAGGACTTAAGCCACTGTCGTCCTGAATGTGAATCTAGTATCTTACAATTGCACCATCTCGCTAGGTAACATTGTAATGATATAGAAACAGACAACTTTTGACAGTAAATGTGGTTCGCTTTTCAACAAACTAATCGTAAAACAGTAGCATATCAGTGTATCTTATAAGTAGGAACGAACTATTAAGATAATACTATGCTAATGTAATACGAAGGTAACGAATATTCCTCAGTATGATTACTGAATGGAAATGGAACTCTCATGAAAACATTTAATGAGTATCGACAAACGTCTGATGTGCGATTCAGTGCAGTTGTATTAACAAAAATATATGTTGCAATAATCGTGTCTCAACTTAAGGAAATACGCTGAGGCACACACGTTTTTTAATTCAGGATCACAAATAGTTTTCACACTGTTTATATGTCGCTTTCTTGAGAAGCGGTAACAGTGAGGGTGCAGTGAAATCATTTGTACTCACGCGTGATTCGAGAGGTACTGTAAACGTCCATGAATAACAACATGTACAGCTGCACATGAATTATAACACTTAGGCGTAAATATAAAATTTAATTTTTGCATTTTGAGTGTCAATATATCCAAGTCCTACAGTTTTCAGTGTAGCTACAGCCCTGAGATGAGTTTCCAGCGGTTGGTTTACGTTAGAACAGATTTTTCTGGTATTCTGGAATGTTATAATATTGAAATTTGTCCCCTGCGACTAGATTCAATAGTTGCTTTCTTCGTCTTTTTAATATCTCAAGGAATCTGGATGGCGAAATATTTATGAAGAAGATGCGCACTGCGAATGAAACAACAAAACAGAGTGTAGGGAAACTCTGACGGTATTCACAAAGCGCAGCGCTGTAACCAGAAACAATAAGTATGGACCCCTTAAAAAGAAGTAATAAACTGTGAGGAGTATTGAATTCCTAGAGACATGGATGTTCTATGAGTATTATTAGCAAAAATTAAGAACCAAAAAATGTTCGTATCGTAGCTTCAATATTCGGTCACGAGAGTATTATCTCAATTTACGTTTTAATAGCAATAAATTTTGCTTTCAGTTGCAACAAAATCTTAAGTAAACTAAAATCTCTTTTGAATCTGTTGACTACATATTCTCGCTCAAGGCGATAGTGGGACATACAAAACTATCTATATTCACACACATCCAATACGTAAAGGTGGGTTGGAGACGCAGGAGCGAAGTTAGTATGAGCACATTCTAACGCACATAGTGACGACACTCACTGCTGTTAAACTTGTCATCGTCTGACTGTTGCAGCGACACTAGCGCCCAAGGAGGCGAGAAAGCCAGCCGATTTTGATTATTTTGATACTTAATTAACGAAATGAATATTGTACTTTTGCATTCCAAGCGTCAGTAAATCGTCGAAAGATGATCGTGAATGATCGTGAAATGAATGTAAGAGCAGCTGTATCTCACTAATTTAGTGACATAAGCCTCAATATATTCATGAAGAAATACTTCCGCACATGCGTATAACTGCAGCTTATTCCACTGAAAGAAAGAGAATATAGAAACATAGTTGATGCATGAGAAGCATGCATTTCTGTTATTTACTTTCGTATGCGATGGGCACTTTCCTCGATCCGAAACGATTTTGTATGGAGTGTAATGATCACACACGTTTACACTAAATAGACTTTGTTATAAAATATTATTTTTGTAAACGTATTTTTGCTTCAAAATCGGATATGTAGAAGATTCTTGCCGTTTGTGGTTCAGATGTAGTAACAATTGTGGAATTGGTTTCTTCTGTGTTGGGAAATAGTTTTGTTGCTTTTGGCGTTCTGTTATCACGTTTGTATGGGTTTCCTTTCAGCTAAAGTTGTAGTGGCTTATTTGGTAAGTTAAATATTGTAGGTATTGAGCTCCATACAAGTTTCTCCTCTTCAGCATTCACGGACTTGACTGGAAGTGCAGTGAAGAAAACTTCACGTTATAGAGTAGATATTCAACGTCTTTTGCAATAGGTCGAATCTTCAGTGATTACTAGCTATTTTTTGTTCTTAAAAGTAAACAACAGTATTCATTAAATGCCTAAAGGTTACAGAAAAAATCGTAAATATACTGCCCTGTAATTTCCCCTTTCATTCCTCCCATCGTCCTTGGGAAAATAAAGAAATATATATGTGGTGTCATTTTGTAGATATCAACGATTTTCACGGCTGCACATAATACGCCCTCTATTGTAAATACTGCATTATAAATCAGTTTGAACGACATTATTGGCACTCATTCGGTATAGAATTCACAAGTGTAGCTGTCTGTCCGCTTGGAGCGCTGCTGTATAAAAAAATTGAGCAAGAGTCTCGTGACTGTATGCCCTAGTGTGTCTTTACAGGATCTGAATTATCAGTCACAGTGTTGGCTGTCTGCGAGAGGCAGACGACGCAACAGCAACTCGAGGTGATAGCCTCTGTCAGTGGTGGTAAGCCCTCTAATAAATGAACAAGAATGGTTTTTAAGTAATTAATAGCCGAGTAACGTGATAAGCTGACCTCAGAATACATCAGATTTCCTTCAAGAGAATATAGGAACTTGGCGATGCAATAACCATCGTACTCCCTGTCACCGAAAATAAGTTGAAGAAATGCAAACCCAAATTCATAGCAGTTGTATGTTTAAAGAAAGTGTCCTAAAATTTTGAGTGAAATCCACTGTCTGAAACTGTTAAGGACACAATACAGGCAGCGAAAGGTTATCCGACACTTGTACAAAAATTAAACTGCAGTTACAATAGTTCAAGGACACAAAAGGGTAGTAGTAGTTTATAACAGAGTGAAAATGGTCGTAGGCAGTCCCAGATGTTATTCAGTATATACATTCAGAAAGCTATTACGGAAAAGAATTAGAAGTTTGAAACGCAACTGAGCGTCTAGAATATAAAATAAAAAAAGATTAAGTTTTGCCGATGACGCTGTGATTCTGTCAGACACGGCAAAGGTATTAGAAAAACAGTCGAATGGAATGATGGAATGGGAATTTGAAAGATGGTTCTGATATGATTATCAACAAAAGTAAATGAAGGGCAATGGAATGTGTACGAATTAAATCAGGCGCTAATGAGAAAATTAGATTAGGAAACGAGTGGACGAGTTTTGATGTTTGGCAACAAAGTAACTAACGACAGCCCAGGCAAAGAGGATTTAAAAGGCAGATTGACAATACCAAGAAAATCGTTCCCGGAAAAAAAAGTATGCAGCATATATTTAGTGCTAGGGAGGCTTTTCTGAAAATATTTGGTTTTAGTGTAGTCTTGTAAGAAACGAAATGAGGATGATAGGCAGCACAGACAATAAATGCAAGCTTTCGAAACACATTACCGAGAAAACAATGCAGCACCCTCAAAGACAAAGTCGCTTTATTACCAAATGAATTGACAGATAGTTCATCATTGTAAGAGTATATGATAACAAATTCAGTCTCACATTAAAGGATGTCCAAACAGCCACATCAAGACACAGTTTGCGCTGCTCTGTTGGCAACACAGGCTTGTATACTCACATGAAAATGATCGTAAGAGTGTCAAATGGCATCCGGCCATAGATTGTCCCAAGATGTCGAGCAGTTCGATAATGGTTCTTACAGGCTCTAGAGAACAACTAAGCTCCCATGTGTTCAGCTGGTGATCTTGGTGGTCAGGCCAGCTGTTTTACACCACGAAGAGCACTTGTTTCTCAACTTTCTTACATGGCTGTGCATTGTCGTGTTGGAAAGTCACATCATCTTCTCGTCGGGGAAATGACAGTAGCACGGGGATAACAGAATGTGCAATGTAGCGGGCACTGGTTACTTTACACTGCAGACACTCCAGATGTGGCCGAGAATTGTAACTGATGGCACCCATACCGTGGAGCCTAGGTTGGTACCTGTCTCTCGTGGGCGAATGCACTCCATAATAGGCAGCTTATCAGGTCTGTGCTTCACACGTGTAGGTCTATCACATGCATACTGGCAGAAATTTCTCTCATCACTGATGACAATGGTGCGCCATTTCTCTTTCTTGTCGACTCTTTAACGACACCAAAGTAGTCATAACTGGTGACGTGAAGACAGTGATAGCCTGGCCAGAGGCATGCGTGATGTTAGACCTGCTGCAATCACGCGGTTCCCAATGGTCCCTGGTGACACAACAGGTGCTACATGTGTCCAGATTTCGTTCGTGGATGATGTTTCGTCGGCCACTGCTGCTGGTATAATATGTCGATCGTGACGTGCGGCTGTACTACGCGGACGTCCAGAACTTGGTATACGGGTGTGGCACTGTCGCTGACAGCAGCGACATGGCACCGGTACACTGACGCCAACATGAGAAGCATCAATCAATACGTCCATCCAGCTTCCTTCTGGCCCCCAATGTACCCTCGTTCAAATGGATGAACCTGTATATCAAGAGTGTAGCCTTAGGTGAGACTTGATTGCTCCCAAGACCGAATGTTGCAAACACTGCCCTCCTTTAAGATCGGTACAGCTACTGCCTGCGGAGTCAAAACAGACGCTGCGCAGAAAAGACCCCTGAGCATCATCACTAACACTACAACCCTCAGAATGGACAAAATATACCCAGGTTCCACTGAACACAGTCCTTGAGCGTGTTGAATATTTTTCGGCAGTGCATGTTGCTGCAGAAGAATGATAAACACTGTGTGCGTAACTTGGATAACTAATGAGGAGGTACTGAATCGAACTAGAGAGAGAGAAGAAATTTGTGCACAACGTAACTAAAGAAGATATCGGTTCATAATACACATCCCGAGACATCAATCAAACGAAATTTGGTTTTGAAGGGAAATTAAGGGAGTAAAAATTGAAGAGTGAGAACAATGATTGATTATACTTAGCACAGTCAAATGCATATGGGCTGCAGACATGTAAAGGTTTGTGCAGGGTACACTAGCGTGGGAAGCTGCCTCAAACCGGTCTTCCAACTGAGAAACACAACCGTTGTCATTTCAGTAGTTGCATGTAGATAAAGTAATGTTATTTGATTCTCTCAGTATTTTAACAGCTAGCCTCCCAGAGGTACACAATACTTTTCTAGCTTTTGCGACTGTATTTTCCTGTTCATCAGAGCGTCAACTTGGCGGCTGCGAAACACTGACGGAACGCACGACTGTTGCTTAAATCTGTTCCACATTTTCTTTTAATCCTAATTGGTAAGGGTCAGAAACTGATGCGCAATACTAAACCATCGGCCGAAAGAGCGATGAATTCCTTCTTCTTACGATTTTCCGACTCTAAGTATAGGACCCGTCTTTCAAATGACCTGTACTGTATTATCATTCAGCCTTACGTTGTTTCGTAGGTACACCACAAGTGGCTTTAAGTGATACAAGTAATTGACTGCTGCTGTTATAATGAAACAGTTAAGGATTTTTCGGTTTATTTATGCCGGAACCATTACACGGGGATATTTCGAATGCTACTGCCAGTCTTTTATCAAACGAGATCCTATTATGTTTTTGTGGATTTAATCTGTTGTTTATGAAGTAGCTATTTTCCAACATTGAATGCCTCAAATCCTTAAGATCGAAATTAAACAGACAGTGGGGAATACAAAAATTCAGTGTTTTAATACACGCTACAAGTGGACAGTAATGGATATTTCAGTTAATATGAGGCTGGAAATATCCTGTGTCTCAGTTCCAATAGTGCACGTTCCCTTGCGTTCATTCTAAATGGGCGGCAATAGTTGCATGAAAGTGTACTGTTTTCCGCAAGAGAGTGTCGTTTCAACATGATGGTCGACCCATCCACTTATACATTAATACCGATGAGCACCTGAATAACAAATATTTGTTGGCTGGGAACAGTAGTTCCTGTCTCACGGCCAACGTTAACACCAGATCTCTCTCACATGGATATACTCCCGCGGGTTTCGAGATGCTGGTCTATGGACCACCTGTATGATATGAACTAGATGTTGGGCTATAGCTGCCTGTCACATTTTGCAAATAGCCTATTTCAGAAATTGCGATAAAATTTTGTGTTCTTAAGTAATATACTCTGAGGTGCCTCAAGTAATGGGATAGCGATACACACATAAAAATGGCGGTTGTATCGCGTACGCAAGGATAAAAGGGCAGTGCATCGGCGGTGGTGTCATTTGTATTCACGTGATTCGTGTGAACAGGATGCCAACGTGAGAGATCTGGTTTGGTTCCGAGATCCACCGTGTCAAGTGTGCCGAGTATATCAAACTTCCGCCATTACCTCCCACGACTGACAACGCAGTGTCCGCGACCTTCACTTCATGACGGAGAACAGCGACGTTCGCGTAGAGTTGTCAATGGTAACAGACAAGCAACACCGTGTGAAATAACCGCAGAAATCCCTGTCGGACATACGACGAACGGTCCGCTACGACAGTGCTCCGGAATCTGGCGTTAATGGGCAAAGCCAGCATATTACCGACGCGAGTGCCTTTGGTAAGTGCACATCACCTACAGCGCCTTTCCTGGGATCGTGACCATATCTGTTGGACCCTAGTCGACCGAAAAATCGTGACCTGGTGAGATGTGTCCGGGTTTGTTTGTAAGAGTTGATGGTAGCATTCGAGTGTGGCGCAGACCTAACGAAGCCATCGACCCAAGTTGTAAACAAGGCACTGTGCAAGCTGGCGTGGCCTCCATAATGGTGTGGATTGTGTTTACATGGAATGGACTGGTTCACTGACGGGAAATGGCTATGTGCGGCTGCTTGAAGACTATTTTGCAGTCATTCATGGTCTTCATGTGCCCAAACAACGATGGACTTTTTGTGCAAGACAAAGCGTCATGTTATAGGGCCATAGTTGTTCGGGACTGGTTTGAAGAACACTCTGGACAGTGGGAGCGATTGATTTGTCCACCCAGCCCGCCAGACGTGACTCCCATTGCACTTATATGGGACGCAATCGAGAGGTCAGTTCCTGCACAAAATCCCGTTCTAGAACACATTCGCAATTATGGACAGCTACACAGGCATCATTGATCAGTATTTCTGCAGGAGATATCAAGCGACTTGTCGAGTCCATCCCACGTCGAACTACTGCATTACGAAGGGCAAAAGGAGGTCTGACACAATATTAAGTATTACCCCATGACTTCTGTCAGCTCATTGTAAACACCGGCATTGGTGCTTCTCTCTGAACACCTGTTTTGAAATCAGTTTGAGCTATAAGGCTTATGTTGTACCTATAAGTATAAATACTATATTAACACTCCGGTCAAATCTTTTCTTATCTCAAAAGCAGAAATAGTACAAGATAGGTTTAACTGCATTCATTCTGAGATTATTTATTATTTAATTTTAGTGTGTCTGTTTCGTAACACAGAAAGAAACCAGCTCACTCTGATTAAGATCGCGTAAGTGGTTGAAACTAACGGCAAAAAAGGAACGTAAAGGATTCGCGCATACGTTCATTCATCCGCTTTTGTAGCAACTAAGAGAAACGAGACACACTGTGCAAGAGAAAATTACATATTCCCCAGACATGTGTTAGAGTACCAGACTTAATCTGTTTGATGTACGTGTTTTTACACTCAAATCAGATTAGTTTACCGACTGTTGTCCTTCGCTGGAGATACCACTGAAAGTTGGGTTTGCAGTAAAGCTGACATGAAGACTCCATTGCTGGAGATAACTAAATCCAGAGAATAAATTTTTCAATGTCTTAAATTATGTTCTTATTTATATAATGAGAATTTAGAGTATATATCAGCTTCTAGTCAGACTGAAATCAAAGTTACAGAGGCAGTTATGGGAGATTGGATTCCTCCCATAGCAGTATAGCGCGCTCCATCTTCAGGCCACAAGTGGCCCATCGGGACCTTCCGACAGTCGTATCGTCCTCAGCTGAGGATGCAGACAGGAGGGGCGTGTGGTCAGCACATCGCTCTCCCGGTCGTTATGAAGATTTTCCTTGACCAGAGCCGCTAGGTCCTCAATTGGCATCACGAGGCTGAGTGCACCCCGAAAAATGGCAACAGTGCGTGGCGGCCCAGACGGTCACCCATCCAAGTGCCGGCCACACCCAACAGCGCTTAACTTCGGTGATCTGACTGGAACTGGTGTATCCTCTGCGGCAAAGCCATTGCCCATAGCAGCATACGTAGGTGACAAATCTCTATGTTTGAGGAGAGAACATTGTTACTTGTCATCAGCCGAATCTAGAAAATATTTTTAATTTACATTCATTCACTCAGTGACACGTATCTCTTTGCCTTGACGAGAAAGTTCTAGTCTGTCATTTTTGGTTTCGACCAGTATCGAGCTCAGTTACGACAATAAAATTTGTTGCAGTCAAACTTCACGTAACAACTACAAGAATGTACCGGTTTCATCAGAACATGAATTTTCTGTGGTGCATCACGTGACCTTCAGCCGGCATCGTCATAGTCATTAGATGAGTTTACACGTCATCAAACCTTATTGTTAAAACAATATTTGGAACGGTTCTAGTTCTGGGATAAGTGTTAGCTGTACTTTAAGGTAGTGAATTTTCATTTATTTTAATTCTTTACTTTACCTGTAACAACTGACTGCACTAACAAATGAAACAAAACATTATTTACTTCTCATACAACCATCGAATTATACTTTATCGCTTAGAATTAGCGAATAAACGAAATGAGAGTACTGTTTTGGATAAAAATGTTCACATCAAATAACACTCGGCAGAGCTCACAATGCTATATGTAAGTATCTTACATAACTGCATATTTTCAAATCTTCTCTAAATGCAACAAACCATTCTCCTTTCATAAAATCAGTACGGGAAATTCTCTGGGATCTCATCCTAGCCGCCGGCCGATGTGGCCGAGCGGTTGTAGGTGCTACGGTCTGGAGCCGCGCGACCGCTACGGTCGCAGGTTCGAATCCTGCCTCGGGCATAGATGTGTGTAATGTCCTTAGGTTAGTTAGGTTTAAGTAGTTGTAAGTTCTAGGGGACTGATGACCTCAGAAGTTAAGTCCCATATATGCACAGAGCCATTTGAACTTGAACCATTTCATCATTGCCTACAACAAGAACGTCGGTGCAGTTGCTGATGAAATTAGTGCCAGTTTATTCTATATTCATAGGACTTTCCCCAAACATGAAGAATTATTTCTTCAAAATCAGTTGACTTCTTGTAGCCGTCACAGTTGCGGCTACGCTATTCATGAAGGTGCTGGGTCTCGTTAAGTCAGAAGTTAAACTAATATTCCTAGCAACACCTCGTTCTGCAGTCGATATGTATAATTTCTTCATAGTCTAGCCACACAATATCCTTACTGCTTGTATGTGCTCAAAACAAGACAAGAGTGACGTGAGAGAACAGAGATGCCCTCTCAGCTAAACACCATATTCTGTTTGTATTAATTTCTCCATATTAATGGCGGTTCAACGACGTGCCTGTGGACTGGATTATTTGAAGAAATACAACAAAAGCTTCTCGTCTCTTTTGTGTATACTAGCTGCAGTTTACGTTTCACGTCTATAAGAGGCTGCAGTCCAGGCAGTTACAGAGGCTCTGAAAAGCTTATAAGTAAGTGTCAGTATCATCAGTTCGTGCAATACATAATTCCACCGACTATGTTACAGAGTGACACAAATGTATCTCGAACTGGCTTACAGAGAGATAGTAAATGATCCACCCTCTTAATTATCGTCAGCTTCTGCCCTTTAATACACAATTAATTATATTTTGTCAGATAAGGTTGCCCATTTTACGAAGTACGACCCTGAGAACGAAGTCTTTTCTTATTTCTACAGCCTCTATAATTAGAGAATGCCAGTATGTAGGAACCTTGGACTAAACTTTTGTCTCGTCAAACAGTATATTGTGTTTGTTTGTGAGGTTGTGCTCAGAAACTGCAGATATCATCCGTTCTCGACTTTTCATATGTTGCTAATGGTCTGCACAGATCCCAGAAATGTTTCGGTTGGACTGACCAATGAAACTGCTTCCACACCCACAACATCTACATTACATCTACGTCTACGTGATTACTCTGCTGTTCACAACTAAGTGCGTGGCAGAGGGTTCAATGAACCACCCTTCAAGCTGTCTCTCTACCGTTCCACTCAAGAACGACGCGAGGGAAAAACGAGCACTTAAATGTTTCTGTGCGAGCCCTTATTTCTCTTATTTTATCGTGATGATAATTTCTCGCTATGTTGGTATGTGCCAACTGAATTTTTTCGCAATCGGAGGAGGAAACTGATGATTGAAATTTCATGAGAAGATTCCGTCGCGACGAAAAACGCCTTTGTTTTAATGATTACCACTCCAATTCACCTATCATGTCTGTGGCACTATCTCCCCTATTTCGCGATAATACAAAACGAGCCACCGTTCTTTGAACTTTCTCGATGTCATCCGTCAGTCCCGACTGATGTGGATCCCACACTGCACAGAAATACTCTAGAATAGGACGGAGAAGTGTAGTATAAACAGTCTCTTTAGCAGATTTGTTGCACCTTCTAAGTGTTCTGCCAATGAATCGCAGACTTTGGTTTGCTCTACCCACAACATTATCTATGTTATCGTTCCAATGTAGGTTATTTGTAATTGTAATCCCTAAGTATTTAGTTGAATTTACAGCCTTCGGATTTGTGTGATGTATCGCCTAATCGAAATTTAGTGGATTTTTCTTAGTACTGATGTGAACAACTACACACTTTTCTTTATTCAGGGTCAACTGCCACTTTTCGACTTTTCGCACCATACAGATATCTAAATCATTCTGCAATTCGTTTTGGTCATCTGATGACTTTCCAAAACGGTAAATGACAGAATCGTCTGCAAACAATCTAAGATGGCTACTGAGATTGTCTCCTATGTTGTTAATATAGATCAAGAACAATAGAGGGCCTGTCACACTTTCTTGGGGAACGCCGGATATTACTTCCGTTTAACTCTATGACTTTCAGGCTATTACTACGAACTGTGACCTTTCTGACAGGAGATGACAACTGCGGCGATAGTCCATAGGCACGCAGTTTGGTTAGTAGACACTTGTGAGGAACGGTGTCGAAAGCCTTCTGTAAATCTAAAAATATGGAATAAATTTGATATCCTCTGTCGATAGCACTCACTACGTCGTGAGTATAAAGAGCTAGTTGTGTTTTGCAAGCACGATATTTTCTGAAGCCGTACTGACTATGTGTCAATAAATCGTTTTCTTCGAAATACTTGATAATATTCGAATACAGCAGATGTTCCAAAACCCTACTGCAAATCGACTTTAGTGACATGGGCCTGTAATTCATTGGGTGACTCCTACTTCCCATTTTGGGTATTGGTGTGACTTGAGCAATTTTCTAGACTTTAGGTGCGGATCTTTCTGTGAGCGTGCGGTTGTACATAATTGCTAAATACGGAGCTATTGTATCAGCATACTCTGAGAGGAACCTGACTGGTAGACAGTCTGGACCGTGATTTAAGCTGCTTTGCTTCACCGAGGATATCTGCTTCTATATTTCCCATCTTGGCAGTTGTTTTTGATTGGATTTCAGGAATATTTATTTCTTCTTCTTTGATGCAGGAATTTCGGAAAACCGAGTTTAATAACTCTGCTTTAATGGCAGTGTCATCAGTGACGTCACCGGTTTTATCGCGCAGTGAATGTATTGATAGCGTCTTGCCACTGGTGTATTTATACGTTATATAGTATATGACCAGAATCTCTTTGGGTCTTCTGCCAGATTCCGACACAGAGTTTCATTGTGGAAGTTATTAAAAGCATCTCGCATTAAAGCACGCGCTATATTTCGAATATCTTCAAAACTTTGCCAATCTTAAGGATTTTGAGTTCTTTTAAATTTGGCATGCTCTTTTCGTTGCTTCTGTAACAGCGATCTGACTCGTTTTGTGTACCCTTGGGGATCATTACCATGACTTATTAATTTATGTGGTAAATATCTCTCAATTGCCGTCGATACTATCTCTCTGAAATCATTCCACATGTTCTCTACGCTAACGTGATCAGATCGGAAGGAGTGGAGACCGTCTCTTAAAAAGGCGTTAAGAGCATTTTTATGGGTTTTTTAAGAATAGATGTACTTTGCGTTTTTTTATGGTTGTAGGTGTTACGGTATTCGGCCTAGCAGCAACTACCTTGAGGTCGCGAAACCCTCTATTGGTCACGATGCTCACCACTTGTTCAGGATTATTTGTTGCTAAGATTTCAATTATGCTTTTGCAACCATGTACGCTTCGAGTGGGCTCATGAACTAATTGGTCACAATAATTTTCGGATGACGTTTTACGCCTACCGCCAGCTTTAAACATCTACTTTTTCCAGCATATCGAGGATAGATTGAAGTCACAACCGACTATAACTGAATGAGTGGGGTAACTATTTAAAATGAGACTCATGTTTTCTTTGAACTGTTCAGAAACAGCAACTATATCTTCTGAGTCCCGTGGAGAGGGGGGGGGGAGATCGGTGAAACGATCCAATAATAGTTTAGTCCGATTGTCAAGTATAGCCTTTACCCATACTCTTTCGCAGGAACTATCTAATTCAATTTCACTACAAGGTAAACTACTTGTGACAGCAATTAATACTCCACCACCAACTGTATATAATCTATCCTGTCTGAACACCGTTAAGTCGTTTGAAAAAACTTCTGCTGAACTTATTTCCGCCTTTAGTTAACTTTCCGTACCTATAACTGTTCGAGCTTCAGTGCTTTCTATTAGGTCTTGGAGCTCTGGTTCTTTCCCAACACAGCTACGACAACTTACAACTACAATACCGATCGTTTCTACAGCTACCTTGCTGCGTTTTACCTGTCCCCTTTTAGACAGACGCCCTTTCTGTTGTTTCCTGAGACCCTCTAACCTAAAAAACCGCCCATTCCCTTCCACACAGCTCCCGCTACCCTTGTAGTCGTTTCCTATGTGTAATGGACTCCTGAACTATTAAGCGTTACCCGGAAACCCATCACCCGATGGCACAAGTCAAGGAATTTGCATCCTACAGGGTCACAGAACCGGCTGAGCCTCTGATTCAGACCCTCCTCTCGGCTCTGTACCAAAGGACCACAGTCGGTTATGTCGACGATGCTGCAGATGATGAGCTCCGCCTTTATCTCGCAAGCAAGACTGGCAGTCTTAACAATTTCCGCTAGCTGTCCGAAACCATAGAGAATCTCCTCCGATCCAAAGCGACACACATGATTGGTACTGTCATGGGCCACCACCTGCAGTTGGCTGCATCCTGCACTCTACATGGCATCCGGAAGCAACCTTTCCACATCCGGAATGACTCCCCCCGGTATACACACGGAGTGCAAACTGGATTCCTCCCCCTCCTTGGCAGCCATGTTTCTAAGGGGCCCATTACGCGCCTAACGTCGAAGCTCCCAACTACCAGCAAACCCACCCTCTTTGAATGCCCATACCTAGCGGGCTGAGAAGCTTCCTCTGGAACAGGGTGGACGACCGCATCCAGCAAAAGTGATGTTATAAACCTCAGAGATCCTGGGGCCCAAACGGTCTTTAAAATGGCGTAGCATCTCCTTTATCTTCGTAGGTGGCTGGTCAAATCATTCATCCGAAATGTCAAAATATAATGTTTTTCAAACCAATTACAGAACAGTTGTGGCCCAGCGACACTGCACGTTATCGTCCTCAAAAATCACATTGTTGTTTGGAAACATGAAGCCCATGAACGGATGCAAATGGTGTCCAAGTAGCCAAACATAACCCTTTTCAGTCAATGATGGACACCTGACCTATTAAGCGTAGCCCGGAAACCTACCACTCGATGCCACAAGTCAAGGAATTTGCAGCCTACAGGGCCACAGAACCGGCTGAGCCTCTGATTCAGACCCTCCTCTCGGCTCTGCACCAAAGGACCACAGACGGTTATGTCGACGATGCTGCAGATGGTGAGCTCCGCCTTACGTTGGACCAGAGGACTGAGTCCACTCCATGTAAAAACAGACCACGTCATTATGGAGCCACCACCTTCTTGCACACTGCCTTGTTGACAATTTGGGTCCATGGCCTCGTGGGGTCTGCACTACACCCAAACACTGCCATCAGCTCTTACCAACTGATGTGCATTTACAAGGTGAGATAAAAGTACAGAATGTTAGATGACCTATGGATTGTCACCTGTGGGGAGAGTAATGAGGCGTTAGGACGACGTTCACGAATTTCTTTATTTTAGCTCTCAGTTGTAGTACATCAGGAACAGGTTGGAAGAGGAGTCCAATTGCCTCTCACGCGAAAAAAAAAAAAAAGACGTCCAGCTCTGCTGACAGAGCAGGGAGCAGGACCAAGTGTGGCATCTCTCGAATGCCACAGTGAAGAACGTCACTGGCTGCGATGCTGATGACAGCATTGCAGTACAGCTGACAGTTCCACGCCGGCCGCAGTGACCGTGCGGTTCTAGGAGCTACAGTCTGGAGCCGAGCGACCGCTGCGGTCGCAGGTTCGAATCCTGCCTCGGGCATGGATGTGTGTGATGTCCTTAGGTTAGTTAGGTTTAATTAGTTCTAAGTTCTAGGCGACTGATGACCTCAGAAGTTGAGTCGCATAGTGCTCAGAGCCATTTGAACCATTTGACAGTTCCACAAGACAGCCGTGGCCTCCCTCCAGCGAATAGGCAATTTTCTGGTGCCGTGGCAGCTGCTTTTGTGACTCAGGACAGACTGCCCTGTCCCACAGTCGAAGAGCAGATACTGCACTGCATTTTAAGATGTCGCTCTGGGTGTCGCAACCTCTTGTTGTAAGTCGTGAAACTGAGAGAAGAATAGTTTATCACACAAATGGCTGAGAACTTATATGCTCCAGACTACGTTCGCTGAGGGTTTAAGGCACATACTCTGCGCAATTTCGTGGTGGCAAGTGAGGAAAGGCTTCCCTCCTACCGCTAGTGTATTGCAGTGTCACCTGTCGCTATATTGCGCCCAACTGGTCCTGCTTCGCAACATCTGTTGGCGGTATTTTGCTTCCCAATGCACAACACACTTGCTTGCCTGCGGCTCGCTCTGTTGCAACTCACTTCCACTCCGGTGTACATTTGGACTGAATGTGGTCGATGCACAACGAAAAGGATACAGCGATAGATAATGGTGAAGTGTTGCAGAAGCCACATTAGATGCACGTTTAACTGTTGTACTTGTTGTTAAAATAACTAATATGGAAGTGTGTATACTAAATGTTCATGTAAGAGCTGCTGCGATCAGAGGACTGCTCAACCAGTCAAATGTCAAGGGGAAGACAGCAGTATGACAGTTACAAATTCGGAGACTGATGAATATTATAAGAGTTTTATTTGGTAAAAGGACTTGGTTTTCTTTGAATTTACATCTAAATGTCGTGTTTACTGATAGATATTTCCCACATGCCAAAAACGAAGCTGTCACTGAGCCACATCTTCTTGTCCTAGTGGCCGCACCATAGCACTGAATTATCTACTCACTGGGAAAGCTGGGTGGTAATTTATCGATGATGTTCAAACTATGAAGCAGGTTTTCTGCAAGACGTCTTTCTTTCGAAGGACGCTACTGCATGATAACGCCTGCTTTAATACGTTCACACTTTGTGTTTTTTAGAGAAGAGAGCAGACAGTTGTTGTCGACCTTCTATTGATCTTCATGAACCATAGCAAGCTTCACAAATACCAGTATATGTTACTCAGGACTTGTACTTACTAATTCGTAGGAAAAGGAAGTTGTACTCTTTGGTGTCAATTCTTGTGCAGTATGCTTCACAAAATTTGTTCCTTTTTATCTCTTATTGTGTGTATACACTCTTGTGGGAAGTATAATGGATGAAATTTGTACATGACTGACAGTAGAAAGGGTGCGAGATTTAGCACAAACTCTACAAGTTCTGGTGACAACAATGTTACTAACTGGATGCACATCCTGTGGAACTAAACTTAGATGGGAGATATGGGCACATCAGTCCATACTGCTTCAACGTCAATGATAGCAGCTGGCAGGTTGTGGAATACCACTCTCCTGTCTACCCATAACCAGATATTTTCAGTGGATGAGAGATCTGGAAAACGTGTTGACCAAGGCAACAACCTAATGTACCTTCTATCGAGGCAGGTAGTTAGGTAGGTAGGTAGGTAGGTAGGTAGGTAGGTAGGTAGGTAGGTAGGTCATGTCAGCACGGCAACATGGGATCTAGTATTATCTTGTTGAAAGATAACATCACACAGACCTCGAAGATAGGGTACAGCCACAGGTCTTAACACATCAGAAATGAAGCGTCGGCTGTCCAAACAACTGGCTATTTGAATCAGAGGTGATATTGCTGTCATGTCATGTGCAGGACCCAGTATGACGAAGACAAATGTAATCTGGTAACATTCGTTCCTTACGAGCCTCTGCACGTCTGTTTGTCAAAATCGATGCTAAACATAGAAGTGGTATAGTACGTAGTGCTCCTTTCCTCACTGTTCATATGGACTTGCTGAAAAAAAGTAGACTACACTTTCAGACCCACTACGTGTGATATGTCTGTACGATCCTTCACAGCAGATCGACCAATATTCCTTTCGTCCTAGATGCTATTCGTGTTGGACTGTTGAGATTCTGAAAGGTGCTGAATAAGGTCACCCTGAGTTCATAGATTCCATATTCGCAAGATGGTCGTTGGTTACCTACCAATGCAAGCAGCAGTATCTCTGAATAATAGACAGCAGCGCCGATAGGCCACGTTCCTCCCACTGTCGATTTCTGACATGTACTGGTAGATGTTTTGCCTTCTCACATTATACGTCCCTCTCACAAGCAAGCCACATTCTCATGGAATTAACGAAACGGGACCAGTGTCCATTATTTGCTTACACATAGAATGTAGATAACGTCACTACTACCTACACTGTATCGTTGCTTTGAAATGCAAAGCTTTTATATGTCAGTACATGCAGTATACTTCAGAACTATTCGACATTTCTTGCAGGGTTGCCTTTAAGATTTCGTAATTTCAGTGGTCAACAATGTACTGGGTGGTTGTAATTAAAGTGCAGCTATTAAGAGAGGTCCAGTGTTGGTTGTAGTTATCATATGGCAGCAAAACTCTGTAGACATGCTGATGTGTTAATGGAGAACCAATTTACCCTGGAAAAACGTTTAGTTTCGGTTGTGGCCACCAGGTGCAAATCTGGCACTGTACATTGCTTATATGATGCTATTCAATCCACAATGCATTTGATAAGACACAACGTGAGTGAAACACAGTGGCTATCGACAGGAGAGCGAAACTGTTTTATGTGAACGGCAGCAATTACAGTGGTGTATTGAGAGTATCGCCTACTGGAAGTTCTGAGGAGAGGCACAATGTTGTTAAATGGTTTAAAGAAGAGCTTCATGTGATACATGGAACAGTAAGGCGTACTATCCCAGTGAATGTTACTGACGAGGTTGCTGTTGCTATATCTGACCATGCAGCACGTGTCCCCATGGTGCTAGTGCTTGTGCATTGTCACGAGAATTGTACGGAAAATTTTGCGGTCTATTTTACAGTGGTATCCGTACAAGATTCAGACAGTGTCACAGCTGAAACCTCGTGATGTCGGGAACGTTCTAAATTTACTCTTCGGTTTCTGGCATGGGACTAAGTTGATGACATGTGGCCGAACAATATTCTATGGAGTGAAGACGCACATTTTGTACTACAGGGTGTAGTGTGCAGTAAATGGACAGAATTTTCGTGTTGAGCATGAAGAGCCATTGTGCTTGCGGTATGTGACTGTGTGGCGTGGATTCAGAAGCAGGTTTACGCTCGGTCAGTCCTCCTTTGAAGAGAATACACCCGGTGTGCCTCTCAGGTGTACAGTGACATCCGCACATTCTGCGAGAACTCCTTGTACAGCATGTGAGTCCTAGTCTGAAAGAGGGAAATGGTGTGGAAACCACTATTTTCATGCGCGATGGTGCAACACCTCATGTCGTTCGCCCAGTGAAAGATCTGCTAAATGCAACCTTCCATTAACATGTTATCTCCATGATGCATGGCCTGCAAAATCACCAGATATGAATCCATGTGACTTTTGGTTCTGCGGATACCTAAAAGAACACGTTTACCAGCGACATGTTCGGTCTGAACTGTTCTGAAGGCCAGTATATAGAGAAACGTTGTTCAGATTGCACTGGAACTGCTGCGAACAATTACTGGTCACGTCATTTACAAATGCAGCAACTCCTCGACGTCTCCAGTGCTCACACTAAAGAAACTGCGTAAACTGTGGTCGATAATAAAATCAAAATTATGTTCGTCTCACTTGTCTCACCACTTCTGCTCTCATCCTGTTCCTAATCAACTACATATGGAAACATTTCTATACATCTTTCTTGTATTCACAGCGTGGACCTGGTGGTGAAAACTGTAACTAATTGTTTCCAGCACAAATCAGCATAAATCGGTAGCGCATTAACGCATTAGCGTATTTACCAAGTTTTGGTTCCATACGATAATTACAGCCGACACTGGACCCCTGTGAGTAGATGCACTTCATTTATGACCACGCAGTATACAAAAATAATTTTAGCATAAATATGGCAACTAACTTTCATCCAGCGTTCCATTCTGTCCGCGGCAGAGTTAGTGGTGAATGACTGCTTAGGCTAGGGCGTGGCTCTGAGGCCGGGGTGGCCACCCCTCTGGTGGCAGAGAGTTAGGGGCTCCGAGGGTCCTTGTCCACTCGGGCGCCCTCGTAAAGAAGTTTGACGCCGGGCCCACTTCTCACCCACAGCGGGCAACTCTACTGTAAATCCTATTAGCAGTCCTTTACCGTGATTTTCCATCTCGCTACCAACTCGACAGTGTGGAAGACAATCCTAACTGAATAATATACCTTCACTCCTCATGGAGGTAAAATGGAGTTCGCTTTGGTATAACTGTCCAATATGTTATCCTCATTTTTTGTCCAGAAACAGCAGGTATTTGAGAGAAAATATTACACAACGTGTACTGCAGATCTCATCTCTCTCTCTCTCTGTACTGTGTAATGCGGTTACACAGATAATAATGTTAATACGCGCCATGTCACTCGAAAAACTTGTATACTAGTATATTTTATGCATAATGTGATTTAAAGGAGTGGGTTTAGACAGCAATGAGGTTACTGCTTATTCCTCACGTTACTATGTCACTGCTATGAATCGAATCTGTAGAGATCTTGCTTGGAAAAGTAGGCAAACAAGGGCTTGTAGACAGGGGCACAAGCATAGGTTCTTTTCCTCGTTCCATCCTTGAACGAAACGGAAACGAACGTTAATACCGTGTGCAGTTAGTAATACCCTCTTACGCAGACACATTTATTAGTGTTTCACAGAATGAAAATAGGTGTATACAATTTGATCACTTGTTATTGTCTCTGGAAGTAAACCCGTTAATAGGTTGCAACTTATGCATCGTTGAAAAAATATACCCAGTGAAATGAAGGAATATTTCAGTTCGTGCTAGGAAACTATCATCGTAGCAGCATAACATTCGTAGACCACAGCGTATTTCAGCGCTAGCTGTGTTCAAGATATTCCTGCTAGAGGCAACACATCAAACTTAACACAGTTAGAGCTATCTAAACAAGGGTACAACGTGCGACTGTATACAACTCAGCGACTGTTCTTCTTCATAGGCATTGAAAAGCAAGTGGCTACTATCGTTTAAAGAGAAACGCAGAAAAATCTGGACTGAACAGAGAGGGACAAGATAGACAGAAATACATAAGAACTAAGTCTCGGAAAAATCGATACGTGTTTTGGAAGAAACAGAAGTTTCATATTCATCGAAAACATTAAAAAACTTAAGAAAAAACGGTGAAACACAGTTATCGCACTCCCATATGAAATCACAACTGAAGTATTCTCTGGTAGTTGAATTTTTTGTCATGAGTCTTCTGATAGCAAAGTTAGGAATGATGGTGATGGCAGAAAAGGCAAAACTGACACATGCGTGAAACAAGAAAATGATTTGTGATAAATCTTGTTTTACACTTGCGTGAAGATGATCTTAGAAATGTATTATCCATGGATAATGTGGTGGTGGTTATCCCTGCTAAAGAAGAAACAATTCAATAGAGCTAAAACTAATCCAGGAATATTGAAAATGAACTTGGAAAAATAAAACAAGAGCGGAGTGTCACGAAATCGTTTGAACACTTCAGAACTAAAATTGAAAAAAGAAAATAAACATTGCTAGTAAAGAATACATGCAATGTGAGTCCTTTCCCAATCTTGGTAATAGAAGACTGCAATAATAGGAGGTACCAGCTAAATATATATTAACACAAGGAAAGAAATGAATCCGAAATCTAAGTCAACTGATTGCTTTAGCACAGAAAGAATTAATACAAAACTCAAACACATACAATATGTGATCAAAAGTATCCGGACACCCACAAAAACATACGTTTTTCATATTAGGTGCATTGTGCTGCCATCTACTGCCAGGTACTCCATATCAGCGATCTCAGTAATCATTAGACATCGTGAGAGAGCAGAATGGAGCGCTCCGCAGTACTCAACGACTTCAAACGAGATCAAGTGATTGGGTGTCACTTGTGTCATGTCTCAACGCAAGATTTCCACACTGCTAAACATCCCTAGGTCCAATGTTTGCGATGTGATAGTGAAGTGGAAATGTGAAGGGATACGTACAGCACTAAAGCGTACAAGCCGACCTCGTCTGTTGACTGACAGAGACCGCCGACAGTTGAAGAGGGTGGTAATGTGGAATAGGGAGACATATAGCCAAATAATCACACATGCTCGTAAGCCACACATCACGCCGGAAATGCCAAACGACGCCTTGCTTGCCGGCCGGGGTGACCGAGCGGTTCTAGGCGGTACAGTCTGGAACCGCGCAACCGCTACGGTCGCAGGTTCGAATCCTGCCTCGGGCGTGGATGTGTGTGATGTCCTTAGGTTAGTTAGGTTTAAGTAGTTCTAAGTTCTAGGGGACTGATGACCTCAGACGTTAAGTCCCATAGTGCTCAGAGCCATTTGAACCATCTGAACGCCTCGCTTGGTGTAAGGAGTGTAAACATTGGACGACTGAACGGTGGAAAAACGTTGTGTGGAGTCACGAATCATGGTACACAATGTGGCGATCAGATGTCAGGATGTGGGTATGGTGAATGTCCGGTGAACGCCGTCTGCTAGCGCGAGTAGTGCCAAAAGTAATATTCGGAGGCGGTGATGTTATGGTGTTGTGTTTTTCATAGAGGGGGCTTGCACCCCTTGTTGTTTTGCGTGGCACTATCACAGCACAAGCCTACATTGATGTCTTAAGCACCTTCCTGCTTCCTACTGTTGAAGAGCAATTCGGGGATATTGATGGTATCTTTCAACATGATCTAACAGCTGTTCATAATGCACGGAATGTGTAGGAGTGGTTACACGACAGTAGCAAACATCCCTGCACAGAGTGCTGACCTGAATCCTATAGAACACCTTTGGGATGTTTGGGAACGCCGACTTCATGTCAGACCTCACCGATCGACATCGATACCTCTTTTCAGTGCAGCACTCCGTGAAGAATGGGCTGCAATTCCCCAACAAACCTTTCGACACCTGGTTGAACGTATGCCTGCGAGAGTGGAAGCTGTCATCAAGGCTAAGGGGGGGCCACACCATATTGAATTCCAGCATTACCGATGGACGGTGCGACGAACTTGTCAGTCATTTTCAGCCAGGTGTCCGGATACTTTTGATCACATAGTGTACAAGTCAACTGTACATGGTTTCAACACTTCTGGAGTGTTGGCTGCTCAATAGTGGGAAAACATAGCTCTAGAAAGTATCTTATACAAGTATATGACGTATAAAGACTGTAAATAATTAAGAATGAAGAAATAAAAGAATGTCCAAACATAAAAACTACGAATGATTGGAGCAAATTACTTTATGTTGCATGTATGAACATTAGGTTATACATGTGATGAGAAAAGGGAATGTCCACTGACTAAAAAGAGCTGTGCGACTGAAATAAGTAAAAGATGAAAGCCACTGACATTTATTACAAAAGGAAAACGATCTTGAAAAAGAGAAGAGAGGATTAGAGGTCTCAGTTGCCCGCATACGGAAAGGTTTAAACTGAAATGTGGGAAATGCGAAGCGTCGTAGACTAGCATTAAAAGCTACATGCGCAGCAAGCGGAGGTGCTGAATGCAGCTGGAAAGGTAATGAATCTCCGCTGAAGAATACAGGCAGCCTCAGTAAGTCCTAGATAGGATGACGAGTAAAAGTAAGAATATTTTAGAAATATTACTGACAAAATCTGATGATACATTATGACGGTTACTTAAGCACATAAACCCGAAATGTCCCTGGCATTTTTATGTTAGAATATAACAGCTGTAAGTAGATTTCTTTAGAAATATGTGTTTTCATGGAAAAATTTATTATTACCTCAATTTATACTCTTCTTCACTGGAAATATTTAAATTTAATTCACTGTATACTATGGTACTACAGTATCTTAGAGTTTTTCACTGATTACGAAGATATGTACAAGGCTATTCACTAGTACCTCTGAGCTTCCAGTGCTGGTTATCTACAACGAAGTAGGTCCTTGGGCATCACGACCGCTTCCTGTGATTTCTCGGAAATGAATGCTCGATTCCGTCAGTCAGATCAGACGCTGTGTACGATGCACTAGCGCCGGCGCTCCATTGTAGGAGGCAAATGGAGCTGGTTCCCTTCACACCGGTTTTCAGTTCCACTCCTTAGCACTTTGTGCGCGGCAGGACTTCCATTTCCACGCCCCGTTATTAAGTCGAGCAAGATAAATTACGTTCTAAGAACATGTTAAGCATCAGATACTGTCTGCATCCTCTTTAGGTTTTAACACGGCGAAGATAGTGCCACAGAACAAGTCATTGTCTATATAGTTTTTTTTAACGTTACAGAAACCTTGACGCTTCTGTTCACATTGATATGTCGTAGGTTAGAAGAGCTCGCGACTGGTAAATCGTACAGCAGAAAAACCAATGAGTCGATGGAGGTTATAATTAAACAGACTCTGTTCGAGTTCTGTAATGCAGGCTGTATACATCGAAGGACGGTGAAACATCGTAGGTATGTCTATTAATTAGTCCACTCGCTTAGAATTCTGAAAAAAAAAATTGTTCAAAAATCTGAAAGCAGGTGAAAAAATGACACTGTAAGCAGCAAAAATGTGGTGTTAGTGCAGAAAAAGGAGAGAAACGATTGTACACGTGATAACGGTGATTCTGGCACCTTTCGTAGCATATAATTAGGATATGTGTTCAGCATGGTGTCCCGACTCAGCAACATGCTGAGTCTATATCATGGCATGATCGGCAGTTGCTCCCAGAACATATGGTGTAATGAGAGCGATATGTCGTTGTGTACTATCCTTCATATGAAGTCCCGGGTTCGATTCCCGGCGGGGTCAGGGATTTTCACCTGCCTCGAGATGACTGGGTGTTTGTGTTGTCCTCATCATTTCATCATCATCCAGCAAAGTGGCGAAATTGGAATGAGCAAAGATTGGGAAATTGTACGGGCGCTGATAACCACGCAGTTGAGCGCCCCACAAACCAAACATCATCATCATCATCATCTTCATATGAAGAAGAGTCCTTATGCATCCCTGATAGACGCAATCTTCCAGATTGCCCCATAACCAGAAGTCACTGGATCAGGTCGCGAGGTTTGGAAGGCCATATATGGCGCAATTGCTTAGAGATGCTGCGGTCGTTACCGAAGGTTTCTCTAGGCAAATCTTTCACTTGGAAAGCAACATGTGGTGCCACCGCATCTACATGAAAATTGTTGTGAGAACAGCTCCGTTCTTGCAAAGCTGGAATCAGTTGTTGCGCAAGAAGGTTCTTATAACATGCAGATGTCACGGTACACCTAAAAGGCTTGCAAGACGTCATCTTCGCGAAGAAAAACGGACCGAGAATGAAGGAGCTTGTGAAACAACACCACACAGTCAAATAAAGTGAGTGCAGTTGATGTTTATGCAGAACATATAGCGGAGTGGAACCCCATATGCAACAGTTTTGCGGCTTCACGGCACCAAGCAGAGTAAAATGTGCCTCGTCCGTCAAAAGAATATTCCCTAGCCACTTGTCAGCCATATTCAAATGTGCCAGAAAATTATGGACAAAGTCACGGGCCTGTAACCAGTCTTGGGGTTTCATTTCGTGCACATATTGAATCTTACAGGTATACCACTGAAAAATGTGCGTAAACTCTTTTGAATTGCTGGCCAGGGGGGGAGAGAAATTCTCGAGCACAGGCTGTTGAATTATAGGCATGTGGTGCGCAGTCGGCTACAGCAACAGCAACTTCATCAACA
Source organism: Schistocerca cancellata (assembly GCF_023864275.1). NCBI lineage: Eukaryota > Metazoa > Arthropoda > Insecta > Orthoptera > Acrididae > Schistocerca > Schistocerca cancellata. The sequence goes on along the minus strand of NC_064628.1, from coordinate 178,646,517 downwards.
ACTGCCGTGGGAATATGCCACCTCCCTCTCCCTGCTGTACCATGTAGGTCACCTGTTTCTTCGTATTCCTTGATCATATTCTTCAGCTCATTTATTGACATGGGTTCTCTCCACAGGACGCCAGGTGACAAACAGCACAGTGACCTAAAAATGGAGAACATTTCACATTCACACCGCTTACAGTGCTATGCCATACTTTCACCTACTGGAAGGAAGTGGACCAATTATTTTTTCAGCATACTCCACGAGTGGACCCATCAATGAACATACCTACAAATGCTTGAGCATCCTGCTAAGTATACAGTCTGCACTGCAGGACTCTGAGTACCATCAGTTGAACTATAACCACCGCAAACCACTTGTTAACGATAACATTGCCTCTGTCAGTTCCCAGCGTTGGAGGTCACACGAATTAATGCCGAGTAGGTAGTGAGCCTGAAGTATAGAATAATGGAACGAGTTACCGGAGCATTGTGAATAGTTGTGTGGGAAAATTAAATTGTTTGGTCGTAAAACTTACGATATTTAGTATTGCGACCGCGTATTTCGTAGTTATGTGATGTGCGTACTAGTAGCCGATGAAGGTACGAAACGTTGAAGCGCGTTGAAGATATCTTATACATTTATTACCCGCTTAGGGAGAACAGTTAGCACCAAATACACGTTGACAAAAATTGCAGAACTGTTTGTGTAAAACGCTAAGAGGAGTTAGCGTTTAGTGCGGTGTCAAAGTTCCGTGTATGAATGGTCTGGCTAACTGATCATTCGCTTGCTTGTGTATAGTGCGCCTAGTGAACACCAGTGTGAAGTCTGTAACCTTTGCTGTCCAGCCGTCCTGAGTTTCGCGTAATATTGTGTTGATAATTTTAAAGCTGAGTCCATGTGCAACTGAATAAAACCATTTTTATCACTTTATTGTTTGAAAGACGTCGTCAGTGGCCTGAAATATGTACATGTTTACGTAAATACCAATTTACTTCACACACAACAGCACTGTATTTGTAGGTTGTAGACAATTCTGGGATCGTCTACATTATAAAGAAATGGCCCAACCTAATTTATCTTATTTAAGGGATAAAGTGTAGTGTGTGCACAGCATTAAGGGCAACGCTGTGCTTCAAAGCGAAACGTACATCGAACAGCCCATACTATATGAAAGTGTCATACTATCACTTACCTTCGATATTCCACGTTCTTATTCTCTCTGATGAAGTGAAACGAAATAACAGTAATTTATGACTCGTTGATGGTATTATACGTGGAGTAGCACTTTGCAGCCTAGTACACACTTCGAAAAGTCGAACTGTAGATAACCTCAGACATACCACTATACTGGTGTGGAAGCTGGACTGCATTGGTAGACTTAACACATCACTCAGATGCACAGTCAGTACTTCGTAACGTGTTCTTGGAAACATTTACAACAGTTACATCAATGGCTTTGAGGTGCCGCTAAAAGCACCCATAAATTCCTTACCTGCACTTCAAATAAATTGGCAGTTTGGGGAGTAACTAAAATTAATCCTACTCCAAATCATTTCCCAGTTAGTGTTGTCGAAAACCTACCAGGAAATAATTACAACTTTCGCTTTATTCAAGAGATTTGTAATTATTCTCTGTTTGCTTCGGACGCTTACAGAGTTTTCCAGATTGCAATCGTCGAAACAAGTAGCACATAAAAATGAAAAGCTTTCAACCGATGCAAATATAAGTATTTTCGTTTAGATCAGTAGTGGCAGTCAGTCCTTTAGGCATGAAACAGTTAAACGAGACTGGGTTGAATTCTTGAATAATTACTTCAATATCTGGAGTAACTGTGCTAAGTTTTAAGTGGTGTATACTACTGACATTCTATATTGTACGGGGTGCTTCAGGTCTTTGCGTTAAACATGTAGGGGCTGTAGGTCGCGTCGTCGGCAAGCGCCAGCAGACATTTTGTCTCTAAGAAAAATTTCTGCTATTGCGTGATCTATCACCTTGAGATGTTTTATACAGCCATTCCAAAGAGATTTTAACAATGTATTACTTTTTATTAGAAATGAAAACAAACAATTACCATTTATATTCTGCAACAGAAGTTATAACACAGCAACCGACAATCTACATGTAAAAATGAACATAGCAGTATACTAATTGTGTCCAGAATAATAACCTGACAACATTTGTAATATATATATATATATATATATATATATATATATATATATATATACGGTGTGTCACCTAACGTTACCGCTAGATATATTTCGTAAACCACATCAAATACTGACGAACCGATTCCACAGACCTAACGTGAGGAGAGGGGCTAGTGTAATTGTTTAATACAAACCATACAAAAATGCACGGAAGTATGTTTTTTAACACAAACCTACGTTTTTTTAAATGGAACCACGTTAGTTTTGTTAGCACATCTGAACATATAAACAAATACGTAATCAGTGCCGTTTCTTGCATTGTAAAATGTTAATTACATCCGGAGATATTGTAACCTAAAGTTGACGCTTGAAACTTCCGGCGTTCAGTTGCGTGTTGTAAAAAACACGGGTCACGGTCGGGGAGCAGCATCTGCAGGGGCATGTTTACGATGACGACCGTGTTTACGAGTGTGGCTGTAGTGCACTGTTGTGGTTTGGTCTAGCTGTCGCAGTGTCCGCATGTAGCGCTTGCTGCTATTGTTATTCTGCATTCGTCTCCGCACGCAGACCAACTGTAGTACACAGTGTTACCAGACGTCTGTGATAGTGTAGTGTTGTAGGAACTGTGACCATGGTGTATTCGAACTCTGAAAAGGCGGAGATGATACTCATCTATGGCGAGTGTCGACGAAATGCAGCTGAAACCTGCATGGTGTATGCAGAACGGTACCCGGACAGAGAACATTCAACGTGCCGCACATTGCAAAACATCTACCGTCAACTGTATGCAACAGGTATGGTCGTAGCACGCAAACGGGTCCGTAACAGGCACGTCACAGGAGAAGCGGGTGCAGTTGGTGTGTTAGCTGCTGTTGCCATGAACCCACACATGAGTGCACGGGACATTGTGAGAGCCGGTGGACTGAGTCAAAGTAGTGTCATGCGCATACTGCATCGTCACCGCTTTCAACCGTTTCATGTGTCGCTACATCAGCAATTACATGGCGATGACTTTAATCATCGAGTGCAATTCTGTCAATGGGCGTTAACAGAGAATGCGTTGCAGTTCTACCTGTTTACCGATGAAGCGGGTTTCACTAACCACGGGGCAGTGAATCTACGGAACATGCATTACTGGTCCGTGGACAATCCTCGCTGGCTGAGACAGGTAGAGCGACAGCGACCGCGGACTGTAAATGTATGGTGCGGAATCATTGACGACCACCACCTTTGTCCTCACTTCATTGCAGGGGCCCAAACAACTGCAACATACATCGCGTTTCTACAGAATGATCTGCCAACTTTGCTCGAAAATGTCCCACTGGAAACGCGTCGACGTATGTGGAATCAGCATGATGGTGCACCTGCACATTCCGCAATTAACACTAGGCTGACCCTTGACAGGATGTTCGACGGGCGTTTCATAGGACGTGGAGGACGCATAAATTGGCCAGCCCGTTCTCCTGATCTTACACCTCTGGACTCCTTTCTGTGAGGTACGTTAAAGGAGAATGTGTACCGTGATGGCCGGCCGTAGTGGCCGAGCGGATAAAGGCGCTACAGTCTGGAAACGGGCGACCGCTACGATCACAGGTTCGAATCCTGCTTCGGGCAAGGATGTGTGTGATGTCCTTAGGTTAGTTAGGTTTAAGTAGTTCTAAGTTCTGGGGGACTGTTGACCACAGCAGTTAAGTCCCATAGTGCTCAGAGCTATTTGAACCAACCATTTGTACCGTGATGTGCCTACAACCCCAGGGGATATGGAACAACGTATTGTGGCAGCCTGCGGCGACATTACACCAGATGTACTGCGGCGTGTACGACATTCATTACGCCAGAGATTGCAATTGTGTACAGCAAATGATGGCCACCACATTGAATATGTATTGGCCTGACATGTCGGGACACACTCTATTCCACTCCGTAATTGTAAGCGGAAACCACGTGTGTACGTGTACCTCACCCCTCATGGTAATGTACACGTGCGTCAGCGAAAAAGAGCAATAAAAAGGTGTTAGCATGTGGACGTTATGTGCTGTTCGAGTCTCTTCTGTACCTAAGGTCCATCACCGTTCCCTTTGGATCCCTACGTAATTCGGTGCTCTCCGATACACACGATCGAACAGCGGAGGAGTGGTACTCAAGCGTCAACTTTAGGTTACAATATCTCCGGATGTAATTAACATTTTGCAATGCAACAAACGACACTGACTACGTATTTGTTTATATGTTCAGATGTGCTAACGAAATTAACGGGGTTCCATTTAAAAAAAACGTAGGTTTGTGTTAAAAAACATACTTCCGTGCACTTTTTTATGGTTTGTATTAACCAATTACACTAGCCCCTCTCCTCACGTTAGGTCTGTGGAATCGATTCTTCAGTATTTGATGTGGTTTACGAAATATATCCAGCGGTAATATTAGGTGACTCACCATATATATATATATATATATATATATATATATATGCTTTCTCCTTAGAGCCAACATTTACTTAAGTATTGCAGCCCATCTACTTTACTCTTGATGGCAGTGCTTTCTGCACTGGTGCAAGATAGACTTCGGAGTAAAAACTGGAAAACTGGTTGAAGCTAAAGCAATAACGAATTTATTTTATTACCGTTTACGGTTGGTTCAAATGTCTCTGAGAACTATGGGACTACACTGCTGCGGTCATCAGTCCCTTAGAACTTAAACCCGAGGCAGGATTCGAACCTGCGACCGTAGCGATCGCGCGGTTCCAGACTGTAGCGCCTAGAACCGCTCGGCCACTCCGGCCGGCAGAGCCGTTTACTGTCTCGGGTCACAGAAATGCTGTCGCAACCAGTTCCGACTGCTTAGCCAGTAATCATCAAACAAACCTTTTAAAAAGACTGATTAGGAGGGTAGAATATTACTATGACAAATTTGAAGTAATAAACGTTCAGTACTGCATTCAGTGAACTACGTTACATAATAATTTGTCAAAGTGCAACTGAACAGACCAGGAGGAGGTTTTGCAACGCATATAGTTAGTGGAACTGATTACATAATCGTACAGAGTCAGTAATTCAAATAGTGTTTACAAGTTTAAAAATCTGTTGGTGACAAACCAGGAGGTCATCGAAGACATTCAAAGATCTGTAATTTCTTAAGGAATTTGTAGTGTGAGCTACACAGCAAGGACTTGCGTTATCCTGCTGGAATACACAACTTGGTACCATGGACATGAAGCACTGACAATATGTCTACCATTTCAACCACATAGGTACTGTCGAGAATTCAGCCTCCCTGCAACAACTACAAAGTCAGTCCTATTTTCATATTCAGTGGCTCCCCACACCATGATTCCAGAAGTCGGAGACGTATGGGTCTCACAGGGCTGTTCATGGGCACGTTGGCGTCGATTAGAAAGTTACAAAGAGAATCGAACCTCATCGATGAACACCACACAATGGCACTCAGTGTCCCAGTTGACTCTGACTCTACGCCATGCAAGTCTCCGTGGTCTGCAGCATGGTGTCAGCGGTACATGTCGCATGACAACTCGAGATCATAACCCAGGTTTTAGCATTCTACTGCCGACGTTTCATAGTTTCATTTTGTCTGTAATATCTGCCTACGTTTCAGCAGTTGTTATCGGTATATTTCTTAGAGCGAGTCGAACAATTATACGTAAATCTCGTGGTGTAGTCCTTCAGGAAGGACCAGGACCTGTGGCTAATTTTCTAGCCACACAGTTCTCCTGACGTCAGCTCTTCACTATTTCTTTTGAAGTCATTACTCAGCAGCCAGTTGTCCGTGCGACTTATCAGTATGATGCTCCTGTGTCCCTCATCTCAATGACAGGACCTTTCTCAGGTCAGTCTGAAAGATGACGATGTATTCCTAGTCTATGTCTTCGTCGTATGCTGTGTAGCGACGTGCACCTTTTCCCAAACCGTTCATTAAATGGAAAAATGGCATTTTCCTGTACTGAAAATACTGAAAGTATGTTCGGCTAAGGATGAAATTTTAATCGATGTATCCCATAGGCACTGTAATATTGGGGTTTCAGTTTCGCAGCGTTAGTATTATTTAATAATTTAAATCACTCGTGCGAAAAAGGTTATTGATCTAATATCAAACGATAATAGAGCTAAAATGAAGAAATTAAAATGTTCACATGAAAGTATAATGGAATATAAAAACACAAAAATTATATATTATATTCTTAACTGAACTGACTTACAAGAGAATCGTACGGAATTCCCCTCGCCAATTTGATACGTATTGACAGAATCTATAGGGTACGACAAGGACTTGGATATATGTAGACAGGAAGGAGTAACTGCCAACAGTTTTCGAGAAAATCGATTCTGAAAATTGGCGAGCTAATGTACTTTTGTAAAGTCTCTAGTAATGAGGGAGTCCGCAGCCGAGCGAGTAAGCGCATAGCTTCGTAAGCGCGAAGACACTGGACTGAATAACGCTGTAGGCGATATAGCCACGTATTAACTGCACAAATTATCAGTATGCGATGAATCATTCATTATTTCCATAACCTTTGATCTGAATTTTTGATTCTTTTACCTAAAATTTCGGAGGTAGCTTTCGGTTACAACTGTATTCCTGCCTGTACCCGCGTCCGGCCATCCTGAATTAGGTTTTCCGTGATTTCCCTAAATCGCTCCAGGCAAATACCGGGATGGTTCCTTTGAAAGGGCACGTCCGACTTCCTTCCCCGTTCTTCCTTAATCCGATGAGACCGATGACCTCGCTGTCTGGTCTCCTCCCCCAAACAACCCAACCCACCCCCATGCAGGTACGTTCCATTTCACCATCAGCTCCTTTTACTGGTATGAATTCGTGATAGAGGAACTATTTCTTTTGTTCCTTGACTCATGGGCTCAAAACTGAATCTGGGTTGGTACGTCGAAACTTTTCGGTGTGGAGATGGTCTGCCAACGTACAGTATTAAAATAATTCCTCCAAAATTTACTCCGCTGGTGCAGTCTTGCGACGCTCATGTCTGCAGGCAGGTGATGAACCATAAAAAAAGACTTCGAAACTCCAGGTACACTATCGTACAGAATAGACACATAGCTTCTAGAGCAGACTACCTAAATATTCAATCAATCGCACACCATCAGTCGTCTGCACAGTTGTCAGTGAAACGTTTCGATATGCATGGTACGTCGCGAAATCGTTATGGTGACCTAGAACTGTTACTGAATGTAAACCAAGTTGCTGAAAAACCCACTTACACGCAAAAATGCGGCGTCCATTACTTGTGCTGTATTTTCTAGTAATAATTGTTTTCATGTTTTTACGATCAATATCATCTTGATTCTTGCAGTACTCCATAGACTATACACAATGCTGTCCACAAATATATATACAATAATATAAATTAAATGATTATACTACTTCAACTGCAAGTTCTCTGGTAACCCCCTTTTATCTCCAGTCTCCTTAAAATGATAATTTGCAAAATCATAATAAATATGTAAATATAATTGCATAGGAAAGGAAAAAGTGTGGTAGCAGCTACATTCGCTCCACAGATCTCGCGCTTATGAACCGAAGCGCTTACTATATCGGCTGCGAACTGCTTGAATGCTGTCGCCTATACGAAACATATAAGCACGCTAAAAATTTTCAAACTATATTTTCTTGAAAACGGTTGAGAGTTGCATCTTCATGTTCACGTATGTTGATGTGCTACTCATGCCATACACAACATATCAATATGAATTAAATAGGTGAGCGGAAATTGGCAGGGAACGCAGACTCTCAGTACATTAGAACTGAACTGAATGATACAGTGTAATAAGAGAATTGAGCAACAGCTACCGATTAATCTCTTAATCAATGAACAACGATTGCAAAACCAGTCATATCAAAAATTATAGCAGTACATTAGAAGAAAAAAACATTGTGCTGCTCCATTTTAGTCAGTGTGAGGTACATACAAAGCGTATATTTGAACTAACGTAAGTTGATGTCATACTTGTGATAACTGGTTTCAGTCTCTGCGAGCATATTCGGGTCTGTAATCATCATAAAGCAATTCGTAAAAATATAATGCAGGGCACATTTTTAAGTTAGATGAGATATTTGATAAACAAAATTCACTGAATTCCCATAAACTAGTACGCCACGTCTGTGTAAACAGGACGTTGCGTTTCCTAACTATGATCAGGGTTCCTCGTGCTTATACACTGAAGCACCAAAGAAACTGGTAAAGGGACGCGTATTCAAATACAGAGGTATGTAAACAGGTAGAATACGGCGCTGCGATCGGCAACGCCTATGTAAGACAGCAAGTGTCTGGCGCAGTTGTTAGATCGGTTACTGCTGCTACAATGGCAAGTTATCAATATTTCAAAATTGGCTCTGAGCACTATGGGACTTCTGAGGTCATCAGTCCCCTAGAACTTAGAACTACTTAAACCTAACTAACCTAAGGACATCACACACATCCATGCCCGAGGCAGGATTCGAACATGTAGCGCCTAGAACCGCTCGGCCACTTCGGCCGGATATCAAGATTTAAGTGAGTTTGAACGTGGTGTTATAGTCGGCGCACGAGCGATTGAACACAGCATCTCCGAGGTAGCGATGAAGTGGGGACTTTCCCGTACGACCATTTCACGAGTGCACCGTGAATATCAGGCATCCTTTAAATATCAAATCTCCGACATCGCTGCGGCAGGAAAAAGATCTTGAAAGAACGAGACCAACGGTGACTGACGATAATCGATCAGCATGACAGAAGCGGAACCCTTCCGAAAATTGCTACAGATTTCAATGCTGGGCCATCAACAAGTGTTAGCGTACGAACCATTCAACGAAACATCATCGATATGGGCTTTCGGAGACGAAGACCCGCTTGAGTACCCTTGATGACTGTACGACACAAAACTTTAAGCCACACCTGGCCATGACAACACCGACATTGGACTATTGATGACTGGAAACATGTTGCCTGGTCGGGCGAGTCTCGTTTCAAATTGTATCGAGCGGGTGTACGTGTACAGTTATGGAGACAACCTCATGAATCCTATGTACCCTGCATGTCAGCAGGGGACTCTTCAAGCTGGCGGAGGCCCTGGAATGGTGTGGGTCGTGCGCAGTTCCATCTTTCTGCTTTCCCTTCTCTGATAAAACTGGTTTTCCATCTGAGTTCTTGATATTCATACAAGTGGTTCCTTTTTTTCCAATGGTCTCTTTAATTTTTCTGTAGACAGTAGCTATCTTCCCCTTGTGATATATGCCTCTACATCCTTACATGTGTCGTCTATCCATCTCTGCTTAGCCATTTTGCACTTCCAGTCGATCTCATTTTTGAGACCTTTGTATCCCTCTTTGCCTCCTTCGTTTACTGCATTTTTATATTTTCTCCTTTCATGAATTAAATTCAATATCTCTTCTGTTACCCAAGGATTTCTGCTAGCCCTCGTCTGTTTACCTACTTGATCGTCTACTGCTTTCACTATTTCATCTCTCAAAGCTACCCATTCTTCTTCCACTGTATTTCTTTTCCCTGTTCTCATCAATTGTTCCCTAATGCTTTCTCTGAAATCCTCTACAAACTCTGGTTCTTTCAGTTTACCCAGGTCACATCTCCTCAAATTCCCACCTTTTTGCAGTTTCTTCAGTTTTACTCTACAGTTCATAACCAATAGATTGTGGTTAGAGTACACATATGCCCCTGGACGAGTTTTTCGATTTGAAACCTCCTTGCTAAATCTGTGTGTTGCCACGATATAATGTACCTGAAACCTCCCAGTGTGCTCAAGCCTCTTCCACGTATACAACCTTCTCTCATGATTCTTAAACCAAGTGTTAGCTATGACTAAGCTATACTCTGTGCAAAATTCTACCAGGCGGCTTCCTATTTCTTTCGTTACCGCCATTCCATGCTCACCTATACTTTTCCTTCTCTTCCTTACTATCGAATTCCAGTCCCCAATGACTATTAAATTTTAGTCTCCTTCCCCTATCTGTATAATATCTTTTATATCGTCATACATTTCTTCAATCTCTTCGTAATCCGCCAAGCTAGTTGGCGTATAAATTTGTACTACTGTGGTAGGCGTGGGATTAGTGTGTATCTTGGCTACAATAATGCGTTCACTATGCTGTTCGTCGTAGCTTACGCGCGCTCCTATTTTTTATTCATTATTAAACTTAGTCCTGCATTACGCCTATTGGATTTTTATATTTATAAACCCGTATTCACCTGGCCAGAAGTCTTGTTCCTCCTACCGAGCGAGGTGGCGCAGTGGTTAGCACACTGGACTCGCCTTCGGGAGGATAACGGTTCAATCACGCGTCCGAACATCCTGTTTTAGGTTTTCGTGATTTCCCTAAATCGCTCCAGGCAAATGCCGGGATGGTTCCTTCGAAAGGGCACGGCCGATTTTCTTCCCCATTCTTCCCTAATCCGAGCTTGTGCTCCGTCTCTAATGACCTCGATGTCGACGGGACGTTAAACACTAATCTCCTCCTCCTCCTCCTCCTCCTCTTGTTTCTCCTGCCACCGAACTTCACAAATTTCTGCTATATCTAACTTTAACTTAGTCATTTCCCTTTTTAAATTTTCTAACCTACCTGCCCGATTACGTGATCTGACATTCCATGCTGCGATCCATAGATTGCTAGTTTTGTTTCTCCTGACAACGACGTCCTCCGGAGTAGTCTCCACGCGACGATTCGAATGGGGACTATTTTACCTCCGGAATATTTTACCCAAGAGGACGCCATCATCATTTAACCATACAGTAAAGCTGCATGCCCTCGAGAGAAATTGCGGCTGTAGTTTCTCCTTGCATTCAGCCGTTCGCAGTACCAGCACTGCAGTGCCGTTTTGGTTCATGTTACAAGGCGAGATCAGTCAATCGTCCAGACTGTTGCCCCTGCAACTACTGAAAAGGCTGCTGCCCCTCTTCAGGAACCACACGTTTGTCTGGCCTCTCAGCAGATACCCCTCCGTTGTGGTTGCACCTACGGTACGGCTATCTGTAACGCTGAGGCACGCAAGCCTCTCCACCAACGGCAAGATCCATGGTTCATGGGGGGAAGTTTTGCTGTATACTAGCTCAAAATTATATTTCGTGTCAAAGCATCTAAAAACATTTCCATATGAAGATCGGACGGATTAGCTATCAGTAGCCAACTGAGTTTAAACAATACGTAATCATAGGTTAATTAGTTAACCCTTTCTTTTCAATTAATGGAAGTCGTTCACAGTTGAAACATGCTAGTATATTTATGTACAAATTTCTGTAGCAGTGCATAAAATCAAATTTCAGTATTTGTTGCTTATGTGAATCATCGATTGTACTGATGTCCGTACTCGTGCTTGATACTTCCGGATGATTTACCTATTTGCGGCTGTTTGGCAACTATTTTGGGTTGTTATGTCTATACAGAGCGTTAGAGGTGTAGTATCATCTAAAAGTCAATTTCCTTCTTCTGTACTTCTCCGCGATACCTACAACTTTATTGTGTCATCATTCGGTAATTTCGTAAGAGCTTTCGTTAGATGGTAAATTTATTTCAGAAGTTCGATTTAAAACGTAAATGAAGTCTGTAAACTTTGGTCGTACGAGCTTTACTCTGTACACTAATATCTAGAAGCAGGCAAGGAACAATCACCTGTGCTGTAATAACACATTATCCTTCACTAACGAAAGTCATGTAGATAGAAATCGTCGTTGCCAAACTCTTTTTAAAATTTGTCGTGACATAATACTAATAAATATCGATAAATCGTTATCAGAAATATGTCTTCTTACAGACTGACCTGTTGCTGAAGGACGTGCATTGTATCTGATAAGGAGGATGCTTCACCTACATTGTTAGACTGATCCCAGGAGTTATTTTTTAGATGAGTTCAGTTCATTGGGAAAATTCCAGACAATCTAAAACACGCTACTGGAGAATAATGTTGGCGAAACTTCTGAGAAGTAAGCGATAACGTCAGGCAACACTTAAAAAGCGAAATGTAGCAGAAATGTAACGCAGAACAGAAACCATTTGTGGCCTCAGCTTTGAGAAGTTACATGTCGAGAAATAAAAGTTAATTGCAGAAAACACTTTATCACAAAAACTCTATTGAAATAACTGGCCTCAGCGAAGCAACTCCCTAAGCACAGTTTTTAAAATGTTCTATAGCCGTAACTACTAAACAAACAGCAGAGTACCGAGGAAATGAGCCAAGCTGGAAAATTTTCAGAGAAAGTCAGCGCTTTACTGATTAAAATCTACAACGAACGAGATAGAAGCGTGTGCGCAGGGGAAATTCTGAGAACTTTTGTGTTTTTTGGTCAAAGTTCGTTAAGATAGAGGCAGAAAATGTTGCACCGAAGCGGCTATTTTCGCGATTCAGCTGCGAGAGGAAGGTTAAAAATATTCCAAAGAGCTTCTTTACTAAGAGTTAATCGCTTGCAGCAAAATTGTAGAAGCGCAAAAAGAATGTTAAGTTTCAAAATGAAGAAGCAGATAGACAGTAAGACGTGAAGCGTGTGCGGAAAGTTAATAGTACATCTCGATGCTGTTTCTGTGATATTTGCGTACGGAAGACATGCGTAGGTGTTCCGAGTAAATGCGACTGATATTTCGATGTTAATGATGTTAATATTCTTACCTGGAGGATGATGACGGTTAGGGAAACATCAGGAGGGCTGCTCCTTGTCGATTTAAATTATTTCACTTGAACCATAATAAGTTATACAAGCTTCTCGTGGGTGATTAAGAGAAATAAATATTCTGTATATTTTGCGCATGGGGTCTCAGGCAGTTGGTAATATTTTGAGACTGTCTTGTTCAAGAACCACTGCTTATAGAACAAAAAATTTAAAAAGTTAAAGGGCGTTAGCTTAATATATTAAAAGTATGCGTGATGTGTGGAGCCCGGAAATCCATGTAAATGCATGTTGCATGCAGGTTTGCATGTTTTGGCCATTTGGGGAGTAAATGCATCATTTCGAAGATATCATCGATACATCTGTATGGATGTAGGCATTTGTAATGCATCTTATATCATTTTTTCTACCTCATTGCATATACTGCAATAATTTGCATGATAACATCTTTTATTGGTGTTTTGTATTCATATGAATTGCGCCCAAAATGCAGAGCGTGAGTAATTTTGCGAATTTTGTTACACTCTATCAATATCGCAGCTAGTTGAAGCAGCCTAGTTCGGCTCGTTAGACGATATAGTTGGTGTTAACAAATTTAAATAACGAAAGGGTCCTATTGTTAAGCGATTCTGCTCCGTATGTGAAGAACGCTGGAAACGCAATCAAAATATTTTATCTCAACTTAAAGCGTGTTACATGTTTGGGCCATATGCTACTTCATGTAGCTGAAACAGTACATCTAAAATATGACAATTTGAATACGCGGTCTTTCACAAACAAGGTAAATAAACGTTAAATTATGATAATTTTAGTCGTAGACACTTTCGAAGCTACTAATAATACTTGAATTACAGATGCGGAGGTGAAACTCCAGAATACAGATTTGGGACAAGACCTGATTTACATAAAATCAAATTTAGAGCATTTTCATGCGGCAATAACAAAGTTGAAAGCCACGAGTAACTCATGGAATCACAGACAGTTATTGAATACGTTGAAATATATTTGCACTCATTCTGTGTAGAAGTGGGTTTTGCATCTTTTAAGATAACCAGCACCATCGGATGAAATCCTGATTTTGAATTTATGTAGTTAACAAAAATAATACTTTGTGGTGAAAATGTAAAAGACTTTCAGATTAATGTGAATTTGTCTGAAATATCTTCGTTTAAGTATGCAGGTGTCCGTTCTTCTAACGTATGAACACCTTTCTTAACACATGGGTCTAAGTGAATAAAATGTGGAGAAATTGGTTGCCATGTACTGTCTTAGAAGAAAATAGAAGTTGATATTGAGCTGAACTTTGATACTACATATTTTTGTTTTGCTGCGTCACTGTACATGTTAAATGATATGATACTGTATGAATGCATACAAGTTTAACGTTTTTACTGAACACGAAATCAGGGCTCTGGTGATACGTTACAAGATAAAAAGCAAATGTAGAAACAGCTGCACAGTAAAGTGTAGATATATTTTCTTCTTGTTTATACCTTTCGTAAGACAGTATGAAATTAAGAAACGCATCTAATTTTCAATATTTAAATCCTAAATCTGTTGAAACACAACTTTAAGAAGTTGCTTTAATTTAATAAATAAAATACTTAGCAGTCTTACTTTAAGATAAAAAGGGAAAAGGAATCTGGTTGCAAACTCAGTTATGACTTTCAGTAAACGCTGTTACTATATATTAATGAAGAAGTTGTATGGCAGTATTGTGGGGAAATATTGTGTCCACTACGTTTTTTTTCTTTAGTTTATTGAAATTGAGGACGTACCCGTACAGTCATCTCAATAGTGGGGAGTCAGTTATGACGATACGTACAGGAGGACAACAAAACATCCAGTTCCAGAGCGGAGAAAATCTCCGAGCCGGGCGGGAAACGAACGCGGACTCTTGCAGTTAGCAACCTGCCGCGCTGACCGCGCAACTACTCAGGCGGACTTCATTAGCGTTCACAAATTCGTTCTGTTCGTCAAGAATCTTGTCGGGTTATTTTCTTTCGGCAGTATAAATTTCCACGTCTTCGAGAACACTAAGATACGGGCCTTCGTTTGTTCACTGCACAATCTCCATGTTACTGTCGATACCAACAATTGTATGGTTATGTAATGATGAATGTGTACTTCGTACAGTTTTGCGTTAATTATAACTACTGAGATCACGGGTTCCTGAGAGATGGCATCAATTATGAAAATTATTTTAGTGAGACTGTACGAGTATGGTATCGTTCTTACTGTTGCTTGGGAACCTGAAAATACCACAACTTGTCACTGAAAATGACATCAGTAGTAAAATGGGTCAGTACAATCAACAGCAGAACGCATTAACATAAGTAAGTAATTTTAGTAAACTGGCTGCAATCAGATTCCCTCTTCCTCTGTATAACGCAGAATGCATTTCATCTGAATACAGGCAGTGTACTATGATTATTGGAATATTTTAAAGCATTCAACTGTTAGTGACAGTGTAATTCATGCTGCGCGTCGAAGTAATCACAGCAGAAGGCCGTTTTATACGGCATTAGACGTATTCGGGACTCATCGGTCCTTTCTCGTAGACCTTTTGAGTGTTGACTGTTCCCCAGGTCTTTCTGAACGCCGAGAGTCAGTAATGTCAAAACGAAGCGTCTTGGAACGAGAAAGCCATTTATTGCCGTGCTCTGTCCAACGGCATTGTCCCCATACACGGTGCAAATGTTTCTGGCTGCCTCCGCTGATGTCCCCCCTATGTTGAACTCAGGCAGAAGATTACGTCGATAATGTTCCGATTTCTCCATTTGGCACTCCATTCTCTGGAGTCCCTACCTCCATTCGCTATCTCCAAAAGACAAAATGACAGTATGAAAACTCAAATAGCAACAACTAACTAGAAATGAAAAATGACAATCTATAAATAAACCCATAGCAACCGGAATATCAACATACAAAACAAACTCTACGAAGCTATGCACTAACCTAATATTTTGAGAAGGCACCTGCAGATTTAGCAGCAGCACCTAAGCAAGTAATTAAATTGAGTAGTAAGAATGAAACATTTTTACAGTCACTATCAGAAATCTATGGTTTAGTAGTTTTCCACCATTAACAATAGCAACTGCTCTGTGGCATGTACCTGACAAGTATGGGAAAGTAATAGGCGTACGGTTTGTAAAAGATGATAGGTAACTGAAGTTGGGTACTATGTCTGTGATAAGATGGTAATTAGTGACAATGCTACAAAATGTATTCGGCACAAGCAAGGAACGGAGTTGCAATGGAAAAAATAATATGAACTGAAAATGAAAAGGTTATAGGCACTCATAAGAAAGCTATAACCACTGAAATGTTAGCAAAAACTTTAAGCAAAGAAACTAAAATGGAGGAAGAGGAAATGAAGTTACAGAAATTTGTCATATATGAACCAGCTCGTGTTAGCACGTGTTCTATGCCAAAATGTATTTGCAAAATCATTATGGGACATATGCCGTAAAGGTTTGTCCGAGATGATGAAAATCAGAGTGATTGTTTCTTGTTTAAGAGATGATATTACAAAACGGAGATTGATGTGTGAAGGCAAATCCAAAATGTTTTATACATTTCAGGTAGCTTTTAAAATTGAGTTCCTGTGTCCTAGCGAGTGTACTAAAATGCATTATGAATGCAGGCCTGGTGCTGGGAAATTTTGAACATTGAGTACATAAATGAATATTTAAGTTTTAAAAAATAGGTGAGTAAAATAAAGCACTCCGTCTTAAGGCCACGAGTGGCCTACCTGGACCATTCGACCGCCGTGTCATCCTCAGCGGAAGATGCGGATAGGAGGGGCATGAGGTCAGCACATTGCTCTCCCGGTCGTTATGATGGTATTCTTGACCGAAGCCGCTACTATTCGGTCGAGTAGCTCCTCATTTGGCATCACGAGGCTGAGTGCACCCCGAAAAATGGCAACGGCGCATGGCGGCTGAATGGTCACCCATCCAAGTGTCGGCCACGCCCAACAGCGCTTAACTTCGGTGATCTCACGGGAACCGGTGTATCCACTGCGGAAAGGCCGTTGCCTAAGTATAATAAGTGTCTTAATTTTGATTAGCAGTTATATTAAATTATATAGGTCTTAAGCCTGAGAGTGGCAAACATCTTAACCTGAAGGAACATTTGAATGAATCGTTGAGAATAAGTCTCTAGTATGCAGGTTAGTATGTCTACTGTTGTTCCCTTTAAGAGAGACAGTTTTTGGTGCATATCCGTTGTGTAACAGGTGTACTTGGCTATGTAGCGGTAGTGTAGTTACATAACAGCAACATGAAAAGGATACACTTCATGTGTTTATACTGTGTTTGGTTTTAGCACCTGTGATCTAGGGATAGCGTGTTAGGTTGGTAATTAAAACGTCCTCAGTCCCGGGTACGAAACCTTCCAACGCTTAAAATCTGATTAATAATCAGCATTGGTTGCCGAAGACTGCCGGCGTAAGAAGTCTCCCTCATGCTGCCAAGGGTCTTGTCAAAAAGGGCGGAGAAGCGGACAGAGTTTCAGGGCACTCTCTTGTCATTGGGGTGGGAAACTGCCCCTATGGGCGGTAGAATCAGCTGTGATCATCAGCATGAGGATGCAGAGGGCAATAGAAACCACAGCATTAAAGACACGTAACTTGTATCCACAGGACATGTGGCCTGTGATTGAAAAGTGTTATGATGATCTCTGAACTGGAAAAAGATTCCAGAATAGTCCCCCATTCGGATCTTTGGAAGGGGACTTCCAAGGGGGAGGTAAGAATGAGAAAAAGATTGAATAATCAACGAAAAGATAACGTTCTGCGAGTCGGGGTGTGGAATATCAAAAGCTTTAATCTGGCAGGGAAGCTATAAAATCTGAAAATAGAAATGCAAAGGCTCAATTTTGATGTAGTAGGGGTGAGGTAAGTGAAATGGAAGTAAGACAAGGATTTCCGCTCAGAAGAGTATGGGGTAATAACAACAGCAGCAGGAAATTGTATAACGAGTGTAGGATTCGTTATGAGTAGGAATGTAGGTCAAAGGGTGTGTTACAGTTACCTGTTCAGTGATACGGTTGTTTTTGTCAGAATCGACAGCAATCCAATACCGACAACGGGAGTTCAGGTATACATACCGACGATGCAAGCTGAAGATGACGAGATAAGACAGAGTATAAGAGGCTACTGAGCGGGTAATACGGTACGTGAAGGGAGGTGAAAATCTGATAGTCATGGCGGACTTCAACGTTGTTATAGGGCAAGGAGGAGAAGAAAATTTTGCAGGAGAATACGGGCTTCGGACAAGAAATGAGAGACGAGAAAGACTAATCGAGTTCTAAAATAAATTTCAGCTAGTAATAGCGAATAGCCGAGCGGTCTGCGGCGCCTTGTCACGGTTCGCGTGGCTTCCCACCCGTCGGAGGTTCTAGTCCTCCCTCGGGCTTGGGTGGTTGTGTTGTCCTTAGCGTAGGTTAGTTTCAGTTAGATTACGTAGTGTGAAAGCTTAGGGACTGATGACCTCAGCTGTCTGGCCCCATAAGACATAACCACAAATTTACAATTTTAGTATTACCGAATACTCGGTTCGAGAATCAGAAGAGGAGGCGGTATACTTGTAAAAGACCGGGTGACACAGGAAGATTTCAGTTAGATTACACCATGGTCAGGCAGAGATTCCGAAATCAGATACTCGATTGTAAGGCGTTTCCAGGAGCAGATATAGACTCAGATCACAATGTAGTAGAGATGAAGAGTCTGTCCCCGGTAGCTGCCTGGTCAGAGCGACATAATGTCAGTCTTAAGGGCTGGGGTTCGATTCCCGGCTGGGTCGGAGATTTACTCCGCTCGGACTGGGCGTTGTGTTGTGTTGTCCTAATCATCATTTCATCCCCACCGACGCGCAAGTCGCCGAAGTGGCGTCAAATCGAAAGATTTGCACCTGACAAACGGTATACCCAACGGGAGGTCCTAGTCACACGACATTTACAAAAAATGGTTCAAATGGCTCTGAGCACTATGGGACTTAATATCTGAGGTCATCAGTCACCTAGAACTTAGAACCACTTAAACCTAACTGACGTAAAGTCATCACACACATCCATGCGCGAGGCAGGATTCGAACCTGCGACTGTAGCGGTGGCGCGGTTCCAGACTGAAGCGCCTACAACCACTCGGCTACACCGGCCGCCGACATTTACATTTTTAGTGATGAAGAGTAGGCTGAAGTTCAAGAGATTAGTCAGGAAGAAACAATAAGCAAAGAAGTGGGATACGGAAGTACTAAGGGATGATGAGTCACTGCTGAAGTTCTCTAAGGCAATAAGAAATAGTAATAACGAATAGCTCAGTAGGAAGTACAGTTGAAGAGGAATGGATATCTCTAAAATGGGCCATAACAGAAGTGGGAAAGGGAAACATAGTTACTAAGGGCGTAAATGAGAAGAAACCACCGGTAACGAACGAAATACTTCAGCTGATCGATGAAAGAGAGAAGTACAAAAATGTTTAGGGAAAATCGGTAATACAGAAGTCACTGAGGAATGAAATAAATAAGCACAGCGGGGAAAGTAAGACGAAATGGTTGCATGAAAAATGCGAAGAAATCGAAAAATATATGACTGCTGGCAGGACTGACTCAACATACAGGGAAGCCAAAACAACCTTCGGTAAAATTTAAAGGAAGGGTAGTAACGTTAAGAGTGCAACGTAAATTCCACTGTTAAATGCAGAAGAGAGAGTAGAAAGGTGGAAAGGGTACATTGAAGGTCTCTATGCGGTGGAAAATTTGTCTGATGTGATACAACAAGAAACAGGAGTCGATATAGAATGGATAGGGATCAAGTATTAGAATCAGAATTTAAGAAAGCTTGGAGGACTTAAGATCGAATAAGGAAGCATTGATAGATAACATCCCATCAGAATTTTTAAAATCATTGGGGGAGGGCGGGGTGTGGCAACAAAACGACTATTTATGTTGTGTAGAATGTATGAGTTTGACGACATACCATCTGACTTTAGGAGAAATATCATTTACACAATTCCGAAGACTGCAAGAGCTGACAAATGGAAGAATTATCGCACTATCAGCTTAACAGCTCGTGTATCCAAGTTGCTGACAAGAATAATATTCAGAAAAGTGGAAAAGAAAATTAAGAATGGGTTACATGACAATCAGATTGACTTTAGGAAAGGTAAAGAGACCAGACAGACAATACTGACGTTGCGGATGGTAATGGAAGCAAGACTAAGAAAACTCAAGGCACTTTCATAGGATTTGTTCACCTGGAAAAAGCGTTCAACGATGTAAAATGGTGTAAGATGTTCGAAATTCGGAGAAAGATGGGAGTTAGCTATAGGGAGAAATTGGTAATATACAATAGGCGCAACATCCAAGAGGGAATAATAAGGGTGGACGACCAAAATGAAGTGCTCGAATTAAAATGAGTGTAAGACAGGGACGTACTGTCCCCCCCCCCCCCCCCCTCTTGCTGTTCAATCATTACATCGAGGAAGGAATGATGGAAATGAAAGAAAGGCTTAGGAGTGGATTTAAAATTCAAGTTGAAAGGATATCAGTGATACGATTCGCTGATGACACTGCTATCGTGAGTGAAAGTGAAGGAGAATTATATTATATGCTGAATGGAATGAACAATGAGCACAGAATGTGGACTGAGAGTAAACTGAAGGAAGACGAAAGTAACGGTAAGCAGGAGAAATGAGAACAGTGTGAAACCTTTCGTCAGGACTGATGGTCACGAAGTAGATGAAGTTAAGGATTTATGCTACCTAGGCAGCAAAATAACCAATGACGGACGGAGCAAGGAGGACGTCAAAAGCAAACTAGGATAGGTAAAAAGGGCATTAAAGGGCAAAGGAAGTCAGCTAGTATCAAACATAGGCGTGAAATTGAGGAAGTAATTTCTGAGAATATACGTCTGGAGCATAGCACTGTTTGATATTAAAACATGGTCTGTGGGAAAACCGTAACAGAAGAGAATCGAAGTATCTGAGATATGGTGCTACAGACGAATGTTGAAAATCAGGTGGACTGATAAGGAAAGGAATGAGATGGTTCTGCACAGAATCGGAGAGGAAAGGAACTTGTGGAAAACATTGATAAGGAGAAGCGACAGGATGATGAGACGTCTTTTAAGCCATCAGGGAATGACTTCCATGGTACTAGAGAGAGCTGCAGAAGCAAAAACTGTAAAGGAAGACAGTTATTGGAATACCTCCAGCAAATAATTGAGGACGTAGCTTCAAGTGATACTTTGAGTTGAAGAGATTTTCACAGGACGGGAATTCGTGGTGTGCCGCACCAAATCAGT
Source organism: Schistocerca cancellata (assembly GCF_023864275.1). Taxonomy (NCBI): domain Eukaryota; kingdom Metazoa; phylum Arthropoda; class Insecta; order Orthoptera; family Acrididae; genus Schistocerca; species Schistocerca cancellata. The sequence continues at coordinate 178,625,462 of NC_064628.1, read as the reverse complement.
TACAAGACCCCCTAAAAAAAGAAATAATCTGTCTACATTTGGATGGAGGTAGTAATTTTTGTGTGGAGGGCATTACGAAAGAACAATTATGCGATTTGTCTCACGGTAACATGTAGTATGACTGGGAAAGTTATTTTATTCCTTCACAAGTTATTGCTGAGTGTTTTTACACTTTGTACACTTTATTCCATTAACTGAGGTGAGTCAGCCTTGAATAGTTTTTTCATTTACTCTAAAGAGAAAATAAAGGCATATTGTGAAAGGTATTTAAACATTTATGTATTATGCTGTTATTAGTATTCAGCGGTTTCCACCTGCAGCAGCAGAAGCTTGAGCTGTTCTTTTATATCGCAGGCTGCACGCAGCAGAAGGAATATCTAAAACTCATAGCAGAGTCAGAGAGTAAACTTGAATTGAAACTACCCCACTGGCGCTTTTGTGGAGCTGCTTAATAAATTTCGCAGTCACTTTGTGGACCTGCTAAGTAAATGAATACTGAAAAAGAGGATAACTGTACAGAATAATAGAATATGAACTTCAAATGTAAGGGAGGACAGAATTTATTGACTTAATCAAGTACCTTATTGCCTTTAAGAGTCTTGTTCATTAAAAATTAAAGGGAGTAGAACTGGAAAATAAGAAGAAAAGAAATGGTATCAAACATAAAAAATGAGTTCGGTCATAGTGGTGAAGTGTACAAGCGGAGCAGATGATGTATGCCAGGTGCCACCATCTAACACTCTAAGTCAAAGTATATTTCCTTACAGAGTAACCCTATATATACACGTATAACGTCAAGACTGAAAAATAACAGAAAATCATTAACGTTTAAAGGAGAATATTAAATACGAATATACGTTAAATCAATTTTACTGTCAAGGAGCGCAAGGTAAATTGACATTAAGCTGTAGCTTAGGGAAAGTAACCAGTGGTACCCAAAGTGTACACGCAAGTCGAAGTGGTTAATATAGTTAATTACATGCATAATGAGAGGTTTGCTTCCATGAATGCAATTAATAATGTAATGATCATAATGTGCTTACACAGAGGAAGGCAGTGACCAGAAGAAGTCTATGGAGGCCACATCTGTAGTGTCGTAAATGTTATATTTGAATTTAGAAATTCTTTTTACTCAAGACTCAATTTGAAATTGATTCATTGAAACATCTACATCTGCTACAAAATTTTGTCCAAGAAATGATTTTTATTTCATAAGAGTATTTGAGTGATAACGTACAATTTTGTTCATTAATTTGGCGTGTAGTGCAACTCTTTTCATTTAAAGATATCACATAGTGGAGAGAAATATTCTGTACCTGAGCTATTTACTCTTCGACTTTTGACCGTTTACAACTGTGGGAATTAAGAGTGTGTAGGAAGTCAGATGTACATACAAAGCCACAAAAGGACTTTTAAGTAATTATCCGTATCGCTATATTTGGGATTTTGCGTGCTAGTCCAATTTTTGATGGTTTGATAGGTGGTTCATTCGAGCCAGAACTGTATTATGTGTGAGTGTCCTGGAATGGGAGATTGGGACGGCTATAAATTAAATCCATGACATTCAGTCCCAGTAAATAACTAAATAAGAGAATCACCACAGTGGTTGATAAGATAAAACGCCTTGTACGAACCTGAGGAAATAATGGTCGATTTTACTCGCGCGTAGTTTGAGGCTATATGCTGGCCCTAAATGTTGTTATTGCCCCCTGTAAGGAGCTACCAGCAGAAGTATAGTATGTGTCATGAATTTTATTCCCGCTTGTTGTTCAACTGAGTGTTATACAGCAAAATATTTTGACGTCTGAATCCAGCAAGATTTCTGGTCTGTAATTTTAGATGTTTTGAAAAACGAAGAAAACTGCATTTTTTCCAAAATGGACTTGTACAGTTGCCGGCCGCTCCATAAGATGACCTCTGAGAATTTCCGATTTGTGTTCTTGTCTTTTTCTTTTGGAGTCATTACCAATATTCACTGTTGCACTTTTGTTGGGACTGAGATTATATATAATATCCTGTCGTACTTATCTAACAGCGACTGTTTGAATGTGTATCAGTACGCTACAGAGTATTCTACTGGTGGTCAGTCAGAGCCGGGAGATATTATTTCGGGACTTTTTCTGACAGTATTTACAGTCTCTTAGTGGTTACGTCAGAGTGGGTTGTCTTCTTCGTATACGTTTTTACATATATGCATAAGCAATTTCTCGTCTTCCTGTTCATCAGTCTCTTATTCTGTGTATAAGGTAGGTAAATCATTTGTAATGGCCTACAGTATCTGCCTCTGTTCTTGGAGGGTGCTCCAGTTCAATGATTTTAGTACGGTCACGAATTTCTTCTTTGCACTTATAATTGTTTTGACTGTATGGAAGGTGGGGGTCTTTTTATCTTTGGATATTAAATCCGCTTTCACTCTCACTTGAAAACATTCGGTTTGTTGCCACGTCAGATTTAATATTTTGGCTTTTATTTTATTTGTTTTGTTAGCATACAAGAGTACATTTTGTTCGTTGCAACGATCTTGCTAGGAATTTGAGTAAGAACGCCTTGTTTGTGTTTTGCCAATATTGATGTTGACATCAATGTTTTACGTTTTCTTTCTGCTTTAGGCACTCTAATCATTTTTCTGTGGTATGACCACACTATTGCACTTGACTTTCACTTAAGTTCATAGTGGGGGATACTTCCATTGCCACCTCCACTTTATTCCCTGATGGGGCATGTATATTAATGACTTGAATTCCGTCTATCCCAAAGACCATTCCGCCACCGTTTCCTAGCATTTCTGTCGTTGTTATTTGATTCCGTACTTTGTCAAATGTGGTAAGCGTTATGACCCGAGAAGCATATGGATCATGTCTCCGCTCCAATCAGCTGGTCCATTAATTTATTGGCTACATATATCTTGTCTATTCTGATAGCTGACGTGTCCGTTATAAATGTGTATGCTGGCCTGGTGTCATTAATTACATTCTGTGAGTCGTCTAGACTTAGTTTCCGTTTCAGATAATGAAATTCTTTACATTTATTGAAATTTGAGGTTTGATATTCTAACATACAGACTAAGTCGGTTCTGTAGAATGTCTTTAACTTTCTACTGCTTTTATTCCGTGACTGGGCAGATATAATAATGACCTGAATTCCGTCTATCTCACAGTCCATTCTGGCAAAGTTTCGTAGCACTTCTGTCGTCGTTACTTCGTTCCAAACTTTGTCAAAAGGCAGTGACAGTACTGCTATCATTAAAATGGGTTTCTATTACTTCGTGTCCCTGTCCCTCATTTAATTTTCTGGGGAAATATCCTGTAGCAAGACAAAGGTGACCGACATTGCGTACAAATATTCCTTAAAACATCTTACTCTCAGTTCACTTTGAATGCCCTATGTTTTCAACATCAAGTAGAATGTCTGGTTGGAAGGTTGTTGTATGTTCCCAAATGGGACTTCCATTTAACTATTTAAGTGTCAAAATGGCCTAGCCAGCAGAACAGTGGAATACATGCCCGTACGTACCCTTTGGGTACAGTAATTAGTGATACTACTGAATTCATTGTGTATCTCCAAGTCCACTATGAGTTATAAGTTGTCAAACATCCATACCAATGATTAATGAGCCGAAAATTATACATGGGAGTTTCACTGGTAAGTTTGAAAACATCTGCAGAAAATTATCAATGTCAGATTCTTTAAGTATGCATATGCTCTCAGGAGAACGACGTATATCAAAGAAAAGGGGTTCACAACAAACTTTTGACCATGTATATAGGGTGTTACAAAAAGGTAAGGCTAAACTTTCAATAAACATTCCTCACACACAAAGAAAGAAAATATGTTATGTGGACATGTGTCCGGAAACGCTTACTTTCCATGTTAGAGCTCATTTTATTACTTCTCTTCAAATCACATTAATCATGGAATGGAAACACAGCAACACAACGTACCAGCGTGACTTCAAACACTTTGTTACAGGAAATGTTCAAAATGTCCTCCGTTAGCGAGGATACATGCATCCATCCTCCGTCGCATAGAATCCCTGATGCGCTGATGCAGCTCTGGAGAATGGCGTATTGTATCACAGCCGTCCACAATACGAGCACGAAGAGTCTCTACATTTGGTACCGGGGTTGCGTAGACAACAGCTTTCAAATGCCCCAATAAATGAAAGTCAAGAGGGCTGAGGTCAGGAGAGCGTGGAGGCCATGGAATTCGTCCATCTTATTTATTTATTTATTTATTTAAATGTCAAGTTCCGTAGGACCATATTGAGGAGCAAATCTCCAAGGTCATGGAACGTGTCAGTACATGAACTTACAACATAAAATGTAATAACAGATAAAAATAAATGTTCATGAACCTGAAAAAAATCAGTTTATAAGTTCAAGCAAACGCTATCAGCAATACAATGAGAATCATCTTAATTTTTCAAGGAACTCCTCGACAGAATAGAAGGTGTGACCCATGAGGAAACTCTTCAGTTTCGATTTGAAAGCGCGTGGATTACTGCTAAGATTTTTTAATTAGAGTGGCAGCTTATTGAAAATGGATGCAGCAGTATACTGCACACCTATTTGCATAAGAGTTAAGGAAGTCCAGTCCAAATGGAGGTTTGATTTCTGCCGAGTATTAACCGAGTGAAAGCTGCTTATTGTTGGAAATAAACTAATATTGGTAACAAGAAACGACAATAAGGAATATACATATTGAGAGGCTAATGTCAAAATACCCAGACTCGTGAAAAGAGGTCGACAAGAGGTTCGTGAACTCACACCACTTATTGCCCGAACCGCCCGTTTCTGAGCCAAAAATATCCTTCTAGAATGGGAAGAGTTACCCCAAAACATAACACCATACGACATAAGTGAATGAAAATAGGCAAAGTAGACTAATTTACGGGTCGAAATATCACTCACTTCCGATACCGTTCGAATAGTGAAAATGGCAGTATTAAGTCTTTGAACAAGATCCTGAATGTGGGCTTTCCACGACAGCTTACTATCTATCTGAACACCTAGGAATTTGAAATGTTCACTTTCACTAATCATATGCCCGTTCTGTGAGATTAAAACGTCAGGTTTTGTTGAATTGTGTGTTAGGAACTGTAAAAAAAGTCTTACTGTGTTTTAACGTTAGTTTATTTTCTACAAGCCATGAACTGAGGTCTTGTACTGCTCTACTTGAAACCGAGTCAATGCTGCACACAACATCCTTTAGTACCAAGCTAGTGTCATCAGCAAACAGAAATATTTTAGAGTTACCCATAATACTAGAGGGCATATCATTTATATAAATAAGGGACAGGAGCTGCCCCAACACTGATCGCTGGGGCACCCCCCACTTGACAGTACCCCACTCAGATCCCACATCACAGCCGTTATCAACATTGTGAATAACGACCTTTTGCTGCCTGTTGCTAAATTAAGAGGTGAACCAGTTGTGAGCTACTCCCCTTATTCCGTAATGGTCCAACTTCTGGAGCAATATTGTGTGATCAACACAAATGCCTTTGTTAAACCAAAAAATACGCCAAGCGTTCGAAACTTTTTGTTTAGCCCATCCAGTACCTCACAGAGAAAAGAGAATACAGCATTTTCAGTTGTCAAATGATTTCTAAAGCCGAACTGTACATATGATAGCAAATCGTGTGATATAAAATGATCAATTAACCTTACATACACAGCCTTTTCGATAACTTTTGCAAACACTGATGGCATAGAAATAGGTCTAAAATTATCTACATTATCCCTTTCTCCCTTTTTAAAAGCAGCTTTACTACTGAGTACTTTAATCACTCATGAAACTGACCATTCCTAAAGGAAAAATTACAAATATGGCTAAATACAGGGCTCACATGTGTAGCACAGTACTTCAATATTCTACTGGACACTCCATCATAACCATGAGAGTCCTTAGTCTTCAGTGATTTGATTATTGTCTCAATCTCCCTCTTGTCTGTATCACAGAGGAGTATTTCAGAAGTCAATCTCGGAAAAGCATTTGCTAAGAAATTTATATGATTTCCTGTAGATACTAAATTTTTATTTAATTCACCAGCAATGTGCAGAAAATGGTTGTTAAATACTGTACATATATCTGATTTATCAGTAACAGAAATATTATTACTGCAAACTGACTTTATATCGTCAACCTTGTGCTGCTGACCAGACACTTCCTTCACAACTGGCCATACGGCTTTAATTTTATCCTGTGAATTATCTATTCTATTTGCATACCACATACTTTTTGCCTTGCTAATAACATTTTTAAGCACCTTACAATACTGATTGCAATGGGCTACTGTAGCTTGATTGTGACTACTTCTAACATTTTGATATAATTCCCGCTTTGTTCTACATGATATTCTTATCCCACTAGTCAGCCAACCGGGCTGTCCATTACTGCTAGTAGCCCGTTTAGAATGTTCTAATGGAAAGCAACTCTCAAAGAGCATGAGAAATGTGTTATGGAAAGCATCGTATTTATCATCTATATTATCAGCACTGTGAACATCTTGCCACTCTTGTTCCTTGACAAGTTTTGAAAAACTCTATTGCTATTGGATTAACTTTCCTACGTAGTTTGTAATTAAATACGACATTGGTTAGAGTACAAAAACCTTTTAGTGTTAAGATTTGTGCATCATGGTCTGAAAGGCCATTCACCCTTTTACTAACAGAATGCCCATCTAGTAATGAAGAATGAATAAAAATATTGTCTATGACTGTGCTACTGTTCCCCTGCACCCTATTTGGAAAAAAAAAAACACAGTTTTCATCAGATCATATGAATTTAGGAGATCTACCAACATCCTTTTTCTTGCACAATCATGTACAAAATTAATATTGAAGTCACCACATAGAACTACTTTCTGGTATGTCCTACAAAGTGAATCAAGAACCCTCTCTAGCTTAAGCAAAAATGCTCTGAAGTCTGAGTTTGGAGACCTATAAACAACAGCAATTAGGAGTTTAGTTTCACTAAATTCAACTAATGCTGCACAACTTTCAAATATCTGTTCAGTGCACTGTCGTGATACGTCTATGGACTCAAATGAAATACTGTTTTTTACGTACAGAGCCACTCCCCAACCCCGCAAGTAACTCCTTGAGAAACAGCCAGCTAATCTGTAGCCTGCTAAAGGAGGCCTCTGAATTATCACATTATTTAAGTGGTGCTCTGATATATCAATAACTTCAGAGTTAACATCTATTAGCAGTTCACTAACTTTATCTACTACACTACTATAGGAATTTTTCCATGAGTGATACCAGTACCACCACCACCACCCACTACACTGTCACTTATAAGCTTAGCCAGCCTCCCCTTCCCATACCTATTGAGGTGCAGGCCATGCCTAGTGAAACCCCATCTACTGATAGACCCAACTGGCACTACTGAGATGTGATCCATGCCCTCCGCCATCAGTGCCCTCCCCAGCCCCACATTAGCGCGCCTAACAGCCGCATTAAGGTGAGGTCGATTATGACGCTGAAACAGTTACACGAAATGCACATTAGAACCACCAGTTTGAGTAGCTATGTTAACCTAGTCACCACTGACATCATATTCCCCGTCTCTATCGAGACTGTTCCCTGCTCCACTCACTATCACTACCTGATCCTCTTTCGTAAAATTCTTACATTACTCCCCTATGCTTTCAGTCACCTGAGCCAACCCCGCACTAGGCTCCACAATGCTGGTGACCTGGTACTCACTCCCCAACACTTCCTGCAACTACTGGCCCACACCTCTACCGTGGGAACTACCTAGCAGCAGAACCTTCATTCTGCTAGACTTTGCAACTAACAAAGGCCTCCTAATTGCTGAGGACTGCTGCAAGTTACCTACATCTACGGCTACACGAGGCTTCTCTCCACTCAACTCTGACAGCTGGTCATATCTATTGCATGTACGCAAAATTAAAACTGAGTACCTCCTCTTCCTAGCTACCTTCTTGCCAACTGCCTGTTCCCATTCCCCACCACCCTTCACCCTCCTCAGCCTATCTAGTTCCTCCTTTGCGCATTGTAACTGCACCTGAAGGGCACAGATCTTACGCTCCTGCTTCTCTATTAACTTGTTTCTACTACAGATTCTACATTCCCAGAAGAGAATCTCCCTAAAATGACCACTGGCTTTCCCACTGCATTCCCCCCCAATGAAAATACGTTGAACAAATCCCACACCGTAATCCACTACTCACAAACCTACGACAGAGCCCACACTTTTCACTCATGGTAAATTTTACATTTACTGAAAAAAAACTATACGTCTACGTTACCAAAGTTCAGTTACACCAGTAGAACTTTTTAAGAACTAACAATAATGGTCTCGAAATTCTCTGCCTTCTAAGAAAGCAGCTACTTGTATTAATACTATACAACACAGCAGATACCAATACCAGCAAAACTTCACAAAATTATTAGCTACAACCAAAAAATTAAAACTACCACTGTAACACCAAGCGAAGTTAAAACACTATATGAAAATTTTACGGAAATATTTAAAAGTCAGTTGAAAACTAAAGCACGAAAATTACTAACGACTTCAACACACTGAAAACTCTCTAAAACACAACGAGCGAACGATTACTAAAGTTTATTAAGTCGTTATTTCGCCACAAACGGCACGCAACACCGCTGAAATCTATTAAATTTAATAACTGTATTACAGAGCACAAATAAGTTTGTCAGTACTTAGCTTATAACCGTTACAGCTGCAGTGCACGCCGCAAAATGTAAACACACTACTGAGGCGCGAGGCTTAGACGAACGACGAAAGCAGACTCACAAAAAACAGACCACTCGAGTCAATAACACAGGAAGAAAGACTGAGAGTAATGAAAATCCACTAATAAGTTACTTTTACGGCAAATATTAAAACAAATAAACTTTAAAATAAGTAAATGAAGTCTAAAATTTGTAAAATATTAACGAACTATTTCAACAGCAGTGCAGCACCCGTGACGTCACACCAAAGAATTACAATGGCGCGAAAGACACAAACCCTGTGAAGCCTCTACCAATCCATCGGTCACCGAATCTGTTGTTGAGAAGCGTACGAACACTTCGACTGAAATGTGCAGGAGCTCCATCGTGCATGAACCACATGTTGTGTCGTACTTGTAAAGGCACATGTTCTAGCAGCACAGGTAGAGTATCCCGTATGAAATCATGATAACATGCTCCATTGAGCGTAGGTGGAAGAACATGGGGTCCAGTCGAGACATCACCAACAATGCCTGCAGAAATGAGTCGCATGTCAACACAAGCACCGAAGTCAACATTACCTTCCTTCAATTGGGCCAACTGGCGGTGAATCGAGGAAGTACAGTACATACTGACGAAACTAAAATGAGCTCTAACATGGAAATTAAGCGTTTCCGGACACATGCCCACATAACTTCTTTTCTTTATTTGTATGTGAGGAATGTTCCCTGAAAGTTTGGCCGTACCTTTTTGTAACACCCTGTATAAACCTACATCTGTAGATACTTCAGTATCAGAGTCAGTTGCAAGACTTGCTTAAAATGCTTTCTCGAGCACAGCAAACAATCTCCACTACGTCCTGAATCGACTCTAACCATTTTACCCCCTAGTTCAATTGATACTGAATTGCCCTACCCAACACCAGTTGCTGTAGGAGTGTTTCAAAGGACAGACTGTAGCTACATCGCCTCGATCAGAGTCCCCTCCAGATTCTGAATCATCTGCGTGCTGTTCTGTAACCTCTTCCCAGCAGTTTCATCACCCGATTTTCGAGAACCTCATCTGACATGGACGTACGAGGATCTTATAGATCTAAAAAAAAGAATCTCGAATGACAGTATGAAACCATGAAACCTCTAAGTATAAACACCAATCAAAAGTGAGTAAATAGTGTGTCCATTACATTTGAATGTGTACATAAATTACTTTGATTATGTTACATGTTTTCAATACCCATGCAACATGTGCATTGTCAACGGAAATAATTTATGTAATATCACCGGCTAAAGGTTTCGCGATAATTTGTGATACAATATTATTTGCAAAATTCATTATTAATTAGAAGCAGCGATTTCGCAGCATGCAATCAGTACAATCGGCTGTAACTAGGACCTTAATTAACGACAATTTACACTGAAGAGCCACGGAAACTGGTACACCTGCTTAATATCGTGTAAGGCCCCGGTGAGCACGCAGAAGTGCCACAAAACTACGTGGCATGGACTCGGCTAATGTCTGAAGTAGTGCTGGAGGGAACTGACGCCATGAATCCTGCAGGGCTGTCCGCAAATCCGTAAAAGTACGAGGGGGTGGAGATCTCTTCTGAACAGAACGTTGCAAGGCATCCCAGATATGCTCAGTAATGTCTCGGGAGTTGGGTGCGTAGCGGAAATGTTTAAACGTAGAATAGTGTTCCTGGAGCCACTCCATAGCAATTACCGACGTGTGGGGTGCCGCATTATCCTGCTGGAATTTCCCAAGTCCGTCGGAACGCAGAATTCACTCGAATAGATGCAGGTGGTCAGGCAGGATGCTTACGTAAGTGTCATCTGTTTGTGTCACATCTAGACGTATCAGCAACTTGAACAGTCCGCTGCTGATACGCAGGGTCTATGGATTCATGAGGAGTTCTCGACACCCGTACACGTCCATCTACTCGATACAATTTGAAACGAGACTCGTTCGACCAGGCAACATGTTTCCAGTCATCAACAGTACAATGTCGGTGTTGACGGGCCCAGGCAATGCGTAAAATGGTTCAAATGGCTCTGAGCACTATGCGACTTAACTTCTGAGGTCATCAGTCGCCTAGAACTTAGAACGAATTAAACCCAACTAACCTAAGGACATCACACACATCCATGCCCGAGGCAGGAATCGAACCTGCGACTGGAGCGGTCGCTCGGTTCCAGACTAGTAGCGCCTAGAAACGCACGGCCACTCCGGCCGGCAATCCAATGCGTAAAGTTTTGTGCCGTGCGGTCATCAAGGGCACTCACTTGGGTCTTCGGCTCTGAAAGCCCATATCGATGATGTTTCGTTGAATGGTTCGCACGCTAACACTTGATGATGGGCTAGCACTGAAATCTGCAGCAATTTGCGGAAGCGTTGCACTTCTGTCACGTTGAACGATTCTTGTTGTTGGTCCAATTCTTGTAGAACCTCTTTGCGGCCGCAGCGATGTCGGATATTTGAAGTTTTACCGTATTCTTGATATTCACGGTACACTCGTGAAATGGTCGCACGGGAAAATCCCTGCTTCACCGCTGCCTTGGAGATACTGTGTCTCATCGCTCGATCGCCGACTACAGCACCACGTTCAAACTCACTTAAATCTTGATAACCTGCCGTTGTAGAAGCAGTAACCAATCTAACAACTGCGCCACACACTTGTCTTATATAGGCGTTGCCGACCGCAGTGCCTTATTCTGCCTGTTTACATAGCTGTGTAGTTGGATACGCATGCCTGTAGCAGTTTCTTTGGCGCTTAAGTGTATGTATCCATGTACGGCTCAGATGAAATCTCGTCGTAAATATGCTTGCATACGCCCACCGTATTCGTTTTGTATTGTGCAATGCAGGAAATGTTCTGTGAGATACACATACCATCATTTATATCAGACGATGTCAAAATAATAATTTCATGTGCTACGAATACCAGCTGAATATAAAACCAGTTCTGAAGCTGTGTGCCTCAACGAACATCAGAAAATTTGATACCGTTGCTCTCTTGTTCTCTGATATCTCAAGCATAGCTCCTTAGAAACACAGAAATAGTGTTCATCCCTTGTCAGAGGACCTTTTGTGATAATGTTAATAGAAGTAAAGTAGATTGTCTGCAGTAAGGAACGTAAAAAAGAGCATTTCGGACCATTGGTATATACACAGTCCAGTCATGGAATGTCACCACTGCCTATGTGCGACATCCACTTGCTATAACCAAACGGCACGTGGCAACGCAAGCAGCGGAGGGTATATAAAGCGTGTCCGGGGACATGGATAACAAGGCAGTTCTTTAAAATGCGGAAACGGAGCGATTTATCTGACGGCCAAAAGTGCATGATAACCGGCTTTCGGGCCAAGGATGGAAGCATTTCCGAAACGGTTGTTTGTAAAACGTGCGCGTAGTGCAGTGTTTAAAGAATACCGTGGGTGCCAAAATAGAGCTATCTAAAACTGGCGCTAAGACAAATGTGGTGCACTACAGGACACGTGTGACAGGGATGAACGACGGCTCAATCACATATGGCCTGTGAACCCTAAGTCACATTATTGTCAGTGCCATACAGTATTGGCACATTGTCCCGTTTTCTTCCCTATTCGAGGATTGCTTTCCTGCTCATTAGATTTGGGAGGGTTAATAATTTTCTTTTCTTTCATATTCAACAATTTCTCCTTCATGTTCCCTGCAGAGTCTTCTACTTCACTTCTTGTGCGGCATCTCTGATATTTCGACAGTGCTGGCTCATCTTTTTCTTCTATCTAGGAATCGAGTTTGGCTGTGGCTTCCGTGCTTGTATCTTATTTTATTGCATTTTTCCTACGCACGCTTTTTCCTTGGTAGTTTCCTTCCCGTTCCTCCATTATTGGCATTCTTATAGGTTTTTGTTTCGTGCTCAAGCATCGTTCTCGTTGCTGTTTGCGTTGTTAATGCTTTCTTTTGCCATGGATTGTTGTGACGATCTGCGTTGTATGACTGATTGTGGCTTCCTTGACGCTTCACAATCTATTTTCGTTTCCTTCAATTCCCGTATCCACATCATTATCATTTACATCTCGTACTGTTGTATCATTGCTTTCTTCTACTCGCTGTGTGTTTCAACCAAAGTGAAATGCTTCTGACGGGCTTGTCTTATTTCGAAGTTGTTATTATCATTTTGCTGTTTCGGCTTCTGTTTTTATCATACGATCCCGTCGTGACCTCTTTCTCTTGGTGTCTACTGAATTCGCTATCCTGGTGGGGACTGGGAATCTCCTACAGCGTAAGTGCACTAGCGGCACTATCACAGTTCGCCTATGACGATAGTTCGCTCTTACATGATCGACAGTGGCACAATGTAAGCAAGTGCTCGACTGCTCGTCATATATCATTAAGTACAAAGTCCGTCCCCAAAATACTTTCCATCATTGCTTTTCGCACGGAAAATTTATTGCGAAAAACAATTACTACACAGACCGACGTAGCGTATACCTTACACTATTTTACGACATAGTCGCGACCGAAATCGCGGCAGCTATTGGAGCAAGTAATCTGTGTGACGAAGCCGTTCTGGTAAAACTTGGAGTCCTGCGATGAAAGGAACTGTTGCACAGCCCGCTCCATTTCAGCATTGGTTTGGAAGTGACATCTCCGACAGTGTGGTTTTCAATGCATGGATCAGGTGAGCGTCCGATGGTGAAAGATCAGCACTGTAAGCTGGGTGATCCAGTTCCTCCCATCCAATATGACGAATCTGATCCTGTGTGAGCCTTGCTGTGTGTGGTTTTGCGTTGTCGTCCAATAACACGATACCTTCACTCAAGAGCCCAGGTCTTCTTCGTCAGATGGCAGACAGGAGTTTGGTGAGGTTGCCGCAGTAGCATTCCGTATTGATGGTCCCTTGCTGGAGGAAATCAAGGAGAAACACACCTTTCATCTCCCAGAACACTGTGGCTAACCTTTCCTGCGGAGGGTGACACTTTGAACTTTCTCCTCACATGTGAACTGAGATGCTTCCATGTTTGTGGAGCGGCAATAGCTCTGGGGTAAGTGGAGCACCCATATTCCATTACCTGTGATGATTTAGAACAGAGACTCACATCCCTCTCGTGAGTACTACTTCAAGTAAACTTGCACTCTTGTGATCCGGGGTCAGATTTATTAGCACCCATCTAGCAGGCACTTTTCGGTAATCCAACATTCGTGGAAATAGGCTTTAGAATGGCCAATATGCAGTGTGCACGCCACATTTGACACTGTTATGCGCTTGTCCTCTAACACCAGGTGCTGTGCTCTACCAATGTTACTTTCATTCGTGGATGTGGAGGGATGCTCATTCGACCTTCATCCGCCGCACCCTACCTCCTTTCTCTGAACATGTAATAGCAGCGACAGGTCATTTCACGGGACAAGACGTCTTCACGATACGCTGTCTGTAGCCATTCAAGGATGACGGACCCACGTGCCCAGTCATACCGGATAACATGACGCACTTCTGCTTGCGACGCTGTTGTCAATACACGCCCGTCTGCCGTCGTGATGTAATCTCGAATAACCTTGGTCACGCTGATGCTTTTCCTTCGGCGCTCTGCGCGTGCGTTATTCCTCCCTCACTGATTCCCCTCCCGTCATTGAACCAGCAACGGTGTGGATTCACACGGTATTTGCTTGTTTTGCCTGGTGTGCCATCTTCTCGATCAAACAAAATAGCGAAACTTACGTTCGGAACGTCCCTCGTATTTATACGCGGACACAGTTAGGGGTGACGTATGCGCTTAGTGATATCCATTATCCACAACAGACATTCAGCTGTACATACTGTTGTTTCTATTTTTGGTGATATTCAAACCACATTTTTCCAGTTTTCACGTGTTATTTCAGTTACTATGCATAATGATTTCAGAGATGTTTTGATTAATTTGATTTGAACTTCGAAACTTGGACGTTCCTACTTCCCACATATGCGTCTGTTAAGATTTTTTCTCTAGTAACATTACGGTAGAAATTTATTTTTACACTGCTACTTTTGATTATTTATTCACGGTACTGCAAGCAACTCGTTTACACAGAAACATTATTCTGCAGTGCATCTAGCTGAATCCCATACATTTCATCTTCTATTATTTCAAATTTTTAAAAGAGCCTTTCATTAATTTCATATGCTGATGACCTGTTAAATGCAGTTTTTACTGTATCATCCTTCTTTTCTTGTGAGTGCCCCGCTGCAGTGGCAACCAGTTGTCAGAGAAGACCACGGTTCCCTTATGGTGAGCACCTGTCTGCAGCTGGCGATTTCACGCTTGCCTCGGTGTAAAGGAAGAAAGCTCTAACGCTGCTCCGTACATAACTAGCGTCTGGAGCTGACTGCCATTCGGTTACGGAGGCGGCCCGACGGTTTTTAACCTTAGTGAGAATACTCGTCACTTTGCCCATGTATTTGAAACTTTGTTTCATGTCGTTTATGAATCTCAGACAGACTAATTAAGATTCTTGACAAGATAAATCTGTTTTTATAGGAAACTCGCCGTTCTTGATTTCGATTTTTCTCCTTGCTGTATCACTGAAAAATTACCAGTGACGTCATCCTGCTTCATCACATTTGCTACAGCTGCCTGTAGAAAATCAAAAAGAGTTGACTTTGTAAGCAGACTGGCTACATTATTATGTAGCACCTAGCTTTCAGGATGTACACGCTGGACAATCAGACTGAAATACATCTCTGAAGGTCACTACTTCATTAGGATATAGCGCAAGCTCTTCATTATGATTGATATTGTGTCAACTGTTGTGGGTAATCTGAATTGTTATGTTATTCTCCAAAACAATGGTGTTAAATGAACGAGTGTGCTAGGACATCAGTACAAAGTGGGATGTGTTTTATATTTTTGGTATTTTATATTTGACATGCCGATGTTCCTTGCTACCTTTTATTGTAAAATGACTATGTGGCTTTCCAACTTGTAAGTTCATGAGCTTCTATTAACATGTTACAAAATCCGATGATGACAGCAAAGATCAGTCGAAACCAGCAATCAACAAAAAGATTCACAAGCGATCTTGGCGAAGCTAATTTTCACGATATTGTAATTTTTTCTATTCACCCTGTGAAATCTTCCGCGTGGTTGTCAAGCTTCCGATTTTATCCGCACAGCAATTCTTTCGTGAACTGGGAAAGAGCTGTAACTGTTTACGTCTGACACGTGGGACAGGGCCGACACTACTGGTTCAAAGTCCTCTGTTCGGGATCTCGCCAACCCAGAACTGGGCGCTCCTCTGCGATATGGTCGCCGAAGCTCCAACCAGCTTCTCCGGGCGGCAGTCGCGCCCTATGAAAAATTCATCGACCACGAAGGACAGCCCCGCCTTCTGCGTGTGACACGGAAGTCCAGCACCGAGTCCGCAAACGGCTGCGAAAGCGACGCAGTCTCGCCTAGAAGGCGGAAGCAGCCAAGCGTGAATCCATCCCTTTGCACGACTTCCCTTGATGCAATCTTCGTGAGCCAAATTTTCGTTCGCTGGCTTTTTTTCGGCTGGAGGAAACTTACGGTCTTCTCTCACCGAGGAAAACAGATGTTTGCTCATAGAGTCCCAGGTCATTTGAGAACAAAAGTTTGTTTTAACGAAATTCAGTTCATTAGAAGATGTTGCTAGAGGGTATCAGATCCTGATAAGTAGAAAGTTGAGGAGTCGCTATCTAGTTCGTAAACTGAGTTTTGAAAAGGAAATAATTTCTAACAAAGCTCGAGTAATATAAGGTAAAATAGGTTATGGAAGTAGTCGAAAGAGACAAGACAAAATGACGAACAAAATGTCAAACACAAATAAGAGCGTCCCTTAAAAGAGAAGGTACTTCAATAGAGATGCAATACCAAACTAGATTATTTGGCGTTGCAGCTTCCTCATTACAGTGACACAAATGTAAGTAGAAGTAAATAAACACCCAACAAAAAATTTGTTAAAGGTGTGAATTTTACATTATTGCGGTATTTTCTTACGTAATAAACGTTAATGTGAAAAATGACGAGTTATACTGCGGTTCGGAATCAACATTAAACAGTGTGACTCCCTATAAGTACCTGGGTAATTAAGTTCAAAGGTCGGAGGAAAGCAACACCGTACCACCTCCAACGGGAGTAAAGCACTGTGGTAGTCAATCTAACCTTGTGGATGAAGACAGACTAACTAATCTTATAGCATAACTTTATATTCCAGTGTAGTACATTTACCGATCATAAAAATTGTTTACTTATCAAGAAATGAATAAAGCTAATTTCAATAATTTTTATGTACATAAACAACAAAGAAAGCTCAAGTTAAAATTGCAGAGAAGTTGCCAAATTTTTGTGTTTCGTTGATTGTTCACAAAATTCAGCTAATTTAGTTTATCATTAAGATTTCTTTCGTCAGTGACCAAACAACTGTAGATTAAAAGTTATTCGTAAAAAGAAACCCAAATCAGACCTGTGTCAAAACTTTTGACCGAAAAAAATACCAGCACTAAGAAATTCAGATGAAGGGCGAGCAGTTTTTCTAATTTCTCAACGTTACTTTCGATTAAAGACTTACGATTAACTAACATCCGAGCCCTCCATCAGTTCTTGATGGAACATGAAAAAATGTTAGCTGGAACAGTTTCTTGAGTTCCCGTATTTGCGGAACATCGAGATTGTTTATCTTTCTTAATGTTGCCAACAATTATTTTGCTTTCTATATAAGAATATACAAAATATTGAAATATGGGTTAGAATTAATAATTAATTCTACAAATAATTTCAAGGTAGTTTCGGAAGTGCGCGAGAAGTTCTCCTAAATACTTGTTTACGTGGGTAAAAATATTTCTTTTGATTTTAATTATCGAGCTGTTGACATATTTTTGTAATTGCATCTACCAGGTAGAAGAATATACTACCCATTTATTAAAAATGCAGGCATCACTTTTTACTTAATAAAACAATTACTTAACCATGTTAATGCATTACCATTATAGAAGATATCTTTTTAGTTACTTTTACAACCACAATATCAATATATTACAGCACACCACAGTACAGAAACTATAACAGAAGACATGGCTAATTTTACATAAATAAAAAATTTGCAGTGTAGAGAAATAATGTCTTTCTTATCTTCTGGTATTCATACTACTTAAAAAGAGACCGCAGTTTATCTTTTGAAACATTCTTTGTATTGTAACCTGTACAGTTTATAATCAGATCACGAAAATTGACAACGGCTATGAGAGCGGTGTGCTGACTACGCTCCCCTCTATACCGCATCCAATGACGCCATTGGCAAGGTGTGATACTGCTGGTGGTCGGTATCAATGGCCCTGCAAGGGTCTGTGGACGGAGTTACAGTTTAGAACAAGTTGTACAATGTCAACATGGACTGTTGTCTCCAAATATTTTTCCATTTACAGAATTTGTTTTTCAGCTGATATATTATTTCATTACAACTGTATGCCATTTTAAATCATTCATCTACAGAAAAATTTTTTTTATTCGTTAGATAGTCCAGTAAAAGTCGACAATAGTGGACCATCATTTGCTGCAGTAAAGTTCCTTCTGTCGACTCATTTGTCCGGAAATTCTACAATAAACTTTTGCAGAACGGCTCAACACATGTATTTTTCAGACCGAAGGGTAGCTTTTAGGTAGTTAGTAATATATAAATGACCTAATTGTCTCTCACCACAGCAAAAATAAGTGTTACATCGTAACACACTTTGTTGTGTGTCAATAAATGTTTTTCCTTTAAATAGGAAAACCTAAATCGTTAATGTAAATATCAGGCTGGAAGATTTAAATGTACTTCATTAAATGGATACTCTGGGGCCTACTATTCTTCTGAAGTTAGACTACTTGGAACATCCGAATAAGAAGAAAGTGGAAGCAGTTAAAACTTCTTACAACAAGACCACGTTAAAATTTTAGAATAGAGTTAAATAGTAAATGACGAGGCACTAGAAGTACGAGGTAGGAAAAATGACCATATAACGATAGGTTAGTGGGACATCTGAAAGAGGACGTAGAAATAATGAATTAAACATTCCAGCGAAAAACTGTAGCGGCAGACAAAGACCATAATAACCGATACCGACTACATATACACTATGTGATCAAAAGTATCCGGACACCTGGCTGAAAATGACTTACAATTTCGTGGCGCCCTCCATCGGTAATGCAGGAATTCAGTATGGTGTTGGCCTACCCTTAGCCTTGATGACACCTTCTACCCTCGCAGGCACACGTTTAATCATGTGCTGGAAGGTTTCTTTGGGAATGGCAGTCCATTCTTTACGCAATGCTGCACTGAGGAGAGGTGTCGATGTTGGTCAGTAAGGCCTGGCACGAAGTCGGCATTGCAAAACATCCCAAAGGTGTTCTGTAGGTGTGGCCGCGTGGTTCTAGTCTGGAACCACGTGACCGCTACGGTCGCAGGTTCGAATCCTGCTTCGGGCATGGATGTGTGTGATGTCCTTAGGTTAGTTAGGTTCAAGTAGTTCTAAGTTCTAGGGGACTGATGACCACAGATGTTAAGTCTCATAGTGCTCAGAGCCATTTTTTTTGTTCTGTAGGATTCAGGTCAGGACTCTGTGCAGGCCAGTCCATTACAGGGATGTTATTGTAGTGTAATCACTCCGCCATAGGCCGTGCATGATGAACAGGTGCTCGATCGTGTTGAAAGATGCAAACGCCACCCCGAATTGCTCTTCAACAATGGGAAGTATGAAGGTGCTTAAAACATTAATGTAGGCTTGTGCTGTGATAGTGTCAGGCAAAAAAACAAGGGGTGCAATCCCCCTCCATGAAAAACACGACCACACCATAACACCACCACTTTCGAATTGCACTCTTGTCGCTACACACGCTGGCAGATGAAGGTAACTGGGCATTCACCATTGCCACACCCTGCCATAGGATTACCACATTATGTACCGTGATTCGTCACTCCACTGCTCAATTGTCCAGTGTTTACGCTCCTTACGCCAAGCGAGGCGTCGTTTGGCATTTATCGGCGTTTGTGTGGCTTATGAGCAGCCGCTCTACCATGAAATCCAAGTTTTCTCACCTCCCGCCTAACTGTCATAGTACTTGCAGCGGATCCTGATGCAATCTGGAATTCATGTGTGACGTATGTATGTATTTATTGAACTTTGGAGGCTTCGTCCACGCCGTAGCCTTAGTGGTACACAACTACACAACAGGCTACAGCAGTCCACTCACCCCATCCCCGCCCCACACCGAACACAGGGTTATTGTGCGGTTCAGTCCCCTGTGGACCTCCCGGGAACGTGTCATTCCAGACGAGTGTAACCCCAATGCTTACGTGATAGAGTAATGATGGTGTACGCATACATGGAGACAGTGTTTGCGCAGCAATCGCTGACAGTGTAACTGAGGCGGAATAAGGGGAACCAGCCCGTATTCGCCGAGGCAAACCGCCTGAAAAACCATCCACAGGCTGGCCGTCACACTGAACCACGACACTAATCAGCCAGGCGGATTCGTGCCGGGGACCCGCACGCCTTCCCGCTCGGGAAGCAGTACGTTGTACTGCACGGCTAGCCGGGCGGGCTCTTCCTGTGTGATGGTCTCGGTAGATATCTGTCTATTCACATTACGACCCTCTTCAACTGTCGGTGGTCTCTGTTAGTCAAGAGATGAGGTCGGCCTGTACGCTTCTGTGCTATACGTGTCCCTTCACGTTTCCACTTCTTTATCACAAGGGAAACAATGGACCTAGGAATGTTTAGGAATGTGGAAATATCGCATACAGACGTGTGACACAAGTGGCACCCAAACACCTGATCACGTTCGAAGTCCGTGAGTTCCGCGGAGCGCCCCATTCTGCTGTCTCACTATGTCTAATGACTACTGAAGTCGCTGATACGGATTACTTGGCAGTACGTGCCAGCACAATGTACCTAATGTGAAAAAGGTATATTTTGGGAGGTGTCCGAATACATATAGTGTATGTAGATGCAGTAGACATGTGAAGGTACGGTTATAGCCAAGAGTAGGTATTAAGAGATTGAGGGGAATGTTGACAAGATTGGCATTTCATTGTAGATTTTTATTTCTTTTATTTTCT
The DNA here is from genome assembly GCF_023864275.1 of Schistocerca cancellata. Taxonomy (NCBI): domain Eukaryota; kingdom Metazoa; phylum Arthropoda; class Insecta; order Orthoptera; family Acrididae; genus Schistocerca; species Schistocerca cancellata. Next base: position 178,604,684 of record NC_064628.1, on the reverse strand, counting down.
TGGAAATAAATGCTTCCGGCACACTATGCCAAGCATGAAGCTACCTACTTTACATCGAACAGTGCTTCATATTATGCGATTCCTGTGCCCTGGTTACATGCAATGAATAACGGGAGTCCTGCCATGAATTGACATCATGTCCGGACAAGCAGTGAAATAAAATGGTGAAAATGCTTTTGCACCTCCTGATTATATGCGAAAATATGTGGGATTACTGTGAAGAGGAGAAAGGAAATGAAAGAGAGTTATGAAATAAGATAAATAATTCCTGTGAGAAATAAAAGAAAAACCAAAATAAAGAAAACATAAAAAACGAAATTCTGTTACTGTAGAGTGTTACTTTTATTTTTTTAATTTTAGACTCAATTAATGTTTATGATGCAATCATAGCCGGTTTCTGCCTTCAAAGACCATATTCAGATGCTATGGGGAGGGTGGGGGGGAGGGGGGGCATTTGATGAACAAATGTTCATCCGTTGTCAACAGTATAGTCTTTGAAGGCCGAAACCGGTTATGATACTATCATAAAAAAGTAATTGAGTCGGAAATAAAAAAAATACCTTAAAATAATGACGTCAGCAGCCTTCCGCAGTGATAATACCGGTTCAAAAATGTTCAAATGTGTGTGAAATCTTACGGGACTTAACTGCTAAGGTTATCAGTCCCTAAGCTTACACACTACTGAACCTAAATTATCCTAAGGACAAACACACATACCCATCCCCGAGGAAGGACTGGAACCTCTGCCGGGACGAGCCGCACAGTCCATGACTGCAGCGCCCTACGCCGCTCGGCTAATTCCGCGTGGCGATACCGGTTCACGTCATATCATCGAATTTGAGCGCTGTCGAGCTTGGCCACACTTGGATGGATGACCATCCGAGTATGCCGAGCTCTGTTTTCAAGGGGAGTTCACTCAGCCCTTGTGAGGCCAGCTGAGGAGCTACTTGATGGAGAAGTAGTGGCTGCGCTCACGAAAATTGACAACGGGCGGGAGAGCGGTGTACTGACCACACTCCACTCCGTAGCCGCATCCATTGACGCCTATAGGCCCGGGATGACACGATGGTCAGTCGGCACCGTTTGGTTTCTTGGGATATGTTCTGACAAAGTTGTTGTTAAAACAATGACATTCTGTTTGAAAGGATTCATCTTTGCATGTTGAAGTGGTTCAAATGGCTCTGAGCATTATGGGACTCAACATCTGAGGTCGTGTGTCCCTTAGAAATTAGAACTACTTGAACCTAACTAACCTAAAGACATCGAACACACCCATGCTCGAGGCAGGATTCGAACCTGTGACCGTAGCAGTCGCATGGTTCCGGACTGAAACGCCTAGAACTGCTCGGACACCGCGGCCGGCATTTTTGCATGTCTGTAAAATGTAATTCTGTTGCAACTAATGCCAGTTACACTCTCCGGCTAACGTACAGAGGTTGTCCAGCGACTGCGACGGTGCACTGCTATTTTTATCTTTTCCGAAGTTATCTCAGTCTGTTTCATGCCAGCAGATATCCAGCTTTTCCATTAGGTTGATTTCTCCCTCATAGAGGAAGGGCGAGGATTACTTACGTTATTTTGGAGTAATTAATCGAGTCTCCGTTACAACAAGACGAAATCTTGAACCCAGTGGATGTATTTGACTTCGTTGGCATCGTTTTGTCTACAGTTACAGGCCAAAAGCATGATTTGATTTCTGTCGTAATACTGCGGTTTGAATGACAAAGAAGCCTTTCCGAAATATTATTTTCTTATGGTAATTACCAGCAGAAACAAACACACATTCCTGAAACCAACCAACATAGGTACTATCTGAGTTGGCACGTCATCGTTATTTACGACGGAAGTAAACTTCCATCACAAAATTTATCTCGTCGTCCCCTGTTCCTGTCAGATTAGCCACTCCAGAATGAATATTCACTCCGTAGCGGCCGGCCGGGGTGGCCGAGCGGTTCTAGGCACTACAGTCTGGAACCGCGCGACCGCTAGGGTCGCAGGTTCGAGTTCTGCCTCGGGCATGGATGTGTGTGATGTCCTTAGGTTAGTTAGGTTCAGGTAGTTCTAAGTTCTAGAGGACACATGACCTCACAAGTTATGTCCCATAGTGCTAAGAGCTATTTGAACCATGTTTGATCTCCGTAGCGGAAAGTGTACTGGTATGCAACTTCCTGGCAAATTAAAACTGTTCTGGACCGGGACTCAAAACCGGGACGTTCGCCTTTCGCGGGCAAGTGATCCTCCAACTTTGCTACTCAAGCCGACTGACGACCTGTCCTCACACATTTATTTCATTCAGTATATTATCTCCTTCCTTTCTAACATCACAGAACTTGAGGGACAAACATTCCTGGAAGAAAGGATATTGGCGAGACATGGCATAACCACAGCCTGGGGGACGTTTCCACAATGAATTTTCAGTCTACTGCGAAGTGTGAGCTTATATGAAACTGTGTGCCGGATGTCACTAAGCCATGTTTCCACGCTATTCTTTCTTACAGGGGTGTTAGTTCTGCTAGTTGCACGGGAGAAATCTCTTGATTTAGAAGGTATGGAATGAGCTATTGGCGGATTTAAAGCTGTTCGACGGCTAGTGAATCGTGCTCAATTCGTAGAGCACTTGTAACGCCGGAAATGCATATCCTCCTATTTCCATCTATTGCACTGCAAATTTTTTTCCTTATTTTGTTACCTGAAGATATAACATTTTTGTGTCTTTGTATATTGTAATTGTTTTACTATTTCTATATATATGCATTTATGTCGATGTATAATTGTTTTGTTTTGTGAATATTATTTGTATTTATACGCTGGGTCTGGCCTAGGGAAAACTATGCTATCGAACGAATACATCGATAGGTCGTCCGCCCCAGTAGCTGAGTGGTCAGCGTGACGGATTGCCGTCCTCCGGGCCCGGGTTCGATTCCCGGCTGGGTCGGAGATTTTCTCCGCTCAGGGACTGGGTGTTGTGTTGTGTTCATCATCATTTCATCCCCATCCGGCGTGCAGGTCGCCCAATGTGGCGCCGAATGTAATAAGACCTGCGCCAAGGCGGCCGGACCTGCCCCGCGAGGGGCCTCCCGGCCAATGTCGCCAAACGCTCATCATCATCGATAGGTCGTGTGGAGAACCAAAGTGTTTAGGATCTTTGGTAGTGTTAACTCTGTCGCGTGGAGCGCGGGCAGAGGGGAGTCTGGCCGGAGTAGTGCAGTGGAGCAGGTGTGTTGTGTGACGCTCCCGCGAGTTGCCGCGCTTTCGGGGTTTGGCAGCATGTAATTGCGCTCGAATTGCAATGATAGTTTCTGACACGGTGTCGCGGACGGGAAGCATTAGCTAGCGCACATCAAGAGCCCGTTTCGCCAGGTGAACGTGTCGAGAAGAAGGCGCGCCAACATCCAGCTTCTGCAACAGCGACGGCCGACAATGAGTGACTGTCGTTACCTGCTCGACAGACGACTGCAAACCTTCAATTAACCAACAAGGAAGACTGGAAGCACGTAAAGTTTTAGAACTGTATGGCAGACCTCAGCTTTTAAAATTGTTGCATCACAAAATTACAGCAACTTAGCATGAACCTTTGTTGCTCACTGTCCCAATTGCATTACCAAGCAAGGTCCCTTCCTTTTCCGAAATGAACTCGAGTGTCATTGAAATTCAGACGTCAGCATTAAAGTAATATCATTCGATTTCACTGCTTTAATTTCAAAGTTCAGTTAAGGTATTCATAGCTGGCTACAATATTTAGATTACACAAGCACAAATTAAGAGTGCGAGTTTTGTTACCATATTTTAGCTTACCTGTGACTGCAGCTCAGCTTCGTACGTACTAAATTTTACTATTGTTAATTGTTCAGAATCATTTAATTCAAGTTCAAAATTAAATCTCTTATTTCTAAATTGTGTAGATTCAAGTAGCTTTTGAAATAATTGTTGAGGTACCCCAAGACTAACCGTATTTTACTGAATTTCGATGTGCTTCAGAAACAAAGCTCACTATTAATTTCAGTTACTAAATTAACTTTCAATTTTCCGGTTTTATTAATTCTTTTGCTAAATTAAGTCAGAGTGTAGCGAAATTTATTACTTCTGACGAACATTCAGTTTTCACATTACACGTGTCAACCTTCAGTTGCCACGCTTCTGGTGCTAATTATATGTGTAATAACCTTTCTTTTTCAGTTACTATAGTAATTGTCCATAGGACTGGCGGCCGTAATTTCCCCCAAATCTCAAATATCTAATTACCGCTAGTTAATTGTTAACGTAACGGCCGCACATTTACTTTCTTTATTAACTTTACCCCTTTTCAAAATTAATTTCCACCAGTTTCATTAGCATTTTTCCTTTCATTTAGATGTAACTCTTTCCTCCCTCTTTACCGACAGATTCACTTCGGTGACGATTGCTTTTCCCAAATTTCCATTAGGGGCACGCGGTTTAATTTTTCACTGTCATTAAGGTCGGTAAGTGAGGGGGAGGTTACACACTTGCCCACAAAAGGCAGAGGTCCCGAGTTCGAGTCTCGGTCTGGAACACAGTTTTAATCTGCCGGGGAGTTTCAAGACACACGATGGCAAAATATGTTAAAGAATTGTGTAAAATGGCTTAACTGACGTCAAGAAATAAGCTGATCATTCGTCTAGTATTATGCTTAGTGGGAGTAGTTCATGGAAGCTAAACTGTACAAAAAATAATATTCACAGCAAATATTTCTTGGTCTGACTTTCAATAAATGTTAATAAAGTAACCTATAATTTCTGAAACAGGAATCAAACGCGGAAACGAGAATCTCACCATGAGAGCTGACAGAGTGAGTATAAATGAACTGAGTGGTATGGAAAGAAGTGGACAACTCCAAGCAAAGGATTGTCTATTATGCTGCTTTATAACGAACTTCAATTACTTGTATATTATGCTATGGTGAACAACGATCTTCTTCAATGTCGTCTTTAAAGACGAACCCATCGCAGAAAAGCTGACTGTGGAGCTGGATAGTGGGTGCGAGGTTTTTGTCTTCTATCTGCACAGCCCTCAAAATACCCTTGATTATGGTCAGAGGCATCCGGGACACGAATGTGACATGACTCACCCACCTAACTGGTGAAAAGATGAGACTGTTTCTTGAGATACGCATTGGTCCCTGGCCGTCTCCACAGTATCCTTGGACATTCTTCAAATTAGACAAATTCTGCACTCATCGGTGAAGAGAACGTGATGCCATTGGTACTGATTCCATTCCTCGTGTTCCCTAGGACAAGTGCTTCGCGCATCACCGTGCATAACTGAATCCTAGAAGCAGAATTATCGAACGCAAACGGTTGCGTACTGTCTGATTCAATACGGATAGCCATTCTGTCCGAAAAAAAAAAAAAAATAACTAGCACGTAGTCGTGTTGCATTGTGGTCGAGGCACCTGCTAGTCGAGACGCAACATGCAGGTGTGAATACTGTGCGGCTCCGTAGCTGCGACTGGTCACCAGGCGGCGCCTCCTTTACTCCACGGCGACTCCCAAGAGTCGTCCACCACTCCTGGCCGTCGTACGTCAGCAGCGGCGTAACAAGCGGAAGACCTGGTAAGACCGTGAACCTCATGCAGACGGTCTCGTTGGTTTTCACCGTTGTTGGCTTAACATCTGGAGCATTTATGAACGTCTTATGTTAGCGCGAACTGTTCGACATGTCGGCCATGCCCACCAGCTAATTGATTTGCTGCTATTTCAGCTTATAAAATATTGTTATTGTAACAAAAACCTCTTGCTCACAAGAGTGGACAGCAATCACCAGCTGTTGTTTCCGAACACGAGCGACCACAGCAGTGTAGGTGTTTACACTAGAGTAGGGTGACCAAATTATTTTCGGTGAAAACCGGGACACATTCACCCAGGTGCAAATGGGCACCTCATTCCACATGTACCCAGGTTTCTTAATTTTAAATATTAATGTTTTGTTGATACATTTTGTTAACCCGAATATTATAGCTAATAAGAGGATACAAAAGATTGATACAATCTAGATTATCTGTATAATTAATGACATTTAATAAAAGTATACAGTAATAAAGAAATGTATTACGATTTTACAAAATTTTACAGCCATTCAACTTTTAATCAGTTAATATTAACATGAGCTTTAATATTACTGAGCACTTGTAGATGGAATTGACTATCCTTGGAGAAAAGGGTATTTTTCACTGCCTCCAGCCTTCTTGATCATGTCTTTGTTCTTTGAGACACAGTGATAAAACTCAGCACAATCCATTTTGTGGTTGTACAGGACCTGCAGGATTGCTTCAAGAGAGTCCACCTCCATTCTGTTTCTTTCATCAGTCCACTGGATATTCATGAACGAAAATATTCTTTCCACATTGGCATTATGGGCTAGGATTGCAAATAAATACCTTGCAATTATTACCAACTCAGAGCAATGCTGAAGACAGTCACAGATTTTAAAAAAACTCACCCACTTCTCATGAAATTACAATGGTGTTTTTTTCTTCATTCTACTTGTGAAGACTTTCTTCAGCAAAATTTGTCAGTATGCCGAACTGATCAAAGAGAATGGAATCATCGATTTCAAGAAACTGTCTCTTCAACACTTTCCAATTTTGGCACTCTCTTCAGTAACATTCAGTCAAACACCGGCGATGAGGGTAAATATGAGGCGCTCCACTTGCTGAGATATTCTAGACAAGTGTCATAAAACTTGTTAACTTCTTCTCTAAAACTCCTTTCCGCTGCTTCTGATACTTCTGCTCTTTTAAGGACAGATTTAACATTAAAAGAAATGAACTGCTGTTCTCTCTTCTTAGTAACAGTTTCCAGAGTATTTTTCAATACATCATTTACCTCTATTACACTTTTTGTGCTTCCCTCAATTTCCTTTATTCCATGCTGCAAAGTGCTAAGCTGACTGTGAATGAACCATAAGTATGCTTCACTTAAAGGGTTACCGAAAAACTGAACCAATATTTTGGGGGCTTTGTCTTCATTTAGGAAAAACTCGTTTAACGGTTCAAACAGGGGGATTACTCTTTCAACTGCTGGAAACAGTGATAACCAGCGAGTTTTCGAGTGACACATTACATTCAAAAATGGTTCAAATGGCTCTGAGCACTATGGGACTTAACTGCTATGGTCATCAGTCTCCTAGAACTTAGAACTACTTAAACCTAACTAACCTAAGGACATCACACACATCCATGCCCGAGGCAGGATTCGAACCTGCGACCGTAGCAGTCGTGCGGTTCCGGACTGAGCGCCTAGAACCGCGAGATCACCGCGGCCGGCTCATTACATTCATATATTCAGTTCCCACATCATCACAGAACTCCTTAAGCCTCTTTGTTCTAACAGTATATATGTAAAAGTGTGAGTATACCTTCATGACGATAGTTTCGACATCACAGCTTAAACTGCCAGCAGATGTCTGCACGCTATTGTGTAAAACATGTGCAGGGCACCCTGTGCCTTCAATTTTTTCATGCAATGTTGCCTTTAATTTGGTAAATACGTTGCATTTGCCTTGTCTTTTTAAACCACCAAAGTTTGTGTTGGTGTTGTCTCCACAAAATGCCACACATTTACTCTTCTAAAGATCAAACATTTCGATAGTATTCATACAAAATCTTGAAATTTCGTCAGATGTTTCATTAGGTAGGGAACTCACCTTCAAAAGTTTGGTCTGAATTCCCTGATTAATATCGAAAAACTGAACAACAAACGGAAATATTTTAGTGGCCTTATGATTGCTGGCATCAGTGGGTATCCCGTAGAAAGACTTTTTGATGTATTCAAGGCTTTACTTTATACTCTGGGGAGCAATAACTCCTTTCACTAAGGCTGACACTTTAGTTCTTGCTGAACTAAACTTTTTTTGCAATGGAAGAATCATCAAACATAATGCTGATAAGCTTATTAATACAATCACTAGGTCTATAAGTTTGGTGATGTTTTACCGTGTGGTAGGCTAGTGTAAGCTCGGCTGCTCGAACTTTCGTCTCTTCACTTGACTGATGATTCACAAAATAGTTTTGTAGAGTTTTACTGCAGCTCGGTGCACTGTATCTGTTAATGTGTTTCTCTGACCTGACGTGATCAACTATGTCGGAACGTCCACCATGACTTATACCAATAAAACAGTTACATACGGAACGTTCTGCTTCGTAATCAAAACGACCTTTCTTAATGAAATTCCATTCCTTGGAATAACAGTCACTGAACTTGCAGGCACGTTTCGACATTGCGTTTCACAGTACTGCAGCAATAATACCAGTAATATGAGAAAAAAATATTGCAGTTTTTCTGACAAAACATCAACTACTACACTCTTCTGACAATGAGTGTGTGAGTAAGTGGCGCGACAATCGGACGGTTTCATAGCTCTGTTACAATAATACAACTTACTACTTGTTGGCCAAAGTACCGCTCAAAGTAAATTATTGCCTGAGTGTAGCAATACTGATACTGTGATTACTACTCTGGGACAATCGAGGTTTTAGACAAATAAGCTAAAATATATTAATTTCTTGTATTTTGTTTCCTTTAATATAGCGAAATCTCAAAAATTTGAGAAAGTTTCACGAAATGTATTTAAAAACTGAATTCCGGGACTTTTGAGCGTCCCGAAACAAATTTTCGGGACACCGGAACACAGGGATTAAAACCGGGACAATCCCGGTTTTCCGGGACGTTTCGTCACCCTACACTAGAGTGGTTGAATGATCAAAAAACGTCGCTGCTACGTACAAAAATTTGGTGAACTTCCTTTACTGACGAGACTTTATGCTTTAATATGGCAAAGCTTGAAATGAACTTTACTGGTATGTTGATGGACTGGATACTTTACAGATAACCTATACTGAGAAAGCAGTTTACTTTAACCTCCTTTATATTGGCGGCTGCACATAATGATTTTTTGTGGTCAAAAGAGAATTGAGAAAGTTATTTCGAGTTAGTAAGACACAAATTGCGCAATAAGGAGTGTGGTGCAAAAAATTCTTCGGACAGTTTTTATAGGAAACAGCTCAATACCGTTTGTGAAAATACAAATCAATTAAATATAGTCCATAAATGACCTATCGGAATAAAAATCTGCTGGTATAATAAACACCTCAGTCATTGTTTTCTGGGCTCGATGAGGCATGCATTTACAAAATATATCCTCATCGAATGCTGAAATAAGCTCCGAGCCGGGTGACATTGTCACGCTCGCCCTCCAGCAATTCGCATAGGTCGCCAGTGACAAAGCATACGAACTGCGAACGGCAAGTTTCTCCCGATAAAGCTGGACAACACTGCACGGAGGGCTCTATTTACTTGCCGCCTATTGTTGTCGCTGACGTAACATAATAACTATTGTGCTGCGGAATTGGTTGTTGCTTTGTTTATATTTGCGGCGGACTCGTTTACAGCAAACTTGAGTTCTTATACTGATTTGATTTACCTCCGAAATTTATGGGCATACACCCGTCTGCGACCCAGCGATTAAGCTCCGTGCTTATGTACTACATAGTTGTGTATTGACAGCACTCTTTGACTGAATGTTACAATTTTACTGTGCACACTGTTACACATTTTAGAAAACTGTAAATAGTTGTTTGAAGGTGTATGTTGCAGCTACGCATCAAAACGTTTTTCTTCTTCTTCTTCTTGCTGGTCACATGTGGCGTTTAAAACCGTTTTAATGCTATAGTTTTCGCAACCACTATAATCCTGTGCACTTTATGCTTTAATATGGCAAAGCTTGAAATGCATAATTCCTAATGTCACGCCATTTTTGCATGACGAGAAGAGGCAATTATCGTAATTGCGGAAACACTACATGTAGTATAGCTGTGTGGCTCTCACGCTGTAACTTTCTTTTCATTAAGCCATTTTGTTATGCTTATAGATCCACTTGAAAATAGGCCTTGCACGAAAGTATTAGTGCTGACTAAAGTACAGTTTTAATATGCAACACAACGACATGTAATCCTTCTCAAAATTTATCAATGTTGTGGTGGCCACCCAGCACAAAACCGCATATATGTCCGTAACAGAACATGTGAGGGATTAGCTCGAACGTTAACTCCGCTCCAGTACCAGTATCCAGGTCATCAAAGACCAGTTATAGCAGTTGTGATTCAGGAGGTTATGCAACGGTTTTGTGACACCCTTTCAACCAAATCAGTTCATATATACTGGTCATACGGGGCACGACGTCTTTTTGATACATGGGCTCGTAGCGCTGAGTGCTTCGTAAATATGTCTCAATATTGTAATCACTGAAATAAGATTACATACCTTTATTTCGTTTCCTTCTCCCTTTGTGAGTTCTTCACTTTCTTTGTCTGGTAATGCATTACAGTTCCATGAACGTAACATTACTGATTATCTTATGAAAAGGAACTCAACTTGTTACAGTATGGTTAATACTCTTAAGAATTGATCCGTAAAGTTACTGGACCGCAGAAGTAACTCAGGATCACTATTTTTTGCCGATGTTCAAAGATCCCAGAAGAACACCGTTCTAGGGCCTCCTTCATTTTGCACTATTTTGTTAGTAACTAAAATTATTCAATCTGTTATACATTTGCTACACAGTACAGCGTTGCTTGCACCATATTCAATTTGCCGAAGGATGAAAAACATGAAATCAACACACATGTGGAACTTTGTTTCTAGCTAGTTGATAACTTGCTACATACCCAACATCATTTTCCTATTGGGCTATATGAAGTAGCGTAAATCAGTTAGAAAAACCTGTTGCTGTGAAAAATATGTTGTGTCGGTGATAAGACTGCTTATCATTAGGCACACCCACAGGACAGTCTGCATATTTTTCGTTTTGGCTACCTGTAAATATTACCCACGGTACTACACTGCTCCAAAAGCAAGGTTTGGAATGCACGGTGCTTATTCCATATGCCCTACTTCTGCAGACATTTTTCTGCCTGCTCTGACTGGAGACCTTGGCCACAGAGCATCGTCTACTGCCCAGGTGTAGACGCTGATGTACAGACCACACAGTCCTCTGCTGCACCGCCTGCGACCACAGGTATGTGCAGTTTGCACTTCAGTACCTTCCGTGGTTCTACTGCAGGAAGTGCATATGGACTACATGGATCACTTTATGAGGGCAATGTGATACATGATTCAGGACACGTTGTGCAGGTTGCCATGCTTTGGCCACATAGTAGGCACCACACGATATTCATAGTTATAGCCTTTGACAAAGATGTTTGCCATGGATGATGCTCCAATACCATACACTTAAACAACAGTTTACAGGTAGTTGCCTGTAGTTTGCTGCAACTTATGGAGCAAGAAAAGGCTTGAGCACATCACGAATCTTCCGATGCACAGATAAGGCTGCTCGTTAAGTCATTAAATACCACAATGCAGAAAGCAGTATTAATGAGATCAGTGAAGGAAGGCGTCAGTCGCTTTGGTCGTCGTTCGTCAACAGCCACTGATACACCATGATGACTCATAGAATTAATCACATGATATACTTGGACAAGCTTTGCCCGTTACAATGAGGCTAGGAATCACACAACGCCGTTACGTGCTCTCACGTCAGAATTAACACACTGATTCATAACTTGAGGTGGTTGCAGGTGTCGTCTTCAGCCAAAAGTAGGTGGCAGCTGTCGATTGTGACAGAAATGAAGAGGAAGGTGAAATGCTGCCAGAAGCAACTATCACTAGGTGCCCAACACAGCACAAGCAACGTCTAATAAAAATTTCTCCCGCCGCTGGTACCATACACCACACTCTGTCTCGACGCTATGTGGCTCTACCTCCACCCTACTTTTACAGCAGGAATCTTGACGTGCTGTAGTGCGATGTGTGGGGCACTTGAGGCAGATTCGGCACCTCCTGCCTTGGGACAGCCGATCCTCCACCAATGGAAATATTTGAATACATACACCGCATTGCCGGCCGTGGTGGCCAAGCGGTTAAAGGCGCTACAGTCTGGAAACGCGTGACCGCTACAGTCGCAGGTACGAATCCTGCCTCGGGCATGTATGTGTGTGATGTCCTTAGGTTAGTTAGGTTTAAGTAGTTCTAAGTTCTAGGGGACTGATGACGTTAGAAGTTAAGTCCCATAGTGCTCAGAGCCATATGAACCATACACCGCATTGCAGCTGTCATCAAAAAATACAGACACAAGGCTGGTGCATTTACTGCCATCGAGTACTCCACACCCATTGTTGCAGAGAAGAGGTATACGGTGCAGTCTTGTTCACACCATCATTTTTCTAGACACCATCTGGGGCACTTCCTACTGCAGGGAAAGGTAAAGGGAGACACGCGCTTTGTATTCAGCCTCGAAGCGCTTCAACATTACCTAGGTGGTCCTTCTTTCTGCTAGACAAAAATGTCCACGATGACCGCCAGTGTCATGTAATATGTCAATCGCACCTGGTCAGATTCGCTTTCTTTGATGTTCTCTCAGTCCATGTAACAGTTTTCTCAGTGTGGGCGAAATGAACAATGCTTATTTAGAACGTAACATTTTTCGTTACCAGATTTAAGATCTATAGAAAGAAAATTAAAAACACAAGAAGTCTGGAAAAGTCTCGTCATATAAAATATCAGTCTGGTTTAAAAATATATTAATGTAGCATTTTCATCCAGTTTTGTTTCTGTGAATAGCTGTAATTATTATTTACCTTCCGATTATATACTGTTTCTTCGGAGGACTTCTAATTTCCTGTCAGGGTCTTCTCACTGACAATGAGAATTGGGTTTTTAATGCTGGAGAAACTCTTCGTCCTTATGCTAGAGTGCTAAAGGAGTAGTGTGCCTTGGGAAAATCCTTCTTCAGTTGTTGTGCGCGTTGAACGAGGGTCTGCTAGCAGAGTTGTGAGTGCAACGGCGTTTCTCAATGTTTTGTCAGTTCGACTAACAACCCTTGAAGCCTTACCGACCTTTAGTCTCATCATAAATACAAATAGCTTCAACCATATTTCTGGAAGGGTACGCTGCTTTCAGCGGAAAAAATTAGAAGGGAATGTGGATAAATCTATACACAACTATGGCTGCAGCAACTGTGCTACCCGGGAGCGAAACTTTCACAGCTTCGAAAAGAGAAGCTTTAATAGGGCAGTTTCAGGCTGATAAGGATCGACAACACAACTGCGGAATCAAATAACAGATAAATTAATGAATCCAAGAAGAATAGGACTGAAAATCTATCTTATGTGTCATAGAATCGTTTCTTGTAAAACCTTGGAGATATCGAACCATCACAGATGCGACCCTAGGCTACCAAGGAAACGTTGGCTGCTGGAAGAAGATATCCAGTTTACTCCGTGGAGCCGGCCGGTGTAGTCGAGCGGTTCTAGGCGCTTCAGTCTGGAACCGCGTGACATCTACGGTCGCAGGTTCGAATCCTGCCTCGGGCATGGATGTGTGTGATGTCCTTAGGTTTGTTAGATTTAAGTAGTTCTAAGTTCTAGGGGATTGATGACCTCAGATCTTAAGTCCCATAGCGCTCAAAGCCATTTGAACAATTTTTATTCGTGGATGGCTACGGGGGTGAATAAAAGTACTACTCGCGTATAATGCATATAATGCATCAACGGAGACACCGCATTACAGAGTCGAAGAATAATATCCAAGCTCTCCCAATAAAATGTTCTGTGTTGTTGACATCTGTACGTTCTATAGGTTAACTGCATCATTATTCACCTTTACAGACATGCTCGTGTCCTATAACGATTACGAAATGCTGTTCTGTAACATATTTGTCGCAATTACTCTCTTCATGAATATGATACAATACACTGTATTGCAGCACACCAATCATGCGCACTCGAAAAGTTTGAAAGAGTGACGAGGCGGGAGTTTCATTTTTCCACAGCTCGGTGAATGTCAGCAACGAGACACATCACAGAGGAAATGATACACGTACTCTCCATGCATACAGATGAACCGTTTGGCGGAACAAGTGGCCGATATTATTTATTTCCGCAGCAGTACCGCTTAATGAACCATGCAATGAAACGTTAATGAAGCATCTAAATGTGGCAAAGTTGGTCACTGAAAGATAGCCGTCCCATCCGCTGTGCTTGCTGTAACGCATCTGATTTTCTTTCTAAACGATTGGGTTTTCGGTTTAATGACAGAGGTCTGTGAAACGTACCGCTTAGCAACGTTTGCTTCACGTTCACGGTAACAGTCACCCTCAAGTTGTTTTCTTCGATTGCACCGACGGAACAAGGTCCCAATTCATTAGTTGTTAGACGACTCTGATAGTGGTCACTGCTTGTGAATTAAAATGCTTTAAACGGAACATATAAATGAACTTCATCAATAACGCTGATTACATTTATGTTTCTAGAATAATGAACACGTAGTAAGAGAAATGCAGTCTGCCTACTCCCTTTTGGATAGCGGCTTTACTTCGCCGAAATACATTTAGAAGCATAATTTTATTACTAGAGCTTCACTTGGCTGCTGAAAGACCACCACAGCAATGCAAGCACGCCACATTTTGCTATTTACGGGGGGTTATAACACATTCTTAATTGAAATTTGTGAAGTTGGCATTGAACATGTAAAGAATTTTAGAAAAACAAACTAGTAAGTATATTTCTGCTTAAACATACAGTAAACTTCTGAATTTCTCTTATTTCTTCAGCATATGACTCTGCTGTGAAACAACTTTCACTTGTTGTTTACTGTATTTCCTGAACATTCACAGGTTTCAGAGATGATACTATAAGTACAAAGTACTTTTACACCAAGCTCTGGGATTCTCAGTTCTGAATGATAATTACTGTTTACGCCGAGGTAAGAGTCCATTGAAAAAGGGGAGCAGCAGACGAAAGTAAGTATGAAACCTTTCGTTTCTTCGGCTACTAGCACCTTTAGTATTACTGTCAAATGTCGGGTAAAGAATTCCATCAACACATTATCATCATGGTAAACCATTTGATATTTACTGATGGACATCTTTTAACGCCTTTCTTTAACTTTCATTCCATCGGCGGTCCAGATGTTCTTAATTCTGCTGGATACGTAGAAAATCTACGGCATGTTTTTTTTCTTCTGTTGCAGTCATTATGAAGTCTTCCATTTCAGTTCGTTCCGTGATCCATTTGACTAATAATCCCACATTCTTTATCAAATGTAGACATTATATTTCACTGAGAAACCGCGACCACAGTGGAACTATAGCCACAATTATTTTCACTATTATTTTCAGTCATTGAGGGTTTTTATGATTAGTACTTGCATAAAATGTACAGGAAAAGGAACGACAGGATACGTTAGCCTTGAGCAGTGGAGAAAAAATGTCTTGAAGGTGATTGTTGTCAAAACTACAGTTATAAAAAATTTTATATGTGATAATAAAAATGGTTCAAATGGCTCTGAGCACTATGGGACTCAACTGCGGTGGTCATAAGTCCCCTAGAACTTAGAACTACTTAAACCTAACTAACCTAAGGACATCACACATACCCATGCCCGAGACAGGATTCGAACCTGCGACCGTAGCGGTCGTGCGGTTCCAGACTGTAGCGCCTTTAACCGCTCGGCCACTCCGGCCGAGTATTTTAGTAAATACTAGTGTTCAAGAAACCAGTGCCCACTGAGTAAATCTTATTGGCCGGCCGTGGTGGCCGAGCGGTTCTAGGCGCTACAGTTGAAAGGTGTCTATACTGAGCCACAGCGCCAGAGATTGCGCCAAAGAGTTTTATTCCGCCGCATCCACTGGCAGTGCTTGTTGAGAAGTAGCAGTAGTCAGTCGTTGTTGAGATGTGGTGGTAGTTAGTGCTTTGGAGAGAGGATGTTGATACCTGTACTATTTGAGGCCATTTTGTGTGCAGATGTTTTGATGGGCTAGACACCAGATGCTGTTCGAATGGAGATGTTGTAATGATCAGAGTACCCTTCGCAAGATATATAAAGGTAAAAGAATATTTTCTTATTTTTTTAATTTCAAATGTGTTAAACAATAATGACCCTTGGTCACAGGTTCAGTCAACAAAGCATTTGGCTCGTGTTCTTGTATTAGACTGTATTTCTGGTTTCGATGTGCAATTATAGTATTTCTGTTTATTTTTTTAATTACTTCAGTATAAACGGTATTTAAAATATCTTGTCTTATTGAGGAAGAACCGTGCCAGATGTGTACGTTGAATCACACTTCCACATACAGAACAGTTACACTTGTGCTTTGGTTTCGTAGGTTTTATAGTTTCTGGGGACTTAATTAATTAATTGTGTTAACGGAAGTTCTCTTTCATTCTTTGTTATTATTCTATGCAGTCAGATTGCGTACTAATACTACTCAGGGCCACGTAACCGGACAAACAGCGACTAAAAATTATTTGCATTTTATTTAGTTAAGCCCCCATGCACAGTCCGGAACCGCGCGAACGCTACGGTCGCAGGTTCGAATCCTGCCTCGGGCATGGATCTGTGTGGTGTCCTTAGGTTAGTTAGGTTTAAGTAGTTCTAAGTTCTAGGGGACTGATGACCTCAGAAGTTAAGTCCCATAGTGCTCAGAGCAGGATAGAGAACAAGAAGAAAGAGATCGTGTGATAGTACAAAAATTTTCAGAATTAAATTTACAACGTGCACACGATAAGGAAGAAATACTTGAAAGAATCGAGGAATCCGTACCAAATGACAGAATAAATAACTAAACGCAACAGTGTGAACAGTTAACTCGCGACACTTACGGAAGACGTAAATAAACAGAAAGAACAATTAGGTGACTTATCGGAAAGAGTTGAGTAGATTGCAGATAAATTGACAAGTCTTAGTTTAAATGGGGACAGAGATTCAGATGATACAGCTCCATTGCCATTTGCAGAAACCGAAGAGTACCAGAACATAAATAAGCATGTTGAAAATCAGGGAAAATTTAATGAACGCGTCAAAAGGGAATTTGAGGCATTACGAAAGCAAGTCAAACAAATATAAGGCGAAAACGTAGGAAAAAATAAAAGAACAAATTTAGAATCAGAGATAGCAGAAGGGTTTGAAGAAAATAATTTGTTTCATTTACGGGATGTAACAAGAGAGCGCCAGGCGCGCGAACTTGACAATAATCGACATTGGGACTGGGACAGACGCGGTAGGTCTTTGTTGCCACGAGGAGAAAACTTTGACTATAAACACTTCTTAACTGTTCGAAAATTTAAGATCTTTCGCAATTCTAAGAATGACATACATCCATGTTCATGGTTAGATCAATTTATGTACGCACTTCCACCAAATTGGCCACTAAGTCACAAACTGGAATTTATGTGTGGATATTTAGAAAACGAACCGGCGACGCGGATGCGCGCACTTATTAGAGATTGTAATAATCTAAATGATTTTTATCATGCATTTCTATCGGCATATTGGTCCGAAAACACGCAAGACAGAGTCAAACATAGTCTTATTATGCAGCGTAATTTTAAACAGTCTGAGTTCCGCACGCCGGCAGAATACTTTGAAGACATTATTCGAAATAATCAGTTCCTTTCCAACCCTTATAGCCCGTCTGAATTAATTCGCATTTGTTTAACTAAGCTGCCACAATCGATAAGACAAATTGCTTTAGCCGGAAGATGTAAAGACGACATTGAGACTTTTAAGACGTTGCTACAAGAACTTGAGTATGACCACGACGACGGGTCTTCTTGTAATTTTTTCAGTAACGGTAATCACAATAGATTTTCGGAGAAAAGGGATAGTGATCGAAACAGACGTTATATGGGTAATTTTGAGAATGACAGACGAAACAGACAGGACAGTAGATACCAGCCTTATGACAATAACAGACGTTCTAACAGATATTACACAGACAGTTATAATAACGGTAACTCCTACCGGAATGATCAATCATACGTTAACAGTAATCGGTATCATCAAGACAGAAATTATTCATACAATAATAGAAATTCTTACTACAGATATAACCAGGGTAGTAGATCTAACAGTAATTTCAGAAGTGGCAGTCGAAACTACACAAGAAGTAGTTATGCAGACAGACAGGAAAATAGAAATTTTAATAACAGACACAACCAAGAATTTGCATCCAACAGACAGGAAGGACCTAATTGGCATCCTCCACGTGACAGAACTTCAGAGAGACAAGTGCAAATCGTAGAAATGGATCCGCGAAATGACGCGAATAATCAAAGACGTGACGCAAACAATCGACAATGACTAGCAGCTTCGGCTTCTGGCAGCAATATAGACGGTTCAGAAAGTAATGACACTACGACTCTACACTACGTACGCCTGGAAGACATGAGAGACATTTTGCTAGACGAAAAGGAAAATAATGTAGACGCATTTTTACATCCTGTTATTGAAGTATGTGTGGGTAAGAATAAGTTCACTGCAGTTTTAGATTCTGGGAGCCCATTGAATGTCATTAGTGAATCAGTTTTTCGTATATGTGTAAGAACTATTGCTTGTTCTGTGTTACCTATTTCTAAAACTACAATTCGAGGCGCTATTTATGGAAAAAGTGTGGAAGTCAAACAACAGACCAATCTAAATTTCATTTGTGAAGTATACGAATTTTCTGCTAATTTTATTATTGTTCCATAACTCAGTACACAAATTATATTAGGTATGGAGTTTCTTAACGCATACAAGGCAATTTTGAACTTTAAAGAAGGAAGTGTGAATTTGACTGTTGCCGGAATGCCGAAATGTTTGAAATTTTTCGAGTGTTTAGCAAGATCTGAATCAGATACACAATGTTTAAGGTTTCTTACTTCTGATGTTTTCGTTGGGCATTATGACGACAATGTGTTCATTCATGACAACGACAACAGATATAGAGACGCGATGGATGACATAATTAACAGCGAAGAATTAATTAATGAAAAGGTTAAGAAAGCTGAAGTGCCAGATGACGTTGCGAGAGAAGAACTGCACCAAATTTTGACTTCACATTCTATAGTAGTTAGTCATCACACAGGAACTATACAAGGGTTACAATATTTATTTAAAGTAAAAGAACATACACCATTTCGAGGAAAAACGTACGCTATTCCTTTGGCGTACAGAGACAAGGTTAAGAGTGAACATCAATACATGTTAGATCAGGGCATTATTGAGCCAGCAGTCAGTCCTTATACCAGCCCATTACACGTCGTTCTTAAAAAAGATGGGTCGATTCGTTTGGTTCTGGATTCCAGGCAGATAAATAATATCATCATTCCTGAAACTGGCCGTCCACAAAATTTAGATGAACTTCTTCAACATTTCCATGGAATTAAAGTTTTATCCACGATTGATATGCGCGCAAGTTTTTGGCAAATAGAACTCCACCCTTATTGTAGAAAATACACTGCCTTTTTAGCCTTTGGTAACTGTTATCAGTTTCGGAAATTACCGTTTGGACTTACTATATCTTCAGCAGCATTCATTCGTAGTTTAAACAAAATTTTACCTGTTTATGTTCGTGACAATATTACTTCGTATGTTGACGATATTCTTATTGCTAAACGTTTTTGGAGTGAGCATAACAAAATTTTGGATTCATTATTACGTATTTTTGCAAGAGTTGGCAGTATAGTGAACTTGAAAAAATCTGAATTTGGTCGTTCTCAGGTGAAATTTCTTGGTCATGTTATTTCTACAGAAGGTATTCTTCCTGATCCAGAGAAACTAGACGCTATTCGTAATTATGCTGTTCCTACTACAAAACGTGATGTTCGTAGTTTCCTTGATGTCTGTAATTTTCTTAGACGCTTTGTTAAATTGGACGATTTGACCACACCTCGTTTATGTGAACTATCTGGAAAGAAATCTAATTGGTGTTGGGATGAGGAAGCTCAATCAGAATGTGAACAACTTCGTGATGCTTTAGTTGCTGCTCCACTTCTTTCACAACCGGATTTATCTAAAGATTTTTGTTTGGCGACGGACTCATCATACAAAGGCCTTGGCGCACACTTATTTCAAGAGACAGAAGAAAACGGCGTTGTAGTACAGAAAACTATTGCATTTGGAAATCGTGTTCTCTCTAAATCAGAAAAAAATTATTCGATTACGGAACTTGAGGCCTTGGCTGTTGTATGGGCTTTCACAAATTTTCGCATATTTTTGTATGGCAGACATACTAAGGTTTACACCGATCACCGAGCTCTGGAATTTCTTATGTCAACAAAATTAACACATGGAAGATTGTCACGATGGGCGCTGTATCTACAGGAATTTGACTTTAGTATTATTGCTGATGCTTTATCACGTGCACCTATGGGTTTGAAACAAAGTGCTGAAGAGGACTGCAAAGAAAACAATTATTGTTTTATGTATACTCAAGGTGTTGCATTTGAGAATTTTATTTCGTCTTCGCTCCAGGACATCGCTAAGGAGAAAGATAAGGATCCAATCTGAAAGGACATTAAGGAGAAGTGGAGGAGAAAGGAAAGCGTAGCGATCAGACAGTATTATTTAGTTCGCAATGATATTCTTTTTAAACGAAAATCGGTCGACAATTCTGTTTGGTTAGTTTGTATTCCTGATAAGTGGGTTAATAAATTGATTTGGTACACACATTTCAGTTATGCACACTTTGGTCCCAGAAAATGCTTTCATAAATTACGAGAAAATTGGTACTTCAGTAATATGGAAAAACGTATGCGATCTGTTCTTGCCAAATGCAAATTATGTCAAAAGGCTAAGCCGCCAACTATTTCTCACAGAGCACCGTTGTTTCCTATCATTCCAGCGAAATTAAAGGAGATGGCTGCAGTCGATTTGTTCGGTCCAGTGGTTCGTTCTACTAATGGTTTTGCGCACATTTTGGTAGCATGGAATTGACATCAAAATATGTGTGTTTTACACCTTTACGCAAAGCAACAGCTCGTTCAGTATCTAATGCCTTCATCAAACATTTTCTTAAAGAAGTGGGTCATGTTGATAATGTTATATCAGATAATGGATCACAGTTTCGTTCTAAAATTTGGCTTCGTACTCTACGGCGTCGTAAGATTAAACCAATTTTCATTTCACTTTTTCACCCTCAACAAATTGTGTCCACTTTATTGTCATCAGAATCACAGAACATGGGATCAGTATCTTCATATTTTTCAAAACATTCTGAATGAACTCTCTAATTATTCAACTTCTTTACTGCCTATATTGATATTAAAAAATAAAGCACCGACAAATCGCATTTCTGAAATCGTTCCTTTTCCGCCTACACGGAAACTGCGGCATTCTGAAGTTGTGAATCTGGCTCTACAAAATATTGCATCTGCGGCTGCTAGAAGAGAGAAATCAGCTAAACATCCTGGTCGTTTAAAAACCTTGTCAGTTGGTCAAAAGGTGTTAATTAAGTCTCATCGTTTGTCTCACAAAGGAAAAGGCTTGTGTCGCAAATTTTTTCTGCTTTATAACGGTCCATATAGAGTTCGCAAAATTATTCATGCTAACACTGTCGAAGTAGAAACTCTTAAATCTCGACGCTCTAAGGGAATACATCATATATCAAACGTTAAAATTTTTGTGGAATGACATACTTGTGAGACATCAACAGTTCTACGTAAACACACGGAGAGTACAAGGATACCGCGTTGTGTTTTGGCGGCGGCACATACTCAAAGCAACAGTCAAGTCTGCGCGGCGCACAAGGCAGTCGTTGACCGCAAACAATTACTTCCTACGTCACGCATACCTACAGCTGACCGAGCGCTTGGTGCGAATGCACTGACAGCCGTAAACAAATACACAGTCTAATTTCTCCGATTAAAATCAGTATAAAGCTATAGTGACTTGATAAATTATGTTATTAACGTTCAGTATTTTTCAGGATACGGTTGTATAAAATATTTAAGAACTTCAGGTAAATCCTGTGTGTGTCCGACGTTAAGAGGACTTGCTTTCGAGAAACTTTCAGGAATAATGTAATTTCGACGAAGGAACTAATAAACTAAAAAGGTAACTATTAATTGAGTTTATTTTTCAGGTAACATTTTTCCGCTTAGGTACGTACTTAAGACGTAATTTGCTGCTCGCGATTACGTGATTTATACTTCTATGAATTTACTTGTGAAGCGACGTGCTTGCGTACATTTGCTGATTTTGACAATGTTTTACTAATGAACAGGGTTGTTACTTGAGTATATTATGGATCGCTTGGCTGCACTGCTTTTTCACTGATGTCACATTATTTTAATATGTGTTTGCTGTGCTTACTTATTTAAATTATAATTGTCACCTAATTAATTGTACTTATATGGTTATTAATGTAAGTCATACTTTGTGATTTATCTGCTTGCGCCTTCATGTTTACTTATTAAGATTACATATGAAAATTTATTTGCTTATTTGCTTATTATTTATTGGCAGAGCCTCGTTGTAAGGATTGTGCTACATACATTTGTTGACATTGTGTTCTCTACTGGTATATTTACTCGCTATTGCACGTTTTGTTTACGCTCAGTGCCTTATATTTTTAAGATAAGAAAGTGAACTGCTATAATTCGACGAACGACATTAGTACAAGAAACGTCACAGAAGTCACATGAGCTGGAGGTTTTATGGAAGCTGTATTAATTTATGTTACTAGGAAGGAAGTTAACGACATGACATACCAACGCTAGGTTTAGACCATTGACAGTTATTACACTGCATTCTTCGTGAGCAATTGAAATAGCAAATGACACTTGAAACAAGAAATACTGCACATGTTTGCTTCTGTTTTGCCATGATTCTTGAAGTGGTGTACACATTGTGAAATATTACGATTTATTCACTCAAAGTCTTATGTGATGTTTCATACTACGTACTTGTACCTACTTACTGAAAGTTATTCAAACTGAAGGCTGTTAGAGGTCATGTATGCATTTCTTTTATTTTATGATGGACAAGGTAACCAAAATGTATTTTATAATTTATAATGAATAAAAGATTTGGCTCAGGTGGATTACACAGAGGTTGTGTGTGGACATTGTGTCTTCGGATTGTATGGGATGATGAATTGAAGTTTGCACTAGGATTTTGTCTGTACTTGTTCGAGGAGACTGACTAGAGGAAAGAGTTTTTATGGAAGTGAAATAATATTGATGATAAAGTTTATATGTATCGACGTATTGAAGAGGTATTATGGAGGTATTGAGATTGTGTGAAGTTGATGATTATTGGAGTTTTGGCAGACAAGAGGTAAGGTAAATGATATTGGCGATAAGGTTTATATGTATCGACGTTAGAGGTATTATTGAAGTATTAAGATTATGTGATGATGATGATTATTGGAGTTTTGGTAGATAAGAGGTGAAGTAAGTGAGGAGCATTTTTTTTTTTTTTTTTGTTGGACTATATGGAACAAGGAGGATGAAGATGGCAGACTAAAACACTCAAGTGGAAAGAAGATTGGCTACACACACACTTTGTTAAATCAATAAGCAGTATATACTTTTTTTGGAGAGAGGAAGTAATTGCATATCTTGGCACACTGACAGTGGTTCAGCAACCATACATTTTGATTTGGCTTGGCAAACATTGGTCTTGCAATAATGACTATGATGTTGACTAACTATTATTGACTGTTATACACTGCTGCCACTACTACTTGATACACACGTCGAAAGTCAAACCTTTGACAGAATTGCATTTACACAGTTAACACTATTCAATTACACAGTAGTACATAATGTGGATGGAAGATGAGTGAGTGTGTTTTGTGTGTTTTCCTTCTCTAATCCCAAATAATTGGTACCGACCTATCTCCTAAATATTATTTTACTTGTTTGTTGTGGCTTGCACTGACACCCATAAATATTATAGGTATACTGATGTTTGTGTATTTGTTATATTTAATGTGACAATTATCTGATATCATTTGTGTGTTTATTATAATTTGTATGTTTAGTGTAAGATCATTGATAATACTTTTGTAAAAGCAATTGTGTGGGCCTTCAAACTGTTCTTCGTGCTTGCACCTATTCAACATTGCTGGGTGCCACTTGAAAATGTTTAATTTCTGCTGATAAACTCTGATGAACTGTCTAATTAGTGATAGTGAATATTATGGATTGTTACGTGCACTTTTTCAACATGATGGGTGCCACAAGGAAATGTTTAATTTCTGCTAATGAACTCTGATGAACTGTCTGATTAGTGATAGTGAATATTATGGACTGCACTTGTTCAACATGATGGGTGTCACTTGTAAATGTTTAATTTCTGCTAATGAACTCTGATGTACTGTCTGATTAGTGATAGTGAATATTATGGACTGTTACCTGCACCTGTTCAACATTGCTGGATACCACTGATGGAACTGCTTCTATTGAAATAATGTCACTTGTTGGTGTCTGCACCTGCTCAACATTACTGGGTGCCACTGATGGACTGCTTCTACTCAATGATGTCACTTGTTGGTGTCTGCACCTGCTCAACATTGCTGGGTGCCACTGATGGAACTGTTTCTACTGACATAATGTCACTTGTTGCTGTCTGCACCTGTTCAACATAGCTGGGTGCCACTGATGGACTGCTTCTACTGAAATGACATCACTTGTTGATGTCTGCACCTGTTCAACATTGCTGAATACCACTGATGGAACTGCTTCTACTGAGATGATGTCACTTGTTGGTGTCTGCACCTGTTCAACATTACTGGATGTCACTGATGGAACTTCTTCTAATGAAATGATGTCACTTGTTGGTGTCTGCACCTGTCCGCATTGCTAGGTGCCACTGATGGACTGCTTCTACTGAAATAATGTCACTTGTTGGTGTCTGCACCTGTTCAACATTGCTGGATGCCACTGATGGAACTGCTTCTAATGAAATGATGTCACTTGTTGCTGTCTGCACCTGTTTAAAATTCCTGGGTGCCACTGTTGGAGCTGTTTAAATACTGCTGATGAAACGTTATGAGACTGCTATTTGCACCTGTTGATCATTGCTGGGTGCTACTGTTGGAACTGTCAACTACTCTGAGGAGTCCTACTTGTTTATTGAAAGGATTTTATGTGAATATTTGTATAAACTGATTTTTTGTGTATTTACTGTTAATAAGATGTTATGAGACTCTTACCTGCACCTATTCGTCATTGCTGACGCTATTGATTGAATTGTTTAACCACATGATACTTGTGTAAACTATTATGTAAAATCATATGTATGCAAGCATTTGTATTCCTTACTGTATTTTATATATTAGGTTATTGAAGGGTCAGTGCAAAGCCAAAATTTATTTAGTTATGTGATATTTACTTATTAATATTACTTTTTAATTTTTGTCTGTATTTTTTGGACGAATTTGGTGGTATTTTCACCACCAATGCTGGCAAAAATACCATTAAATTCTAGCCCGTGGAGGAGGGGCATATGAAAGGTGGCTACACTGAGCCACAGCGCCAGAGATTGCACCAAAGTGTTTTATTCCGCCGCATCCACTGGCAGTGCTTGTTGAGAAGTAGCAGTAGTCAGTCGTTGTTGAGATGTGGTGGTAGTTAGTGCTTTGGAGAGAGGATGTTGATACCTGTACTATTTGAGGCCAATTTGTGTGCAGATGTTTTGATGGGCTAGACACCAGATGCTGTTCGAATGGAGATATTGTAATGATCAGAGTACCCTTCGTCAAGATATATAAAGGTAAAAGAATATTTTCTTATTTTTTCAATTTCAAATGTGTTAAACAATAATGCCCCTTGGTCACAGGTTCAGTCAACAAAGCATTTGGCTCGTGTTCTTGTATTAGACTGTATTTCTGGTTTCGATGTCCAATTATAGTATTTCTGTTTATTTTTTTAATTACTTCAGTATAAACGGTATTTAAAATATCTTGTCTTATTGAGGAAGAACCGTGCCAGATGTGTACGTTGAATCACACTTCCACATACAGAACAGTTACACTTGTGCTTTGGTTTCGTAGGTTTTATAGTTGCTGGGGACTTAATTAATTAATTGTGTTAACGGAAGTTCTCTTTCATTCTTTGTTATTATTCTATGCAGTCAGATTGCGTACTAATACT
Source organism: Schistocerca cancellata (assembly GCF_023864275.1). NCBI lineage: Eukaryota > Metazoa > Arthropoda > Insecta > Orthoptera > Acrididae > Schistocerca > Schistocerca cancellata. The sequence continues at coordinate 178,578,748 of NC_064628.1, read as the reverse complement.
ACTCAGGGCCACGTAACCGGACAAACAGCGACTAAAAATTATTTGCATTTTATTTAGTTAAGCCCCCATGCACAGTCCGGAACCGCGCGAACGCTACGGTCGCAGGTTCGAATCCTGCCTCGGGCATGGATCTGTGTGGTGTCCTTAGGTTAGTTAGGTTTAAGTAGTTCTAAGTTCTAGGGGACTGATGACCTCAGAAGTTAAGTCCCATAGTGCTCAGAGCCATTTGAACCATTTTTGAAATCTTAGTAATCCAGTGTTTTTCGGTTTGAAAAACGATGCTGCCTTTCAGGAAACTAGTAACACACACAAATCACATACCTTCCGTATGAGATATATCAACGTCTTCGTTCTGTAAAATCCATTTAGTTTTATGAATGATGTCTAGGCACGTTTTACTCTTCCGTGCATTTCATTTCCTGCTCATATAGTCACAGTCAACTACCCAAAACAACAAAAACTATAATCTAGTTCTATCATTTAATTATTAATATTGTATGTATTTTTATTCATAGGTCGCTATTACACTATTTTCTACCCATTAAAAATAATTTTCAGGCTTAGTTGAATGTTGCTCTATTACATTAGCTTTGTAATTATTTGAGCAAAATGGGAAAGTAGTACGTCTACAGGATAATATTAGATGGTCAACTTTTCTTTTTATTTCTTCATTTGTTAGTCTTCTGACTCGTTTGGTGCAGCACACCACACATTCCTCTGTTGTTTCAACTTCTTCACATCAGAGAAGGACTTACATCTGAACCCCTCATTCAGTTGGATGTATTCCAGTCTCAGACTTTTCCTAATGCTTTTATCCTCTGTTGTTGTTGTGGTCTTCAGTCTTGAGACTGGTTTGATGCAGCTCTCCATGCTACTCTATCCTGCGCAAGCTTCTTCATCTCCCAGTACCTACTGCAGCCTACATCCTTATGAATTTGCTTAGTGTATTCATCTCTTGGTCTCCCACTACGATTTTTACCCTCCATGCTGCCCTCCAGTACTAAATTGGTGATCCCCTTTGTGTCTCAGAACATGTCCTGCCAATCCATCCCTACTTCTAGTCAAGGTGTGCCACAAACTCCTCTTCTCCGCAATTCTATTCAATACCTCCTCATTAGTTATGTGATCTACCTATCTAATCTTCAGCATTCTTCAGTAGCAGCACATTTCGAAAGCTTCTATTCTCTTCTTGTCTAAACTATATATCGTCCACGTTTCACTTCCATACATGGCTACACTCCATACAAATATTGTCAGTAGCGACTTCCTGACACTTAAAATCTGTACTCGATGTTAACAAATTTCTCTTCTTCAGAAACGATTTCCTTGGCATTGCCAGTCTACATTTTATATGCTCTCTACTTCGACCATCATCAGTTATTTTGCTCCCCAAATAGCAAAACTCCTTTACTACTTTAAGTGTCTCATTTCCTAATCTCGGCATCACCCGACTTAATTCGGCTACATTCCATAATCCTCGTTTTGCTTTTTTTTATGTTCATCTTATACCCTCCTTTCAAGACACTGTCCATTCCGATCAACTGCTCTTCCAAGTCCTTTGCTGTCTCTGACAGAATTACAATGTCATCAGCGAACCTCAAAGTTTTTATTTCTTCTCCATGGATTTTAATACCTATTCCGAACTTTTCTTTCGTTTCCTTTACTGCTTGCTCAATATACAGATTGAATACCATCGGGGAGAGGCTACACCCCTGTCTCACTCCCTTCCCAACCACTGCTTTCCTTTGATGCCCCTCGACTCTTATAACTGCCATCTGCTTTCTGTACAAATTGTAGATAGTTTTTCGCTCGCTGTATTTTACCCCTGCCACCTTCAGAATTTGAAAGTGGGTATTCCAGTCAATATTGTCAAAAGCTTTCTCTAAGCCTACAAATGCTAGAAATGTAGGTTTGCCTTTCCTTAATCTATTTTCTAAGATACGTCGTAAGGTCAGTATTGCCTCACGTGTTCCAACATTCCTACGGAATCCAAACTGATCTTCCGCGAGGTCGGCTTCTACTAGTTTTTCCATTCGTCTGTAAAGAATTCGCGTTAGTATTTTGCAGCTGCGACTTATTAAATTGATAGTTCGGTAATTTTCACATCTGTCAACTCCTGCTTTCTTTGGGATTGGAATTATTATATTCTTCTTGAAGTCTGAGGGAATTTCGCCTGTCTCATACATCTTGCTCACCAGATGGTAGAGTTTTGTCAGGACTGGCTCTCCCAAGGCTGTCAGTAATTCTAATGGAATGTTGTCTACTCCCGGGGCCTTGTTTCGACTTAGGTCTTTCAGTGCTCTGTCAAATTCTTCATGCAGTATCATATCTCCCATTTCATCTTCATCTACCTCCTCTTCCATTTCCATAATATTGTCCTCAAGAACATCACCCCTGTATAGTCCCTCTATATACTCCTTCCACCTTTCTGCTTTCCCTTCTTTGCTTAGAGCTGGGTTTTCGCCCGAGCTCTTGATATTCATGCAAGCGGTTCTCTTTTCTCCAAAGGTCTCTTTAATGTTCCTGTAGGCAGTATCTATTTTACCCCTCATGAGGTAAGCCTCTACATCCTTACATTTGTCCTCTAGCCATCCCTGCTTAGCCATTTTGCACTTCCTGTCGATCTCATTTTTGAGACGTTTGTATTCCTTTTTGCCTGCTTCACTTGCTGCGTTTTTGTATTTTCTCCTTTCATCAGTTACATTCAGTATCTCTTCTGTTACCCAAGGATTTCTAGTAGCCCTCGTCTTTTACCTATTTGATCCTCTGCTGCCTTCACTATTTCATTCCTCAAAGCTACCCATTCTTCTTCTACTGTATTTCTTTCCCCCATTCCTGTTAATTGTTCCCTTATGCTCTCCCTAAAACTCTGTACAACCTCTGGTTCTTTCAGTTTATCCAGGTCCCATCTCCTTAAATTCCCGCCTTTTTGCAGTTTCTTCAGTTTTAATCTACAGTTCATAACCAATAGATTGTGGTCAGAGTTCACATGTGCCCCTGCATATGTCTTACAATTTAAAATATGGTTCCTAAATCTGTGTCTTACCATTATATAATCTATCTGAAACATTTTAGTACCTCCAGGGTTATTCCATGTATACAACCTTCTACCATGATTCTTGAACCAAGTGTTAGCAATGATTAAGTTATGCTCTGTGCAAAATTCTACCAGGCGTCTTCCTGTAGCACCCTCTAATACCGTGAAATTATTTCCTGATGTGTCCGGCCCTGGTAGCTGAGTGGTAAGCGCGACGGAATAGCATACCTAACGTCCCGGGTTCGAGTCCCAGCTGAGTCAGAGATTTTCTCCGCGCAGGGACTGAATGTTGTCCTTATTATCATAATTTCATCCCCATCGACACACAAGTCTCCGCAGTGGCGTCAACTCGAAAGACTTGCACCAGGCGAATGGTCTACCCAACGGGAGGCCGTAACCACAAGGCATTTTCTGCTATGTTTAAAATATGTCCTATGAAACTCTGCCATCTTCGTATCAGTGTTTCCCATCTGATCCTCTTTCCTCTGATTTTGAACGTCGTCAGCCTGCATCAGTCCGCCTAATTTTCTACACTCTCTAACTGCACCTCATCTCAAGTGCTTCGATTGTCTTTTTTTTTCGCTTTTGCGCAGTGCTTGATTCACTACATAATAACGCTGTATTTCAGACGGACATTGTCAGAAATTTTTCCCTCAAATTAAGACCTGTGTTTGATACTAGCAGACTTCTCTTGGCCAGAGATGCCTCCTTTGTCTTTACTAATTTCCTTTTTTATTTCCTTCCAAGTGATATAATTCCTTTACTTCACCTACTTCGTGATACCCAGTTCTGATGTTAAATTTATCGCTGATCTAATTTTTGCTACCACTCATTACTTTGATGCAACCTTCGGTTTATTTTCAATCAATATTCTGTACTCATTAGGTTTTCAGTGCATTTAACACCTCCTGTAATTCTTTTTCACTTTCACTGAGGATAGTAATGTCGTCAGCAAAACATATCATTGATATCCTTTCATTCTGAATTTTAATCCCATTTGTAGAACCTTTGTTTTATTACTGTTATTGCTTCTTTGACGTATAGATTGATCAACAGGAGTGAGAGACTGCAGCCCTGTCTTAGATACTTGTTAATCCAGGCAATTCGTTCTTGATACCCGATTGGTTCTTGTATGATTACATAACGCCCATCCTTCCTTACAGTTTACTCATATTTTTCTCACAATTATGAGAACCTTCATTATTTTATGTTGTCGAAAACTTTTTTAGGACTATAAATCTTATAACAGCCTCTTGACTTTTCTTCATTCTCTCTTTTCTTATTAGTCGCAACGCCAGAGCTGCCTTCCTAGTTACTTTACTTTTTCAAAAGCTCAACTGATCGACAGCTAATAGATCCTTTGTTTTCTTTTCTATTCCTCTACGTATTATTCTCCTCAACAACATTGATGCATGAGCTGCTAAGCTGATTGTACTATACTTCTTGTACATATCGGCCCTTGTTTTCTTCGGAACTGTTAAATGATATTTTTCTCGAAGCCCGATTGTGTCTCAGTTGTCTCATAGATTATACACACAAATGTGAGCAGTTGTTTGGTTAACATTTCCCTCAGTGATTTTAGTTCCACAGTTCTGTTTGACCCCTACACGTCTTTCAGATCGACTTCCATTTTTTCTATTAACTCATCAGACATGTCCTCCATCTAGTAGATGTTTTCCGTGTACTGTTTCCAGCTATTTCCTCCCTGCTTCGCGTTTAACACTGAAATCCCCAAAGCACTCTCAAAGCTGACGCTTTTGCTTTTAATTCACAGAAAGCTACTTTAACTTTTATATATGCTGAATCCATTCGACGACCTTCTGTTTTAAAATTTTTGACATTCTCCTCGTAACCATTTCGGATTGACGTATTATTTACTTCATTCTTAAGTGACTTATGCCTTCTCGCTTCCCGCACCCGGGTTCCCGGGTTCGATTCCCGGCGGGGTCAGGGATTCTCTCTGCCTCGAGATGACTGGGTGTTGTGCGATGTCCTTAGATTAGTTAGGTTTAAGTACTTCTAAGTTCTAGGGGACTGATGACCATAGATGTTAAGTCCCATAGTGCTCAGAGCCATTTGAACCATTTTTTGACTTATGCTGATGTATTCCCGTGCTGCCCTGAACATTTTTGTACTTTTTTCTCTAGTCGATCTGTTGAAGTATTTCTTGTGTTAACTAAGACTACTTCTCAGTTACCTTCCTTGTATCTATGTTTCCCTGTCCTACTTCTATGATTGTCCTTTTTAAGATATCCGTTCCTCTTTAACTGAACTACTTACAATGGTATTCATAGCTGCAGTATCCACACCCTGAGAAACTTCAAACTCATTTCAGCGTTACGAAGTCCTTCAGTATCCCTCATCTTCGCACAATAATTCTTCCGGACGATACTCGCAAACTTCAGAAAACTCTCCAGGCCGTGGCGGATCGTTTCGCGTCAGTCCGTCGCTGCTTACGTATCTTTGCTTCGCTGCCGCGCTATGTCGCTAGGTGGCAGTCCCGGGCCGTGAGGTAAGCTAAGCGAGGGAGTGTTGACGAAGTGGGAGCGGAAATTTCGGAAATTTGTGGTAAGTTCCTATGGGATCAAACTGCTGAGGTCATCGGTCCCTAGTCTTACACACTACTTAAACTAACTTACATTAACTTACGCTAAGGACAACACACTCACCCATGTCCGAGGGAAGACTCGAACCACCGACAGGGGCAGCTGCGCGAACCGTGGCAAGACGCTTGAGTCCACGCTGCAAACAGGGGCGACGCGAGTGTACTGAGAATGGGAAGACCACTTACGAGGAAGTGTGCTCTATTGGGCCTGCTGGGCGCCGGAGGAAACACCGCCGACTGTGGGGGCTGGCGACATTCTGCAGTAGTCACTACCCTGCAGGTCGCTACGTATTTCGGTTACACGTTGGGCGATGGGCAGAACTGATTTTTGGTGCCTTTCGTTTGTCCATTAAATCTATATTTGCTGAGAACGAAGCTATCGTTCTGGAAATGAAGATATTACTGTTCCGATCTCTGGATCCAAGCACTGTAATTGTTTCCTTCTGCATTTGTACTGCAAGCGTGGCTTAGAGCTGGCTTGGAATTGTATTGTAAATGACTGCCTTTACCTGCTTTGACTGCAGCTATCTCTACTACGACACTGTGTAAGTCTGCATGTGAGCGGCTTGTTTGAAATTCATACATTTATTTGAATGAAAATTGATCTTTCTAGTGTTCTAGATGTTCTAGTACTGTCCACGTGGACTGCTAAGTCCAAAACTATGGTTACTCACTGGACGGTTGTTCCGCTGACCTCTTATTTACTCGTGGACTCACTGCTTGAACTGTGGTTAACTGTAAACTATAGAAGCTTAATTTGCTTTAAGTTGTGGATTTTTAAGAGTAGCATGCTACGCACATTTCAGGTTTGGTGATGTAAATTTGTGACGTAGATAATATTTTATTGCATATTGTATGTTTTTGATTTCTGTAAATTTCTTGTGCTGTCTAGTCAACAGATTAATTGCATTGAATCGTGTTTGTAAGCATGTTCATGCTGTTGAGATTTCAAGGTAACAGCACCCAGGTATTTTTTGTTTTTGGGCGATTGCTTCAATTTGTGTCAGTCCAAAGCGTAGGTGCCTGATGCAAGGTTTCGCAAAAGAAAATTTTATATCCGTGGTGCAGTTCCAAATTGGCCTACCTTATGTACAGCTAACACGGGTTTTCTTTCTTGTAGTTCGGCTTATAAGTTTTTATGTCCTGGCTCTGCCTTACTCCTACTTGTTAATGTACTTGCCTACGTGAGGATACCTTGCCTGCATTAACTGTCCACACATGGGTCGCTGGGAGAGTCAACATGCTGGCCGGATCGCACACGTGGAATTCGGAAGCGACTCCTGGACACAGGGCGACACACCTTGTTATGTGTAATCATTCCAGAGAGACTCCGTCTGTTGCAAGTAGTGCACACAACTAACAGGTAAAGTTAAACTCTCGTTTACTGTGATTGGAAACTGGCCTTGGACCTTTTATATTTCATGTAATAACTGAAACGTACTTACTATTCACGTTCGAAGCAATTGCTTACTGTAGTGTTTCGTGTTGTTGCATCTGATATTTTATTCTGTTGATTAATATTTTTACGGGCTTAGTATTCCCAGAATTATATGTTATATTTTATCTTATTTCAATAAGGCAATAATGCTCAAGATATATTAATTGTTCTTATAATTTCGATTCATTCAGTTTTCTTAAAGGATGCAATTATTTATTCAAATATTTGTTCTTAATAGACTGGTTTCACGCGGTAAATGCTTTTTTTCATTTCTTTTAAAGACAATTGTATTGCACAGTTTTATTCTCAGCCAACCTGTGAAACTTGATTTTGATGTTGTTAACTAGAGTCACATTACAGGTTCCTGAGATCGGTACAGCAAATTCTGTATTAATTGATAGTTTAAAGTAATGTCCTTTTAATCGATTAATTGTTTAATAAAACTGTTTCTTTTTCTGAATGGTTGTGATACATATGTATCTGTGTTTGAAATTAAACGGTGAATGCTGTTGAACAACGGTATGGTGAAGTCCTTCCATGTGAGTTTCTTCCCTACAAATTCCTTAGGGCGTAATTTGCCAATTTCATCTTCATCATTACTAAATAGTGATCGGTCTATACATCTGGTCCTTAACAGTCCAACATTTGCTTGCGCAACCTCTGTCTGGCCATGATGTAATCCAGCTTGAATCTTCCCGTGTCTTCAGGTCTTCTCCAATTACGCCTTCTCTTCTTGTGATGTTTGAGCAATATATTCGCTATTACCAACTAAAACGTACGAGAGGGCGCTAGTACTAACTAAAACGAGAGAACTCTATTAATCATTCCTGGTAGTGATTTCATAGTCTCCCGTGACTGTCTTACTTTCCTTTCTCTACTAAAGAGTTCCAGTCACCGATGATTACTAGATTTTCATCTCCGTTTTATACACTGAATTACCATTTCAGTACCCTCAAACACGTACTTTCTCTATCCCTTCATCTTCTGATTGTGAGGTCATCATGGATATTTGAACTACTGATGTTGGCGCTGGTTTGCTGTCGATTCTAGAAAGAACAACTCTGTCACTATGTTGTTCGTAGTAACTGACTCCCTTCCCTATAATTCCCATTCATAGCGAATCCTGCTCTCGTTACATCATTTTCTGCTCCTACTGGGAGGCCACAGAACAGAAATTCTTACCTTCTTTTATTTCACTGACACCTACTCCATCTAGATCAAAACACTGCAATTCCCTTTCCAGATTTTCTAGCTTCCATACCACGTTCAAGTTTTTGAAATTCCACGCCAAAACTCGTAGAATGGTTTAGTTCTGGTCAGTTAAAGAATATTCCTTTCATTTTATTTTAGCTAAGGAATCGAGAAACTTGCTCTGATGCTGCTGAGAACACCTTTGATGATAAAATCTTGTTGACGTGGAAAAAAAAACTAGCTCAAAATATCATTCGACAATTTCAAATATAAACTTCATTGTGAAGAGCGCAGAAGATAATTTAACTGTTCAACGCAAACAAGAGACGCATAGGGTGTATGAAAGCCACTACGAGAGGGAGAAAGACTCTTTTTTGGCAGTAGAAAAAATGGAAGAACCAAGTGAGAAATCAAAGGTTTTCGTCGTGATGATAAAGTCCTAGAAATCATTTGAAGACGGATATCATGTTATAAGTCAGACACAAAGGTTCCAGCGTAAGATATATGGACTGTATTGAGTGTGTGAATGTACAAAGCGTACAACGAAGTTATCCGCCTGCTTAGCCGAGTGGTAACGTGCTTGCCTACCATGCAAAAGGCCAGGGTTCGATTCCCGTCAGGTTGAAGATTTTCTCCACCCGTGGACTGGGTGTTGTGTTGTCCTTGCCATCATCTCATCATGATCGACGCGCAAGTCGCCCCATGTGGCGTCATATGCAATAAGACTTGCAAGCCAGCGGCCGAACTTCCCCTGACGGGGCCTCCCGGCCAAACGGTGTCATACGAGCATTCCATCCTTTTTTTTTCACAATGAAGTTTACCTGGAATTGATGTAATGTCTATTGCCTATACTTTATGTATCACATTGTCCACCATATCTGTAGATACTCACTTCTCTGCCAAATTAAATCTGCGAAATAAATAAATTAAAAACGATTACGCCACGTAGTACACCGTACATCAACTCATATTATAAATTGAAGTCTGTACGTGAAGCCTAATTTCAGAAACTACTGCAGGGACTCTGACACCGTTTCGCTAATGAACAGAGTGACATAAAGAGGAAGGCTTATGTATACAATTAATTACAGCTATGATAGACAACTCCTTCAGCCGTAAATACTCAGTGCTACCAGTGCGATGCCGTAACTGGTCGATACATTTTTTTGTGGTCGTCTTTCTCCTGACTGGTTTGATGCAGCCCGCCACGAATTCCTCTCCTGTGCCAAACTTGTCATCTCATAGCAACAATTCCAACCTGCGTCGTTAATTATTTGCTGGATATATTCCAATCTCTGTCTTCTAATTTATCAACTAACTAATTCCCGTCAGTGTTTTCCATATACTCCTTTCCTCGTCGACACTGCGAAGTGCCTCCTCATTCTCCTCATTCCTTACTTTATCATCTCACCCAATTTCCAATATTCTTCTGTATCATCACGAACCATACGCTGTGATTCTCTTCTCTTAAGTTGTTCCCATAGTCCACACAGTACTGTTCTCCAAAAGTACATTTTCAGTAATTTCTTCCTCAAGTTAAGGACTATGTTTGATACTACCAGAATGCCCTTATTGCCAGTCTTAGTCTGCTTTTATGTCCTCCTTGCTCCGTCTGTCATGGGTTACTTTGCCGCCTAGGTAGCAGAATTCCTCAACTTCGTCTACTTTGTAGTGCCCAATTCTGATGTTATGCTCCATACTGATCTCATTTCTGCTACTTCTCATAACATTCAGCTCCTTCGATTTACTCTCAATCCAATATTCTGCACTCATTAGACTGTTTATTTCAGAACCTGTAACCTACTTTTGAACAATTTAGCCTGTGATTCTGGCAGCGTTAGTGAAGTTGACCAGCGAATAATTTTTGACAATCGTAGGAATAGATACAGAATTAAACTTTTTGCTTGTAATAGACCTCATAGGCATTTGACGCTGATACTTCGTGAGTTTTGTTAAACTTTTTGCTTTTAATAGGCCTCATAGCCATTTGACGGTGATACTTCGTGACTTGTGTTATTTATGTAAATAAGACAGATAAAAATGACCATTTATACAAAAGCAGTGTCGCTCATTTGGCGTGCGTCAGAACTACTGCAATATTAGAAAGGCAAATTTCGTTTTATCTAGCAGACGGTGACGAAATAGACGTAGTCAAATGGAGAAATGACACCAGTCTTGGTTACTATTCGTGTAACAGACACTGACATTTTGATTTTTTGTGTAGTAAAACGTTTGACGAACTTTGATGAGGTATAAGATTCTTTCGCAGAAAGAAAAGCACACCGTTTTAGGCTGCAGCAAGATTAGAGAGAAAAAAAAAATGCTGGGATCTAAGGAGTGAAGTAATGTCCACTGACTTGCTTGTCTTTTCTCTTTACTGCTTTTATGTTTCTTATATTTAATTTTATGTCACATAAAAGAGAAAATTATTACTTAATAGGCAATAAATAGTGCAAATTTTCTGATGAGTTCTTATTCTTCTGGCATAAATAATCCAACCCAGTATTAATTGTGCGTTTATTTTTAGGGGGATACGTGTCAAACCGGCCGACTGGGAGCAGGAGAGGCAGCACAGCACATTTTAATTTCCACTGTCCTGAATGTTGGTTTGATGGCTTCCATTACAATATATACACATTCGAATTCCACAGAGCGAAATATAGTGACGTGAATTAGAAGAGTGGTGCTTGAAGAGGCACGGCATTGCGCTTTGCCACACTTAAGATCAAATAACATTGCTTAAATTGCCTCGAACTTATATGTTTTATATATCAAACTCTTCAGAGAGATGTGCTCTTCAAAATGAACATATATTTGAAAATAATTTTTTATTTTTGACTTCCTATTCAAACTCTCGAGGGCGAGTGGGGCGTCACTAACAAGTTTTTGCCCCGGTTCGGAAATTACGTAAATCTGGGACTGATTCTACAGAATGCTATTGTTTGTTGGAGCGAAACTCACTCCAGTCGGTAAGTTGTGGAAAATCCTCACAACTTCTGTTGAATGGCCTCTGAATGACAGAAAATGTGTTATTTTCTTAAAACAGCGTGTTAGAACAGTCCTATACGTCACACAGTAAAAATGATGAACATTTAATATCAGCATTACTCTACCAAAATATTTCCCCCTCTGAACTGGGCGAAGAGTAGCATTAAGCTGTTCCTTCGATATTAAAGTTGGTTTTCTGTATGAAAGTTTAACTATGTAGTTTAGAAGCACATACCGAACACGCTGTCTGACATAAATCAGCGGATTAGGGCAGCCTTTTAAGGATTGTGTACCAAACGTTGCAAAATTATTGCATCCGTCTTAGAACTGTATATTCTGTAAAACAGCATACTCGTTTGTGGCTACTGCAGACTCAGGTACGTTTTTAAACAAGCTTCTAATGAGGTAAACAGTTGTGTCAGAGGACAATGAAGATATTTCATCAGTCATTCGCTGTGCAGCACTTTAACAAAATCTTTGCTGCTATTGTACCATTTCCACTATCCATTTCGCAGTCCACGTAAGTATATAAGAAATAGGCACCTGGGCTTATGAACGCCTTTCCATCAGTGTATAGGTTTGCGGTGTGAAACCCTCTGCGTATATATTTTCTGAGAAAGCAGTAGAGAAACTGCAATTTAACCTTTAGGAAATATTATCAGTGGCAGTTTTATAAGTACTTCACACTGTATACTCAGTTTGAAATGCAGAACAAGAAGGGTTGTTCCATGTCCTCGTATATCATAACTATCTCAAGGTAATGTTCCTAGGCTCAACTGATCTCAGTGAAACGCAAAAGCATTTGAAGAAAGAAAGAAGTGAGTTGCGTACCGGATATTTGTAAACTGGATATCCTGCCAGTTTTTCCGTAGTCTGTTTCCTTTAAACTGAGTCCAATACTCTTTCTGCATTCTCATTTGCATGGAGATTCAATGGAAATCACTGCACATTCAAAAGAAATTGCTGTTAATGGGACTGAATACCGCAATTGGAGTAAACAGTTACCTCCTTAATCGCCTTCCCGTCTGTCGCTCGTGTTGTTCCAGTGCTATGCATTGTGCGACGTCCTTCATGAGCGCAACCATTTCCGAGAACTGCTGCCGGTACAGTTGACGCTGCTGCAGCTGCTACAGCTGTTTGGATATGTGCCCCGCAGAAGCCGGCAGTAAACCCGAATCCTGAGAGTCGTTTTATTTCTGCGCTTAGCTCTTTAAGTGCCGGGAGATTTTATTGTAAACGCAAGGTACTACCCAGGAGACGAAAATATAAACACGACTCATATGTTTATTTGAGGAGAAAAGAAACGTAAGTGTGATCGTTTCTAACAGTATCATCGCATTGATGAATTTCTGGAATCAGTCCCAATGCCGTCATATGATTCAATGGATTCTTTTTTTGCAGGTTGGTAATTTTTGTACACGACCTGTCACACCTAATTATGAAAATACATACAGGTGAAAACCTATGAAAATAGAAGCAAAAATTTCAGGACTAGGCCTGCTATTTGAAAAACAGTCGTACGTTGCACGATATTCTTTATTAAATTAGGAACAATGCGTTTCGTCCGGATAGGGCACCATCGGTTTACGTTACAAAACCAGAAATTTTCTGCCAGAAACCATCCGTCAAGAAGGCATGATACCAAATAATATATGCAAAAGCCAACTTCATGGAGGCGACGATAGGCATAGCAGCGCGGAACAGGAACTAGTGCGCGAACTATAACAACAGTCGTACAATACAACGGCCCCAGAGGCCCATCCGTATTCACATAGTGCATACATATGAATTATGGGACCTGTTCTGCACTGCTATGCCTGTTGTCGCGTCCATGAAGTTGCCGTTAATACGTTCTATTCGACATCATACCTTATTGACGAATGCTTTTTGGCAGAAAATTTCTCATTTTTTAACATAACCCGATGATGCCCCATCCGGGCGAAACGCTATGTTCTTGAGTTAATAGAACAAAGTTCCAAGAATCATGAGTTCGCAAACGGGCCGCCTGCGAGGCAGTTGTACCTAGCTAAGAGCCGCCATTGACTCCGGCAGCGAATATTGTTCAAGTTAGTACATATCTGACATATAAGTATCTGGACTGAGTCCGCATCCAACTAGCCTCAAATTTCACCCTTGGCCTATATTAATAAGAGACACAATGCTGCTTCGTCATGTTACACGTCACAATTTAAAGGAGCTGTTCCTACAGACGCAGTCACATTTTGATACGATAATGCATTCGTCTGTATGGACAACTCACTCCTCAAGTTCTTCAGTCAGTGAGTAGGATTGCTGACAGTAATTTGGACAGGAAATTTGAGAGTACTGATATCAGGTGATGTACCCGAAGGTAAAGGCCATGCTATACCTGTCCATCTTGAATCATACTGACACATCGGATGTCACACATCAGTAGCTATATGTGTCGGTGTCTGATCATACAACTACGGTATTGCCCAACCGTTGCCCACGAGAGTAATTAGAACCCAATGACACGATCACTTAATCCAAAAGTTTGCAGTTGAAACACCTGTGTACCAACTAGGACAATATTTCGCACTGGAATAGCTGGTGGCTCGTAACCACACATACGAATACTTGTATTTGTGTCAGTTTTTGTTGAATATGATGAAATTAAACATGCTTTTGGTAAATAAACTGTTTTTAAATGACGCTATGAGCATTTGAAGGGCTATAGGGGCAATCGTCGATAATTCGTCGCTACCCAGCGATTGGAGGTTCTTACTTCACGTGAAAATGCTTGGTTGGTGAAAAATATATCACTTATTTATCTGACGAGTAACGTATTAGACCTATTCAATCCATTTCCTGACAGCTTGTACCTTAATTACTTTCGGTAGAGGACAGAACGTCATAAATAAACTTTTCATAAATGTGACTTTAATCGAAAATCAAACGCGAGAAGTGAAGTTTCTTGTAATGGAGTCGGCATCTCGCAAACATCTTTTCCACCAAGATGAAGTTGTTAACGATCTTTCCTTCGTGTGGTGACCACGGTCATATAGAATTTTTTGAAAGACATTTCCGCAATTTGATTGTCGGGTTGTCCATTCATTTTACACATTCATGATATCATATCTGTACCCATTCTCAAGTGCATATTGAAATGTTAAAATATGTCTGACATGTCAGTGACATGTTATCGTCGAAAAAAAGAAGAACGTATTTCTGGTCTCATATTACAGGATACGAGTACATATCCAAGATACCTAACATGGCTGACATTGTGCACAATGAGGGACCATTTAACATACAGTGCGGCTAATATAGTCCTGTCATCTGCATTCATCGTTATGAATAACAGTTATTCAGTTAAATGCTCGAAATCTGAAGAATAGTTATAGTTTCGAAAAGGGCCTTACAGAACCAGCAACTTGATAGGAGCGACCACAACAAAGCAAGATGGAAATGAAATGAGCGTTTGGCATCATTGGCCGGGAGGCCCCTTGCGGTGCAGGTCCGGCCACCTTGGTGCAGGTCTTATTACATTCGGCGCCACATTGGGCGACCTGCGCGTCGGATTGGGATGAAATGATGATGAAGACAGCACAACACCCAGTCCCTGAGCGGACAAAATCCCCGACCCAGCCGGGAATCGAACCTGGGCCCGTAGGGCGGCAGTACGTCACGCTCCCATTCAGCTATCAGGGCGGACAACAAAGCAAGATGAGTAAATTCCAATGTCTCGTTGACGTCAATGTAAAACCAAGATCCCCAGTAAAAAGAATCGGCGTGTAACTCTGACAAGAAAACCGCAATGTTACAAAAAAAATTCGTTACTTTGCCTGGTAAATGAAATTTGGGCATCTAAAGTCAAACAGATGAAGTCTGTTAAAACGATTCTTCAATTGTTCGAAACGAAAAATGTCAAGTACTTCATATGTAACTAAAACGACCGATCTTGACGCCAGTAATTAGACACGTTCATGAATAAATAAAAACAGTCAAATGGTTCAAATGGCTCTGAGCACTATGGGACTTAACATCTGAGGTCATCAGTCCCCTAGAACTTAGAACTACCTAAACCTAACTAACCTAAGGACATCACACACATCCATGCCCGAGGAAGGATTCGAACCTGCGACCATAGCAGTCGCGCGGTTCCAGACTGAAGCGCCTAGAACCACTCGGCCACCGCGGCCGGCTTCAAACAGTCAGAGGAAGAGTTCTAACACTGCTGAAAGTTACATTAAAATAGTTTGTAGAAGTAAATTATAAAGAAACCTACGTTATTAATACTTCCGTTTAGTTTCATTTTTCACGTTGTGTACGTATAACCATGAAACATCCATCGCTAGAGGGTCACAATGAAACAACTTCATTGGAGTTTTGAAGTTATTTAAACGGACGGTAGCTTCTGCAATGTCAGTTTAGTCAAATAATCATGCTGTCCGAAAACTCACATTAACATAACAATTACTCCATTCAATTACTTCGATACTCTTCACATATTCCAATATTTCCTTACTCTAATTTTCATTCAATTATGTGTTTAATACCAATGTAAATATTCTCGTATAACTGAGTATGTTTCCCAATAGTCGATGGCATGCGGTAGAATTCGTCTGCATTGTATTACATGCCTTGTTTTAAAACTTACATGTCGTCGTCTGCAATCCATACTTCAACAGCACTTGACTTTCGATATTTCTAGGATTATTTTTCCGTACGAAAATTTTGCAGTGCACTAACTTGTTAGTAAGGCCGTCCTTCCTTCACCTATCTTCTGTAGCTCTGAGCCCTAACTTTCCCAAATAAGCTATGTATCATCTCCAATATTTCAAAGACTGCATTTGATTGTATTTATACTGGACCTAAATAAAAGAGCGGCCTTGTAAGTGCCTTCCATGTGCCTTGACGGATGTAGAATTCCTTTCGAAATTATTCCCGAAATATAAACAGTAATAATGGGATTAAATGTTTGCACAAATTACTGCAACCAGTCGCCTTTTGTTTTATTCTTCAATTTTTATATTCCATTACCGGTTTCGATTCGTCTAGCGATTCATCAACAGATGGTACATATTTATTGCAAGTTTCCAGCATTGTGGTGGTCGTGTAGCTGTAGCAAAATGTATAAACGAAACATCTAAGCTGTGAATATGGCGAAAATAATTCACATTGTGATATCGATTTAGTTGAATTACTCACAGTTAGTAGAATGTGCTAGTTTGTTCTTGTTGCACACAGTGTTTTGGAAGACATAATGTATATTTTTCAATGACAATTTTACACTACCTCATAAACCTAGCCACAGGTAATAACTTCCACGTGCCTTACAAAACCTAAATAAGCCAAGGAGCATGATTAAACTTATATTCTATAAGTTTGTGTTGGAGCTCAGAGTTTCTTTGGTCAGCACTTCATGGCCCATTGGCGAAAGTAAGTACATGTTATTATAAATTATATTCAGTATTTCAGAAGTAACATGTACTTACGTTACAGACATGACAATTGCCATCTGCTGAATCTATTAAACAATGAGTTTGGACGATATTTCATCTGCAATTTTAATGCTAAAATTACGTTTGTCACATATCTTTATGTTAACAATGATCGTTATTTCTGAAATAAACGTTAGAGCTCTGCATGAAGTTCTGTGTGTGTGTGTTTGTGTGTGTGTGTGTGTGTGTGTGTGTGTGTGTGCGTGCACTTGAAGAAGAGCGAGAGTGATGCTTAGGTGTGCCAATGATGAAAGGTGTGAGAATATGTAGGTTTTTTTATGTCTGTAATTGAATGACCGTTTTGTGCTAGGTGGGTTGCAAAACTTGATCGATTAAATGTTTTGAACAGAGTGCGTATGGGTGTTCTTTGTTTCTGATTACAAAGTTTCTTCCTGTCTCCCCTATGCAGAAGTCGGAACAGCTGTCACAGCTTTATTTTAAATATCAGTTTTGTGAAATATTAGGCTGACTGTTTTAGTGTTATGAATTAGTTTTGTATTTTGTTGTTTGTGTGCAAATTTATTTTGACTTCAATCATTTTAAACAGTTTTGCTTGCAATTTGATATGAGATGCTACTGAAAAACGGCGTGTTTCTGTTATTGAGAATTGAGTTGTTGATGTTGTTTGATTGCTTTTTATTTTTTGACATAATTTGTCAACCGTGGATGATTCATAAGCGTTGTTGCTAGCTGTTGTTTTTAATAACGGGCTTGGTTCTTCTCAGTCTGAAGACAACAGCTGTTCGAGAGAATTATGATAATGATTCATAGTAAACATTTCTTTCCGTTTACTCAACTATAATAGCCAGTAAGGGACTTTAAGTTTTGCTGGACTGAAATCTAAAGTTAGGGTTTAGTTAAACCTAATTTATTCGTGGGAACTCGCATATGTATGTGAGCCTAAAACAAAGAAAACAAAAACATCTGCTCATTGTGGAAGTACAGGTTAATGTTCGAGGTTTGTTAATGAATGAAACAGCGTGCTGGGTAATTTTACTAATACTGATACTGTCTTCAGTCATGCACAACTCCTCCGTTACCTACAGCTCATAAATAACGAATTTACGGAGGTGCTGGAGAAAATGACGCTCTTACACGAGCAGCCTAGCCACAGCCGAACCAGGCGAATAGCACGAGATGTGAGCGACGAGCACACGTTTCTGGCACGTTTTGGCGTGACAGAATATAGACCTGCGGTTCAAAACTTGTCTACCAATGCACGACGAAGGATCCTTGTTCCCGCCAGTTCATCTAGTAATACAGAAGCAGAATTACCATGAAAACACTATTACGGAATTTTGGACACTCTACATACAGGTTTACATGGCAGAAAAATTTCATATCTTCGACCTGCCACTCAGATTTAAATCTGCGGTTCTTTGTTTAAGCCACATTATCAAAATACGTGTTGATTTATTGCATAATGCCACCTTCTCATCTCAAGGTCTTAGAACAACTACTCCGCCATCAGACCTCGTGGAACACTTGGTCTGAAGTAATCTCATCGTCGACAGGACGCAGTACATTAATCTTCCTTCCCTTAGTTGACGACGTTCTGTTGTGCCACTGGTGTCGTCGTCCGCCATGAGACAATGTATCACTCTTCCCATCATTAAAGCTGCGTTTACAGACCGGAAACCCTACTTCTCCCTCAAATAGGCAATCAGTTGTTTTCAAACAGTAAAAAGCAACTCTGTTCTACAAGAAAGCTCTTAACAGTACCAAGAATCAAAATTGAAATCATTTCATGACAGAAAGGGACAATGACTTGACAGGTACAGAGGCTGTTCTATCCAGTATCTGCCCACCAAGCTGACAGTCTAAATATCCAGACGTTTTACCTGCTGTAGTGCATTGTCTAATGCAGTGTTTTTCAGGTTGATCGCTATCGCCCATCGGTGGCGGTGATGGGGCTGAGAGGAGGGTATTTCAGTTACAGAGTGGGGCAACAGTGGATTTTGTAAACTTGGTGCTGGGGTTAGTGGGAGCGATCGCTCTGGAACTGCTACATTCTTCTTTTAGCTAGTCACAGATAAAGGTGGGCGTGAAATTGATTTCCTAGATATTGGTTCTCCAGCACATGATACCATTGATTAAGAAGAAATTTGGTCACCAGTTAGTTAAAAAAATAAGACCAGACAACTTAAAAAAAAGACATTTATAAATAACAAAATGCTTATAAATGCAGTTTCGTAATAATTTATTTCAACTTACAGAAGCCGTTGTAGGCAAGCAGCCGCAATGTGTTTGAACCAGCACGTGCTTACGTACAAGCGCATACAGGGGCAAAGGTCCGACAAAGGAATTTCTCGATCCGACCCGGCGCTGGCAACGCCTTTAGCAACAGCGAAGCGCCAGTACTCTGTCTGCTGAAGCTGCGTGTATGTTGCGGCACATTGTACCGAAGTTCAGTGGAATACTGTGGAAATATGAGGGATCTCTCAGTCACATATGCATTGTACTGGGGAGCCGTTTTTTATCAGAATGGTTGAGGCGAAGAGGTGCTGCCAGCGTCCGAGTGAATGTATGAAATATATATTAGTCCCTTCTTCTACAAATGGAATTTTCGAAAATGTATTTGAAATGAAGCTGTAAAGTCTCCCAGACAAAGTGGTCACCGTGGAAATTGTGTTCCGACATAGTGGGTGAGCGAATTTAGTTTTTTCAAGTTTGGAAACCAAAGTTTGAGAAGCAAACTCAGGAGTAGAGTTATTCAACCGATCTACTCTCATTGCTTTGTAAGGCTTCCTTGGTTTGTATAATACTAGCTTATCAATTTGAGATGATGAGCAAGCACAGACTATAGAAGAAACACTTTATCACTGGCAGATAAAGTAGGTTCTCAGTATCATGCTGGGCATGCTGTACTTGATGGGATGAAATCGTTTCCTCTGAGTGACAATACAGTGTCGAGAAAAATCAATAAAACCGCATTTGAAGCGAAAAATATAAAATTATACCAAAATATGAAGAGTATTATGAAACATATGGTATAGCTTGAATAAAAACTTCCAAAAATATAAATAAGCTTAAATGCCCTGGACATCGGGAAACTTAAGTTTACAGTTATTAATTATGTAAAGTTTGATACATAACTGGGTTCATAAAGAAGGTAAACTCTGACTACGTTTTAAATACGGCTGAGGTGTCCATGGCAGGTAGCAGTGGTAGGATGGGCAATACTCACCGACCGCTTTTCCTAGGCGGCGAGGAGGCTCCGAGTGGAAAAAGACTGAGAATCACTATTGCAGTGGACGAACATTTATTCACTCTTTACACCAAGGACTTGCAAGGCAATGAGTTTGAATAATAATACTGTCAGAATCGGCCAAAGGTGGAGGGTAAATATAAGATTGGACCTGTGGCCTCATACATTCACTATACGTGACCAAGTGACCACTCCTTGAGCAGGAACCGCGCAGGCTAACGGGGAAACAGGTTTGCTTAATATCGGGAGCTACAATGTTAGGCGACCTTGTGAACTAGCACCCGGGCCTGGAAGAAGTCCAAAGCGTGCTCGGTATATTTTCAGAGTAGTCCTACTAGAGACTTGGAGTAGACCATGCCTGTGACTGTCGAAGAAGCAATATTCTTCGCATCTGCAACCTTTGGTTCATGTCCTCACCAAAGACGCTTGGGTTCTGAGGCTATTGTCAGTTCCTACAGGCAGCTGGTGAAATTATCCGCTGAGAAGTTCTCCGCTGCATCCACCACGTTTGGCCTTCCAGCCGTAAGACGCTGCCACATCCCGACCTCCAGGTGTTCTGGGGAACTGTCTGCACTGCAAGGCATCATTATGATCCAGGGAAACAACGACGAGACTCGGTTGTTGCTCTGCGTGTACTCCACAAGCGCGTGCTCGACCTTCTCCATGAGAGACACTGGGGAGAGCCCCTTACCAGGGCGCTGGTGCGGCAACACGTCTACTGGAAGGGCATGGACACTGCAATAACAAACATGGCCGTCTGCTTCTCCGAGTGCCAGAGAAGGTAAGCTGCCGCAGCTCCACGATAATTCTCGTGGCCCACTGCGACCACACCCTGGTCCTGCATCTGCCTCGATTTTGTGGGTTCCTTTTTTGTGTATCCTGGCTGACCACCAGTGATGCTTGTGGGGGATTTCCCGTTGTAATTACGATGACCTCTACCTCTGCCACATAGGTGATCAGTCATCACACACATTTTTGTTTAAAGGGTCTCCCTGAAACCGATTTCATAGATAATGGACCTCAGTTCACCTCCACCAAACAGTCTTCCTTTTGTTCTATGAATGGCGTCTCTCTCATTCATCTGGGGCCCTTCCAGCTGGCATCCAGAGGTATCGCCGATTAGCTTTTGTGCACATTTAAGACGCAAATGACAAAACTGTGTCGTCATCACTCCTTGGATGACGCACTCGTTCTTTTTTGGCGTGATTTAGGGCCACTCTGCAGAAGGGTACCTCCTCAATGAAATACTTACATGGTCACCACCAAGAACAGCAGGGCTGCCCACACCAATCCAGCAGGACACTACTGGCTCCTGCTACAATGTTCCGCATCCTTAGCCATTCAATGTTGGAAGCTACACTCCAAGATGGCTCCAACTGTCACAAATACATCAATGAAGTCCGACTGTGCTGTAGCTCCTTCCACTGCCTGAAACTTCATCCCAATGTTTTCTTCCAAACGCCTAGAATGACAGTGGGCTACACCGACATGCCGACCTTGACGCTTCTCCTCAATGGGGTGGGAGGCGTCCAATGTTGCAGCCTGATACCTCGATAGCCGTCGATCCTACACCACCTTCACCTCCACAACCAAGCCAGAGGGACACCAGTGGTCTTGTCGAGGACTCCAACACCTGTCTTCACCTCATCTTTGTCCCTCGGGGAGGGGGAAGAGGAATGGAATATTGCAAAAGGTGCCAAGCGCCGATGCCACACGGCAACACACTGCCGTCAGGTAGGTTACCAGCTCAGCCCCTGAGAATACACCACTTTCCGACTCTGTCATTTGCAGCACTACCTGCAAAGGGCATTCATATACAATGGACCACAGTACAGAGGGCGTGTAAGTCAGCAGGAGAGGTTACTCATACCATGAACATTTTGTTGCATCTGCCAACGTAATGGGAAGCCAATCAGAAAGAAATTAACCTACACAGTGCAGGTATTTTAGACTCCATCCGCGACCATCATGGTCTCCACTGTCACCAGCAAATACAGTGACACGTTCAGAACCTCATTACAGCAAAGAAACGCCAGTTCTGGCGCCAGACCTTTACATGACTCACTGCTACCCTCCCTATAAACTCCTCCAAGTCAGCTTTCCATTGCCTTACTGGTTCCCATTCTGCACCCCATTACCCCTTTCTCCATAACGACTGCCCCCTTCCCAACAACCTCAGTAAGGCCAACTACTTTGCTTCCTACCTCCCCAAGGTCTTCTCTGTTCTTGATGATCCCCACTTTTAATATTCCCTATTCCCCACTATCATGGATCACTCTGATACCTCAGTCGCTCCACTTGTTCCCAGTCTCCAGTACTTGGGGCAGTTGCTATCCTCCAACATAGTCACTCCAATCACAGCACAAGACATTAAACTTATCCTCTGGTCGAAAAGCAACACAGCCCCTGGTCACGACTGTGTAACCTACCGCCACCTCAGAGAATGGCCCTTCCCCTTCCTGATTGTCCTTGCCAATTTCTACAACATCATCCTCTATACCAGCTTCCACCCCGACCCGTGGAAGACTTTCTGCATCCTCTTATTCCTCAAACCCAACAAACCCCGTTCCATCGCCTTTTCCTATCATCCCATGTGCCTCAGCTGCATCTTCAGTAACATCTTTGAATCCATCCTCTCCCATCACATCCATCACCACCTTTGTCAACACCACGTCCTCCCTCTTATCCAGTGTGGCTTCTAAAACACCTTCATCTAATCCACCCTCTCTCCCTGCAACCTAACTCCCGTCGCTCCGCCATTTTTGTTTCCCTCGACCTCCAAAACGCCTACGATCGAGTATGGCATCCCAGTCTCCTCTTTAAACTCCAAATCTACGGCCTGGCTATCGATTTTGTCTAACTGGTTGCTTCCTTCCTCTCATGCCATTCTTCCTATGTCACCCTCCACAATACCCAGCCCTGTATCTTCTATCCCATTGCTGGCATCCCCAAGGGCTCTGTCATCTCCCCTGCCCTCCATCTCCTGTACACTGCAGGTATGCCCAAACCACTCCCACCTGTCCACCTCTCCAATAGGCTGACGACATTGCCCTCCTGGCTCTCTATCCTACCCTTCAACAGAACCCAATGTACCCTCCAAAACTATCTTGACTTGGTCACCACTGGTGTAACCAGTGGTTCCTTTGTATGAACCTCTCCAAAACCCAGGCACTCATCATATGGCACACCACCTGCTAAATCTGTCTCCATGATTTCTACCTAACCATTTATGATTGTCCCATCCAGCTCAGCCCCAACCTGATAAACCTTGGCCTCACCCTTGACCTCACCTCACCTGCACCCCTCATCTCCTGAGCATCCAACAGAAAGCCCATTTACACCTCTCCCTCCTGGAACCCCTGTGTGGCCAGACACGGGGCTTGCATCCTTTCACCGTCCTCCACACCTAAAAATCCCTCATCCATCCTATCGCCTCTTATGCAAGCACTGCGTAGATCTCTGCCCCCCCCCCCCCCCCCACTTCTATAAGGCCCCGAAATCCTAGAATGCCACACGCTCTGCCTTGCCTTCAGTATCTGCCTTCCTTCCCCACATGATTCTTGTATGAAATCCCCTTCCCCACATCCTCCTTTTCCATCAACATCTATGCATCCTTTACACTGTCCGCAGGCTTGATCTCCCCACCGCCTGGTTTCCTCTTTCCTCTCTAACCCCTGCCCATTGCCATGACTCTATAGCTGTATCCCTCCCTCTCTCCTCCTCCACACCCTCCATCTACTTCATCAGGGCAATTTCCAGCACATCCTTTTCCCAGATGTTGAACTTCACTATGACATCTATCCTTCCTACCAACTGTAGCCTGGCCTTGTCCTCCCCGCCCCCCTTCCCAGGGTCCCCCATTTTCCTCTCCCCTCCTTCTGCCAGAGTAGAATTTCCTCTTTCCTCTCTGAGTCTCACACCCTCCAACATCCATCCCTCCCTGACCCCTTCAGCCCTTCCCCCGCCCATCTCCTCCCTGCTCTCTCACCATCTAGCACTATGCCTCCACCTTACTTCCCTTCTTCCTTCTCTTCATCCCCTGGCAAATTCTCTCAGTTTGTTCATCGTCGTCTGTGTACTACATCAGTGTTGTGTTTGGTGCTGTTCTCCCTTGATGTCAAGAGATGAGACGTTAATCGTGTGCTTGACTTGTACGTAGTGTTGCTATCAGTGATTGTTATGTGCTATGCCACCCATCGCTACTTTCATGCTCCGGCCAAACTTCGCCTTGTGTTTCTTTTAATCGTCACAGTGTGTGAATGTTTGTGTACAGTTTTTAGATTTTTACCATCATTTTTACAGTCACCCCCTTTTTTTACGCTATCTTCCATTATGTTTCCCCTTTTATATGTATGTTTCTCCGTATTTACTCCTTTATGTTGTTTTAAATGTCTCCAGGTTCTTTACTTACTGTCTGTCGCTCGGCTGAAGAGCGACGCCTATGCTGCTGCCAGCCGCCCTATATGGGGCATTGAAATACAATACAAAACCAATATGGTCGCTAGGACATGTACAGCCAAGAGAGGAAGTCTGCCCCGGCTCCAACACTGGCAATCGCACGCCGCCGTCGCCGTCGAGGGTCCTCGAAACCGGCTAGCAGGCTTGTTGGTCTTCTATCAGAAGACTAGAAACGTAGCTCGTACAGACGGTAACTTAAGTATTAATCTGTTCCAATGTGTTCCATTCAAGGAGAACGAGGACAAACATTTGATAGTCAATTAGTAAAGAATGAACTCTGGATGTGAAAACCTTCCTTTTGTTGTTCCAAAACTTGAGTTTAGTAATGAACTTATTTCCCTATCAGGAAATAGTTCCAAAGTTGCTTACTTGTAACGTAGACGGTTACTGAACATCGTCTGTGTTGAATTCATTAAATTGTTACATACAGAGCACGAACTATATGCTCATGTGTTTATTGTAGAAGTGTTCGAAGTTTCTGAAGCTTCAAATAGAACTTGCTGAAGGCCTGTATGAGAAGGAAGACTGACCTGATGACGTGGAAGAATAAATGAAAGTCGATCTGAAAGACAAGAATATTTAATATTAGAGTCAGAATTTAAAAGAGCTCTGTAGAACTTGTATCAATTGAGGCAGAACGTGTAGATAACATTATATGAGAATTTCTATAATAATAATGAGAAGTGGCAACAAAACGAGTATTCGCGCTGGCGTATAGAACGTATGAGAATGGCGATACAGCACCAGTCTTTCGGAAAAATATCATCAACAGAACTCCAAAGACAGCATCGCCAAATAAGTGCGATAACTATAGCAAATTCAGCTTATCACCTCCTGCATCAAAGTTTCTGATACGAGTAGTATATACAAAAATGGAAAAGTAAACTTTGGGTTTGTTACCGGACGATCAGAAAAAGTAAATACAGCAGAGAGGCAACTACAGTGTTGCGGTTGGTATTGCTAGAATGACTGAAGGAAAATGAAAACAGGTTCACAGGATTTGTCGACCTGAAAGAAGCATTCGGAAATTTAAAATGGTGCAAGATATTCCAAATTTTGAGAAAAATAGTGGTAGTCTATTGGGAAAGATGGGTAGCGTATAATATCTACAAGAAACAAGAGACAACAATAAGCCTGAAAGATCAAAGACGAAGTGGTAGGAGTAAAAAGGTGTAACAGAGGGTTGTAGTCTTTTGAATCAACGTTTCAATCTATACGTCGAAGAAACATTGACGGAAACAAAAGAAAGCTTCAAGACTGGGACTAGCAGTCAAGGTGGAAGGCTTCGACGATAAGATTCGCTGATGAAATTGCTATCCTTAGTGAAAGTGAAAGAATTACAGAATCTGTTGGATGGAATGAACAGTTTCATGTATAAAAGATATGGATTGAAAGTAAATACAAGAAAGACGAAAATAATGAGAGGTAGCAGAAATGAGGTCAAGGTAAAGCTTAACATCAGAATTGGGGTCGCGAAGTAGAAGAAGTAAATGAATTCTGATACCTAGTCAGCAAAATAACCCATGTTCGATGCAGAAAGGAGTATATAAAAAGCAGAATAGCACTGAAGGAAAGGACATATCTGCCAAGAGAAAACTACTTATGTCATAAATGTCAATTTTGGGAAGAAATTTTTGAGAGTGTACGTTTGGAGCACTAGTGTGGTAGTGAAATGTGGATTGGGGGGGAAACAGGAACAGAAGGGACTCGAAGAATCTGAGATGCGGTGCAACAGACTAACGTTGAATATTAAGAAGAGTGGTAAGGTAAGAAATGACGAAGTTCTCTGCAGAATCGACGAGGAAGGGAATAGATGGAAAATACTGATAAAAAGAAAGGGCAGGTTGATAAGTCATCTTTAAGACCTTAGGGAATAGCTTGCATGGTACTGAAGGGAGCTGTTGAGGGTGAAAGGGAAGACAGCGTTGAGGTACATATAGCTCATAATTGAGGACGTAGGTTGCAATATCTATTCTGGGATGAAAATTTGGCGCAGTTGGAGAATTTGTGGCGGGCCGTCAAGCCATTCAAAAAATACTCCAGGATTGGCGTCGGGTGTTGTTTAGGATGAAACCCGAAACTTTATGTTACATGATAATTTCGAGTGCCTCTAACACTGTGTTCCACAAGTGCAATAAGCTGGTGGAGATATGATGTTCTGGGTGGAACTCTGTCGTGGTTGCTGAGGGAAACCTCACTGTCCTATAGTACAGCGATGAGATTGTGCGATAAATAGTGGGACGTACCGGCAAAATTTTGTTGAGAATTTCATCGCGATGGATGATAGCTTCTTGCGTGCTCATCGAGCCGTTGTGGTGAATATGTTCCTTCTGCATTTTAGAATCACCAAAATGAACTGGCCTACCCGTTCATGAAGCCAGTCGAGTGTGTACGATCGATTGAAACGAGGTGTTTTGGACGTCGACAACGACTGTGTACTTTGTGCAACTTACGCAGACTCGCCATTGAAGAATGGGAAAATTGGGTCCATGGCTACCTGCATGATTTTGTTGTTGGTATTTTACGATTTGTCAAGCCTGTATCCGAGCAGGGAGAATTTCCTCCGCGTACTAACGTTGCTCTGGAGCGCTATGATCAAAACAAACGGTTGTATCGTTACACAAATGTTTGTTTCCTGAGTTGATCATCTGAGAATTTTGAAAGTGGATATATTAACATGCCTCACAGGCAATTTTTGTTTTCTGTCGCACGAATGTAGAAAACAAAGGCTGATCCAAAGCTTTTATTGATGTTTGAACTTGTTGGCTCCTCTAGAAGTGTAAGCTCTGGGAATTTTAACGATAAGTCTCATTCGATTAAGAACGCCTCTCTTTCAGCGTCAGCATTTGGAGTTCGTTGATCATTTCTGTAACGGTTTCGTGCTTACTAAACGAACCTGTAACGAAACGCGCTGTTGTCCTTTTGATCTCCTCTATTTCCTCTACAGTCTTGCCTAGTACGGATCCCATACTGTCGAACAGTATTCAATGATTGATCGAACGAGGGTTCTGTAAGTACCTCATTTCTTGGCAGACTAAATTTTCTGAGAGTTCTTCTATTGAATTTCAGTCTGGCATCTGCCTTTCTGCGATTAATTTTTTGTGGTCGTTCGACTTTAAATCGCTCCGTACGCATATTTATAGATATTTTATGGAAGTAACTGCTTACAGAAATGTTCTACAATCTTGTAACCGTACAATTGTGGATCTTTGTTTTTATTTATGCGCGATACGTTACATTTGATTATGTTGAGGATCAGTGTCTACTCCCTGCAAAAAGCTTTGATTTTCTACAAGTGTTCCAGCATTACGCTACAAATTTCTAGCATTGCGAATTCTCTACGTACAATAGCGTCATTCACCGAAAGCCTTACGGAACTTCAATTTCGTCTTGTATATCGTTTAGATACAGGGTGTCCCATCTAACTTTGCCACCTCATATATTTCCGAAATGGAAATAAAAGAAAATATGAAAAATGTAGTTGGGTATGGATGGACCAACGTCAGGGGCTCACAAAATGGATAGGAAAGGACAATATCTACAAGGAAACAAGCATCACATTCAGCACGAAGTTCCGGTTTTTTAAATCGCACATGTATAGTTTTGCTACGGGAATGAAAGGTAGAGGTACAATTTATGATGGCAGATTTGGTTTCTCTGCTAGAAACGTTATACCTTCTGCAATACTTACACATTAAGTAATGCAAACGCTGCCACATTCTCTTCCGTAATGTTACTATGCCGTATTGCGGGTTGCCTGCACTATGACGCAGCTTGTTGTAGGCAACTCCTGCTTTGAGCTTTACTGCAGAAACTTCGGCGCCGTCGCCACTTTTTAAAGTCTACGTGCTACAGAAGGTATCAGCTTTAGAACAGTGAAAATAGATCTGCAATAATTAATTTTATCTTCATTTTCTGTTTTTCATTTCCGTAGAAACACAACATTTGCGTGCCATTAAAAAAAAATATAACTTTCTGCTCAAATTGATGTTTATCTACTTTTATGACTTGTGCATTATTGCCTGTTGTGTGAGCCCTTGACATAGGTGAATCCCAAGCCAACTGCATTTTTTGCATTTTGTTTCGTTTTGGAAGTTCATGAGGTGGCAGAATTCACTGGTATACTCTGTATATTTTGAAAAATAATGGACCTATTACACTTCCTTGGCGTAAGCCCCAAATTAATTTTGTGCGTGAAGACTTTTATTCATTGAGAATGAGATGCTGTGCACTGTTTTCCAGAAATTGTTGAATCTAATCACTCAGTTGGTTTGATATTCCGGACGTTAGTATTTTGTTCATTGGATGACAGTGCGGAATTCTAGGATAAGCATTCCGGAACTCAAGGAATAAGGTATCGACCGTCGTCTGTATCTATTGCTCCATGGATCTTCTAGATGAACAGACCGAGCTGTGTTTCAGACGATCGTTGCTTTCGGAACCAACGTCAATTCATACACAAGAGATTTTCGTCTCCAGAAACGTTATTATAAGCGAGCTTAAAAAATGTTCCAAAATTCTACAGCTGTCCCACCTCAGATGTATAGGCCTGTCCCTTGGAAAGGGAAATGACCTGTGCTTTTTTGAGTCCTCAGGAGCACTACACATCTCCAGAGATCTACGGTACACTACCATTAGAAGAGGGGAAAGTTCTTTCGCTTACTCTATTTGGAATCGTACCAGTATTCAGTCAGGTCCAGTGGCCTAACGTCTGCCGAACAATTTAGGTTGCTTTCCTATCCCCTGGTCATTTATTGCAATATTAGCCACTCTGTCGTGCGTGCGACGATTTAAATCAGGTACAACAGTGCGCCTTTCCTCTGTGAAACAATTTCGGAAACAAACGTTTAGTATTTTGACATTTCCTGTAACGTCTCCCTCTCCAGTGTTATTATAGTCATAAAAGGTCTGGACAGATCGCTGCGATTTGTTTACTACCAAAACTTCATAGGATTATCTGTCAAGTCAGTGGACAGAATTTTACTTTCGAATTGATTCTTCTCGTATGGCTGTGTTTACGCTAATTTT
This sequence comes from Schistocerca cancellata, assembly GCF_023864275.1. Taxonomy (NCBI): domain Eukaryota; kingdom Metazoa; phylum Arthropoda; class Insecta; order Orthoptera; family Acrididae; genus Schistocerca; species Schistocerca cancellata. Next base: position 178,549,330 of record NC_064628.1, on the reverse strand, counting down.
GCCTTCGTTTACTCCATAATTATCTGCGAGGCTTTTGCTACTTTTAAATTTGCAGTGAAGTTGTCTTTGTCTTCGTATTAGCAAATGACACAGCTGTCTAGCCACGGCAGGTCTTTTCCATCCCTCATAACTTTGCTCGGCACTTAACTGACTAAAGCGTATTGTAGGATGCTCTTGAATTTAGTCCACTGATATTCAACGTTGTTAGTGCAGGAGATGAAATTTTCATGCTGACCGCTTAGGTAACCTGAAATCTGCTTCCTGTCGCACTTGTTAAGCAGAAAGACCTTCCAACCTTACTTTGTTTTCCTGTTTAGAGACGGTTTCACTGAGGCTGTAACGGCATTATGATCACTTATTTCCTCTTCTACGGTGAGTCTGGAAGTTTGCTTATGTTTGTCACCAGCAGATCTAAAATGTTACTTTCGCTAGTTGATTCTCGGATTACCTGCTCGAGGTAATTTTCGGATAAGGTATTTAAAACAATTTTACACACTACCACGTTTCTGCTAACCGACCTCATCATATGAGTGTCCCGGTCTATAACTGGTAGGTTGAAATGTATTCCGAATATTACAACATGACCAGAAAAGTTACGTGAAATATTCTCTAAGATTCCCACGAAATCTTCCGCCACTACTGCTCCTCAGGCAGGGGGCTTTGAAATCATTCGACGACCTTGTTTGGTCCACCTGAACGCTTGATTTCACCCATATTCGGAATCCGTAGTCATCTCACAAGATTTTACCGTATTCTTATGACTATAAACACGCCTTCACCATCAGCGTCCAACCTATGTTTGTGATATACATTACAATCTGAACTTAGATTTCATTGCTGTTGACATCTGGTTTCAGTCAGGTTACTGTCACTAATATTATAAGGGCATTGTTACCGTTCATACGCCAGACTAGTTCCAGGATATATACATAGACGTTTCTGAAGTTAACTACCACTATATTGATATTTTCCTTCTCCGGAATGCTACGACTCATGCTGCCCTTTCTGGAATCAGATTACATTTTACCGGGTTTTTGGAAGGTTCTCTCTATTCAATAAAACAATATGTGCACGTCACACGTACTCTGCCACCCTACTAGCCTTTCTCCGACCTATTAAAGAGACGTGGCTTCTACCATTATCCTCCACCAGATATAGAATATCGAGGTATACTAATCGTCGCAGAATCTTCTGAGTCTCTTGATTATGCCTCCCTCTCGGATTCATCCAGAGGGTCACGATCGGTTCGGGGAACGGTTCTGCATGATCGTTCTGCTTCTATCGTGTGGGCGAGGCTAGCTGTCTTCACCAAATCAGCCCGCTGCGTGTAGGAATCGAGTATGGCTTCTGCGCCCGGGCAACAACTTAAGCCACGATTTGCAACTGAGTACACCCAGTGTACTCCATCACTACTCGCAGAGCCTCATCCACAACTCGGACGAGATCTCATAGGCAGGCAATCAGAGTGGACACTGGCCTTCATTCTGGCCCTGCTTGCTATTTCTGCGAGGTGCTCCACCACCCACCAACATTGGAAATACTAATGACAAAGAATCCTACTCTTTGCCATTGTCCGGACCTCTCGGGAAGATATTCAATAGTCCCAGCAGGCGAAGCGCCTCGTGCTGGTTCAGCTATATTTTCAGCTGTAGGCAATTTCTCAAACCTGCCTTTGAACTGTAGCGGAAGAGCAGAGCAGCCAGTATCCAGTTTCGGTTTCTGTTCAGAGACCGAGATTGCGCCACTATTTGCCGAACACCGTCAGGCTAAGTGTCGGCCGACCAGAGTGTGCGAATCTGAAGACGCAGCTGCATCAGGGATCCCAGGCGATGCTTTAGGCTCCATAGGTGACAAAACAACATTATCTCTGGCGCCCCGACGTCACCACAGCGTAGGGCAGCACCTAGAAGCCTGCTGAATGTAATCAGCACAGCTCCTAGCTGTTATAGACAGCGTCCATTTTCCCCTGTATCTGTACAAAACAGCGGCAGTCGCTATCGATATTTCATCAATTATTGCCTGAACCACAGGTAATTTAACATTAACCCAAGAATCTGATCTCACTAAACACAAACAATCGAAAAATACGCCCTAACAGCAAAATAAAGAGTAGTGCTGGAAACAACTAAATAATCAGCTACTGTTCAGTTCTACTCAGAAGCACCTACGAGTAGTACTAAACTAAACAACGTGTATAATCTGTGTACAAACGACAAGCTGCTACTGCTTCTGAACTCCTCTCTGCTCTGAGTCTGGAGCTCGACTGAAGACTCGCATTTACTATTTGTAGCTCGCTGCACTGTATTCTTTCTCCAGTGGCCAGCCTTCATGCTCCTAGACGATTTTCTTATTAGAGATAACGATTTAATGCCCTCTTGTTCTATCCAAGTACGTGACGATGATAAGTGATGTATCCGAATTGTAAGAGGTTCGATCATAGAAGGGCAAGCATCATATAAAGAAATGATGGGTAATTTCCGTAACTTGTTTACTATTATGCCACACGAAACTGATTTTCATTGTACTTCCGACTACATGTGTTTTCACTTCACTATTGTTTTGTGAGAGACTAAGGTCTACCACATTTATGCAATGTAGACTTTCACACCATCTAGATATCCACCTGATTCCTCGAAAAAGCGATCGGAGAACTTTGAAAAATCTTTTAATAGAAATGTTAACACCAAAATACTAGCATGTATATATGCCGTTTATTTGATTCATACGTTCTAATTTATATTCCACGGATTATTAGCATGAAATACTTCATGAAGGTGGTGAAAGTCAGATAGAGAGAACTGTGTACGAAGCACAAATATTGAAAAGAATTTGGTGTTGAAAATACACTGACGCAAAAAGAATCGCAACACAAGAAAGTAATTAATGCAGAGTAATGAAACTTCGGGAAAACATTTCTCTAGGTAACGTATTTAAGATATTAACATTACAATTGTGAGATAACAAGTCACAGCAAAGGTGAAATGCTGGTTCATTAATAACCGACGTAATCACCAGACTGTTGAATGCAGGCATGCAAACATGCATATATTGTGTGCCGGATATCAATTTGTGACATTTAATGCCGTGCGTGTTGCACTTGGTTCGTCAATAAAGGAACTGAAATCGATTGGAGATAGATCTGATGATCGAGCAGGCCAAGGCAACATGTCAACCAACTGTAGAGTACGTTGGGTGACGAAATCGTTACGTGGACGAACTTTATCCAGTTCGACAACACCTCTGGAAGTCTGTTCATGATTGTCAGCACAGCAGATCAAATCAGAAGATTGTCGTATAAATTTGCAGTCAGGGTGAGTGGGATAACCACAAGAGTGCTCTTGTTGTCATAGAAATCCCACCCCTGACCGTAACTGTAGATGGAGCTCCAGTATGTCCAGCACGGAGGAAATTAACTTGCCTCCTTCTGACCAATACACAGCCATCACAGACACCGAGGGGAGAAACCAACATTCATCAAACAGTGCAACAGACCTCCATCCTGTCCTTCAACGAGCTTTCACTTGACACTATTGAAGTCTCAAATGACAGTGATTCAGTCGAATGCGCGCAACAAGGCGACTGGCTCCGAGCTGTTCTTGAAGCAGACGATTTGTAACAGTTCGTTTTGACAGTGTGGTGGCAACTCCTGCTTAAATATTTGTTACAGACGCAGAACGAATGCGTGAGACACATGCGCCGAACATGATGATCTTTGCTCTCGGTAGTGCCACGTGGCCCGGTTTTCTTGCGACCGTACATTCTGTAACCACCACTGCCAGCAATCATATACAGTGACTACATTACTGTCAAGCCTTTCTGGATTATCGTGGAAGGAAGACCAGCTTGATTTAGCCATATTACACGAAATCGTTCAAATTCAGTGAGATGTTGATACTGGCATCTTTGTCGTCTTAATGACATTCTTGATTAACATCAACTCACCGCGTCCAATCTCATAGATGACAAGCGCTCAAGACCGGTATAGCGCGTATTAAAGAAAACCTCATTTGCATCCTCGTAGTGATGCTATGACCGCCAGTCTTACGCGACTGGCGCGACATATGAATAGACACCATAGATATTTCACACGGTGCCCCATTGCAGACTGTTAATGAACGTATGAGCATATGGATTAAGTTCACTGATATGTGAGTAGCTCAAAGAGTTTTTAAAAAATAGAACCCAGTATGTTGTCCTAGTCGGCGAGTGTTGATCAGAAACAAGGGCATCGTCAGGGGTGCCTCAGGGAAGTGTGATAGGGTCGTTGTTGTTCTCTCTCTCTATATAAATGATTTGGCATATAGAGTGGGCAGCAATCTACAGTTGTTTGCTGATGATGTCGTGGTGTGCTGTAAGGTGTCGAAGTTCAGTGACTGTAGGAAGATACAAGACGACTTAGACAAAATTTCCAGTTGGTGTAATGAATGGCAGCTAAACCTAAATGTGGAAACATATAAGGTAAAGGCGGAACAGATGACGCTGGAGAACAGACGCCAAACGTCCAACAAATTCGTCAGCAGACATTGTTGTACGCGCGACGCTAATTGTTGTTGTAACCGCTGGTGAGACAAGTTTACCCCCAAGTTTTTGTACTTCTGTAGCGGAAAATAGAGGAGAAAATTAAGAAAATAGCATTTCGAGACCAAGGTTGGTCAAGGAAATTTTTCACGATTCCTTGTTAATGTATGTACTAGTAGATACGTGCCTAGTAGCTTATAACTTGTATTTACACTCATGCTCATAAATTAAGGATAACTGAAGAATGTGGTGCCACACAACGTGGCACTACACAAAACTGGCGCTTATAGCATAGGCACATAGGGAACACACACGACACAAATCTGTAAGTCCACAGTATTGGTGGTAAGTTGAGGAAACCGTCCCGAAACACATGTGCTACAAAATGCTACTGTTTCCTGCGCATGTACCCCGACATTAATATGGAATAAGATCACCATGCACACGTACACAGACCGCACAACGGGTTGGCATACTCTGGAGCAGGTGGTCGAGCAGCTGCTGGGGAATAGCCTCCCATTCTTGCACCAGTGCCTGTCGGAGCTCTTGATGTGTCCTAGGGGTTTGAAGACGTGCAGCGATACGTCAACTGAGAGCATCGAAGACGTGCTCGATGGGGTTTAGGTCTGGAGAACAGGCAGGTCACCCCATTCGCCTGATAACTTCTGTTTCAAGGTACTCCTCCATGATGGCTGCTCGGTGGAGCAGTGCATTATCATCCATCAGGAGGAAGGTGGAACCCACTGCACCCCTGAAAAGGCAGTCATACTGGTGCAAAATGACGTCCCGATACAACTGACCTGTTACAGTTCCTCTGTCAAAGACATGCAGGGGTGTGCGTCCACCAATCATAATCCCACCTCACATCATCAAACCACGATCTCCATTCATGTCCCTTTCAAGGACATTAAGGGGTTGGTACCTGGTTCCTGGTTCACGCCAGATTAAAGCCCGGCGAGAATCACTGTTCAGACCATACCTGGACTCGTCCGTGAACATAACCTGGGACCACTGTTCCAATGAGCATGTAATGTGTTCTTGACACCAGACTTTACAGGCTGTCCTGTGACCAGGGGTCATTGGAGGCACCTTGCAGCTCTCCGAGCGAACAAACTATGCCTATTCAGTCGTCTGTAGACTGTGTGTCTGGAGACCACTATTCCAGTGGCTGCGGTAAGGTCCCGAGCAAGGCTATCTGCAGTACTCTGTGGCCGTCTGCGGGCACTGGTGGTGAGATGTCGGTCTTCTTGTGGTGTTGTACACTGTGGACGCCCGTACTATAGCGCCTGGACACATTTCCTGTCTGCTAGAATCGTTTGTGGCACATGGAGAACCTGTGCTACGACCTGCTGAGTTTGACCAGCCGCCAGTCGCTCTAGTATTCTACCCCTCATAAAGTCATCAATATGTGTTCTTTAATCCATTTTCAACACACAGTCTGCATTAGCACGTCTGAAAACATCTGCACACTTACTCGCTGCACCGTACTCTGACATGCACCAACACACCTCTGCGTATGTGAACGGCTGCCAGCGCCACCGTGCGACGATTGCAGGTCAAATGCACCGCATGGTCATACCCCGAGGTGATTTAAACCGCAAACGGACCACCAGAGCGTTGTTTCATCATGTGTCACCATTATCCTTAATTTATGAGCATGAGTGTAGATTGTGCCGTAGAAATATTGTAGGTTATGTAGGTCGAGTAATGGCTTCATCCGATAACATCTTTGGTGAAAATGGGGGTGCGGCATCTGTCCCTACAAAACGGACAGATGACGCACTGTTACTATGAGACAGATACCGCAAGTCTTGCAATGCTAACAGGAGTCCATACGTTTTTGTTTTACAGAAAAATGCCGAGAAAACGCATTAGGATAACAGACAGGGGATAATGGACAACAAAAGATCTATTAGAGGCGGTGAAACTAGTCGAAGAGGAAGAGTATGCTAAAAGGAAAGCAGCTCGAATGAAAAATATACCAAAACGATCATTAAGGAGAAGACTTGCTACGCACAGTTTAAAGAAAGGTGTGGACCATCATCATACTTGGGTGAATATGTAGAAAGGAAATTAGTTGCCCATATAAAGAAACGGCAATCATGTGGCTTTGATCCCAAACCGTTCAATTTAGCTGATCAGATGGGACTGAAAAACAAATTCAACATCGAAAATAAACTTGCAGGGAAAGATTGGTTTCTCTCATTTTTAGAACGCAATGAGGGCTTAAGCATGAGAAAAGCGCAAGGGCTTTCTGTAGTCAGAGCGACTGGAATGAACAGAGACGAAGTCAATTCTTACTTTGGTCTGTTAACACAAACGTTGACCGAAAGTGGGCTTTTGGATAAACCAGGTAGTATATACAACGTAGACGAAACTGGTCTACAGTTAAACAATGAGCATGGGAAGGTTGTTGCAGCAAAAAGAAGAAAAGATGTACATGTCATTACTTCTGCTGAAAGAGGAGAGACAATAACAGTTATTGCACGTCTTAATGTCGAGGGAAAATTCTTACCACCTTACTGCATTTACAAAGGAGTGAATAAAAAACAAGACTCTGAAGACAATATGTCTCCAGGATTAGTTGTTGTGGGGAGTGAATCCGCTTATGTCAACAGTGATACTTTCATGGACTGGTTCAAAAACCATATCCTTCCTAAAAAGGCGTCTGGCCTTGCTTTGCTTCTGTTAGATGGTCATGTCTCTCGTTTGAATTGTGTCACCCTTTTGGATAGAGCTGTTGAAAATGAAGTGTCGATAATTTGAATAAAACGTTCTCGGTTTTCCAGCCGCGTGAATTCGATTAAAATGCTCGAGCTTTCGATAATTTGTTTGCCTAGCCACACGACACACCTTTTACAGCCACTAGCCCGATCATTTTTCAAGCCGCTGAAATCCTACTTTAAAGAGGCTTGTTATTCATGGATTGTAAGTAATGCAAGCAAAGACAGAAGACAAGGCAGCAATTTGGAGAGTTGCTTTTCAAAACATGGACCCGTGCTGCCACTGTCCAGATTTGTGTATGCGGATGTAGGGCTATTGGAATTATCCCGCTTGACAGAGCACTAATTCCAAACCCTGTCTTTGTTTCAGTCATTAATAATACTGAACTCCCAACTACTGCAGATGTCTCTAATAATCTGACTCCAGATGAGCCATCAACATCAAGTTCTGAAACAAATCTGTTAAGAGAACACGCTCCTCTCTGCAAACCTTGCACAACTTTGGTTACTCATCAACCAACTGATCAAGGCAGCTGCTGTGTACATGACTACTCAGCGACACCTCATGGAGATACTCCATCAAAATTGCTGGAAAATATTTCACCTGTTCCTATACTGCCTCAGAGAAATCAATCCAAAAGAAAACAATCAGCAAAAAATATAACATCCAACGATTTTATAGCAACGAAAAGAATGAAAATCATCGTAAGAAACAAGAAAGGAAAATATATTGTCTACAAAACTGCAGCAGCTAAAAGAAATCAAATCCCCAAAACCAGAGGGAAAAAACCGCCAAAGAGACGTCTGTTTGAAGACTCAGTTGCAGAAGAAGATGATGATGATATTTCCCCACACGGTAGTTCCTCCGATGAATTAAATTTTGAAGAAAACGAATGTGTAGGTGCCTTGAACTTTATCAAGAAACAACGTCTACCTCTGACTGGAGTCAATGTGTAGGATGTTCTAGGTGGCTTCATGAATCATGCACTCTCTATGGGAAAATGTGTCGTTTGTGTGGATGACTTAAAAATAAACTTGAAAAATAAAAATCAAAGTGAATGTCATTTTCAATGTATTTTGCCATTGGCCATCTGTCCCTACCTTCTGCGGCATCTTGCCCGCCACTTACTAATTAATTGAAATTTACAAATCTTTGTAGATCATAAGAATATTCCTTTGTTATAAAGTTTCTTGTAATGCGATGGTATCTATAATAAAAAGCAATGTTCAGACCATCAATCTTGCCTAATTTTATTGCGATTTAATTGCTTATATATATTGATAGAAATTAATTTGAAAAAATTTGCGGCGTCTGTCCCGCCTTTACCTTAAGTGAATGCGGATTAGTAGGAAGATCAGGCCTGTAATGTTCCGATACAGTATTACTAGTGTCCTGCTTGACACAGTCAAGTCGTTTAAATATCTGGGCGTAACGTTGCAATGCGATATGAGGTGGAACGAGCAGGTGAGACCTGTGGTAGCGAAGGTGAATGGTGGACTTCGGTTAATTGGAAGAATTTTAGGAAAGAGTGGTTCACCTATAAAGGAGACTGCATATAAGACGCTAGTGCGACCTATTCTTGAGTACCGCTCGAGTGTTTGGGATCCGTACCAGGACGGCTTGAAGGAAGGCATCGAAGCAATTCAGAGGCTGGCCGCTAAATTTGTTACCGGTAGGTTCGAACAACACGCAAGTGTTACGGAGATGCTTCGGGAAATCAAGTGGGAATCCGCGGAGGGAAGGCGACGTTCTTTTCGAGAAACAGAATTGAGAAAATTTATTGAACAGACATTTGAAGTTGACTGCCGAACGTTTCTACGGCCGCCAACATACACTGCGCGTAAGTACCTCGAAGATAAAATACGAGAAATCTGGGCTCATAAGGAGGCATATTTTCAATCGTTTTTATCTCGCTTTGTTTGTGAGTGAAACTGAAGGAAATGACAAATAGTGATACAGGGTATCTGTTCTTCTAACGGTAAATTTATAATTCTGTTTTCCATAGATTTAAAGTAAATGTATTATTGTGACCTGGAGTGGCATAAATTTTTATTGATGACCATGTCTGTAGTAGTAGGTATGTTGTAAATTTCAAATTTGTGTTGGTTGTTGTAATTGCTTATTTTTAGGTTTAAGAAACTGATGCATTTGTCAGGCAACAGTTTATAACAGTATGGAGAGGAATTCCCAAACACACATAAAATAAAACAATTACCACACACGGAGTATTTCATAAACCACTGGTTTAATAAATAAACATCCTTTAAAAGAAAATCCACCAGACCTCAGGACAATATGCGATGTTTAACCAACAAATGGATAAATAATTGATATCATTTAAATTTGATAGCCCAAACGTGCAAAGATTTGAACGTGCTTAAAATAATTATCTATAAAACAAGTGAAACTTTAAATCAAGCATGCGAGTACAGCAATTAAAATTAACCGCTGAGTTCAAAAGCTTTAAATAGCTACTCTGTTAGCCGCTTTGTTGTCAAACAAACTACGAATAGGGTATTTGCGAATTAAATGTGGCAAAATATGCTTAAAATTCACAACATACAAGTAAAGCTGCATGCCACGTGGCACTACTAGTTTACGATTTACAAAGGAAAAATAGGATGTTTCAAACCCAGTAATGCTGCAGCACAACAACGTGCCACAACATTACACGAAAGCAAGTTACTAACAGCTGAATACAATTAAAGCGTAACACTGATGTCGTTAAGGGAGAGCACCACTTTCAACCAATTATCTCACGCAGAAGGCAAGAAAACTGGTTGATGCTCACCGTTTTCAAAATTCCGCGCTGCAGCCTCCAGAAATTTGTTCCATGAGCCAGTTATACGTCCACTGCGAGCCCTCGACAGCCGCAAAGACAGGGTTTAGCAGACTGCTCTTTTTATCGAAACTGAATCCGTCAAACGCCTTTCAATCTGGACCGTGAACGCCGCCGCACACCACGGCTATATCGGCCGACCTTATCTAAAGTCCAATGCGGCAACGGATATACAGAGCACTCTGCTCCAATACAGGCCGTTCACCACAAAGGGCCAGGTATGACTTAATGAACTCAATTTAGAAATGGTAGCATCTAAGACCGGCTAACACTTCAGTGACGACACAAGGCAGGGCGCCCCGACAGAATCTCTCCTAACCAGCAAGCGTAACCAACTTCAAACTATCGATGGCATGGTTCCCCCGCCTCGTAGCGGGCAGCGATACCATGCGTCCACAAAGTGGAAGCAAATCTTTGGGGTCGACTGCGGACTGGTTCATATTCAAAACTTTCCAGTCGCCCCCGACGTTACTATACAAATACAGTGACACCCCTGTTCTTGCTTATTTCTCTCGGTTTGTGGTACTGACGATTCTTGGCTTTACGAATGAATTTCTCTCGGACTGTCTTTCCTGATTTGTGAACGGTTATCTGACATCTACTCTGTCTTCTATGCCACAAGATGTTATTCTCTGAAACCGCCCAGTGACTCTCCCCGACCTAGGTAATGCGTTACAAAAGTAATAGCAACAGACAAAAGTTTCTGGAGATTTAGCAGCGTCAAATAACATTGCAAGAGCAAGAGGAGGAACAGATGTCCTTTCAATAACGACAGCACGAACTGATGGAGGATCTGATGAAACAAAACGTGTAGCTGGTCCGAAACATGAGCATGCTGAATGGTGGACGAGCACCTTTGGGGCAACCTTCAGGCACACCACGACTCTGTAGAGAGGAGGGAAAAGTACCTGGTTAGATCTGACGGTAGTGCAAGACAAGGAACTTGTCACAATCCATTTTCCAGTGCACTCTGTTACTTAGTGATAATTCAGTAGCAGCCTATATTACATGATTCAAAAGCCGTGTCCACCCACTGATCCTGAAGAAATAGAATTTACTGAACAGCACAGTGTGCTGAGTGAGCATTTCGGCCATCAAATTCATAATGCCGCAGCGTAATTAGAATTTAACTAACACGGGAAGCGTAGTGAGCAGTCTTATGCATCCTGCATAGCAGTTTGCAAGGCCTCTCTCGTAAATGCAAGTTTAAATGTACGAGCTGTGATGTCTCATATGCTGTTTCCCCAATCAGAAACGTAGTATCAGATTAGCAACAGACCAGCAGCTCCAAATTAAAGCTTTACAATCGTTTAATCCCGAGTTAAGCACGATCGCCAAAGTGTTTGAGGTGTCGGCAGCAGCACAAAATACGTTTTCAGATAGTTGGCAAATACGAGTTGTGTTTAAAATGTATCGAGAAGTTCCAGCTTTTTGAAATAATTTTATTTTATTGTTTATATTGATGCTATCTCTTTCAAAGTAATCCCCAAGTAGATATAATAAACTTGTACCAGCGATTCTACCAGTCCCTGATCTTTGGAATAGCTCTTAGCTCTTTCAGCGATGCGCTTCTAATCTCATATCAGTTTCTAAAAAGATGGCCCTTTAACCCTCTCACCTCCATTGGAGAGTGGCGCTCGACATTGCGAATGTTGTTTTCCACTCCGATATCGAGCCTCAATCGATATGATATTTCGTAGCTAACATACGCTCTGTTATCGAATCGGAATATACTAGGCATCAGTGCTGCATAGTACTGCCTTATAAGGGAGCCTGTCTTAAATCGGTTTCGAACTCTAGCAGTTGTGTTGGGTGAAAGATTGTAATTATACCGTTCAAGTTAGTAAGTGCGAAACGGCTTGTTGTCCACGCACAGTTCTTTCTGAGAAAGAGATTCTAGAGCTTTTAGAGGAGTATCTAAGTGTAAACGAGAGTGACAGTGATTTTGATGATGATAGCTGATGATAGTGATTCATTTGTAAGAAAAAAATAAAATTAGTGAAATGAGGATGAAGTCAGTCCAGCCTGAATGATTTCAAAAAATGTCGCAAAACGGGAAGTTCTGTGTTCTAACGCTAATTACAATTAAATGAAAGCATACTTTTAAGTGCACAGCCTAATTGTTGGTCAGTGGCCTCATTGTCTCCACAAAGAGATATGCGCAATCCTATGCAGCACGCTCGTCGCCCGGGGGGCGAAGATTTAAATAAAAATTTTCACATGCGAACTTACTCACGCTCGTTTAAAAATACAGTTCACCTCTCACTGCCGCAAGCTCCCCTAAATTTAACCCGCTCACACTTACTAGTCCATCGCTAGACGTTGCTCATATCCATCCACTGCCTCTTACCCCTTCTCACTCATTCATTCAGAACAACTCATTCTCATTGTCTCTTCGTGTCTCTCCAACTATCATTGTCTCCTGTCTCACAGCCACAATCTCCTTCGTTCTGTCCCACTGTTACTGTCTCCTCTCACTGTCTGTTTCCTTCTTGCTCTTACTGCTCCTATCTCATTCATTCCTTCTCACTCTGGTGTCCCTTCTCACTGTCACTCTCTCTCTATCCCCCGTTATAATTGTCATAGACTAAGTTTCTCATTATCACTGGCCCTCAGCGACTTCCACTTTCTGGTTCTCTTCATTCCGCTCCCATTGGCACCGTGTCTTTTACTCTTTTCTTAGCACTGTTCTGTCACTGTCAACTACGCTCCATTGGCACTGTGTTCCACTGTTTCTCTCACACTGCCATTGTCCCCTTCACTTTTTCTTTACTGCAACCACCGTGTACCATCTTCCAGTATTTATTACATTTCCGTCTCTTTCCCACAGCCACTGTCTCGTCTCTCAACAAAAAGACGAGAATATGTTCACATGTCAAAAGTTTTGGGAAAATATTTAAAGAGGTTGAGGAATGTATAATAAGGCAGCTGGTATGCCAGTTTTCAGTCAGAGTATTTTAAACAGGAGTGTATTCGCCACGCATGAGCTATCCCCATTCATCGAGAAAGTATATGGGGTTCCAGCAGCACCACTCTCATCGACTACGCTTTCTTGACTCCCCAGAGACTGACAGCACTTCTAGGTTCCCACGCTGATCATTGTTACAGAACCGTTGCGACGTGCATCCCCGCCATCAGTGCCAGTAGCGGCAGCAGCTGGCGACACAACCACAGCAGGACTGGCAACCAATGGAGACTGATTCACTATCTTCAGCACTGCGAACGCAGACAGTCTCAATGCATCAGCAGCAGTCGCTGATTCATTTGGACCAGGCTGCGACCGATCAAGATGCTGACGGGAAAGAAACTCCGGAACTTGAAATGCCGTTGGAGCCACTGCCAACGCTACCCAGACCACGCTCCCACTTGCCCCAATGGGGGAAACAGGTCTGGTCATTACATGCCTATTGAAGGGAGGAGGGATTTAGCATCGTCACCGGATTCAAATATCGATATCGCGATGGCCATCCAGAGTTGTTTCATGACCCCACAATCGGCAGCATGGACAACATGTCAGTTGGCGTGACTCTCTGGAAGCTCAGGCAACGAGGAAAGTGCCTGAGCGTCGAGGTATCCGAAGCTTTCCCGTCGTCAACGTTACTATTTGCACACAGTGACACATTTGTTCTCAGTTATTTTTCTCGGTTCGCTATTCACGTTTTGTTTCCCCAGTGTTGACAATTTTTGCTTCACAACGCAATTCTTTTTTGTTTGTCCCTACTTAATAATATAGGCTAGTTCTATATTTTTCATTCATTTTTCATTCCCAATCCCTACGCATTCTACATGCAGTATGCATCCATTATTTCATAACGTAACATTACAGATCCTATTAATGGACAGTAGAACAAAAACAATGATATTTGTTTCCCATTATGCGTGCCGCAATTTTCCGTTTCATAGCCAGAAGAATTGAGTCTGCATTCCTCTGTAATGAATGGGATACTGAGCACGGAAAGAGGAAATGTCTTAGTATTATACATCGCATTGCTATGGGAGTAGGTTTTTATGGAGAAGAAGTAAACAACAGCTTGTAAGTGTGATGTGATATGAGAGATGCTTTATTATTGGCTTATTATTTGTGGCACAATTTTGCCAATCCTGTAGTCTGTGTTTTCCTGGTAATTCTTGACTGTATGATATGCATCTCTTATTGGGAACCTTTTACTGCCCATATAAATAAGTTTTGTTTCAGTAATATCTTTGTTCTTCTTGGGCAGTTTATAGTATTGTTTTATTCCTTGGTAGAACATGCTGTTTTCAGGTTTATTTTTATTATTTATGGGTAGCTCTTGCTACGTGGTAATGGACAGAGCTGCTTCTGCAGAAACTATGAATGTTATTTTTGATGTGTGCAACTGGTTGGTAAATGTACTTACATGGTGTATGTAAATTCTCCAGTGTTTCGAACAAAACTCGATTACTAGTTTTTGTTAATACCCGTGAGCCCATTTCTGTAAATGGAGAATTTTGTTCATATTTTGTGCATTTGTTGCCCAGAAAGAATTCCAAACTAAGCATACATACGAACTGTATGTAATCATAGACACAGACTGTTGTACACCAATGACGGGACTCTAAGGCCGTATCGTGGTGATGACATTCTCCTTGTATCTTTGTGTGTTCACACCACTTCAACTAAGAGTCAACTTTGATTCCTAGAAATTATGTGTTTGTAACATAGTATCTAGAGGTGCCATCTACATTTAATTTAACTGTGTCATTTTCCCTCCTCAAACTGAACTGTACGGTATTTGTTTTCATTGCCTCCACAGTGACTTTATTTGAACCAATATAATGTAAACTTCCTTGAGGATTTCATGTGCGGTCTCTGCAAGGAATTCTCTTGTTTACTCAGTGATTATAATATTACTGTCATATCCAAGAGAATTTTTTACCCACTGCTAACACCACTGGCAAAGCCATTGATGTATATCAGGGACAACACTGGCTGAAATGTCTAACCTGAAGAACTCCTACATTAATGTATTTTGGTTCTGGTAGGTGTTTTTCTAGAAGTTTAGACTTTTTTGAGGCATGTGTTATCTTTGACCTTTCTACTTTGTCTTCTGAGTATCTGAGTATTATCAGCACCAATTAGCTACACATTCTATTCCTAATGCTTTTATCTTATTTATCAGAATCTTAGGATCGACGTTATTGAAAGATTTTTTTTTTTCATAAGTGTCCTGACTGGTTTGATGCGACCCGCCACGAAT
The DNA here is from genome assembly GCF_023864275.1 of Schistocerca cancellata. Lineage (NCBI taxonomy): Eukaryota > Metazoa > Arthropoda > Insecta > Orthoptera > Acrididae > Schistocerca > Schistocerca cancellata. The sequence continues at coordinate 178,534,030 of NC_064628.1, read as the reverse complement.
TCCTCTCCTGTGCTAAGCTCTTCATCTCAGATTAGGACTTGCAACGTACGTGTCCTCAGTTATTTGTTGCATGTATTCCAATCTCTGTCATCCTCTACAGTTTTGCCCTCTACAGCAACCTATAGTACCATGGAAGTCATTCCCTCATGCCTTAACATATGTTCAGCCATCCTGTCCCTTTTCTTTATCAGTGTTTTCCTCGTATTCCTTTCCTCTTCGATTCTGCGCAGAACCTCCGCATTCCTCACCCTATCAGTCCACCTAATTTTCAACATTCGTCCGTAGCACCACATCTCAAATGCTTCGATTCTCTTCTGTTCCGGTTTTCCCACAGTCCATGTTTCATTACCTGCCTTGGTTTGCTGTACTCCAGACGTATATTCTCAGAAATGTTTTCCTCAAATTAAGTCCGAAATGTGATATTAGTAGACTTCTCTTGGCCAGGAATGCCCTTTTTGCCATTGCTAGTCTGCTTTTCATGTCCTCCTTGTTCCGTACGTCATTGATTATATTATATTCTAGCTATCCGAAATCCTTAGCTTCATCTACTTCGTGACCATCTCTCTTGATGTTAAGTTTCTTGCTGTTCTCGTTTCTACTACGTCTCATTACCTTCGTCTTTCTTCGATTTACTTTCAATCCATACTCTGCACTTATTATACTCTTCATTCCGTTCAGCAGATCATGTAATACTTGGGCGTCTACTCTTATTATTACCTCTTGCCTATTGTACATATTGTATATGACCCGTCTTTCCCTATAGCTTACCCATACATTTTTCAGAATTTAGAACATCTTGCACCATTTTGCATTGTCAAACCCTTTTTCCAGCTCAACAAATCCTTTGCAGGTGTATTGACTTTCCTTTAGTCTTGCTTCCATTACTAACCGCAATGTCAGAATTGCCTCTCTTGTGGCTTTACCTTTCCTAAAGCCAAACTGATCGTCATCTAGTGCATCCTCAATTTTCTTTTTCATTCTTCTGTGTATTATTCTTGTAAGCAACTTGCATGTATGAGCGGTTAAGCTGATTGTACGGTAAATCTCGCACTTGTCAGCTCTTGCCGCCTTCGGAAGTGTGTGGATGATGCTGTACCGAAAGTCAGATGGTATGTCGTCACTCATACATTCTACACACCAACGTAAATAGTCGTTTTATCGCCATTTCCCCTAATGAATTTAGAAATTCCCATGGAATTTTATCCATCCCATCTGCCTTATTTGATCTTAAGTCCTTCAAAGCTCTTTTAAAACCTGATTCTAGTACTGAACCCCTATCTCTTCTAAATCGACTCCTGTTTCTTCTTCTATCACATCTTCCCCCTCATAGTGGCTTTCAGTGTATTCTTTTCACCTATCCGCTCTCTCCTCTGCATTTAACAGTGGTATTCCAGTTACACTCTTAATGTTATCACCCTTGCTTTTAATGTCAGCGAAGGTCGATTTAACTTTCCTGTATGCTGAGTCTGTCCTTCCGAGAATCATTTCTATTTCGATCTTTTCACATTTTTCCTGCAGCCATTTCGTCTTAGCTTCCCTGCACTTTCTCTTTATTTAATTCCTCTGCGACTTGTATTTCTATATTCCTGAGTTTTTTTTTTGTTCTTTCTCCTCTCATCGATCAATTGGAGTATTTCTTCTATTGCCAATCGTTACTTCACAGTTACTTTCTGAGCCGTGGCGCGGCTGGCGCCAGTGTTCTCGTTCTTAGAATGGCATCGCTGCCTTCGATTATTAGATTACGATCTTTGCCCTCCGCGATTCAGGTCGGTGGTAGGGTGTTTAACGGAGAGAGAAAAGGGACAGCGAAGGGATGTTCGCAGGTTCGGAGGTGGGTGTTGACGTTTACTGTAAGGCATGTGGTACGACGCACGTACGCCATTGGCAGGGTCAGCGTGAGATCCCGGCTGTGACTTGATGGGACCTTGGGTTTGGTATCGCGGTGGTGCACTGTTGTGTTTTGGGGCTTTTCTGCTGCGAGGGATGTATGGGTTCTTGTTACTGGCCATTTAAATTGAGATGTGTCTATGGCGTGACGGAGGAAATGTGTGATGCTCGCCGCTGTTGCATGTGAAAACACTTCGTCTGCCTTGTGTCTGTGCAGGAAATTATGTGAAGTAAACAGCTGATACCACGGCGACGTCTTGCTCTCACGCGTTGTTGAATATATTTCGCAATTACTGACTGGTGAAGATATACCACGTGTAAAGAAAATGAAGCCATTTGCGCCATACTAAGGTACTGTTTAATTCTGCTTAAATCTGTGTCAGTTGTATGTGCATTTATATGCCCTTCTTCAGTTGCAGAAGTTATAGAAGTGTGTGAACAGAGAGTTATGTAGAAAGGGATGTAAAGTTGAAACCCTTCCAATAAGTGAATACACTCGAACTCTGTATTACTAAAGGTGCCTTTCGATACCAGCACCTACCTTGAGTAATAAGTGGTATTCGGAGGTTGTAATGATAATGTAATTATTATACACAAAATTGTTTATTCTGATTATACTAAATTGGAGATGTATGGTCGGTTGTGTGTCGCTATAAATTACAATTGTCTCCTCTGTGTGGCAGCCTAGTATTGTCAGTGGCTTCAGTCATTATTCCTGTCATATTTCCAGTTTTGTATTCGCGGATTTGCTTAAGCTGACACTGTTAATATGTGTTGTAAGCCCCATAAACAGGCAAGTCAAACTGCGTTTTCTATGAGCTCAAGACGCTATTCTATTACGTGGTACCTTGGTTTGTTACAGGTTAGAAGTATTTTACGTGTTAATAATATTATGCTGTTTGCTTTGTCTAAAGAGGAGCTAGTTCTGGGAAGTAGTCGTTTATATTTTATTAGTGTGTTACGCGGTGTGCTTTTTCACCTAAATCGTTTATAAAAAGCTACAAATGACTCTGTGTATGTTGCAGGTAGCTGAAACTGAGGTGTTCACGTGGGTCGCGTCCTGGCGGGGTTGATAGTGGCCCTTTTTACTACGGCACATCCGGCTATCCTCCTTCAGTACATTTGTCTCGCTTATGCCGTTACTACGTTTGTCAAATGGAATCAGGCCTTACTGTAATCACCTTATATGCTGAAGTTAAGTATCTGTCTTGTCAGGGCGCGAACCTTCGTGGATATAGTCGTATTCTCATCTGTAAAGATTGGTAGTGTTATTCATTTGTTCTTGTCACATGTATGATTATTTATCTTGTTATATTTAATGTTAGTAAAATGTAAGTGTTAGCGAGGTCCGAATTGGGACGTTGTATTCTCCTCTTGTGGTAACAAAATTAAGTGATTTTATTCCTTTTTTAAGTAGCTTTTAGATGCGTACATTTTGCCTCCATGTTTGGTGTTTTTATGGCTTTCACGTTAATTAAAATTACAATAAAGGTAAATTTGGCAACGGAGCCTTTCGTTTTAGTTGCTAAGTGGAACCTAAGTTAAGTGCAGGAACCCTACCACTTTCTTTGTACCTATGTTTCCCTTCCCAACTTCTGTGACGGCCCTCTTTAGAGATGTCCATTCCTCTTCAACTGCACTGCCTACTGAGCTATTCCTTATTGCTGTATCTACAGCCTTAGAGAACTTCAAGCGTATCTCGTCATTCCTTAATATTTCTGTATCGCACTTCTTTGTGTATTGATTCTTCCTGACTAATGTCTTAAGCTTCAGCCTACTCTTCATCACTACCATATTGTGAGTCTATATCTGATACTGGGTACGCCCTACAACCCAGTATCTGATTTAGGAATCCCTGTCTGACCATGATGTAATCTAACTGAAATCTTCCCGTGTCACCCGGCCTTTTTCAAATATACCTTCTCCTCTTGTGATTCTGGAACAGAGTATTCGCTATTATTAGCTGAAACTTGTTAAAGAACAAAATTAGTCTTTCTCCTCCCTCATTCCTTGTCCCAAGCCCAAATTCTCCTGTAACCTTTTCTTCTACTCTTTCCCCTACAACTGCATTCCATTCTCCCATGATCATATCCTCATATACTTTCTCTGTCTCTGCATCTTCAGCTTGCATCGTCGGTATCTATACCTGAACTATCCTTGTCGGTGTTGGTTTGCTGTATTTTCTGATAAAAACAACCCTATCACTGAACTGTTCACAGAAACACTCTCTCTGCCCTACCTTCCTATTCATAACGAAACGTACTCCTGTTATAACATTTTCAGCTGCTGTTGATATTACCCTATACTCATCTGACCAGAAATCCTTGCCTTCTTTCGTTTTCACTTCACTAACCCCTACAATATCTACAATGAGCCTTTGCATTTCTTTTTCAGATTTTATAGTTTCTCTATCACGTTCAATCCTCTGAGATTCCACACCCCGACTCGTAGAACGATATCCTTCCGTTGATTATTCAATCTTTTTCTCATGGTAACCTCTCCCTTGGCAGTTCCCTCCCGGAGATCCGATTGGGGGACTATTCTGGAATCTTTTGCCAATAGAGAGATCATCATGACACCTCTTCAGCTAGAGGCCATATGTCCTGTGGATACACGTTACGTGTCTTTAATGCAGTGGTTTCTATTGCCTTCTGCATCCTCATGCCGTTGATAATTGCTGATTCATCCGCCTTTAGGGGCGGTTTCCCACCCCCAGTGCAAGAGAGTGCCCTGAACCTCTGTCTGCACCTCCGCCCTCTTTGACAAGGCCATTTGCAGGATGAGGGTGACTTCTTATGCCGGAAGTCTTCTACCGCCAATGCTCATTATTAATCAAAATTTAGGTAGCGGCGGGATTATAACCCGGGACCGAAGACGTTTTGATTATGATTCAAAGACGCTACCCTAGACCACGGGAAAGTCTTGGAAACAATAAAAAATTACAAATACAGTTGTATTTGTCAAGATCGTCAAGTACCACTTCTCCACTTCTGTGGATTCTGCTGCGGCCGATTCTGTATGTCTAGCACTTCGGAAACCACACTGTGATTCACTTAGATGCTTGTATTTATTCAGGTAATTCATTAATCTGTCTTTCAAAATTGGTTCAATTATTTTTCACAATGATGACAGCAGGGCAATGGATCTGTAGTTACATTCCTATGCCAGTGGTACAATTCGTAACTGTTTTAATACTTTGGAAATTTCCCTGATGCGAATGCCTCCTCTATTATTTTGTAAGGGAGTTTGTTTACTCTCTAGGCATTCTTTCAGTGCACACATTCCTCTAATCACAGTGATTAGTTCAGTTTATAGATTTCGTAATTCTACTGACTTCATATTCTGTGGTTTGTCGTACTATTGTTGTATTAACTGTACAATTTCTATAGACATCATGTTTGTTTTTGTGATATTTTATTGTAATTTCTCTGCAATACATGAAAAATCCTCATTCACGTAGTTTTCTGGGTGGTGTGGGTTATTTGTTACTTTATATCCCCCCCCCCCCCCTTATCAGTGCGTTATTTTGTGTTTGTCCCAAACTTTTATCTTTTTAATGAAGTACTAGATTGCTTTGCTCTTTCTCTGTATTGTATATTATTTTGTTATTTTTTCAGCAAACTTTAACTTCCTAGAAGAATTTTAGTATTTATGATAGAAATTTAATAACTCCGGCTCATTATGACTCATGTTAAAGAAAACAAGGTGCTTTAGGGTTTGAGACGACCTTCTAATATTCGCTGTTTTCCATCTGTATTTGAGAGACGTAATCCGGGTCTAAAGAATAAATGTTTTCAATTAAAACTGGGGAACAGCATGTCACGTCATTTCTCTCGCACACCACATATCACTGAAGACGTCCTCACACTTGAAGTGGAAGCGGATATGAACGTGGAGCTGGGTGAGGTTTGCAGCGTCACAAACTGCAGTTGAATATTGCGGAGCACTGCTAAATGTAAAAGGCACAATCAGACACACCAATTTATTGCAGCGTGGAGAGAAAAGTGGTCAGTGAAATGAAAAAGCGCTTTAACGTCACTAGCAGACGTGAGGTTATATTGGACTGTTTCCTTTACAGTTTAATCCTATAATTCTGGTTTTTTATTTTATAGCTTAAATGCTATGAATATATGCTGTTTCTGAGCACCGGCACAAGTTCTCTCAAAAAGTTCTTTTTGGCACGATTTATAAGAATAAATTGGCGGGTAACGACATAATGATTGTTAAAAAACTTTGCATTATAAATAGCATACTGCGAAGTCTGCTGCATTGAAGACCTAGCAACATCGTGTCTTTTTGTTGGAGAATGCTATAGTTAAATATCAAGTAATGACACATGGACGGGTAAAGCATTTGGTACTCTCCAATATTAAATGCATAAACCTCAGTAGAATCAATCAACTGTTTAATTGTATGTACAAATTTGTAATTCATTGTATTTCAGCATAATAAAATATTTAAGTTAAAAACAAAGAAAAATTTTTAGTACTGTATATGTGGCGAGAAAGATAATTGTTTCGTTTCATTCTTTCCGCAAAATATTTGTGTTCACCTTCATGTGTTCTATAAGATTCTGGAGATTTTTTATTAATTTGATACAGATATGGTCTGGAATATTTGATATTATTAGTAAATAAGTGCGTTCTCCATTCAGGAGTGTGTTTGAACGATTCAGGGAATGTGCTGCAGTGAATTGTAGCATTGCTCTCTACGTTACTGGATGAATGTTTCGACATTGTGTATGGTGTTTTCTTTGGACAGAACGACATCGCTACCATACACATTAAATGGAAGCAAGTGATTTTTTCTGATTCCCTACCGATTCCTTGATGGAAGTTCTGGGGTGCTACATCCAAGCCTCATCGACGGCGTCAGGTATATGACCAGGAACGTAAATATCCTACTACCGTAAGAGGTGGGGCACCAATGATGAAGTAATGATCTTCAAAATACCTTCTTACATATGAATGTGGCACTGGTTTTAATTATTTTAACATTTCAAACCTTCTTATCGTTTTATCATGCCTACTATGTCCCTATTTTAAAAGCTGTGTCCGCAGCTCGTGGTCGTGCGGTAGCGTTCTCGCTTCCCGCGCCCGGGTTCCCGGGTTCGATTCCCGGCGGGGTCAGGGATTTGTACGTAAGTGTTTTGTACGTTTTTGTACGTAAGTTGTTTTATTTATTTTTAAGTGCAGTTTAATATGCAATTTCGTAATGTTCACATGTCTTTCACTTAGCAAGAATGAAAGTGATATACAGACTTATGATTATGAAGGCAACAGTTTTCATGTTCTGAAATCAAATACAGAAGACGCGCACATCTAATGCTAGCAGTGAGAAGAGGAGCTATGTGTGTTAATTCTTCTATAAACGTGCATAGTCCTAGCCTTTTAATTACTATAACAACGTATCTTCTGTACCACATACTCATAAACTGCTATATTTTAGTTTATACGTGTATTTATTTAAAAAAGTCATACGATCTTTAAATTCCGTGATTCTAATTTGATTTCTATATTTTTTTATATTGAAGTGTCTGAAATTCCGATCATAAGCAAAATATTTTATGATTGCGACTGAAAAAAGTAAATTATGAGAGCTTTCGATTGTAAACATTTTGGCATCAGAGTTTTCATTGGAGCATTTCCAGTCTTCTTCACCAGTGTTATGCATGTTGGGCAATTTACGGAGTTCATGCAGGACTGGTCAACCATTCTTAGATCTTTTCTCGCTGAAAATTGCGCCGGAGACAGTTTACAGAACATCCCTCTGAAGAGGACGCAGCCAGTAGGCCTACCCTTCCCCACCTTTTCCTAATCCGAGTTTGTATTACATATCTAATGATGTAGTCGTAGGTGAGATGTGAAACCCTAACGTCCTGCAATAGACACAAGTTAGCGATGTTTGGACAGCATGTCTTTTCGTACGTTCTTTCGCCCTTTTTGTAACGAAGAGTGAAATGCTTTCTATTCCGCCAACATTGGCATATTTTCTGTGTAATAAAGCCTCCAGAAGAAGAGGAAAGAAAGGGATTAAGTCTACTGTGTATTCGGTATAAATTCAAACAGGAATTCTGAGAAGACCAGATGCCTTGTTTGCTTTGAGCTGTTTTCCAGTTCAGATTTTTTAAATTTTTGCGTCTGTGCGGTGAAAAAACATGGAAACTCTGGTATTCTATTGTGTAAATACATTTTTAGGTACAGAATTTAACATCCTGTATATTTTCTTCAGTTTCAGCAGTTCACTGATTCGCGAATGATTGGAGCGATGATTTAATTCCGTTCATTGGCTTAACCTATCACGAATGTTTCGTACGATTTTATGATATTTTACAAGAAACGTTGTGTAGAAATTACTGTAGATTTCAGGGCTAACCATTCTTACAGATTGAGAAAAATGCAACGTTCTCCATACCGTTTTCTCTCATTCTCTTTAGTAGGAACAGCGTAGCATTGTCAGAGACTTATTATTAAACCATGGTGCGTCTCTGCGAACTCGTTTTTCTTTAGGTGATACATATTTACCTACAGCCCGATTTGAGCTGTAACTGCAATTCTTCTTTTCAGTAATGTTTTTGCTGAATATTTGTTCGATCTAATATAAATACTGCCATTGATATCACGATGACATTAGGGTAAGCATTGCTCCTTCAAGAAAATTGTGATCCCCAAAGAAACTCGAGTTTTTGACATTCTAGGAAAGATAGAGCAGTGTTACATTTGACACTGCTTTTATAACTGAACTTACTGAGAAACCTGGTTTTGCCCAGGTACTTATTTATTTCCCCCTTCTATTAGACAATCTCCTCCTCCCTCCCCTCTATCAACTCACCTCTCTATCACCTCCATCTCTATCTCTTCCTCTTAACTCTCTCTCTCCACTTCCTCCTTCCCTCTGTTCCAATACACTTCCTCTTCCCTTCTCTCTCTCCACCACCTTCTTCCTCTCTCACTATGTGTCATTAGTCTCCGACCACGTCCTCTTCCTGTCCATACCCTCCTCTCCTCTCCATCTCTCCACATCTCATACCCCTCTCTCTTCCCATCTTCTCCTCACACCTATTCATCACTTCGTTATCAATCCCCACTCCTACCGCAATGGTAGGATGATGGCTTCTATTGCCACCATATTTGATTCCAGACCATAAGTAATATGCGTACCAAGTTTCATGAAATAGATTCGGGGACATAGGATAAGATGTTGAACATATGCGTATGTGACATATATTGGAGACATATGTCTCATTCACTGCTGTTTTATACCACACGCATGTTAGATTTACCTTCGGTGTTTAGGCCCAAGACACTTTGACGAAATTAAAAGGCTCCCTGCAGTGGTCCTTCTTGTGACCTGGCTGTCACAATTAACAGCACAAAGACGGAAACAAGTAACACTTAATACTTTTAAAAGTATGTCACCCCTTCTCTTCCGTACCCTCAGCCTTAGTGGTAGTAGAGAATCTCATTCCCATAGTACTTTTATACAAACAAAGTAAGACATGTATCTAAAGAATTGTTCCAGGTGTTCTCGAGTTATGCCTCATTGTCATTCTTTTTTCACCCCCCACTCCCCTGTGGGATGTTGGTGGTTCTTAACCGCTTAGTATTTCTTTCTAGATAGTAACTAACCAGTAAAAGCCCAAGTCTGTAAAGAATCGAACTTCCCCGCATAAAACAGCTTCAGACTTCTGATAACTTTAGAAATGAGTTAATGTGTTGTTTCGCATTACGCACGTCAGCGAGAGAAAGTTTATAAATGTTTTGAAGTTACGTTTACAGTGTACTGGAAGTCGCTAAGTGCTCTCATTATCAATCACAGGATGCGTATAGTTTGGGTTGTTTGCACTCCATTTTGAGAAAAGCTACTTTTTCACGAAGCTCAATGTTCACGACGTCACCTCTCCTGAACTATATGTCGTTTTGCGAACACATTCAGTGGTGTAAGTGGTTACTGTCTGCTAAATGCGTTGCAAATAGGATTAGTTCTATTGAAGTACTAAACTAAAATTCCGTGCCTCATGCGGATGTTCCTCAAGCATCTCTATATGTACGACGTCATATCTACTTAACTGTGTGTCGTACAATGATACAGTTTTCCAGGGCCATTAAATGGTGTATGTGAACACTGTGTAATGTATTAGGAATAGAGGTGGTTGTAAAGAAGTAATAACTCCAAACGGCATGTAATATGCGTACTGAATGGAAATGAGCGTGTGGCTTTTGTTGGCCGGGGAAGTTCGGCTGCCGAGTGCAAGTCTTATTCCAGTCGACACCACATTGGGTGACTTGCGTGCCGGTGATGAGGATGAAATCATGATGAGGACAACACAACACCCAGTCCACGAACAGAGAAAATCTCCAACCCGGCCGGGAATCGACTCCGGGCGCTCTGGATGGGAGGCAAACACGTAACCACTCAACTAAGCAGGCAGACATATGTGTACTAATCTTGGTTGAAATCTATCCAGTAGTTCAGGAGGCGATTTTGAACATACGTACATACATAAATTTTTTAACGATAATATAAGGAACTGAGTTTCTGAAAGTAGTACTCAACGTCAAAAACATACATAGGCCGGAAACTTAAACCGAAATTTTCAATGGACTATAATGTTAGCCATCCCAGATACAAATGTGTCAGCCGATGTATGGTGGTTTGAGGGAAGGTGTTTTCTGCTGAACGCTAAGTTTATTCCACATCAGTATCCGCGGCAGACCTACCCCCATTGCTATGTACAATCCGGTCTGCGTTGTATACGGCAGTGTAATGTGACATGTCACATCGCATATTCTAACCGAACGTGGCTTCAAACAGCTCATCCAGGAAGATTGTCGCACTGTGACACGACCAGTGTTTTCATGTCGGCTGCAAGACATTATGAAGGCATATCGAGTTTTACGCTTAGGAAAGTAGGCACTCGTTTCAACACATAACTTAAAAGAAAATCTCGCCACCGGAGTATCTATTTGAAGACAGCATATTACGTATATCCTGTTGCATCCACCACTAGAAAACTAGAAAAGCTGCCTAATTAAAAGTGATAGTCAGTTGATTTAAATACGTTTGTAAACAGTTGGTTTAAAAACATCAACTACACTGAAAGAATATTCTAGTTTAAAAATTGGTACTTGTTACTGTAGCATCGGGAAAATAAATAAGTAAAATATGTTCATAACTCTGTATGGAGAGTAAGGTTACGTTCACCAATCTAAATATATATTGCTGCTTTCACTTAATTTGTAAGTTACTGAGGAAAACACGTATCTAAAACACGCTGTACTTATTTACTTAGCTCCCGCTCCGACTCTGTAATGGCTTGCAACATTCAGGTTGCTTTAATTAAACGAGATACGTAAACTACTCTATGGTACATATGCCCCTGCAAAGTTGGTAGCTGTTTTGGGAAAAGATGTGAAACCACAAGATACAGTGCTGTGCTGCGGAAACAAAACAGAAACTTTGCGTTGCAGGGAAAGATTTTTCGGACATTATACTTTCAAACTACAATCTACGAAAAGAAAATCTATATTTTAAACCCGTTTCGAAGTTAGGTACTGCAGTTTCGCATTTGTGAGTAAAATTCACTGAGCACTCATTCATATGTTCTGAGACCTCGTCTTCGTTCGAGATGTACTTCTCTAGAGAACGAATTCGTAGATGATATAAGTTCACCCAAGAAAAATGTTCACTGACATCGGACATTTTTAGCCGTTATGTGACGGGGAAACGTGAAACATGGACATATTACACAGCTGAGGAAAGGAATATAAATTTCAGTGGTGTTTCGTACAGCGTCTACGCTTCCGTAAGAGATCAGTAGGCAATGTATCATAAATCACAGTTTCAACGAAAAAGAAGCACCAGTCAAATCTCAGGTGGGCCTTTGAAGACTGCGGCTCTCTATCACAAACGTTTTAATGTACCTCCGTACCGGGATCAAAACCACCGTTATCTTACAATGGCTCCAACTGTCTGTTCTGTGCGAAAGCTTCACACATATGGAGACTCGCACTGGTTGTTCAGCTAATGTGTGAGGTACATGTAGTCTCTTTATTTACATAAAATACTGCTTCGTTTTTAAAAATCCTGTTTCAAAACCAAACATTAAACAAACTGTCGAAATGTAGTGGTTATTGTCAATCAAAAACTGAAAAGTGCGCCATCTTGATCTTTTTCTTTTTTTAGTCATCAGCCTTTGACCATTATAACGATAGCTAATATACACACATCAAAAAAAGTTTTGCATCACCCCGGTTCCCAGAACTCTTGAAGATAGACGTTGACTGTGGATACTGTATCACAGACACAGTTCCTTTGCGTGTTCACAGATGTCACCCCGCCCAAAGACGTAAACAACCATGCATGACCAGCGCTTATTAGACGGAGGGGGTCAGACAACCGACCAGTTCCAGTCGTTCCACCAGAAAGGGGGTAAACGGCCCGTGTTGTCTGTAGTTCAACCATGCCTAGACGGTCAATACCGCGATTCGATCGCTTCCGCATTGTTACTTTGTGTCAGGAAAAGCTCTCAACAATGGAAGTGTCCAGGCGTCTCTGAGTGAACCAAAGCGATATTATTCGGACATGGAGGAGATACAGAGAGACAGGAACTGTCGACGAAATACCTCACTCATGCCGCGCAAGGGCTGTTACTGCAGTGGATTTTCGTGCAGCCACAGGACGTCGTGTTACGACTCAAACTGTGCGCAATAGGCTGCATGATGTGCAACTTCACTCCCGACGCCCATGGCGAGGTCCATTTTTGCCACCACCACATCATGCAGTGCGGTACAGACGGGACCAACAGCACGCAGAATGGACCGCTCAGGATTGGCATCACGTTATCTTTACCGATGAATATCGCATTTGGCTTCAACCACACAATCGTCGAAGACGTGATTGGAGGCAACCCAGTCAGGCTGAACGCCTTAGACACACTGTTCGGCGAGTGCAGCAAAGTGGAGTTTCCCTCATGTTTTGGAGTGGCATTATATGGGCCCGACGTACGCCGATTGTGGCCTTGGAAGGCGCCGTAAGGGCTGTACGATACGTGAATGCCATCCTCCGACCGATAGTGCAACCATATCGGCAGCGTATTAGCGAGACATTCATCTTCATGGACGGGAATTCGCGCCCCTATAGTATACATCTTGTGACTGACTTCCATCAGGATAACGAGATCGCTCGACTAGAGGGGCCAGCATGTGCTCCTGACATGGCCCCTATCGAACATGCCTGGGATAGATTGAAAAGGACTGTTTATGGACGACGCGACCCACAAACCACTCTGGGGGATCTACGCCGAATCGCCGCTGAGTAGTGGGAAAATCTGGAGCAACAGTGCCTTGATGAACTTGTGGCTAGTATGTCACGACAAATATAGACATGCATCAAAGCAAGAGGACGTGCTACTGGATATTATATGTATCGGTGTGTACAGCAATTTGGAGCACCACCTCTTTCAAAAGTAATGTTACACGTGGTTAATTTAGTAATACTTTTTAACAAAATAAATTAAACTGTAAGTATTTTAATGAGAGACTACTACCTCCAGCGTAGTAGTGTGTGACTGTTTTACATGAAAAATTTCAATCTGCAGCGTTATTCAGAGTCTACATTAAACTATAGGTCCCCTAATGACTAACTGTGGATTCAGTAACAAGTTTATAGGGGCAGCTGCATACCGTCTGCGGCGTGATGACTTGCAATCATTGCCATCTTCATGTCAGACTTCCCGTTGAGGACAGCTCTAGTTGCTTCCTGTTGATGTCCTGCTGTAAGATTGATTGTGTTCATCCTATTATGCATTTTGGGGCTGTGTTAACTTGGTGCAGTATTCGTTTGTGTCAAAGCAACTTTAGTAATTCGTGGTGCTATATCTTAAATTTAAAAGGGACGAATTCAAGGCGTTACTCTGCTTGATATTCACCGAACTATTTAAGATAGATCCACAACTTCGAAAAAAATTTGTTTCGAACGTGAATATAGTGGTGCTGTTTTAGGGAAGTTCATGATAACATGCCAAAACAAGGGAATACGCCACGTCGGATATGGACAAACACAATATAGAACCACCGCAATAGTTGTACAAAGGATCAAAAAGGACAGAAAGAGTTGTCTTATTTATGTTTATTTCATAGGTTTTAAAAGCTCGTAAGTGAAAGAAAAAGTCTCCCACAACGAAAAAGAAGTTATATTCCTCCTTTACCGGAATACAGAAGGAACAGAAAGAGAACGACTGAATTGAAGTCGTAAAGGTGTTCCGTCACAAAGTGACTAAAACCCAAAGCTGTTAGCCGTGCGATTCTTGGGGCAAATCTAAGCGTATATCGAAAAGACTGTTTTGTGGCAAATGAAGGTAGTGTATTCGTAGCAGTCGACAAGAAACTAAGATCGACTGCGATAGAAACCAAAGCTGAATACGAGGTTGTTTGAGCAAAATTCTGTATTAATGGTGGGCATAAACTTATAATTGAATCCTTCCGTTGACAGCCAGAAGCGCCCTGGGTGTAACTGAAAACTTTATGAAAGCTTTAGAGAAAACCTTTCTGCGCTAATATAAGTATTCTCCAAACATACCTCCATTCGGATTTTTACAGTTTTCTAGGTCGTGGACGTGAAAAGTTATCCGGCATTAGAATATTAAGCGCCTTCTCTGAATACTGTTTAGGACAGACAGTTTGGAAAACCATTCATGAAGGAGAGTGTATTGTATTTAATGGCAACAAATAGATGTGAACTCCTTGAGAACGTCCAAATGTAACACACCATTTACGGGCAATTCGATCGGCGACTGCTGTTCGATATTGTGAGCGAAGGTGTCGGTTTCCCAGCGTCCGGGAATAGGGAACTGTCTTCACGTCTGGAGCTAATGGCCTAGTCTTTGTTTGATCCGGTGAACGGGTGGTGGGGTGACCTTACCAGGTGAGTTTTTAGAGGCGAATGTTTTTCATAGGACGGTTGTCATTTCCTAATACCGTTTGGGAAACAAACTCCGAAAACTGTCGCCAGGCAACCGCACTTTACAGTAGAAAGTAGTTAATACAAAACAGGCTATCTCAGTGCCTAATTATTGCTCTGGTTGTTGGTTGTTCCCAAAGGTCTGTGTGTGAAAATAATTTCGTTGTGCTGGTAGCCGCTCGCGAAATCGAAGTGTTGGATGGGAGCCCTGGTCGGATGCAAGAAATGAATTTGAAGCCATCTGGGATGGAGGTGGTGTAGCGGTGTGTGATCCGAAATTCTGTAGTCACAGATCGATAAAATTCTATTCTCTGTGTGGGAAGTTCAGAAAGTATTAGAAAGTGCGTTCCCGTGTCCGGGCGTACGTACGTCTTACTTGGTTTCGGCCAATACTGTAAAACCAAAAAAAGTAGACTAATCTGAAATAAATGCTAAAAAAGATTTTATTGTTTTAATGGCTTCATTTGTGGTTCAGTGTATCTGTCCTCGGTTTTCCTTCTCAGCAGAGTTGTACTTAAGTGGTAGTTGTCATGGTGGTGGGGGTGGGGGTTGGGTAGAAATGTACCCCCAAAAGTATTATTTGGCGGTTTTAAGTTTATATCTCGTAAAGAGCTAACAGTATCGGAAACATGTCCCTATTAAAAGCCGTAGGGCATTAAACTCTGCATTAATTGAGACCAGACGCATATTTTTGAACCACCTGTTCTCGTGCTTGTGCTCATCGAAGAGGGGAAAATTTTACATATGTACGAAAAATATTCGTTTTATGTTCTGATTTTTGTTAATATCTTCTAAACTAACCTATGTATCAATGAAGTGGTCCACAAAAAAGTTATAGGTTATAGAAGAACAATATCTGCGTTTGATGAGACCAAAAGTGAATTATTTTGGACCAACCGTCCTTCACAACTCGACCTTAGAGGTGGACCATTTCTCATCATCAATGAAGATTCTTTAAACTGCAGTTCTTCGACAAGTGTACATAGTACTATAGCACTCCACTGTACTAATCTTATACATAGAAAATACAGCAATACAATAAAATATTGAAACTGCAGCATGTATACAAAGTTAAGATTGAAATATGGTTTCATATACAATATGATAAGATCGATTCAGCTGATATGAAGATGGAGACAGGATAAGAAACACAGCTCTTGAAATCAGTTAGTGATGTTTATGCTTCATAATAACAATAATTTTAGTTAGAGGTACGAAGATGAAAAGGGGAGAAAAATAGGCAGGCATACAAATTTCACCGACGTAGACGTTTCATTGTCATTTAGCCACTCTGTTGCTCAAAGTCTGTAATTTCCGATACATAGTCCATGGCGCCATCACTCGGCTCCTAAAAATTCGGAGTTTTCATCGACCCATATATGCTGTCCAGGTCTTCGTCAACATCTGGTTCATCAGTTTCATCTGGTTGGTGGGAGTTGGCGCAGGAGATCCACTTGCAGTTGGCACAAGTCATTGAGAACTTAATTTCAGACTTCGAACACCCAGAAGCACTTGCACATCCCTTGTAGCATTTGTAGAACATTGTGGAGAAGAGAGACTGTTTCTTGCAAGTCGGAGCGGGGTCAACGCCAAATTTTGAAACCTGTTGTCCCCAGAGAAACAGACCAATCTGGTACCATAACCACATTTGTACTTGTAGCCAGGTTCTGAAGCAATGTTAGTGGGTTGCTTTTTATGTTTGTGGTAGAGAAGCCAGGTTGAATTTGAATTTGGGAAACAGGCCAAATCGCGGTCAATAAAATTCTTCTACGCTGTTGACCGCATTTCCAACAAATACAATTGTCTAACGATTCGGCCACTATTGCATGTGGCTTCCTCAGGGCTTTTACCTAACCTGTAAAGGTCGAATCGCAGTTTATCTATAATACCTCGTGCTCTAACTCCGTAAAGGCTGTTAAAAATCATAAGCCAGCTCCGGCAATAGCTTCAGTTTTAATGTCATGATCTAAGAATGGTTTTATTTCTCCTAGACGACATTTACTTTCGACCAACAGTTTGACCACCTTATTCTTGCCCTGGATGAAGAGTGCTTTAGTTGAGTCATGCCGTCAGCCATTCTCAAGCTATTGGGACGAAATACTTTTATGGGGTCGTCCTTCTTCCAAGAGTTGAGAACTATACATTTGCTGACGGTGTAGCTAGATCATTGAGCATGATAAGAGGGTCTTTATCCACATCAAATATCAGAACCCTCTCATGCTCCTGTGATACCTGAAGGGCCGTGCAACAATCTTATTTAGCTAGTTTTGCTGAGAAGTCTTCATCTTCAAGCCCCTCGGTAAGCAGGCTAATAAGAAGCGCTTTATTTCTGTCGTTGAAACGGAATTGCTCCTGAGACATGGTAACCCCCATTAAGCCGGTGAAAATGACCTCAAGAGTAGAGTTTCTTCTGCTTCGGCAGAGTCGCTCAGCATATTTGATGCTCTTGGTGAGCAGGTCGGCTGGGTAGCCATCAAACACCAAACTTGTCGCACTTCGGTTGTAGTGCCTTTTTAGGTATTCAACCCATTTGGTTAGGATTAATGTGAATGTTTAATCTTTCTTCCACACAACACTATGGATAAGAAACCCATCATCGATGACAGAAGCTGTTCCTTCCAGGTTTGCCACATTCAGTGGTGTGAACAAGTCATACAGCACTGACTTCGGAGTCTTCCTCATTCCAACAGCAATCGACCTGCATAGGGTGCCAGCTCATAGTGGAAGAATTCTTTAAGCTGATCTTCCGATTTCTTGATGAGTTCTATCCTGTGGAATATGGTTTCAGGGTTCACTGGTACATCCTCCCCATCTGTAATCACCTTAGATCTGAATCCCAGTTAACTCATTTCTCTGTTTTTCGGACTAACGTGATGTTGTCAAGGGTTTTATAAAGAAGGATGATCATTGAGGAATTGTCAATTTCAAACACTCTGTGGCAGTTGATGAGTCATCTCCGACGACTCTTGTGCTGGTGATCGTAACAATATAAGTCACAGGTAAAGAATCATGGGACTGAAACCACTCCATACACTTCTGAAATTCTGCACTTTTACGCTGTACTCTGGCATCCCTCGTACCGACATGTTGCAGCAAGGTAGTGAGTGATTCCCCACAAAATTCTTCAGCCGGACGGGCCAGGGTAGTAACAGTTGGAATGGTCAGAATCCGACTACTCAAAGTACAGTGTGAAATGTCGCTAACATGAGTGAGCACTCCATACGTTTCAACCAGAACCGATCACACCATCCGATAGTAAACCACCCATTAAGCGCAAATATTAATTAAATAATACATCACTACATATACTAGGTACTAGACTAGCACAGTACTGGCATAGTGTTACGTTTTACCCTATATCTAAATTCACTACGAAACAGGCTACAGCACAAAAATGCTTACTCTTTCTCACAACCTGCAAAATGAATGTAATATGGCCCAACGTCTTGGTGGAGCTGTACGGAAGCGGGTGGTCCAAAAAATTCACCTTTTTTCTCACTGGACGCAGAATGTATGACTCTATAACATTTTTATTGATAGATGGGTTGCTTTAGATGATGTTATCAAAAAGTAGAACCTAAAACGAAAAGTTTTCATAAACATGTAAAATTTGTCCCACTTTGATGAGCATTAGTAAGGGAATGGGTGGCCCAAAAAGTATGCATCTGTCGTCATTAAAAGTAGAATTTAATACCCTACAACTTTTAATAGGGCCAAGTTTTCAGTTTTATGAATTCCTTACGAGATATAACCGTAAAACCGCAAAAATAACCCCTCCTGTGGTATATTTTTACCCACACTATGTAAGTACAATTCCACCGGGGAAGGGAGGGAGGGGGTAGGGGGAATGGGACAGACATACTGGGCCACAAATGAAACCATTAAAACAATAAAACCTTCTTTAGTAATTATTTCCGATTTGGATACTAAGCCTACTGTCCGAGATGCCTATTATCGAGTAGGCTGTTGCCTAATACCGAGGGCAGAAGTTGCATCTGTTTAGGAAGTTGGGACATAAAAGAGCACCGAGCAAGCAGCTACCTAGATGTGTTGTCTAACGTAGGAAGCGGACTTGGAGAGGGTTATTACAACAAATCCCGGTTTGCCCTAGTGGAAACCTGAAGTCTGGAGTTTTTGTTAAGGAACTTATCCTCTGTGACCTTAGACGTTGCTCGTGTGTTATTTGCATAGGAGGTGGTAGAAGCTGGTTGGCGTTTACTATCCGGTCCAGTGGTAGGATTTGGAAGTCTCTTGACAGAAGTCAGATGATTAGTGTAACTGAGAAAGTGACTATTTTAACCCTGTCTGGTGGGTCAAAGCGATGTTAGCGACTCTTATTTAGCTTGACAGTATATAGCAGTGAGTAGCTGTTTTCGAGATCCACCAACAAGCGCTTCTGAGGAAGGTTTCGGAGCAATATGGCGAGCGATTTTTCTCGCGATCCGCAGTGCACGATGAGTTCGAAAGTCAGGCCGTGGTGGCGGGAGGGACGCTCCGACGAGGCAACGGACGGGAGGAAGGTTTCGCACACTGTAAAAGATATCGGTTACGGTGAGAAAGTGGTAACAATGATTGGCAGAGTAAAATCAGCAACTACAACAAGTAGTAAGATTTGAATATTCAGTAAACTAGATAAAGCGGCAATAGTGTAATTACCCAAGAAGCAGCATGAAAAATTTGATCCTGGGCACCAGGATGTAAAGTAACTATCTAGTTAATCAATATGTACGAGGCGCGTTTAATAACTAATGCAACACATTTTTTCTGGAAGCAAATTTTTTTTCAAGATATCAATAAACCGTATCATTCCCCTCTCTTTTGGCTACAAAACCATATTTTTCGACATAATTTCCGTTCAGTTTGACGATCTTACGCTATCTTTATTGGAAGGTCTGTATGCCAGCATTGTGCTAGTCAACTGGTCGACGTTGGAGCCAACATCTTACCTCATCAATAACCTCCCCGCCATCCACGTACTCCGTCTCGTGAAGCGCATCGTTCTGGTTGGCCCAATGAAGGGGAATATTCCACGACGTCCCACAACAAATACCTCATCTTTTCTTACCGAAATTCGCTGAGAAAAAATGTATTCATTATTTACTGAACGTTGCTCGTAACTTACATTACAGCTAATAATCAGAGGGGGATCTCTGTGATACATAATCTGTGTAAATAATCTTCCAATGAAATGGTGACTATTGCAAAAAAGGTGTAAAGGAAAGCATGGGACTCTACATAGATGCTAAATGAAAAGCGTTTTGGTGCACAAAAGGTTAATTCACGAAGCTACCTAGAAGAATATTATAGCAAGCACTGTCACAAGACTCAAAGAATGATTTATAAAGGCTGTCGGTGACACCAAATTTAATGTCAGAAACACTGGGACGACAGGAACTGAAATTGAAGATAACAAAGCAAAAGCATTAATCCTGATCTCCACCTTCGAAAATTACTTTCGAATTAAAATCCAGGCGTGCCTCTGTATTTTCATTCTCGCACCACCGCTGAGTGATGTAGATAATGGTGTCACCGGTGTTGGGAAACAGCTGCAATGGCTAGATTTGAAAAAAAAGTGTCGAGACTAAGAGATATTACATTCAGAATTTGCTGCTGTGCAGGTACCGCTTTTAATAATAAAAGACCGGGGTTCCCACGAATACAGAGCTATGTTCAGGTCGCACACGTCTACGAGATGTGTAGCAGTAATGAACCACAAATCTGTAGTCCTACATCTTTGTCATCCACCTGTTGCACAATCTAGGAACTTATTTTGGACTCAAAGATAATGAAATATCTGGGACAGAATCACCTACTCCTTGCTAATCAGCATGGATCCAGAAAACAATGGTCATACGAAACCAATATCGGGATTACCTCACATAACATCCTAAAATCCATAAATACAGCGCTTCTTGACATAGGAAATGTATCTGGCTCACTGCCGCCACATTTCGTTTATAACGAGAGTCCTGTAGCGTGACCTTGGCTGTCGTCAAGTCATTAACGACTGAAATTAAAAGAATCGCTTCCTATCAGACAGCTAGAGACTCATTCACCTGCTGATGTACTGTCCCTGGACCGCGTACACACGTCTTTTCACCAGCTTGCAGGGCTATCTTGCCACTCGTAACTAATAAAAAAGCGACACTGGACTGCTACAGTAAGCGAAAGGCCTTCAGTGAAGTTAAACTGTAAACTATATTGTAAACTAAAAGTAATATAAACTGAGATAGACCCGTTAGACAGTTAGTTACATAAGTCTACTCACAATTACAAATGATTTGGTGAGCTGTCTTCCTGCTTGGCCAGGTATTACGCATGACTCACACATGAAGAAGCCCAAAATAGGCTGAGGTGACAAGTCATGGGATAGCGATATGTAAATATACACATTGCGGTAGGATCGCGTACACAAGAGTAGTGCATTGGCGGAGCTGACTTTTGCACTCAGGAGGTAAATATGAAAAGGTTTCCGACGTGATTATGTTCGCACGACGGGAATAACAGGCTGTGAATGAGGAATAGTAGTAGGACCTAGACGCAAGGGGCATTCCATTTCGGAAATCGTTGGAGAAATCGGAATTCCGAAATCCACGGAGTCAAGAACGTGCCGTGAATACCAAATTTCGGGCATTTTCTCTCACCATGGACAGTGAAGTGTCCGATGGCCTTCACTTAACGACCGAGAGCAGTTGAGATTCCGTAGATTTGTCAGTGACAACAGGCGTGCAACACTGCGTGAAATAACCGCAGAAACCAATGTGGGACGTACGAGAACCTATCCGTTAGGAGAGAACGGCGAAATTTGGCGTTGATGGGCTATGGCAGCAGACGACCGACTCCAGACCTTTTGCTAGCACCATGAAATCGCCTGCAGCACCTCTCCTGGGACCATGACAATATCGGTTGCATCCTAGACAACTGGAACGCAGTGACGTGGTCAGATGAGTTCAGATTTCAATTAGTAAGAGCCGATGGTAGGGTTTTAGTGTGGCGCAGATCCCCCGAAGGCATGGACCGAAGTTGTTAACATGGAACTGTGCAAGCTGGTGGTAACTCCACAATGGTGTGGGCTGTGTTTACATGGAATGGACTAGGACCTTTGTTCCAGGTCCGATACGATCTTATGAGGAATCCTACGACAGTTGTCACCTTAGTGTAAAATCGTAAGCCAGTACTTAGAGGTAGAGCTAGAACTAATCGAGAAAGTTGAACCTCAAAATTGGGAAGCGCAGGCAGCAGTAATCGAGGTACCTCACCAGAATTAGGAGTGGCACATTACTACAGTACTGCTGGCGGGTTCGTGGTGCTGAATGCGAGCAATAAGTTTGTTGTGACTGTACGATGGCAGTTACTGTCGTTGAAGCAAGTTCCCGACTGCCTAACATATTACTGTTCCGTACACGTTGCTGCTTCCAAGGTGACAGAGCCAGTCATGGCGGTAGCTTCAATGTTTTGGCTACTCACGAAATGAGACATCTAACTTCTTCAAGAGATGGCATACATTTCAAAGCTGGAGAATGGTTCTCTATGTTTCTTTTGCCTCGTGCGCCACACTGCAGATTGCTTCTGCGAGAGGGAAGAAGGTGCCTGTAGCCAAAATACTGGGAGGAGGCACTAACTGCTTCTGGTTCCTCAGTCCTGTGATGCGACCCGGCTGGCTGTGTCGCCGCCACCACTGGCGTTTTAAGCTGTGGGGGTGGCACTGTAGACGACCGCACCGGCGCTCGATTCAGGGTGGCGCCGCATGGTGTCGCCAGCCATGGATAGGGCTGGGACCAGAGCGATGCTCGTCCGCTTGTCTGCACCTGCCATTAACATTTTACAGCAGACACTACTAGTCGCCCCGACACATCTGACTTGGAAAGACATGCTGTGTGAGCCATTTGAACTGTCTCCACCATCAGTAACCAAGCCACCTAGCCTGGTTCATAACAATTCCCTCACGTCTGCATGTTTGCGGACGGTAAAAAAAGGAAACAAAACTCTAAAAGAAACATGATTTAGTGAGAAAAAATACAGTCACCACCTACTGTGCAGCTTGCGGGAAATCATATTTTTTTTCGTCAGTGTCTTGGCCAAATACGCTAACAACAAACTTGACGTCCCGTATATGCAGCGGACACTTCGTGCAGAGCACAGCTTAGTAGCTTATACAGTAAGAAATCCAGACAACAAGAAAGATCTGTCACGGTGTCTACGTTCTCATTCTGTTGCGATTATCTTAACATTCGTGGCAAATGACGCAAGAAAGAAGAAAGATGACATAACACCTTTCCCATCCAGGTACGGAGAATGTCACTCACTTGCTGATCATCCGCCCGTGGACCATGAAGGCATCAGTCTTCTTCGCCTACCTGCAGGGTTTGCCGTCAGGTAAATGAAAGGCCTTCAGTGAAGTTAAACATGAAGGTATATTACAAACCAAAAGGAATATATATTAAGTCATCTCCGTCACATAACTGCATTTGTCTACACACAATTATAAACGATTTGGCGAGCTGCTTTCTTGCTGTATTGCAGGTATTATACATTACAACCATAACAAAAAATTCAATAGGGACAATGAAATTGGAAAACAGCAACGAGGGAGAGATAGATAGATAGATAGATAGATAGATATTTATATATATATAGAGAGAGAGAGCTAATGGCGAGAGTTCAATCATGGAAGTGCGAACTGCAAACTACAGGAAGCGAGGTTCACTAGCAGGTGAAGGGCGGCCAGTTGAAACTTACTGTAATATTGGGACTCGCGGTGCTGAATGCAAACGAGCATTCTGTGAGACTGTACGATACCGTAGTAGTTGTAAGTTTCCGGTCGCCTATCACGTTTCGCGACTGCTATCTGCTCCGTAAACGTTGCTGCTTCTATGATGATGAAGAGGCAGCCGTGTTCTAAGATGGCGGTAACTTCCATGTTGTGACTACTCATGAACTGACACGTCTTGCACCTTCAAGCGAATGCATGCAACTGAAACCTGGAGATCGGTTCTCGGTGTTTCCGTTACCTCAGAGGCCACCATACATATGCTTCCGTGTGAGGTGAATAAAAGCCAGCAGCCAACACAATCGAGGGATGAAGCTCTAACACTTCTTGTGGCCTTCGTCTGCTGGTATGTCTTGGCCGTTTGAAGTTTAGGTTACGGAGCCTGTGTGGCTCTTAATTTTTTGAACGTGCAGGTAACAGGTGTCCCTACAGGTCGGTATCCGTTGAAGTTTCAAAGTAACGGATCCAACTTTAATAAAACTCGCCATCTTGAGCAATATTAATTTTAATTGAATGTTGTGTAGGGAAAATGTTTATCTTACTCCTCCCGATAGTGTTCCAGGGAGGCATGACATCGGTGGTATTTGTTCGCCGGAGAAAATTAGTTTTTATACTCACATTGACTGTTTTAATTAGGGAGATTTTCAATTACGCAGTAGATAGATCCGCGCTTCGTACCAATATACTCGTTATTTTTTGAGAAACATGAATCTGTGATTGGATTTTCTGAACTAACGTTATTTAATTCTCTCCCTTTGTTTTCTGGTACTAAAAAGGGTAGTATGGGCGGTTACACCATATGTGGTGTCCGTCCACGAAACATCTATGGATTACAGTACGATCATTTTCAGTTTTGTACAGGTTATTTTTAAAGACTTGAGGAGGTCTTGACAGGGAGTACGCAGCACGTTACCATTGATGGAAATCACTCACGTATATAGAAGTAATTTTAGGCGTATCCAAAGGAAATGTACTGGGACACTTGCTGTTCATGTATATTAATGACCATGTCGAAACTGAGATGATTTGTAGATGATGATATTATCTATGTACAGCTTCCTGAAGGACCGTAAATGCAATATCAGACTAGTTACTCCGCAAAACAGAGGCAATGAATCATTGTTCCTAAGCTCCATCCGCGAATGGCACAGCAAGAAACCCTGATTCATCATACTGTACTCTCTGTCAGTACCACGCTATGGCTTGCAAAGTATGGAAATGTGTATTAATCATGACATTTTTGCAAATATTCGGAATTTAATTGGGAGGGACCAGATGAAACACACAAGATAAGGAACAAGCTTGAACTAGCAGAATCATTGATAGAGGTGTTCTTTTAGGTTTTGATCAGAATCCATATGTAGCTCCAGAGAAGTTGCGACTGCCTCTGGAGTACGTAATTTCAGTGACATTCTCATATTTAGTGCAAATAGTGTCCAACTATATCAATTACTTCTTCTCCAGGGGTTTGAGCAAGTGGATTACAAAAGCAGCGGCATCATCACAAGTCATCTACTGCCAATGTCGGATGTAGGAACTGGCAGCATGCTGAGAACATGTCCCACGATCACGAATGGCTCCTCCAACAGGCTTTTAGGCAGAAGTCGGCCAGTCAGGACAGGCTGAAGACCTAATCCTTGAGTGTTGGTGGTGGTGGTGGTGATTGTAGTATTGGTGGTTGTGATGGTACAAAAACATGGAATTGTAGTCAGGCATTCGCTTCTGATATAAGTCATCAAGCCAATATATCTTTTTCATCGAAGTTCTCGGTTTACCGATGAAGCAACGTTTTGAAATCATGGAACTGTGCATGTAAGAATTCATTACTATTGCGCTGCAGAGAATCCGTACTAGCTGAAGCAGGTTAAGCAAAGGTGTGTCCACGTTAGAAGTGAGATTACTGCCGACTACGTAGCTCACACTTCCTTCATTAACAAAACGTTAATGAGTAATCAGAACACACACCACACACACACACACACACACACACACACACACACACACATGAATACAATTTCGTAGTGAAGTGCTGTGGTTCTCGTAGTGGTAATGGATCTTAAAATACGGAAATTTACTGACGGAAAAAGTCACTACACCAAAAAGTAAATAATTTATGGCAGTGAAATTTCGGGAACACATTTGTCTAGGTAAAATATTTAAGTTATAAGGATTAATGTAAGCGAGAGATACGCCATTGCAAATCTGAAATACTGGCACATTAAAAACCGATTTAGCCGCCGTACTATTGAATGCAAGCATTCAATGGGGCGTGCATTGTGTTTCACAGGCGGACGACAGCTTTTGGGATGGATTCACTTGCGTTTTGTACTTTGTCGGTCAGTAGAGAGACGGTTAATGCTGTTTGTGAATTACGCTGGAGTTGATGTTCTACATGTGCTCGAGTGGACAGCGATACGGTGATCGAGCGGACCAAGGCAAAATGTCGACGCTCTATAGAGTATGTGGAAGAGGAGCGTTATCCAGTTGGAGAGCACCACGTGGAATGCAATTCATGAACGGCACCAGAAAGGTCCAGTCACGATACTGATGCACAAACTTCCACTCAGGGTACGAGGGATAACCACGAGAGTGCCCTGCTGCCATAGGACATCGCCCCCCAGACCGTACATAACTGCTGGTGTGCAGGTACAATGTGTCTAGCGCACAGAGAGGTTCGTTACATCTTCTTATCTGGCGTGCCAACAACATACGGCCATCTTTGTCACCAAGGCAGAACCGGCTTTCATCAGAAAATACAACAGACCTCCACCCTGCCCTCCAATGAGCTCTGGCTTGAAACCACGGAAGTAGCAAATGACGATAGGTTGAGGTCAGACGAATGCACGCTACAGGGCATCTGCCTCGGAGCTGTCCTCGAGGTAACACATTTGTAACAGTTTGCTGCATCACTGTCGTCCCACCTGCTGCTCAGATTGCTGCTGCAATGCAGTACGATGCGCCAAAACGATACGCCGAACACGATGGTCTTCGCTCTCGGTAGTGCTAGGAGCCGACTGAAGAACGGTCTTCTTGAGGCTGTACATTCTCTCTACATCTACATCTACATCCATACTCCGCAAGCCACCTGACGGTGTGTGGCGGAGGGTACCTTCAGTACCTCTATCGGTTCTCCCTTCTATTCCAGTCTCGTATTGTTCGTGGAAAGAAGGATTGTCGGTATGCCTCTGTGTGGCCTCTAATCTCTCTGATTTTATCCTCATGGTCTCTTCGCGAGATATACGTAGCAGAGAGCAATATACTGCTTGACTCTTCGGTGAAGGTATGTTCTCGAAACTTTGACAAAAGCCCGTACCGAGCTACTGAGCGTCTCTCCTGCAGAGTCTTCCACTGGAGTTTATGTATCATCTCCGTAACGCTTTCGCGATTACTAAATGATCCTCTAACGAAGCGCGCTGCTCTCCGTTGGATCTTCTCTATGTCTTGTATCAACCCTATCTGGTACGGATCCCACACTGCTGAGCAGTATTCAAGCAGTGGGCGAACAAGCGTACTGTAATCTACTTCCTTTGTTTTCGGATTGCATTTCCTTAGGATTCTTCCAATGAATCTCAGTCTGGCATCTGCTTTACCGACAATCAACATTATATGATCATTCCATTTTAAATCACTCCTAATGCGTACTCCCAGATAATTTATGGTATTAACTGCTTCCAGTTGCTGACCTGCTATTTTGTAGCTAAATGATAAAGGATCTATCTTTCTGTGTATTCGCAGCACATTACACTTGTCTACATTGAGATTCAGTTGCCATTCCCTGCACCATGCGTCAATTCGCTGCAGATCCTCCTGCATTTCAGTACAATTTTCCATTGTTACAACCTCTCGATACACCACAGCATCATCTGCAAAAAGCCTCAGTGAACTTCCGATGTCATCCATCAGGTCATTTATGTATATTGTGAATAGCAACGGTCCTATGACACTCCCCTGCGGCACACCTGAAATTACTCTTACTTCGGAAGACTTCTCTCCATTGAGAATAACATGCTGCGTCCTGTTATCTAGGAACTCCTCAATCCAATCACACAATTGGTCTGATAGTCCATATGCTCTTACTTTGTTCATTAAACGACTGTGGGGAACTGTATCGAACGCCTTGCGGAAGTCAAGAAACACGGCATCTACCTGTGAACCCGTGTCTATGGCCCTCTGAGTCTCGTGGACGAATAGCGCGAGCTGGGTTTCACATGACCGTCTTTTTCGAAACCCATGCTGATTCCTACAGAGTAGATTTCTAGTCTCCAGAAAAGTCATTATACTCGAACACAATACGTGTTCCAAAATTCTACAACTGAACGACGTTAGAGATATAGGTCTATAGTTCTGCACATCTGTTCGACGTCCCTTCTTGAAAACGGGGATGACCTGTGCCCTTTTCCAATCCTTTGGAACGCTACGCTCTTCTAGAGACCTACGGTACACCGCTGCAAGAAGGGGGGCAAGTTCCTTCGCGTACTCTGTGTAAAATTGAACTGGTATCCCATCAGGTCCAGAGGCCTTTCCTCTTTTGAGCGATTTTAATTGTTTCTCTATCCCTGTGTCGTCTATTTCGATATCTACCATTTTGTCATCTGTGCGACTGCCAGCAGTCACGCACAGTGGCTACATACCTGCTAATTTTTTCTGCAGTATCGCAGAAGAAACATCCAGCTAAACGGGGCCCTTTCACATGACCTCGTTCAAACTCAATGAGGTGTTGATATCAGCGTCTTTGTCACCAGAAAGGCATTTTTGACTACCATCGACTCAACACGTCCAGTCTCAAAGGTAACTAACGCTCACCAACCTTTCATTCAAAGAAAACCTGATTTGTATCCTCACAGTGGCGCTACTAGCACCACTTTTATGCCACTTGATCGAAATTTCAATAGACGACATCTTTAAGATGTAGAAACACGCTTCATAACTTTCCTTTACACCGCACAACTCGTTGCTATTGCAATTTTTTTCGTCATTGTCTATGTGGCATCATCATGATTGATTTTATTACTCGCTTTGAAATGGTTAGCATTTTTTGGTCATCTCATATGACTTGGAGACCTCTGTATCAACGTTTCTTGATCCAGACTTCGGTCCCATCGCAGGTTACTGGAAAAATAAAGTGAAGCTGCAAAAGAGATTACCTCACATGACCCAACGTAGAATTTCGTTCAAGTATGTGGAACATACTATTTTGATACTGAGCATATAAAAGTAAGAGCAAAAAGTACGGGTACAGATTTTCTCGAGATAAAGAAGAGTGTGACTAGATTCTGAAAATGGTACAGGAAAAAACTTAATACGAAGTCAAATTGGAAGAGTTCTCTGTCATTCACGGCACAGTCATTTCCAGGATATAGATGTTGTTGTAGAGTTAGTTGTTCAGATGAAAGTATATTTCAGGTGATAAGCATACCACAGAAAAATATTATTGTATGATATTTTTACAAACATATATGTCGTATTTTCGTATTTAGTGTCGAAAGAGATATTATACATATTTAGTTTATCTGCAGTACAGATGCTGCACACAGTAGAGCAAAAATCATACTATTCTAACTACACTCAATACCGTTTACAGCGACGTCCATTTTAACGAAGTGTTGGCTACAGCAGTAACATCTAAAGGTCGCTTCTAAATCTTTTGTAAACGCTGTATTTAAAAAATCGCTTACTACATCACTTATTTCCACTTGCCGTATAAAACGACGTATTTTTATTACATTTTCGGAGAAACGTATCGGCTATAATGTCCAATGTCCATTTTTGTTTCTGTTTTCAAAACAGGCTTTAAAACGAATGCATCGTCAACTGAAAAATACGTATGAGCAACAGAAATGGAAAAACTGCAGATAACTGTTTACCTTAGGTAGGACTCTATACGGCTATACAGTTTTGTATTTTAAACATAAAGCAACTGGTTGAAACACTATACACAATATACTGTCTTTGCTGTGACTGTAGAAAAGTAGAAAATTAAATTTAAGTACGTATTACTTTTCCAAAGTACAGAAATAGAATAATGGTGTATTAGTTATTGATTCTTTGTGGTTGTGGGTGTTCGATATTCTCAATGCGTTAGCTACAGTACATCACATTTGTACCCCATTTTACTGAGGCCTTCATGTAATTTATGTATAGGATACTATTCAACTTGATACTATTAATTAATTTTTGTAATACAGTTAGTGGAATGAAGTGGTGTCATTCATAGCTATTGTACTATAGAGCTTTTGCAGTACGTTTCAGACGTGCTTAGCGTTTTATCTCATTCATTATACAAGACTATGTTCGATATATTAAACAATTTACATTGTTGCTATTTCCTTTTTTCACTTATTACAGGTTATATACATTTTGCTGGCATTTCATTCCTTCACATACTTCTTAACCATAAGAAAAATTCATCTTCTATCCTTCTCCACAAATACTGTACGATATTGGAATATTATAGGTGTACATTATTTCCGCTTCTTTTGAAGTGTTAACTCTATGGCAGCCTAGCATTTACATACGCGAAATTTAAAAAAAGAAGATAAAAACCCTCTTCCAACGACTATCGGATATAACGATCGTAAACCGTAGGGTCCTTCGACGTCGTTGTAACCGATTTTGGCTGTATGTTTATAAGAGTATAACGTATTTTCAAATTAAATACTTTCATTCTTTTCTTTTCATTCTTTTAAAAGTACTTCAGTGCTGTTCTCCTTAACTGCCGTTTGAAATTCGGAGGAAGTTTAACCATTCCGTTTTCGGTTGTTGATTATTATACATCTGCATCTACATGGATACTCTTCAAATCACACTCAAGTGCTCGGCAGACGGTTCCTCAAACCACCTTCACCATAAATCTCTATTAATCAACACTCGAACAGCCCACGGAAAAAGGGACACCTATACCTTTCTGTGCAAGCTCCAATTTTATTATGATGATCGTTTCTCTCGATGTCGATAGGTGTCAACAAAACATTGTCGTATTCGGAAGAAGAAGCTGGTGACTGAATTTTTGTGACAAGATCCACCGCAACGAGAAACGCCTTTCTTTTAATGATGTCCCCCACCCCCCTCACATCTTGTAATATGTCGGTGATATTCTCTCCCATTACATCTACTTGATTACTCTGCTATTTGCAATAAGGTGCCTGGCAGAGGGTTCAATGAACGGCCTTCAAGCTGTCTCTACCATTCCACTCTCAAAAGGCGCGCGGGAAAAACGAGCACTTAAATGTTTCTGTACGAGCCCTGATATCTCTTATTTTATCGTGATGATCATTTCTCCCCATGTACATGGGTTGCAAAAGAATGTTTTCGCAATCGGAGGAGAAAACTGGTGACAAATTTCATGAGAAGATCCTATCACAACGAAAAACACCTTTGTTTTAATGATTGCCACTCAAATTCACGTATCATGTCTTTGGCACTATCTCCTCTATTTCGTGATAATACTAAAGGAGCTGCCCTTCTTTGTACTTTTCCGATATCATCCATCAGTCCCACCTGATGAGGATCCAACAAGGCACAGCAATGCTCCAGACTAGAACGGACAAGCGTGGTCTAAACAGTCTCTTTAGTAGACCTGTTGTACCTTCTAAATGTTCTGCCAATGAACCGCAGTCTTTGGTTTGCTCTACCAACAACATTATCTATGTGATTGTTCCAATTTAGGTTATTTTTAATTGTAATCCCTAGGTATTTAATGGAATTTACAGCCTTCAGATTTGTGTGACTTGTCACGTAATCGTAATTTAGAGGATTTCTTTTAGTACTCATGAGAAAAACTTCACACTTTTCTTTATTCAGGGTCAATTACCATTTCTCGCGCCATACAGATTCCTTATCTAAATCATTCTGCAATTCGTTTTGGTCATCTGATGACTTTACAAGACGGTAAAGGACAGCATCATCTGCAGACAATCTAAGGCGGCTACTCAGACTGTCTCCTATGTCGTTAATATAGATCAAGAACAATAGACGGCCTATGACACTTCCTTGGTTAACGCCGGATATTACTTCTGTTTTATTCGATGAATTACTGTCTATTACTACAAACTGTGACGTTTGTGACAGGAAACCACGAATCCAGTCGCACAACTGCGGCTATATTGCATAGAGACCTAGTTTGGTGAGAAGACGCTTGTGAGGAACGGTGTCGGAAGCCTTCTGGAAATCTAAAAATATGGAATAAATTTGACATCCCCTGTCGATAGCACTCACTACGTCGTGAGTATAAAGAGCTACCTGTGTTTCACAAGAACGATATTTTCTGAAGCCGTGCTGACAGTACATCGTTTTCTTCGAGGTACTTCATAATGTTCGAATACAGTATGTGTTCCAAAACCCTACGGCAAATCGACGTTAGTGATCTGGGCCTGTAATTCAGCGGATTACTCCTACTTCCCTTTTTGGGTATTGGTGTGACTTGAGCAATTTTCCAGTCTTTAGGTACTGATCTTTCTGTGAGCGAGCGATTGTATATAATTGCTAAATAGGGAGCTTTGTATCAGCATACTCTCAGAGGAACCTGACTGTCATACAATCTACATGAGGCCTTGGCTTTATTAAGTGATTTAAGCTGTTTTGTTACACCGAGGATATCTACTTCTATGTTTCTCATTTTGTCAGTTGTTGACTGGAATTCAGTAACATTTACTTCGTCTTCTTTGGTGAAGGTGTTTCAGACAACCGTGTTTAATAACTCTGCATCAGCGGTACTGTCATCATTGACTTCACCGCTGCTATCGCGCAGTCAAGGTATTGATTGAGTCTTGGACTGGTGTGCTTTATGTATGACCAGAATCTCTTTGGGTTTTCTGCCATATTTCGAGACAGACATTCATTGTGGAAATTATTAAAAGCATCTCGCATTGAAGTACGTGCTATATTTCGAACTTCTGCAAAATTTGCCTGTCTTGGGGATTTTCCGTACTTTTAAATGTGGAATGCTTTTTCGATGCTTCGATCTGACCAGTTTTGTGTACCAAGGGGTATCAGTACCATCACTTATTAATTTACGTGGTATATATCTCTCAATTGCTGTCGATACTATCTCTTTAAACTCATTCCACAACTTTTCTACGCTTACATGGTCAGATCGGAAGGAGTGCAGACTGTCTCTTAAAAAGGCGTTAAGAGCATTTTTATCAGCTTTTTTAAATTGCTATACTTTGCGTTTCTTTTTGATGGTTGTAGGTGTTACGGCATTCAGCCTTGCAACAACTGCTTTGTGATCGCTAGTGCCTGTATTCGTCACGATACTCACTATTTGTCCAGGATTATTTGTTGCTAAGAAATGAAGTATACTTTCGCAACTATTTACGCTTCGAGTGGACTCATGAACTAATTATTCAAAGTAATTTTGTTTTAAACTTCTTGTTTTGATTGCCACACAAAATGCACTGTTACACACTGAGGTAATTTTAGAGCCACTTTTGTACATTTTTTCACCTTTAATTGGACCTACAGGTTTGTAAAGAAATTAAATTTTTAAAAGGTAATGAAATTAGCATAAGGAACACGGAATATTTAGTAGGTATTATGGCCGACTAACATAAAATCAAAAAAAGAAAATTTCGTTATCTTTAGATTAAAACAGGTTTTATTTCACGTTATTTACCCTACTCTCATCAGTGTACAGATCACCTAATATAGTGTCTTTGATATCAAAGCCTTTTAAGTTACGGTTTATTAGTGGCTTTTGAAGTAGAGACATATGAATTATTCTTGGATACTATTAAAACAACAAACTGTTAGAAACCACACCTATGGTGAAACGGCAAGTTTTATTCGTGTAAGTAGTAAAATCTTCCTTTCGCCACATTTCATTCAGGAATTTATTTATGTCTCTATCGATCC
Organism: Schistocerca cancellata; assembly: GCF_023864275.1. Taxonomy (NCBI): domain Eukaryota; kingdom Metazoa; phylum Arthropoda; class Insecta; order Orthoptera; family Acrididae; genus Schistocerca; species Schistocerca cancellata. The sequence continues at coordinate 178,500,561 of NC_064628.1, read as the reverse complement.
TTGAAGCGCTGCAGGCTAAAATTAGGTCAACAATCAGTCATTTTGGATACAGCATTTTATTTTGTGAACGTGGAGCTATGTTCTTTGACTGATGGATAAATTTCTAAAGTCCTTCCTGACAATGGCCTAAGTTCAGAAGGAGTGAAGACGTGATTTCTCTGGGTATTATTTACTACAGCACTATTTTAATACTTCAGATTTAACTTTATCCGTATCGAATTCTACAATTTGTTGTGAATTATCAGTGTCGCTTGTCAAGTGTTCCACTGTGATGTTATTTCACTGCAGTGTACAGAATTTTAAAGTTATATGTGTATGGAAGTCCAGACCCATTTTACATTAATTGTTTGTAAGGTAGAAGAATAAATGAAGGTCAATTTCGCACCTTGCATAAGAGTTTATACATCATAATGGTAAAGTGAATATGACAACTAACTTACTTCGGCGGTAATGAGCAGATTTGCCTATAAGTATGTAGTGCAAAAGGGATGACACTCAATGAACAGTATTAAAACACCACTCCTATAAAATGCATGTCAATGAGCAGAGGGTGAAACAAGCAGAGAGAGGAAACGTTTTGTTTGGAAGCCAGCGCAGGCAGACACAGAGGCCGCACCCTGGGAGGCACTACAGAGAGCTCTTAAGGGGTTGCATCAGGCGGTGGGTCAGTGACCGGACAGGTGACGCATACTGCAGGGCGAGTAACGGACTGCCAGAACTAGGACAGAAAGAAGCTTTAGAAAACTGCGTTTCAGAATTCCAGATGGATACGAACAAAAGCAGAAACGCATTGAGTCATGTGAACTGCAAGTGGTACACGCGTGATAGACACATGTAAATTTTAGGCATCTGGAGCAGGCACAGAACGTTCGATTGGCGGAAACGCACCGGGAAGGAGTAAGTTGCGCAATTTCGATGCAGGTTAATGGTAGGACCCTTGCGATTGTTACAGACAGTTTCCACAAAATAAGATGAACGCTCCTATTGGTCGAAAAAAGCCGTGATGTGGAGAGTGAAAGAATACAGGTAGGGAGAGAGTTCGGCTATGAGAAAGATAAGACAGAAATTTTGGTGGACTCTTCTCTGAACTGGGGTCAAGTGCAGAACGGAGCGCATAATGCTCTGTATGACGCAGAGGAGAAATTTGTGTGAACACTGCATTCACAGCGGCTGACCTCCAGCTAGAAATCAGCTGTAACGTCGTTGAGCTCCAACTGTGGAGAAACGAACCAGCCAGTTATTTAATTGTTCTTGCGGGAACTGAGAGGGCATTATAATATGCACACTGCTCCAGCCATGCGCGTGTACATCGCCGTAGTCTGAGACTAGGGATGAGTTCATGTTTTCTGGCATTTCGAGAAACATAGGGAGAGTTTCTGCTGGAAAATTCAGCAAAGGCTTAGTTAGATTTTATATGGATTTTAGTGGGCCAGAGCAGCCATGCAGACGACAGCTCATCGCGGCTAAGGTAAATACCGCATGCAGAGGCGTAAACTTTTTGGTTGACCAGCTTGTGTCCGCTGTATACTCGAGCGACCTTGGGTAATCTTTTGCTAGACTTGTCACAAAACGAACGATCCTCCGTAGACTTGATTGTCATCCTAAAAATAGTAACGAACTTTGAACCGGAATCGGATGATTTATCGTAGTACTGGCCAACATCATAACGTAATTGTAAGAAGAATTTTGTAAAGAAACTTCTAGTTAAAATTTAATATTGTTGTGTTTAGGATTATTTAACTTTCGGAGAGTTACAATTTAATACTGTTGTGTTTAGAGTTAGTTCACTTTCAGAGGGCAAGATGCGTTATTCTGACAACTGTCTTAAAATTGTCACATTTTAAACTGTGTAAAAGCGTCTATTTCCGTTACAAAATTGCAATATTAAACAATGTCTTTACAGCTTACACAGTTGTATTCAGTCATAGAATAAGAAACCACCTAACCATAACCATACATGTTGTACAAAGGCCTCTGCACGTTTACATGCGTTGTGGTCTTGCACTGTAGCCTCCATGTACCTTCAGAGTACATTAGATCGCCGTCCCATTCTTTTCGTATGCCAAGGGGCCTAACGAAGATCCATACATTTGCCTATACGCATGTGCTGTCCACTTGCATTGAAATTTCTTTCGACTCGCAATTAGTTCATTCACAAATCTGTTCCCCGGTCCATTTCTTTGTTTACATGTCTCTTCCGCACTCTTCCGTTAAGCCTATTTTCATATCTCACTGAACAACTCCTTCAGATACGTTGCATTACTCCTCTATCCGTTATCTGCAGAATGCAGTAGACAACAAAACTTTACTTCTTTTCCCTCTAACTGCTGACCTGCCTCGAGATGACTGGGTGTTTGTGTTGTCCTCATCATTTCATCATCATCCAGGAAAGTAACGAAATTGGACTGAGCAAAGATTGGATAATTGTACGGGCGCTGATAACCACGTAGTTGAGCGCCCCACAAACCAAACATCATCATCATCATCATCATCTAACTGCTGTGAAAAGGGCTAATCTTTATGTTTTCGCGTTTGCCGATGGCAAAAATGTTAATGAAAATCCAAGATAAGCTCTCGTTTTGAAGTTATGATAATTACTTTATTCTACATAAGCTTATGCCCATTTAAGCATTACCTTGGTGTTACTCCTGGGTGGAAGGTCACTAAAGGCGCAACAATTCCGCCTGACGTTTGTAGTTTCCTGCTGGTGATGTCTTGTTTAGTGTCCAACAGTTATCAGCTAACACTCATACACACCGCTTTCCCTGGAATCTCATTTCCATGTCCGAAATTTTCTGGTGGAAGTGTTGTTCATGTTCGTCGGTAAAGGCACCACAGTTGCCAGGAAAGAATTCCAGTTGGGCATGTAGGAAATGCTACTTTAAGAATATGTTGCAACCAGTCTATTGTAAAACTGCAAAAGATTTGCCATATGATCGTTATAGTTTTCTGCCCTCTCATTTCCAAAAAAGTTAGTTGACATTTGAACAAATGCATTCCAAACGACAATTCATCGCCTGTCAGGATGGTGTTGAACTGCTCATCTTTGCACAGTTTGCGTATCTCGCGGCCCACTAAAATCCCCTATTTTATTTTCGCTTCACTAAGAAGGGGGAACTTCTCACACTAATTGAGAAATGCTTACCCAGTTTTGTTCATGGCCTTAACTAAGTTTCTCATTAGGCCCAATCTAATATAAAGAGTAGGGAGAATTACGTTCTTGGATTCGACAAGTGATTCGTGCATAACATTGAGAGATCCTGGTTCAAATGTTAGCTGCTTAGGCCAATCTTTCTTTTTATAATGAAGTGCTTTGGCGCGGCTATCCCAGAGGCACAGGGAGGAACAGAATTTGGTTGTAGCCCAAGTAACATGCCTATGGCATTCAGGTACCCGGAAATCTACCATTTAAACTTGTTATAGTTCAGTCGCATAAAAACTGTGTCATGTTACCATACGTTTCTTTCAAGCAATATGCGCACCCAATCAGAATCGATGGTATGTTGGCACGTATGAACTAGAACACACCTGAGATTTACTTTGGAGGAGTCGAACAACTTCCACTCATCATTTTGTAGACAGTGCCCATAACTGCCATTAGTCCCTGTACATCACTAAAAATACCAAGTTCTTTTCACTTTCGAAGAAGGAATGACATATGGAGGCTACGGAACGCAGTCACTTTTGTAGTCTTGACGCCAACAGTTCAGCTTTCCCTTGTGTAGTTCCTGATCTCTCACTAAGTCCTTATGTTCCCACTGTGCTATTTTGTGAATCTCTGTATATTCATTGGTATACTAATTGCTGCACGAAAAATCAAGATCTATCGTTGAATTCGATTTTGAAGATTGTGCTGCAGCACAAGATCCACTATCGATCTCCGTGGGACACTGGTCACGTGACCGACGCTATATTAGAATGTGTCAAGGAAGACTTTCTTCTCGGAAATACCGTATGTTTATGGAGTTGACATACAAAATTAACAATCATTCACATGGTTTGATGCCTCTCGCCAGATGTTATAGCAAAGCCCATTGACGATCTTTCAAAATTCAACCACGGATTAAGATTCGAGACGTTAGATGTGCAACATACGTGAGGAACACAGAGCCTATCCTGGTCCCCAATCTCACAGCCAAAGTACAGTCTGTACGACTTCTTAATATATGGCATTATTGGTCTCCTCTACGATTTCAATGTAGCCTACCCGCAAATGTAGCAAAAAGAGTCAGCACTGTTTACACATATGCGAGGCATACTTAATCACAGGAAATACACACATTAAAAAAAAAAAAAATGTTTTGCGTCACCTCGGATCCGAGAATTCCGGATCCTGTACAGAAAAATGGAATACAAATCAAGATAAACATTATCTCCACCCTTTTTATTGCTCATGAAAACTGCACGTTGTACCACCATACAGCGAGACCTTCAGTGGTGGTGGTCCAGATTGCTGCATACATCGGTATCTCTAATTTCCAGTAGCACGTCCTCTTGCATAGGGCATGCCTGTATTCGTCGTGGCATACAATCTGCAAGTTCATCAAGGCACTGTTGGTCCAGATTTTCACACTCCTCAATGGCGATGCGGTGTAGATCCCTTACAGTGATTGGTGCGTCACGTCGTCCATAAACAGCCCTTTTCAATCTAGCCCAGTCATGTTCCATAGGGTTCATGTCTCCAGAACATTCTGGCCACACTAGTGGACCGATGTCATTAACCTGAAGAAAGTTATTCACAAGGATGTGCACGATAGAGGAGCGAATTTTCGTCTATGAAGATGAATGCCTCGCCAATATGCTGCCGATATGGTTGCACTATCAGTCGGAGGATGGCATTCACGTATCGTACAGCCGTTACAGCGCCTTCCATGACCACCAGCGGCGTACGTTGGCCGCACATAATGCCACTGCAAAGCAGTACGTAACCTCCACATTTCTGCACTCACTGGACAGTGTGTCTAAGGTGTTCATCCTGACCGGGTTGCCTCGAAACAGGTCTCCAACAATTGTGTCGTTGGAGGCATATGCGACACTCATCGGTGAAGAGAACATGATGCCAGTACTGAGCGGTCCATTCGGCACGTTGTTGGGCCCATCGGTGCTGTGCTGCATGGTGTCGTGGTTACAAAGATGGACCTCGCCATGGACGTCGGGATGAATTTGCGCACCATGCAGCCCATTGCGCACAATTTGAGTCGTAATATGGCGTACTGTGGCTGCATGAAAAGCATTATTCAACACGATGGCGTTGCTGTCAGGGTTCCTCCGAGACATAATCCGTAGATAGCGGTCATCCACTGTAGTAGTAGCCCTTGGGCGGCCTGAGCGAGGCATGCCATCGACAGTTCCTGTCTCTCTGTATCTCCTCCAAGTCCGAACAACATCGCTTTGGTTCACTCCGAGACGCCTGGACGCTTCCCTGGTTGAGAGCCTTTTCTAGCACATAGTAACAATGGGGTCGCGAACGAACCGCGATATTGACCGTCTAGGTATGGTTGAAATACAGACGACACGAGCCCTGTACGTCCCTCCTGGTGGAATGACTGGCACTGTTCGGCTGTCGGACCCAGTCCGTCTAATAGGTGCTGCTCATGCATAGTTGCTTACATCTTAGGTAGGGTTTACTGACATCTCTGAACAGTGAAAGGGACTGTGTCTGTGATACAATATCCACAGTCAACGTCTATCTTCAGGAGTTAAGGGATGCAAAACATTTTTATGTGTGTACACTGGACACACACACTAACAACATTTTAGTAACACGTTCATCCAGCACACGAACAGAACACAGCCTGTAAGAGACTGTAACTACGCTTAAATGAAACATGCTCCGCTCGCCCCTTCCTCTCCCTCTTCCGCTTATTGCTACGAGCCCAGGTTGAAAATAGCGAGAAAATACTTATAGTTACTGTTGCCTGAAACTTAATAAATATGGCTAACATCAGCGCGATATCGAAGACTATATATTAAGGGAACGAAAACGGATTCTAATTAAGTATAGTTATAATTAAATGCACCCCCCCCCCCCCTTTAACTTGCAAGTGAGAGCTAGTTGGAGTTTCATTGTCGTTTTCGTTATCAGTGAGGTCGATGTAGGTAAGGAGCATTTATTTAATCCCAGTTAAAGTTCCTTTTTTGGCTAATGTTGTCGAGCATTCCAAACAGTATATTAACTTATATATCTGTTTTTTGTTTTAAGTTCAGATTATAAGAAAAAATATGTGTGCCTGAAAATGACATTTTGTTAGCGAAACTAGTCACCTAGATGTAAAAAAAATTGTATCTACACTCCTCCATAGAAAGGAGCAAGAGTCGGCCGGTGTGGCCGAGCGGTTCTAGGCGCTTCAGTCTGGAACAGAACGACCACTACGGCCGCAGGTTCGAATACTGCCTCGGGCATTGATGTGTGTTGTCCTTGGGTTAGTTAGGTTTAAGTAGTTCTAAGTCTAGGGGACTGATGAACTCAGTTGTTAAGTCCCATAGTGCTCAGAGCAATTTGAACGATTTTTTTTAAAGTAGCAATAATGTTTTAGCAATGTATTATTCTTTCACGGGACGAGAGAAGGCTAATGATCTGAATAGAGCCGGAGGATGCCGGAGATGCAATACGAATATCAAGAATCACGATCCAAACATCTATCACATTTAGCGTATCCGTTTTGCAAACAAAACGTATAGCCAGAAACAGTACAATTGCATAACCTCATTCGGAACAGAAAACGTGAAATATTTGGTGCAACATGATTTAACAAGTCGACATAAAAGTTTTCCGGGTACGGTACCGCGTCATAATGCATAAGACTACTGCTGCTGGAGGCAAACCAACGTTGAGGCCACGGTTGCAGCGTTCGTCTTCTGGGTCTAGTGGTGCGTTCCATCTATGCAGTGTCCTTTATATTCTGTTGTTACTGTTCACTGCGCATGCCATTACGTCATAATTTTAAAAATGTAGTTAGTTTCATTGGTCACTTAAGGAAGAAGGAGAGGGAACTTTATTGTAATAGGTTATTGAGGTGGAGGGAGAACGTAAGCTCTGTTGTCTCTTGGCTCTTGAGTTATGTGCCATGATTGGTGTTCACCGACGAATGAGGAGTTGGCTGCTGTTTTCCAACTACTGGACGTCGGTCGCGCGGTGGCAGTTACTCGCCGGTAGTGTTCGTGCCTCGTGTTTACAGTGCAGTCTGTTGAGCTCTGATTGCTGGCAGCCAAGGTGGGGCCAGCCTTAGTCCATCCTCCCTGTTCATGTTATTAGGGTGTTTAAGTATCTCGATGGCCTCTCTGATTTTTCGTTTCGTTATAACCGGCTGCTTGGCCAACACACAGGCTTCGCAGAATTTTATTTCTTTTCCGCAATCTTGCTGATGTTCTGCCACCTCAGATTTGTTGTGTTGCCCTAGACGAATATAGCGCTCGTGTTCCCGAATGCGCGTTGCTATTGGCCAACCAGTCTCGTCGATATGTGCTTCTCCACATTAGCATTCCAGCTTGTAAACGCCTGCAGTGTGTAATGCATCCACCTTGTCCTTAGTGGAACCTAGCACGTCCTGCATCCTACGTCCACTAACCTTTTATTCGCGGTGCAGTGGGTACTGCAAGATATATTCCCGGAATGGAGGAGACTTCCGCTGCGGGTGTCATGTTTGCTAGCACAATGGAGAATCTAGGCCACTGCCTACTGTGAGAAGCTGTTGATCCGGAATGCGAATCACGATCCAGTGATTTTAAATTAGTAGTAAGCCCCGACCCATGAATCGTGAGTAACGACGTGCGCAGCATCTCGCTCCCTGAGCTAAAAGGAACACGTGCCTTCTACTAAGCAGCGGCTCTTCTGCCAGGTAGTTGTTTGTAACGCGAATGCCATTTCAAATCACTTAGCTTATCTCTGAAATTACAATGTGAATAGTCTCAAAGATCAATGGATCCTGTTTTAATGTAGCCTAATGTTTGCTCAAAAGAACACGTCTTTCATACATTTTTGACTAAGGGACGTAGTAATAATAATAATAATAATAATAATTCTTTTCCCGGCCCCCCCCCCCCCCCCCGTGGGGGCCCGGGAAAAGAATAGGCCTCCGGTATGTTCTGCCAGTCGTAAAAGACGACGAAAAGAACAAACCATTAATAGGGCTAACCCCCCTTTTAGTGTGATTACTTGGTTCAGGACAGAACTAAAGAAGCCTCGGACAAGTGCCGTCATGGTCGGGGACGACGAATGAAACCTATGCCCGCCCACAATGGTAACGACACTGCTAGCCAACTGGAAAATGATTTAAATCCGAATAGAGGTGTTTTGCAGGATATGCTTCCTGCAACCACCCTAGAAGGAAAACAAAGACAGAGGATGAGATGGTCAGATGAAGTTAATCGACACCTCATGTTCTGTTACTACCAAGCAACAAACCTAGGAACCAACACAACTGGATACAGATCACAAGTATACACAACATTTATTACCAGATACCCGGAATTAAAATTTTTAACAGAACAACGACTAGCTGATCAGATCCGTGTAATAATCAAAAATAACAGGATACCCCAGTCAGAATTAGAAAACATCAAACAACAAGTACAACAAATACTGGAACAAAATAATGTGCAATCAGAAGAGGAAGAAAACACAGTAATTGACTCAAACATCCCAGAGCAAACAAACAAAGACCAGCACGCATCAATTAAACAATCAGAGGAAAACGAAATCTTAAGACAGCCATCAGAACAAGCACAAATAGAACACGAAGAGAGACACGTGTTAGATATAGAAGAGAAATTTCAACTGACATATATAGAATACAAAGACACAAATACAGACATTAGACCATTCTTGTATAGACCGCCAAATAACCCACAATTCGAAACAACAATAAAAACTATCAACACAATCATACACAACAAAATAAATGAAAACACAACTATGGAAGAGTTACAACTACTGGTTTATATAGGAGCACTCACTACACTAAATATACACACTAGGCAGAGATCAGAACAAACCAACACACAGAAGAAATGCACAAAACCAGCATGGCAACACAGGTTACAGATCAGAATAGAAAAACTGAGAAAAGACATCGGACAGCTAACACAATTTATAAGAAATGAAATATCAGACAAAAAACGAAAAAGGTTAGGCAAAATCTCACAACAAGAAGCAATAGAGCAATTAGATGAAAAAAAAGCAGAAATTGCAAGCATTGGCCAAACGACTTAGAAGATACAAAAAAAGTGAAAATAGAAGGAAACAAAACCAAACATTCAACACAAACCAAAAGAGATTTTACCAAACAATGGATAACACACACATCAAAATAGACAATCCACCAAACATAACAGACATGGAACACTTCTGGAGCAGCATATGGTCAAACCCGGTACAACATAACAGGCATGCACGGTGGATACAAGCAGAAACAGACACATACAAGATTGATACCACAAATGCCTGAAGTGATAATTTTGCAACATGAAGTCACCCGAGCAATTAATTCTACACACAATTGGAAAGCCCCTGGAAATGATAAAATAGCAAATTACTGGCTAAATAAGTTCACCTCAACACATTCACATCTAACTAAATTATTTAACAGTTACATTGCAGACCCATACACATTCCCTGATACACTTGCACATGGAATAACCTATCTGAAACCTAAAGATCAAGCAGACACAGCAAACCCAGATAAATATCGCCCCATAACATGCCTACCAACAATATACAAAATATTAACTTCAGTCATCACACAGAAATTAATGACACATACAACACAGAACAAAATTATAAATGAAGAACAAAAAGGCTGCTGCAAAGGAGCACGAGGATGTTAAGAGCAACTGATAATAGATACAGAGGTGACATATCAAGCTAAAACTAAACAAAGGTCCCTACACTACGCATACATTAATTACCAAAAAGCCTTTGATAGTGTACCCCACTCATGGTTACTACAGATTTTGGAAATATACAAAGTAGATCCTAAATTGATACAGTTTCTAAACACAGTAATGAAAAACTGGAAAACCACACTTAATATCCAAACAAATTCAGGTAACATCACATCACAGCCAATACAGATTAAGCGTGGAATATACCAAGGAGACTCATTAAGTCCTTTCTGGTTCTGTCTTGCTCTGAACCCACTATCCAACATGCTAAATAATACAAATTATAGATACAATATTACTGGAACATACCCACACAAAATCACACATTTGCTATACATGGATGATCTAAAACTACTGGCAGCAACAAATCAACAACTCAACCAATTACTAAAGATAACATAAGTATTCAGCAATGATATAAATATGGCTTTTGGAACAGACAAATGTAAGAAAAATAGCATAGTCAAGGGCAAACACACTAAACAAGAAGATTACATATTGGATAACCACAGCGACTGCATAGAAGCGATGGAAAAAACAGATGCCTATAAATACCTAGGATACAGACAAAAAATAGGAATAGATAACACAAATATTAAAGAAGAAGTAAAAGAAAAATATAGACAAAGACTAACAAAAATACTGAAAACAGAATTGACAGCAAGAAACAAGACAAAAGCTATAAATACTTATGCTATACCAGTATTGACCTACTCATTTGGAGTAGTGAAATGGAGTGACACAGACCTAGAAGCACTCAATACACTTACACGATCACAATGCCACAAATATAGAATACATCACATACATTCAGCAACGGAAAGATTCACATTAAGCAGAAAGGAAGGTGGAAGGGGATTTATAGATATAAAAAACCTACATTATGGACAGGTAGACAATTTAAGAAAATTCTTTCTAGAACGAGCAGAAACTAGCAAAATACACAAAGCAATCATTCATATAAATACATCAGCTACACCATTGCAATTTCATAACCACTTCTACAACCCTTTAGATCACATAACATCAACAGATACAAAGAAAGTAAATTGGAAAAAGAAAACACTACACGGCAAGCACCCGTATCATCTAACACAGCCACACATAGATCAAGACGCATCCAACACATGGCTAAGAAATGGCAATATATACAGTGAGACGGAAGGATTCATGATCGCAATACAGGATCAAACAATAAACACCAGATATTACAGCAAGCATATTATTAAAGATCCCAATACCACAACAGATAAATGCAGACTTTGCAAACAACAAATAGAAACAGTAGATCACATCACAAGCGGATGTACAATACTAGCAAATACAGAATACCCCAGAAGACATGACAATGTAGCAAAAATAATACATCAACAACTTGCCATAAAACATAAACTAATAAAACAACACGTTCCCACATACAAGTATGCACCACAAAATGTACTGGAGAATGATGAATACAAATTATACTGGAACAGAACGATTATAACAGATAAAACAACACCACATAACAAACCTGACATCATACTCATCAATAAAAAGAAGAAATTAACACAACTAATTGAAATATCTATACCCAACACAACAAATATACAGAAGAAAACAGGAGAAAAAATTGAAAAATACATCCAACTGGCTGAGGAAGTCAAGGACATGTGGCACCAGGATAAAATCGACATTATCCCAATTATACTATCAACTACAGGAGTCATTCCTCACAATATTCACCAGTACATCAATGCAATACAGCTACATCCAAACATATATATACAACTACAAAAATCTGTAATTATTGATACATGTTCAATTACCCGAAAGTTCCTAAATGCAATATAACATATACCATACAGTTACAAGGAAGTCACGCTTGACCGAGGTCCGCGTCACATTACATTTTTAACCAGACTTAAGTCTGAGAAAAAAAAAGTCAATAATAATAATAATGAGATGGTGTTTGCTTTTGAGTAATTTCACAAAATTAAACTGACCATTTAATTCCTTTGTTCTAATTGTCTTCGTATCCTTGAATATTAATGATTAATTTTCAAACTGTAAAATTTTATCATTTACATTTTGACTACCTTTTTCTGATCCTTAGAAATTTCATTACTCTGTAGACTGCAAGTCTCGAAACACTTGCCTAAGACCTCAGATAAATAAGGATCGGCTTCTCCGCCTCGCCTACTGTAGACACAGTGTACTAACTCACATACATAAATGTAGAAAAGGAATTCAGCATGTGGTTCGCTGGAAAAAAAAATCTCAAAATTATTAGGAGAAGCGAGAAAACACCGCTCTGCTTGTAGAAAGTTTTTTACTGAAACCACGACCTAATTCACTCCAATGTCTCCAATTTAGGCCTTTTCTGCCGTTATTTAAACAGGGATTAGAAAGGAAGTATTTTACAATGTTTTCACTGGCTTAGTCAATATTGAGGAGTGGAGTAGAAAACTCCTGTGCTTTAGGTACTTAAATAAACTGTGTCTACAACATTATTTTACACTATCCTAAAGCCTGTCCCCGTCCTTCACGTCACTGATAAATTAAAACCCACTAGAATCGTCTGTGTACACAGCAAAAGTGGGGGTGTTCCTGAAACAAAATGAAAATGGTATTTGTTGCGAGGGGAATAAAATAAGCCCGATAAAGTGTTAGCAAATGCATATAAGCACTAATAAAAACACATGATGATGTCAGCTGGAGGTAATGCGTGCACGGCGATAAGAAACATTGTCCTACAAAAAATAGGTGGAGCCCTTTCCAAGCAGCCTAAGAAAACTGCGTTGGATCCGAAAATCCAGCGAAGTGGTGCTAGAGGAAGTGGCGCTAGTACAACGAACGGCGAAGCGTGAAAGAAGGGGAGGTGCTGTAAATAAAAATAAATTATACCTTAAATCAGTAAGCAAGTAAATATGATTCGAGGATAGAAAACTAACACGGTAAATCCCGTTTGATGCAGATTACTAGCGTCTGTTATGCATTATACTCCAAGCAATCTGGAAACCAATGGATAATTTATAAACAGTAATAGTTTTTACATGCAGCAAAATACGTTGTCGAAAAATAAGAACATTGGTCTATCTAGTTAGGTAGTAAAAAGTTCCTGAAGTATTCTTATGTCTCATTTCGGATACCACGGACACGATGCATTAAATTCTTTAAACCACTATTAATCCCTGATATATTTTCTTCAAAATGTCACAGACAGCGATGTTATGGTTGTGAGCAGAGCAGGAAACAGCACCGACAACGGTCGGCAGACGCTATCGCTAGAGGCCACCCGATAACATCACCCGACAGCTTACTCACAATACATGTCATCTCCTTCGTCAGTTTTTGGCGGTATCAAGGACGTCAGATTAGGTTAGGTTGTAATCTATTTTACCAAGTCACTTTATTTTAACCTCCTAAGGGAAGGATGGATGTCACGATGACACTGTGATGTAAGACTAGTGCTTCCTTGCGACTTTTGCTAATATACACTCTTTCCACAATTACTGGAATAAGCAAACGATATTTACGAATATATGAGCTCAAGAGAGAAACCTTCCTTTACATACTCCAGATGATTCAAGGTGACACGCCGGCCGCGGTGGTCTCGCGGTTCTAGGCGCTGAGTCCGGAACCGCGCGACTGCTACGGTCGCAGGTTCGAATCCTGCCTCGGGCATGGATGTGTGTGATGTCCTTAAGTTAGTTAGGTTTAAGTAGTTCTAAGTTCTAGGGGACTGATGACCACAGATGTTAAGTCCCATAGTGCTCAGAGCCATTTGAACCATTTGAACCAAGGTGACACTGGAAACCAAAAATACGCTTTGCAGATCTTTAAACAGATTCCGCAAAACAAACACATATGGTTTCTCAGTTAACGTTCAATGACCGTCGTTCTGTGTACGTGCAAAAGGCAAAGGAAAAAAAAAACTCTGAACACCTATAGCACCGAAAAGAGAAAACAGGTTAAACACATTCGCAAATCACCACCTCAATCGCATAAAAATACCCGTATGGATTAATATTAATTGTTAGAGAGTTAATCCACACATAAAACAAGCCAAAAGAGATTCACAACAGTAACTTTAAGCATATTATACGCCACCTAGGCTCACTTGAAGAAATAGTTTTTTTAAGCTGTAACTTACACCTAAATTTCCCGATAAATTTGCTATTTCTCTCCATAGATGCCGTGGAATATCGCGATTATGATATGTTTCATCCACTTGATGCCAAAAAATCCTTCTTTCATAGACTAAAATTATCAATTTCTGACAGTTCATAGTTCGTGTGCGAGAACTTTACCCGGCCGCTGTGGTCGATCGGTTCTAGGCTCTTCAGTCCGGAACCGCGCTGCTGCTACGGTCGCAGGTTCGAATGTTGCCTCGGGTATGGATGTGTGTTATGTCCGTAGATTAGTTAGATTTAAGTAGTTCTAAGTCTATGGGACTGATGACCTCAGATGTTAAGTCCCATGGTGCTTAGAGCCATTTGAACGATTTTGAGAGAACTTCGGTCGACTCGACCGAGGAAAACAAACTCATCTAAATTTCACAGATTGTCGGCCGAAAACCTAAGCGAGGTGTCGAAGCAGCACTATCTTGGCAGATTAGTATCTTTTACGATGTTAGTGTGACGGAGTATTGCCCTACTCTGATATAATGCTGTTCATGTAGACAGGAAGGACAGTAAATCGGTTGCCAACCTCATAGGCATTTCCTACCATTTATCCCTGCTCCATGACATTTTAGAGATTAGCGACCACTGGAAAGGGATACCTAGAGAGTTTAAGGAAATACAGCAGACAAAGTGGTCTGTTGAAAAGTGAACAGTAATATCTCATAAGAGAACATCAACACGTCCTCTACAGAGCTGCAATTACGAAATATAAAGAAGTTTTACACTTGAGCTGAATTCAGTGGGGAATGTTTAGAAAAATTTGTATTCTCGAGAAAAAATCATTCGAGTCACATTTCATCAACAACTGCGTTCGTCACCCTGTATTTGATGTAACCATTTTATTAAAGCAGTTATAAGCAGATACGTTATTTCTACTGAAAACTGGAAATGTGTTTTTATGAAAGCTTTTCAGCATAATGTTGCAATTTCTCAAACAGCCACAATGTAGTGCCTACCATGAAGCGCTCTAAATTTGGCGGGCAAGCTGACAGATTCTTATTGACAGCTTCTAAATGAAACATTTCCCTCAATTTCCTACGCCATCTATTTAATTGTTTAAAAATTGTTTAGTGAGCTCCCTGTGTCTTGAACTTCCCAGACTCTCGATATTTTCTGCGAACAGCTATTGCTTCCATTTAGGAAGACGTCAGTTACCAAAGACTTCCCAGCACTATCATTGAGTTTACAGAACATTATAATATCCTGCTGCACAATCCGTTGCATGCTAATCTGTAATTGCATATAACGAGTAACATCTTCGAAGATAAGTCTTGTACATTAAACAGTGGTAAACTCTACGGGGGATACGTCATAGGCGATTATGTGCTGCTTTTCATTGTAGCACCATCATCGCTGATGGAGCAAGAAACTGTTTGTGATGAAACATCCAGTCAATAAATACGTGCCTCACGCGGATTAAACATTCAAGACCTTGTAGCACCTGAAATATTTTTTTAACTTATATAGGCACCATCGTATATTGGTATATTTTAACGATGTTGCGAATATAAGGAGTGATATGACTTCACCACATATTAATGTCCAGAAATATGATAAACCATCTTTGCTGCAACAAGTTGAGCAGCCACTGGAAGTCCAATGTGTGAAACCTGCAGTAATTCCAGCTCTCAGTTGTGAAAGATTCCTCGCAAAAATAACAGGAAGTATTGTCAGGTGTAAAGGTGCTGAAGGGATCCAAATATTCCGTCAAGTTTCCCAACGCTCAGACTAGCGGTGAAACTAAAGTCAACCGACAGAATGATGAAATGTTAAACGCTGTATTTAGTGATCTCTTCTTGTGTGAGGATAATATAAAACCAGTCTATGAGTACTTCATAAATTCCAAAATCTGAAGCATTGAGATAAGCACCTTCGGCAGCTACTCAAAGCGATTAAGGATCCGCCTCTCACGGATGTCCATTTAGATATCACATTTAATACGCTGCGTAATTAGCTCCTCCATCGCATAATTTCGTATGGCCGAAAAAGAGCGCAAGTGATTTCTGCTTCCAGAAAGTCTAGACCAGGCACGGGAAAACTTCGGTGACGCGCGGGCCTAATTCACATTCTTCCTGAAACTCGGGGGCCGCCTCGTCAAGTGACACGACAACAACGCTCCTGGTGCCTAAGTCCGTGACGTAAGCGCTATTTGTGGTAACACAGCAATATGAGTGGCACCCCTTCACCGACAAGGCATGCCAGCAAGTTATACATGAAAACAGACATTTTAGAGAGTGCATTCGTGTTCACACCATTTTCAGAGGTTTAAATTTAATTACGCATAGTGAACGTTATTTATTTACTTGCGGCGTTACAGTGGCTGTCTTAAGAACTTACTTTGCAAAAGCTTGCAACGCTGTTAGTGAAGAAAGGATGTTCACATGTAAATAATTGTAACAATCTGAAATGGGATGTTAGGTATATTGAGATGTCATCGTAGAAATATAGACGTCATTAAAACCAACTTGTTGCAAATAATTCATTATAAACTGCTTTAAATTTAAATAGTTTCAGTGCTCTAATACATCCACACACTCTCTCCCACGAATTTCTTTCGCGGGCCGGAATGAAATCAATCGCGGGCCGGACCCGGCCTGCGGTCTGCCAGTTGGCGTCCCGTGACTTTAAACGAACAGATCACAGTTTAGAAACCAATACGTCTTACGACAGTCTGTTCCAGGGTCGTGCAACATACTTTAAGCTCAGAGAGTCTCTAAAGAGAAAAGAGTCTCCCTGAAGGAATCGGTACCGGTTCAACAAAAACAATGTCCTTGTATAAGAGATAGTATCTTCGTTAGAAGGTCGTGACAAAATGGAGAAATAATTGAGTAAAATTTCCACCTACTGTAATGAATGGTGGGTAAATACAAGACAGTGCCATTAAAGAAGAGTTATCATCCGATAGTATGTGGTTAAAAGATTAGTGGTAAGCTTTTGGAATCCATTAAATTATTTTAATATTTGGATGTTGTACTACGAACGGATATGAAACGGAACTAAAAGGTAAAGTTAGTGGCACAGATGGTAAATGAAAGATGTAAATTTAAGAGAAGGGTCCTGGGACTTTTCACTGTATACGAGAAAAAAAAACGTCTTGCAAGACATCGGTGTCCTTACACGTGATAGCAGACATCGAGATAATTCGGAGAAGCGCTATTAGGACCTTAAAACATAGCTCATATGGACGGGTAAAAGGGTATTTTCGACATTTAAATGCAAATTATTGGAAGAAAGTCGACGTTGCTCCCGAGAAATGTTAGGAGAAACCGTATTTAAAGAAAACTTTGTGACAATTCTGCTACTTTTGTAGTATACCTATGATAGTGATAATGACAAAGAGATAGAGAGATTAGGGTGTGTACCAACTCAGATAACCAGTAACTTTTTCCACGACATGTCTTCGATCTGGACTCTTCATTGACTGGGGTAGAGCTGCCTTCAGTGATGAGTCCTGCTTCGAACTGAGCCCCGATGACCAGCGAAGACGTGACGGCAGACGCCTGGGACTACCGTAGGATACTAACATGATTGTAGCCCGCTATACGGCCCGACAACCAGCACTGATGGTCTGGGCTGACATTTCATTTAATAGCAGGACCGCTCTGGTTGTCACCTGCGGCACCCTTACAGCACAGCGGTACGTCGACGGTATCCTCCGCCCTCCGCCCTTTTTTGTTATCTTTCATGGCAAGCAATCCTGGGTTTAAACTTCCGCAAAATAATGCCCGCACGTAAGCGGTAAGACTTTCTACTGCTTGTCTTCGTGCTTGCTGATCCATGCCTTCCCCGTCAAGGTCACCGGATATGCCCAACTTCAAAATTTTGGAGCATTATGGGCAGAGCCCACCAACCAGCTCGAAATTTTGACCATCAAACGCGCCAATTTGACAGAATGTGGCACGATATCCCTCAGGACAACACTCACCAAATTTGTCAATCAATGCTAAGCTGAATAACTGCTTGCATAGGGCTCAAAGATGGACCGACACGTTACTGATTTTCTCAATTTGTGAAGCTCTTTTTCTTTAATAAATCATCCAGTTTCTCTGAAATAGTAGTCATTTGCTTGTTTGTGTATGTACATCGCATCTAATGATTTCCGTCCCATTCGGATAGTTCTTTCATGGTGTGCATTTTTGAGAGTAACAGTATTTGCACTGATGTGACAAAGCGTTATGGCCACTGCCAACCACGAGACTAAATTATGACTGCTAACATCGTGGAATAATGAATATAAAAGGAAAGTATTTTAAGGCTAATGACGAATTATTCCATTGACGATACGGGCCGCCAACGGAGAAATACACAAAAAAAAAGCGATTTCTTCATGTGACAGATTTTTATGGCCCTGCGTCTTAGAACGAACTTCTCGTAAACGGTGAAGCTGGTTGGCTATTCCTGTACAACTGTCTTGAGCATTTATGGGAAGTGGCTGAAGGACGGTGAAACGACGAACTGACCCTTAAGGTGCAAGACAATCACGATGCGGCCTGCTCTGTAGGGAGGGATAGGTCACGATATGTGGCAGATCTGATGATTAGAGTACAATAGCGGTGCAGCCGCAAGTGTTTGGGAGGAGACCGTTCAGCTCACATAGTTGAAAACGGGGCTGCGACACCACGTGTTCCCATGACGACTCACGACACACTCATGAGCTACTAAAGCAGTGACCACAGGATCATCAAGATTAGGCTACGATCAATGAAACAGTGTCGCCTGGTCGGAAGAAGCTCGTCTCTTGTTACACCTGACCAATGGTCGTATCCAGATGCAGCTTCTTCCACGCATATGACCTCTCGAAACACCACGGACGCAGGCCGATGGGAGTAGTATTATGCTATGGAGAACATACCTTGGGTTCAGTGGGACCTGTTAGCAGTAATCCAAAGCACCATACCGATGCTGGATATGTGAACATTATAGCGGACCATTTACATCTCTTCATTCTAGCTGCGCGGTCTTAGGCGCCTTGTCACGTTCTGGCGGCTCCCCTCGTCGGAGGTTAGAGCCCTCCCTCGGGTATGGGTTGTCCTTAGCGACAGTTAGTTCAGATTAGATTACGTAGTGTGTAAGCCTAGGGACCGATCACCTCACCCATTGGTTCCCACTCTTCATTCTTCTTGTCTACCCTGACGTCGATTGACTGCGTCTTCCAACACAATAACTGTCTGGGTCACACGAGAATAATCGAATTACAGTGCCTTTAGGAGCACAATAGTCTACTCACGTTGATACCTTGGACGCTAAATTCACTGCTCTGAACCCGATGGATCATATCCACGATGGTATCTGGCGGCAAATCCACGCCCACACACCACCGGCTCGTAATTTATAGGAACTGCGTGACCTGGGCGCAGACGTCTGGTGCCACATACAGAGTGTTTCACTATGTTTTGACGATTTCAATTTTGAATAACACACAAACTAACAGCGAAACAAAGTTGAACATTTTACACGAAATACAACGTTTATTCAAATTTACTTATGAAATACTGCATCGGACAAATGATCACCATTAGGTGAGTATTTTTTCTTTTGCACAATCCCCAGAGTCTAACTTTGGTGTCACAGCTAATTTGTACGCATGATAATGCAGATCACACTGGATTATGGTATGAGTGGACGTTGGTGCAATGTTCAGCTTTCGACCACGTATTCGTAACGAATGACGAGGGCTTGCCTGTAAAGTGCTACGCACACGTCCGATGTTCTAGGAAGTTAGTATGGTGTTTTGAGGGCCGGTTTACTTTCGATTCGACGCACTAGCAGCTGCACAGATGTTCTTACCCAATTCAATACGGAACCATGAAGAGGAATTTGATATCGCGGCTGAATCTGTAAATGCTTATGAAAGGCACATTATACATGAGCGACAGATTTGCAGTACCGAAAATAGCGCGAACGCACGCTGTTGCTTCGACCAGTACTACATGATTACTGTCATGTATATAGGATGAAACTTGACACTCCGCGCTACTAATAGATGGCACCAACGTCGCCGTATCTCGGTTTTAGCGCTCGTTAGTTTAAACTGAAATCGTCAAAACACCCTGTACATTGAAAATCTACCAAAGACTTGTCGAATACGTACCACGCACAATCGCTGCTGTACTGCGTTGCAAAGGTGGACCTGCGTCCTCTTAATCAGTTAGTCGCGATGCTTTTGCTCATCAGTGTACCGTATGTAGAAGTAGTTCTGGGATTATCTCCAGTCATGAACGAGTTACATATCTTATGAATCAGTAACCATTAGGTTTGATCTTAAGTTCGTAGCATTTTTGTTTTGCATGGTGGTATCCCCATTGCTACACTTTTATTTATCTACTGTTAATTTTTATTTGTACGTAAATTATGCTATTTGAGTTTAAATATAGTTATTTGGTCATTTGGTGATAGAGAGTGGAGCTGTGGACGCTAGAAAACGGAGTGCCATGTGGAGATATCGGAACGTTTCTCACATGTTTTAAAGTTTTTAATTCAGTAGAAGGATAACAGCAGCGGAGGCAGTCAGAAACATTTCGCCCGTGTATTGGGAATGACGCCATTGGACAGGGCATCCAAGAAAAGGATTTGCCGGTTTCAAGGAGGATGTTTTGACATCAGTGACGCTCCACTTTCAGGAAGGCTTTTGGGGTTCGATAAAGATTGTTTAAATGATTTCATTAACAATGATCCACGTCACTGTACTCGAGAACTGATAAATGTGATGAACTGTGATTATTCCAGCATCTTGCGCCATTTACCTGCAACGGAGAAGCTTAAAATATCTGGTGAATGGGGACTGCATGCTCTAAGCCAAAAATCACAAAAATCGGCTTGTGGTCAAATGTGCATCTCTGCTTACTCGTCATCCATTAGTTCGTGAAAAACGCCGACCATTCCTATCCTGTATCTTACTGGTGACGAGAAGTTGTGTCTTTATGCTAACATAAGGAAAAGAAAGCAACGCTTGAGGCGAAACTAGGCAGCAACTCCTCAGACAAAGATCGCCACCCATCCACAAAAGATAACGGAATCCATCTGGTGGAACAGCGACGGTGTGGTGTACTACGAATTGCGTCCCCGAAGTGTTGCCGTCTCTGCTGACATTTATTGTCAACAATTGAGACTTCTTGCAGTCGCAATCCAAGAACAACGACCATGCAGACTATGTGAATACAACACTATACAGGTGCTGCTTTGGGATGTCTTTCCGCATCCACCTTTATCACGTGATCTTACGTCCTCAGATTTTCACCTTTCCCATTCTCTATCGAAAACCCGTCACGAAACTTCCCTTCCGGATGAAAATGCGCTCTAAACGTGGCACTACGAGTTCTTCCCTTCAAAATCACATGATTTCTTCAGTCGCGGAATCGAAAAGTTTCCCGAGCGTTGGCAACCTGTTGTAAATAGTGAAGGAGACTACATTATTCATGACTAAAGTGTCGGTTACGTTTGTAAGCTTATGGAGAAACGCTGCGAACTTAAGCCAACCTAATGGCAGCAGGTAAGCATCGATGTAAAGTTTTCGAGGAGCTCCTGTATCATTTCGTTGATTCGGACACATTACTGAATTCAAAGATAAACGAAGAATGCTTTGTTTTAAATTTCGAAACAAAAACAGTGACAGTTGGAAGAGAAACAATACTGTTATTTATGCGCAAAGAAATGGTACAACACGTCAACGTCTTCATTGTTTCTTCTGAAACCAAGACGGCCTTTCTGTTGAAATACTACATTCGGTTACTGTACCAGATGTGCCACGGAGTAGGAAGAATTGAACGTTTTGTCTGATAACTGAATCGTCTCTCACTGTTGAGGTCCAACTACTTCACACAGTAAAAAGTATTCATACT
This sequence comes from Schistocerca cancellata, assembly GCF_023864275.1. NCBI lineage: Eukaryota > Metazoa > Arthropoda > Insecta > Orthoptera > Acrididae > Schistocerca > Schistocerca cancellata. Next base: position 178,478,675 of record NC_064628.1, on the reverse strand, counting down.
TCTATTTCCAGTGACTTTGAGGTAAGAAAGCCCAGGGATTTTTGTACATTGACGATACCGGAAACCAAGATTTTTTTTCGTTTATTTGATAGTCCATCGCTTCTACCGCTGTAGTATTTCCACGAATTTATTCACCTGCAATATCTGTATAAATAATATTGCAGCTCCCATATTTGGCATTAGATGCCGACAAAATTATGTGATCATAACTTTCTATAACTTTTAAATTGTATGTTCTATCTTTTCCTCCTGACAGGTAACATACATATCTCCGTGCAACCGGCAGAGTAGAACTGCAATGCCGCATTACGATATTACGCATATTCAGGAACGAGACAGAAATTCTACTCTCCACTTAGTTTTTCGTACAAAAACAGTGTTACTACATCAATAATTTTATGATGACGTGCTCTCTCCAGAAGTGTGCATGATCCTTTAGTTCATTAGATACTAATTGACTCTCTTCGTTCTCCATCGCGGAAAAGAAACTTATGCAAAGTAAATTTTCTAGGTTCGTCAAAAGTCTACATAATAATTACAAGTTTTGTTTATAATGAAACGTCTTCTGTCCACCACAGCATAGTTGACGAAAATTAGGAAATGCTACGACTTAAGACTGAATATCGTAAAGAAGGGAAACGCCATTACGTCGTAATTGAAAATATCACACAGCTAGACGTGGAGAGAATTAGAAAACTTAACAATAGCGTAAGTGTTGGATGATGTGACTCGCTTTAGGAAACTAATTCTTTGGAAGTCACGCTGTATACTCGGTTTGCTTCTGAATGGAAAATTATGAATTTATTTCCTACCTTATTTGATGAGTAATCCGTTATTACACGTGACGCTAAAGCAGCTGTTGTTACCTATAACTCGGAAACGTACTGCTTGCAGAAATGTGGGCTCCTTTCAGAGGTCCTGCAGCCGCAACGTTTTCCGGACATTTTGCACCACAACGGTTGACGGAGTCTACTTTGAAACACTACCACAGACCTGCCACGTTCCTGTCCACACACTTAATTCTTCTCTCGTGACTTTGTTAGCAGCTCCCCCGAGAAATCAGACGAAAATACCGTAGCCTTAAATTGCAAATTCCAAGTCCTCTTGGGACTGAATTACTTTACCTCGAACGCAGTAACTCCACCTGCTCGCTCTCGAATGAGATCCGTGGGAGATCTTGTACAGAAGCTGCCTGAGAAGTCTCTCGCTCTCCAACTACGGTAGAAAGAAAAATATTAAACATTTTCCCCGTGCGCTGCTAAAGTGCATAAGTTTCATCTGAGATCCGCAGCTGTTATTTACAAAATTAGGTTTGGCAGCGCGTAGGAATGAACCTGCTAGTAAGAAACAGTGTTGATGGTGAAAGTTTGCCTGCTCACACTCGGATTAAATGCTCGCTACCGCATTAAGAAATGCTGCTCTGAAACAACGGCTAACCGGAGAGAAATTTTGGTTGATTTACCATTCCCGTTAACAGGAATGTCAGGCCGAGGCCTCCGTTTTACTACTGTGACATTAACCAAAACGAAACCTAAACTACATGGTTCGATAGGTCTACTGGATAGTAAAAAAATGTCACCAGCATGCACTGGTAGGACAAAGTTTTGCCTACAGTTTGGACACACAGGCACAGGGAACACGAAAAATAGGTGATGCTCAACAATAGCGATTCATACAAAGAACTGTTACAATAGTGATAAACAGGGGAAAAAGATATGTTTTTAGACAATATGAAAAGTTCCATATATCGTTAAAATATACTTTAAGATTATTTTTTATTGTGTTACTGATTTTAAGTGGTCTGTTTATCTAAAGATGTACCATACAGTGAGGCGAGTGCATGGGTGTATGCAAGGAACATAGTATTAACTTACTATATTGAAGCACTTGAGAGGACAGGATGGAACTTTGCTTTGGTCGTAATCCTCTCTAACTGACCAGTGTTTTCTTCGTAATACTAAACACTTCATTACTTCATTATTTTTAAAAGTGAAAGAATAATGCGAAAAATATTTACCGAATATATTTACTTAACATAATCAGATGTTTTACACAGAGAAATTACTTTGCGTCACATTTCAATCAAGTATTGTTATGAAAAAGGAATAATAATGGAAGCAATGGAAGTGACGAAGTTTTGAAATCAGATTTCCATATATGTACGCCTCTAACGGATTAATAGGTCTACTAATAATACCAAAGTCACCACCACCACCACAACTGCTGTTACAATTAGTGACAACACAGAATGTGAATGTATTCGTCATAAATAGTATAATAGTATAATAGTATAATACAATAGTAAGACAGAACAACGAACAAGTTGTTTCATGTGCTTACACCTATTTTCAAACATAAAAGAAAGTTAACACTGCCTTTGAGACACGATATTCGTATCGACACCTACATAAATGTCGTTAACCCTGCTATTCGCAGGTTACACTTACATTTTGTATGGTACGGCCAAAACACACTAGTATACACAGTGATCAGCTAGAACATCATGACCACCTACCTAATAGGCGGTATGTAAAGATTTGGCATGGATAACAGCAACGACGCGCCGTGACACGGAAAAAATGAAGCATTGGTATGTCGCTAGAGGGAGCTGGTGCCACAGCTGCACACACAAATCACTTACTTAACGTAAATTTCGGAGAGGAGGACGATTAACTCTGATGCCAGATTCCATTACATTCCATATGTGCTCGATTGGGTGAGCTGGGGGGGGGGGGGGGGGGCAACACGTCAATTACAACTCGCCACCGTATTTCTCGAACCACACCATCACTCTCCTGGCATTTACACATGGCGCATTATCATGCTGAAAAATGGCACTGCTGTTGGGAAACATGATCGTCATGAAGGGCTGTACGTGGTCTGCAACCAGTGTACGATACTCCTTGGCCTTCATGGTGTCTTGCAAGAGCTCCACTGGACCCATGGATGCCCACATGAATATTGCCAAGGTCATAATGGAGCCACTGACATCTTGTCTCCGTCCCACAGTACAGGTGTCAATGAGCTGGTCTCCTGGAGGACGACGGATTCGCGCCCTGCCTTCGGCATGATGACCATGCACAGCTCTCCAGTGCGCCAACGTCCAGTGCCGACGGTCACATGCCCTTTCCATGCCGATATCATGGTGTTAATATCCAGTGCCGATGGTCACATGCCCTTTCAGTCATGCCGATATCATGGTGTTAACATTGGCGCGTGCATGGGCCGTGGGTTGCAGAGGCCAATCATTAGAACTGTTCCGTGCACTGTGTCTTCAGACACACTTGCACTCCGCCCAGAATTTAAGTCTGATGTTAGTTCCACCACAGATCGTCCCCTGTCGTGTTTTACCAGTCTGCCCAGCTTACGATGTCCAACATCTCTAATGAGGAATTACTACCCAACCTAACAACGTCTGGACTTGTTTTCACCTTGGTTTTGCCGCGTGTTGGAGGCACTCATCACAGCACTCCTCGAGCACCCGACAAGTCATTCAGTTTCCAAAACGCTCGTGCTGAGCCTCCGCGCCATTACAATCTGCCCTCAGTCAATCGCAGATAGATTGCGCACCTTCCCTATTCCACACACGGACAGCACACTCATGCTACATGTACCATGCGAGTGTCTGAGTAACAGTTATTCCTCGCCAGATGACGCTTCTATCGCCTGGATCGGCTTATATCGATGGCAGGTCGGTGGTCATAGTGTTCTGGCTGAGAGCGTACGTCCACTTGAATTAAAATTTAAACACATTTAAATTCCGAAACCTTAGTAACAGAACTGGCCGCAATTAGCTGCATAATATCAAAAAGCGATAAACTGTAAGAAAGAACAAAATTTAGGAGGTTGAAAATAATGAGTTCCATTCGTTGGCACAAAATTTTGCATAGGTGATGTGCAAGAGCCGACGTCAGTTAATTGAAGGAAAGTGGAATCTGGACCTTCAAACACAGTCTTCCATGAGACAAAAGAGATTTTCATAATGGTGATCAGTTAATATCTTGCAACCATGTGCACAGACTACTGTGAACGGTAGTTAAAGTGTTAAATATGAAATCGATGGACTGAAGAATGAATAATACCTTTCAACAAAAACAATGCAACAAAAGAGTAAGTAGACACGTCACGAGCGAAAAAGGTAATGAAGAAGGCTCCAAGAATTCAAGATTACTTTTTACTGCAACAAACGAAGCATGGTCGTGATTCCAATTAATGATATATAGGGACTGATGACCTTAGCAGTTAAGTCCCATAAGATGTCACACACATTTAAAATGATATATTTCGCAATATGTTAGTATGTTGCCAGAAATTATGTGAAGAGCAGGTCAAAAGGAAAACTGTCGTTTGTAAAGGATTCATTATGTGTACAAATTTCACCAGCCTTTTCCTTCTTTTTTTGATGAAACCGTTTAATATAAATAAGGTATACGTCGAATAAGAAAACATCTGTTTCACGTCCCCCTTCATCGCTCCTCCCCCCCCCCCCCCCTCCTTTCTGTTTTAAACTCATCTGCATAACATTTGATCAAGTTATTTTTGAAGGAACCTTGCTCGAAACTCTTAAGTTTTCAGAGACTAAAGAAAATATTCTACGAGTAAGTATATGGAATGTAGCAGAATGGGCTCTCCAATGTTTAAAGAACAGAATGAGTGTATATTTTGCCATTACTGCAGAATTTAAGATTTACAAGCTCTTTGAAAAAAAGAAGTCCAAAATCTTGAAATAAGGTCCTTTTCTTGAGGAAGTAACTCACTCGCATGTTCAAGTTACGTTTTTAGTGGTTTTTTAAGTTCTTTCTTTTCTTACTCATATATTACCACAGTATTATAACTGTAACAGAATTACATAAAAGATTGTTTCACTGATCATCATCAGCAGCAGCAGCAACAGCAGCACTGTTATGTATAGGCTGTTTATCAAATCATCGTGCACATCCCTGTACTCATTCGCAATATAACTAAGTAAACATGGTATTTCTTAAAATTTGCTCTTGTTGACAGCCACTGTTACAATGTAGGCCTTTTCAAGATTAAAAACAACTGATACTCCACGAAATAAATCATTCTTAGTACTTAACTACATTCCAGATCAACACTTGACGCTATTTTACATCTCATAACAACATTCTCTCAGAAACAGCAACAGTTGAAAAACGAAAAGGGAACCTTAACACATAGTGCATTAGGTATTCGATAGGTGCGAAGATCACCATTGATACGGCATTGTTCCAAGAGTAAACCCCTTTGAAATACGACCTCTCTGTAAGGAAGTCGCAAAAACACATTTACAGTGTCTAGAATAAAGCCATTTTCATGATGAAAGATGTATCTGTATACACAGGCTCTGGTATCCTTCTTACCTCATTTTGTCAACATTTGTAGTAAGGCTCTTTCAGAACTCACTCTCATTTGTTACTCATGAAATAATATGAACATTAAAAATGCTGTAACACCCTGATAGTACTTGAAACAACTCACGAAAGAAGCGAAGGAAAGAAGAAGATTAGGGCTTAATGATCTATCGACAACAAGGTCATTAGAGGCAGAGCACATGCTCGGATTGCAGTAAGCGTGGGAAAGGAAATCGGCCCTGCCATTTCGAAAGCAACCATCGTGACACTTTCCTATAGCGCTTTAGGGAAATCACCGAAAGTCTAAATGAGGATGGTCGGATCCACATTTGATCCGTAGTTCTAACGAACGCGATTCCAATATGCTATCCACTGCGTTTCCTCGTTCGATATGATGTACAAGTAGATGCACTCAAAATACTGAAGAGAATACTTAGTTGTACACAAAGAGACTCAAGTGATTCGGGCCACTTTAATTAGAAGACGAATATAGCGCCCGCATCTCGTGGTCGTGCGGTAGCATCCTCGCTTCCCACGCCCGGGTTCCCGGGTTCGATTCCCGGCGGGGTCGGGGATTTTCTCTGCCTCGTGATGGCTGGGTGTTGTGTGCTGTCCTTAGGTTAGTTAGGTTTAAGTAGTTCTAAGTTCTAGGGGACTGATGACCATAGATGTTAAGTCCCATAGTGCTCAGAGCCATTTGAACCACGAATATAGCGCTCAAAATAGGACGGGGTAGTGCTGAGCGACAAACAAGGATGGCAGGCAGAATCTGTATATATTTGTTCAGGCAGCGTAACTTTAAACACAAATAAAACCTTTGTGAAAATTTTTCTCGCCTTATCTCCCCACAAAATGATGAAAGAAATAAGTTTATCGCTTACAACATTTCCTGTATTCATGCAATAAATGACGTTTTAAATTATTGATTTCTGACTACTACAGTTACTTTTAACAGACGTTGGAGACAGTATCCAACTACATCACTGAATGGACCTGGAAAACTATGTCACTGTACGATAGATAGATCACGAGATGTAGTGTCATAAAGTTCAGCTGTTATGTGAAGTAGCGTTTGCTCAAAATTGAGCATAAACACTAATAATATACTCGTCCAATGTCTGATGATGAGAGCACTTACAGACTTCCAGTAACTTTAAACACAGCTTTTTCGAAACTTTTCTGGCTTACACTTTTAACTTCAAACATTTAACATATTAATTAATTAGTAATGTAGTAAGTCGTGTGAGGCTATTGTATACAAGGGAGTTCCATTCCTTACGGAATCGGAGGTTTATTTGATATTCACAAACACGCTGACATCTCCACTACCGACAGTTTCAGTTACATACGTCAATGATTTTACTTTACAGCGCTAGAAAATCTCCTGATCTTCAGAGGTGAATCTATCTAATTTCATTTTTTTCCGAGTTTCACCGTAACTCGTTAGGGAATTTAGACCAATTCTGTAAGCACGAAGAAATTCAAAGTGCACCAGTCGGCACGAAAAGCTTGATAGTAAATTTTGGTTAGGTCTAGAATCTCTGCTGTTCGATCTTCAGAGTGGACAAAGTTAACTTACATCATAAGTCAACACATTTTTCCGAAATGTTTCACAGAAAGGTAAGATACTAAAGATTTTGTAGGACGAAACCTGGTGTGAAGATACAAAAACATCCTTATTAATGCAGGAACAGATCACAACAATACGAACGGCTCTCACATAGGAGATACTGAGTGCAAAGAAGCATAAATTTGAAGTAACATGAATATTAGCACGCTGACAGTCCGTATGCTTCTTTTCATTATTTGTTCTTTTCTAGTATGCATGAATTGGCACATCATCTTAGTGGGAAAACGTCAAATTCAGATGGACTGCAAGGTATATCACTCCAGTTTTCTTCCAGATAAAAGATCTGACGACCTTTCAGCCGATTGTTTCTCTTCTATGTCCTTTTATGGTCAACGGAGCGCAGTATCACTGTATTGTAACAGGTGGGGGAGGAGGGGGGGCGACTAGTCACTTGGCTGAATTAGCATCTGGATTATGACAAAGGAGATTAGATTTCGTGTTACGCTGCTGAAGTGAACTGTATTCAGGTAAGGGATGGCATAGAAGCAGCGCAGCGAGACCTCCATTTTGTCCCACTTGGAAGCAGGCAGCCAAACAAACCCATCAGACAGCCGTCAGCACACAGGCGGCGCTGTCGTGTAAATAGCAGCGAGGGCTCGGCACATGTCTAGAGCTAAAAGCCCGCGGGCGGCAGTTCTTTCTATTAGTGCTCAGAGAGACTTCTCTCCGCTGTCCGAGGAAGTCGTTTGTTGCTTTGGTGCTTCCTGCCGCTGGTGGGTCTTTCTTATCCATATGTTACTTTGTGCAGGCAGTGTAAGCGCTATCTCGACTATGAGAAATTCTTATTTCTCTTGTTCTATTAACGCATGCATTACTAGGCAGGTTTCGCGTTTGAAAATACCAGCTGCAGAGAAAATGATGTAGAGTAATGCAGAAAAAAACGAAACAGGAAAAACAGGTGCATCGAGACCAAAATAACGTAGTGTCGGAAAAAAGCGTGTGATGATATTATTAGAGGAAATAGACAGCAAACGCTACTTCATTCAGAAGTGAAAAATAAATAAATATACCTGATGGCAGAGAGCCGTGTTGGATTCGAAATTATATGAGGAGTTCGGCAGTAACAGTAAGGGTAATTTCTTTATACCTGTCTAGTACTGAAAACGGCACACTTTGGCAGCACAGGAGTCTGTACATCTGGTTCTCAGGCCCGGGATTCAGGTCTGAATGTCGTTACTGCCGAAGAATTTTTACTATGAGAGAGGAATGTAACTTGACATACGCCACTAGCTTTGGCCATTCGAGGAAATGTGCAGGATTACAGAAGTGTCAGCTCGAGAGTTGCGACACTTCGTCGCCGTAATATGGTCAACACTGAAGACTAGCCATCGAATATTACGAAGAAATTATTTGCTACGTAGAACCACGAGTCCTGGACAGAAACGCTGAAAGTGGAGACTAAAGATTTGCTCGAGAGGCGCAGGGCAATTTATAACCACCATACACTACACTTCCTGCTAATTGGGACATAAATGGACGGTGTACCTAAAGTTCCTTGTTGTGTGGGAAAGAGTAAATGAAACCCAAGAAACGTAGGTGCAGCTATAACCGAATCGCCAATGCTCTGTACTTGTTGCAATGACGACAAGAAATAAAACTCCATTAAGGTTAAATGAATATGAAAAAGGCTAATTGCAATTACAGTAGTTGGAAAATTCTACGAATTTAGTGACTGAGTTAATGAAAATTGACGATCGCCAGCTCACTACGTGAGCAAAATTACTTTCATTGTAACTACTGTCTGTTAATGGTGAAACAAGAATGCTTGGTTTCGTTGCAAGGGGAAAACTGCACAAACCTGGTAAATATTGATCTACTGTGACTGGAAATGAATGTGTCTCAGCGGACAAATACTTTTCGGTTAGGTAGCCTCTCCAGGAAATCAACAAGTAATATTCAAAGAGCAACAAAATATCATCAGTAATAGATAGTTACGTAAATGCAAAACTTACATCACTAACTGCTTATCCTACTGTCTTTAGTTTTACTCCAGAGTTTACTTGTGAATGTTCATTACTGAATACTGTCATTTTGCTTGCAAACTATCGTAATGGTATGGCGTCATTTAATAATTACTTCTCTGTGAGTTACACTTGCGCAATTTGCAAAGTCAAAATTTCGACTGTAAAGGAATGACAATGCCCGTGGTATGGTTTTACTATCTTAATTGTATGTTGTAACTTAAACTTTTATTACTGTTCATTAACAATTACTGGTACTCACTTTTTGCAGTTACTACGACTATTGGCTCAAGACGTTAACACACATTTCCGACTGGTTGCAGCTACGTAAAATGAAACCTTATTTATCCACGAAAATATACACAAAAAATCTTTCACTGAATTTTACTTTGTTAAGCATTGTTTTTAAAATAATTGATACTAGACATGAATGTTAATTATAGTTGAAAGGAGTATACTGGGGCACAATTGTATGTGGCACCCGAATATGATTTTTTTAACGATGTATGTCTTTCATAGTCTTCATATCGCAGACCCAAAGATGCTGCTAGTTTTGGAGTAGGGGAGCGTTTGGCGCAGAGTTGTAGGTAGTTGTCTGTGAAGGAAAGACGATGTAGTAGGCAGGTTTTTTGTGGTATGCTGTGTGAAGCCACCAAGTGTTCGATTAATTTAGGTATTGTTGAACTTGGAAGCAGAACCTTCATGTAATCAATGTAAATATGTTAAATAATTATGATTTCCGATTTTGCCAGCGCTTAGCTATAGGTGAGTTAGCTCATAATTTGTAATTGTTGAATAACCCGATAATGTACATAAGCCGTTTCGATAAAAAGGCTAGTTATTACCACACATTTGTTGTACAAGGTGTAACACCAATATCGATTGTAAGTAGTTTATACAGTGTAATTATGTGTATGTGACTATGAAGTAGCTGTTCTTTACTAGTTAAGATCTTTGAATTCTCAGAGGGAAGTTGTAGTTTGTAATGTACTTACTGTAAAAATCTTAATAATGTTTAAAAGTAATGAAACTTTATAAAATATGAATCTTAAGGAAGAGAAATGTTGTATGTAAAAAACTGGTTCATGCTTAGGGATCTTGTATTGTATAGTAAAAAAAAAAGGTGTAGGGAACCCACTCCGCTACGGAAGTGGCCAGGTGTGCGCTAAAAGGTGGATTTGGTGGTCGGTCTGGGTGGCTACTGGGGAGCGCGCTTACGCAGTCAGTGGCTAGTCGTTGTACAGTTAACTTCGAGGGTGCCAAGTTAGGCATTTGAAAGCCAATTTATATTGAAATTGCCTCGCATGTCGTTTCGGCTGTCGTGTGTTGCTCTTGTTATTACGGAATGGCTCTAAAACGAGGATAATACGTCACCAAGTAGAATCTATAAAGAGCATTCAACAGCAAGAGTGTGAGACCAGATAGCCGCCACGTGCTTGCCACCACTATTGCGCCACTGCTCTGCCTGCTTCAGGAACTCAGATATGTATCATAGTATGGACCAGGATGTTTGTGTGAGTGGCTTTCAATAACAATTCTAGTGATATAAGTATGTGTGTGAACCTTAAAATTGTCCTGACCATGAAACCAATGTAGGGTCTCATCCTAAACGTGCAGAGAAACCAAGTATCCTGTTTCAGAAAAACTATTAACATGTGTCTGCATAAAATGTGCCAAAGTTCAGTGCCAAAGTGTATAAATGTTGCTAGTTAAATTACCTGTTTCACAGGTAAAAGGCACACAAATTGAACTTATACGAAAGTAATTTGGCTTTGATTACCACTATAAACAATTTTCTGAAGTTCATTTAACTTAATATTTGATTTACTTGACTTAAAGTATGAACATATAAATTGTTTGAAGTGGGGTTAGAAATCAGTATTGGCAAATTGCTATTTGTTTCTGAAACAGTCACAGAATTTGCCTGTAAAAGTCAGTTTCAGTTTATGGGTCCCCACTAAATTCTTTTCTATTATAAGAAAGATAAGGAGATTGCGCTTGCTAAAGAAATCTGACACATTTCTATAATAGTGAAAGTATAAAAATGGTTTATGTAGTATTATTTAATTTCATTTGTGGTGTTTGTATGTTAGTTAAACCAGGCCTCTTCTCATGCCCAATTTGAGTCTCGCAATGTCTTAAGCTACATCTTAGTGCTGAATTGGTTAAAGATTGAGACAGTAATAATTATTGTTATGAGTGAAATATCATTTAACTTTCTATGATTGCTAATTTGTGGAGATAGTAACTACTGTTACCCACTGCTCAGTTCGTCCGGTAGTCGTGTGTATTCTTTGAACTATTTAAAAGGAATATTAATTAAAGTCACTTTAGAAAGTCAGTATCATTTTCCTTTAAACTTAATTTTTCAAACTATTATGCCTAATTAGGCTGGCGAGCGTTTGTTGTTTCATTCACGTGAACTTCACTACTTTCATTACTTCCAAAATAAAGTCCTTCAGTTTCCTATTAATTGCCATAGATTCGAAATTACTGTTCGATACCCTCTGCCCATAAGATAACACACGGTCAAAACATTTCTAAATTCCTCCCAGAGGGTAACACTAGCTTGCTATGGAGTGTTATACGTGGCTTTTACGTATCACAACTTAAGGTTCACTTGCAAGGAAACTGCGGCTCGCGTTTATAAAGGTACTTTCCAAATATGTGTCAAATTTGGTAAACCCCGCTAGAGGATTGTGAAAGGAGTATACTGGGACACATTTGTATTTGGCATCCGAACATGATTTTTTAAACGATACATGTTTTTGACAGACTTTATATCGCAGATCCAGAGATACGGCTAGTGTTGGAGTAGAGAGCGCTTGGCGCACTGTTGTAGGTAGCTGTCTGTGAGGGAGAGACTATGGAGTAGACAGTTATTTGTGGTGTGTTGTGTGAAGCTACCAAGTGTTAGATTAATTTAGGTATGTTAGTATTGTTGAACTTGGAGGCAGAAGTCTTCACGTAAGCAATGTAAAGATATTAAATAATTATGTTTGCTGTCTTTTCCAGCGCGTTATAATAGATGAGTTGGCTGATAATTTTGTAATTGTTGAGGAACCCCAGAATGTACATAAACCGTTTTGATAAAAAGGGTATTTAGATATTGCACTTTGTAATGCTTCTAACATTTGTTAACAGAGCTATGTTTAATTCGAGGATTTGCATTTCTATTGGATTAATGAAGTTAGATAATACTTGTCGTTTAAATATCATTGGTTGTGAATCAGTTGTTAGTAATGTAACTTCAATTGTCAGATGTTTTTTTGAAAAGCCAAACTTAACATGCAGTATAATTTTTGCCGAAAAAAAACTCATTGTTAGTAATTCACCATAATCAGTACCGCCGCCTTGTCTAGGTCATATATTTTTCAAAGAAGTTGGATTTTGTTAAATATTCTCGGTTATCAGCCAAAGTAATTTCATGTGCATTTCAAGTTTTATGGCCAGCATTGCACACTGCTGAGCCTGTAGCTAGCTTATTTTTGTTTTTCATGGGAGACCAGAATATATCGCGTTTGTCCGTTGCTGCTCTAGAGATACGACAATTTAATTTATTGTTATGTGGATAAGAACCAAGGATATCAGGGACATCAGTTTTGAACAGGGCCAGATGATTCAGTGCCTGAGGGGCTGAATGTATTCTGCAGTGAGTATATTTCTTTATTGGTGTCGGGAGTTGCATTGCCCAAACAATTCGTGTAAAGTTTTGCTAACGATAACACAGAGTAAGCACACCACTCTCACTTACAACACACTACACGATAATTCGAGTTCAGTACCCAATCCACGGTTCAGACATTCATTCTACGTAATCGTAAAGTTTGTTATATGATTTTTTTAAAGAACGTTACATAGGCCTGCAAATGATATAACTACAGGTTACTTTTATTTCTTTTATGAATCTCTGGAATAGTTTCTCAATCACCAGGGCTTTGTCCGATCATTAGTAATGGACAGGTAAAACTGATAGTCAATACTTGGAATAGGTCTGTATTATTCAAATACAAAAATGGACGCTGGCTAGCTGTAAAAAGTCAGACCAAGTAATTAGTAGGATCTTACTTCAGGCTGAGATATCGTCGGTGCGGTGTTAACACTTTGTTCGTTGACAGTGTGTGGGCCCGTAATACTCTTCATGTTAATTTGCATCCGCTTGTGGGAATTATACCGTGCCCACTTAATGCCGTATATTTCGCTCATCCACACCAAATATTCGACGAACCATTAAATACTTTAGTGCCACTGCAATGCGACCATTTCACATCGCAGCAGTTACATTGGGATTCGTCAGGACTGTCACTCTCAATAAGCTCCTACAATCTTCTCTGCACTGAACTCGACTGCTGGCTCATTTGCATGCCCCGCCATAAAGCAACTGAACACTTCAATACACTCTGGCAGTATAGCATCGTCGTGACTAAGCCAACGTGCCTACTTACAACTAGTTTACAAGTAACATTTATGTACTTTGCTGTGAGAAAACATTCCATTTCATTATACAAGCATTAGTTCACTTATTCACAAACATTGAATCACAGAAAAAGTATATCGAAAAGTTAAATTAGAAGGATAAAATTTGAAAGACCATTGTGTTACAAGGTGAAGACATATATTGCAAATAGCAACACCTACGACTTTGTACATACATACGGTACTTCATCATCATCATCATCATCATTTAAGACTGATTATGCCTTTCAGCGTTCAGTCTGGAGCATAGCCCCCCTTATACAGTTCCTCCATGATCCACTATTCAGTGCTAACATTGGTGCCTCTTCTGATGTTAAACCTATTACTTCAAAATCATTCTTAACCGAATCCAGGTACCTTCTCCTCTGTCTGCCCCGACTCCTCCTACCATCTACTGCTGAATCCATGAGTCTCTTGGGTAACCTTGCATCTCCCATGCGTGTAACATGACCCCACCATCTAAGCCTGTTCGCCCTGACTGCTACATCTATAGAGTTCATTCCCAGTTTTTCTTTGATTTTCTCATTGTGGACACCCTCCTGCCATTGTTCCCATCTACTAGTACCTGCAATCATCCTAGCTACTTTCATATCTGTAACCTCAACCTTGTTGATAAGGTAATCTGAATCCACCCAGCTTTCGCTCCCATACAACAAAGTTGGTCGAAAGATCGAACGTTGCACAGATAACTTAGTCTTGGTACTGACTTCCTTCCTGCAGAAGAGAGTAGATCGTAGCTGAGCGCTCACTGCATTAGCTTTGCTACACCTCGCTTCCAGTTCTTTCGCTATGTTGCCATTCTGTGAGAATATGCATCCTAAGTACTTGAAACCGTCCACCTGTTCTAACTTTGTTCCTCCTATTTGGCACTCCATCCGTTTGTATTTCTTTCCCACTGACATTACTTTCGTTTTGGAGATGCTAATCTTCATACCATAGTCCTTACATTTCTGATCTAGCTCTGAAATATTACTTCGCAAAGTTTCAATAGAATCTGCCATCACAACTAAGTCATCCGCATATGCAAGACTGCTTATTTTGTGTTCACATATCTTAATCTCACCCAGCCAGTCTATTGTTTTCAACATATGATCCATAAATAATATGAACAACAGTGGAGACAGGTTGCAGCCTTGTCTTACCCCTGAAACTACTCTGAACCATGAACTCAATCTACCGTCAACTCTAACTGCTGCCTGACTATCCATATAAAGACCTTTAATTGCTTGCAAACGTTTGCCTCCTATTCCATAATCTTGTAGAACAGACAATAACTTCCTCCTAGGAACCCGGTCATATGCCTTTTCTAGGTCTATAAAGCATAGATACAATTCCCTGTTCCACTCATAACACTTCTCCATTATTTGCCGTAAGCTAAAGATCTGGTCCTGAAACCCCTAAGAGGCCCAAACCCACACTGATTTTCATCCAATTGGTCCTCAACTAATACTCGCACTTTCCTTTCAACAATATCTGAGAAGATTTTACCCACAACGCTGATTAAAGAGATACCTCTGTAGTTGTTGCAATCTTTTCTGTTTCCATGTTTAAAGATTGGTGTGGTTACTGCTTTTGTCCAGTCTGATGGAACCTGTCCCGACTCCCAGGCCATTTCAATTATCCTGTGTAGCCATTTAAGACCTGACATTCCACTGTATTTGATGCGTTCCGACTTAATTTCATCCACCCCAGCCGCTTTATTGCTCTGCAATCTATTGACCATTTTTTCCACTTTCTCAAATGTGATCCTATTTCCATTATCATTCCTATCCCATTCTACCTCGAAATCTGAAACATTACTGATCGTATTTTTACCTACATTGAGCAACTCTTCAAAATATTCCCTCTATCTGCCCAAGGCATCCACAGGATTCACCAGCAGTTTTCCTGACCTGTCCAAAATGCTTGTCATTTCCTTCTTACCTCCCTTTCGAAGACTGCTAATTACACTCCAGAATGGTTTTCCAACAGCTTGACCCATAGTCTCCAACCTGTTTCCAAAGTCTTCCCACGATTTCTTCTTGGATGCTGCAATTATCTGTTTGGCTTTGTTTCTTTCTTCAACATAACTTTGTCTGTCTACCTGGGTTCTGGTATGTAGCCATTTTTGATACGCCTTCTTTATCCTTTTACAGGCTGCCTTGACTGTATCATTCCACCAAGCTGTTTGCTTCATCCTACTTTTACACACTACTGTTCCAAGACATTCTTTAGCCACTTCTAGTACTGTGTCCCTGTACCTTGTCCATTCCTTTTCCAATGAATGTAATTGACTACATTCAACTAACTGGTACCTTTCTGAGATCGCTGTTATGTACTTGTGCCTGATTTCCTTATCCTGGAGTTTCTCCACTCTTATCCTCCTACATATGGACCTGACCTCCTTCACTTTCGGCCTCACAATCCAAATTTCACTGCAGATTAAATAATGATCAGTGTCATCAAAGAATCACCTGAATACACGTGTGTCCCTCACAGCCTTCCTGAATTCCTGATCTGTTATTATATAGTCAATGACAGATCTGGTTCCCCTGCCTTCCCAAGTATACCGGTGAATTTTCTTATGTTTAAAAAAGGAGTTTGTGATTACTAAGCCCATACTGGCACAGAAATCCAAGAGTTGTTTCCCGTTCCTGTTGGCCTTCATATCCTCTCCAAATTTACCCATAACCTTTTCATACCCTTCTGTTCGATTTCCAATCCTGGCGTGAAAATCACCCATGAGCAGAACACTGTCCTTGTCCTTTACTCTAACAACTACATCACTGAGTGCCTCATAAAAACTATCCATCTTATTTTGATCTGTCCCTTCACAA
The DNA here is from genome assembly GCF_023864275.1 of Schistocerca cancellata. Lineage (NCBI taxonomy): Eukaryota > Metazoa > Arthropoda > Insecta > Orthoptera > Acrididae > Schistocerca > Schistocerca cancellata. The sequence goes on along the minus strand of NC_064628.1, from coordinate 178,462,438 downwards.
TGCGAATATACTGACACAATCCTAATTTTCTTGCTAGACACTGTCAAATCTATCCACATCAGTCGTTCGTTTACATACCTTATTGAACTACGCTGGGTTCCATTTCTTTCCTGATGTAAAGCCCTACACCCCATTGTGCTATTCCTGCTTTGACTCCTGACAGGTAGACCTTGTATTCTCCCACTTCCTCTTCTTTCTCACCCCTTACCCGAATGTCACTAACAGCTAAAACGTGCATCCCCATCTTACTTGCAGCCTCTGCCAGCTCTACCTTCTTCCCAGAGTAGCCCCCATTGATATTAATAGCTCCCCATCTCATTACCATTTGTTTGCCAAGTCGTATCTTTGGAGTCCCTGGTTTGTCAGTTAGAGGTGGGACTCCGTCACCTCCAACGGTCCGAGGCATTTTGCTCTGATTGTTGTCAGCATCATATTTAAAGTACCAGGGAAGCAGGTTGCTAGCCTTACTTGCCCCGAGTCCCATTGGGTTTTACCCCTAGCGGCTGAGGGACTAACCAGTGGATTTGATAGTCTTTGCCGTATGAGCACAAAGGTGACCACGACTCAGAATATGTCTGAGATGCCCAGCCTTATTCCAAAGTAACTGGTATCCCGACTGTCGGGGCCACTTACTTGGCCACTCATACGTTGCCCGTGGTTCATGAACTAGGACATGACTACAGGAACCCACACCATGAACCACCGTTATTCAGAAGGAGAATTTGTCATCATTAGAACTAGCGATGTCCCCGTTCGGTTTAATTTATTTTATCCTAATTAGGACGTAATAACTGCTTTATTAACCATGTGTGGCAATCGGACTCGTAAATTACAAGAGACAGTCGCTTTCAGTAGATGTTCAACTATGTGTTGGCTGATCACTCTCTTGTCTGTGAGAGATTGCAGTCGACCACATGAATTAGTTTAAATGATAGTAAATAGATTTTGGCAGCAAATAATAGTAGAGAGAACTAGTAGTTTTAATAGTAAGTGCCTCTGAGGTGACGATCGCACAGGACGTTAGTTCACCATGAAGCAGGATTGCCTTATATTAATGTGCCTATATGCACACATATGTAATTGCTCTAAATAGAGCAGCTCTTTTCATTAAAATTAACATAACAAACTTTTAATGAGTATCCCGATAAGCACCGTAGACACTTACCTACTGTGGTGGTTTAACCTTAATATTATAAAAATATTTCGGACAAGGTATGAAAAAGTTTGTAATCGGAAATTACGTAATGAGTCTCAGTTACTACCTTTACCTGACTTTAATTAACACAAGCTCAGATTTCGTCACATGCCACCAGTTTCGATTTGCAAAGTACCCAAGCTATCACAGCTTTCAGAAGAAAGGAAGTTTCGCTTTACCTTGTGGCGTCTTCTTCACTACAGTGACACGCAGCATCCACTACTATATTTAGCTTGTTTATGATTTCAGCATGAGATCTCAGTGTAAATCGGTGAGCGATTTTGTATTCAATTACCAGCTTCAATCGCAGTAAAAATATTTGGTTTTAAACAGTGAAACTATAAGGATGTTGATTTTTAAATATTAAATAAACACAAGAGAAGAGCATTTGCTTTAGAAATAACCAGTATATAATTATTCAACTTGCAGTTCCAGTTATCTCATGGTTCTTACACGTTTTGCTAATACGGGTTCCCTACTCGAAGCCCACCTTACGTTGTAGCACAGACAAAATAAGACTGTTATATGTTACTGCACAGACCAAATAAAACAGTTGCATTTCACAAGACGACGAGGGACGTCCACGCTTCTTTAACAAATGCAACTGAAATGTGAAGTGGCAGCTTACTGTGTGTAGCTCTGAATGCTGCAAGATCTTCAGTTGTATGTACAGCCAGAAAAATGTCTCTTTCAGATTGCAGGCCCCATTTCTTGTATAACACACAAGTTAGCTGCATTTTTTATAAAATAGTATCGTCATACAACAGTCATCCTATGCTAATTTTACCAGTGTTGGATTTTCACCACGCAACCACCATACACGTGCACTGCGCTCACTGCTCACACTACTATAGATAACTTACACAATCTTCTTTGGTCGAGAGCTATCTCTTCTCAAAATTGGCGGATAACGCTGCACAGATTAGTATGCGGGAATGCCCTTAACAATTATTACTTGTTTCTAAAGCGATGACTGTTAATAATACAGAATACATCACTCTACTGTCGTTTTAACACTTTAAGTGTTTTAACAGAACAAACTGAACGTATATACATATATATTAATTATTTCTTAATACAGTTTAGTAAATGTGTAACATACGTCATTTGTTATTTCAGCTATGAGGTGCCAGCACTTTACGGTGATTCATAATCCATAGGTTTTTATGTCATTGCAACCGCTACTTGGCATGAGCGTCAACATTATGCGTATTTTTCACAGCGTCTCTTTCAATGCCAGTGAACCACTGCCCGAGCGCTGCCAGCAGTTACTTTTCAAAGATATGATGTATAAAGAAGAACAGTTTACCTTATCGAAATTTAGTCATTCTGTTAATAAAGATGTTGTTTATTGTTGTATTGGTATCTGTATCGTTCCAAACTCTACATCATTAGTTCAGATACCCGTCATAAATAGCGAAAAGTATAGATTTTACAATTCAGATTTACGTGGAAGAGCGAAGCTATTTCGATGCCAATGTAAGTTACGAGACGCGGAAGGTAACGAAGATAATCCACCACATCATTACTGTGTGCATGTCACATACACGCTTCCTGTGCACACTGTAGGAGGATACACAATGTTTAACATATGGTCGCATCAATTCTATTGTGAACATTACAGACAGACGGCGAAGCGTAAGCGTACACGTGTTATATCTAACTCTAGTCTACAGAACGGCACAGGCTAAGGCACGTCTAGTTAATTTTGGTTCCTGCCCACTGGATATTACCATCGTTTATCTGAATGAGAAATAACGACTACATAGGGGAGAACTGGCGAGAGTCTACATTCCAAAAATACACAGTGCTTTTTGATGATAATTCAGGTAGTGATGATTCCGAACAGTAATAATTTTCTCTCTCTCTCTGCTTCTTTCTGTTTCTTAATTTTTTTTCTCGTGTATACTAAAGGATTCTTCTTTCCTTGCTTATTAGAATTCCTTAATGTGTATAAGAGTAAATGAGTCACCAAGCGTTGATATTATATAGTATTACATTACATTGTGCACCGGGTTTTGTGTTATAGACTCACCTCGAGATAATAATTGACTATTAACATCAAAGAAGGGTAATAGTGACAAATGATTAAAAATATATCATGCGTAGAGAGCTGATGCAAAAGGATGGTAAATTTCATCTTTGATAGTAAAAATGTATTGTAATTGAAAATAAGTAACCAAAACAGTACGTAAATTTGAGGGGAACACACTCAAAAATGAATACTAATAATCAAAAAACTGTGTGCTACAAAGTGGAAAGGTGGATGGAAAGTGGAAGAAACAGGGCGAGTAGTAATGTAAACAAGAAGATATCATGCCATGCCTAAATAGAAGCATGTAACAGTTACGAGTACGACATAAATGGTAGGTTTATGTAAGAACTGCCGAGATACAGTTCTTATCAAACCACAGAATACGTGGAGAGTTAAGATACAAAGGCAACAACATTAAGATAACGACAACACATGAGAACTACATTACTGGATATCAACTTTGAAAAGGTATTATATATGATGCAACACTATAATAAAAATTATCGTTGAGAAGTGCAAAATAGTTGGAAATGTGGAATCTTAATCATATATACAAAAATTGCAGTTCATTGCAAAGAAGGCTTTCATGTGAAGAGCACAGTAGCTATTTGCAGTGCATTGACAGTCTCAATAAAATAAATACATCGTAATATGGATGGAGGGCCTAGAAGAAAGTCGGCCGGGGTGGCCGAGCGGTTCTAGGCGCTACAGTCTGGAACCGCGCGACCGCTACGGTAAAGTTCAGAAGAGGCGCAGTATTTAGGCGAGTTTGATTATTTCAACTCATAAAACTTTCTTCCTGCGGATACGAAATAAATCAGTGGTACTGTGGCAGGTAGTTGCCGTTATTCAGTACATGCTCAGTAGATGTGAAGACGTGGTTCTGTAACCCATTGCAACGTTTATGTTCAGTCAGTTTATTTGCTACGTATCTCCCTGACTGACCAGTATTACATTTCCTACAGTGAAGATAAGTCATTTTACTCCACAGTTCTCTTTGCAGTTGGAATATACTGGGCTGTGGCGTTCCTCACACAGTAAAATGCTGTAGTTTAAGAATTTCATGTTTCGACCTTTCCCTGTCGTAGCTGCCGAAAGAATGAGACTCTCTCCATACACAGAAAATTAGTGTGATGGCAGACAGGCGCGGATAGCCCGCACCGCTAGAAGCCTTGAGAAGGTATTGTTTTTGGGCTGTCAGATATGTAGCACGCTTAAGGTTCGAGAGTTCCTTGGCCAAAGACGTTTGAAGTTGCAGATATATCATTTATTTTTAAAAATCAATTAGTTTACAAAGTCCTAAGTACTAGAAACAAACGCAATGTCTACAGAACATCACCATCACAAGTGAGGTCAGATGTTTTAAAAATTAGAGCAGCTTCAATAATTATCATGATGTTGATTTGGATAATTGGAAGACTACTAAGGCTAAAACAATTTGGCAAACATTAAGTTTAGTGGCAAAATGACATAATAAATGGGAATAGCTGTATACATGTGTAAACATTATTAGGTTCATATAGTTAATGGTGAATAACTGCAATAACAGAATGTAAATAGATCACAAAATTAATAACACAGAAAAAGTCACGACGCATAAAGTGGTGACAGTTCAGTATTAACGAGTGAGAAGCCCTTGTAACGAAAAATTTAATAGTCGTCAGCGATTTTTTGTGCTCTTTGAGGCGAAATAACGATTTAATAAACTTTAGAAAATGTTTACTCGCTGTTTTTTTTAGAGTTTTCTGTGCGTTGAAGTCGTTTAGTAAACTTCGTGCTTTAGTTTTCAGCTGACGTTCCTTATTGGTTGTAGTGAAATATTTCAGTAAAATATTCATTCAGTGTTTTAACTTCGTTGAGTGCTACAGTGGCCGCTTGAAGTTTTGATTTTTAGCTAGTAATTTGGTAAATAAAAAAAATTAAACAGAAAAGTATGCCTAGGAGTGCGGGGAGGCCGCGCGGCTTGACACGCCGTGTCACTCACTGTGCGGCCCCTCCCGTCGGAGGTTCAAGACCTCCCTCGGGCATGGGTGTGTGTGTTGTTCTTAGCGTAAGTTATTTTAAGTAGTGTGTAAGTCTAGCAATGATGGCATAGAAATAGGTCTAAAATTACCTACACTAGCCTTTTCTCCATTTTTATAAAGAGGCTTTAGCACTGTGCACTTTAATCGTTCAGGTAACTTACCATTCCTAAAGGAAAACTTACAAATATGTCTAAATACAAGGCTAACATATGCAGCACAGTACTTTAATATTCTGATGAGCACTCCATCATAACCATGAGAGTCCTTAGTCTTCATTGATTTAATTATTGACTCAATCTCCCCCTTGCCTGTATCACAGAGGAGTATTTCAGACATCAATCTCGGAGAGGCATTTGCCAAGAAAGTTAAATGATTCCCTGCAGAAACAGAATTTTTATTTAATTCACCAACAGTGCTCAGAAAGTGATTGTTAAATAGTGTACATATAACTTGTTTATCAGTAACAGAAATATAAGCTGTGGCGTACTAGTATTAATACAATTAGTTGCCTTATTAGTAGACAGAGAATTTCGAGATCGCTATTGTTAGTTCAATAAATAGTTCTGCTGGTGTGACTGAACTCAGGTAACGTACACGTACAGTGTTTTTCAGTAACTGTAAAATTTCACCATTATTGAGAAGTGCGGGCTCTGTCGTAGGTTTGTGATTAGTGGGTTACGGTGTGGGATTTGTTCAAAGTATTTTCATTGGGAGTAATGCATTGGGGAAGCCAGTGGGCATTCTAGCGAGATCCTCTCGTGGGATCTGTAGTAGAAATAAGTTGATAGAGGAGCAGGAGCGCAAGATCCGTACCCTTCAGGTGCAGTTACAGTGCGCAATAGAGGAACTAGATAGGTTGAGGAGATTGAAGGATGGTGGGGAATGTGGAGTGGCAGTTGGCAAAAAGGCAGCTAGGAGGAGGAGGTATTCAGGCAGTTATACTTTGCGTACATGCAATAGATTTGACCAACTGGCAGAGCTGAGTGGAGAGGAGTCTCTTGTAGCTGTAGGTGTAGGGAACATGCAGCAGTCCTCAGCGCTTAGGATGCCGAAGTCATTTTCAAAGTCTAACAGAAAGAAGAAAGATCTGCTGCTAGGTAGTTCGCACGGTAGAGGTGTGGGCCAGCAGCTGCAGGAAGTGTTGGGAAATGAGTAACAGGTCCCCAGCATTGCGAAGCCTAGTGCAGGGTTGGCTCAGGTGATTAACAGCATAGGGGAGTTATGTAGGAATTTTACAGTGCAGGATCAGGTAATGATAGTGGGTGGAGCAGCGTAGAGTCTTGTTAGGGACGGAGAATATGATGTAGGTGGTGACCTGGTAAAGACAGCTCCTCAAACTGGTGGCATTAATGTGCATTTCGGGCAACTGTTTCAGCGTCGTGATAGACCTCACCTTAATGCAGCTGTTATGCGCGTTAACATGGGTCTGGTGAGGGCGCTGATGGCAGAGGGCATGGGCCACATTTCAGTGGTGTCAGTTGGATCTATCAGTAAATCAGTTTTCACCAGGCACGGCCTGCACCTCAATAGGTATGGGAAGAGGAGGCTGGCAAAGCTTACAGGTGACAGTATAGTGGGTGGTGATGTAATCACTCATGGAAAAATTCCTGTAGTAGTTGGTATTAGAGCTTTTTTTTTTAGATTGAAGTCAGCTGATAGGTATAACTGCTTAAAGGAAGTCCCTCTGACTAAGGGTTCACCTTCAGATGACGTCATGTTTCCAAGTAGAGAAGGAATTAGCATATTTCATCAAAATATATGAGGTATTAGAGATAAAGTTAGTGAACCGCTTATAGACGTTGACTCTGAAATTATTGGTATATCGGAGCACCACTTAAGTAATTTGACAATTCAGAGGCTTCCTTTACCAGGATAAAGATTAGCTGGCTGTTTTTCAAGGAGTTCCTTGCGGGGTTGGGGTGTGGTTATGTACGTGAAAAACAGTAGTCCAGTTGAGTCCATAAATGTATCACGGCAGTACACTGAACAGATTTGAATGTTGTGCAAGGGCAATTGAATTTAGTGAAACTAAACTTCTAATTGTTGTTTATAGGTCCCTTAACGCTTACTTCAGAGCATTTCTGCTCAAGCTAGAGACAGTTCTTGATTCACTTTGTAGGAAGTATCAGAAACTAGTTATATGTGGTGACTTCAATATAAATTTTGTATATGATGGTGAAAGAAAAAGGATGTTGGTAGATCGAAGTTCATATGATCTGATGCAAACTGTGTTTTTTCCAACTAGGGTGCATGGAACAGCAGCACAGCCACAGACAATATTTTAATTCGTTCTTCATTACTAGATGGACATTCTGTTAGTAAAAGGGTGAATGGTCTTTCAGACTATGATGCACAAATTTTAACACTAAAAGGCTTTTTTACTCAAACAAATGTCACATATAATTACAAACTATGTTAATCCAACAGCAATAGAGAGTTTTTTTAAACCTTGTCAAGGAACAAGAGTGGCACTACGTTTATAGTGCCAATACCATAGATGACAAATATAATGCTTTCTGTAACTCATTTCTCCTGTTCTTTGAGAGTTGCTTACCATTAGAACTCTCTAAACGAGGTAATAACAGTAATAGGCAGCCAGGGTGGCTGACTAGTGGGATAAGGATGTCACCTAGAGCAAAGCAGGAATTATATCAAAATGTTAGAAGTAGTCACAATCAATCTTAGTGGTAAGCAAATAGAAAAGCTACTTCCCAGGATAAAATTAAAACCACATGGTCAGTTGTGAAGGAAGTGTTTGGTCAGCAGCATAAGGTCGACTATATTAAGTCAGTTCATAGTAAAAATATTCCTGTTACTGATAAGTTAGATATATGTACAGTATTCCACAATCATTTTTTGAGCATTTCTGGTGAGTTAAATAAATATTTAGTTTCTACAGGGAATCATTAAACTTTCTTGGCAAATGCCTCTCTGAGATTGATGTATGAAATACTCCTCTGTGATACAGGCAAGGGGGGAGACTGGGCCAATAATTAAATCACTGTTGACTAAGGACTCTAATGGTTATGATGGATGCCTATCAGAATATTAAAGTACTGTACTGCACATGTTAGTCTTGTGTTTAGACATATTTGTAACTTTTCCTTTGGGAATGGTAAGTTACCTGAACGATTAAAGTGCACAGTAGTAAAGCCGCTTTATAAAAAGGGAGAAAACGATAATATAGATAATTTTAGACCTATTTCTATGCCATCATTGTTTGCTATAGTTATTGAAAAGGCTTTGTACATAAGGATATTTGATCAATTTATATTACACAGTTTGCTATCAGATGTACAATTAGGCTTTAGAAGATTTGTAACAATTGAAAATTTCATATTCTCTTTTCTCTGTGAGGTACTGATTGGGTGAAACAAAAGGTTTCGAGCGCTAGGCATATTTTTTGATTTAATTAAGGTGTTTGATTATGTTGATCACAAAATATTGTTCCAGGAGTTGGACCATTACAGAATATAGGAGGAGCTCACAACTGGTTCACCTCTTACTTTAGCAGCAGGCAGCAAAAGGTCAGAATTCACAGTGCTGAGAAGAGTGTGATGTAGAGTCTGAGTGGGGTACAGTCAAGGGGAGGGGGTGAGGGGGTGCCCCAGGGATCAGTGTTCGGGCCACTCATGTTCCTTATTTGTATAAATGATATGCACTCTAGTATTACGAGTAATTGTAAAATATTTCTTTTTGCTGATGACACTAGTTTGGTAGTAAATATGTTGTGTACAAAATTGGCTCGGTTTCAGGTGATGCAGTTCACGACCTAAGTTCATGGCTTGTAGAAAGTGAGCTAATGCTGAAACACAGTAAGACTCAGTTTGTATAGTTTCTAACACATTAATCGTCAAAACCTGACGTTGTAATTTCACAGGATGGGCATATGATTAGTGAAACTGAACAGTTCAAATTTCTAGGTATTCAGATAGATAGTAAACTGACGTGGAAAGCCCACGTTAAGGATCTTGCTCAAAGACTTAATACTGACGTTTTTACTATTCGAACGATACCTGATGTGAGTGATCTTCTGAGACGAAAATTAGTCTACTTCGCTTATTTTCATTCGCTTATGTCGTATGGTATTATATTTTAGGGTAACTCTTCCCATTCGAAATGGATATTTTTGGCTCAGAAACAGGTGGTTCGGGCAATAAGTGGTGTAAGTTCACGAACCCCTTGTCGACCCCATTTCATGAGTCTGGGTATTTTGACATTGGCCTCTCAATATATGTATTCCTTTCTGTCATTTCTTGTTAACAATGTTAGCTTATTCCTAAGAATAAGCAGCTTTAACTCAGTTAATACTCGGCAGAAATCAAACCTGCATTGGAATCGGACTTCCTTTTAACTCTTCTGCATTAAGGTGTGCAGTATACTGCTTCATCCATTTTCAATGAGCTACCACTCGCATTCAAAAATCTTAGCAGTAATCCACGTGCTTTCAAATCGAAACTGAAGAGTTTTCTCGTGGGTCACTCCTTCTATTCTGTCGATGAAGTCTTTGAAATATTAAGGTGATTTTTGTTGCATTGTTGATTGCGTTTACTTAAAATTATGGACTGAATTTTTTCGGGTTTGTAAACATTTTATTTTTTATTCTGTTATTACTTTTATGTTGTAATAGCATGTACTGACAGGTTCCATGACCTTCGAAATTTGCTCCTTAATTTGGTCTTACGGAACTTGACGTGTAAACAAAAAATATAAAAAAGTACGTCTACTATAGTGTTCATTTATTGGAAAGTCAGCTCGCAACAGACGAGAGGCGATAAGAAACATCTATAAAAATCAGTGAAATTAGCTTATTGCGAAAAGTCAAAACCATCAGCGGCATGATACATCTACTATTTTTAGATGTATAGTTTTAGAACGAATATACGCAGAAGAGCATTGTTTGACTTTACCAACGACGACTGGAATGCTACTTAAGGGCATGGTCGTGTTAAACATGATCAGTTGGTAATACGGTTCCGTAGAGGCAAGACCTGTAGGTGTGATGCGTCAATGCTGCCAGACGTATCTGAAACTGTTCGGGAGTCAGGTCAACTGCTTTGTAACATTTCTTTTTTATTATGTGGGCTTATAATGGTTTTCAAACCAAATTTCTTCAGATGTAACTGCAGTGTGGTGTTTGAGATTTAATAAATCATTGAATTAATTCGCGAATCCATCTGTCGTTCCGCTTAAGCAAGTGTGAAGAAAGCAAGTATGATAGCAATTAAAAATTTAGGCATAATCGTAAACAAGGTGTCAGACGATAGCTGAAAGAGTCATCCAGTAGCACAGGTCATTTCCTGTTATGATCTCAACCAATGCTACAGCTTATTTTAATCATGTGTGAATACTCCACACGAACTCATAAGTGTAACGTTTTGGACGCCCGCCCGTTTCCTTTCTACGAATCTATCAGATGTGTAGATTCAATGCGTATTTAGCAAAAGCTGTTACCACCAGCTGCGCTCGCATATGAGTAGTTTTGTTATGATGAGTGATGGAGAATAAGTAAGCTACAGCTGCCCCCACGTGTGTGTTTGTTTGGGTAAGCATAGCTCTTGATGTGCGGACATTCATCCCCCCCCCCCCCCCCCCCCGCCCTCAACCAGAACGCACGATGCGGCGTCAACTGCAGAAGCGGTGCATGCGGAGAGGCGTGGGCAGAGTGCATATCTGTGCATCGTGCCGTTGCTATACATAATGCGACGTGTACGTTATGAAATTAATTATTAATTTTTTAACGTCGTATAGGGTAAACCTTCGTAATTTCGTGAGGATTTCTGTATTAAGTACACGAAAAATATTTTGAAAGCCCACTGAATTACATATGTAAGCATGTCCTTAAATGCATTACTCAATATGCTCAATGTTATGATTTGTTGATTCTACATTCCCTCCCTTACGATATCATCAACTAAGAATTTTGTAGGTTATTTCGTGATACCCTTGGTAAGTTCGTGACATTACTTTGGTAATTTCTTGATAATCTATTAATTAAATAATGAAAGCATTGCATTTCTATAAAACATTTTATTTAGACATTATACGACATTGAGGCTTATTTATGATAATAATGATGGAGTACTGACGAATTAATGAGCAAAAACACTGACTGAATTAACTGATTAAATGAAAGGCTCATTTTAGTCTTCATCAGAAAGGTTTTGACACCTGTTGCACATAAAAACGTCCTCGCTCTCTTCAAAAGTATGTTGACACTTCGGATCACACCACATGAAACAAAAACTACACTGAATCAGTAGAGCACCTGATTGTTTCCTCGCGTCTTCTAAATAACTGTGGCCACAGCATCCACATTTATTGTCATCCTTCGTCCTCTTCTCTGTCAATCCAGAGGTGCTGGGTTGCGGATTTAATGTACCTTCCTTTCGTGGCCTACCTATAAATCAATAAATTTCATTAAAAAAATAAACAATAACTGAAAGGAACAACCATCAACTCTGTTAATGAAGCACGTGAGATAATATTTTAGAAAATCCATAGGCCTACCTCTGGTTCTTTTGTTAGCTGCTTCTTGAATTGGCGTCAGACATTTTGCCTTGCTATCTGTCTTTCTCCTCCGCTTGCATGTGTTCCCATCATCTGTTAAGACAGGCAGTGCAAGAAGTTCATTCACCTCTGAATGATTTTCTGAATCATCTAATTCTGGTTCCAGATTGTCTTCTGCAGGTTTGATGTCAGCTTTGATGTTGCTATTGCCTCATCAGTCACAGTGGCAGGATTAAATGGATATATCCCAGTCTTCCTAAAAGCTGATATACTGGTCTCAGGACTGAAAGCACTGTTGTAAGCAGGTTTAAACAATTTGTGGAAATCAGATCTGTTGGGTCTGAGACCTGCATTCTTGACCATGTAGCTATTTAAAGATTTTCCCCATGATCTTTTAAGTTGCCTAAATACCCCTACATCCGATGGTTGCAGAATGTGAGTAGTGTGAGAAGGAAATGTCAGAGCAAAGATTTGGTTCTTCTTGGCCAGATCAGTGACCTCCTATGAAATATGGGATCCATGGGAATCCATTACTAAAGTTATAGGTCTTGCAGGAGGTATATATTTTCTGAAATGATTGAACCATGTATCCACCCTTTTGGTGATTCTTTCACAATGGTGCCAGGAATTACATCTTTCAGAAGATCTTCTGACATTCGAACACCCTTAAATATCACCATAGGTGGTATCCAGTGACCACTAGCATTGACGCAGGCAAGCAACGAGTGATTTTCACCTCGATCAGCAAATGTTCTGCTATATACAGACTTTTTCTCCATTGCTGTAACGATCTTGGATGCTTTCACCACATATGAGAGCCCTGTCTCATAGCAATTCCATACTAGATCTGGACGATCTTGAACTCCTAGTTCTGTTACTAATGTTTCTAATTTAGGATAAAAGTCAGTAATTATTGACCTATTTCCCATTGAAGACCTATAAGCAGCTATATTTTCAGGCACTCTTAAGGTAAGCCCATAACAGGGTACTGCAGCTTGTTCTTCTTCATTGAACGGATCATTTCTACCAGTTTCTGTAGCTGGCTTATATGCCAGTTTTCGAAACTGAATAACAGTCAATCCGAATCGTAGTTCCTGCTTGGAAAGTATGTAATTGCATATTCTTTGTTCCATTTTTAGGTAGGCCTACACACTCACCTTCAAGAAAGTCTTTCAGGGTAGACCATGGCACTTCAATTTCCTTTGATGCCTTGTAAATTGAGTACTTCTCGTCTTTTACCAACCTTGCTGCTGTAATATTATTTTGGTTGGCATATTAGTGATTTTTTGGAGGCTTCTCACATGCAGAAGAAAAAGACTGGTTAAGTCCGTGATAGCTTGGTTAATTCGTGATATATAAATTTAATATATTATCTGGTTTAAAATGAAGTGCTCTATCTATACCACGGGCATGCTACTACAAATAATAAAACATCCGCTTTTAAATACGTTTATTAGCCAATAATTGTGAAGACCGTCTAGGGTGGCGCAAGATGGCAGTTAATGTGCTAAGTTTTTTGCTAGCGCAGCTAAGGCTATTACGTCTAAACTAACAACACAAAAACTAAAACCTTAATGATAAAAATTTATTTATATCGCACAAACAACTGATCAAAATCAAAAAAAGTTACCTTGTTAATATGAGGAGTAATCAGCACTTTGAAAACAATCGTGGGATTCTGCAGCGCGAAAGCGAATGCCAACTACCCCCAACGGAAGAAAAGAACTCGCTGTGCTGCCAAGGTCGCTGGTAGCGCGGCGTGAAATGCCGCTGCAGGTAGGGGACACGTGCTGCTACTTGTGGGTCAGCGACTGCGTTTCTAGCGTGGTTAATAAATCCGTGAAGAGGAATCAACAAAGTATCACAAAATAAGCAATGCCACGATCTTACCAAGGTTTATCCTACTTTCACTGATACAGAAAAAGGTATAAAAATGTTTTTTTAACTTTCTACAGAAGCCTATATTTTCTTTCTCATGGCTCATGCAGTCTCCATACCAAATTTAACCGAGATCGGCGCATTGGTTTAGGTTGGTAGGTGGAAAGTTCCTATGGGACCAAACTGCTGAGGTCATCGGTTCCTAGGGTTACACATTACTTAATCTAACTTAAAGTAACCTATGATAAGGACAACACACACACTCATAGCGGAGGGAGGACTCGAACCTCCGACGGGGGGAACCACGCCAACCGTGGCAATGCGCCCCAGTACGCGCGGCTACCGCTCGCGTCTTAGTAGTTAGTCCTGACAGAATAACACACACAGTTGTTTGCACATTTAGTAATATTAGAATGGAGGTATGGATTAAACATTTTGAGAACTGTATAAGCACTGTCATCATTACGTTGAACTGTATTATGTACAACGTATCGAACAATAAAACTGTTAGCATGCATAAGCGAGTGTTGAAAAGGCGAAGAGTAAATGAAATTTTAGAAAGCATTCTTTCACTGGAGATTTAGCAATGATCAGAGTAAAATACTAAAATACAGTAAGAGAGTCTCGGTCGCAACATATGATTATTATAGTTGGCAGCCCATTTCTCTCTACACTTTAGACCAAATAGCTTTCTCAAAGAATAAATATGTTTATCTAATTCGTGTTATATTCTCTTGATTAATAAATATCTTGTACTACACTCTTTCTAAAGCAGCCTTCGTTTTTCCTCGGCGTTCAAGCTGTCTCCATATCAAATTTCATCAAGATTGGTTCAGGAGTTTACTAGTGAAAAGGTAAAAAGACAAAAAACTTCATTTATAGCATTAATAATGATTCACCCAGATAATCATTAATTTGTCCAATAATTCATGTACATGTCATTTTAACAAGTTGCAGTCTACGCAAATGGCGTGGGGACGAATGGAAAGAACATATAATGACGCTCAAGTTTAGCAAGTTGTGTTCATATGTGTTTAGTTTTTTTTTTATTTTCACTGATGATGAAGCCTGTGTGATGTACGTACCTCTTTCTGTTGTTTGCAATTTTGCGGTGGACGCAGAACGGCTTGTGAGGTTGGAAAATGAGCAGAAAGGTTATCTCCTTTTGTCTTTCAAAAGGTTAACTCTGGGCTATTTAACATAACGTGTTGAAACGTTTTCGTAACTGAATAAACACACTCGCGATAAGTTGCTGCTGTTCTCTAGTCCACTGGACTGTGCATCGGTATCTGTACAGTGACCGTTTTTGGGCAGCATACTGGTTGCGTTGGTATCATACTTCAATTATAATCCAGCTGGAGAAGTGTGTCGGTGATAGTATTGGGCCGTCAGCTGATACTTAAACATATCTGCAAGCGTTAACCTGAGTTGCAGGTTTTGGTGGCACTCTGAGGAGAGATTTTAGGTCTTTAGCAATTCGCATATTGATTTATGTCAGTACTGTGAAACATCAACCCCTGGTTTGTGGACTAACTGTTGCGCATTAGCGAAGCTGAGCCGTTTCGAGAGTGTGCTTAGACACACCACTGTAATAAATAGTCGCTTAAGTGAATCTTCTAGCAAGTGTTCGCATCTTACTGAGCTTTCAATGCATTTTTCTTGAGTCGTATGTTCGATTAGAAGTTCCATTTATACAAAGACTTTGTTTCGTTGTAAGGGTATCATTACTGAGTTTCTTTACTGTGAACGGAAAATAGATTTTATTAAGTTTTCTGTATATCTGGCTATTTTCTATCATTATTGGTCCTGCGCCGGGGCAGGTTGTGCTCTCCCTATCAATTAAACAGTATGTCCAGCTACCTGGAAAGACCTCTGGTTGCCGACCGGGGTGGCCAAGCGGTTCTAGGCGCTTCAGTCCGGAACCGCACGACTGCTACGGTCGCAGGTTCGAATCGTGCCTGGGGCATGGATGTGTGTGATATCCTTAGGTTAGTTAGGTTTAAGTAGTTCTAAGTTCTAGGGGACTGGTGACCTCAGATGTTAAGTCCCACAGTGCTCAGAGCCATTTCAACCATTTTGAACTTCTGGTTGTCTGCCCCTTCATTCTGCGAGGGTAGGTACTGGCTTAGTTGACAAAAGCAGCGCTGACGAATATTCGACTAAGTATCTACCAATCAAGGGCAATACAACTCCGGTCCATGGGCAGTAGCAGCAAGTAAGTTAAACTATCGAGCGCTCGGGATTCTTGCATGAGCCATTCGAAAAAATGACAAAAATTTCTTTTTAGTCGGTTTATTGTCTTTAAAACAAGGAAAATAGCTGTCAAGTCCATATTTAATATCCCGACATCAACTATGCAACATTATTGACTGTCTCTGTAACAAGCTCACAAAATCAAAACAGCGAGAAGATATATAGTCCGACCCGATATTTTAAACGTCCTAAAAAGTCACTGACGCACGACTACTTGCGAGTTAACACATTCAGTCGTTCAGTAGGCTTCTTGTAAAGAAGAGCTCGGCATAATACCTCGTAATCTGTAGGAAGAATACCACGTGGAGTTTATAAACGACATGAAATCTTCACACGCGAATGTTTCATAAAATAAACCACTCAGCAGTGGCGGCTGTTGTGTAAGAGCAGAAGAGCATGTGAACACCGCAACTTTCCACACATTACGGATTTATTGGTTATCTTCTTTGACTGCTGTTAAATGTAACACAGATGTTGCCATCTGAAAGATACTGCACTTAAATCTATCGTGGTACTGCTCCTCCAGATCTGGCATCAGCGGCGCGAGCACACCTTAGTTGTTCACGTTTTAAGGAAATGCGAAATTCGCGTGAGGTCATTGACTTACAGGCCAATTACATACAGATTTGGTTAACAACGTTCACGGTTCACGATGTGCACAGTTATTCCTTGCCACTCAAATAGAGCTTTACGTCAGAGCCACTAGGTGGTGGAACACTGCAGCCGACTTTTATCCCCATTTGCTCGGCATAAATGCTGCTGGATGATAGTACGCTAGTTCACTCACTATACAGTAAACTTAGATCGGACGTCAGTGTACGTTAAAGTTGTACTGACTGTAAACCTAATTTTTGGGTTTCTGAATGAGTTATGGAATATTAAATTACGAATTTTATCTTACTTACCGTAATTCATTTGAGGTGGTGAGAATCATAAGGACCTGAACTACATCACTGTCGAATGTAGCATTTGTTCATGCTTCTGAAACCTGCTGTTCTTATAATGAGTCAGGTTTATTTGTACTGTAGGCCCACATTGTACATTTGAAAATTCACGAAAAGCTGTATCACTGGTCTCTCTGTTATTTAATTGAATGTCGATGGACGCCGGTGTGCTTTAGGCCCTTATGGATCTCAGCACCTCATTTGTATTCCACTCAAGTGACCATTTTGGCAGACATTACAACTTGAGTTTAATCATTTCGACAGACAGCAGTTTGTGTTTGGAACTGGTATTTACTGTGCGGGAGCTGGCTTTTGTGTGCAGTGTAAACATGAACTATGTTGAATATATTTTAAATGCTAACAGAAAATCAAAGCTGTGAGGATATCTCGTGAGTCATGCGTGGGTAGCTCAGTCGGCAGAGCACTTGCCAACGAAAGGCAAAGGTTCCGAGTTCGGGTCTGCGTCCTGCAAATAGCTTTAATCTGCCAGTAAGTTTCTTATCCTCGCACACTCCGCTGCAGAGAGAAAATCTCATTCTGGGAACATAAAAGTAAATTATCAGCAAAAGTTAACCGCAAAGGAAGTAGGGCCTCCGAGAATAGATCCTTTGATTGAGTAAGTGAAGAAATCAAATAAGCATGACTGCAAGTGAATATTTAACAAGGGAAGTGCACAGTTGGTACGAGTTGTTATGTGGGTGCAGCATAAGAATATCTGATTTTCAGCCCGGAAGTAATTTCGTAAACTGATATATCTGTTAGGGGACTTGTACATTTGTCCGAAAAAATGGAAAAGCACGAAAACTCCCACTTACACAAAAAAGCGAAACGGAGAGTTGCGAAAGTGAAAACTCAACACATTATTTCGTTACTGCCATAAACTGTACCTAATTAAGTACAAAACTATAAAATTCAACAAAAACAAACCTTTCTTTTGTCAGATAAGTTATGCATCTTATTATTATTATTATTATTATTATTATTATTATTATTGGTATTACAGTTGTCACTATTATTGACAGTGGCTGTAGTTGTATAAACGTATTGTAAGCATAATAGTTATACAGCAGATGCTTACAAGCTGTGCCTTTCTTGTTGGAGTGATCTGCAGTAAGCCGAGCGTGCTGGAATTAAAGTCTTCCGAATTTACGGATGAAATGTAAATGAAGGGGATTTATTTGCACATTTATCACGGCCAGAGTTAATATTTGTTGGAGGTATGAAACATTTTTTCATTCGTGTAACTCCATTTGAATTTCAACCGTTGGCCAACACGTATACCTCTCTGTTGCTACAAGATAATGGAAGCTATGACTCTAAAAACGTATACACACGGACGTACAAACATTTGCTTTTTCCGCTCTTTCCTCATTCAAAAACCATCATGGACCATTTGTTCGTTCTTCGTCATCATTCTTTCTACTTCTCATTAGTGTTATTATTAATATTTAGATCGTAGTAATTAGCATCCAGAGCTACTCCTTAGGTCACCTTAGCAAATATTGTGGTAATGTGCACAACCAACGAATGTTGGAGTCATTAAACAAATATTGCATGTAACTGAAGGGAAGGAAAACATTTTCGCTAACGACACATGTGATTAATATTTTCGTAATCCTACTTGCGTATAGAGGATGATGCAAACGAAAATTCTATCAGAATATATCCCAAACAAGTCATTTTTTGTGGAGATAAAGGAAACCCAGTCGATCGTTAAACGAATCACGAACAGGCGCTGCCGCAATGAGACGGCGTAGTTTCTTCCCTGACAATGCCATGTTATGCATGATAAACAGAATTGTCGAAATTGCACAAAAATTAATTTTGGAGTGTAACAAGGCAAATTACATCGAATGGTCAGTGTTACTCTTTCACAGATGGTAAATGCGACATCATTTTTCACCCAGATCGTCACAGACGGTCGATACGTGACGATTAACTACATGACTGAGCGAACAGCTGAACCAACGGACCGCTATTTCAATATTGTTATGACCGCCTCAGAGGCAAATAGTGTGTGGCGTTGTTGTTATGTTGCTGCTCTGCGCACACTGCTCGTAACCGCACTCGGCAGTTTTTCACCTACTGTGTGGAGCCGCTCGGCGATTGCACTCACGACTACAGCTGAACAACTTCATAAGTGCAATTAATCTCGCTCTCATTTTCCTTCTACTATTATTTCAACTGATGCCAATGGACAGTTCTCATGGAACTCATTTCTAAATACACGCGAAATCCCAAGTACAAATCGACCTACTCCAAAATCACACTTTTTCATGACAAGCTAGTGACATCTGAGCATAAGCACAATAAACGAACCGCAACCTACATTTTTAAACTATGAAACACAGCTAAGTACTTTCACAACAAGCTATTCGTTTTTGTTTTCACGTTGTGTGTAGCTCGCAGGTAAGCAGCTCAAACTGCGCAGGGAACTGTCCTGTCATTCACGCAAAATGATTTAGGAAGAGCACTAGTCGCAATTGCTGTCCCAGACGAGTATTCGGAGCTCGAATTATCCGTCGTAAGGAGTCCATAATTTGAAACATAGTCTAAGTAGATTTAAAAAATAAATTAATTGAATCGTGATTCTCACGTAGCATCTTACGGACAATATAAAAAAATCACAAAGGTGAGTGTTTAACACCTTATATTAGAAAGGATGAGCAGAAGGGAACACATGATATGAGAGTTATACCTTCTAGCGATCGCTGAAATGGAGCTCTGAAAATCGGCAAGAGTACTCACTATGCTTCATTTACAGTGACGTTTGAATTGTGAGATTAATTATGAAACGAGGCCACATCTTCCGAAATGGATCTCACAAATGTAAAGCCTAATCACAGAAAATGTGATAACCATTGGGTGCTAGACACGTAATTTATTCTGAAATAGAATACAAACTGTTCGAAGAAAAATGTTCAGAAAGGCGGAAATATTTCCAACAAAAACGAAACAGTCAGTCGTGGGGAATGGTTATCCCTAGGTGTCACGTATTTTAGTTGGCGACGTGACCAACTTTGAGGTCGTCCGGGAGTAAACGATCTTATCACTTTCCAAAGACTGCGATGAGTTTGTCGTGGTGGCTGAGAGTACGTGATATGTATTCTCAAATCAGTCCAGATGTTCCATACGGTCCAACCATATCTTCACCTGCGTATCAGCTGTATGCGAACGGTTGTTGTTTTCCATGACGAGGTAGTCTGGACCAACCACATCTCAGTAAATCCATAATGTGCTTTTGGTACTGAATATTTCTCTGACTGCTATATTCGTATAAAAAAATAAACGGACTAAATGGTGCAATTCATACTGATTATAAAGTGTTCATGACTGCTCAATTAATTGTTCTGCAAAACACTAACAGAAACTCGTACAGTGTTTTGTGCATCCGTCGTGGCAGTGGACAGATGGTACTTCCCGTACGACTTAAAAGCGATGATGCACCTGAATAGTAACGTTTAACCTCACTACTGGTTTCGGTGGGACCAACATTATTACACAGATTTCAACAGTGCTTGCTTCCAAGAGACGTGGAGCTCAAAACGGTAACCGTAAATTATGTTACTGAAGAACTTTTCAGTACGGTGAGGCAGGGAGAGTAATGTAATGTCACAGCATTCAACTTGGCAGTGTGTACCGCGTGTATTGCAGCTGCTCTGGGAAGCATCCTACGAGCAGTGCGGTGATATTTCTGTCCGAGAAGTGGAAGCAGCTGGTGCACAGAAGTGGCTGCACGTCCATCACGCGAAGTATATCTGCAACGTTATCATTCAGGAGTGTTTACGTTGACATTCATCAAACCGAAAACCAACCGCACCTAGCATTTATAGGTGGTACTCTGCATGAGAGAGAAAGTACTAAGTATCCCGTTGCGTACTGTTATCTTCCGCGACCAGTTAGTGCAACATAATAGCTCCTACGTACAGAATGGTAACAAATAGAATGAGGCTACCATCAGCATCATACCATCAACATCATACCGCCTTCTATAATTATGGTGTTCGACTGCTTGTCCCGTATAGCGAGAAACGAGTTTGTTATTATTTTAGAAGAATGTGGAGGTACTTCTGCATGAGATAACTATAGGGTCGCTATTATGTGGGTATATATTCGCTAAGAACGCCATTCAGACACGGTACGAACTAAGTCTTGACAAGAGTGCATCTCTAATAAGACATCAGTAATTCATTTACTTTAAACTCATTTACTTTAAACGAAGATACATCGCGGGACTCACTAGCAGAGTTTAAACAGCTGCAGATGCAAACGTAAATAGTGCGGACAGTGAAGGGCAGCACCTACAATGTATCTCTCATTAGTTGTAATAAACCATAGCTTCGATGATCGCGTATAATTTAGGGAGGCATTTTGTATAGGTTTTAGACAACGTGGATTAGTGTAACGGTTTCCAGAGCAGACCATTATGAGTTGTCTCGAAGATGTGAACATGTCCCATCTTTAGTGGTGTAAGCTATATTTATGTATAAAATTTCACATAACACCTCGGTACAACTGCTGGTCATTGTCTGTTTTCTTTTTATTTTATTTTTGTAATATATTAAAGTGTGGCGATGGTGGTCTGGCCAGTGGAGCACTAGACTCTATCCTAGAGGTTCCTGGTACAATCCCGGACAGAGGCCGAGGTTTTTCCTTGTGCCAATCTCCGTATGATGGCCCCACATTTATTTAGCCTCCTATCAAAGAGTACCAGGTATCTTTCCCTCGGATAAAAGACGTCTGGGGCTATGGGCCCTACGAAGCTGTCCCTCCTCGTTACGCAGTGAAGAAATGCAGCACCCTATCCGCAGTCAGGCAATAGCCAGGTCAAGGGCATTCCTTACGTAGGAGAACGTAGTATCCTATGAGCACTGTGTCGATGTTGTTGTGGGAATATGTAGTGGAATATGTAGTACGCTCATTTGTAGGTAATACATGTAGCAGACGTTGGTTCATTGGTAAAATACCCGCAAATACAAATGGTCCACAAAGGATATTCCTTACAAAATATTCGCACGACCCGTCCTAGATTACTGGTCAAGAGTATGACACAGATACAAAACAAGTGATATTAAACGTACATACAATCCAGTCCGATTACCACTTACACTCGACGTCAACGTGCAATAACCACAAGCAGATGACAGGTGGCAGCACAAGCAATGGAGCGTGTATCAGCGAACGTTGCCGCACACGGGCCTCTGCAGCAGGCTCCGGCTTCATGCATCCACGCTGACTGCTGTTGATCGGTGACGAAGGCTGGAATTTGCAGGCCAGTTTCTGAACTGGACGTCCGCTGAGTGGCGACAGCCTGCCTTTTGCGATAACAGATGGCGTTGGCGTGTGTGGGATAAAACTGAAGGCAAACTCATTGCAACAATCTTCGAAAGAGACCTTCCGCAGGCTGTAGCGTTATGGTGTGGGGAATGTTTTCACTTCATTCCCTGGGTGATCTCGTTATTCCGGAAGGCATAGTGGATCAGCATAAGTACGCCTCAATCCATGCGACCGTGTCCACCCCTACATGCAGTTTGTTTTACCTCGGCACGATGACATCTACCAAAAGAAAAAAGCAAGGTGTCGCAGAGCTTGGAGAGTTCATGCATGATTCTATGACCAGCAGGATGAATTCACCACACTCCTGTGGGCACCAAACTCCTCGGATTGAAACCCAAACGAGAATCTGTCGGACCACCTCGATCGAGCTGTTCGCGCCATGGATCCTAAACCGATAAACTTAGATCAGCTGACAA
Organism: Schistocerca cancellata; assembly: GCF_023864275.1. Lineage (NCBI taxonomy): Eukaryota > Metazoa > Arthropoda > Insecta > Orthoptera > Acrididae > Schistocerca > Schistocerca cancellata. The sequence goes on along the minus strand of NC_064628.1, from coordinate 178,439,846 downwards.
CGGCACCGTAGTCAACATGGTTCCACACCTCTGTCAGTACCTTCCAGACTTTCCTTGAAATCTCTTCCTGCCAGCGATTCGCCCTGATAAACGTGGTTATTCAGGTTTTCGACTTGTGGTCACATTAATGTGAGACCACAGTGCAGAAAGAAACGTAAAAGTATGGTCACAGGTCTGTTTGAGCCATAGCACAGCGTATCAGAAATGCTGAAAAAGCTAAATTGGAAGCTTCAGGCAGACTCAAATTATTCCGCCAAAGTTTCGAGAACCATAACCAAGAATCTAGTTATATACTACGTGTACTACGTCCCAGTACTACGTCTGTAGAGACTGCGAAGAGAAAATTACGCTAATTATTGCGCCCTCAATACGCGATTGAAACGAGAAAAGGCTCTAATAAGTAAAATATTATCTAGGCTCCTGTGTACTACATAGAGGCTTGAAGAGTATCTCTTACCGAAGCACTCTGTATGTAGATGTAGAGACATGTCTACTTTATTAATGGAGGAGTAAAGTTTCATAAGTTTTTTAAATAGGCGGTGTAATAAATTTCCCTTCCGTTGACTATCGAGTACGTTAAATGAATCTTCAACACAAATTTTCCGCATGTGTGACCGCGTTCTCTCGTGTAAATACGGGATGTTTCATGTCCAGCTCAGCCACTGCGTGGAAAGCAAAACAAGGGAGAGGGAATCCTATAGCGGCACGCGCTGGGGCTCGAGCCTCGGATACTGGTTAAGCAGCGTTCGGTTGTAGCCGCGCTCGACGGTTACGAAGTTGCCTTGGGAGGAAGTACGCATTGCGTTAATGAGCACTTCAGACGTGTGTGTCGTTAGTGTCTGCTGATAGAGCATTACACAAACACAAAATGGAATCTTATAAAGTAATGGTAGAGCATCGACTAAACGGTTCAGATAATTCTTAATCGACAACAGTAATTCAGTAGGCTGTTGCAGTCTGTTCATCATGGAGGCGTTTACACTGAAATACTATTAATACTATTTTTATGAGGTTACATGTTGTTGTTTTTGTAGTCTTCAGTCCAAAGACTGGTTTGATGCAGCTCTCCATGCTACTCTATCCTGTGCAAGATTCTTCATCTCCAAGTACCTACTGCAAGCTACATCCTTCTGAATCTGTTTAGAGTATTCATCTCTTGGTCTCCCTCTACAATTTTTACCCTCCAAGCTGCCCTCCAATACTAAATTGGTGATTCCTTGATGCCTCAGATTATGACCTACCAAGCGATTCCTTCTTCTAGTCAAGTTGTACCACAAATTTCTCTTCTCTCCAATTCTGTTCAATACCTCTTCATTAGATATGTCATCTACCCTCCTAATCTTCAGGATTCTTCTATAGCACCAAACATCGAAAGGTTCTGTTCTCTTCTTGTCCAAACTATTTATCGTCCACGTTTAACTTCAGTACATGCCTACACTCCATACAAATACTTTCAGAAACGACTTCCTGACACTTGAATCTACACTCGACGTTAACAAATTTCTCTTCTTCGGAAACGCATTCCTTGCCATGGCCAGTCTACGTTTTATATCCTCTCTACTTCGACCATCATTAGTTATCTTGCTCCCCCAATAGCAAAACTCATTTACTACTGTAAGCGTCTCATTTCCTAATATAATTCCCGCAGCATCACCCGATTTAATTGGACTACATTCCATTATCCTTGTTTTGCTTTTGATGATGTTCATCTTATATCCTCCTTTCAAGACAATGTCGATTCCGTTCAGCTGCTCTTCCAGGTCCTTTGCTGTCTCTAACAGAATTACAATGTCATCGGCAAACTTAAAAGTTTTTATTTCTTCTCCATGGATTTTAATACCTACTCCGAATTTTCCTTTGTTTCCTTTACTACTTGCTAAATATACAGATTGAATAACATCTGGGGAAGGCTACAACCCTGCCTCACTCCCCTCCCAACCACTGCTTCCCGTTCATGCCCCTCGACTCTTAAAAATGCCATCAGGTTTCTGTACAAATTAAAATAGCCTTTCGCTCCCTGTAATTTACTCCTGTCACCTTCAGAATTTGGAAGAGAGTATTCCAGTCAACATTGTCAAAAGCTTTCTCTAAGTCTACAAATGCTAAAAACGTAGGTTTACCTTTCCTTAATCTATTTTCTAAGCTACGTCGTATGGTTAGTATTGCCTCACGTGTTCCAACATTTCTACAGAATCCAAACTGATCTTCCCCAAGGTTGGCTTCTACCAGTTTTTACATTCGTCTGTAAAGAATTCGTGTTAGTATTTTGCAGCCATGGCTTGTTAAACAAATAGTTCTGTAATTTTCACATCTGTCTACGCCCGCTTTCTTTGGGATTGGAATTCGTATATTCTTCTAGAAGTCTGAAGGTATTTCGCCTGTCTCATACATCTTGCTCACTAGATGGTAGAGTATTGTTAGGCCTTGGTCTCCCACGGCTGTCAGTAGTTCTAATGGAATGTCTACTCCTGGGGCCTTGTTTCGATTTAGGTCTTTCAGTGCTCTGTCAAACTCTTCACGCAGTATCATATCTGCCATTTCATCTTCATCTGCATTCTCTTCCATTTCTATAATACTGTCCTCAAGAACGTCGCCCTTGTATTGACTCTCTATATACTACTTCCACCTTCCTGCCTTCGCTTCTTTGCTTAGAACTGAGTTTCCATCTTAGCTCTTGATATTCATGCAAGTGGTTCTCTTTCAGGCAAAGGTCTCTTTCATTTTCCAGTAAGCAGTATCAATCTTACCCCTAGTGATATGCACCTCTACAGCCTTACATTTGTCCTCTAGCCCTGCCTGCTCAGCCATTTTGGACTTCCTGACGATCCTATTTTTGAGACGTTTGTATTCCTTTTTGCCTGTTTCATTTACTGCATTTTTATATTTTTTTCCTTCCATCAATTAAATTCAATATCTTTTCTGTTACCCAAGGATTTCTATTAGCCCTCGTCTTTTTACCTACGTGATTCTCTGCTGCCTTCAGTATTTCATCTCTCAAAGCTACCCATTCTTCTACTGTATTTCTTTCCCCCATTCTTGTCAATCGTTCCCTAATGCTCTCCCTGAAACTCTCTACAACCTCTGGTTCTTTCAGTTTATCCAGGTCCCATCTCCTCAAATTCCCTCCTTTTTGCAGTATCTTCAGTTTTAATCTAAAGTTCATAACCAATAGATTGTGGTCAGAGTCCACACCTGACCCTGGAAATGTCTTACAATTTAAAACCTGATGCCTGAATCTCTGTCTTACCATTATACAATATATCTGAAACCTTCTAGTATCTCCAGGCTTCTTCCATGTATACAACCTTCCTTTCAAAATCTTGAACCAAGTGTTAGTTATGATTAAGTTATGCTCAGTGCAAAATTCTACCAGGCAGCTTCCTCTTTCATTCCTTAGTTCTATTCCATATTCACCTACTACGTTTCCTTCTTTTCCTTTTCCTACTACCGAGTTCCAGTCACCCATGACTATTAAATTTTCGTCTCCCTTCACTATATGAATAATTTCTTTTATCTCATCATACATTTCATCAATCTCTTCGCCATCTGCGGAGCTAGTTGGCATTTAAACTTGTACTACTGTGATAGGCATGGGCTTAATATCTATCTTGGACACAATAATGCGTTCACTATACTGTTTGTAGTAGCTTACCCGCATTGCTGTTTTCCTATTCATTATTAAACCTACTCCTGTATTACCCCTATTTGATTTTGTATGTATAACCCTGTATTCACCTGACGAGAAGTCTTGTTCCTCCTGCCACCGAACTTCACTAATTCCCACTATATCTAACTTTAACCTATCCATTTCCCTTTTTAAAATTTCTAACCTACCTGCCCGATTAAGGAATCTGACATTCCACGCTCCGAGTAGTCCCCGCCCGGAGATCCGAATGGGGGACTATTTTACCTCCGGAATATTTTACCCAACGGGACGCCATCTCATTCAGCCATACAGTAAAGCTGCATGCCCTCGGGAAAAATTACGGCTGTTGTTTTCCCATGCTCTCAACCGTTCGCAGTACCAGCACAGCAAGGCCGTTTTGGCTAGTGTTACAAGGCCAAATCAGTCAATCATCCAGATTGTTGTCTCTGCAACTACTGAAAAGGCTGCTGCCCCTCTTTAGGTTCAAATGGCTCTGAGCACTATGGGACTCAACTGCTGAGGTCATTAGTCCCCTAGAACTTAGAACTAGTTAAACCTAACTAACCTAAGGACATCACAAGCATCCATGCCCGAGGCAGGATTCGAACCTGCGACCGTAGAACCGCACGGCCACTTCGGCCGGCGCCCCTCTTCAGGAAGCACACGTTTGTCTGGCCTTTCAGCAGATACCCCTCCGTTGTGGTTGCCTCTACGGTACGGCTATCTGTATCGCTGAGGCACGGAAGCTTCCCCACCAACGGCAAGGTCCATGGTTCATGGGGGCGGGGGGGGGGGGAGGGGGTGATGATGCTACATAGCTGCATTTATTGGCCGATATGAACTCGTAACCCAGGCGACGCTGGAGTTCCAAAAATCCTCATGATGTTTATCAAGAGCGACTGCGTGATGGTAAAGCAGTAGTAATTTGTGCCATTACTGCAACTGTAATTACTGACCGATCTGTTTGCACCAAAGCATAACCTCTATTACAATGAGAAGTATATACAGCAACCATTCTTACAGGGCACTAGCAACTGAAGGAAAGATCAACGATTATTTAATGCATGATAGTGCAAGAAAACGGACAGACAATGAGTGTATGACAGTAGTACAAGAAAGTTACGATAGTTAAAGGACACATAATAACATTTAAAGAGATTTCATTCTCAAATCACTGTTCCTTTTATGACACGCTTAGATGATAACAATGAGAGGAATTCAATTGAACTGATAGAGCGAATAATAACACGTAATTTACCTCTTGGTACAGTGGATATTTTTTATATTTTAAACCGTTATAAGGGAAGTTCGGGGATGTGGAAAAAATTAAAAATGAAAGTAATCAATCTGTGAAGTCATCACTGCACCTAGGGTGATGGACAGTTTATATAAAAGTATTATTTTGGCGACGGACAGTGTCACTGTACTAAAGTTAATCATTGTTTCCTTTATTTTGTCTAACACAAGACTCTTAAACCTCGGCGTGATAGACTTGATATTTACTACTATCAGAGCAATCTTGCATCATTTCAGAGAGTGAAATTTCCATACATATTTACGTTGTTTTTCAGATACACATAAATTTATCTACCCATGTAAGTACCATTTCGTGAATTCCTCTGCGAGGTTAACAATCAACGGAAAACCTTAGAATGACTTCTAAATTAACAATAAACCAACACATAAAGTAGAAAACCAGCACTAAATTTCTGAAGGTACTGTATGAAGAATGAATGTTTTCCCACCAGTTCACCTTGTATGGGAAATCGCAAACAATCAGAAACTTATTAGAAGGTGAAGTCACACGACTAATCCAGGAGAATACGATTAACTACGGAAATCAGTGTGGATGTGGACACTGCAATGTCACCATGTAGACTGTTTGTATGTTACATGCGATTCTCAATTGAATAACGACTTTTGTTCACCAATCCGATAGGATTCGATCACACACCATTACATTTATCCCTTTTCTTACCAGTAGATCCATGTTGTTTGTAACATAGTCTAATTGCTTTATAGTATTTGTTCTCCGAGTTATGTATCCTAAACATGTAAGACCTGGCGGCACAATATGAAGAATTTTATATATTTATGTCGTTAATTTGACAGTTATGCGCAATGTAGGCCATCTAATGGTTACTGTAAGTCCTAAAGTAGTAGTAGTAGTTATGTCGGATTCTATCAAGTTCCGATTATCCAAATCGAATATAAAATACCTAACGAGCTTACTTTTTGTTTCACAACATTAGGTTTACGATTTAGCAATGGGCCAGAGCTCGAAGTACCGTACGGTATCGTACAAAGACCCCACACAACAGTGCTCATGTAGCCAAGTCACCGCCGTCTAGGCTGTGTTAGCGTGAACTATGAAGCCATTTTAACTGGCAATTTTTTTAAAAAAATCCTCGTAAGTCAAAGTTCATCTTTTGTTCATTGGCTGGTATAGAAACTTCTGTCCAAATCTGCCCGCACAATTTTAGAATCCGTATCCTACTTTAAGTACATCTCTCTTGAAAATATTAGACTCCAGGGAACTAAATGTCAAGCAGTTGCACTCACGAAGTTATCTAACCTAATCTATACAGCGATAAGCTCCAATACATCGTACTGCGCGTCTCACACTGGGTGAGACCGAAAGTCTATGGTACCACCGACACAGAGTGTATGTTTTTCTCCAAGCGCGCGTCACGCCATCTTAAATATACTTGACTCTTTTCCCTTACTGAAATGATTGAATCAAGTGGCATAAGAACTAAAAAAGTAAATTTACTTAACTAAGAACATCAATTTCATTAATTTCGCTGTGAGGCTCACAATCACCAGAGTACCCGCGAAACAAGAGCAGTGGAGTTATAGATACGGGAATAACACCGACACTTAACAAAAGGTAATAGGAACAGCTCTCCAATTACGGAAGTTTCGAAACCAAGTTCCCGTTCAAGAAAAATCTGCTAACTGAGCAACGTGTTGCCATGCAATGGAGCTGAATGATGGTAAACTTTATTTCCCCTACGATAGTGTGGAGGCATTGTAATAGGAGCAGTTGGAGGAATGTGCCACCTCTAACAATCTTATGGTGCGAATAAAAGTGAATCTTGCAACAGTATTGTCCACCTTCTGATATTTTACCACATGAGAGTACAAGTATTCTGTAAATTACGAAAACGTTGTTAGGTAGAGTTAATGCACAGCTCGTCATTTACGCTTTCACATTAAATGAATTTGAATTATTTGGTTGTCTGACACAATCTGTATCACACTGGGAAACTTTTCTGCCCGCAGATGCTTCGAGAACGTAAGTACGAACTAATGAATACAGTGCTGAAACGGTATTTTTGGCGATATTTAGCCAAATGCAGCGGCCAACAGTTTTGTTACTTTAGACTACTATCTGAATCTCCTTGTGAAATACACTGAAGAGCCAAAGAAACTGGTATACCAGCCTAATATCGTGCAAGGCCCACGCGAGCACACAGAAGTGCTGCAACGCGACTAGTGTCAGAAGTAGTTCTGGAGGGAATTGATACCATGAATCCTGCAGGGCTGTCCATAAATCCGTAAGGGTCGAGGGGGTGGAGATCTCTTCTAGACGGCACGTTGCAAGGCATCCCAGATATGGTCAATAATGTGCATGTCTGGGAGTTTGGTGGCCAGAGGAAGTGTTTAAACTCAAAAAATGTTCCTGCAACCATTATGTAGCAATTCTGGACGTGTGGAATGTCACATTGTCCTGCTGGAATTGCCAAAGTCCGTCAGAATGCACAAGCGACATGAATGGATTCAGGTGATCAGACAGGATTCTTACGTAGTTGTCCCTTGTCAGAGACCTATGTAGACGTATCAGGGGTCACATATCACACCGTTTACACACACCCCACACCATTATAGAGCCTCCACCAGCTTGAACAGTCCCCTGCTGACACACAGGGTCCATGGATTCTTGAGGCTGTCTCCATACGTCCATCCGCTCGATACAATTTGAAACGAGACTCGTCGACCAGGCAACGCATTTCCAGTCATCAACAATCAAATGTCGGTGTTGAGTGCTCCTGCGAGGCGTTTCGTGCAGTCATCAAGGGTAAATGAGTGGGCCTTCGGCTCCGAAAGTCCATATCGATGAAGTTTCATTGAATGGCTCACACGATGACACTTAATGGTGGCCCAGCATTGAAATGTGCAGCATTTGCAGAAGGGTTGCACTTCTGTCACGTTGAACAATTCTCTTCAGTCGTCGTTGGGCCAGTTTTAGCAGGATGTTTTTCCGGCCGCAGCAATGTCGGAGATCTGATGTCTTACCGGATTCTCGATATTCACTCGTGAAATACTCGTACCCGAAAATCTCCACTGCACCACTACCTCGGAGGTTGCTGCGCCCCATCGCTCGTACGCCGACAATATCACCCCGTTCAAACTCGCTTAATTCTCGACAGCCTGCCATTGTAGTAGTAGGAACCGATCTAACAACTGCGCCAGACACTTGTTGTTGCCGAACGCTGAGCCGGATTCTGCTTGTTTACATGTCTCTGTATTAGAATACGCATACCTATACCAGTTTGTCTGGCGCTTAATAGTATGTAAACTAAAAAGCTTTATTTTTCTGCCTTTAGAAGACTTGTAATCCCGAAACGCAGAGATTTGGTGATGCTACCATCACGTGTTACGTATCCTACAGCATAAATTGTCATTATTATTAGACTTGCAGAAAATTTCAACTATAAAATTTCGAAAATCGCAAGACCAGATAAATAAGAGAACTTATTCACAATCACCTTAATGGTTTTTGTATGCAAGCTGCCGAGAAAAATAATCTGCAGATAAATGGAAAAAAGCTGAAGATTTATTAGATGACGATCAGTTTGGCTGTAGGAAAGATAAAGGCACAAGGGAAGCTGTTTTCACGTTGGGCTTGATTATGAAAGTAATGATGAATAAAAATCAAGACACGCTCTTCGGAGTTGTCGACCTATAAAAAGTGTACGACAACGTAAATTGGTGCCAGATGTTCGAAATTGTGAAGAAAATTAGTGTTAGCTATAGGGAAACAGGGGTTATATACGAATATGCAATATAAGCAAGAACCAAGACGGAACAAGAAGACTGGAAAACTAAGAACGATAGGCTCTGATTAAACAGGGTGTGTGACAAGGATGCAACCTTTCGGCCATACTGCTCAATCTACACGTCGAAGAAGCAATGGCTGAAATAAAACAAAATTTCAATAATGAGGTTACAATTCTGGGTGGCAGGATATCAGTGATAAGATTCATTGGTCATACTGCTATATTCAACGAAAGTAGGAAGTATTACAGGATGTGTTGAATGGAATGATTAATCTAATGAGTACTGTATATGGATTGAGAGTGAACCGAAGAAAGACAGTGGTAATGAGCTGTAGCGAGAAACTTAACATCGAAACTAGTGACGACGATGTAGAGGAAGTTAAAGAATCCTGCTACCTTGGAGACGAAATCACCCATGACAGACGAAGTGACGAGGACATAAAAAGCACACTAGCAAAGACAAAGAGGACATTCTGGGCCAAGATAGTCTTTTGGTATCGAACATCAATTTGAGGAAGATATTTCTGAGAATGTACGTTTGGAGCACAGCACTGCATTGTAGTGAATCATTAAAGGTGGGTTAACCGGAATAGATGAGTAACGAATCGTTCGAGATGTAGTGATATAGAATATTGCTGATAATTTGGTTGACTGATACGTTTGGAATGAGGAGGTTCTCCGTAGAATCGTAGAAGAAAGGAAGATATGGAAAACAGAAGAAGAAGGAACAGGATGTTAGTACACCAGTTAAGACGTCAGTGCATAACGTCCATGGTACTGATTGAAGCTGTGGAAGATAAAAGCTGCAGCGGAAGAACGAGAAAAGGAAGACAAAAATGGCGACTTAAAAATGTCTTATGTCTCAGCTGCCTGCACAATATAAATCCTAATGCAACTGTTTGCTGTGTGATTCAACTTACACAGAACTAAGGAACGATTTGATGTCGAAAAGAATTGAGCAGATGCATTTATTTTTAAAAACTCTAGTGCTGATGAAGATAAAACAAACGATCAGACTAGCAAAGGTCTAGAACCACGAATAATCCACATTAGACACTGATTCCTCAGCATATTAGTTAATGGAACAACTCAAATATATAAAATCTGTGAGAACAACTTGCCAGAAAATTACGTCCATCAGTATGACAGAAACAAATGTCTGTAAACATTAGCCGCGCGGTGTAGCGGCGCGGTCATGGCATTCTGTCACGGTTCGCGCGGCTCCCCCCGTCGGATGTTGGAATCCTCTCTCGGGTATGGGTATGTGTGTTGCCCTTAGTTTAAGTTAGATTAAGTAGTGTGTAAGCTTAGGGACAGATGACCTCAGCGGTTTGGTCCCATAAGATCTTAGCGCTAATCTACAATTTTTTTTATTCTGTAAACATTTGGCTAACGTTTTCCTCGTGTGCAAGAGCATCATATACATCCCACGGATATTACAGTCAGCCTTTACATTGTACCTCGTCAAAGATAGGAACGCGAATGATTAATGCCAGCTCTATAAAAGATGGTATGGTTATGTTCGTCATCAAATTATTTTATCTGTTGAAACTTCCCCTTTGAATGTAAAGAATTACTGTACCGGTAAAACTTCTACGTTACTTGATTTTATAATCTATAGCGAAACTGAACGTACTGAGACTGTTTTCTCTTTACTTATTCTGATCATTTCTAAACTGACACACAATATTTTAGCGCAACGCAATCTGACTTCTAATAATCAATACAAAAGAATAGCCCTGACTAACGATAACCTATACCCTTCATGAATCACTTACCTCACAAAAATCTTCGTTACTCGAACTACTGCAATACAGCGAGCGCCTATACTGCCAGTTAAAATATTCTGATTACTGAAGGCAATAACTACTGATAGGCGTATAGTTTTCAAATGAAAGATTTTGGTAGAGAACAAACAATGTATTTGTTCAAAGGTCATTATATATATATATATATATATATATATATATATATATATATATATATATATAATTCATGGCATCCAGTTTAACAAATTTCTTATTTCTGACGGACAGACTTACAGATCGTTCGCTGATATTGACATCTCAAAACTCTGGCATCTCTCTCCCCACATCCACCACTGCTGGCAGCTTACCTCCAACTGCCCAACGCTATGAGCTGTTCATATCCCACTGCCCAACACTACACTGGCGAATAACTTCCAACAACGAGTCCAACCAGCCACAGACTCCACACAGCGCAGTCAGCGATTTTAATGGAGAGTTCTACGTGGCGTTTTCTACATAAAAACCTGAATAGCCTACTTACATAGCCCCCATGCTGCATACAAAAAATTTTACAAATTGTTTTGGGCAGTGGCAAATACTGATTTGATAAAGTTTTTCACATTAACAATAACAAATAGATCAAATGCACACACTTATTGAAACACTGTTGGTCAAAAGCAAAAATTGTCCTCACAGTCCATAAAAACAGTCCCAATCATTCATCACAGCAATAATGATAGTTTTATGCACAAAGTCTGAACAGTAAAATAAAATGCACACGGAGGTAGTGGATTTCCATGCAGTCTTCAAGAAGTTGTGTTGTCCTTCCAACGTAAAGACTGTGCTTACTGTTGACATGCAGACAGGTAATGGGCCACAACAGAGCAAACCCACAACAGAGTCAGTCGAAATTTTGAAGAATATTGGTAGGTAGGTCATCACAGAGCAGACCCACAGTATTTCTTGTAGAGATAATGGTATTAGTGGGCCACCACAGGTGCAGACCCACTGTAGTCCTGGTACGAATTATGGTATCGGTGGGCCATCAAAGGTGCAGACCCTCTCTAGTCCTTGTAGAGATGGCCAGTAGCCATCCGTTCCGACTGTGCAGGTGCATAATCACTATCGAAGAGTCTTGTGGATAATATAGCAATTCCATGAACCACCACTTGTGCACTCACAATTTTTTTTTTAAATGTCCTTATAACCAGCAATGCCGTTAACCAGTCCCTTCCTGAAAACAGGTGCGAGCAGTAACGGTCTTTTTTTTAAACTTCTTACATAATATGCATATACTATGACCAACAGAAATGTGTGCATTGAATTGAATCCCTGCTATTTACTTAAATTGGAGAACTGGTGTCAATTACAATTTTATGACATAATAATACAATTACGAAGGTACAAAGAAACATCATTAAAAACATAATGATAACATTATTAGTAATCCAGGCATTACAAAAGAATTGAAATAAGTATATACTTAAGTATTATAGGAATTCTGACATAAGTAAATAAATTAAGAAAAGAGAATATTAATTACAACATCAAATTGATACATGTGCATAAAAAGAAACATAACAGAATAAGTAATATCTAAACACTTTTCCAAAGTAAAGAACAAGTTATATTTGAGGATAACAGTACCCCTCATCATAGTAAAATCAGCTTAGTATTAGAAAAATTCTACAACATAACTCTTGTCAGATAAACACATAAAGACAGGAAGAATGTAGACACACAAGGGTACACAGAAACACATAGTGGAATCACACAAAAGGAAAGGACAGGGTTTGTTTTCAGTATAACATTTGGTGCTGCAGTATTTATCATATTTCACATTTGAACAAAACTTTCTTTACTTCTCGGAAATTTCCCTTGATTCGTCATTATTCCCAAAAGGTCCTATCTACACATGCTTTCTGGATTAGTGCTTTTACATATCCCTTACCTCCTTATTCGTTTTCAAGAAAATCCTACCTAACCCTGTTGTCCCTATGCCCTACTTGTCTATTCATATCCTCCTTCAAAATAATTATTTCTCATTGTACAATACTTATTTTGGCCCAGATTCTTTTCATATAACTTCTTAATGCATTCTTTCCCTATTCTACATAGTTACTTTCTTATTTAGTGTCCCCCTTCTTAATCTAACTTAAATCTACTGAGCTCAGATACATAAACTAAGGGATGAGGCAGTGCAGCAGCATCAACATTAATACAAAAAAGAACGAGAAGAAAATGCAAAGTGGCAAAGAAAGCAGCAATAAATATAAATTAGCAAAAGAAATGCACCATTACAACTAATATGAGTCAATGTGCAGCAACAAGAAAAATAAATCAGTAGTAAAACAGGCTTAGCAGAGTAATACAAAGTGAAACTCAGTAGAACAACGCCTGACAAACAGCACCAGCAGCAAAAGCAATAAACTGTACCTAAATATGACAAAGCTCAAGCATTAAAAAATGTTACAGTTAAGGTAGCAACACAGATAAAGGAAATGTCTATTTACACCTATATATCTATGTCAAATCTTAACACTAGAGTGATGCATCACAGTAACTTACTCTACCAAACAAGTTACCAAGGGGTTGAAAACAGATTATGTATGCAATTCCTATGAAGGGAAATGTCTATTTACATCCTAACATCTATATCAGTTCTCCTTCCTGTACTTCGTTCGTTTTCTAGTGCTCCCTTTTTTAAGAAAGTAGATCATAAAATTGTTATTTAATGGATCATTAGACAGAAAATATTTACATTAGTACATCTATTAAATTTTATTTTAACCAATGCTGCAGTACTGCTAGAAACTAGAAATCAAACAAAATCGCAAATATACACAAGGCAAAGCATGAAGATGTCATCCACTAGCCATTTGGCATTTCATAAGGCAGTAAAAAGAATCTCTCAAGTAGAATGGTAGTAGCTATAATCAGGTGTATCATTTCATAAGCATTTCAGTAAATATCAATAAGTACAAGCTCCAAAGTGTAATCATATGTATTCAAGTATGAGCATGTCACGTTTGCGATGCTATCTACAAAGAAATGTCAACAGTGAGCTTAATGGCCTCTCTTTTTTTTTTTTTACACCTGTTCCTCTGAAGGCACACACAGATTTTTTTTTTAAGGCGACCCACAATGCACCACACCAAGTTCACCTACCTTCCTTACCGACACATTTATGACAACAGTTTCCACTACATTGACAATCTAATATAAATAAAAATATTTCACAGGTTCAAAATTTACGTTAGAAGTGTGTAGAAATAAAATCTCATATATAACAGTGTCCAAAAAATTTTCCATCGGCATTGTGATACTCATATTCACTCACGCACTCATCCTTCATAATGATCACAACCACACCTCAATGTCACAATACATATCGTCATAGCAATAATGTCATCGTAACGCCTTAATCAAATCTCAAAAATGTCATTGCTTTTTTCAATAAATTCAAAGTCTCTAAAAATAATGCTCTCTTAGTATCACAGTAGTTTCTCAAGTAAATATTAAAAGTTCCCAAAATGCAGACAAAATGCAGTTTCATAAGTGTGAAGTTATCCAACTGTGTAATTACGTGAATGTGTCACTGACGTAGGAAAAAAAATGTTTGTCACACTGTTAAATAATCAGATAGCTGTGTAATTCTGCATTAGAGAAGTATGGTGCCGATGGGCAAAATTGTGTAAGTAAATACCATATTGGCTAGGGCCCCTTGCGTTTGCCACACGCATGGTACACAAACTAGTTATGTACCCCCCTGAGGGTTAATGCAATGTTCTTGAATGATGAAATATATCACTAAAAACCTTCACTGTATCACTCTAAATCAAGAATCATTCCAAAAATGTTCGAAGTACAAAAATTAATCACTCAAATGCGGGTCCTGTCGCACTAAACTGTGCGTCTTGCCATAAGATAATTTCTGTCATTAGTTAATGTTAAAAATGTGCCAAGTGTCGTGGTTGTCGTTCATAAGCAAAGTTCTGCAGAAGTCTGTGTACTTGCCTTATCATCTATGAAAGTAAAGTGTTATGCAAATAGATGTAGTAGTTATTACACTCATTACCATCACCAAGAAAGTACTGTACTTTAACATATTATTGTATTGCAAAAAAGGCTGTCCCATTGTAGCTATGCCACAAAGGTTACTATTAAAACATATTTTACTTTCCAGAAGAATGTAGAAAAACTGTGCAGACATAAAACAGATACAGTGCCAAAGCAATAATGTAAATTCTTTCACTCATTAATAGTGTCATGATATAATCGTGTAGGTGTCAAACCAAATCCTGTGTCAGCAGTAATCTCTCAGAAAGTACTTTAAATAAAATATGTCTTTTCATGTAAACCGAAATGTTGCATTAAAATCTCATTATCAGTATATGTTCCAAGTATGTTAGCATTGTAGTCGTTACGTAATCATGCAACAATCAAGCAAGAATGTACACACAATAACACTGCATCGTGTGTTCACTATAAAAATGCATTCGTAATTACTGTCTAAATAATTTCCCTAGGTTATTCACTGGATGGTTCACTTCAAAACATTGTTGCATATTAACAGTTTCTGAGTGTGACAAAGTGTACTAGTAATATGAAGAAAAAAATTTTATAACAGAGACTCACTAAATGGGTTTACATGTGAAATGTGATGTAATTCTTTACATTTCCTAGTACGCAGAGTTTCAACTTCAAAGCAATTATCATACAGTATCTGTCGGTAAAGAATACTGAAAATTTGGTCAACGTTAGCTTCTATGTTATATTTCTCATGGCCAGCTGGCGCACGTGGTGCCTGTAGTGGGAGTCATTGTCTACTATCTCTTTGTTGTCATGCATCGTTACTGGGATTTGGAGATCTAACTTCTACCTTTTCGACTTGTCGAGAGGGCCCTGCTCTGTTTGAATCACCCCAATTTTGGTTAAATTCTGGTCTATTATCAAGATTATATCGTCTGTCGTCTTGTCAATAGTTTCCACAGTTTCTTTCTTGTCGGTGACGTGGTGGAGAATTTCTCCAAGAATCTTAACTGCACGGTGGACCATTGCGTCTGAAGTTATTCTGTCTTCCTTGATAATAATTATTTTGGTTCCCATATTGTCTGTTTCTACTATTATGTCTGTCATAATCATTACCACAGAGAGGTGGTCTTTCCCTGTAACTATTGTTACTCTGCCAGTGGTTGTCGTATGGGTGGTGTATATTTTGGCCACGATTTGTGTCATGAAAGTAGTCTTGTCGTGTCCAGTCATTTCTGTTGTCATGAAATTGTGATGGATATAACCTGTAGTTGTTGTATTCATGTTTTCGCATTCTGCGACTGTCAGTGTCTGTTTCCAATTCTTTCGACAGTCCCTGAAAAGCTCTTCTGTCGTCTTAGCAACGTCCTGCCAAAACGATATGTCGTAAATGTTCAGGCAATTTAATTAAGTAAATCTGGATGAGTTCTGAGGAGCTGCATGGATTTGTCATTTACTGATTTTTGTGCAACGTATCTTAAAAATATTTTACCGGACTGTAAAATTAGGACTGTTCAAAATGCTTCATCACTATGATGCTATGTTTTACTCTATATTGAGTAGCTTGAGACCAATATGCTGAGAGGAAGGTATGATAAAATTCTCCTTCACTGTAACAATCGCGAATGACCGATCGCATTCTTACAGCTTTTTCATTCCCTAAGTAGCCACACATACATACTAATCTGTGCTCTAATGATTAGTTCAGAGGAAAACAATGAGGGAACTGATGAAGCCACGCTTGTGGATGAATGTCGTTACCAGAATTCTTAAATGTTTTGAATTTACGTGCAGTAATGAACAGCTTATAGTCAAAATCATCGTGTCGGCGGAACGCAAATCGGTCATTGTTACGTCGTGTCGGCGGTTCCATCTCAAAATTCGGTTCACCTTGTGAATTTTCTTCATAATTTCCAAATTGCCCTGTGTTATTACTTTGTGGCTTTTCCGTATTTCGAAATCCTTCTTCACGTGTCGGGGCGCGAGGCTCCTCTGAAATATGTGATTCTTGTATTACCTGTGGCAACTGATCTTGTACTTCCCAGATTTCTCTTCTGTGTTTTGTGTTGCGTATTGATTTGATTCTGATTTTGTTTGAATTTACTAATTTGTTCGTACTCTTCTGTGTCAGTAAAGGCTACTGGTCTTGTGTCATTCAGATCATAGTCTGTCTTTGTACATAAGTTAGTGATATGATCCAAAAGTTCGGCTACTTTCTCGGATAATTAACTGATTTCCTCCGTGTGCTCTTCTGAACCAGCTTCAGAGTGTCCATTTGTGCCGAAAGTGTATCTACTGTGTCCTTTAAGTTTTCCTGAGTTTTTGCAAGTTGCGTAACCGAATCGGTAGATGAAACTGAGTCAATTTTAGCTTATAATGAGTCGTGATTTTCATGAACAATAGTTTGCAATTCTTTTATGGCTCCTTTCTGGAAGTGTAATGATTTTTCATGATGCGAAAAATAGGTTGAAAATGCTCACAAATTTGTGTTTTTGCGTCATTACAGGCTTATAGACGTTTAGATTCAATTTTAAGTAACTCAGCAGTTAAATATTCACATGTTTGTTCAAGAGTTTGTTCCATTGAGTCTAACTTTTGAATCTTTTCCTGTGTTCGTCTCTGATTTTGTTCCACTGTGTCTAACGTTTGAAGCTGTTGCTGTGTTTTTCTCTCATTTTGTTCCACTGTGTCTATCTTTTGAAGCTTTTGCTGTGTTTGTCTATGATGTTGTTCCATTGCGTCTATCTGTTGAAGCTGTTGCTGTTATTGTTTTTGACTTTGTTCAAGCGTTGTGTCTTACTTTTGAAGCCTTTGTTCCCTTTGTTGCATTAATTTTATTAAAAATGCACTGGTGTCTCATACATGCTCCTCTGTGTTTTTTAGCAGTGCAGTTGTACCGGCAACATTCGCATTTTGAAAAACAGAGATTGAGTCTTGACTTAAATGAGAAAAGGGTAAAGACGCAAAACCTGAATCTAAGTATTTGGAAGATTTTATCCTGTCATTTCGGATTCCTGAGGCGAGCTATTGCCGACCAATCGACCGACAATACTTCCCTGTTCACTAATTATTTCATGGTCTACACCATTATTTATTGCGTGGTCCACTTCCCTATGCACAGTTACCAAATTACTACTTTGAATATCTGTGAACTCATTACATGATGGTGCTGATAAACTATGCTCATCATCACTATCATTTCTCAATTTACTTTGGGGCCTAGTGTTACGTTTTTCACACGCCATAATTATCATGTATTTCACACGATAACACAGAAAAGCACAATTTAAAGAGGAAAAATAAGAAAAATTAGAGTAGCGCTGAAAACAATATATAATTAATTGTAAGCACAGCTGCGTAATACTTGGTGCAAATATATATGCATGCCACAACTGTTTTACAGTACAACAATGAAAAACTACAACTTCAAAGGAAATTCTCTCTACAATCACACTGTATCAATAAACAATAACCACACTAATTACTCAAACTACAAGAAAAAAAATCGGAAGATTGCATATATATATATATATATATATATATATATATATATATAGGGTGAGTAACCTAACATTACCGCTGGATATATTTCGTAAACCACATCAAATACTGACGAACCGATTCCACAGACCGAACGTGAGGAGAGGGGCTAGTGTAATTGTTTAATACAAACCATACAAAAATGGACGGAAGTATGTTTTTTTAACATAAACCTACATTTTTTTAATGGAACCACGTTAGTTTTGTTAGCACATCTGAACATATAAACAAATACGTAATTAGTGCCGTTTATTGCATTGTAAAATGTTAATTACATCTGGAGATATTGTAACCTAAAGTTGACGCTTGAGTACCACTCCTCCGCTGTTCGATCGTGTGTATCGGAAAGCACCGAATTACGTAGGGATCCAAAGCGAACGGTGATGGACCTTAGGTACAGAAGAGACTGGAACAGCACATTACGTCCACATGCTAACACCTTTTTATTGGTCTTTTTCACTGACGCACATGTACATTACCATGAGGGGTGAGGTACACGTACACACTTGGTTTCCGTTTTCAATTACGGAGTGGACTAGATTGTGTCCCGACATGTCAGGCCAATAGATGTTCAATGTGGTGGCCATCATTTGCTGCACACAATTGCAATCTCTGGCGTAATGAATGTCGTACACGCCGCAGTAAATCTGGTGTAATGTCGCCGCAGGCTGCCACGATACGTTGTTTCATATCCTCTGGGGTTGTAGGCACATCACGGTACACATTCTCTTTTAACATATCCCACAGAAAGAAGTCCAGAGGTGTAAGATCAGGAGAACGGGCTGGCCAATTTATGCGTCCTCCACGTCCTATGAAACGCCCGTCTAACATCCTGTCAAATGTCAGCCTAGTGTTAATTGCGGAATGTGCAGGTGCACCATCATGCTGATACTACATACCTCGACGCGTTTCCAGTGGGACATTTTCGAGAAACGTTGGCAGATCATTCTGTAGAAACGCGATGTATGTTGCAGCTGTTTGGGCCCCTGCAATGAAGTGAGCACCAATGAGGTGGTCGCCAATGATTCCGCACCGTACATTTACAGTCCACGGTCGCTGTCGCTCTACCTGTCTGAGCCAGCGAGAATTGTCCACGGACCAGTAATGCATGTTCCGTAGATTCACTGCCCCGTGGTTTGTGAAACCCGCTTCATCGGTAAACAGGTAGAACTGCAACGCATTCTCTGTTAATGCCCATTGACAGAGTTGCGCTCGATGATTAAAGTCATCACCATGTAATTGCTGATGTAGCGACACATGAAACGGGTGAAGCGGTGACGATGCAGTATGCGCATGACACTACTTTGATTCAGTCCACCGTCCACCGGCTCTCGCAATGTCCCGTGTACTCATGTGTGGGTTCATGGCAACAGCAGCCAACACACCAACTGCACCCGCTTCTCCTGTGACGGACATGTTACGGACCCGTTTGCGTGCTACGACCATACCTGTTGCATACAGTTCGCGGTAGATGTTTTGCACGTTGGAAGCTCTCTGTCCGGGTACCGTTCTGCATACACCCTGCAGGCTTCAGCTGCATTTCGTCGACACTCGCCATAGATGAGTATCATCTCCGCCTTTTCAGAGTTCGAATACACCATGGTCATAGTTCCCACAACACTACACTATCACAGACGTCTGGTAACAAGGTGTACTGCAGTTGGTCTGCGTGCGGAGACGAATGCAGAATAACAATAGCAGCAAGCGCTACATGCGGACACTGCGACAGCTAGACCAAACCACAACAGTGCACTACAGCCACACTCGTAAACACGGTCGTCATCGTAAACATGTCCCTACAGATGCTGCTCGCTGACCCTGACCCGTGTTTGTTACAACACGCAACTGAACGTCGGAGGTTTCAAGCGTAAACTTTAGGTTGCAATATCTCCGTATGTAATTAACATTTTACAATGCAACAAACGGCACTGATTACGTATTTGTTTATATGTTCAGATGTGATAACAAAACTAACGTTGTTCCATTAAAAAAACGTAGGTTTGTGTTAAAAACATACTTTTCTGCATTTTGTATGGTTTGTATTAAACAATTACACTAGCCCCTCTCCTCACGTTCGGTCTGTGGAATCGGTTCGTCAGTATTTGATGTGGTTTACGAAATATATCCAGCGGTTACGTTAGGTGACTCACCCTATATATATATATATATATATATATATATATATATATACACTCCTGGAAATGGAAAAAAGAACACATTGACACCGGTGTGTCAGACCCACCATACTTGCTCCGGACACTGCGAGAGGGCTGTACAAGCAATGATCACACGCACGGCACAGCGAACACACCCGGAACCGCGGTGTTGGCCGTCGAATGGCGCTAGCTGCGCAGCATTTGTGCACCGCCGCCGTCAGTGTCAGCCAGTTTGCCGTGGCATACGGAGCTCCATCGCAGTCTTTAACACTGGTAGCATGCCGCGACAGCGTGGACGTGAACCGTATGTGCAGTTGACGGACTTTGAGCGAGGGCGTATAGTGGGCATGCGGGAGGCCGGGTGGACGTACCGCCGAATTGCTCAACACGTGGGGCGTGAGGTCTCCACAGTACATCGATGTTGTCGCCAGTGGTCGGCGGAAGGTGCACGTGCCCGTCGACCAGGGACCGGACCGCAGCGACGCACGGATGCACGCCAAGACCGTAGGATCCTACGCAGTGCCGTAGGGGACCGCACCGCCACTTCCCAGCAAATTAGGGACACTGTTGCTCCTGGGGTATCGGCGAGGACCATTCACAACCGTCTCCAAGAAGCTGGGCTACGGTCCCGCACACCGTTAGGCCGTCTTCCGCTCACGCCCCAACATCGTGCAGCCCGCCTCCAGTGGTGTCGCGACAGGCGTGAATGGAGGGACGAATGGAGACGTGTCGTCTTCAGCGATGAGAGTCGCTTCTGCCTTGGTGCCAATGATGGTCATATGCGTGTTTGGCGCCGTGCAGGTGAGCGCCACAATCAGGACTGCATACGACCGAGGCACACAGGGCCAACACCCGGCATCATGGTGTGGGGAGCGATCTCCTACACTGGCCGTACACCACTGGTGATCGTCGAGGGGACACTGAATAGTGCACGGTACATCCAAACCGTCATCGAACCCATCGTTCTACCATTCCTAGACCGGCAAGGGCACTTGCTGTTCCAACAGGACAATGCACGTCCGCATGTATCCCGTGCCACCCAACGTGCTCTAGAAGGTGTAAGTCAACTACCCTGGCCAGCAAGATCTCCGGATCTGTCCCCCATTGAGCATGTTTGGGACTGGATGAAGCGTCGTCTCACGCGGTCTGCACGTCCAGCACGAACGCTGGTCCAACTGAGGCGCCAGGTGGAAATGGCATGGCAAGCCGTTCCACAGGACTACATCCAGCATCTCTACGATCGTCTCCATGGGAGAATAGCAGCCTGCATTGCTGCGAAAGGTGGATATACACTGTACTAGTGCCGACATTGTGCATGCTCTGTTGCCTGTGTCTATGTGCCTGTGGTTCTGTCATTGTGATCATGTGATGTATCTGACCCCAGGAATGTGTCAATAAAGTTTCCTCTTCCTGGGACAATGAATTCACGGTGTTCTTATTTCAATTTCCAGGAATATATATATATATATATATATATATATATATATATATATATATATATATATATATATATAAATTCATGACATACAGTTTCACAAATTTCCTTTTTCTGACGGACACACGTCTAGATCATCAACTCATATTAATATCTAAGAACTCTGGCATCTCTCTCCCCACATCCACCACTGCTGGCGGCCTCCCTCCAACTGCCCAACGCTACCGGCTGTTCACATCCAACTGCCCAACACTACACTGGCGAATAACTTTCAACAACGAATCCAACCAGCCACAGACTGCACACAACGCAGCCAGCGATTTTAATAGAGAGCGCTACGTGGCGTTACCAACACAAAAACGTCAACAGCCTACTTACACTGTTACAAATACTATGAGCAAATGAACTTAGAGGCAGTGCTTCTCCTCCTTCCCTTCCCCTGTCTTTCCTCTTTGCGGTAATCTCAAGCACAAAACTAAATTAATTTTCGGCTGGTTTTTTCAGTTATTTTAAGTACTTCATAATTTATCGTGCCAATAAATTCTGTCGAATGTTAATGAGACTGACACCGATGAGAATAGCAATAGTGTTTGAAATATCCCTTCGAGCTATCTATCGTGATTTCCTTAATGGGAGCACATTTCAAATCCTCTGTAGTAATATCTATCGTTTGAGCTTGTTAGGTCTCATTCCCTCGTACGAATGTGGACGAATATTCAATACCCTCCATTTTGATGGTACCAGGTGTAAGTTACGGATTAATTCCTGGATTGTTTTATATGCAATAATGTGACTTTCAATTCGACTTACGTTTTATACACTACTGGCCATTAAAATTGCTGCACCACAAAGATGACGTGCTACAGACGCGAAATTTAAGCGTCGGGAAGAAGATGCTGTGATATGCAAATGATTAGCATTCCAGAGCATTCACAAAAGGTTGGCGCCGGTGGCGACACCTACAACGTGCTGACATGAGAAAAGTTTCCAACCGATTTCTCATACACAAACAGTTGTTAACTGGCGTTGCCTGGTGAAACGTTGTCGTGATGCCTCATGCAAGGAGGAGAAATGCGTACCATCACGTTTCCGACTTTGATAAAGATCGGATTGTAGCCTATCACGATTGCGGTTAATCGTATCGCGACATTGCTGCTTGCGTTGATCGAGATCAAATGACTGTTAGCAGAATATGGAATCGGTGGGTTTAGGAGGGTATCACGGAACGCCGTGCTGGATCCCAACGGCCTCGAATCACTAGCAGTCGAGATGACAGGCATCTTATCCGCATGGCTGTAACGGATCGTGCAGCCACGTCTCGATGCCTGAGTCAACAGATGGGGACGTTTGCAAGGCAACAACCGTCTGCACGAACAGTTCGACGACGTTTGCGGCAGCATGGTCTATCAGTTCGGAGACCATGGCTGCGGTTACCCTTGACGTTGCATCACAGACAGGAGGGCCTGCGATGGTGTACTCAACGACGAACCTGGGTGTACGAATGGTAAAACGTCATTTTTTCGGATGAATGCAGGTTCTGTTTACACAATCATGATGGTCGCATCTGTGTTTGGCGACATGGCGGTGAACGCACATTGGAAGCGTGTATTCGTCATCGCCATACTGGCGTATCACCCGCCGTGATGGTATGGGGTGCCATTGGTTACACGTCTCGGTCACCTGTTGTTCGCATTGACGGCACTATGAACAGTGGACGTTCCAATTCAGATGTGTTACGACCCATGGCTCTACCCTTCATTCGATCCATATGAAACCCTACATTTCAGCAGGATAATGCACGACCGAATGTTGCAGGTCCTGTACGGGCCTTTCTGGATACAGAAAATGATCGACAGCTGCCCTGGCTAACACATCCTTCAGATCTCTCACCAATTGAAAACGTCTGGTCAATGGTGGCCGAGCAACTGGCTCGTCACAATACGCCAGTCACTACGTGTACGTGTACACGCCATCCAAGCTCTGTTTGACTCAATGCCCAGGCGTATCAAGGGCATTATTACGGCCAGAGGTGGTTGTTCTGGGTAGTGATTTCTCAGGATCTCTGCTCCAAAATTGCGTGAAAATGTAATCACATGTCAGTTCTAGTATCATATATTTGTCCAATGAATACCCGTTTATCATCTGCATTTCTTCTTGATGTAGCAATTTAATGGCCAGTAGTGTATAAGCCCCCCATAAACCATGGACCTTGCCGCTGGTGGGGAGGCTTGCGTGCCTCAGCGATACAGATAGCCGTACCGTAGGTACAACCACAACGGAGGGGTATCTGTTGAGAGGCCAGACAAACGTGTGGTTCCTGAAGAGGGGCAGCAGCCTTTTCAGTAGTTGCAGGAGCAACAGTCTGGATGATTGACTGATCTGGCCTTGTAACAATAACCAAAACGGCCTTGCTGTGCTGGTACTGCGAACGGCTGAAAGCAAGGGGAAACTACGGCCGTAATTTTTCGCGAGGGCATGCAGTTTTACTGTATGATTAAATGATGATGGCGTCTTCTTGGGTAAAATATTCCGGAGGTAAAATAGTCCCCCATTCGGATCTCCGGGCGGGGACTACTCAAGAGGATGACATTATCAGGAGAAAGAAAACTGGCGTTCTACGGATCGGAGCGTGGAATGTCAGATCCCTTAATCGGGCAGGTAGGATAGAAAATTTAAAAAGGGAAATGGATAGGTTAAAGTTAGATATAGTGGGAATTAGTGAAGTTCGGTGGCAGGAGGAACAAGACTTCTGGTCAGGTGAATAAACACAAAGTCAAATAGGGGTAATGCAGGAGTAGGTTTAATAATGAATAGGAAAATAGGAATGCGGGTAAGCTACTACAAACAGCACAGTGAACGCATTATTGTGGCCAAGATAGATACGAAGCCCACACCTACTACAGTAGTACAAGTTTATATACCAACTAGCTCTGCAGATGACGAAGAAATTGAAGAAATGTATGATAAAATAAAAGAAATTATTCAGATAGTGAAGGGAGACGAAAATTTAATAGTCATGGGTGACTGGAATTCGAGTGTAGGAAAAGGGAGAGAAGGATACGTAGTAGGTGAATATGGATTGGGGCTAAGAAATGAAAGAGGAAGCCGCCTGGTAGAATTTTGCACAGAGCACAACTTAATCACAGCTAACACTTGGTTTAAGAATCGTGATAGAAGGTTGTATACATGGAAGAACCCTGGAGATACTAAAAGGTATCAGATAGATTATATAATGGTAAGACAGAGATTTAGGAACCAGGTTTTAAATTGTAAGACATTTACAGGGGCAGATGTGGACTCTGACCACAATCTATTGGTTATGACCCATAGATTAAAACTGAAGAAACTGCAAAAAGGTGGGAATTTAAGGACCTGGATAAACTGAAAGAACCAGAGGTTGTACAGAGTTTCAGGAAGAGCATAAGGGAACAATTGACAGGAATGGGGGAAAGAAATACAGTAGAAGAAGAATGGGTAGCTCTGAGGGATGAAGTAATGAAGGCAGCAGAGGATCAAGTAGGTAAAAAGACGAGGGCTAATAGAAATCCTTGGGTAACAGAAGAAATATTGAATTTAATTGATGAAAGGAGAAAATATAAAAATGCAGTAAATGAAGCAGGCAAAAAGGAATACAAACGTCTCAAAAATGAGATCGACAGGAAGTGCAGAATGGCTAAGCAGGGATGGCTAGAGGACAAATGTAAGGATGCACAGGCTTATCTCACTAGGGGTAAGATAGATACTGCCTACAGGAAAATTAAAGAGACCTTTGGAGATAAGAGAACCACTTGTATGAACATCAAGAGCTTAGATGGAAACCCAGTTCTAAGCAAAGAAGGGAAAGCAGAAAGGTGGAAGGAGTATATAGAGGGTGTATACAAGGGCGATGTAGTTGAGGGTAATATTTTGGAAATGGAAGAGGATGTAGATGAAGATGAAATGGGAGATACGATACTGCGTGAAGAGTTTGACAGAGCACTGAAAGACCTGAGTCGAAACAAGGCGCCCGGAGTAGACAACATTCCAGTATAACTACTGACGGCCTTGGGAGAGCCAGTTTGACATAACTCTACCATCTGGTGAGCAAGATGTATGAAACAGGCGAAATACCCTCAGACTTCAAGAAGAATATAATCATTCCAATCCCAAAGAAAGCAGGTGTTGACAGATGTGAAAATTACCGAACTATCAGTTTAATAAGCCACAGCTGCAAAGTACTAACACGAATTCTTTACAGACGAATGGAAAAACTAGTAGAAGCCGACCTCGCGGAAGATCAGTTTGGATTCCGTAGAAATACTGGAACACGTGAGGCAATACTGACCTTACGACTTATCTTAGAAGAAAGATTAAGGAAAGGCAAACCTACGTTTCTAGCATTTGTAGACTTAGAGAAAGCTTTTGACAATGTTGACTGGAATACTCTCTTTCAAATTCTAAAGGTGGCAGGGGTAAAATACAGGGAGCGAAAGGCTATTTACAATTTGTACAGAAACCAGATGGCAGTTATAAGAGTCGAGGGGCATGAGAGGGAAGCAGCGGTTGGGAAGGGAGTGAGACAGGGTTGTAGCCTCTCCCCAATGTTATTCAATCTGTATATTGAGCAAGCAGTAAAGGAAACAAAAGAAAAATTTGGAGTAGGTATTAAAATCCATGGAGAAGTAATAAAAACCTTGAGGTTCGCCGATGACATTGTAATTCTGTCAGAGACAGCAAAGGACTTGGAAGAGCAGTTGAACGGAATGGATGGTGTCTTGAAGGGAGGATATAAGATGAACATCAACAAAAGCAAAACGAGGATAATGGAATGTAGTCGAATCAAGTCGGGTGATGCTGAGGGTATTAGATTAGGAAATGAGACACTTAAAGTAGTAAAGGAGTTTTGCTATTTGGGGAGCAAAATAACTGACGATGGTCGAAGTAGAGAGGATATAAAATGTAGAATGGCAATGGCAAGGAAAGCGGTCCTGAAGAAGAGAAATTTGTTAACATCGAGTATAGATTTAAGTGTCAGGAAGTCATTTCTGAAAGTATTTGTATGGAGTGTAGTCATGTATGGAAGTGAAACATGGACGGTAAATAGTTTTTTACAAGAAGAGAATAGAAGCTTTTGAAATGTGGTGCTACAGAAGAATGCTGAAGATTAGATGGGTAGATCACATGACTAATGAGGAAGTATTGAATAGGATTGGGGAGAAGAGAAGTTTGTGGCACAACTTGACCAGAAGAAGGGATCGGTTGGTAGGACATGTTCTGAGGCATCAAGGGATCACCAATTTAGTATTGGAAGGCAGCGTGGAGGGTAAAAATCGTAGGGGGAGACCAAGAGATGAATACACTAAACAGATTCAGAAGGATGTAGGTTGCAGTAGGTACTGGGGGATGAAGAAGCTTGCACAGGATAGAGTAGCATGGAGAGCTGCATCAAACCAGTCTCAGGACTGAAGACAACAACAGCAACAACAACAACAACAACAACAGTGTATAAGCAAAGTATGAAGGTCATGTTCATTTCATTCCGGCTTCATTACTGAGTCATCCTAAATCTGCAAATGCTTCTTCAGACGACGTGTATCCGACTATAAGACGGAGGCTCGTTTGGGGCTGCTTGGCGGAGTAAGAGGGTGAACAAGAGCAGAGACCCAGGAAATGGATTACCAATTTAATGTGTACCGTCGTCCTGCAGAGGTGCAAAATACCCACTACTTGCCGACGAGCAGTGTGAGTATGATGAAGATGGTGCACATTTACCGTCTGCTTTATTGTTAACTTGGTAAGTCTACAGCGCCACGTAAAATGCATATGTTCATTTATTCAAAATTTATATCTTACTGACGTTGCCGAGAGCTGCATAAACTGTAAGTAATTCCTTTGCCATCCATACTATTATTCGAAAGACGTTGCTTCAACAAGACATGCTGCAACGCTGAATGCCGTAATTAAAGAAACAAATAAAAAGCATTATATATTGAAGCGCCAAAGAAACTAGTATGGGCATGTGTATTCAAATACAGAGATATGTAAACAAGAAGAATCCGGCATTGCGGTCAGCAACGCCTATATAAGACAAAAAATATCAGGAGCAGTTTTGTTAGGTCAGTTACTGCTGCTACAATGACAGGTTGTCAAGATTTAAGTGAGGTTGAACGTGGTGTTATAGGCCGCGCACCAGCGAAGAGATTCAGCACCTCCGACGTAGTGATGAAGTGGGGATTTTCCCATACGACCATTTCACGAGTGTACCATGAATATCAGGAATCAAATCTCCGAAGTCGCTGCGGCCGGAAAAAAGTCCTGCAGAACGGGACCAACGACGACTGAAGAGAATCGTTCAACGTGTCAGATGTGCAACCCTTCCTCGAATTGCTGCAGATTTCAATGCTGCCTCACCAAGAAGTGTCAGCGTGAGAACCACTCAATGAAACGTCATCGCTATAGGCTTTCGGAGCCAAAGGCCCACTCGTTTACCCTCGACGCCTGCACGACATAAAGCTTTATGCCTCACCTGAGCTCGTCAACAGGACATTTGATTGTTGATAACTGGAAACGCGTTGCCTGGTCGGACGAGTCTCGTTTCAAATTGTATCGAGCGGATGGACGTGTACACGTATGGAGGCAACCTCATGAATCCATGGATTAGGCATGTCAGCAGGGGACTGTTCAAGCTGGAGGAGGCTCTATAATGGTGTGGGACGTGTGTAATAGGAGTGATATGGGACCCCTGTAACATCTAGATACGACTCTGACAGGTGACATCCATTCATGTCGATTGTGCATTCCGACGAACTTGGGCAATTACCAGAAGGACAATGCCACAGCCCACACTTCCAGATTTGCTACAGAGTGGCTCCCGCAAACTCTTCCGAGTTTAAAGATTTCCGCTGGCCACTAAACTTCGCAGACATGAACATTATTGAGTATATCTGAGATGCCTTGCAACGTGCGGCTCAGAAGAGATCTCCACCCCATCGCACTCTTCCGGATTTATGGACATCCCTGCAGGATTAATGGCGTCGATTACCTCCAGCACTACTTCAAATATTAGTCGAGTCCATGCCACGTGGTGTTGCGGCACTTCTGTGTGCTCGTGGGGGCCCTACACGATATTAGGCAGGTGTGCCAGTTGTTTTGGCTCATCGCTGTATATGGCTATATATTTTTCTGGAAATAAACTGGTGTGTAAAACTTAATGACGAAGGTAACTTTCGCACCATGTGTCGCTGCCAAGTAACGTAGAGCAGTGAAATTTGGACCATACACAAAAAGAACTGCTACAGAATAAAATAGACGCATAAGGGTATGTGAATAAATACGCAATGAGACAAAAAGAAATTACGCTATAATTCAAGGACAATAACTGCACTGAAATCACGACGATTTATAATGGTCCCCCGGACATTACAAAATGCCGGTCACAGTTCACCACGAGCGTCAGTGCACTCTGTGCGCCGGGCTCCCATGCTCGTCGCAAGGTTGGTTCGGTGCTCTCGTGGTACTCCATTCCATTCCTGCACCAGCGCGGCTGACCACTGCTAGATGGTCGTCGGCGCATGTGGACGTGCAACAATACGATTCCACAAATAATCTACACGTGCTCCATAGGGTTCACTTCGGGGTAAAGGGCAGGTTAGTCCATTCGGCGAATATCTCTCGTTCCAAATGCTCCTCCTCCTGCGCTGTTGGATGTGGTCATGAGTTGTTACTCAGAGCCAAATGCACCCCTGAAAAGACGCATGTTGGGAAGGAGTACATTTATTATAATGCTTCCTTGAGACCTACTCTCCCGTCTTCTTCGTTAACAGGTAGTGCTTTACTTTTTTTTTTTTTTAAGTTGTTGCATGTGTTCATTGAGTACGAAGTTATGTCACAGCTTAAAAACAAGAATAATGATATTCATAATAAAGTATAATGATATTATAACAAAAAGTAATGAAATTGACGATAATAATATATAGATGTGTGTGTGTGTAGTGTTTCACGTAATTTGTGTGCTTCGAACCTCATAGTTCATTGAGTTATTTTCCAGAGAGGTGCAGCAGCGAGATTCAGTTTTTTAAAAAGGTCATTAATTTTTCCTATCATTTAGCTGATGTATTGAAATCAGCTGTGTACAGGTAAGTTCAAATCATTCTTCTATCACGTTAGTTTGGGAATTAGTGATCCTGAAAGTGTTAGGTGTAGATATAACATGCCGTACACAGTACTCGTCTTTGTGCAGATGGTTGTTCTGGTGGCGGAATGTTGATTTAAGTTAGGTGTTTAGATTTGTGCCCATGTTCCTGAAAGCAGAATGCAACGTCCTCCACACAACATGTAACGTCACCGATATCACGGACTGACAAGCTTTATCATTCGAGGTTGTGGGTTCAATGACATGAACACGATTCCTTAGATAATCCAACAAAAAAATCTGCTGGTGTTAAACCTTGCACAACATCATGCGCAGAGCAGGCTGGGTGACTTTTGTGCTGTATCCACATACAGCCTGTAACGTCTAGAGGGAAATTCTTATGGAGACTACCTGAACTACCGACGCTAAAATCTCGTAACATCTCACATGTCAGTTTATCTACGATGTACTATGGACTGGTGATATCACCCCAAATGATTCCACATCACACATTAATGACCATCTCTAGTGACCATTGACAAAAAATACCTACTTAGGTTTTCCTGTAGCGCAGTAATGGATATTATGACGGTTCATTGTACCTTAATTTGTTACCGTTGATTCATCGGAGGACATAATACTTTGTAAGCCTTTCAGAGTGAAATTACACACGGCCCAATCGCAGAAAGTAACTCTACAATTGAAATCGTTCCCATGCCATTTCTCTGTCAGTGACAGGTAGTACGGGGGAAACTTGTGACGCTGTACTATACACCACACAAATGTAACGCTGATTTAATGACACAGTAACGTCTCGAAAGCTCATATGAGCATTACGTTATATTGCCGCTAAAAGAAACATCTCCATTTCCTCACTTCTTGCTGGTCTTCGTTTATTGCCGCACGTCCTCAAACTACTTGTCCTTCAAGTAGTTGGTGAGGACATGAGAAAGTAATGACTGCCAGAACTCTCCGACCAAGATAGTTCACGCTATACGCCTTGGCTGCCTCACTGGCATAGTGTTGGCATTCGCCGAGCATCAGAAACAACTTAATGTACTCGTTGGATGTGTGTTCCATCTTTATTCGGCGTCAGTATCGGCGACGCACCAAACCCCGTATGCTTGTGCTGTCCGACGTGTCGTATATACGGCGATGTAAGGCGACGGGTTGACACTCTAATCGAAAGTGACATCTAACAACGACATCGAGAGAGCTTGTCGCTCTGTGACACCTGTGGCGTTACATGACATACACAGTTCGTTTAGATGGCGCACTGCGTTGTGCATCCATAGAAATGGGGACTCGTTTGAACGTAACAATTAATTCAACATTTAGTCACCAGAACATCCATCTCTACAAAGCCGTGTATGTTGCATTAACGCCTAACACTCTGAAGGTTTCAACTCCCAAACTAAACATGATAGAAATGTGATTTAAACTGATTTGTCCGCAGCTAGTTTAAATAGATGACATACGTGACAGAAAGAAACTAATGTTTGTAGTGTGCATACTGTAAGACCTTCGGTACACACACCATCAGATTATTTGACTTGTCGCTCTAACGAAGTAGGCGAGTGTCAGCAATATGTCTCGTGGTCTTATGGTGGCGTGTTTATCTTCTGCCGTTAGATCAGACGATAGAAATGCCACTTGCATGCTTAGAGTAGCAGATTGACGGTGACCAACTTTAAACAGAACTTGATTAATTTTCACACACATTTATTAAAATAATAACAAGCATAAAAATTACTTAACTTGGTTCTGGATGCTATTTACAATTGACAATCTGAAGTTCCTTTGGAATTGGTACGTTAATCTTATTCTCATACATATCTCTGATACTTGACAAAAGTGTCTATACATTTATCTTCATGGCTATGTACAGGAATATGGTAATCTTATTAAGCGCAGACTGAAACTTGACTATAGACTGGTACAGACAAATGTAGGACTCGTACAGACTGGTACAGAGACTAACGCAGACTGGCTGACTGACTAATCGGAGGTCTGTACACTCGTTATAATACCTCGCGCGTTCATGTATCACTGCGCGAGTGTGATCCGCGAGGAGAAAAGGTTCTACGTTAGCAGCAATCTCATTGGCTGCGTTACATATTAATATGCGGATCGGCGGAAGGAGAATTTGGTCCGTCTTTATGGCAGCGCCATCTCGTAGAGTGGAGACGGACGAGCGGTGCCCCTGCGCTGTTGTGCTTAGCGGGGCGCGCTCTAGTGGGAAAGTTGTGTACGCGCTGACTACGCGGAACTATGTACACAACAGTGTTCCATTTAGAAAATTCTGTCTTGTTGCTGTAAATCTACGGAAAATAAAATGAACTACACTCCTGGAAATGGAAAAAAGAACACATTGACACCGGTGTGTCAGACCCACCATACTTGCTCCGGACACTGCGAGAGGGCTGTACAAGCAATGATCACACGCACGGCACAGCGGACACACCAGGAACCGCGGTGTTGGCCGTCGAATGGCGCTAGCTGCGCAGCATTTGTGCACCACCGCCGTCAGTGTCAGCCAGTTTGCCGTAGCATACGGAGCTCCATCGCAGTCTTTAACACTGGTAGCATGCCGCGACAGCGTGGACGTGAACCGTATGTGCAGTTGACGGACTTTGAGCGAGGGCGTATAGTGGGCATGCGGGAGGCCGGGTGGACGTACCGCCGAATTGCTCAACACGTGGGGCGTGAGGTCTCCACGGTACATCGATGTTGTCGCCAGTGGTCGGTGGAAGGTGCACGTGCCCGTCGACCTGGGACCGGACCGCAGCGACGCACGGATGCACGCCAAGACCGTAGGATCCTACGCAGTGCCGTAGGGGACCGCACCGTCACTTCCCAGCAAATTAGGGACACTGTTGCTCCTGGGGTATCGGCGAGGACCATTCGCAACCGTCTCCATGAAGCTGGGCTACGGTCCCGCACACCGTTAGGCCGTCTTCCGCTCACGCCCCAACATCGTGCAGCCCGCCTCCAGTGGTGTCGCGACAGGCGTGAATGGAGGGACGAATGGAGACGTGTCGTCTTCAGCGATGAGAGTCGCTTCTGCCTTGGTGCCAATGATGGTCGTATACGTGTTTGGCGCCGTGCAGGTGAGCGCCACAATCAGGACTGCATACGACCGAGGCACACAGGGCCAACACCCGGCATCATGGTGTGGGGAGCGATCTCCTACACTGGCCGTACACCACTGGTGATCGTCGAGGGGACACTGAATAGTCCACGGTACATCCAAACCGTCATCGAACCCATCGTTCTACCATTCCTAGACCGGCAAGGGAACTTGCTGTACCAACAGGACAATGCACGTCCGCATGTATCCCGTGCCACCCAACGTGCTCTAGAAGGTGTAAGTCAACCACCCTGGCCAGCAAGATCTCCGGATCTGTCCCCCATTGAGCATGTTTGGGACTGGATGAAGCGTCGTCTCACGCGGTCTGCACGTCCAGCACGAACGCTGGTCCAATTGAGGCGCCAGGTGGAAATGGCATGGCAAGCCGTTCCACAGGACTACATCCAGCATCTCTACGATCGTCTCCATGGGAGAATAGCAGCCTGCATTGCTGCGAAAGGTGGATATACACAGTACTAGTGCCGACATTGTGCATGCTCTGTTGCCTGTGTCTATGTGCCTGTGGTTCTGTCAGTGTGATCATGTGATGTATCTGACCCCAGGAATGTGTCAATAAAGTTTCCCCTTCCTGGGACAATGAATTCACGGTGTTCTTATTTCAATTTCCAGGAGTGTATGTTCGTGATCCGCATAAAGTCTATCATTATGTGGACCCTTCTCAATAAATATTCCTGTCACCTGTTACTTTCTAGGTTATGGATGCGTGCACTTTATCTGGAACGACCCACGCATGTACAGGGTGACAATTACTGAACTATATGAAAAAACGTAAATTAGTTACAAACTACAGCGTGCACACACCTGATTCAATATGTAAACGTCGCTACAGATTTTCAGATTTATGTTATGACGTGTTCGATATGCCTGCCATCCACGGCGATGATGTGGCGCAGACGAATGTCAAACTTCTGCATGACCCGCTGAAGTGTCGGAACATCGATGCTGTCGATGACCTCCTGAATGTTTTCAGCTCAGGTGTGGTTTTGGGGTTATTGCTGTACACATTGTCTTAAATATAGCCCCATAAAAAGGAGTCGTATGTATTCGGATCCGGAGAATATGGCGTCCAATCGAGGCCTATGCCAGTGACATCTGGATACCCCAGAGCCAGAAGACTGCCCACAAAGTGCTCCTCCAGGACATCAAACTCTCGACTACTTAGATGGGGTCGAAATCAGGGTCAAGCTGGATAATGGGGATAAATTCATTTTACGAAACCTTCGCGTACGCTCTGTAGTCACCGTGTCATCAAGGAATGTTGTTGTTGTTGTTGTTGTTGTGGTCTTCAGTCCTGAGACTGGTTTGATGCAGCTCTCCATGCTACTCTATGTTGTGCAAGCTTCTTCATCTCCCAGTACCTTCTGCAACCTACATCCTTCTGAATCTGCTTGGTGTATTCATCTCTTGCCCTCTCTACGATTTTTACCCTCCACGCTGCCCTCCAATGCTGAATTGTTGATCCCGTGATGCCTCATAACATTTCCTACCAATCGATCCCTTCTTCTAGTCAAGTTGTGCCACAAACTTCCCTTCTCCCCAATCCTATTCAATACCTCCTCATTAGTTATATGATCTACCCATCTAATCTTCAGAATTCTTCTGTAGCACCACATTTCGAAAGATTCTATTCTCTTCTTGTCTAAACAATTTATCGTCCATGTTTCGCTTCCATACATGGCTACACTCCATACAAATACTTTCAGAAATGACTTCCTGACACTTAAATCTATACTCGATGTTAACAAATTTCTCTTCTTCAGAAACGCTTTCCTTGCCATTGCCAGTCGATATTTTATATCCTCTCTACCTCGATCATTATCAGTTATTTTGTTCCCCAAATAGCAAAATTCCTCTACTACTTTAAGTGACTCATTTCCTAATCTAATACCCTCAGCATCTCCCGACTTAATTCGACTACATTCCAATATCCTCGTTTTGCTTTTGTTGATGTCCATCTTATATCCTCCTTTGAAGACGCTATCCACTCCGTTCAACTGCTTTTCCAAGTCATTTGCTGTCTCTGACAGAATCACAATGTCATCGGCGAACCTCAACGTTTTTATTTCTTCTCCATGGATTTTAATACCTACTCCGAATTGTTCTTTTGTTTTCCTCACTGCTTGCTCAATATACAGATTGAATAACATCGGGGAGACGGTACAAACCTGTCTCACTCCCTTCCCAACCACTGCTTCCCTTTCATGCCCCTCGACTCTTATAACTGCCATTTGGTTTCTGTACAAATTGTAAATAGCCTTTCGTTCCCTGTATTTTACCCCTGCCACCTTCAGAATTTGAAAAAGTGTATTCCAGTCAACATTGTCAAAAGCTTTCTCTAAGTCTACAAATGCTAGAAACGTAGGTTTGCCTTTCCTTAATCTAGCTTCCAAGATAAGTCGTAGGGGCAGTATTGCCTCACGTGTTCCAAATTTCTACGGAATCCAAACTGATCTTCCCCGAGGTCGGTTTCTACGAGTTTTTACATTCATCTGTAAAGAATTCGCGTTAGTATTTTGCAGCTGCGACTTATTAAACTGATAGTTCCGTAATTTGCACATCTGTCAACACCTGCTTTCTTTGGGATTGGAATTATTATATTCTTCTTGAAGTCTGAGGGTATTTCGCCTGTCTCATACATCTTGCTCACCAGATGGTAGAGTTTTGTCAGGACTGGCTCTCCCAAGGCTGTCCGTAGTTCTAATGGAATGTTATCTACTCCAGGGGCCTTGTTTCGACTCAGGTCTTTCAGTGCTCTGTCAAACTCTTCACGCAGTATCGTATCTCCCATTTCATTTTCACCTACATCCTCTTCCATTTCCATAATATTGTCCTCAAATACATCGCCCTTGTATAAAACCTCTATATATTCCTTCCAACTTTCTGCTTTCCCTTCTTTGCTTAGAACTAGGTTTCCATCTGAGCTCTTGATATTCATACAAGTGGTTCTCTTTTCTCCAAAGGTCTCTTTAATTTTCCAGTAGGCAGTATCTATCTTACCCCTAGTGAGATAAGCCTCTACATCCTTACATTTGTCCTCTAGCCATCCCTGCTTAGCCATTTTGCACTTCCTGTCGATCTCGTTTATGAGACGTTTGTATTCCTTTTTGCCTGCTTCATTTACTTTATTTTTATATTTTCTCCTTTCATCAATTAAATTCAATATTTCTTCTGTTACCCAAAATTTCTACTAGCCCTCGTCTTTCTACCTACTAGATACTCTGCTCCCTTCACTACTTCATCCCTCAAAGCTAACCATTCTTCTTCTACTGTATTTCTTTCCCCCATTCTTGTCAATTGTTCCCTTATGCTCTCCCTGAAACTCAGTACAAGCTCTGGTTTAGTCAGTTTATCAGGTCACATCTCCTTAAATTCTCAGCTTTTTGCAGTTTCTTCAATTTTACTCTACAGTTCATAACCAATAGATTGTGGTCAGAGTCCACATCTGCCCCTGGAAATGTCTTACAATTTAAAACCTGGTTCCTAAATCTCTGTCTTACCATTATATAATCTATCTGAAACCTGTCAGTATCTCCAGGATTCTACCATGTATACAACCTTATTTTATGATTCTTGAACCAAGTGTTAGGTATGATAAAGTTTTGCTGTGTGGAAAATTCTACCAGGCGGCTTCCTCTTTCATTTCTTAGCCCCAATCCATACTCACCTAATACTTTTCCTCTTCTCCCTTTTCCTACACTCGAATTCCAGTCACCCATGACTATTAAATTTTCGTCTCCCTTCACTATCTGAATAATTTCTTTTTATTTCATCATACATACCTTCAATTTCTTCGTCATCTGCAGAGCTAGTTGGCATATAAACTTGTACTACTGTAGTAGGCGTAGGCTTTGTGTCTATCTTGGCCACAATAATACGTTCACTATGCTGTTCGTAGTAGCTTACCCGCATTCCTATTTTTTTATTCATTATTAAACCTACTCCTGCATTACCCCTATTTGACTTTGTATTTATAACCCTGTATTCGCCTGACCAAAAGTCTTGTTCCTCCTGCCACCGAACTTCACTAATTCCCAGTATATCTAACTTTAACCTATCCATTTCCCTTTTTAAATTTTCTAACCTACCTGCCCCAATAAGGGATCTGACATTCCACGCTCCGATCCGTATAACGCCAATTTTCTTTCTCGTGATAACGACGTCCTCTTGAGTAGTCCCCGCCAGGAGATCCGAATGGGGGACTATTTTACCTCCGGAATATTTTACCCAAGAGGACGCCATCATCATTAACCATACAGTAGAGCTGCATGCCCTCAGGAAAAATTATGGCTGTAGGTTCCCCTTGCTTTCAACCGTTCGCAGTACCAGCACAGCAAGGCCGTTTTGGTTAGTGTTACGAGGCCAGATCAGTCAATTATCCAGACTATTGCCCCTGCAACTACTGAAAAGACTGCTGCCGCTCTTCAGGAACCACACGTTTGTCTGGCCTCTCAATATATCGCACCGATTATTCCGTGACTGGACATTGCACAACACACAGCCTCACGTTGAGGGTGAAGAAACTTCTCGATCGCGAAATGTAGACTCTCAGTCACCCAAATGCGCCAATTTTCCTTACTGACGAACTCATCTTAATGAAAGTAGAGCCGGCCGCTGTGGCTGAACGGTTCAAGGCGCTTTAGTCCGGAACCGCGCTGCTGCTACTGTCGCAGGTTCGAATCCTGCCTCGGGCATTGATGTGTGTGATGTCCTTCGGTTAGTTAGGTTTAAGTAGTTCTAAGTCTGGGGGACTGATGACCTCAGATGTTAAGTGAAATAGTACTGAAAGCCATTTGAATCATGAAAGTGGCTGACAACAACCAACCGTGTGCGCATACTAATTCCCATCATGCTCTGAGGCCAACCATGCAGTTTGAACGTCTTAACCAAACCGTTCACAAGCTATGACGACAGTTAAGTACCTCGAAAACGAAGCGCCGCATGAAAAAAAAATCTAGTTGAAAAGAT
This sequence comes from Schistocerca cancellata, assembly GCF_023864275.1. Classification (NCBI taxonomy): domain Eukaryota; kingdom Metazoa; phylum Arthropoda; class Insecta; order Orthoptera; family Acrididae; genus Schistocerca; species Schistocerca cancellata. Next base: position 178,402,000 of record NC_064628.1, on the reverse strand, counting down.
TATAACTGTTGAATGGGGATAATTTTAATGCTACATCTGGCTGCTTTCTAATCATTGCACCAGCGTGGGCGGGGTCAACTTCGTTTTTTCCAATAGGAAACCCAATTTTACTGCATATTCGGATCCTTGTCGAAAAATACATATGGTTTACTCAAACCATGGGCTGTAATCGACAAATTTTGTGTATGCCCTTTTTGCATTCGAGAAACAACGCATTTGATTCTAAATTTCATTCGTGTTCGAACAGTTGATACTGACATTCAAACGTTACTTGAGTGTTTTAAATGTGATTTTACGACACAAATAATATGCCTAGACATTGACAAACCTTGCAAATGAGCTACTTGTACGGTAACGCAGTTTTCTATTCCCTACTGGTTCATTGTGGTGAGTCGGCAACCCAGCGGCACGCTTGACTTCGGTGCCCGCCATCATGATGACCGACTTCAGTGTGTTTTAATCCAACAACTGTAACTATCGCACTGGCCGCTTTCCGGCTACCGGCGGAATGCAAGCCACAATCATTTTAAGAATGTAAAACGTCCTTGAAGTGATAGTGACAGGTGCAGCTGACGTGGACACACACATATCGTGTGAATACTCACACGCGCACCGAAATGATGCATCCCAATGGTGAGATCAAAGGGTCTGACCGATATCAAGTATGCCGATGGGAAGAGAAAACTACTGCATTCCAGTCATTGTTCCTGGGTCACGCTTAGACCTTCTGACGGATAACGATATTGTACTGTACAGTCACATTTGAAATACTCAACGTTAGTGAAACTTCATTTACATCGTAAATTTTTTGGCGTAGAATCCGAATATGTAATAAAAAATTGGGTTCCCATTTGAAAATATGAAGTTGACGACGCCCACGCAGGAGGAGTGGTTAGGAGGTGGCCAGCTGTAGCACAAACTGATGTCCCCTTTACTAATATTAACTTTTCACCTACAACGAGTCATCAAAGGAAACACCCGAATAACGAATTAGAGGTATCCGGATAGCAATGGCTCCAGTCTGCTAGTAGCGATACACCTGATTGTTTATACATGAAATGCATATGGGGCCTGAATATGGCATTATTGAGATACCGAAACTGGTTCTCTAAATAAAATGACTTCACAAATCGTACAGCTGTTTGGCTATTTTACTTGGTAAATATTCTTTATCAATACCAATATTGGAACTTTTATACAGAAACGCGAATATTTTCTGGAATGACACAGAGCACGTTACCATTCTATACCTATCGAAGTAATAACATTTTAGTACTCATGTTACTTCTATTGTTATTTTTTGTGTGCGTGTGTTTGAAAACAGTCTCGTAAGAACATTGGGACTGTTACACTTCATATGCTATGCTTCTCTCTGGCGCATCGCCTCGTCTCAGTCACCGAAGCGCAACTGGAAGCTGCGCCGACGTGGGGTCGTAGTGATACTGCGTGTCCTGCTTCTTGTGTCTCTGTGATCTTCGTTCCATGCGCGCATTATGTGATACAACACACGCATTCGCATAGTGTCGAAGTAAAGTGAACGATGTGTGTACCATGTTCCAAGTTTTTGATGTCGGTTCGCCCAAGCAGTAGTACGCCTCCGCACGCCATTATACCATGAATTCATGTTTGGGTGGATTACTTGTTACCCCCTCTCGCCGTATGAGGGTAGCTAATGCACCCAGTAATATCGTCGATCATGATCGTTTCGGTGGTCCAAACGTTGTGGTGCGTGGCGGCATAATGTTGCATCGGTCGACACTACTGACACACGTTACTGTTTCCCCATGTACTCTTCGTCTCTGACATCATTACAGTGCTTTGAGACGTAGAACAGCGCACTTGGAGAAGCTCTTAGAATGAGAGTATATTACGCAAATGGAATGGCCTACAGTCCCTCAGACTTAAAGCCGATCGAACATGTGTGTGAAACGTTGGACAGACTTACTGCAGCATATCCGTACACACCATAGACCACCCAGCAGTTATCAGCTGTTCAGGTGGAGCAATGAAATGGAGTACAAGAATAACTCTTTACCAGTCTTTTGAGCAGCAACGTAGTACCTTGCAGAGCACACAGTGCCGCTCATGGTGATCACTAAACCTATTAAGAACCGTGTCCCGCCTTTTTTAATGTCCAATGGACGATCACAAATCGCTATGACTGCTCTGCAATTATAATAAAAGTGTCGTTTCTGCTCATCTTATAAGGAGTCAGGCAAATCCAACATCTTCCATGAAAACCCTGACATGATAGCAAATCCGGCAATATGTCACATAGCTCCGAATAAATCCTAACATTAAATTAACCAAAGTAATACGATCAACGAGTGAGCAAATGGAATACCACAGACTAACACAAGAACGCCTAAATGCATGTCATACCCACCCACCAAAGTAGTAAAGGAGTTTTGCTATCTGGGGAGCAAAATAACTGATGATGGTCGAAGTAGAGAGGATATAAAATGTAGACTGGCAAAGGCAAGGAAAGCGTTTCTGAAGAAGAAAAATTTGTTAACATCGAGTATAGATTTAAGTATCAGGAAGTCATTTCTGAAAGTATTTGTATGGAGTGTAGCCATGTATGGAAGTGAAACATGGACGGTAAATAGTTTGGACAAGAAGAGAATAGAAGCTTTCGAAATGTGGTGCTACAGAAGAATGCTGAAGATTAGATGGGTAGATCACATAACTAATGAGGAAGTATTGAATAGGATTGGGGAGAAGAGAAGTTTGTGGCACAACTTGACCAGAAGAAGGGATCGGTTGGTAGGACATGTTCTGAGGCATCAAGGGATCACCAATTTAGTATTGGATGGCAGCGTGGAGGGTAAAAATCGTAGGGGGAGACCAAGAGATGAATACACTAAGCACATTCTGAAGGATGTAGGTTGCAGTAGGTACTGGGAGATGAAGAAGCTTGCACAGGATAGAGTAGCATGGAGAGCTGCATCAAACCAGTCTCAGGACTGAAAACCACAACAACAACAACCCACCCACCGTGAAACAGACGCAGTTCCGAGGGGAGAAAGGAGAACAGAAGCCGAGAGCAGAGCTGAGTAAGCTGGAAGGCCCTACGATAGGGACGGACACCCAAATCGCCGGCCGACCGCCGAGACCACCCCCCAGCCCATGTTAAAAGATAGAGGCCTCCAGAACAACAGTATAGATTTTACGATAACACTGAAAGGGCCACAGCAGCTGCAAGTTTTAGCGTGAAACTATACGCGTCTCTGTTATGTAGCAAACATTAAAAACATTGCCCCACCATGATAAGTATAACGTATCTCATTGGATAGACAGAATTTTTGTAGGCGGAGCTTAAGGTTAACATTGAGATCCTGATTGGTCAGTTGAAAACACAGCCAGATACCTTTTTCTTAAACCCACTTCAGTAAATCGTAGTAAAGAGAAGTTAGAGGGAGTTGCTACCGAACCGGCGAGATGTGTGGAGCTGTGCCGCCTGCCGCCCGCCGCCCTCTGACGCTGACTAACCAACGACAAGGTAATGAACGCACGCGATGCCGCATATGAGCGCATAAGGCTTCACTCAGAACTGCAGAAGTCTCATCTCTTACATACCCTCTGTACGTAATACTAGTGTCGATCGTCAATTAAACTTCGTGGTATTCACGTTTGCTACTAGAAGTTAAAATCTGAAAAAATGGTTCAAATGGCTCTGAGCACTATGGGACTCAACATCTTAGTTCATAAGTCCCCTAGAACTTAGAACTACTTAAACCTAACTAACCTAAGGACATCACACACACCCATGCTCGAGGCAGGATTCGAACCTACGACCGTAGCAGTCCTGCGGTTCCGGACTGCAGCGCCAGAACCGCTAGACCACCGCGGCCGGCTAAAATCTGAAACGCGATGATTTTTCTGTTATATAATTATTGAGAAGCCACATCAGCCACTGTAATTTACGACAAGTTAAATAAGTAATTAAAGAAAATTGAGGGTCATTGTAGACCATTTTGATAGTTTTCTCTTTTATGAAACTTAACTTAAACCTACATTATAGATGTGATATGGCATAGGTCATCCTTCGATCCATTATAGAACTTGGAAACCCATTCAAGGAATATTCGTTCACGTTTTTGTTGAACGCAGTTGGTTTTTATCATCCTGTATTAAAATATTTCCTTTTATCAATAGTGAAATTTATAAACAATGTCTTGTGAGTAGAATAAAAATTCCAATGGTAAACTTAACTGCTTTTTTGACGTTATTTTACCAGCTAACTAAATATAGGAAAGCCTTGAACCCCTTCCACTAAATTTAGTATAGTATTAAGATTCTTTTACAGGAAGTGCAGTGGAGCTGACGTTGAAATCATTAAGTATTTGATTGTATCATCGCTAGTCTCACTGAACTCTTCTGAACTCTACATGTCATGTGTGGTCTGGCGTCTCCTTACCAGCAACAGGTCCCAGTTTCAAACTAGTCAATTCCCTAAAAAACACGCTCAGAGCGTCGTTGCGCGAAAGTAGTAGGGAGACACGACTTAGAACAAACAGACACCACGCAGAAGGTTAGAATCTCATTCCGTATTCCTTTCAGTTACCTTGTGTACTATATTGGAGCAGTTCTTTATGTATTGTCCAAGCTTCACCGACCTATGTCAGTTGGCAGTGAAACATCATGCGAAAGCTACTTTTGGTCTTCAGTTTTGGATACCACTGTATAACCGGATTACACGAAGAGACGTTAGCCACAAATACACATTGTACCGTTCACATTTCCTCACCGAATCAAGTTTGTAAGAGAATATTTCAATACCCTCTGGAGTTTGAGCTTCACTCAGGTAACATTATATCATCTTGTAGGAAATTTAAAATTGTTTGATAGTGAGCAGATCGTTAGTTACATATACAAGTATTCATACCATCCTATTCAGAAAACTCCACTGGAGAGCTTATTTCAACATAGAAGTAAATTACCGTAGAAAGTTTCCTTAGCTGTTTATTCGATGCATGGCAGTATGAAGACATTACCGCCTAGTTTTTTATTATGTTAACCTTTGGTATCGTGCACTACTTTACTTGTGATGTCCTGAATACTCTGTTTGTGCTTTTCGTAACATTTCCAAACATATCTTATAAAACGTTGCCGCTGGTCTATAGCCAGGACAATAGCTACCAAGTAACGTCAGTGAATACGGATAGAATGAAAGAATCCTGTTAGGTGTACATAACAGTAACACTTCAGTTTACACGCAAACATACTACAGAAACGTGTATGATCGAAAAAAAATCTACAGAAACTGGGATAGAGCTTGAGGTTGGTAAATGCTTGAATGGCACAGTTATATCCTTGTCACTTTATATTAATTACTTTCTGCGTAATATTTTGCGACCGCATACAATTTACTATGTAAAAATACCAGAAGTGAATAAATAATTTTCTACGAACTAGAAACAGAAATACGTCGGCTTTCGTAGTATCAGAATAACATACGCAGGCACATACCATTACTAGCGAATTAGTTTAAATGGTTTACAAAAGTGGAATATCCGCTGATATGGACACTGATAAAATATTTATAGACCTGGATGGAGGAGTAGCATTTTTCTTATCCGCCCTGACCTCTACATGTGACATTAATATAGGTGACGCGTCAAACTGATGAGTTATTTGTGTGACTGTAACAATTTTCTGCAAAGCTTTGTGAACTGAGAATACAAACTCAAAGGCCAAATTAGTGGCAGCTATTGTATATCGGAGCATTGTGAAAGACGGAACAGCATTCACTCTGGTATCATTGAGCTAAGTGAGCCATCTACTTTACGAAATCCAAACGATATCAGTACCTTTGAGAAGATCTGCACAGGCAAGAAAGAGGGATCTTTCTCGAGAAGAGGAAAACAAAAGGCTGTCGTATCGCGGGCGGAATGTTTCCCTCAGCTCGCAGCTTTTGATCCTTAATGGAATAAAGGAAGGAGAGGAACTCACATATGGAGGGAGTTTTGCCAGTACGAGTATATAGATAGAAATCGAAAGCCAATAAGTTGCTACTGTAAGAAAAATATAACGGAAATAAGGAAGGAATACCTGGTCGACATAGGATTCTGGCGATCTCTGGCAGCAGAAAACATTTGAAAGAACTGAAAAATGGAGTGTCGGAGGCGAAAACAATGAACTAACGAGTATCTCTCAAAAGTCATAAATGTAAATCATTTTTCATATATTTTGGAAACAAATAAATAACTGTCCACAGAGTGCTTTAGTATGAATTTATAAATTTCATTTCGTCAGTGTTATATCAGTGTTATGCTTTCTCCATGACGGCTAATAGGAAAAAAAAGGTATTCTGCGGTAATGAACCTCGTTAGAAACTCATTAGTCATTGCACTATACGTAGCATATAATCTGTGTTCAGCGTCGTGAATAACTATGACTTTCAATTAGACAGATATATCTATTTTAATATTTTATGTATGTGTGTGTGTGTGTGTGTGTGTGTGTGTGTGTGTGCAGGCTGGAGTGATGGTATGTGATGGGTCGGCTGCTAATGAAACAGAAGCTGTGTGCTTTGAGATGGAAATATACTATCGATACGGCAATATTTTTTTACAGACAGCGGATTCCGATACACATTGATATGTAATGGCCGGCCGAGGTGGCCGTGCGGTTAAAGGCGCTGCAGTCTGGAACCGCAAGACCGCTACGGTCGCAGGTTCGAATCCTGCCTCGGGCATGGATGTTAGTGATGTCCTTAGGTTAGTTAGGTTTAACTAGTTCTTAGTTATAGGGGACTACTGACCTCAGCAGTTGAGTCCCATAGTGCTCAGAGCCATTTTTGATATGTAATGCAGGACTGACCACTAGGAGTCATGAGAGGCGGACCCGTCGGTATAAATGGAGATGGGGGTATTGTGATATCAACAGAGAAGATACGACAGTAAAATGGGTGGATCAGGGCAGCTTAGTGTCTTCGGACGTAAACTACTCTTTGCACGTCTCCTGCTGCTGCCGCTGGTTTAAAGATACTAAATAACTAAGGCTTCGTATTCACCTTCCTGCTGCATCCGCCGCCGCGTGCAGGATGAAATGCATGTCTAGAGTTAATTCTATGAACAAGTGTGAGAACGTGATCCAAACATTTGCGTAGCTTGTATCTTAGGCTGTACATAGATACCAACCAGTTATGCACCAAGTAGGATATAGGAAACATCCTATAAACCACATCCTGGCTGGCCACCTCACCTGCACTCGTCAGTAACACGCAATGTGAATTCGATTCGGGTCAGGCTCGCTTCCCCGAATCCTGGAAGCGGCGCGTTAACACGCACGGTTGTATTGCGGAGGTCATTGAACATAATCTGACTAGCGAATCTTTCAGGGACATTTCAGCCCTTCTAAAGTTGTCCAAGTCGACCGTTCGTGATGTGACTGAAGTCTAAACATGAAGGAACGACCATACATAACCGAGACCACGCAGAACCCATCACGCTATACCTTCTGGCAATCCGATGGAAGCGTTTCAGTTTCAACAATGCCTGTAAAAAAGAACGTGCTATCATGCAAAGTGTCAACAGTGGAGAAGAGAGGAGCTGACCATACGGTGTGAGGGTGTTTTTCCTGGGTAGGGTGATGCTCCCTTATTGTATTTAAGAAAATGCTGAATGCCTAACGCTATGAACACATTTTACAATATTTTTTATCTGCCTACGATAGACGAACAGTTCGGAGATGATGATTGTGTCAGCATGACAATGTAATCTATCAAAAAGCGGTATCTGTGAGATAATGGCATTGTTCAGCAAAGTTCCTGAAACGAACTAGCCTGCCCATACTCCTCACCTGAACCAAGTGGAGCAAATTTGGGTTGAGTGAAAACGTCGGCTTCGTCCTTCACCCAATCTCAAATATCAATACCTTTTCTGCTTTCAGATCTTGAAGAACGGGTTTCTATTCCTCCACAGACATTCAGAAATTTCACTGAAAGTGTCCCTAGCACAATTGAAGCCTCATAACGGCTAAGGATGGGTCACTCCATGTTAATGTCCACTAATACGAGTCCAGATTTTTATACTTTCCTGGGGTTTTGAACATGCAAAAGCTGTTCGTCTATTAAAAGTTTGTATAGAATATTTACTAAACACATGGGATGAAATGCCAGGAATGTGAAACTCGTTTGAGATTATGAAGTAGAAATCCAATCGAAATAGAACCAAGGTGACATACAGAATTGTAACATTGTAATGTGCTGTTACATCTTTCTAAACGCTTGTTAATAATGGGTAGTGAATCGTAAGTTGGCAAATTCGTAATATAACCAAACGTAACATGAAATAACCACAGAAATAAGACCAAAAACAGTAAGTGTCTAAGACATGCCAGGTACTGAAATGAGAAGGTTATTCATTTTGAAGATGGATTTATTGCAGAAAACAGTGGATGACATTCAGTCACAATAATAAAGAACTGTCATACAATTAAAACATTTATAAATCGTCGAAGTGCCAACGGACGGTTGGCAAACTGGTTGGGAAGAGCTGGAATTCCTTACAAGATACGTTCTTCTTTGAGTATCACCATATACGTTAGCAGAGTGATTCTGTCTTACGCGACAGTTCCTGTAAACCACTAAACTCCAAGACTGTGCCACATGCATTAATTGAAGAACCGATTCAGGTCGAAAGAACACGTCGTGGAGTGTGATAAAGCACCTAGGAAAATTCCTAAATTGCCAGAGCTGCAAAGATGCTCAACACACACAACTGCTCTCCATGAATATACCCCGTGCTTGGCACTCCAAATCTGCAAGTGCTTCACCAGCGTGGTCCTGCACAGGCTCTAGCGTTGGACTCTGCTCGATCATGGCCTCAGGGAGAACGCTTCGATCTTGATTCTACGGTGTCCCAGACGATCTCTTCGACGTTCACACTACGCCATCCCAATTACGAACTCCCTAAAATTTTATCCTGATATTCATTCCACAAAGAAACGATCCACGTGGAACAACCTCGAAAATTCTAACTGCTGATTAACATGCAGCAGGATTTCTCCACTCCAATCGCGTAATCATATCTCTTCGCACAGTCTCCCTCCATGAGACGGGCAAGAATCACCACCTAATTGAGTGGCTTGCCGCCAAAAATCACTGACGCCAACAGAACACCTTCTGACGTCAGTGTCTGATTCCCTGTCATCCCGTTTATTTTCAGCGCGGGCGGAAAATCGCTCGGCGTGGGACCAAACATATCAAAAAATGCACTGGCTGTACTGGCGACAAACTGTCGGTAACCTAAGAGACTCTGAGGAAAATCTCAGCATTGAGGATACTCTCAAAGAAGGTTCTCTGAAAGCATGTCCACCAATATCAGCAGATTCCGAAGGAGTTTCTCTCTACACAGGGAACTATTTCCAAGGCGCTAGCCCATCATGCAACAAGGTCTGAAAGTAAGCCCCGGGGCTAGCACACATTAATGTGTTAACACCAGGGCACTGCTCGTAGCTGGACGACTCCCTGGTCCCTCTGCTCCTTTGACCTGAAAGCAGTGACCGAGCTCCGCACGATCCTTGGCATTATACCTGCAGTCTGCTGCCTCCACCTTCTCAAAAATAACACTCTGAGCAACACGTGTCTTCCCAAACAGCCAACACAAATTCAATATATTTTATCCAACAGAAACGAAGATCGCCTCTTCTAACTACCCAGAGCAACTAGATACGGAAGCAAGCTGTACGCAGTCACCGTCAACCCACTTTATTAAACGTCATAAGTGAGCTAGTGCCTTCCTATTTTGCTAATAGTGCATTAAATGTGCATGCACGTATTCCTATTGAAAGAGCCAAAATCTCAGGACTTAGGACTTTCCGCCTTTCAGCCTTAACTCGAAATCGCTTTAAAGCTACGTAGCATGCATGAAATGCAGTAAAGAGGAAGATAGACATCCAAGATCACGCAACATCTATATCGGACGGTTCGTTGTCGCTCTTCACATTACCATGACGATTGGCCACTGTAACTTGCATGATGGCAACAGCTAAACACAGCTCAAGTGCATTAGGTGTACAGTTTAAGTGCGATCAATAAGTTTCCGTTCGAAGGTCGTACAGTCCAGAAATGGTACGCCAATCAGGGAAAATCGCTGTGAGCACTCAGGCAGGCATCCTCCGACGTACCGTGCCCTGCTACGTGCAGAAGCCCTCAACTGCCAGTTGAATATCCTCGTCCAGCAGGAACCGTCTACACTTCAACGCCTTTTCTAAGGGGCGGAACGCGAAATAATCATGAGGAGTGAGATGAGGACTATGGGATGGTGCTCTAGTGTCCCCCGCTTGCCCCTAATGGATAGGGCTCGCCTCTCAGATCGACCAGAGTCTCGTATTGAACCACTACGAGCACGGAACTTGAGGCAACATTCCACCACGGTGGTTTTCGACAGATATGCTGCCCCATACACATTCTGCAAACTCCGATGGATATCTACCAGTGTTTGTCCTTCGGCAAATAAGTAAGAAAAACAACACATTTGTAGTATTTGGTAATAACGTTCACGTTTCAGCATATACCGCACGTACGTTGGAAAGGCATGAATGTCACATTAATCGCTGGCCTACATGTTGGTGTTCATATTCCCGCACTGGAGTCGCACTACGCTGCATGTACTCAGCAGTAATGCCTTCAAACGGGAACTTTTTATCGCCCCTTATCTTTACTATAAAGTTTATTTATTTATTTGAAGGTTACGCTATATACAAATTACGTATTCGGTTATAAGACAAAGAGTTTTCTAGCTATAAATTTCTTTAAATATGAGAAAGGGGGTTATAAGTCCCAAATATGACAAAAGATCTTCCAAAAGGTCGCCCTTTACGTCCGTCAATTATTTGTCTCCAGGAACACCTTTGTGAGCGAATCTGTTTTCTTGTGATGGATGATTTCTTGATATTGACATCACGGTAACCTATTTCAGTTCAGTCAGTCCACGAGATCTGAGTAATATCTACCGAGTTTCTTGTCGATTATGATTGGATTCCACCAACTGCTTTGATTTCCAGTAGATTTCTACCGTGAAGTTGAAGACCCACGTCAGATACACATCAGCAGATCACCACGATGAATTTTTTGGAATATTTTACAACCGTTCAAACATCACTAAGAAATTCGTTTCGTCATTTACTTTTTTTCAGAACTCCCATTGCGTCACTTACCGTGCACAAAGATTTTTTACAGTCTGTTTTTTATTCTTATGTATGAACTCATTTACTTTTATTCTAATTTAGTTCACACGTCTTTACTAGCTGTTCAGCAACACCTTACTGTGCACTTTGTCAGTGTTAACTTACGTGGCTACCATGTTCCAGTTTACCTATTTGAAAAAAAAAATAAACGTAGCGCTGTAACCTCTCAACAAAAATATTCCGAAACCTCCCTACAGAAAAAATATAATTATTTATATCATTCACATCCTGCGTAGCCTACTAACAGATAAATGAATTCCGTAACCTACCTATGTGACTAATCTCTCAATAAAATTGAGGCTCACTTATATCATTTCAATAATTGACTGTGAATTTAAACTGGTAAATTTTGGATGTCAGTAGTGCTGCGTCATGGCCCTGAAAGATCATTCTGAATAAATAGAAAATTCTTACCTCAATAATGTCAACGGATAACGCATATATATCTGCTCCTATAAGAAATTTTTCTGCCACAACCGAGTGCAATTATGGTCGATAGATTTGTCATGTATGAAAAGAGCAACTGATTATTCTTTGCAATAATCGGGCTGACCAAGGATTGGAGAAATTAGTAAATTCTTTAAATTGAAATGAATGATTGTCAAAAGTTATTTTTATGAGAAAGATTATTATTAAGAGATTTCTTTTTAAAAGCATTTGCATGGGACTTGATATAACAATCTACATATGCGCGAGGCTGCTTTTACCTTATACTACAACGGTCAGGCTCCGCCATCGCTCCACCACGACCGGCCCAGCCAACACGATACACCAGACTGCTCGCTACTACTACAGCTGCTACACAGTTCCAACTGCTGACAACACTGCTCTCTGGTCTGAGATTTTCTTATAGCTTACATATCGCAGGTGGCGCGTGAGCAATCCATCGAAATTACATCTGCTCGAGTGCGCTAGCAACAAATTCTTTAATCATGGACCAATGACAGCGCCAATTTAATAACTTGCATGAACAGATTTATTCCACACATCACCTTGAAACATGACTTACATTATTGAGTAACAAGTTAAAAAACCACAAAATTCTATTTTTACGGGTATGGAGACAACCTTATGAATCTATGGACTCTGCATATCAGCAGGTGGGCTGTTCAAGATGGTGGATGCTCTGTATGCTGAACTCAGTATGCAGCTCACAAATAAGACAATTATTTGGCTCATTTATCTACTGTAATTATTACAGATTTTGTTGGTTTGTACTGTCCGACAGGTACAGAGCAGACCAACGGAGCTCATAACAAGCGGACAGAGGCTGAGAGGCCCCCTGGTATCCACTTCGGAGCGCTGCGCGCTGGTACACAAGGTAAGAGCAAAATGCTTTTAGCGGTCCACCCACAGGGACAGAACGTCTGTGCCTCCTGCCTTCTCGTGGTAACAAAGACGTGCAGCAACGCGATCGTAGCTCCATTGGAGGATAAAAGCGATTGAACGTTTGCATGCCACGAGTGTCGAAATCAAGTTGAAACTTGAAGATTTTTCAATAGAAATAAAAACAGTAGCTTCTCATTTAAAATGTTAGTAATACGTTGTAAATATTTTCCTCTTCAAATAGCCACTGCTTTTTGAAATAACGTGCAGTGTTATGCGTTGCCTTACCTCTCATGAGGAATGTTGCGGTGATGATCAAATTTATCATCATTACTCGTGATTTTGGTGCAATCTGTTGTGTATGTTACTCATATCTTCGGGTCATTTGGTTTATCCTCTTACCTGTGCTGAATATACACGTATGTATTTCGCAATTTGAAATGTTGCCACCTCAAATATTTGCTAAAAGAAACAAACTGTGAAAAATTGGTAAGGAATGCACCAGTATGAGGGGCTCACCGCAGTTGGCCGGAATCCATAATCCATAATGGCCAACGAACCCCACTTTCAACATACAGCTTTTTTTATTTTTTAAGTGGCACAGTCATGTGTTTTCTATAGAAATGAAAACTAGAGGTACAATTAGTGATGGCAGTTTGGTTTTACTGTTCTAAACCTCATACATCTGAAATATTAGACTTCAGAGGATGGCAACGACGCCGCGGTTTCTACCGTAATGAGCAGACCAAAGGTTGCTTGCACTATCTTGCAGCCTGCTGTCAGGGGCTCACTCAATGGGCAGAAATGCACAGTCCTTAAAAGTGAACAAACATCAATTTCAGTACAAAGTTTCGTTTATTTAAACGACAGATATGTGGTTTTCTATACATAAATGAAACCTGGAGGTACAATTTAGTGATGAGACGTGGTTCCAGGGTCCTAAACCCATTATTAGTGGCATGTAGCCACAGTAATTTCAAGTGCGTGTGTGACATGCAGCACCGAAGATGCACTCACAAATAACCGGTAACATCACGTTCGATAAACCTGTGCCAGCTCAACAAATCTTCGAAGTACCCACATCTTTTGGATCTGTATACTTACGGAAATGTTGAACAAGTGAGTATTACACAGCCTGTAGTGTTCCCGCGGATATTGCCAATCATCCAGCGGTAATACGTTGTTGCACGTCCTTTGATGTCGTTGGAGGTTCGTGTTACACACATTATTTCACTGCGCCCGGAGAAAAAAATCCATCGGTGCCACGTCGGTGGACCGGGCTGGCCGGCTTGCAGTACGTCCACGCCATATCCACTTATTGGAAACGTTGTATCCACGACTTCCCTCAAAACACGTACACAGTATGCGGCGCATCCATCATACTGGAGCAACATTGATAGACGTGTTTCCACTCCCACGTCCTCAATAACAACTGGCGGAGTACCTTGTAGAAATGACGCATATCAGCTTCCGATTAATGTTCCTTGATAATAATAGGGACCTACGGTACAGTTACCGATGATGCCGCACCAAACATCGACACCCCCCTGTCGCTGATGAGCGAAGGTTCGTCCATAAATAGTGTATCCTGTAGGAATTCAGGATGGCTTTTCAACCGCTAAAGGGCAAAATGAAGGAATTCAGAGCGGACTGAAAGTCATTCCCATCCACTACTTAGTGAGATATGATATGGATGAAACACACGCCTATGCAAAATTATCCACAAACTACTACGGCTTACTGCAGAACCGCGTGCAATTTGTCGTACACGCATTTCAGGACTATACGCCAAGCAGCCATACCAGCAATTTCGTTATCATTGTTAGATGCTATGTTTGTACGCTGGCGCTTTCTGGGCGCCTGGATGACCGTTTCCCTCAGACTTGTGCAGATGTTTCAATTGGTACGATGTGAAGCATGCCGTCGACCTGGATAACGTTCAGCGTACGCTTCTACAGTTATGGTTGCGTTTCTGTGACAGTAGCTGCAAATTAACATCATATTTAGTTTTTCATCATTACTGAAGACCATCTATCCACTAGATAATTGCAAATGTCACAAGCCACACCAAAACAAGGAAAACACTGTCTGAAACGTACGTGAAATGCGTCACAGTGTGATTTCCTGTTTGTTACCGACAGCAATGCAGCTGGCCCGAGTAGGGGGCTCTAGTATGAGCAGATCGTGCTTACTGATAGTGGTCTGTTTACAGAAGGCTGCAGGACACTGCAGACACCCCTTGTGCAGCGCATTGCGGTAGAAGCCGCGGCGCCGCTGTCACCGTTTGAAGTCTAATATTTCAGAATGTATGAGGATTAGAACAGTGAAACCAAATTGTCATCGCTACTTGTATGTATAATTTTCATTTATGTATGTAAAACATACAAGCGCCATTTGAAAACCTAACTTTGTGTTGAAAGTGGTGTTGGTTAACCTTTATGAATTATGTCCGTTGTCGAGAGGCCCTGATAGAGGTGCATCTGTAGCCAATTGAATTTTTTACATTTTCTTTCATTTCGGAAATATGTAAGGAGGCAGAGGGACGTGTGACAGCCTGTATATAAAGGATCTGATACAGCCGATAAGAAAATGATTATTAGTTTTTACTTATGAACTGATTTGGTGGAAAGTAAACCCTTGGATATCCTAAACCTGTAGAATTGTTCGTAAATCATTGACTTTTACATTATTCCGTAGCACTGTGATAAGGTGTGGCTCGATATCGATGACTAGCATGGTAAGTGAGAGTATCTTTTATCACTAAAAAAGAGGACCCCACGACTGACAGTGAACGTGGTGCCGATAGTGTTCAGACGGTTTTACCACAAACTGTCATGGAAAACACCTCGAAAAGGTAGTGATGAAAAATATTAAAAGAAATATAACGCGACAAAGCCACCAGTCCCACTGTGTTTACTATAATTCGTATCTTCTTTAAGTTCCATTTACAATGAAGTGTTACTATAGTACCTCTCTTTGTCGACGATGTAATAGAAATTTAATCTGTTAGAGTTTCTGTGAGGGTTTATGTAATTCTAACATCCCTTTCCAGAAAAACACCAGGCACTTCACATTTCCGCTGTTTCGAGCTTACAACAAGGTAATATACGTTTTCCTTTCCCACAACGAACTCTTTCTTGTAGTTAACAGCATCCATTTGTACACATAAGTTCTAAGCTATTTTCCGACTATTTCAAGCAAAATTCGTTCATATCGCAACGCTAAGTGAAAAGATCACTATAGACCTATAACGCTCCGCTGTTAGACAATCTTAGAACGTGAACATGACCGCCTAGCTTTGTCGACACCATATGGTGCTACGTGGCGTGAGCAGCACGAGTGTGTCAGCTCACACATTGACGGTGACTGAAGCAGAGAGCGACACCTAACCCCCTCAGGCACGATTCCGTAAAGGCAAATAAAAGACGGAGGAGGAGGACATTAGTGTTTAACGTTCCGTCGGCAACGAGGCCATTGGAATCGGAGCACAATCTCGGGTTAGGGAAAGCTGGAGAAGGAAAGCGGCAGTTCGTTTTTAAAGGAGTCATGCCGGCGTTTGTCTTAAGCGATTTAAGGAAATCAAGGAAACTTAAATCAGGATGGCCGGACGCATTTTTAAACTGTCGTCCTGCCGAAAGCGAGTCAAGTGTGCTAACCACTGCGCTACCTCGCTGGGCAATTAAATGCACATTAGACTGAAATGGCGCGTGTTAGTTTGGACAGTGACGCCTCAATAGGCAGCAAATTATTTTGCGATACGCCACGCCTCACTTTAACGTTAATTTCCATGACAGGCGAATACATGAGAAAAAATGAAGCACCAAGAAGTAACTTTATCTCTGTGATGGAATTCTGCGAACGCAGTACTGTACGCAATCATGACACTTAACGGTGCAAGATGTCGTTTGACATTATGAGCGACTCCAGTTTTTCTGTATCTCAGGCATATCGTCAGCAGAGAGAGCTACACCACAGTATAGGACACCGTCCGTAAACTTGTTCCTGAAGTGTTTCTTTAACAAAAAATTGACAGTTTAATACTGCAACAGATTTACAAGATTTAACTGGATGAAAATTGCATCTTTAGATGCTGCTTGACTATTTGCCTTTCAGCTTTCCGACTGGTCGTATAATTTTATCTGTTAGCGGAATTGCATCAACCCCAGAATCATTAGTACAGTAAGCATTAGAACTCGACTATGGAAATAATCTGCAGCTGTCTTTAGTGAGATTCCTAGGAGATTCGTTCGAAGCACATTTGTTTCAATACCTTTTATTTTATAGACATTCTGATCAGGTGGCCATCTGCAGATTGTAATTAGTGCAGAAATACTTCAGAGCCAAGATCGCATTTAAGTATTTATTCTGAACTGATGATCGGTTTCAACAGTACTTTGCTGTCCTCTTTGAATCTCATCTTTATGGCATAATTTTGGAAAAGTTTGGATCCTAAGATGACACCAACATGCTGTTGAAACCGGCCATCAGTTCAAAATAAATATTTAAATATGATCTTAGCTATGAAGTATTTCTTCAATAATCATGTTTCAGTACCATCAAACTTAAGAAATCTTATTGGACTTCAAGAAGATTCAGAATAAATAGAAATGCTGAGCATGTAATATTTCTCAGTTCCTCAACAGAATTAAGTCATTCCACCACAGCGGTTTTTTAAATGATTTATACTGAAGGTTCTCTGCAGCTCGCATAAATCTCAGGAACTTCATTTTTCGTGACTATTAGTTATCATTGACTGGGTGCAATAAGACCGAAATCGACTTTTGTTTTTAAAAATGAAGCATATTACTTCCATTTCTTGTCGTTTATCTCCGCAGGGTGGTACTATTTTGTCTAAAATAGTGTAACACATTACAATTTCCCACTACAAACTCAACACATAGTTCAACTTAATTGTACATGTAGAAGGTTGGGATGCTTGTTCCAATGCTGGACAAAATATTCTTCATGGCTCTAAAACCGTTACATCGTGTCTGTTCTATGCGTCGCATATTTGCGGCTGTTGTGCAATCTGTATAATTTTTCGCTAAACTACTTATTTGCGTTGAAGCATAAGGACGACATGTTTGAGATTAGTCATGAATATTATCAGTAGAGTGATTGCTAACTGAAGCATGTTAATTCAGCGCTATATTTACCAGTTTCAACTTCCAGAAATAAAATCCATCTCAGTATGACATTTAAATGGTAGTAGTTTAAATCAAAGAAACGTCAGCTTGTTGAAGCTTTAACTGGACCATTCCTTCATAAATGTGGGGAAGAAGTTGACAACTGTTTTATAAATGGAACAATAGAGTTGACGGCGAAGAAAGGAACTGTTAGAAAAATACTCTTCTTAAGTTCGTGAAATCTTCTCGGGTGATCAGCCGAGTAAAGGCGTCGTCTTCTCGCAACGTTTCGAAGGGTTTCGTACCCATCATCTTCAAGCGAAGATGATGGGTACGAAACCCTTCGAAACGTTGCGAGAAGACGACGCCTTTACTCGGCTGATCACCCGAGAAGATTTCACGAATGGAATACGCCGAGAAAGTCTCAAATCACATTTAACTCTTCTTAAGCTCGCCAGGCTGGCCGCGTGGACTAACGCTCTGCTTCCCGAGAGGGAAAGCGTGCTGGTCCCCGGCGCGAACCCGCCTGCTAGATTAGCGTCGAGGTCCGGTGTGCTGGCCAGCCTGTGGACAATTTTTAAAGCGGTGTTCCATCTGCCTCGGCGAATGCGGGCTGGTTCCCCTTATTCCTCCTCAGCCACACTACGTCGGCGATGGCTGCGCAAACCCGTCTCCACCTACTCGTACACCATAATTACATTTGGGGTTACACTCGTCTGGTGTGGGACGTTACCGAGGGGGAGGGGGGGGGGTGTCCACTTAGGGCTGAAGCGCACAAAAGACTGGGTTCAGTGTGGGGTGGCGGTGGGGTGAGTGGACTGCTGTGGCCTATTGTAGGGTTGTGAACCACTGAGGACTATGGCGGGTCGAAGCCTCTTCGTCGTTTCTATGTCCCTGGTTTAATACAATACATTACCCTTCTTAAGTTATGCAGAAGATGATCAATAGATCAGTAGACACAATTACAGTGCTTTAAATGAGTAGGTCACTGACAAGGAGTAACGACTACGTAAGCTTCAGTATCGTTCAGCAAATGGAAAGGAAAATGTGATGTCTTATAAGCCACGCCAGATTTGCCGACCAGAATGGTTGATGATATACTGTATGAATAAATGGTATGCAAGAAATAAAGCATCACGTCTGCTACTTCTTTTGCTGTTTCCGTAAATAGTTTTAGAAAATAATTACCACTCCTCATTTGTCTGTGGAATTATCATTTCTGGTACATTTCAGTATTGGCAAATGAGTTTCCGTAACCTATGTCTCTGATTGGCTGCCCAACGAGTCTGTTTCTAGTAGAATTGTAGCTAATTTTACTGTGCATCTCACAATCCTAAGATCACTTGAAACTCTAAAATAGGTTAGGACTGTCAGGACTGTAAGACCTTTACGGTTTCTTCACTGTTTGCTAAAATGTTAATCGCATTATTTGCCCAGTTTTTACTTGGAAGAATTTTATGCATCCTGTTCGTGGCTTTGCGGTTAGATGGCCAAAGCACAATAAATAACTGAGAAAATTGGACATTGAGCAACATATTTTTGTAGATCATCCGAAGTCGGTTCACACGGCCTCTGGCCGACTGGTTACCATTGCGGTAATGGATTACTTCAACACGTTCGTTAATATGGAAAGTACTGTTTTGCAAAAGTTATCGTAATTTTTCACGAAAGCTTTCGGCTAATGCTCGAATACCGATCTTTGTGGACTATATGCAAAGCTCGAAGCATAAGTTTTTTTTCAGCGTAAGACTAAATAATTAATCAGTTACCATTGTGTAATTCATTACGATTTTGTTGTACGTAAAATAAATGCATGACACTAGCTCCAGTGGGACTGACAGAAAGTGTGCGATGTTTTACAAAAATGGTAGTCAGGTTGTCAGCCTGAGTCCCGCCTCAAGTCAGACCTAGAGCTTCGGAAAGATAGTTGACCGTGCCAGCCTAGCTAAGAAGATATCTGCTTTTTACGAAAATCAGATCTATATATCGTGTATGTAGAAGTGATTAGCGACCTTATAAAAATGGACAAATTGTTGGAATAATTTTACCTCCTATTCTTTTAACAAGATCACGATTATTTATTTAGATCTTCTTGAAATTTAAAAATAGATACCGTTCACATGTCTCGCGACGTCTCAGTATTGATTGTGCTATAACTGATGGCACCTCCAGTTCCACTGCTCATTCGCACAAAGGAACTTTATGGCCTTGACGCTATTATAACCCAAGAAATGCCACTCATTGTTAAGAAGGCCAAAGAAATGTTTCGTCCTCCGTACGAGTAAGTATAAAATAACCTTCTAACTTGCGGAGACAGACTCAACTTGATTTCACAATGTACTGGCACAAAATACATGATATTTTTCATGTTCCAAAATTTTTGTCACTTAAGGAAGATGACACTAAACCATTAATACAGTCGCAATTAAGAAATTACTAAACTTCTCATATGAAACAGTGACTTATCCAAGACATATACTGTTTGACCATATTAATACAAGGAGTTGTCGTAGGCAGTAGCTTTACCAAACAGATATGTAATTTTAAATTAAAAAATGGCAGTGACGCTACTGCAAAACTGCAGACAGAAGATCAAACAGGTGTAGGCTCTATGTTTATCCGGTAATAGCCAAGATTCTTATTACACCATATTGCTCGATGGTAAATTTACGATCATCTTCGACGTGCTGAAAGGGGAGGGGGGCTGGGAGGAGACTTACAAAGAGTGAGAAAATTCCATCGGGAGAACATAGGGCCCTAAGCTTCCAAAGTTGTATAATAATTTCAAATTATTTACGTTAAATGACATCTTTCGATTACCTGTTTCATATTTAAAGAAGAAATCCATGAATTTCCGGTCTCAGAATCAATGTTAGATGTCATATTCGAATTAATAAATTCTGTACATTCCACAAAAGCTGTGTATCGTTAGATCTCTGTTATGATTCAGTCGACAATGCAGGTGTTACTGGTCTCAAGTGGTCTTCAGTTGATACTAAACAGCTTGTAATTTATTTAATCGTGTAGGTTTGAGATTTTATTTTCAACGCGCAGCACTGATTTTTTCCTGGTTTCCCAGTTATATTTTATCTCGATCTTATCGGGGGCTCATAATGTCTGTCTCCTGACGAAGGTTTCGAAAAATAGTTTCCCAATACCATCAAGAGAGACTTACACTAGCAACCCATTAAAAATTCCATTGTCAGTTCTTTGTGAGATCAACATTCTGACTCATTATTATTCAGACATTATTATTCATATCAAAATGTAGGTAAGACCGTCGACGTATTGAGAACTGTAAATACAGGCAAACTAGAGAAGTTCAGCACAAATGGTCATAAAGAACCAAATTCTATGGAAGTCGGAGACTTCCGCGAAATGAAGCTGATGTTAGTCCCTACGAAAAACTGTTGAAAGCGAAATTGTTGCGTGACAAAGGTAACTTAAAAGGGAGAAACACCTCAAGACATGTCGCTGACTGAGGAACGAAAGTCTAAGAAATGGGGAAATGCTGCAGAATTCAAAGCCTCAATGTTGCTCCCTCCCACCTCTAACCCCCCCCCCCCCCCCCCCACCCCCATCCACGCCACCGCTCGACCAGTTGGCGTGGAAGCCACCAGTTTGACATTTAAAGGGCGTCGGTGCCACAGTTCTAAGCTCCGGGAAAGAAGCGTGAACCTGAATCAAACGGTCACAGCACCAACAATGCTACGCGAAGCAGTCTTGATGAATATTAGTGGAGAAGAAGTGACTGCCTGGTTTTAAACAGACGTAAGTGGTCTACAGGGTCGCAGGTTCGAATCCTGCCTCGAGCATGGATGTGTGTGAGTCCTTAGGTTAGTTAGGTTTAATTAGTTCTAAGTTCTAGGCGACTGATGACCTCAGAAGTTAAGTCGCATAGTGCTCAGAGCCATTTGAACCACTTGGTCTACAGGTGAGATAAAGGAGTCGCGAAGAGAGGCTCAAATTTCTGTTTGATCATTATCGTTTTCATTTTCCACTATGTCTCTAAATCTCCTAAGTGTAAGGGTTGGATTGTTCATTTGACTGTCTCTGACGACGTATAACTTTATTCTTGTTTTCATTCTCCCTGCCATAAACTTCTTCCACTTGAGCGTCAGATATTCAATGGATAATTACATATAAGATGTGACGTAATGATAGTTATCGCGCTGGGACACGCGAATAAGTCATGGAATGAAAAAGCAAGATAAATGATACGGATGATAGAAATAAGTGCTCGTACCATCTCGTGCCACGAAAGCTCGAGGATCAGCCGGAAGAACGAATGACAACCTACACTCGCCCATGCAGTTGTTATTCATAAAATAACCAGAACTTAAAAAACTATCCAATCTTAGCACAAATTAAGTTAAATATGGCCTGGGCTTAGCTACGGAAGAAGAACGAATTTTACTTGTGAATTTAGCTCCAGTTAAACCCACTGTATCTCGAGAACGGATAAACACAATTTAATAAAAACTATCGTTTGGCGTTATCTATATATCTACCTTCGTGCAAAGTTTGAACCGATTTGTACAAGTTTAAAGTATAGAACTAGTGCGTTTCAAATCACTCCCAGAAAAACGATAAAACATCGTGTTTCAGTAGGTAAGGAATGTTAGATCGCCAAATTTCATTTTGACTTCATCCATTAATCTAATTTCGTGGATGAGCCGATTCGTAGAAGTTTAAAGTATGGAAGCTGCGCTGTTAAAAAAATTCCAAGACAAAAGTTTTTTACACGTAAAATCCAAATGAAGCAACATTTTGCCAGACGGAAAAACTTTTCTTAGTCCAAGGTCCGAAATACCGGTGGGCGAAATTTGAACAATTACCCTCGCTCGGAATTACTTAAGGGGGGGACTGTTTCTGCACGTAAAATCCGAAAGAGGGTGACTGTTCTTACACGTAAAATCCGAACGATGCACGTACTAAAGCTGCCGTTAACTGAGCTTTAGTTTCAGCCGAATTAAAATCTTTTGCAAAATGAATTTTCACAATTTGGCTGGACGGCAGCTCCGGTTCGTCGTTTAATCCTTCCTTAATACGGTAAGACAAATGTTCGAATTTCTGTACGAATAGCCACTAGTCCTGGTTACACATAAAACTTTGCACCTCTAGTCCCTAGCTCAAATGCGAACGGAGCAGCAAGACTACCCCATGCCCACTTTCCAGTGATTCTGCGTGTGCGCCGCCTTTTCAGACGTATTTGTTACAGTGCTTCGCATCTGCAGATTTAGCGACATGCTTATGGTCTGTTACCAGTAGCCGGCCTCTGGTGGCCGAGCGGTTCTAGGCGCTTCAGTCTGGAACTGCGCGACCGCTACAGTCGCAGGTTCGAATCCTGCCTCGGGCATGGATGTGTGTGATGTCCTTAGGTTAGTTAGGTTTAAGTAGTTCTACGTTCTACGGGACCGATGACCTGAGATGTTAAGTCCCATAGTGCTCAGAGCCATTTGAACCATTTTTTTGTTACCAGCAATTCCTGATGAGAAGCTGCAATCCAGGAACTAAATTTCGAAGATAAACGATGAAGCATCAACATCTACATATATACTCCGCAAGTCGCCTAACGGGATATGGCAGAAGGTACTTTGTGTACCACTGTGACTTCTCCGCGGTCTCGTTCCAGTCGCGTGTGGTTCGCGGGAAGAACGATTACTGGTAAGTCTTCGTGTGGGCTCTAGTCTCTCTCATTTTATCTCCTTGGTCTTTTCGCGAAATATATGTAGCTGGAAGAAATGTTTTGGTTCACTGTTCTACGAACGTACGCTGTGGGAAGTTTAACGGTAGACCATACCGTGTCGCAGAACGCCTCTCCTGCAGCGATAGCCACTAGAGTTGGTTGAGCATTTCCGTGAAGCTTCCACTCTTATTAAATGAATCTGAAACGATACTTACACTCTTCTTTGGAACTTCTCTATTTCCTCTATCAGTTCTAGTTGGTACGCATTCTACACTGCCGAGGGGTACTCAAGTATTGGTCGAACGAATGTTTTCTAAGTTACCTTCCGTGTTGATCGGCTATATTTTCAGAGGATTCTTCCACTGTATCACACTGTGGCATCTGCCTTAGTCACGATTAGACCTAATTTTATACAGTCGTCCCACTCCAGATCACTCCGTATCCACATTCCAAGACATCTTATGGAAGTAGGTGCTTCCAGTGATAGTTCTGCAGTTGTGTAATCATACGATAAAGGGCGAAACAGAAGTACAACTTTAACAGCCAAGATCGCTAGTGTACAGCCTCTATTGTGATGACCGGTTTCAGCAAACTACATCGCCATCATCATATCTTCTGCACTACATTTCACGAATATTGACCAAATGCATCTTATACTGTATCGTATCAATGAAATGTAGGGCAGAAGATCTGGCTGTATAAAAACAATACTGGCTGTTGGAGGTAGTACTTTTGTTTCTGTAGTAATCTACATCGCAGTTATCTAGACAGTGTCAAACACATATAAGGTCTTCCTGTCTATGTATCCACAATACGCTACATTTGCTTACGTTTGAGGGGCCAGTGCCACTCCCAGCACCAAGTATCGAACCTGTGCAGGTCTTCCTGCATTTCGCTACGATTTTCGAGCATCGCGAGTTCGCTGTATGCAACAGCATTATCCGCGAAAATCATCTTTAGCTTTTAAGCTCTTGCGTATAGCAAAGTCATTAAAGATGATGCACAAGATCGAATTAGGAAAAGAAGGGACAAACTATCGTTTGCGGCCTCTAGAATTGGAATTATCAGGAAATACGTAAATATGGCCGACAACTTCATCACCACTTGGCTTGATGCACATCGGAAGATCCTGATTTTTGAAAATTGTTGTCCTGTCTCTAAAAATGTAAAATATGAATAAACAAGAAATCTCATGAACCTACAACATCAAACATTAAGAACCTCCTCACCATAATAAATGTTCAACCTACTGCAGTGGTAAATCAAAAGCTGTGAGATCTTGAGGTTGAGAAACCTTCAGACACATGGTAGTTGTTGTAATATTATTGCTGGAAATGTGAGTAAATATAACTATTTAAAACTGCTAAACGATAATATTAACTATGAAATCTCACTGAATAGTCCCACCAAAAATGATTAGTAAAAAAGTTCCCTCCATAAGGTACGTAGCACAATGTCCTTGTACCAAAAATGTAGACTGAAACTAATAAGAACGAAAAAGTCAATAAAGTTCTTAGATGATGTAAACTCGGCGGTGGAATTTAATACTCAACTTTTAGACCTTCATATCTGCTTTGCTGCTGATGCCTTGTAGTCAGTAATCTTGCCACATCGTGAATAATCATTAATGAAAGTTAAGTAGTTGCCATTAATTCTTTTATTACTGTGTAGGTCGTATGCAGCAATGAACAATTGACGTTACAAACTGACCACATTTTGCTCTCTGAAAAAGGACTGCAATGTGCCTAAAGAAAGTTCTATTGCACGTCGATTTATACTTTTACTAACAATGAATGATACTGATGAGTCGTATAGGTATTTCAAATTTAGAAGCATGAAACAAGATAATTTCTTTAAATTAACAATGTGAATTATATTTGATTAATTTATAAGCAGAATATAAGTTGCTCTGTTTCCAAACACAAATTGGAATTACAAATTAACAAAATTTTCGTTTAATAGTAGCCACAGAGTTCAAAATGACTGCTAGGGCTGAAAATTAATATACACTCCTGGAAATGGAAAAAAGAACACATTGACACCGGTGTGTCAGACCCACCATACTTGCTCCGGACACTGCGAGAGGGCTGTACAAGCAATGATCACACGCACGGCACTGCGGACACACCAGGAACCGCGGTGTTGGCCGTCGAATGGCGCTAGCTGCGCAGCATTTGTGCACCGCCGCCGTCAGTGTCAGCCAGTTTGTCGTGGCATACGGAGCTCCATCGCAGTCTTTAACACTGGTAGCATGCCGCGACAGCGTGGACGTGAACCGTATGTGCAGTTGACGGACTTTGAGCGAGGGCGTATAGTGGGCATGCGGGAGGCCGGGTGGACGTACCGCCGAATTGCTCAACACGTGGGGCGTGAGGTCTCCACAGTACATCGATGTTGTCGCCAGTGGTCGGCGGAAGGTGCACGTGCCCGTCGACCTGGGACCGGACCGCAGCGACGCACGGATGCACGCCAAGACCGTAGGATCCTACGCAGTGCCGTAGGGGACCGCACCGCCACTTCCCAGCAAATTAGGGACACTGTTGCTCCTGGGGAATCGGCGAGGACCATTCGCAACCGTCTCCATGAAGCTGGGCTACGGTCCCGCACACCGTTAGGCCGTCTTCCGCTCACGCCCCAACATCGTGCAGCCCGCCTCCAGTGGTGTCGCGACAGGCGTGAATGGAGGGACGAATGGAGACGTGTCGTCTTCAGCGATGAGAGTCGCTTCTGCCTTGGTGCCAGTGATGGTCGTATGCGTGTTTGGCGCCGTGCAGGTGAGCGCCACAATCAGGACTGCATACGACTGAGGCACACAGGGCCAACACCCGGCATCATGGTGTGGGGAGCGATCTCCTACACTGGCCGTACACCACTGGTGATCGTCGAGGGGACACTGAATAGTGCACGGTACATCCAAACCGTCATTGAACCCATCGTTCTACCATTCCTAGACCGGCAAGGGAACTTGCTGTTCCAACAGGACAGTGCACGTCCGCATGTATCCCGTGCCACCCAACGTGCTCTAGAAGGTGTAAGTCAACTACCCTGGCCAGCAAGATCTCCGGATCTGTCCCCCATTGAGCATGTTTGGGACTGGATGAAGCGTCGTCTCACGCGGTCTGCACGTCCAGCACGAACGCTGGTCCAACTGAGGCGCCAGGTGGAAATGGCATGACAAGCCGTTCCACAGGACTACATCCAGCATCTCTACGATCGTCTCCATGGGAGAATAGCAACCTGCATTGCTGCGAAAGGTGGATATACACTGTACTTGTGCCGACATTGTGCATGCTCTGTTGCCTGTGTCTATGTGCCTGTGGTTCTGTCAGTGCGATCATGTGATGTATCTGACCCCAGGAATGTGTCAATAAAGTTTCCCCTTCCTGGGACAATGAATTCACGGTGTTCTTATTTCAATTTCCAGGAGTGTATGTGTACATCTGTAACAAAGGACAGCATAATTTATCTTTAATTACAAACCATGTTGCAAGTATTTTACATTGGTGACCTATTATACTGCAAACTTTGATGAAATAATGCATGCAGTGTGTTCAGAATATGAGGCAAATACAAATTCTAGTGAACATCGGGAGCGAAGAACGAATTTAGCTTATCAGTGGCTTCAGTGTTAACAAAAAATTTTGCTGCGAATTACAGAGTGTGGGTGTTAAGTGTAGCTGAATCAATACTTTCTTGTTAACTACCGTGTAATTCACATAGTAATTAGAATCAAATTGTAATATTCGAAGGTTTGGCAGTATTTTAAATGCGTATCTGAGTCGTCAATGGCTCTTCTGTTGGTGTTCTGTATCATAGTTGCCTGCAGATGCACTTCGAAATATTAGTTGCCGCTCGAAGCGGTGCAGTGGTGAAACACTCGGCGCGATTTCAGGTTCAATCGTTATCCGGATACCCAGACATTCTTTTGCTGTGGTTTCCATAAACTGCTTAAGGTAAATGCTAGTGCGGTTCCTATGAATAAAACGCGAAGGAATTCCTTCGCCATTCTGATTCTGTGTTCCGGCAAAAATGTACTTCACGTTTATGGAGCGTTAAACCCTAATGTCCCGTACTTTTTACCTAAATTTTGATTGTTGAGGTCGAAGAAAAACGAGTAAAAATTCCTAATTATCTTCGAAACTGTTGGGTTCGTAAAGCTCATCTTATTGTTCTCGATACATATCAATATTCCTTGACAGACTACTCATTAAATCTGGATGTTATAGAGAGCTGTTCATCATGGATGGCACTCCCACCAAATGACGACTGCTATACAGTCGCTACATTTGGTACAGATAAATTTTGTGAAATAGTATCGTCATATTCTGCGATAACTGTCTAAAAATCGATAATTTGTTCAACAGGATTCAAACATATTAGAAAAAGATTTGTGCTTGCACACTCACCTAGCAAAAAGCAATTCTTCGCGTCTGTTATATAATTATAACGACAGTAAGAAATAAATCTAACAAACTTGTCTACAAGGCTAAGAGAGATGTGTTTTAGCTACAGAGTTTCTCATGTACTGTCATACTGTTTTTAAAAAAACGAAATAAAATATTTGTTTATAATCTGATGCATGAAGAAGAGCAGTGATTGGTGTTGAAATATTTTGTCCATTCTGCTCTGTACAAGTATATTACAGATGAAGGGCAATATGTATGTAGCTGCTTCAATAATAACATTTACTGATAGGTGAGATTATTGCAGTTTAAGAGAAATGTTATATGTGTATGTTGTCACTCGTGTATTAGTCAACTGCCAAAGCTAAGAATGAATGTACTGATAATTTAAAAAATCGATAATGTTTCTTTACGCATTACATTGAAATTTACGTTGTCTCTTTGAATCACATTATTACATAGAATATTGCAATACTTTGAAGAAAATAAGGGGGGATTGTCTGAATATTGCATTCGACGGCAACAGACATTATGAATAACTTTGTTCAACAGTATGCCTTTCTGGTAATGCATGTGGTTCTAGATTTAATCCTTTCGATGATAATGGCCATTCTCATGCAGGAGACCTTGTCAATGATTACCAACGGTATTTACAGCTCTCGCGTGTACATTCGACACCTCATTTCCTGGATCATATCGTAAAAACGACTGGATATGCATGGATCACTGTACGCCTAATAATGATAACCTTATCATCACGCACAACAGATGATTTCCATTAGTCACTTATCCATTACTGATAAGTGCCGGATGGGGCATCACAAGCCGTACCATGTCGCTGGAGGGATATTTCACCCAAATAGTACCACCCAAAGTCCTTAGAAAATTTTATAGAGCACTTTGTACCATTGCCAAGAGTCATAACGTTGGCAGGGAGGTTTAGTACACACGTGACCTCAGCGCTTCATTTTTCGTGTTTCTAACAAATTCCTTCATTACTGGACATTACTGCGGAATGTAATAGTTCATAGTATACGTGTCCAGCTAAACCTTAGAGCGCATGAGAAAATACCTGAACTTGTAAGTGCGTTGGTTCCTCGACAAATATTTGTCTGAATAAAAGCCTTTTGGGTGTTAGGTTACATTATTAATAACAGCTTTACATCAGACACCTAAACTTTAGTGAGATTCTCGAAACGTCACAGATATACATTTTTAAGTGTTTCAGAATCCTATACTTACAAAGGATATTATGCAGATTTCAGTAGCGTCACGTTACTTCTGCTATAGCTCTGTCATCAGACAGCGTGTGTAATACAGTGTGACATCTGCTGACACCGACTCCTGTGGCGGCCTGTAAGAAGTGCCAGCAAGCGGTCACGCGGGCCTGGCCGCTGACGTCACGCCGGAGATAAAAGCCCGCTGAAGGCAGCTGTGAGACATTTCTTATTGTGCTGCGCTTACGCTGTTAATTTCGTGACAGGGCTGTTTAGTATAGTTTACCTGGACAACGATTTCGGAGGCTGTGCTGCAGATTACTGATGGAACTGCCTGATACTGGGCTATTGGGATAGTTCTCTCGATGTCCTCTGCATTATACAACAACCTGGCGAGGACTGATATTGTGAAATACCAAGTGATTCCAGTGGATCCGTTCGTCCTATATAATAAAGAATGTGTTGCACCATAGCAGGTGTAATGAATTACTAAACAGCGTTTTTTCTAGCCAGTCTGTTGTCGAAACGTTCTATTAATATAAGTTTAAGGCAGCCCTTGTAAAAATTAATGCATGTTTGAAAGAAATAAAATGTTTGTTTGCCATCAGTGGGTAGTAAAGAACAACTATTGTAAACATTCACATCATGAATGAAAATACGATAAATGGACTTCTAGGAGAAAGAAATAATCTTTTGTGTACCGCTGTGGAGCTTGCATTCCTTTTATTTGGGCCCTCAGTCCACTCTGAACAATTTAAAGTACGAGTTACAGGCCACTTTCCACTAATTCTTCGCGGTAATTAATTCGCCCGAAGCGAGGTAGTTTGCAGTTTGTCTTCTCGTTAATAGCACTAACAAGCTAACGCTACACCGCATTTCGTTTCCTCTGATGAATTGTAAATATTTACCGAACGTTTAATGAAGTAATTGCGAACCCTCTTCATCGACTTTCGTCCTTCAGAAGAATGAGTGAGCTGCGAGAAATTTGAATCATCGACAACAATTGACCTCTTAGATCAGATATTGTAGAACTCCGTTTCACAGATGTGTACAGAAATTCCTCCTAGTATGTTGGTTGTTTACAAACACCGTGAGAGCAATGAAATATCTTAATAGGAACCAAACATTAAGCAGAAATTTTTGTAGAGGTCGTCATGTTTACAATAGAGTTTTAAATTTTATATGGAATATTCAAATAAATGTAATAGAACGTAATAGAGCTGACGCAGCACGTACTTGAACATAATGTTCAGATGACTCGTATTTTACTATGAACCACTTGTCCCACGACAGAGGATTTTTTTTCTCTTTTGGTTGGGATGAGTACGAGAATTTTAAAACATGTCATTAGACCACATTCATACTTAACGAGACGAAGTATTACAAGTACTTCGGTAAGAGGTTACTGCTCCATCCTTGCAGCACAAGTCAGCAGCTATTTCTTGCATGGCGTAGATCAGTCAGGTGGTCCGTACTTTGTGAGGGTGTGTTGCACAAGATATCTTCGAACATGCCACGCTATTAGCGTAAATTGCAAAGTACTGATTTCCGGGTGAGTGGCTGGTGCGAAATAGAGTCTCAGATGTGTTCCATAGGGGTCACACCTGCCAAATTTGGCGGCCAAGACATGTACGTGCATTTACCGTTATATTCCTCAAACCACTGTTGGAAGATACATAGTCGTCAGGTACATGAAGGGACGCAGAAGGACCACAGAATGTTGACGTAACCAACAGCTGTCATGGTGCTTCCAACGACTATCGCAGATCCCGTTGGAAGCCCAGAGGAGTACTGCCCCCATAAACAGCATCTGTGCAGCTGTGCATGTTTAGAGCAGACATTCGGCTGAATGCCGGCGTATTTCGGCGCGACCATCGAGCTGATATAACAAGAAACATATATTGTTATGATGACGACGAACGAGTCGTCGCCAATGTTGACTGCTGGCCAATGCTAAACAGAAACGTATAAATCATAGGAGGTTTGTCAGTGACGTCGATATTGGTAAAAAATAATATATATTGTACTTAAGTGGTTGTACAGGATTCTTTTTGGCTGCATCATATATGGAGCATATAATGCTAGGAGCAACCACACTCTCAAAGAATGAAAAAAAAAGATAGTACTGTGAGAAATAAATTATATTGTAATATAGAACGTCGTGTTGAGCCTTCGATGCCTACGTCGCACAGTGGAGTATCAGACCGGAATTACTTGCCAACAATTATAACAACTATGTTTTTTGTTGGCTGATTAACTAGTTGGCTAAAAACAAATTTATCAGGGTCCTGAAAAGTTTCTGGAAGGTCCTAGCTTCAGTTGTAGAAGTGCTTTTTTGGTGGGTGGCGATCCAGTATGGGATTAGCTTGACTCTAATTTTTGGTGACCACTCTAAACAACTGACTGAAACTGAAATGGTACTAAATGTTAAGTAATTGTACTAGCTTGTATTTAAAATATGGTTACTCCAGGTACTTAAATTTATTTTCTAATATCAGCAATTAAAGTTTCACTAACATTTTATTTTGTCTGTTATTTTCTATAGCAATTTTGGACCTGTGTCCAGCACTGCCTATCCGATTAAAAGGTGTAGTCGTGATTGGTACAGTCTTGAAATTCCCCAAATTTCCCCTACGAATGTATACGATTTTTTAAATAATATAGTGTTTATACTGGGTTCTCGAGTAATTCTTGACATTTACGTGTTTTACAAATCGAAACGTCATTATAACTAAATATGTAGTTTTAATGGCACAGATTAGCCTGAAAAACATCAATGAGATACATTTACTAAACTTTTTAATCGCTAATTATCAATTATTTAAGGAAAGAAATAGAAAATGAAGTACTTCACTACACCATAGAGCAATAAACACGAAAGAAATTACAAAAACGCTAAGATTAGCGATATAATAAAACTGCTGGTGTACAAAATTGCAGTGTCCATATTTACAGTCCTCCATGCTGCCATCTGACGGATGCAAGCCTAAACGTTTCATTCTCAGCCACCATTACGCGATTGTTGTCTGCGCTGTTGTACCTATCACGGACGAGCAATTTTGTTGTGAATGTTTTATCTGTTATTTGTGAATGTGAACTTCGGTAAATTGCAGTTTTCTTAGTGATTTCAGCCAGTCAACTGAAAGGAGCAAGCGAAGGAAAACTGTGGATGGGAGACAATCTTCTTGCCATGAAGATTTGACATTTGCTGCCACTATGAAACAGAGCTCCTGGAAACACCGACGTGGCTAACATGTTTAAAAAAATGGCAGTGACTCGAACAAGGGTGACAACACTGAAGAAAAAAATTTCAATGTGTGAAGGAAAGAAGATAATCAAACTTACCAATGAAGAAGCACTGGCTATTTTTATTAATGCATAACTAACCAGGAAGCAGTATGAAATAATAAAAAGTGCAAACAAAGGTATGTATCCTTGCTACTCGTTGGTAAAAAACGCGAAAGCGAAAAGACAATGTCATCCAACAGAAGCCTCAGTTATCATCACTGAAAATTTGGGAGAAATTCAATTGCTAGAATTATTAGATTGTATTGAGGTTGTTGAAGTATTTAGAAGAAGTCATACAAGGCTTAGAATTAGAAGCAAATCACAGCATCGATCTAATATCGAAATGGGGTTGTAATGGCACTCAGCAATCAAAATTTAAGCAAAGCTTTCACAACATCAGTGACTGTGGTGCAAATATTTTTCACAGTTCATGTGTACCTATTAAACTAATTGCTAACATTAATGAAGCTATGAGAACTATAGGGTAAAAACCAACCCCGTCCTCCACAAGATTTTGTCACCCATTAAGCATCCGTTTCGTACATGAAACATGTGACGTTGCAAAGGAAAACATTCAGTACATTGAGGAGATAACAACGTGTTGAACGAAACAGAAGTACCAACTGTTGTAGGAGTTTTAAGAATTGAACACATAATGTTGCTGACAATGGTTGATCGAAAACTGTGCTTTGCTGCTACAAGCATAGCATCAACATTGAGGTGTTATATCTGTGGTCTTTTGTCAAAAGATTTCAATAAATTAGAAAAAAGCGTTCCTAAAAACCCTGAGACGCATTCGATTCTTTCAGCCAGTACTATTCCCTTCATACAAAATCCTAATTCGGAAATGGCAGGCAAGGGGTGAAGAAGAGAAACGAATTGTAGTTGACACAAAGAAAAAAATTCGAAGAATGTTCGGGGAAGAAATGAGACTACTTGCTGACGTTCCAAAGCCGGGATTGGGAAATACAAATGATGAACACAGGGCCAGAAGCTTTTTTTTTTTATCCTGAAACTGCTTCAGAGACAACAGGAGTTGTTATATGGTTGATTAAAAGGTTGAAAGTTGTACTGGGAATCATACTGACTTAGAAAAGTTTCAACCATATG
Organism: Schistocerca cancellata; assembly: GCF_023864275.1. Classification (NCBI taxonomy): domain Eukaryota; kingdom Metazoa; phylum Arthropoda; class Insecta; order Orthoptera; family Acrididae; genus Schistocerca; species Schistocerca cancellata. The sequence goes on along the minus strand of NC_064628.1, from coordinate 178,368,645 downwards.
CTTATGAAACATCAAGACAATATGTGTAACTTTACAGTCGTCACCCAATGACCCCAACAATGCGTAAAGTTTTGACACATGGGGCGGCTGTAATTAAAGAAACTATATTATCAGTTTGTCAATTTTCAGAAGAAGCAGCTGAGACCAGGAAGAAACATATTTGACTTTATCGCAGAAATTTCTCTAGAAAGGCCAACAGAGAGATTTGCAACAGAGAAGTCTTGTGCAGGCTCCTTCGTAGCAGCGACTCTTATATCAGCAACGCAAGGAAAATAAAAATAAAAGGGAGTATGCATTACAGCAGTGATACATTGGAATTTCTTCTTCCAGAGACGTCAGTTATTGGTTCCTCTGAAAAAATCCAAGAGGAAAGTGGCCAGGAAGGTGAATTTGAAGATTAGCGGTAAGATCTGAGTTGTGAAGAATCAAACTGTAGCTACTGACATGAAATCTAAGTGTACTAAAATGTTTACTGATTTCATCAATTGAATAAAGTTTTATCCATTTCTATGGTTTTGTAAACATTTTAAACCTTTTCAAAGAAACAACCAATATTTTCTTTCTGAATTTGAAACAGTTACCAGCAAAATAATTCAGTACTTCACAATTTTTTATGGAAAATTAGTTCATAATATCGTGTTCATACTTATTAATCTACAAATCAGCATAATGGTACATGCATGTTAGCTTTACAAAATTGTGGAAGCTGCTCTCAGCTTATGGGTACTATACTGTTACACAGATACCTAAAAGGAATCTTCATATGCTCTCTTCTAAAATATCACGTCCGTATTTCTAAACAATTTCAGGAACTGTCCAAGAAACAGCTTTACCAGAAGCCCACACACGCATTAATATATTACGCTCAATACATGTTTACGTAAATACAAAATAAAATACCCTTATAGCTAATATTATCAGTTTGAGAGAATTTTTTAAAATTTGCTCCGAAAAGTTATGACAAATCAACACCTTATAAAATATTCATTAGCCTAAGGTGGCATTGTGCTACTCTAATTGACATAGTCGTGTCGTTGCAACGACACCTGAAGCTACACAGTAAATTAACGGTATCTCATAAGCCCATGTTCAAATAATGACGCTCGAAGAACAGTAATTGTGGATTGTAGCGGCGCACACAAACGCAGGCAGCCATACATACTAACAAATGCACACCGAATCTTCCCAGGACCCTCTATGAGGTTTGAAATGAAGTATTTTAGGGTTAGTTGTTGTTATAATTAGCTTGAAAATGAATGAGACTGATTTAAACGTTTAGAACCGTGAAACATAATTTTGGCCGCATTGCGGTACAAATTCTCCACTGTGCGTCATATGAAACTTCCTGTTTTGCTCTAATTTGCGAGTCACTCTGAAACGTCCCCTTAGAAAAATTAATGAATTACTGTGCTGATAAACCTCTTATATTATTTGCTTTTCAAACAGCTGAGCAAAACTGAACGTACTCAGATATTTCTCTCTTTACCTATTCTGATCAACACTAAACTGACACACAATATTTTTAGCGCAACGCAATCTGATGTTATTTACTTTGTAGAGATGTTTAGACGTTACTTATTCTGTTCTGTTTTAATGCTCATGTGAGAAATTAATGTTTCGAAAACTATTCTCATTATTTTATATATTTACTTATGTCATAATTCCTGTAACACTGATGTATGTGTTTATTTCTATTCCTTTGTAGAGCCTGTATTACTACAAATGTTATCTGTATTGTTATGTTTTAATGATGTTTTCTGTATTTCTGTAATTGTATTCTCATGTTATAAAATTGTAATGGACACCAGTTCATCAAATTAAGTAAATTGTAAGCATGTATTTCACTGCACACATTTCTGTTGGTCATTGTATATGCACAATATGTGACAAGTTGGGACTGTTAGTGCTTGCACGTGTGTTGATAATTCAGCAAGGGACTGGTTAACAGCATTGCTGGTTCTAAGGATAATTCCAAAAACTTTGTGAGTGCACAAGTGGTGGTTATGGACTTGCTATATTATCCGCAAGACTCTTCGATGGTGATGGTGCACCTGCACAATCGCAATAGATGGCTGCCGGCCGTCTCTACAAGGACCGCAGTGGGTCTGCATTTTTGATGGCCCACCAATACCATTATCTCTACAAGGACTAAAGTGGGTCTGCACCTCTGGTGGCCCACCAATACCATAATCTCTACCAGGACTACAGTGGGTCTGCTCTGTGATGACCTACCTACCAATATTCTTCAAAACTTCGACTGACTCTCCTGTGGGTTTGCTCTGTTGTGGCCCATTACCAGTCTGCATGTCAAGAGTCAGCACTGTCTTTCCATTGGAAGGACAACACTACATCTTCAAGACTGCTTGGAAATCCACTACTTCCGTTTGCATTTTCTTTTACTGCTCGGACTTTGAGAGAAACACTGCAATTTTACTGTGATGAACGATCAGGACTGTCTTTATAGACTGTGAGAAAATTTTAGCTTTTGATCAACATTGTATCGATAAGTGTGTGCATTTGATTTCTTTATTATTGTAATTGTGAACAAATTTTAACAAATATGTATTGGCAACTGCCCAAAACAATTTGTTAAATTTTTGTGGGCAGCATGGGGGCTATGTAAGTAGGTTGTTTAGGTTTTCTTATTGGTAACGCCACCGCCACGTAGCGCTCTTTATGGAAATCACTGGCTGTTCTGCGTGCAGTCTGTGGCTGGGTGGCATTGTTGTAATATTCGCTATTGTAGTGTTGGGCTGTTGGCTGTTAACAGCGCGTAGCGTTGCGCAGTTGGAAGTGAGCCGCCAGCAGTGGTGGATATGGGGAGAGAGATGACCGAATTTTGAGAGCGGACGATCTGGACGTGTGTCCATCAGTTAGTGACTTCAGCAGTTAGAATATTTTATTTAGCTGGCAGTATTGGCGCTCGCTGTATTGCAGTAGTTTGAGTAACTAAGATTTTTGTGAGGTAAGTGATTTGTGAAAGGTATAGCTTAATGTTAGTCAGGGCCATTGTTTTGTAGGGATTTCTGAAAGTCAGATTGCGTTGCGCAAAAAATATTGCGTGCCAGTCTAGTGTTGATCAGAATGGGTAAAGAGAGGAATGTCTGAGTACGTTCAGTTTTGCTCAGCTGTTTGAAAAGCAAATAATGTAAGAGCTTTATCAGCACAGTAATTCATTAATTTTTCTAAGGGAATGTTTCTACTCTAATGAACTGTACACCAATTCAGGAAAATGTATGTTTGTAAAAGGATCGTAGTGGACATTCTTTTTCGTGATTTGAGTAGAGGTTATTTTCTTTTTATTCAATAAAAGATGCAGAATGTGAAGAACTCAAGCCTCTCCTCGGCTTCACACGGTACTTCAGAGGTACTCTAGTTGAAGAAAATCAACTACCGCGGCCAGATTTTTTTAGGAAAAAGAAGAGAAAGCAAATACATCATATTACGTCGGGTGACCGATCTCATGAAGTGTCCTGACCCAGCTTCAACTACAAGCAGCGACTCAGCAGCTACATAAAACCCTAAATGAACAAGAAAAACACTTCAGAAGGACAGAATGCATCTCTAAACGCCATAAAACTGACGTTATTAGTTGTTTCCACCAGGGAAGTTAATCCACGCCACAAGCGCCTGACAATTATTGACATAAGCAACCTGAAACTAGCCTTAACCGAGTTAGTCGCAATTTGCAATCCTCTTGTTCACATTTCAGCTCTCCATAACCAAAAGCTAACCTCTTCCTACTTTAAAGGACAGAGGGAGGAATGAAGTAAATTAAACATTCGCTGTTTATAATGTATTTAAAATATTTATTTCACACGCAACAGCTACTCATGTATCGCATGTTTTCTTGATAACCTGCTTGTTACTTGGCGCGGTTCAAAATCTAAAACTCCTCAAAGCTCAATTGCTTATAAATTTCTTTTCCGCGACACATTATACAGACAATTCAAATGGCAGTTTAGCTCATTTGAAAGTGGAAAGTGTTAATGATCCACTCGACAGCGGATTTAAGATACGGCGATGGAAAGAAACGTGTGAGGTAGTTGATTAACTGCAGTTCACACGAAAGTTCTCTTCTAAACAGATGCAGTGAAATGCGTACTTAAACTTGCTTTGTAAAGTTTCTCCGCACACAATCATCCAACGCTCACGTCGATAGCTGCTATTAACTGCAGAGCGTAATCCATTACGAAGCTCTGACACTGACTAGCCGACTGACTGCAATATACACAATACCGTTCCGTGGCTGCCTATCTCGCTTTGGGTCAATCTGACGCGGACCGCAAAATGAAGTGACCACTTCTAAACAGCAAGCGCACATGCCAATTTGCTCTAAAACACGTCCTCTTGGCACATTAAACCTCTGATACCTTTCCCAATTTGGATTGCATTGTCCTCTTAATTTGTCCAAACGTATATCCATGTTTATCGAACATTTCATTTAAATCTAGTTTCTGCATCATAATAGAAGTGGTTGGTTAGATTTTTAAAATGGAACTTTAATCGGTCTTTACCCTTTAAACTGTCCATTCCGTCACCACTATATCCTTTTGAATTACATAAATCGTTTTTAACATCGGTATCATTCTCAATTCGACAATCGTGTTACAGCTTCTGTGTTGTAACGCATACATAAATCGTGGATACGATACAATCTTACTTTTTTCTGAATTCTAGGGCAAAATTTACATTTATGATTTATACTGTAAGGCGTAGGTTTTTATGTACGTCTTACGTGAAGTGATTAGAACAGCACTTGTATTTTAATTGCGGTAAGAAATCGAGTACAAGTTGCATAGAAGATTGAGATATGCTGGCAATGTGGATGACGTTACTAATCGTCAGTATTGTATGCTCAAGGAATACTTGCCGGCCGCTGGTGGCCGAACGGTTCTAGGCGCTTCAGTCCGGATCTGTGCGACTGCTACGGCCGCAAGTTCGAGTCCTGTCTCGGGCATGGATGTGTGTGATGCCCTTACGTTAGTTTGGTTTAGTTAGTTCTAAGTTCTAGGGGACTGATGACCTGAAATGTTAAGTCCCATAGTGCTCAGAGCAATTTGAAACATTTTTTGAAGGAATACTTGGCAGTCAGAATACGACACAATGTTTTTCCTGAAAAACCGCAGGAAATGAAGAGAGGCATTGTGAATTCGTGCGCCGCTCCGCGGTGCGTGGCAGGGACGGAACAGCGTTTTTGCACGGCCTTCCTCAGTGCGGTGTCTATGGGGGCGGCCGCGTTGCAGAGTCAGTGGCACAGCACGGGCCGCAGGCCTGCCACCTGAAAGCCACCTCTTAGCACTACACGTATATGCTGACTCGGCCGTGAGAGTGCGAAGCGAAGCCAAGCCTGCTGCGGCAAAACGACTCCAGTCCAACCGCAGGCCACCGTTCACAGCCTAAATTTAGAAAATAAATAAATAGACCAATAAACCACAGCCATTGGCTCTTCTGAAAAACTAGGCAGGAGTGCGAGTTTTGTGAAATTTCCGCTTAACTGCTACGTGAACTAGCACGGAATGGCGGAAGGTTGTATGACTCGAAGTAGAGACGAGCCCTGAGATTGGACAGGAAACTGCGGTCCTTCTGCTATTCTTTTGCAATAGCGGATTTGTGAGCTTTGTGAAAAAACTAGTCGGGTCTGAGTCTTCTCCATGAACGGAGAGAACGTGTCTCTGTGTGTGTTATCTTGTGAACAATAGAGAGGCCGTTACACTCCGATTGATTGTCGACTCCATGCATCAGCGCGTCTCTGTGTGCTGTGTATTCGTCACTGTAAGCAGAATGGGGGTAAATAAGTTGTTCTAAGAGCAGTCGGACATTTGAAGCGCTCTTTCTTCTCGCGTGCTTGTGGTGAAACTCTGTCTTTATGTGGCCATTGGCGCTGATCTCACTCGCACACGATACGATACCAGAGTAGTTCACGGAGAGGAGACTTACGGACAATGTTAGTCCAAGTCAGTATGCAAGTTTTAGAGCTGCAGCGAGCGTCAACTGACGGTGTGGGAGTTGCTATCAGTCAGCAGCAGTCGTTTTCAACGTCGTTTTGGATATGGTGATACCGCAGCTCGGCAGAATATAGTGTCTGTATTCAGTAAATGTGTTGAGATGTGCTGCATTCAAAAGCTGTCAAATTTATTTGCGAGTTGGTTACTTTTCTTGCTATAGCTCAGCGACATAATTTTCTTTTTTTTTGGTCAGTATTTAGTCAGTGTGTTGGGAAAGTTATTTAAGAGGGCGACAAGTTCAATACGAATTAATACCAGACCAAAGTAGGGGAAATATAGGGGATATTCTTGTCAATCGAAACTTTTAATTGAATAAAAAATGATTTTGGCAGTACATTTTGTGCGTATTTATATATAAAGTTTTTTTCTTTTTTATAATTTTCCATCTCCCTTCCAATACCAAAATGCACGTACCATCAAAATTTCAACTCGGTATCTTTAATTTAGGTGGACAAGAGCATCGTTAAACATTGATTATTGGGGTGGTTATTTATCTGAAGATTTTCAGATTCTATATTCGTTCCTTTTACATTTCAAGTAATCAATTAAATAATAATAAAATCATCAATTATTTTTGTAAAAAGCTGCATAACACTACTGCCACTGCATGACCAAGAGAGGCCGCGCTACAGGCTTGGCTATGGTGCTGATCAGATGGGAGGGGAAGTCCCCCTCCATCGATGTTTTTCTAATTCGCAACTGTTACTAGCTACAGAAAGCGCTTGCTTCCCCACACACAGAGCACCGTTCGGCAGCGAGACGGCCACATAAATACTGTTCAAGGCGCTAAATTTCGTGGTGATGCCTACAAGGATCCCCACTGAAGAAAGTATTGAGTCTATTCTATTGAAGCTCTGACAGGTTTCCAAGGTTGAAGCCGAAAAGATAAGACAAGAAACAATCAGAAACTTACAAAGAGTGAAATCACCCGAATGTAAAATCTCTCGGGAAGAAAAAGCCGCTATAGAAGAACATAGGAGAAATGAAGACATTGTCGTTTTATAGATGGGCAAGAGAACCGCCTTCGTTGTAACGGGCACTATGAAATATGTCCGACTTCTTGAATGATCTCGTCTGCAATGCACTTTCAAGTGACAGCGTGGATGTAAATGTCGTGTGACTAGGGCCTCCCATCGGATGGACTGTTCGCCGGTTGAAGTCTACATCTACATCTACATCTACATCCATACTCCGCAAGCCACGTGACGGTGTGTGGAGGAGGGTACCTTGAGTACCTCTATCGGTTCTCCCTTCTATTCCAGTCTCGTATTGTTCGTGGAAAGAAGGATTGTTGGTATGCCGCTGTGTGGGCTGTAATCTCTCTGATTTTATCTTTTATGGTCTCTTCGCGAGATATACTTAGGAGGGAGCAATATACTGCTTTCGATTTGACGCCACTTCGGTGACTGGCGCGTCGATGGGGATGAAATGAGGATGATTAGGACAACACAACACACAGTCCCTGAGCGGAGAAAATCAACGACCCAGTCGGGAGTCGAACCCGGGGCCTTAGGATTGACATTCTGTTGCGCTGACTACTCAGTTACCGAGGGCGAGAAGTGAGCATTAATCCAAAGCTCCCGAACTGTCCATGATATAACCACAGTCCCGCTAACACCAACATTTATGGAGTATTTAAGTCTCGTAACGAAGTTTGCAAAGTGAGGCCTATTATTAACGGGGTAGCCTCACCTACCCACAGTCTGGCGAAGTATCCGGCTATAAAACCATATCCCCTTGTGAGACACACAGAATCGTATATAAAGGAGTTACCTCACTATGTTCGTCCGTCTTGACATAAATTCTTTCTTCACCAATGTAATCTGTCTTATTGAACTAACTATCAGCATCATGTAGGAACTAATTTCGCATGATATCTGTGAGTTGGTGCGCTTCTGCTCAGCGTCAACTTATTTCACCTGGCAGAACAGGTAAGGCAGGTGAGATTTATAGGTTCCAACGCCGCAGACGTGTGAGGTATGAGGTACTAGTTGTCTACATGCAAGTCACACTTTCTCTGTAAATTACAGGCCGGTGGTTTGTGGACGCGGAGCTGACACATCATAGGCCCAGAAAAGTGGTCCATAGCGTTCAGATCAGACGACTTTGGTGACCAAAACAAGGCCATGAGATCACTATAATTTTCCAAAAACCACTGTTGCACGATTCTGGTATGCGACACACACAGTTAACCTGCTGGAAGATGCCATTGCTGTTGGGGAAGACACTGAGCACTAAGGAATATAAATGGTCCACAATGATGTTCACGTACTCCACAGCTCGTATAGTGCTTTCGTGTACTACAAAAGTCCAATGGAGGCCCAGGTGAATGTCCCCAGTAGTATAATAATGTTCTCAATGGGCTGCGTGCGTGCTGCGGTGGATATTTCGAGCAGCCTTCGAACGGCGCATCAGGACACGACCACAGACCTGGTGCACCAAGAAATGTGATGCGGTAATTGTGAGGTTACGGTTGAACCTTCGACGTACCTTTGTGGACGTAAGAAAGAGCTGTTCTGTGGTGTCACGCAACGGGTAACTTAATTAACAGGGGCAAGCATAGTATATGTGAAAAATGTATGTTGTGACTCACAAGATGATAAAATACAGAATTTCATCAACCTACTAATGACACGACGGTCGCTTTGAAAACCTTGTTTATTACAATTTGCTTTGGACTTTTGGCTAAACATAAACAACAAGGACCTAAAATCATTACATTCGCTTAGTATTAAAGCAAGTTTACAACCGAATTAAAATTACAGCATCTCAGCAAATGTGACATAATGAGTTTGAGGTCAATACGTAAGTCAGCATTACGTTTGCTGAATGATTAAGTTTACAGATCTCGCACAGTGATTGCCGAATGTTAATCAAAGCGGAAATAAATATCTACAGCAAGAATCACACATGGATCTATTTGACTGAGCACATACTAAATTCGAGAACACTGATAAATGTAATTGAATTAAAAACGGAAAATCTCTAACGCCAATCTGAAAACCCAGTGTACATCCTATCACATGGTTTGAGAACGCCGCTGTTGCTGACCAAACTTGGCATTAGCAGTGCCTGCGAAAAGCGGCTGTGGCGGCTGAAAATCCGAAGTAAGGTGGCCTGCACAGAAGGCTGCTCTTTCTCAGACCCTGCAATCGATGTCCCTGTCTTGGATGAAGGACCCCTAGCGAGTCTCGCATGGAAGCAAGTTCCACAGAGCACTCCCAGTAAGAAACGAAATTTTTACTCCATCTTTTGGTGTCTGACGCTTATGTATGATTTTGAGCACCAATGAAACTGATTCGTCCAAGTGTCAACCAATTAGGTCTGATCTAACAAGGCAACAGTCTCTTTTTAAAACTCAGTTTGAACATAATTAACGAGTCATGTGACGCTTTAGTGCTTGAGTTCAGCCAACCAGGTCATCCACATCTACACACAGCGATTTACTTACTCCCACTCTAGAGTTTATTATTGTTATCTAATGGTAGTTGGCCTTACTGTTTGTTAGCAGAGTCAAAAACAAGGCAGTTAACTTGGCACCATATTTACTGCTGCGGGTCTCGTGTTCTTAAACACAAAAGACCCAGATGGCTTCCCGTCACACAGCGCTTCAGAGATTTTATCTTTGCACTGCTTCAGTCTAGCATTTCCCAGACTTTTGGTTTCCTGTAGATGGCAGGGCAGTTCGACATTGCGCTCATTGTACTCTCATTGTGGGTCCCCTTGATGCTAAGCGACTGCTCACATTAAAAGCACAATACAATGATTTTCCGTCGTTTGGAACACAAAGCAGATGGCGCCTCTGTGGCGGAGTTTAGCCCCCACACAATATATTGGCCCCCTCTTCTCCTCCACCTGGTGATATTTGTCTTTGAAAAGACCTGTGCTCCTTCTTAATGGCTGTGTGTTGCCTATCTACTCTGCTCAGATGGCGCCTTCTCAAGCTGTACTCACTAACACTCTCAGCTACATTCAAACAGTCCCCCAGGAGAAGAATTTAAATATCTAAGCATAGTAGTTATCCATATCCATCACTGACATTAACTGTAATCATGCTTGTGCTCTCAGCTTATAGCTAATTTAAGCTGACTTGATTTATTAACTTATTGGAAATTAATTATGTCTTTGAGAAAAACATAGACATGACACATTCAGGAGACACTTGTCAACAGATCCACAATCAAGTCTCGATGGTCTCATGCCAGTTGCTATCGCAATTGACGATGACATTGTATCAACATGAGACAACGTACGGATCGTCTACTGCAGAATCTCGTGTTCGACTATATGCATCGAGTGGTGTGGCTCTAAACACTTATGCCTGCACCAGAATTGTAGTCTTTCGTCATCTGCCATCTACCCTATTTAACAGAAGCGGCAAGCCTTCAACCCCAAAGCTCGGTTATTTGACCTGGTCTACATCTACTCATGATTTTGTCGCCCTCCAACCATGAACGTTCACGACTATAGCAGGCGAAATGCCGTCCAGCTTTGTGACTTCCGAGGTGTTCATTCTCAGGTTCTAGGTCGTAGCCATCACCTCTCTTTCAATGTCGCTTATCACAGTGGATTCCCACTTTTGCGGCCCGTATCATCGTTAAAATTATTCCACATTTGTCTGTCTCATATTACACATTTTCTCTTTCGCATTACGTGCCAACAGCGCCACCAGCCAGGATTCAGTGCTACGGTAATCAGTGGACATAAATTTGTAGTTTGTCATTGTATGTTTATGATGGAAACATAGTTACAGGCTTTAGAAATTCTTTTAACAATTTCTTTGCGGAAGGATGATATAATTCAAGTGAAATAAGAAAAATCAGTTGAAATGTATAAGCTGATTCCTTATCGTCCTGCTATCCCGATATCGAATGCGAGTTCACGCCTGTATGTCACATCCATGTGATGCGTCAGCGGTGAATATATTGAACTTGCCCTCTAGCGAGCTGCGGCTAACAGTGTACGAACTAGCAGCTGTTCACTGAGGTGACAGAAGTCATGGTATAGTGATACGCGCATAAAAAGATGGCGGTAATATCGCATACACAAGGTATGAGGGCTGTGCACGAGCGGAGCTGACATTTTTACTCAGTTGGGTATGGCCGCACATCGCGAATAAAAAGACTTTGAAGGCAGAATGGTAATTGGAGCTAGACGCATGGGACATTCCATTACAGAAATCCTTAAAGAAGTCACCATTCCGAAATTCACGGAGTCAAGACCGTGCCGAGAATAGCAATTTCAGGCATCGTCTCTGACTACAGACAAGCAACACTGCATGAAATAACCGCAGAAAGCAACGTTGGTCGTAAGACGATTGTATCCGCTAGGACAGTCCGGACAAATTTGACGTTAATGAGCTGTGGCAGCAGACGAGGCAGACGATTGTCTCTGCTAACAGCACTTCACCTGCAGCACCTCTCCTGGGCTCGCGATCATATCATGTGGACCCTAGACGGCTGCCGAATCGTGGCTTCATCACATGAGTCCCGATTTCACTTGTTAGGGTGGCGCAGACCTCACGAATCAATGGAACCAAGTAGTCAACATAGCACTGTCCAAGCTGGTAGTGGATCCATGATTGGGTGGGCTATGTTTTCTTTGAGTGGACTGGGTCCTGTGTTATGTTTGGATACTTGGAGACCATTTGCAACCATTCACGAACTTCATGTTCCTAAACAACGACGCAGCTCTTATGGATGGCAATGCGCCATGTCATCGTGCCACAGTTGTTCACGACTGGTCTGAAGAATATTCTGGAAGATTCGAGTGAATGATTTGGCCACCCAGATTGCCGACATGAAACCTATCGAACCTTTATGGGACATATTCGAGAGGTTAGTTCGTGCACGATGTCCTGCATCGGCAACACTTTCGCAATTATGGATGACTGTAGAGACCACATGGCTCAGCATCTCTGCAGGGGACCTCCAACGACTTATTGAGTCTATGACACGTAGAGATACTGTACTATCCCTGTCAAAAGGAGGTACAGCGTGATTTAGAGGTATTCCATGACTTTTGTCACCTCGGGATAAAGTACTGTGCGTTTTGCCAAGCCTTCACTTACCGTACGTCAATTAAACTACTGATCAAGTACCATAACGTGACTAGTAAAACAACAAAATATTACTATCTAAGACTATAAATTTGGAATATATTCTTGGTACTATGGACTTAGCCAATTACGAATTTGCCTTTTTTATGGCTTTAAGTTGTTATGCAGGTCTGTTTGGATTCCGTTTGCTTGCTGGACTGCCTCCAGCTGCAGCATTTTGTGCTATCATAGTTTCGCCGCTTCGGCTTGTGACTTCCGCATCTTCTCAACTCAGTACAGGTCCCTGGCCGAAGTTCTATCTTGACCGAAATATAATTGACGACATGCAACGCTATCGCTCTACAATGTTTGTTACGATGTAACCAAAATTTCTCGCAATGTGAAAACATCAGCAACAACAGTAACAGCAAAATCAGCAACAGGTGCAACAGATGTATCAACAACAATAGTAGCAGCAGAACAGTAGGAATAACATTAACAAGTGTTATAACTATTCGAGCAGCAACAAACCTGGAACATTAACAGATGTTACAACTGTTCCAGCAACAACAAAACCCATAATAACAACAGACAGAGGCGGTAACATCTACAGCAACCAATACGTTTCGCTGTCTTGAGCGAAGCAGAGCAGATATGGGTTGTTTATTTACGAGGTTTCTTACTGTGCAGCAAATAAAGAGCCATATATCATCAAGTTTGTTATTGTGCCACGTTGTGTCGTCCCATAATCATTTCGGAATTTTTTTTTCGTAATTCACAGCCTCGTGCTGATTCCAGTATGCTGCAACTGTCTGTTGTTTGTGATTTGCACACAAAATATTACAGTGAGCAAACTCACATATGGTTGTTTGGCTCAAATGTAACTATTGTACAAACCGCTGGTTTCATCATACGTGTAGTGGGTCGAAAAATCAAAAAGCTTATCCCACCAATATGATTTTGTATGTGCATCTTGTTATATGTCATACACAGAATCTGTAATTCGTTATGTTATTATCAATTTGACACAGCACAAATAAATAAAGACGAAAGCTTTAGCGTTTTCTGATGAAATACCTCAAGCATCTGAGATAAGAGCTTCCACTCAGCAAATGTGGAAACAACGTTAAAATCTTTGCATTGTCAAGCTGCCAATGTTCTCAATCAACTGATGACACACACGGTCCGTCATGATCTTAACATTCATTAGTGCCGATTCCACGAATACGGCGTCAAGTAGACCCTTCACCATTAAATACATGATTAGATTTACTACCTTGTAAATCTATTCAGTTCCCGACAAGGTACTACAAAATCAAGTAACCGTACTGACGAAACACATTTTTTCAAACGACGGCGCTGATGCTGATAACTACACTGCTGGCCATTACAATGGCACGCAGCAAACATGAAATTGGCGAGAAGTGTGCTGCATCCTTCGATACCCGAACTACTAGCATATAAGCACAACCGTCAATAATAAAATGAGTGAAGCCATCCACATTCTGCACACAAGGGAAAATTACGCAGCGTATAAGTCATTTAGAAATCATACATGAATATTGATTTTTATTAGAATCCTGGAGATACTGACAGATTTCAGATAGATTATACAATGGTAAGAAAGAGATTTAGGAACCAGGTTTTAAATTGGAAGACATTACCAGGGGCAGATGTGGACTCTGACCACAATCTATTGGTTATGAACTGTAGATTAAAACTGAAGAAACTGCAAAAAGGTGGGAAGTTAAGGAGATGGGACCTGAATAAACTGACTAAACCAGAGGTTGTACAGAGTTTCAGGGAGTGCGTAAGGGAACAAATGGCAGGAATGGGGGAAAGAAATACAGTAGAAGAAGAATGGGTAGCTTTGAGGGATGAAGCAGTGAAGGCAGCAGAGAATCAAGTAGGTAAAAAGACGAGGGCTAGTAGAAATCCTTGGGTAACAGAAGAAATATTGAATTTAATTGATGAAAGGAGAAAATATAAAAAGCAGTAAATGAAGCAGGCAAAAGGGAATACAAACGTCTCAAAAATGAGATCAACAGGAAGTGCAAAATGGCTAAGCAGGGATGGCTAGAGGACAAATGTAAGGCTGTAGAGGCTTATATCACTAGGGGTAAGATAGATACTGCCTACAGGAAAATTAAAGAGACCTTTGGAGAAAAGAGAACCACTTGTATGAATATTAAGAGCTCAGATGGAAACCCAGTTCTAAGCAAAGAAGGGAAAGCAGAAAGGTGGAAGGAGTATATAGAGGGTCTATACAAGGGCGATGTACTTGAGGACAATATTATGGAAATGGAAGAGGATGTAGATGAAGATGAAATGGGAGATATGATACTGCGTGTAGAGTTTGACAGAGCACTGAAAGACCTGAGTCGAAACAAGGCCCAGGAAGTAGACAACATTCCGTTGGAACTACTGACGGCCTTGGGAGAGCCAGTCCTGACAAAACTCTACCATCTGGTGCGCAAGATGTATGAGACAGGCGAAATACCCTCAGACTTCAAGAAGAATATAATAATACCAATCCCAATGACAGCAGGTGTTGACAGATGTGAAAATTACCGAACTATCAGTTTAATAAGTCACGGATGCAAAATACTAACACGAATTATTTAGACATGAATGGAAAAACTAGTAGAAGCCCACCTCGGGGAAGATCAGTTTGGATTCCGTAGAAATATTGGAACATGTGAGGCAATACTGCCCCTACGACTTATCTTAGAAGCTAGATTAAGGAAAGGCAAACCTACGTTTCTAGCATTTGTAGACTTAGAGAAAGCTTTTGACAATGTTGATTGGAATATTCTCTTTCAAATTCTAAAGGTGGCAGGGGTAAAATACAGGGAGCGAAAGGCTATTTACAATTTGTATAGAAACTGAATGGCAGTTATAAGAATGGGCATGAAAGGGAAGCAGTGGTTGGGAAGGGAGTGAGACAGGATTGTAGCCTCTCCCCAATGTTATTCAATCTGTATATTGAGCAAGCAGTGAAGGAAACGAAAGAAAAATTCGGATTAGGTATTAAAATCCATGGAGAAGAAATAAAAACTTTGAGGTTCGCCGATGACATTGTAATTCTGTCAGAGACAGCAAAGGACTTGGAAGAACAGTTGAATGGAATGGATAGTGTCTTGATAGGAGAATAAAAGATGAACATCAACAAAAGCAAAATGAGGGTAATGGAATACAGTCGAATTAAGTCGGGTGATGCTGAGGGTATTAGATTAGGAAATGAGACACTTAAAGTAGTAAAGGAGTTTTGCTATTTGGGGAGCAAAATAACCGATGATGGTCGAAGTAGAGAGGATATAAAATGTAGACTGGCAATGGGAAGGAAAGCGTTTCTGAAGAAGGGAAATTTGTTAACATCGAGTATAGATTTAAGTGTCAGGAAGTCGTTTCTGAAAGTATATGTATGGAGTGTAGCCATGTATGGAAGTGAAACATGGACGATAAATTGTTTAGACAAGAAGAGAATAGAAGCTTTCGAAATGTGGCGCTATAGAAGAATGCTGAAGATTAGATGGGCAGATCACATAACTAATGAAGAGGTGTTGAATAGGATTGGGGAGAAGAGAAGTGTATGGCACAACTTGATTAGAAGAAGGGATCGGTTGGTAGGACATGTTCTGAGGCATTACGGGATCACCAATTTATTATTGGAGGGCAGCGTGGAGGGTAAAAATCGTAGAGGGAGACCAAGAGATGAATACACCAAGCAGATTCAGAAGGATGTAGGTTGCAGTAGGTACTGAGAGATTAAGAAGCTTGCACAGGATAGAGTAGCATGGAGAGCTGCATCAAACCAGTCTCAGGACTGAAGACCGCAACAACAACAACACATTAGAAGACTGTGTAAGGACTAGAAGCATATAACAGCGTTGTCGGATTTGACGGTGCCGAGATCGTTGGTTATAGGGACTGAGGTTTATCTTACCGCGACATTGCTACTCACGTTGGCCGAGGTCCCTGGATAGTTACGTGAGTATGGACTTTATGTGTTCAGGTAGGCCATACTGAACGCCATATAGAAGGGTGACGGCCCCACACAAGTACCACGTGAGAGGACAATCATATTGTTTGCTGGGACGTGCTGAATCGTTCAGGTGTGTCAGTTATATTCAGTCAAACGGTTAAAATGGCTCTGAGCACTAAGGGACTTAACATCTGTTCGGACAGGGGTCACTGTTACTGTTTCCCTTGACGCTGCCTCAACAGGCGTAGGAGTAGATCAACGTTGTCACTGCAAACGATTCTTGCCGCCCAGTCTGTGGCGCCTATCCACGGTCCGCGCGGCTCAACACGTCGGAGGTTCGAGTCCTCCGTCGGGCATGGATGTGTGTGTTCTCCTTGGCGTAAGTTAGTTTAAGTATGCTTAAGGAGTGTGTAAGCCTACGCACCGATGACCTCAGCAGTTTGGTCCCATAGGAACTCACCACCAGCACACGATTCCTGGTTTGGCACCTAACATCACCTGGGACGTATCGTCCGAGGAGAAAGAACATTAACAGACTGGATTCGCCATCGTTATATGTGTCAGCACTTCGCCTGATTGCGTAGCGTCCCATTCGGTTCACAATAGGATCAGCTGAGGACTGGTCTGATGCGGCCCGCCACGAATTCCTCCCCTGTGCCAACCCCTGTGGGGCAGGGTAGCACTTGACCCTAAGTTCTTATTTATTTGTTGAATTTATTCCAGTCTCTGTCTTCCCCTACAGCTTTCCCCCTCTACACTTCCCACCAGTACTATGGACAAAATTTCCCGATGCCTTATTACATGTCCTATCATGATGCCCGTTTTGTTGTCAGTGTTTTCCGTATCTTGCTTTCCTCATCGATTCTCCAGAGAACCTATTCATTCCTGGTCTTACAGGTCCACCTGATTTTCAATGTTCTTATGTAGGAATCGTTTCTCAGACGCTTCGATCCTCTTCTGTTCCGCTTTTCCCCCAGTCCCTGTTTCACTACCATACAATGCTGTGCCCCAAACGTGCATTATCCGTAATTTCTTCCTGAATTTAAAGTCTGCGTTTTAAGCCAGTAGACGTCTCTTGGCCAGGACTGCCCTCTTTGCCTGTGCGAGTCTTCTTTTTTTGTCGTCCCTGTTTCGTCCATCGTGATTATTTTACTTCCAAACTTCGTCTACTTCATGATCACCAATTTTAATTTTCATATTTACAAACCGGTAGCTAGGTTTTGCCAGTAATTTGTGGTTAGTAAGGGGCAACAAAATTGTGAGAGTAAAGGAATAATGTGCTGCAAGAGTAGACACAGATTTTGTGCGCCTCAAAATTAACTGTTTAGTGACGCGGTAGCACTACTGTTCGTAAATAAGTGTGGTGTTAAGATGAGTTTCGAAATGACATTATCAGCAATTTTTTTTGTGCAACAGTAAAAAGAAAACAACACGGATAACAGAAATTTCTGTCTCTTAATCATTATACATGATATCCTGCGCCAGTGACGCAGCTATTTCCAGTTTATTAATCAAGCTATTAAATGGTCACAGCGTTTTCCGAGACAGTAAATATATTGCTTAGCGTTTCTTTATTACCTATTTGAAAACGACGTTTATTTGTTACCTATCTGAAAAATCGGTAGGTGTCACGGAAACCATTTGTTACATACCTCTGAGGGCAAAAACATTCAATTACAGGCTGAGGTGACATGCAGATATATCTGATAGTCGTTTAACAACGAAAATCAGGTACGGTGAGGATTAAAATAAATATAATTCTGTTGTCGACCACCGGGTTCTCTCAGACAGTCGCGTTCTTTTTAACGTTGCACGGTAATCACGTTGAGATCTGTCAGATCCCACGTGATGTTTGCGGTGGTCCTGTGGAAACATGTGGCGGCGCATGTGCCCAGCAACTCCCGCTCTGCTCGAGAGCAGCTCTGGCTTCTCCTGGGGTCCGCGCGCGCCTGCGTGGCGCGACCTTTCAGGCAGCCGCAGGCTCGCCGCCGAGTAGCGGGCGAGTGAGCACTGGCGCCGCTTCAGGGCGCCACGTGTGGCTGGCATACCGCGTGTAAACCTGAAGGGGATGCCAGCGGCGATAGCGATTCACGTAATTACATGACGATCCTGGCGTAGGAAACCATCATTTTGGCTACTTCGTTTACTGGGAGCAGCGAAGAAGAAACAGTTAAACAAGACAGATACTGATTCTTTTTTTAAAGAAAAAAAAGAAACGGAATCGCTACCAATTTGAGCAACATAAGATGGAAAGACCGTTTTACAAATGCAAATCAAAATCTCAAAAGTTAAGGTGAGGAAAAAATACATACAAGTGGAGAGTATTTTCTAACAAGAAAATCATCTTAGTGTCTATGGCGACCAGATACCTGCGCCAACCCCCCTATCCATCCCTCACCCCTCCCCCACCCACTCCCTAGATCGCAGGGAAGGAAAAAAGTAATTTGTGGTCAGATGTTTTTCTTTCAAAGAAATGATTTAAAAATCGATATTACTCAGGTTTTTAAAGGGGTCTGAATTAGACCTTTTTTGTGGCTACTTACAAGTCACCATTCGTCTTCCAAAATATTAAAAGCCCTTCATACCCCAAGCTCTTGCTACCCCCGTATGAGCGTCCTTGCGTGCATCCCTTGCCTATCACTCCTTCTAGCGTGCATCCCTTGCCTATCACTCTTTCTAGTATCAGTGCTGGACTGAGCACGACATAATTCTGACCGCCTATTACGTATTATATGCACAACATATGGATATCAGAATCGTGAACGTCGCTCAGAGATGCAGTCATTCGCGCAATGTTCTATGACTGGATTTATCACGTTATTAAAATTAAGATAAATTAACGTAAATGTATTTCTCATTTCTATCTTGCAACCAGAAATCTACCCATTGTTCAGTTACATCTTTTTCGCTCGAATACTAAAGTTGTTATTGTGGCGCTCCACGACTTTGCGACCTAAGGAACTGCGAGAGAAAAATAAATAAAGCACAAGGAAACCACTTTTTAACCGTACAGACTGCATTGATTGTTACAGTGCGCAACGTACTTGCAAAATCACATGGTTTGAATTTTATTTATACATCAAGTCCATGATTACACATATGTTTATTAGATATTCACAAGCAGCTTAAATATTACTATGCAAAAAATATGAAGTGTAAAAAATATCTGTATTTTACAATGTAGAATCCACACTAGGACTTGAATTTGGGAAGCCAACAGGTAACTGAAGTAAGAGAAATAATATTTAAATGTTTCGACAAGGAAGCTCTTTTCAGTAGACGATTAAGGGAGAATATAATTGGAAGAAAGCTCCAAAGTACTTCTATCAAATCTTTATGCGGTAAAACATGCGGCTAAAGATATCGCATTCCTAGAGTGTGACGTCGTGTGTTTCTCATCATACCATTTCTCAATGAATATATTATATTGGCGGTTAAAAAACTGGAAATTTGTTTCACGATGTACTGTCAAACTATATAAGCGACAGGATTACTAAATACTAATGGCATTAGAAGCAGGTAGAAAATCAGAAGAAAAATTCCTCCTACCTCTTCAATACGTAAGCGGAGAAAGGAGTCTTGTATGGTCTGCATTCGTTTGTCTTTTGAGTCTTAAAGATGCATGCATAGTGAGGCACTTATAAAGTTAGAACAAATTACAAATTTCGTCGTTCGAATACAAGTCACCCATCAGGATCACTCATGTGTCAACATCATTAACTGTAAATTATTTTGTAAAAGTTTCAGGAGACGCTACCGAGGAGACGACAGGGCCCTCATAATTATATACACCAATCTGAAAATATCTACAACGTTGTTTCGGTACTTGATGGTATTTGGGGCAGAGTTCCTCGTTTACAGGCGCCATTACAATTCAGTTTGTGGCAAATGTGTTTATTGTTGTAATGCTGAGGAGCATCTTTGGAGGAGGCACCCTATATAACTTAGTCAATATGCTTAAATTGGCTCCGGAAGGAGCGGTTGGAGGAATCACTATAGACAAACACTGAAGATTTCACGCATATTATTATCAAGAGCATTAGGGATTTGAGGATAAAAATACCTGGAAGATGGCATCACAGTACTTGTTATTACAGTAACGCAGTAAGTGCGCTAGACACGTTAGCTGAAGACCATAGTTTTTCATCACATAGACAGCGTAAAACATAGAGAAATATGGTCGCCGCTTGTTGTCTTCTTAGAGGTTTGAAGCATACAGAATAATTTATCCGCAGTCAGTTACTGCACATATAAAATTTCTATCAAAATAATCGGTTTGGTCGCATATGACCACTGGAAGAAGTATTTTGAATTACAGCGTAGCTCTTTAACGGACTTCATTGATAGTACTGCTTCGTCACAGCAGTAGGCAAACTGGTTTTTGAACATACGTACATACATCGTGATTTTTATTAAAAAAGTAAACGCTAAGGTATTTCGAAATGTGATGTTTCTTTTCGTCTTATGTTACGTGTAGTTGTAGATTGCTGATTACGAAATGCACTAACTGTTACAACAAACGAAATCCACACCAGTTGACAGAAACTCATCGGCAGACTGTAATGAGATGTTAATCCTTCCTTACAAAGCAATGCTCAGTAACCTGTGGATTTACTACAGCAGCGCCAGCTAAAACTAATTACAGTGATGCGGGTCTCTCTCTCTCTCTCTCTCTCTGTCTCTCTCTTTCTCTGATATTGTGTGAGATTAAACCTGCGCCCCGCTGGCTTGAAAGATTGAGTGTGTAAAAGAATTTTGAGGGAATCCACGGGTATAAAGGGAAGGGTGCTTCATTTTGAGCTACAAAATTAAACAGCACCGACGCTCTCTAAGATGCTTTTATAGCCTCCACTCGTTACAAAGGAAGTGAAGTGTACACCTTTTGTTGTGTTTGGTGAACCATAGTTCTCTGATGTACTCGTATAGAGCTTATTTAATAATTAAATACATGACGCCTTAGGGAAATCAAGACCTCGTTTAATTACTCAATTAAACACATTGCAGGGCTTTCATATACTAGATTATTATGGTTGTAGGTTTCAGTTTGATTCACAGATCACTTTAGATCCATATCAAATTAAGCAATTGCGGTTCGTCCGAAAAAGGAGGGAATTAAACAATAAAATCACCTTTATGCATGCCGTAGCATCTTCATTCTTTTGAGGAAACTGCATTTTTTAACACTAGCGTTTGACCTGAAAATGATCTACACATCAGATCGAACACGTACTAAATGTGGTGAGCGACCCAAATGATGTTCCTTATTCATAATGAAGTTATATAGAAGCTGAGCTACGGCATTAAAGGTTCAAGCGTAATCATATCCGGTCTCTCCATGTAACGTTATCCTTTGCAATACCAAACTGGCAATTGATCGTAATACTTTCGTCAAACAAAAGGATCATCATAACTAATGCCACAATCTCAGGCGAACTGAAGCTTCTGCCTTGGAATAACGACGACTAAGAAGTCCTGCCTTACAGGAATGAACGGCACACAGAACGCGTGGTTCAAGGACAAAGGCAAACGGGAAGACGACGCAGAGCAGCAGAAAGGATATTAACGACTTAGTTGGCTGCAACATTTGGGAATGACGTGTTAGTGGAAGGTGTGACAAAATAAAAGAAAATCCTGTCAGGAAATCAGGAGTACTTAAAGTGAATGAAGAAAGGTGGACATGACAAGTCGGTTGACACAAGCGAATAAAGCGTTCTTTAGTAAAAAATCTCTACTATTGTCAAATATTGGTGAGGAAAAGAGGAAGAGTTTTCTGAGAATGTAGGAGTAGATTAAAGCATTGTATGGAAGCGAAGTGCAGGCAATTTAATATCCTGAGAAGGTTCTAATGGAAACATTTGAAACATAGTGCTATCGATAATAACAAAAATTAAGTAAGGAGCTGAAGTACGAAATGAACAAGTAATAAAAGGAATAACTGACTGAACTAATGTACAGAAGACTCTAGCTCGGTGAAGAAAGAGTTTATTGAAGACTTGCTAGTCGTCCAAAAACAGTTAACTTTGCGTCAGAAAGAGCACCAGAGGCGGAATTGAGTAGGAGAAGACAGATATTGGAGTACCCAAAACACGTTGCACAGTCTGTTGTGCGTAGTAATTACATAACACGAATAACTTTAGTATAGTGGATGCATTGTATATTGTATGTCAGGTGATATGTATTGAGGAATTATTGAGCAATACAGCATTACAGCTCCTATAATTAAATTTCGCCCGAGACATAATGATGAAAGCTGAAGAACTGCTGTAATGATCAACATTTCTGCCTAGTAAGCAAGGAGACATGGTTTCCAGTTCCTAAGAATGGCCAAAATTTTAATTCCTTTCTACATCTTCCATCATTGTCGTAGTATTGCATTATGTTTATGCCTTATTAATTGATTTCTTTGCAGAACACTGTTTTACAATGGAGAAAATTGGAATGTGACTGTTTTTTTTCTTTAAATAGCCTTATTTTCGAGAGTTTGAACGCTTCAATCACCAACTGGTTAAAAAAATGGCTCTGAGCAATATGGGACTTAACTTCTGAGGTCATCAGTCCCCTAGAACTTAGAACTACTTAAACCTAACTAACCTAAGGACATCACACACGTCCATGCCCGAGGCAGGATTCGAACCTGCGACCGTAGCGGTCGCGTGGTCTCTGACTGTAGCGCCTAGAACCGCTCGGCCACTCCGACCAGCTCACCAACTGGTCGTCCTGATTAAATTCCTAAATGATATTGCAGATGACCTTCTATAAGGTCACTGCTGACTATCTTCTTAATGGTGGTCAAATTACACTTAAAAGTATGTTAGTCCCTGTATACACGAATCAAGTTCATTTTTTGTTCTGAAACTGAAATACCATGAAATGTCCAACATGTTTGTAAAATTGAGTCATAAATGAACTAAACTACTATTACCGCTACCGCTACCGCTACTACTACTACTACTACTACTACAACCTCCACTGTTGTTATTATGACTACTGCTACTACCACCACCACCACCACCACCACCACCACCACTACTACTACTACTACTACTACTGCTGCTACTAATACTATTAGATTAGCCCAAGACAGGAAGAGTAATGACTTAAAACCTGAATGATATAGTTTCTATAAATTCATTTTTAGATTGACGTCACTGCACAGTGGCCTTTTCAAAAGTTGGTGTTGATAGTGAACATGTAACATCGCCCCAGAAAGCACTCTAAATGAACTGTAAATGAACTGTAGAAAGTAGGAGAGTAGTAGTGGCAGAACTGAAGATGTGCGGACGGGTCATGCGTCTTCCCTGTATTGGTCCCGAAGCTTTCTGAAATTTTACGCCCTATGGACTACAATGATCCGATAATTTGGTGCACATTTTTCACAGACTCTTACGACGTTGTGGTAAACACGGTCTCCTTAACATAGAAATTTGCCTCGTTTGCATCTTGCATCCATCAGAAACTGCTACACATGTCACGTGATTGTACAAGGACCCACATATCCGTATGCCACAGTCAGAAAATTGTTCGCAACTGGTTTTGGAAGAAACTGGCTTTCATCCTACGTATGCCAACGGAGAACAGAGACTTGATTTTTTTTCCAGAGGCTAGACTGCAGCTATTTACAAGTAACAAAGTGGCATATAGTTTATGTTCTACCCATCACTTTATCTTTTCTACATATTTCTTCCAAAGTATTCGAATGTGTCTGAATTACTAAACCACTCAACATACCGACGTCATAATTTGGTCTATGTACTTTACCCTTCGCTTTTCTTTTACTCTCATCTTGAATTTTTGTTCACTGTTATATGAGCATTTATAATCCTTCAGAATACTGTTAAAACGCACCAATATGTTACCAATAATAGTTAAAGGAGTCACAAGTTGACTCTAAAAAGTGCCTCATCGTGTTCGGGATTCATTTTATTTATTCTTCCGCCTACATTAAGTGTTTCGTTCGCATGTGAGACCACATAGCAAAGGAATAAAGAGGCAGAAAATGTGAAGCACCCAAGATGTATGGTCAGATGTCTATTAACTTCGCAGAGGGTTAGAGTTACAGTTCACTGTGACAGTAGAACGACCACCAGAGTGCATTACCGCTGTCCGTGTTTATTATTGTTACCAGGACTGGTAGGGTATGTAAGTGGCATGAACGGCGTCAGATGTTAACTGATCACAGTAAAAAGGCGTGGAGATACTGCATACTCGTGTGAAACAGCGTTACCAGCACCTGCAGGCCTCACTGTGGGTCTCTGCTTGGCCGGCTGGTCGAAAAGTGTAGTATCCATATTTTTGCTGCACACAAGTGTCGCAGTGTCCCGACGTTGGTTTGTATGGGAACGCAGGGCAGGCTTATTCCTAGTCAAGGTTCTGGTTGACCACATCTGACCACCACAAGAGGATATCACCGGATTGTGAACCAGGTACACCGTAAAGCCTTCGCATCTTCGCCTGCCATCCGACAATCGGTATTGGTGTCCTTGGAATATTCCGTGTCATCCCGCACCACTGGTCAAAGTCTGGTCGCAGCCGTATTAGGGAATTTCCGTGTCATGCTTAGGCTGCAGTTAACACAACACAGACGGCTGCGTATGGAGTTGTACGGTGACCAAGAAGCATGGACTGAGATTAATTTCATCGTACTGTGTTTAGCAATGAATCGTGTTTTTCTACTACACCCGATGACCATCGTCGGTGGGTATGGCGGCGATCTCGGGAGAGGCTCCAGTCTTCTCATTTTTCGGAGAACCATAGCGATGTTACTCTTGTCATCGTAATGTCTTAAACAGTCGGATATGAGTCAGGTCGCGGCTGGTTGTGACTGAATGCACATTAGGACATCACGGACATTCTGCCTCTTCATATGTAACCTGTCTTGCACTAATATCGTGGTGCCATTTTTAAACACAACACTGTTCGTCCACACTTAGTACCTGTGTCTGTGAACCTGCGTGATGTTTATGTACGTCCGTGGGCAGCAAGACGCCGCGGTGCCCAGTGCCAGTATCCACGATATAAAAGACCAGTTACAACAGTTGTCGGCCGGTTTGGCTCAACAGATGATACAACGGCTTTATGTCTCTCTTCACTACATAATCAGTGCATCCTTCCAGACCCGAAAGGTCCTTACTGACAAGAGCGCTCACACTACGAAGTTTTTTTGTAAATACGACTAGATTTAGTAATCATTGCAGTAACAACAAGTACCATTTCAACCCGTGTAGTTTCATTTCACTTCCTCATCACCTTCTGCTTCAATTTATTTATTTATTAACTTTTTTCTCAGACAGTGTATTTACTTAAGTGACAATGAATTTACTTAAGGAAAGTTCTCAACTAGCCAAGAGAGAGAACTATGACGCCAAAAAGAAATATAGCGCACTAAATAAGATAATTGGCCGTGATAGTCAAGTTCCCAGGCTCGGGTTCTGATCCGGTACACGTTTTTGCTTTGTCAGGATATTTAAAAACAAGGCAGCCTGCGCTGCAGAGTGGAAGACTCTACAGATAGAGGCAGACATGAGCAAACACTAGCAGTTAAGTATCAGGAGAAGAAAAGAAAAATTAAAGTGACGAATCTTAGAGCCACAGTATTCCAGTACACTGAGTTGTCAGATAACATCAGTAACAGTCACGGCTGTTGCTACGTTATCTTTGAACGTGATTGAAAAATTTTCTTTTATTTATAGCCGTTGAAACGCGTACGTTTCATATGTACTCATTACCAGCGATGGCGAGGCATGACAGAATCTCTGACCAGAGAGTTATTTATCGTTGCTAGTCTGCGCGAGACGACGGTAGCAGTAGCGCGCGGCAGACGGTAGCAGTAGCGCGCGGGAAACGACAGTAGTAGCATGTTGCGAGTCGGTAAGTGCAGTTGCGAGTTGCAGTCTGTCGGCAGTAGTTGTAGCGAGTGGACGGATGTACTGAGCGGGCGTCGCCATGCGTCGGCGGCGTGCTCTCCCTCCATCTCTGGTCACGATTCAGGACGAGGTATATTGTTATCGAAGGTAATGAAGCAGCATTGCGCTCAGCTAATAACATATGTTAATTGTAATTAATTTTTTCAAGAATTGCCCCAATAATAATTTTTTATAAAGTAAATCTTTTAAAGAAAAGTAATCATTTCAATTTAAAGAATTTTTCCACCCTTTTGAAGAAAAAGATTCATTTCAATTCCAAGAATATTTCCTAAGCATTTCCTCCAAGAATCAGAATTAAATATACGCCAGAATTGCACGAAGCTGTGCCAAAAATAAGAGCAGATAGACATACAGTTTTACTGAGGTAAGAATTTATCAGGTTTGATTATTTCACAGGG
The DNA here is from genome assembly GCF_023864275.1 of Schistocerca cancellata. NCBI lineage: Eukaryota > Metazoa > Arthropoda > Insecta > Orthoptera > Acrididae > Schistocerca > Schistocerca cancellata. The sequence continues at coordinate 178,342,294 of NC_064628.1, read as the reverse complement.
CCGTAGGTCAGCGCTGCTGTGCCTATAAAATTTGTCAGGTTTAAGTATTTCTGTTGAGATGTTACGTTCAATTGATGGTTCATTATTTAATTGACATTACTGTGGTTTATGGTCAATTTTCATTTATCAATTTTGTGGGAAGTTCACGCATGGTTCCATTTCAATTAAACGATATTTGGCTCCATTTCCATTTACACATTTCATTGTCATATTTTCACGGGGAGGTTACACTTGGCGACATCCGGACCAGGATCGTATTTCTTTGTGAATCTTTTGAGAAGTAGTCAGATATCTGCTGTTATTTACTTAAATATAATTAGGATTTGGCGCAACGCATTTACTAATTTTGTCATTTTCTTCCACAGATCATCGGCAATTTGTTGCTCTTTGTTGTATTTGTGTTTGTTGGATTTTGCGTTGTGTTTGTTTCATTTGTGAATAATTTAGAATTTTTGATTTGAGAAAATGCCGCGAAAAACTGTTAACAGTACATCGCGAAGTATAATGAGTGAAATAACCGAGTTAAACAACTTGACTGATAGTACTTGCGACAAGCAATGTAATGATGACAATCCTCCATTTAGTGACAATCAGTGCGTACCGACCACTTGTAATGATTTTTATCTTAACGTTGAACAGACAAATTCAATTGTGTCATCTGTTAATCTAACGACAATTGATGACGCGGGGCGTTCTGTTGCAATGTGCGCTGCCCAGCTCAACACAACCGGTTTGCAAAATTCACGTAACGAACAGACCAATTTTGCTAATGAAAACGAACAGTGTAATCAGAATGCGTCGGGTTTATTTAATTCCGAGGTAGTGATGAACAGTGCACATCCGATTAGCAAACCTTTTCAAGAATCACAGAATATCCAAATGGATACACAAAACGTGACAATTGCAGGTACACCATCAAACAGCACAGAGAATAGAAATGCTAATTTTGGGTCGGATCAAATTATGGCATTGTTGCTACAAATGAGTAAACAACTTAATGAAAAAACTAGATAACAATTCCAAACAACAGAGTGAAGATAACAAACAATTTAAGAACGAAGTTAATGAAAATTTCAAACAACTTAATGAAAATCAAGATAAGCTTAATGAAAAACTAGACAACAATTCCAGACAGTTAAATGAAAAATATGACAACAATTCCAGACAGCTTAGTGAGCAGATTAGAGCCGTTGCCGCGCAGTGTCATGATACTAAGGAACAATTACGCGAGGAAATTGAGGCTTGTGCTAGGAAAAGTAGCGAAGGAAATTAGATCTGTTGCTCAAGAATTAAGGGATATGCAAACTGCTGCAACAGAAACACTTAGAGACGAAATTAGTGGAGTCGCTAAACAATGCTCTGAAGAAGCAACACAATTACGCGATGAGTTTAAATTAATGACAGCAGAACTTTCGCGCACAATGGATGCAAAGATAGACGTGAAATTCGACCAACAGAACACTCAAATTGACGAACGTTTTAATCTTCACCTACAAAACAGTGATACGCGTTTCCGTAAATTTATACAGGAACAGAATGAAGTCAAACGACAAGTCATGGAAACAATCACCGCACAGAGACAAGAAGATAATTGTAAATTGTTTGCGAAAGCAAAAACATACGTAGACAATAATATTGCTACAGTGTTCGACGAAATTAATACCATCAAACAGTTGAACACAGAATTACGTGATGAAATTTCCGATCTTAAATCGAAAACAGATACACACACACACAGCAGATTTTCAGACAGTAACAGACAGACTCGAACAATTAGAACTAACAGAGGATTCCGATGTCATTAAAGCAGACGTTAAAAAATTGAACGAAACCACACGTAAAATACAAAAACAAATTAATGCTTTTGACACTAAAACCGATGATCAGTTAAAAATACTGACTGAAAAATATGATGAACTGGCCAGTCGTATTGATGTTATTGAAAATAATAATGACAGCAAATCAGACGATACTTCACCGATTTCGTTTAACCAAACACCTCAATTCCAAAATCTACAGCAGACAATCAATGAGATCGATTTGTCTAATAACACATTACGTAGAAAATTGTCAAATTTACAGCAAGAGGTAACAGAGATAAAAAATATTTCAGTTGATAACACGTCACAGCATACGCGCCATTCAGAACATTTCTCACACTCGTACAGCCAGTGTAACTTAGACAATTTACAGAGACTACGCGAGTTAAAATCCGAAAAGCTATGCGACTTAAAATCTGAAAAGCTACGCAACTTGAAATCCGAAATGACACAGACAAACAGATTCTCACACAAACCTGAACGTGTTCTCAAATTCAGAGATGATAACGATTACGAGCAATTTTTATCTGTAAGAAAACCTAAGGAATTTAATAATGACAAAGCACAGGTACACGCTTTGAACTGGATACGTCAATTTATTTTTGCATTTTTAACAGCATTGCCTGTAATACAGAAACTACAATTAGCAGGGATACAGCAATTTGTTTGTGCATATTTACCACCATTGCCTGTAATGCAAAAGCTAAATTGAATTTGCAGCGCGTAATTGACCTCAGGGGATTCATTACGCTTTAATGAATATGTGCCGTAGCGTGCATAGGGCCCCGAGCTGTAGTAGTGCTGTTTCATCTTTAGTTTTCTGCAGTGCTGCCTTCTCTTCTACTATCCTTTATATCTATCAAAACAGCTCTTTAATTATTGCTCTACCTAGGATTAAGAAATAAGTCAAGGAAACACGATAAGACAAGTATATACCGAAAGTGACGATTTTTCTTCAGACGCTCCAGAAATGACAACTACGAGAACTTTAATATCAGAGAAAATTTTAATCATCAGTATGTACAAAATTTTCAGCAGTCGCAAACACATTTTGGTAACAACAGAGGTTTTTATACGCAACAGCATGAAAGTCAGCCGGTTAGCATACCTAACCAACAATGTAGTCTACAAGGTCAACCAAGCTTTAATGTTTCGCCGCGTGCACGTATAGTCTCAGCTCCAACAAATAGCAACGCACGGCAGCAATGAAATAACTACGTGCAGAAAACACAATATTTCAATCCCTATCGCAATGCGGCGTATAGAAATGACTATCACGACAGACGTAAAATTAATGAGCACAATTTTCAGCTTACATTTAATAACAGTCGGTGTTACCAGCAGCAAGAACATCAGCAAAAATATATAATCATGAATGAACCAGACAGTAGATATCATCCAGAACGTAATACGTCAGGAAGAAATAACAGAACAGTACAAATAGTGGAAATGCCACAACATCCTCCAGAAAATTATAACACGTCGGATAGAATTTGACTACATACTGTACAGGTCGCATCTTCCAATAACACAAGCACTTCTTTTCACACGCAGAATCTTGTTCACAAAAATGTAATTTGAAACATGCTTTGTTGAATGCATCACTTTTATCGCACCCAGATCTTACCAGAAATTTTTCCATTGCCACCGACAGTTCCAACACAGCTTTAGGCGTACTTATTTTTCAGGAAATTGAAGAAGATGGTTGTACAGTAATTAAAAACATCGCATTTGCAAGTCGCATTCTATCACCCGTTGAACGTAATTATTCTGTTACAGAACTGAAAACATTATGTGTTGTTTGGGCTTTTACTAGATTTAGGCATTTTCTCTATGGAAGACACACCACCGTTTACCTATCACCTGCTAAACGTAATTATTCTGTTACAGAACTGGAAACATTATGTGTTGTTTGGGCTTTTACTAGATTTAGGCATTTTCTTTATGGAACACACACCACCGTTTACACAGACCACAGAGCTATACAATTTTTACTTTCGGCTAAATTTACTCACGGCAGATTAAGTAGATGGAAACTTTATTTAGAGGAATTTAATTTTACAATTGTTCACATTCCCGGCACACAAAATATTGTAGCTGACGCACTATCTCGTTCTCTCAGCAACAATCAGCAAGACATCGCAACCAACTTCTGCAAAGCAAATTTCAGCGTCATGCACATTCAACAAGTTGCATTTGAAAATTTTATTTCATCGTCATTGTAGGACATAGCACAAGAACAAAGTCAAGACAATGTGTGGAAAGAAATTAAACAGCTTTGGCAAGATAGGAATAATGTTACGATTAGAAACCATTACACTGTACGCAATGACATTCTGTTTCGCCGCTCTCATCCTGACCACAACAATTGGCTATTATGCATTCCTGATGAACTTGTTAACAAATTAATCCGATATACTCATTTAAGTTACGCACATTACGGAGCTAGAAAATGTTTTATTATACTGAGACAGAACTGTTATTTTACCAACATGGAGAAACGTATTCGACGAGTTCTAGCGTCATGCAAAATCTGCCACAATGCTAAGTCAGACACAACTTCACATATTCCTCCATTATATCCCATTGTACCTGTTAAATTAAGACACATGGCCGCTGTAGACATTTTTGGTCCGATTCCTAGAACTAATAGAGGTTTTTGTTACATCTTTGTCGCTGTTGAACTCACTTCAAAATTTGTTACCTTCACTCCGTTACGCAAAACTACTGCTAAAGCCGTTTCGAAAGCATTTGTAAAACATTTTCTATTTCATGAGGGCATGTATTGAAAGTAATTTCCGACAATGGATCACAGTTTCGATCTGCAATATGGACACGTATGTTACGAGCTAGAAACATTACTCCGATCTATATATATAGGTACCACGCTTCTTCGAACCCTTGTGAACGATTAATGAAAGAAATTGGTAAACTGTGTAGAATTTACTGCCATAAAAACATATTGATTGGGACACACACATACACTCATTCCAGGATGTAATTAATTCCATACCAAATGAATCCACTATGCTATCTCCGTCTGTTATACTGAAAAATGTTGAACCACATAACAAAATTAAAGAATTAGTAAACTTTCCTATGTCTCGTCGACTACGACACCATGAAATAATTGACATAGCGCTGAACAACATCAAACGTGCCGCAGAGCGCCGGAGAAGACAACAAAAACAGGTTTGTACACGCCATGACTTTCACATTGGACAGAAGATATTAGTTCGTACACACCATTTATCTAATAAAGGAAAAGGTAGGTGCAGTAAATTTGAGCTTCTATACGCCGGTCCATATCGGATTCGCAGCATTCCTCACCCGAATGTTGTACACGTTGAAACTTTGAGAACCAGAAAACCCAAAGGAAACCACCACGTATCCAACATCAAACCCTTTATTGAATGAAGTTACTTTATGATTTGACATGCTGTAATGCCATTTGCTAATTTTTATGATCACGTATGCAATTATACTCACATGAACACTTACTGATGATTATCGTATTTTTTCTTGGCAAGTGCCCGGCAAGATATGGTTAGCTCTTCTTGTTGTTACACATCAGACCGTGCATATTTTTCCAGATGAACTTACACATTTTTATGACCACTGATGCAATTATATTTATGTGACTACTTACTGATGATTGTCGTATTTTTTCTTGGCAAGTGCCCGTCAAGGTAAGGTTAGCAGGTCGCTTTTCCTGTCGTTACACATCAGAACGTCCACATTTTTCCAGATAAACTAACGTATCTTATGAATAATTATGCAATTTTATCTAGTGACATATTAATTTTATTAACTCCTCTCTCCATTAAAGTCTTCAATTCTCGCCTCTATTAACTACACAACATACAAGCTGAACACATAGAAGGTCACATTTCTTGTCATCATTTTTTTTAATGTATGTATGATTGTTTTCCTGTTTGTTTGTATGCATTGTGAAATAGTTAACATATAGCAAACACCAGTTGACTTTGACATTTTTGCCCTATGATATCTCAACATCGTCACTACTTTACTTTTTTTTTTTTTTTTTTTTTTTTTTGCTGCTGCATTATGATATTCTGCGTACATTTTTGCTTTTAAACACTGTCGATGTTTTTGACATATTACGTTTTCTGTCATACTATGCTGTATGCTCAAGTATGTTACTATAAACCAGTTTTTATCTAATGGGTATATGATTTAAATGCAAGACATTAATCTTTGTTCATCATTTTCAGAAAGAAATAACGTGTAAAGGATATAAATTAAACAGAAATGCGAATTTCACCTACGGAATAGACGAAAGAAGATGCAAAACCTTATGAGGAAGAGTAAATGGATCAGAATTAACAAGCATTAACAAGAATATACTATACACATCGTAGAATAGCAGTCTTAACTAATTTTTTCTTTCAGAATACGAGGCGATTGATGCAGGCTGTCAGACAGAACTACACATCTTAGTTTTAGTGATGAAATCTGTTAGAGATAAGGAATAGTTGTATAATGAGTAATGAAGAGATTTTTTTTTTGCAGATGATAATGAATGCTGATGGATAATGATGAAGAATATACTACTATGGATAATGAAGTTTTTCTTTACAGGTGATGATGATAATAGGGTTATGATAATATAGACAATGTAGTGATGGATAATGAAGTTTTTTCTTTACAGATGAGGGTAATGTTGAAGTTATGTATTTATGCTATGTAGTTATTTAAGTATTTGTTGCAGTTCGTTTTGACAGTAGGTATTGTATTGCATAGTAAGACGACATAGTTTTGGAAAGGACAGCTAGGGAACACATTTTATACACATTTCACTACGTGTTAATTCGAAGTTCACTACTTTTCAGCATTAAATGCGTTTCTTCTTTCAGTGTAATATTCCATTTTTGTATATTTTTGCAGGAGAAATTATTTATGAAATTAATGTGCTATAAGCAGTTGTTCATTAAGTCTATGTCATTTATGAATGTGATTACATATATTCTACTTATTTCATAATCTTGCTACAGCTGACTCATGACGAATGACGTTACACATTTTCATTTACAGCAACATCCCAAAAGCAATTTTTTTCTATACCCTGTAATTACCCAACGCAATGCATTGCTAGCACAAAAAAAAGGAGGGTTTGAGTAATACTGAATGATGTGTTGCTAGCACAGACTTTGAGTAATAGTTACAGTATAATAATAATGCTATGTAATTGAGAAATGAATGCTACTGATTACTGTAGTGAGATGACCAACTATTAATTATGAATATTATTCTGTAATACTATGTTATTGACTACCTCCTGTTTTATGCTTTGTAACTGGAAATGAATGCTACTGATTACTGTATTAAGATGACCAATGATTAATTATGAACATTATTCTGTAATACTATGTTATTGACTACGTCCTGTTTTATGTAATGACTTCTGATGATTTGCAATTAGGGAATGAGTGCCAATGTTCTCTGTAAAACACCACATGAATATAATTATGTAATGACTTCTGATGATTTATAATTAGGTAATGAGTGACAATGTTCTCTGTAACACACCACATGAATATAATTATGTAATGAGTTCTGATGATTTGCAATTAGGCAATGAGTGCCAATGTTCTCTGTAAAACGCCAATCTGTGAACATTATTCTGTAATACTACATACATGGTACAGAAATGTTCAATAACTGGGCAATGTATGTCGCAAACTACTAATGTAATTCTCAGTGAAGACTAGTATGTGACTTAATGTCCTTCACCTTCTGGCCAAACTACCCTGAATTACTGCAATATCCGTTTGTCCTGTATATCCTCTTGATCATGGAGCACTATATATGATTTTTGCACTAATTGTACGTGGTGTACCTTACAAGGACGTGGTGTTGACACGACATGCTGTCCACCACCTTGAGCGATGGAGATGTTATTATGGTCCCACTGTTTGGTGTACCTAATGTACTACCAAAATGATAACGTGGAATATTACTACGACATTTCAGTGTTTTGGCTACACTGATTAATACTTCAAGGAAAAGAACTTCAGATTGTCTCACTTGGTGTTGTGATTCTGTAGAAAGATATGGACTTTCAGTACAGCTGCGTGCAACCTAAAGTGCTACAACCATGATGCAATCCTTCACTTTCCTATCCTAATTCTAAAGAAAAGTATATACAGAACAAATACATTTCTGTCATTTGTTAGTGTGATTTGTATTCATTGCCTTTACATTTTGTGATTTCCTGATATGTTCTAAACTACAGTGCATGTGCTCTTGTGTCATTTTGTTAATATGATTTGCATCCATTGTCTATACATTTTTTGATTTGCTGATATGTTCTGAACTACATACATGTGCACTTATGTCATTTGTCAAGATATTTGTACTCATTATGCCTATTTGTTGTGAAAACTTTGAAGAATTTTTCAGTGTGTATGCACTTATGTCATTTGTTAATATGTTTTGTACTCACATTTTGTTATTGCCTAATATGTTTTGTACTTGGTGCATGTGCACCATATTTACTTCATGCTCTACATCTGTATATTCTCTAAATGTAAAGTCAATTAATTATGAAAAAATTTGTTGCTCATGGCAAGTCCAAATGACTCACCATCGCTGCCAAATGTTTGCCCCCCCCCACCCAGTGGAGGGTTATGAAACGCGTACGTTTCATATGTATTCATTACCAGCGATGGCGAGGCATGACAGAATCTCTGACCAGAGAGTTATTTATCGTTGCTAGTCTGCGCTTGACCGCGCGAGACGACGGTAGCAGTAGCGCGCGGGAGACGGTAGCAGTAGCGCGCGGGAAACGACAGTAGTAGCATGTTGCGAGTCGGCAAGAGCAGTTGCGAGTTGCACTCTGTCGGCAGTAGTTGTAGCGAGTGGACGGATGTACTGAGCGGGCGTCGCCATGCGTCGGCGGCGTGCTCTCCCTCCATCTCTGGTCACGATTCAGGACGAGGTATATTGTTATCGAAGGTAATGAAGCAGCATTGCGCTCAGCTAATAACATATGTTAATTGTAATTAATTTGTTCAAGAATTGCCCCAATAATAATTTTTTATAAAGTAAATCTTTTAAAGAAAAGTAATCATTTCAATTTAAAGAATTTTTCCACCCTTTTGAAGAAAAAGATTCATTTCAATTCCAAGAATATTTCCTAAGCATTTCCTCCAAGAATCAGAATTAAATATACGCCAGTATTGTACGAAGCTGTGCCAAAAGTAAGAGCAGACAGACATACAGTTTTACTGAGGTAAGAATTTATCAGGTTTGATTATTTCACAGGGCCGTAGGTCAGCGCTGCTGTACCTGTAAAATTTGTCAGGTTTAATTATTTGTGTTGAGATGTTACAGTCAGTTCATGGTTCATTATCTACTTAACATTATCATTGACCTTTTAAATTTCACACAGGGAGGTTACACCGTAAATACACGGAGTACAAGAATTTCCCATAAAAATATACTAACCATTTGTACCTCAACTTGTTAGTCGTAGGAAAATCGGTGCTTTATTGCAGTGATTGTATTTAGCTCACTTACAAACAGGCGTATCGTTTCTTAGATGTAATAAAATTGTATTTGTAGATTTTCGCAGCATATATTGCTAATCAAAAGCTCTTGGGTTTCCAGCAGGGTGGATGACACGGAAAATTCCGGCCTTGTAGTGAAGCAGTATGCAGAAAAGGTGTTTGCAGTCTCAGTCCCTCAGTATTGTCGTTGGTCCTTAATTGCTGCCTAGATTTACGCTACCGTTGATAAACTTATAGAATAGTACACAACATATATGTTAAACCGCCATTCCCGTTGCTTGATCTCTGGGTTATCTTAAGGCAGCTTGCACATACTGAATGCCGTATACCGATCTATACAATTCCTATGCACAGTGTAAACACGGAGATGTGAGAGACAATCTGAGCAGCTCTCTTAGATTGTTTCCAAAGCCATGCGATTATGAAAACCAACTGTAAAAGGCTTAGTCAAGATATCTTCATAGTGCGCGGAGTGGCAATTGAATAAGTACTGAAAAGTGTGAAGCCATCCGCGTGAGTACTAAAAGGAATCCGTTAACTTCAGGTTACACCCTAAATCACACTATTTTAAGGATTGTGAATTCAACTATATACTTAGGAATTGCAATTAGGAATAACTTAAATTGGAATGTACTGGCGCTGATGACCTCGATGTTGAGCGCCCACAAACTAACATCATCATCATCTTTAAATTGGAATGATCAAATAGATGATACTGATAATGTCGTCGGGAAAACGAACCATAGTCTTCCGTTTATTGGCAAAACGCTTAGAAGAGGCAACAAGTCCATTACAGAGACTGCTTACACTACGCCTGTCAGTCGCCTTCTGGAGTAACGCTGCGCACTGCGGGATCGGCATCAGGTAGGGCTGACGGGGACTTCGAAAGAGTAAAATGAAGGTCAGATCATTTTGTATTGTCGCGAAATAAGAGAGAGAGTGCCACGGATATGATTAGCGAGCTGTGGTGGGTATCATTGCAACAAAAGCGCATTTTGTTGCGGCAGGATTTTTTCACGAAATTTCAGTCATCAGCTTTCTCCACCGGTTGCGAATATATTTTTTGAAGCCAAACTATATAGGGAGAAATGATCATTATAATAAATGGAGAGAAATCACAGGCCACATTGCGGGTCTCCATTTGGTCGGCTGGTCGAACCGTGTACTATCCACATTTTTCAGGTATACAGATGTATAAGAGTGGACCGACGTTGGACTGATTGGGAACGCATGACGTGCTTATTCGTAGCCATGGTGCTGGTCGACCGCAAGAGATCATCGCCGTATTGTAAACAAGGTACTTTGTAAGGTATCATGTCTGCACCTGCCGTACGAGAATCAGTAATGGAATCCCACAAATATTCATTGATATTCCGCACCTTTGGTCAGATTTAGCAGCAGCCGGACTAGGGAAATACCGTGCAATGGGTAGGCTGCCGGTAGCACAGCAGCACATACGGCTGCGTTCGGAGTTGTGCAGTGACAGAAAGGAATAGACTGCGATGAACTGCATCGCATTGTATTTATCGGTGAATTGTGCTTTTGCACTACATCGGATGACGATTGTCGACGGGTATGGCGGCGACCTTGAAAGAGGATCCAATCTTCAAGTATTTTGGAGAGGCACGGCAGTGTTAGTCTTGGCTTTGTAGTGTCGGGAACATTCGCGTATGGCGGAAGATGAATGCTGCATGGAAAGAATTAAGTTTTCGTTTTTTCGGCGCGCTGTTCGAGAGTGGAAAGGTGGAGAAATAGCTTGAAGGTGGTTCGATGAACCCTCTGCCAGGCACGTGATTTCGAATTCCGAGAAGTCATGTAGATGTAGATTTTCCACATACGGTAGTTACTTTCAGCTCAAGCTGATTGTGTGGCATTTTCAGACTCCTAAAGTTAATGTTAACCTTCATATCCAGTCGATCAATTAGTTACCTGGTGATCATGTCGTTAATGTGGTATTGTTATCTGTATATAGTTGCTAAGATTAATTGCTTCGATTAATCAATGTGCGCTGATACTTTGTGTTTAACCAATGTGCGAATCCATGCCGCGAACTTTTTCTCGCTACTCCGTAACTCTTAAAAGTAATTAAGTCTACTATGTAGTGGTTACAGGCCACTTCTCGCTTACAATTTACTCATTTTCATATCATGCCATTCTTTCAGCACCCCTTGTTGGACGTAAGATTCTTATTCATGGAATGAATTATACAGCAGGGCAGCCGAACGTCACGTAGTGTTTTCCACGTTACTGCACTGCTGTGACGCCAGATAGCACGAGGTGTGTGGAAACGCCAATACAGTACAGCGTTGCGTCCAGGGCACTGCAAACAGCTCCCGTACCACTTGGCACGCAACGTCGACAGCATTTCTCGGAGCACGGCTAACAGTTCATATTCTAATTCTTCAGCATAAAATTTTCTTTGGAGATTTCCTAATTGGGCCTACTGTTCAATAAATAATTAAACGGATTAATTCTAGTGATAACGTGTATAGAACGATTGTCTGCAATTACTCAGGGGTGAGCACGCTCATACGAAATGTTACAAAACAAGCAACAGAGTTACTAGTTCGATTATAGAAGTATCTGGCTTTGTTCCAAATGGACATTTTATGTCAGATTGCAAGAAAATTACTTTTTGCACGCAACTTTTTAAGTTCTGTTGTCATTGTCATGATACATTTTCAGATAAATTAATATTTTACTTGTTTCTCAAGGAGATCATAATTTTAATCGAGATCACACAACAAAATAAAAGATAATACGAAGCTTATCGAAGCCGAGCGCTTGGTCTCATATCCGAATATGATACTGATGATGGTAACGCAGACTACCTCAGTCACTAGCGTTTAGAAAACATTGCTGCCAAGTAAACTTCTAGAAATTATGTAGTCACAGACCACAGACTTCTCTTAAGGTCTCCTCAGTCGTCTTTTTGGTTGTCGAAATGAAAGGATTGCAGGAATCTACAATAGTTTTCTACAGAGCGTACTAATAAGGAGAAATAAGTTGGGAGTGCCGAAGACAAGATCATATAAAAAACGCTCCTGTGCACAGGTCATCAGTAACCTTGGGCGAGAGCGCTCACTTAGTGCACCACTCTTATCCACTGACCTACTTCCCTACCTATAGTTCTTAAACATTTACCCAGAAAGCTCATTTCAACTACCAGATTTAAACTAACATGTGTCACATTGCAAAGCTGTCATTGTCAATCGTAGGCACTACGCCTATTATGAGTAGTTGCAAAACAGGATTAATATCTCGGAAGTACGGTATGGACAGCAGTAGCAGCTTTCTGTGCCAGCACTGCCTATCGCATCTTTTCTCTCCGGGTGGGTTACGTGCACATATTGGTTTGTGCCGTACACTCTCGATGAGACACCTCAGACTCATTCAGGCTTGTTAACATCGACGATGGTGTGATCTCACCTCGCCCGTGTCACTTCACAACAAACTACAAAACGACACGACCACATGGGCCACTACAGACGTGAGAACACACTGCAATCTCGGATGAATGCCTGATTTGTGATGTTGTATGCGCTGAGTATCATAAGCCATTTCTGTAACTTGGTTGTCTAGACATCAGCCTCTTACTCAAAAAACCTATCGAATCTGAAATTAAACGCGTTTTCATCTCATTCGTGGAAAGGTATCTCAACAGGAGGACATACAATGTGGGTTAAAATAAATGTTATATACATTTTCACTGCATCACACGTACAATTTCTTATTTTTTTTCTGCGGGTTACCGGACAGCAGACCCAGCAGACGTATATGAAGTTTTATCATTGGTTATGTATGTTTGTGCAATTTGTACTTATACGTTTGTTTACGGCCGTCGGTGGATTGTGACCATGAAAGCGCATGGTAGGCTTTCCTAACAACGTAAACATATAGTTTGGTAGAAACCTAGTATCTATTAAGCGTTCTTAGTTCCAGCTTTACCTTGTATAAATACATCTGGCTGAGTGAAGCCATATAAACCTGCTCCCATCGACGACGCAGAGAGACTTTTTTGTATTGATCTAAAAAACTATTTAAAATTATTTAACGAACAGTTAATACCAGAACATATAATTTCAGCTGAGTATGTAGAAGACTGTGAAATGTCTGGAACCGCGCGACCGCTACGGTCGCAGGTTCGAATCCTGCCTCGGGCATGGATGTGTGTGATGTCCTTAGGTTAGTTAGGTTTAATTAGTTCTAAGTTCTAGGGGACTGATGACCTCCGATGTTAAGTCACATAGTGCTCAGAGCCATTTGAACCATTTGAACTGTGAAATGTCTGTAACTGCCGATTATTCCAATAATGAATTATTTAACTGCTGAGCAGTACTGACGACTGATTGGACTTGTATTGCGCTTGTCAACAGCGTCGTGAAACAAAATGTTAATGTTAGTGAAATTCTGAATTTGAAATAATGAAAATGAGCCTGATTAAATCGGAAAGAAACTAATTGTATACTCAGTGGAAACAATTAAACTGAAACTCAATACTGAAGTACGTCATGATAGTTACGTAACACGAACTGCAAAGTCTGACTCAAAAGAACCACTGCATAAAACACTGCTCTACTAGGAAGAAAGTAACTGTTTAAGATTACCTAAACTGTTCACTTTAAGTTAATTTGCTCACTTAGTACAACACCTGAAAATTCTGACTGCGTACTGTTTGCTCACAAGAGTGTAAAGTGAGATCTGCCTTGTAAGAAAAGTAACTTACCTCTTGCTCAACGTGCTATTTTGTGTCTGATGTACTGAGATCTCGAAAGAATATTGTGGTTAGCAAATGCAGCACCTAAAGAACAATAATCTGTTCACTACTAAACCTTTCTGTGCTTGTAAGAAAGAATCCATGGCATAAGGTGCAACGCATAAACGACAAAATATTTAAAACTTTTCTAAGAATGATGAAGGAAGGTTTTATTTTAAAGAAAAGCTTTCTTGAAAAATTAAACTCCGATTATTGTCAAAAACGTCTGTACAACATAAGAAGACTAACAATTACGAAATCTACTCATTACAAAAATTGGCAGACATTTAAACCAGCTGCATTATTTGTAAGGTAATGAAAAGAAGGAGATCCAGTTATCACTTATCATGAATATTATTAGTATCTAAGGCACGAAGATTTCTTTCAAATAATAATTCTGACAAACAAACATTTCATCTTTGTGCGTGCATAAGTTACGTTGAAATATTCCCTCAAAAATGTTCTCCATTCACATAATCAGGGAAACATCTTCAGAAACAAGTTCTCATCTCCATAAGAAAGTATTCCAGATACGTTTTCCGAGGTTCACAAATATCAAATCTCCTTCTTCAGAACTCATCTGCTCACTACTATGCCTCTAATAACAACGCCCTGGCGCTGCAGAAGTGACTGGCGAACAAGTGCACCACAGATTACATTAAACACAGCGTCAAGGATCTTATCCACTACTCATGCAGCGCGCTCATGCATTTTTGTCCGAGAGCAGTAAAGATGTAATATTTACAGTAGCATAAATCATATGAAAACCTTACAAATGGTAGTTTGACTTAAAATTGTCCATATAAAACGGACAGATATTAGACTAACCTGAAAGCGTCCATTTCTTTATTTAATAAAATTTCAAAACAATATTAATGAAACACATTTCTTGTACTCTTCTCGCTTGCGAATCGTAACAATTATGGCCACCCCAATTCAATTACTTCTTACTGACCTTCCGTGCTGTCTGCTCTGACAGCGAGCGAGTAAATCGTGCCACAGAAATTTGTCTAATTAGCGACGATAATCACGCTTTGGAACATGTATTAAATCACATGCATGAAATGAGAACATGAGAGTAAATTTGTACCATGCTGTAACAATTGTTCAAACACATGCCTGATCACGTCTCTTAAATACACGAATCCACTCGTTTTTTTCGAAAATATGGCTAAGAAATGCTACCACTACTAACTGAACTTTGTACTCAAATTATATCGTGAAGCGCAGTCCAATGAGACAACAGAGACCCTTGCAGATGACGTACACTGTTATGTCGATGTACATTTACTAAACGTCGATTGGTGGTGGATGACTGCTTTAATTTGATCCATACGTCATTACCCGACCATTATGGAAACGCAATTTCAAATATACTCCGCGATGCGTTTCATTATAGCACTCCAGCTTTGTAATTAGCCGCTTGTTACAAGCCACAATGACATTTTCACATACCGCTTATGGCCCTTCAGCAATCCGTAGGATCGAACAGTTGCATGTTATTGCAAAAAAATATTTCATGTAATTTTCGCGTACCGATTTCATCATTATAGGTGTATTTAGAACTGCCAACCATAAACCAGTTTGATTCCTCTAGAAATATAAAGAATCACTAACTAGTCTTCGGGTAATTGATAGAGTTAGTTATCTGCGACAAGGTGGTTACATTTATAGGCTATTAACTTTATTCACCTTGTAAAGTACGTTTAATAGAGATAGTGTGATTAACACGGTGTTTTAGCATCTGTCGAAGAAATACTTCGAAGTACAGTGTAGTAAAGTCGTTTTTAAATAATTCGCACGTAGGACACATTAATTTGAATCAGTCGGAGGTTACAAATATAATGCTGTCATTATTATCCAAGCTGCTGTGTTCACACTGTGCCAACCATAATTCTTTGAAACTCTACGTCCTAGACTAAGCCGGACATAGAAGCAGTAGGCGAAGAAATAAGAATGAATTGCATGGTGAAGCTCACACTGCCATTTTGCACCAGTTCGATGGTACCATTAAACAACTCTTCTGGCACTGGTAAGTAAGCAACTCTTAAGGAGCAAAAATAAATTCCTGTCTACACAGTGAACTTAGAAGTTACATATAGTATTTTAGTGAGGAAAAAAATGTTTTTAAATTTTTTCCTGTTTTAGCAAAAGATGGATTTAATTATATATGTCTTATAAATAACCATTTGGTTTACACGTTCTTACCAAAAAACCAAGTTGCTTGCTTTCATCTTCGCGTAAGGAATTTGAAAATGCTATCCACTTGATTCTCAACACAGTTATTCATCATCTTTCTGCGCCCTCGGTCCACCAGACTGGTGTTGACCTGCTACACGAAGTCTGTGTTTAGTTTCGTGTTTATTTGTAGAACACATCCCCTACAACTACTCTCCATGAATAGACCATTGCTTTTTTGTACGTGTGTGATCGTTAAGAAAATATTATCCAAATGTACTGTCGAGGAAAACGCCAAAATTGCTCTTAAATAATGTCTTTTCATCAAAAAGCTATCATTAAAGTTAATCCTTAAGTGCTTTGGTTCGGGTCAATATGACCTGAGCTTATTTTCTTCTGTACTTGATGTTTGACATTATCCCATGTAAACGCCTCTGTTGTCCGATTGTCTCTTGAGCTCTGCGTAATACTACTGTCGCCCTCATTTTTTCGTTGTTACTCATGTTTTGACTCGACGCGACAACCGGTGTTACTCCACTTTTCAGCAAAGTGACCCGACGCGACTACTTGTGTTATTCAGTATTTCAGTGAAGCGATGCGACGCGAATGTTTATGAGTGAGCACCATTATTGTCTTTCATGTGCCATGAGCTCGTAAGTAAATTTGCTATCACTTTTCTGACCAGTTACATCTTTTACGAATGCTCACTGAATACGTACAAGATTTCAACGTTGTTTCTCACGTCGCTTCAGAAAATATCGAAGATTCCCACAGATGAGGAAATGATGTCAGTAGCGCTAAGAACTAATGTCGAACAGCCTCTGCCTGAAGATAATTCAGAAGATGCAGAGGACAACACTGAAACAAGTGAGCACGATACCGATTCAAATGCTGTTGCCGTTTCAAGTTTCGAATCTTCGAATTCATTTGCCAGTAGTGATCGCTATATGAGTAAAGATGGGCCGACTAAAGGGCATATCAAACTAATCAGTTATTGGTGGAGACCCAAAAGCAATAACATTTCTCACAAACCAGGCGCTTTAGCGCTGGCCATAACAGGGAAGACTCCAACGGAAATCTTTTCTTTTTATTTTAGTAATAAATTGATGGATGACATTGTCATGTACACTAATATGCACATAATGAACGTTCATGGATAGTTTGACAGATCTCGTGACGCACAAGATACAGACCGTGTCTACTGCTATGAGCAGGAGCTTACAAAGCTACCTATCTATACTTGAAAAACATGTAGGACGTAGGTGGGTTTGATGCAGTAGCAGTTACTATAGAAGATGCATGTTTTTACTTCGTTGTATTCGCTTCGAGAAACAAAGGCACTACTGATGAGAGGGAAAATACACACAAGTTAGCTGCTGCGCGTGCATTGATCACATCGTTGCAAGATACGTATTTGAAGTTATATTATCCCGGAGAATATGTGACAACTGAAGAGCAACTAATTCTGTTTCGTGTTTCCGATAACGTCTGAAAAAAAGCCAAAGAAATGTACCATAAGGGTTTTTGCTTTGGTGGATGCCAGCACATTTTGTCTTATGAACTTTGAAATATATCTAGGCACACAGCCAGATGGTCCTTTCAAGGAACCAAACAGTCCTTCAGGAACAGTGCAACATATTGTTATTCTTTTAGAAGCTACTGGTAGGATACTGGTAGGAACATAACTACTGACAACTGGTACAGTAGCTTGCCTCTTGTAAGAGTTCTATGGAAAAACGTTGACATTAGTAGGAACATTACGAAAAAAAAAAGATATTCCACCACAATTTTTGCCCAATAATCGAAGAGTTGTAGCTTCAAGCCACTGGTTTTACAAAAGATGATGTCTTATGTTCCTGCCAAACCGAAGTCTGTTGCACTCATCTCCACGATACATAATGATTGAATGAACGAATGATCAATGAAGATACCCTCCGAAAATGCCGGAAGCCGTAACGTTTTACAACCAAACTAAAGGTGGTGTAGACACTTGTGATTAGTTATGTAGTAATGACAGCTAACGCAGAAGAACGAGAAGATTGCCATCAGCAGTGTTTTTTCATTTGACAAACGTGTCTGAAGTCAAACATCATGTACAAATTAAGTTCTATTAATAAAGATATCAAACGTGAGTTTCTGTAGAATGTGGCTAAGGACTTACTAATCGAGTACATTGTCCAAAGGATGAGCAGTTCTTATAAATATCTAAATCTAAATCAAAAAAAGTAAAGCCTTATATAGGAAGGAGAAGAATTAGTACCAGGATGTGAACAACAGCAGCTACCATTGCTTAACCAGAGAAGAAGATCTCACATGTGTCCCACTGCTTAACCCGAGAAGAGATCTCTCATGTGTCCAAGTCCAATGACGGTAAGCATTCCGCAGTATATGTGATTTGTTCCTAACATGTATGTAAAGAGTATACTAAAGGCATTTACATGGAGAATAAAAGTGGCAAGAAACAGACAGCTCATTTCATATAAATTATCATACATATCCCCCCCCCCCCCCATGAACCATGGACCTTGCCGTTGGTGGGGAGGCTTGCGTGCCTCAGCGATACAGATAGCCGTACCGTAGGTACAACCACAACGGAGGGGTATCTGTTGAGAGGCCAGACAAACGTGTGGTTCCTGAACAGGGGCAGCAGCCTTTTCAGTAGTTGCAAGGGCAACAGTCTGGATGATTGACTGATCTGGCCTTGTAACAATAACCAAAACGGCCTTGCTGTGCTGGTACTGCGAACGGCTGAAAGAAAGGGGAAACTATGGCCGTAATTTTTTCCGAGGGTATGCAGCTTTACTGTATGATTAAATGATGAAGGCGTCCTATTGGGTAAAATATTCCGGAGGTAAAATAGTCTCCCATTCGGATCTCCGGGCGGGGACTACTCAAGAGGATGTCGTTATCAGGAGAAAGAAACCTGGTGTTCTACGAATCGGAGCGTGGAATGTCAGATCCCTTAATCGGGCAGGTAGGTTAGAAAATTTAAAAAGGGAAATGGATAGGTTAAAGATAGATATAGTGGGAATTAGTGAAGTTCGGTGGCAGGAGGAACAAGACTTCTGGTCAGGCGAATACAGTGTTATAAATACAAAGTCAAATAGTGGTAATGCAGGAGTAGGTTTAATAATGAATAGGAAAATAGGAATGCGGGTAAGCTACTACAAACAGCATAGTGAACGCATTATTGTGGCCACGATAGATACGAAGCCCACACCTACTACAGTAGTACAAGTTCATATGCCAACTAGCTCTGCAGATGACGCAGAAATTGAAGAAATGTATGAAGTAATAAAAGAAATTATTCAGATAGTGAATGGAGACGAAAATTTAATAGTCATGGGTGACTGGAATTCGAGTGTAGGAAAAGGGAGAAGAGGAAACGTAGTAGGTGAGTATGGATTGGGGCTAAGAAATGAAAGAGGAAGCCGCCTGGTAGAATTTTGCACAGAGCAAATCTTAATCATAGCTAACACTTGGTTTAAGAATCATGATAGAAGGTTGTATACATGGAAGAACCCTGGAGATACTAGTAGGTTTCAGATATATTGTATAATAGTAAGACAGAGATTCAGGCATCAGGTTTTAAATTGTAAGACATTTCCAGGGTCAGGTGTGGACTCTGACCACAATCTATTGGTTATGAACTGTAGATTAAAACCGAAGAAACTGCAAAAAGGAGGGAATTTGAGGAGATGGGACCTGAATAAACTGAAAGAACCAGAGGTTGTAGAGAGTTTCAGGGAGAGCATTAGGGAGCGATTGACAAGAATGGGGGAAAGAAATACAGTAGAAGAATGGGTAGCTTTGAGAGATGAAATACTGAAGCCAGCAGAGAATCACGTAGGTAAAAAGACGAGGGCTAATAGAAATCCTTGAGTAACAGAAAAGGTATTGAATTTAATTGATGGAAGGAAAAAATATAAAAATGCAGTAAATGAAGCAGGCAAAAAGGAATACAAACGTCTCAAAAATGAGATCGACAGGAAGTGCGAAATGGCTAAGCAGGGATGGCTAGAGGACAAATGTAAGGATGTAGAGGCTTATATCACTAGGGGTAAGATAGATACTGCCTACAGGAAAATTAAAGAGACCTTTGGAGATAAGAGAACCACATGTATGAACATCAAGAGCTCAGATGGAAACCCAGTTCTAAGCAAAGAAGGGAAAGCAGAAAGGTTGAAGGAGTATATAGAGGGTCTATACAAGGGCGATGCACTTGAGAACAATATTATGGAAATGGAAGAGGATGTAGATGAAGATGGAATGGGAGATACGATACTGCGTGAAGAGTTTGACAGAGCACTGAAAGACCTGAGTCGAAACAAGGCCCCGGAGTAGACAACATTCCATTGGAACTACTGACGGCCTTGGGAGAGCCAGTCCTGACAAAACTCTACCATCTGGTGAGCAAGATGTATGAGACAGGCGAAATACCCTCAGACTTCAAGAAGAATATTATAATTCCAATCCCAAAGATAGCAGGTGTTGACAGATGTGAAAATTACCGAACAATCAGTTTAATAAGCCACAGCTGCAAAGTACTAACACGAATTCTTTACAGACGAATGGAAAAACTAGTAGAAGCCGACCTCGGGGAAGATCAGTTTGGATTCCGTAGAAATACTGGAACACGTGAGGCAATACTGACCTTACGACTTATCTTAGAAGAAAGATTAAGGAAAGGCAAACCTACGTTTCTAGCATTTGTAGACTTAGAGAAAGCTTCTGACAATGTTGACTGGAATACTCTCTTTCAAATTCTAAAGGTGGCAGGGGTAAAATACAGGGAGCGAAAGGCTATTTACAATTTGCACAGAAACCAGATGGCAGTTATAAGAGTTGAGGGACATGAAAGGGAAGCAGTGGTTGGGAAGGGAGTAAGACGGGGTTGTAGCCTCTCCCCGATGTTATTCAATCTCTATATTGAGCAAGCAGTAAAGGAAACGAAAGAAAAATTTGGAGTAGGTATAAAAATCCATGGAGAAGAAATAAAAACTTTGAGGTTCGCCGATGACATTGTAATTCTATCAGAGACAGCAAAGGACTTGGAAGAGCAGTTGAACGGAATGGATGGTGTCTTGAAGGGAGGATATAAGATGAACATCAACAAAAGCAGAACGAGGATAATGGAATGTAGTCGAATTAAGTCGTGTGATGCTGAGGGTATTAGATTAGGAAATGAGACACTTAAAGTAGTAAAGGAGTTTTGCTATTTGGGGAGCAAAATAACTGATGATGGACGAAGTAGAGAGGATATAAAATGTAGACTGGCAATGGCAAGGAAAGCGTTTCTGAAGAAGAGAAATTTGTTAACATCGAGTATAGATTTAAGTGTCAGGAAGTTATTTCTGAAAGTATTTGTATGGAGTATAGCCATGTATGGAAGTGAAACATGGACAGTAAATAGTTTGGACAAGAAGAGAATAGAAGCTTTTGAAATGTGGTGCCACAGAAGAATGCTGAAAATTAGATGGGTAGATCACATAACTAATGAGGAAGTATTGAATAGGATTGGGGAGAAGAGAAGTTTGTGGCACAACTTGACCAGAAGAAGGGATCGGTTGGTAGGACATGTTCTGAGGTATCAAGGGATCACCAATTTAGTATTGGAGGGCAGCGTGGAGGGTAAAAATCATAGGGGGAGACCAAGAGATGAATACACTAAGCAGATTCAGAAGGATGTAGGTTGCAGTAGGTACTGGGAGATGAAGAACTTGCACAGGATAGAGTAGCATGGAGAGCTGCATCAAACCAGTCTCAGGACTGAAGACCACAACAACAACAACAACAACAACAACAACAACATATTATTATTACTGTTGTTATATGTTATATTAACATTGTATGGTTCATACAATGTCGCGGTATCGCCAGACAATTTAACCAAAGAGCCACAACTGTTTAGTTTAGGGCATGTAATGCGACATGTGCGGTTCAGCCCCTAAACGAGTTTGAGCCAAGACATTTGGACGAAGAGGAACCACATGTGAGCCCGAACATCTATGGGGTGTTAGCTCGCAGTACCTTATTATTTACACGCGATATCCACGTAGGCCGACGCGTCATAACTGAACACTTTATAAGGATTCCTTCTGCCTTTTTACGTAATGCGTTAGAATCAAATTTATATTATGTTCATCTCTTGCACTTGACATTATTCCAGGAATAGTCAAACTTGCCACAATAATCTTTAGATGCCACAAGGCTACTGTACTTCTCATAATATTATGGGATAAATTTCCGACGTAATTCTGATACGAAGCTAACTTTCTGTTTATTATGTGGCGGCGGTTGGTTGTCTTAACTAACAATGCATTTCATTTGTCATTGGTTTGGATGTGTGTCAAGTTACAGCTTGTTTCCTTTTCTTGCACAGTGGTACGCCTACAACTGTTTGCTCAGCTTCCCACTCTTAGGTTTGCGGGTCATAAAATACACTATTTTACGTGTGAATTAAGCATACAGAGCTAGTTATTATGTACTTATGATTGAGTTCGATGTACGGTAACATGGTAATAGGCACCTCAATTATTTTATCCATTATGGCTGGAAAGCTCCGGGATTGTTTAACATTATGAGGATAAGGTTATGTCCGAAAACAGTAAGTTGTACCCAGTGGATCAATATATGGTATTAGTTTTCACTTAAGCCTTATACAGATGAAATTTTTATTTGGGAACTCGCAAATGTTTTTCGTACGAAGTAAGCTTTCCGTTTCGAAAATATTCAGGTGTGTGGACGACACTCTTTGAACAAATACACTCGTGGCCAAAACTTCAGGACGAAGGTGTGTTTATCATGAAATTGCCATGGACAAGAATGCTGCAAAGCTGCCCCTCTCATGGGCGGCCGCTCCACTGCTCAGCACCGGGATTCAGCAGTCGCCGACGAAACGAGCTCGTGACGTTACCGCTCGGGCCGGCTGCCCCGCACAGTAGGAAAGAGGGTGCGCACTGCACACCTCCGCAATTATTTTGAAGCCGATTACAAATAAGTTACCTTTTATCCCCACAATTGAAAACACGTAATTCATTATCTCGCTAATTTGTATGCCTCTATTTCGTAAATGAAGTTTTACTCTAACGTTTTAATCAAAACCACTCCCCATGGGCGTGGCCTCTCGCAGTATACTTTCAGTTATGTTGATAAGTACGTTTCAGTCATCATATGCAGCTCAGTGTTATAACTACAACTTCTACATTCCTCTGCCACGTCGTAAGGCTCAATTTAATTATTTTTATAGTTATCTGCTAGATTGTTTATTAATTTTTGCAAACCAAGGTTTCTGAGCTTATGTATAGTTTCTGTAGTGCTTAAATCAGTAAATGATGAGGTCGGTTGTAAGAAAGCGTGGGGCCTATCCTATGTGTATTTGGGTTGTAAAAAGAAATAAAGTACTTTATCTCCCCATTCCTGGTGCGTGTGGTTGCGAACTCGCAAATATTTTCTTATTTTCGCGAGAGTTGGCGGTTTAGTTCCATGTTTACATAAGACCTTAAATAATAATCATTTGTCCAATGCCGTGTGCATTATGTCAAAACAAAAAATGGTAGAACTCATTACGTAAGAAGTGTTAATACATAATTAAACGTGGAATAGATGAAGTGTCGCATGGAATGTGAAACAAAGATAATTTGGCCATGATTTGATAGTAAAACTTGGCCAGTGTTATTGTTAAAAGAAATAAGAGTCCATATATGTTGAAAAAACCTTTAGTTTAGGAAAAATAACTCGGCAAATGCGTTAGGTTACGGAAATAAGTCGAGGGAATCACTGCTGCAGACAGAGTGTCAAAGACATTATTTTGGCTTTATTTGTTAACTGAGGGAGTCTCCGTGAGATCTGTAATGGTATTTATCAGAGGAAATTATTTTTACAAACGATTGTGCGGCAGAACATCGACAAACATATTTTGCTCCTCCTACAGCTTAGATTTATTAATTTCATCAGATGCATCTGCAGCCGTCATTTAGTTATAAATCAACTACTTTCATTCCTTCCATGTACCCGTTCATACAACACGTTCCCTCTCTTTTCTCGATTTTCGTTATCTTCTTCTAAGGCTAATGTTCTCCCTTATATATTCATAGTGGCGCAGAGCTGAGTGGCACAGTCACCGTTGTATGGTGGTTGTGATTCTAGACTGTTGCATGGAGGGTCGTGAGTTGAAAACTCACATGGAATGTGAAATTTTAATTTCTATATTATGTTCGAGTACATTCTAGAAGCATCCACAAATGTCAAGAATCATTGTACTGGAATGTTCTGTAACTGTGTATATACCGTATGTGTTCTGGACGGAGGAAGTTCACTCCGCGCTCTTGTATGTGAAAGTGCTGAATAAACCTTCGTTAAGTGAAGTGAGTGTTCGTCATTCATCTAATTACACCTTCTTCTACATGAAATTATTCTGGTGGAGCCGCGGGGTATTGAAACTAGTGATAGCGCACGGTATCGGCCACACAGTGGCTCCCATCAGACCACGACAGAGCCGCCGTTTACGTGTCGAGAAGTCCGAGTTCGAGCCATATTCAACAGATAACAATCTATCGGAGACAGAAGAAGAAGAGGACGTCACGATGACAGCAACTGTGTGCCACCACATGAGACATCCTTCCGGGTTCTCTGGTGACGATGGCCAAGATCCAAACAAGTGGCTGGACGTATATGAGCATATAGCCAAATTTAACAAATTCGATGACACCGTGTGTTTGGAAAACGTATTTTTTTACTTGGAGGGCACTGACAAGCAATGGTATGAGAACAACGAGAAGTAGTTCACAAGCTGGGAAGTGTTCCAGGCGGAACTGCGAGAGTATTTCGGAGACTCATAACGACAGAAGTGCAAGGCTGAAGACAAATTAAAGTGCAGGGCACAGCGTTCAGGAGAAACTACAGCGTCCTATATTCAAGACGTCTTCGAGCTGTGTACAATAGTGGATCCTAGAATGAAGGTGGAAGATAAAGTTGCACATATTATGAAAGGTGTTGCTAAGGACACGTATCAAGCCATATTCCTGAAGGAGTTTTCGACAGCAGACGACTTCATAAAATGGTGCCAGTATGTCGAGACAAAGCATCCGCATCAAAAAAGAATTGCACGCAAGAAGCTTGAACGGCTTCCAAACGTCGTATCGATGTCTGTGATGGAGAAAGGAACTGATTTCACAAGTGTTCTTCGTCAAATAGTGAGAAAGGAAGTTCAGAAGGCACTTGGATTACAAGGCGAGCAAAATACCGAGGCCCTTCAAGAGGTCATAAGGGAGGAAGTGGAACAGACAATGAACCCAATCTCTCTTCCTTCATTTCCCTTTAAAACGGTGAAAAAGTTGAGACCCAGTCGAAGTTACATTCTTACAATGCCGCATGAGGAACCTGTTTGGGCACCAAGGAAGACTGACATCTGGAGGACCCAGGATAACCAACCAGTATGTTTTCACTGCGGATGACCAGGACATGGGGTGCGCTATTGTCGAGAAATGCGTCGGATATTTGATGACTCTCGCGCCATAAGACAGCAGACCGATCTTAGCCTGCGCCAACTCCGGGACGACGAAGACGAACAAGAAGATGTGGGTGCAGGACGACGTAGGTCACCATCGCCGCGAGCTAGCCGCTGGAGATGACGCTCCCCAACACGCCGATCAAGGTCTCCATCGCCGTTTAGAAGCTCCAGCCAATCACCTAGCCGCCGCAACCTGGAAAACTAAAGGGTGCGACCAACATTGGAGGTGAGGCCGCCGAAGAGAAAAATCCTCCGCCGTCGATCACTACAAAAATGACAGGAAACTACGTCGATATCCTCTTGGATGGCCGACCGATCCAAGCTCTTGAGGACTCTGGATCATATTCAGTCATTTCGGAGAAGTACTGTCCCCAGTTGGAGAAAACAGCATTCTTCGACAGCAAAACATCTCTGCTGAAAGTAGCTAATGGGAAATATGTAAAACCTACAGGAAGATGTGTCATTCGTGTGGGTATATGTGGTATATGTGGCCATACACAGCCCTTAGAATTCATCGTCTTACAAGAGTGTAGTCATGACGTCATTCTCTGATGTGACTTTCCGAAAGCCTCTCAGGCAGTTAAAGATTATGCTAGACGAGATGAGATACTGTGGACAGGAAGATGTGCATCCGAGTCTGTGGGGACTATGTGTGCTGAATGAAGTAATCATTCCTGCAGTCAGCGCTAGAAAGGTAACTGTCTTGTGTCATGCCATGCATCAACCCATGGATCTTGTAATGGAACGTAAGAGAAGCATACCACTGAAGAATAATATGATCATCCCAGCCTCTCTTGTGTCGTTTAAGAACGGATTCGGCGAATTGAACATCTGAGCGTCATATAAACCTCCCATGCCGAGTCTTTGGGCGAAATTAGCGATACCACTACGAGAGAAGATCTTATAGCTCGACTATCACCAGATCTCAGCAAGGAACAACAGAAGAAGCTACATGCCATTCTTCAAGACTTCTCTGAATGCTTCAATCCACAGGTGAATAGCAAATTAGACAAATCGATGGTGAAGCGCCGGATGAGCACTGGAGACCATCAACCAATAAGCCAGAGAGCACACCGTGTGTCAGCAACGTAACGTCGAATAATTCGCGACGAGATAGAGAAAATGATGAAGAATGACATCATTCAGCCTTCGCAGAGCTCATGGTCGTCACCTGTGGTTCTCGTCAGGAAGAAGGATGCCAGTTGGCGCTTTTGTGTCGATAACAGGAAGCTTTTGAACAACTTTTGAACGGATGTTGGATAATCTTCTAAGTCACCTGAAGTGGACGATGTATGTTTGTTACTTAGATGACATTATAGTGTTCTCAGAGACATTTGATGAACACATAAAAAGACTGAGCAAGGTGGACTGGAACTTAATCCAGGAAAGTGTCTCTGAGAAGCAAAAGAAATCAAAATATTTGGACACCTTGTGTCAAACGAAGGTGTGCGGCCAGACACAGAAAAGGTGAGATCTATAACGGAATTTCCTTTTCCTAAAAGTATTAGAGATGAGAAAAGCTTCCTCGGATTATGTTCTTATTGGCGTCGTTTTATCGAAGACTTTTGTATCAAAGTCAGGCCACTCCAAGATTTGTTAAAAGCCGATGCTAAATTTATCTCAGGTGGTGCTCAAAGAGATTCTTTCGATGTGCTGCGAAAAGCTCTGACGACTGACCCTGTACTTGGTTTGTATGATGAGATAGCACCTACAGAACTACACACAGATGCCAGAAGTTATGGGATCGGTACTGTGCTGGTGCAAATTTCGGGTGGAAAACAGATGGTTATATCCTATGCTTTTATGATACAAAAGCCGAGAGAAACTACTCAACTAGAGAAAGAGAATATTTTGCTGTGATCTGGGACACGTGCAAATTACGACAGTATCTCTATGGAAGGCCATTCACAGTTGTTACACACCATCATTAACTTTGTTGGTGGACAGATATTAAGGATCCAACAGGACGACTCGCCAGGTGGGCACTAAGTCTTCAAGAGTATGACATTACCATAGTGTACAAAAGCGGAAGAAAACACCAAGATGCCAACTGTCTCTCAAGAAACCCTAAGCAAGACATCAAGACTCTGATGAAGATAGTGACTGTCTCGCTGCACTCCAGGATCTCTCTGCTGAGCAGAAGAAGGACGCCAAGATATCTCAACTTGTGCTTGCTTTAAATCGGTCAGAGGATGTCAAAGGACAGTTTACGGTAGTTAAAGGATTACTTTGCAAGAAAAACTTTGATCCGTTTGGAAAGAGGTGGCTACCAGTGATTACTGAACACATGCGCTTAGATGTTCTACGGAAATTCCATGACACCCTTGAGGCCGGACATTTAAGACTTATTAAGACATACGATAGAATCCGCGAGAGACTTTCCTGGCCAGGTTTATCTAGGAGTGTCCGTCGCTATGTGTCGGACTGTCGAGAGTGCCAGAGGAGAAAGGCAGTTCCTCGGAGACCACCTGGCCGACTCATACCAATTCCACCAGCCGACATGCCCGCATCTCGTGGTCATGCGGTAGCGTTCTCGCTTCCCACGCCCGGGTTCCCGGGTTCGATTCCCGGCGGGGTCAGGGATTTTCTCTGCCTCGTGATGGCTGGGTGTTGTGTGCTGTCCTTAGGTTAGTTAGGTTTAAGTAGTTCTAAGTTCTAGGGGACTGATGACCATAGATGTTAAGTCCCATAGTGCTCAGAGCCATTTGAACCATTTGAACCAGCCGAAACGCCTCTCCAGCGTGTTGGGATTCACCTCCTCGGACGATTTCCAACGTCTGCTGGTGGCAATAGATGGATTATTGTGTGCACTGATTATCTGACACGCTATGCCATTACGAAAACCGTGAAAAACAGCCGAAACATTCGAGGTAGCCAAATTCATCGCGGAAGACATTGTATTAAAACACGTGGTCGTTAATTGCGGGTCGAGGGAAACTTATTCAATCGAATTTTGTGGCGGAGATAAACCGTCGGTGCAACATTACTCGTCACATGACGACTGCCTACCATCCGCAAACTAACGGGCTAACTGAACGCCTTAATAAGACCTTGGCCGACATCAGATCAATGTTCGTTAGTGTTGAGCAGAGCAACTGGGATGAGGTGCTACCTTTCGTAACGTTTGCCTACAACACCGCCAAATAAGACACCACAGGATTTACGCCATTTTCCCTGGTGCATGGGCGTGAGGCGACTACGAAGATGGACACTGGTGTTCCCGTTACATCCTGATGAAGTGGACGAAAACTATATCGGCCAGGTGTTAACCAGAGCTGAGGAAGCTCGGCAGTTAGCTCGACTCTGCACGCTGCAGGCTCAACAAAACGATCACCGAAGATATGATACGAGCCACCGCCCAGTTGTCTACCAACCTGGTGACCTCGTCTGGATATTCACTCCTGTTCGGAAGTTTGGTCCCTCTGAGAAGCTCCTCAAGCGCTACTTTGGATCTTATAAGGTTGTGAGACAGTTGTCTGATGTTACTTATGAAGTTGAAGACTCCGACCTCGACAGAAGACGACGAAAGATCAGAGATACGGGCCATGTCCTTTTAATGAAGCCCTATAAGGATCCTGCAGCCCAGTGCAAATTCGAAACTCCAGCGACAGGCAACAAGCGGAAAGGTGACGAAGAGCGTACAGGCAAAGGAAGTTCTAAGATGATCTCCGCCAGGGTGAACATCAGTCATCGGGAGACGGAGTATGCAGGACCGATGACTCGTTCCCCTACTAGGACGACATAACACCAAGACGCTGTTCTCTTATGGAGGGAGCAGTGTCGCAGAAGAAGCTGAGTAGCACAGTCAACGTGGTGTAGTGATTATGATACTAGACTGTTGTATGAAGGTCCGTGAGTTTAAATCTCACCTGGAGTGTAAAATTTTAATTTCTATATTCGGTTCGAGTAGATTCTAGAAGTATCCACAAATGTCAAGAATCATTGTACTGGGATGTTCTATAATTATATATAAACCGTATGTATTCTGGCCGGAGGCAGTTCGCTCCGTGCTCTTGTATGTGCAAGTGCTGAATAAATCTTCGTTAAGTGAAGTGAGTGTTCGTGATTCATCTAATTACACCTTCTCCTACGTGACAATACTATTTCACGTGCAGCCGATCAGACAGAGACTATCTTCGATTCTCAAAATATTGCGATCTTTGTGTTTCTTCCCACAAACAAACGTATTACGCCTGACACCTATTCTCACTTTAAATCAAAAGGAGTGTACGGATTTTTTTTATTAATCTTTGCAGAAGCACTCTTCAAAAAACTGTCATTCTATTCTTTGCTTCCTATTTATTTGCCGTCTTTCCTCGCGTCGCTTACTTCTTCGCTCTTCCTAAAGATGCCATCACCTCTGCGATGTTCATGTACTCTGTTTACGCTTATTCAATTTTTGTAACCAGGCTGGCGGTAGTTGTCGAACATTGTAACGTCTTCCTGTATCTAAAGTAGTTGCTTCGTAGTACATTTGCTCCAACACAATTCGGAGCAATCGTCTTGGGATGGATACAAACAAATGAGGCGTAAACCATTAATAAACTCTAGAGAAGCGTTTATAGAACATGGAATTTAATATTTCGCAAAGATACGTTGTCTTATTATTCGTGAAGTGGAAGTGGTGGTATAATACTGACCTTACATTTACGGAGTTTCATGGTTTTCTTACTATAGGAGGTGAGTGCGGAAACAGGGAATTAAAAAAAAACGTAATGGCTGGTGAGTACAGAACCATAGAGCCCGATCCAAATCTCAGAATTTCGGTTCGATCAGTGTTTAAGCCTATAGTACGTAGATGGTGATGGCAAACAGTGTTAACTATGTTTGTTGTTTGCAGTGCAGTGAACGTTACGTGCATATGAAAGGGCCATCTGGCAATTCGGAAGGATTCACGCCATTCGTGTATGTCTAACAAACAAGTTGCTTGTGTGTTTTAACCAAAGACGCCTTTCCGTATCTGGTCAGGACAAGATGACTGACAAACGCATGCCGGCCGCGGTGGTCTAGCGGTTCTGGCGCTGCAGTCCGGAACCGCGGGACTGCTACGGTCGCAGGTTCGAATCCTGCCTCGGGCATGGGTGTGTGTGATGTCCTTAGGTTAGTTAGGTTTAAGTAGTTCTAAGTTCTAGGGGACTTATGACCTAAGATGTTGAGTCCCATAGTGCTCAGAGCCATTTCATTTGACAAACGCATGGTCAATTGTGCATGAGACTTGAGATCATTTGAGGCTGTTGGAGGGGAAGGACTTTTGGATTTGTCTCAATCAATAGTTGACACTGTCGCAACTTATGGAAAAGTACCCGCAAAAGCTATTATGCCTCACCGTACAATTGCCTCACTACAGGTAACCGAACTGCAAAAACTCTTAGAAAAGCAGTTATGCTTGAGGTAACTTAGTACGTGGATGTAGGTGAATTTCGGCAACCAAGGGTACAGATGTGTACATGTAGCGCAAGGAGAAATCATTACCTGACACGTACAGTTTCTAATTTTGTTAACTGGCAGCGCAGATCACGTGTCTTTTTTGCGACCGGGTTTCCGGACGAACCTGAAACAGGCGAAAATATTAGAAAAGAATTGTTGAGATTTATCTTCTTTGGTATTCAAGAGGTCTCAAATATGTATCTCTTACGACTGATCAAGGTACCAAATTTATCGCTGCTCTTCATGGGCATTCTGGACTAAATCATTCCTTTCATGCGGTGAACGCAATGCTAGGACATGCATTTAATGTTTAGTAGATGTTATATGAACTTTTTATGAGTGCAGTGAAAGAACCTGTGATATTTGTAAATCAAAGCGGCCTCGATCACAGCCATGAGAGGACACTGGAGTGATTGACCAAGCTTGAATTGGTCAACAGGCAGTACTCGGCACTGTGTGAAAAGCTCTCTGAGAAATGAAAAATAGAAAGAATGGAACGAATTGATGTCACATAGATGAAGCGACTGATTTCTCTCCTGACGGTATGTATGCTGAAGTGTTTTTATATTGGCCGGCCGGAGTGGCCGTGCGGTTCTAGGTGCTACAGTCTGGAACCGAGCGACCGCTACGGTCGCAGGCTCGAATTCTGCCTCGGGCATGGATGTGTGTGATGTCCTTAGGTTAGTTAGGATTAATTAGTTCTAAGTTCTGGGCGACTAATGACCTCAGAAGTTAATTCGCATAGTGCTCACAGCCATTTTTGTTTTTATATTAAACTGTTTCACTTTAAAACGAAAATTTCAGAAATTTTAAAGAAGAGATTTCTTACAGTCTTTCAATAACGCCTTAGACGAGCTAGAAACGGAGAATTCACCTACTCTACACCTCCTGTTTCCATGGACGATGACGCTTCCGAAACATTTATGTAAAGAACCTCACGACGGAGAACCCTCTGAAACGTACTTTTGCTAATCCGCATGGAAAATGGTGCAGAGGAAAATTAATAATTCAGCGGCACCACGACTTAGCTACTTTCCTGTGGGCAACTTTTTGCTACATTAAAATGCTGTCTGACTCTCAGAAGCGTGACATCATGGGAGAGATAAGGCACACAAGCCACAAACTACTTACTACATAAATAATTTCGAGTAACCATTCACAAAAGGACACTCTCTCTCCAAGCACCGTCTACCAAACAAAACAAAACTTGCTGCAGAAAAGATGGTCGCCTGTGGTATATTCTCACCAAAATAATAGCCAGATATATGTGAACGTTTGTCACACTGTTCAGGAAGAACAAGAGATCGAGTGTTTATCACACTGTTGAGGTAGAATGAGAGATCGTCTTTGGTGAAGTTCTGAAATTCTCGAAAATAATTGAAATAATTTTGAGAACGGAACAGTAGTACTTTTACGTTCTGCTAATTTGCCATGTGGTTCATTTATAGTCATTGGTTTAGTTCCTAGAAGGTGAATAGCGATAATGTGAAAGAGGCAAGCGCAGAAACCGAAGAAAGAATGGACTGAGCAGGCTCTCGTCAAATACCACCGCCAACCGAAGCACAGAAGTTCGCTTTGTGGGCAGATATTGACGACAATTCGTCTGTCACAAACGAGTTAGATAGATACATAAACCAGAATTGTACATTCGTCGAAAATGTGGCTTCTTATTGGAATGAAAACGAGAAATTTTTTTCCAACTCTCCAGAAACTCACGAGAAAAATTTCATGCGTATAGTGATCTAGCCCTGCATCAGAGAGATTTTAGGTCTGCAAGTGTCATTCTAAGTGCACGGCGGTCACTTTTGCATCTGGGCAGTGTTGATGCTCTTCTCTTTCTTCACAGCAATAGCATTATCAGAGAAAATGAATGAAGGAATACTACCTACCGTAGTGCAAAGCTTTAACAGATCCGTAAAAGTGTAAAGCATAGAAGAGGCGTTTCAAATGCCTCCCAGAAAAACGTGTTTTTTTGGACATTTACATGCAAAATCCGAACGGTGCACATAAAAATGTTGCCATTAGCTAAACATTAATTTAAGCCCATTTAATATATTTTGCAAACAAAATTAATCGATTCGCAAAATTTGCCTGGACGCCAGCTTCGATCTGTCACTCGTAGAGTTTCTCTGTCTTGAAGTTATGTAAAAACCAATTCGAATGGCTATGTCAATGGCAGCTGGTTCGGCTTAACCAAAAACTTTTCATCCATCTTCCTTGCTAAACAGCAACCTAGCACCAATAGTTTCCCAGTCCTGAAGTTATCAAGAAATTAGTAAAATTCACTCTAAATATAGTCCAGCGCAGCAGTTGGAGTTTAGCTTCCAGTTCGAAAAGTAGAATTAACACGAAAATAAAAAATAAACAAATTACGTAATATTTTACGTTTAGATAATAAATTATTTTCGGGGTACATTTTTACTCCAGCAACAGTGCGCACAAATATGTAGCTATTACCATTCCCGCTCTTCCTTCAGGTTCGTTTACATGGGCAGGAGAAACTGCATAATGCCCACAATATAGACGGGTAATGTTGCCCGGCATCACGCCGGCCTATCTAATCGCAGCCCACAGTTGCCCGGCAATGTTTGTGGGAATGCATTTCTGGGCGACAGTGTTTCGATAGCTCTCAGTGCTGCAGCAAAATAGATGAATGCGGGTTGTTGGACGCTGGTGCCACTTGTCCACATTCCACAAAGAAAAGTGTCAGCGAAATAAATATAAATCTGGATTTCCCGATGCATTCCGAAACTGTGAGTAAACTTTAGATATACTGGGTGTCCCATTTATCTTGACCATCCTAAATAACTGTTTGCCCAGATGCCATTTACAAAATGTTTCAAGCAAATGTTCTTTAACAGTCAGGGAGATATCAATCAGCATGATTTCTCTCGTTGTAGTTTTCCTTTTTAGAAATATATGAACAGCAGAATGACATTTTTAAATGGCGCCCAGTATTTTTTATTCGGTAATTCAATTCCTCTCATAAAGACTTATTCAAAAATGTATGACAGTGTACCTTTCACGGAAACACAACGTTATTAATTACATAACATTGACTTTGAGCCCGGGATCACAAACTCGTCCACTTGCTGGAGTTGTCAGGAAACAAATTTGACTTAGACTTTCCTGTAACATTCCCCATTGCTAGAAGATTCAAAGGTGCCTAAAATGGTGACCCTGGACACCGATACACTGGTGCACTCGTTGAATGAAAGAATTATTTACTGCTTCCAGCGTTGTCTGCTGAAGAGAATTACAAGCAAGCACTATACGTTCCTGCATTTTCTCTGCAGTTAGTGGAATATCGCTATTGACATCGTGTTTAATGCATCCCCAAATAAAAAAGTTCAGAGGATTTAAATCAGGAGACCTAGCAGGCCAAGTAACTGTTCCTCCTCGACCAGTCCATCTGGCAGGATACCTTAGGTTCAGAAGACAACGTGCACGCAAAGCATTGTGTACTGGATATCCATCGTGTTGATACCACAGAAGCATTCTGCTTCTTAGCGGCACTTCATCCAGAAGAGGAGGAAGAATTCGTCTGAGGAAGTTGGAATACGCTGTGCCGTTTAGACTACCGTTGATGAAATGAGGGCCAATAATAGTCGTACCAAGCATCCCACATCAGACGTTAACCTTCCATTGACGTTGATTTTCCACCTGTCCAAGCCATCGTGGGTTGTCACTCGACCTATAATGCCGGTTCCTTGTATTTACTGTCCTTTTTTGAGAACAAACATTCATCGGTAAATAGAACATTGGAGAAGAAGTTCGCGTTGGTGAGGTTTTGCTGATGTGCCCACTGACAGAACTATACACGATTCTGGAAATCATTCCCATGCAATTCTTATTGTAGGTGTACAGGGTAAGGATGCAACCGGGTACGTGTAAGAATACTATGTATACTGGTTTTAGCAATGCCAATCTCGTGTTCAGGCTGTCGTGTGCTCACATGTGGATTAATAGCAACGGAACGGAAGCGAGAACAGGAACTTCGGCAGCTTCGTCTGTGTTAGTACTACGACGATTGCGCTGTCGTGGGTTGAAACTTCTCGTTTCCTGAAGCGTCGCAACAAGACGAGAAAGCATCCGTCGGGAAGGTGGGTTCTTCTCAGGATGTCTCTGTCTGTACAGTTCCGCTGCCTGCGTAGAATTTCGCCTACTTTCAACAACAATAAAAGAAACGTTATGTCAAAAAAATGGTTCAAGTGGCTCTGAGCACTATGGGACTTAACTTCTGAGGTCATCAGACCTATAGTACTTAGAACTACTTAAACCTAACTAACCTAAGGACATCACACACATCCATGCCCGAGGCAGGATTCGAACCTGCGAGCGCATCGGTTGCGCGGTTCCAGACTGTAGCGCCTAGAACCGCTCGGCCACCCAGCCGCCAAACGCTATGTCGATGCAGTTTGTAGGAAGGACAGCTTTTAATGTATGTCTACTCTACACAACAGTATTTAGAAGGGCTAAATTACTGTACTAAATGTAGCCGTACATAAAAAACAGGATTGAAATTACTATTCTGCTAACTTACATTCCCCATAGATGAGTAGCATTTATACACTACTGGCCATTAAAATTGCTACACCAAGAAGAAATGCAGATGATAAACGGGTATTCATTAGAAAAATATATTATACTGGAACTGACATGTGATTACATTTTCACGCAATTTGGGTGCATAGATCCTGAGAAATCACTACCCAGAAAAACCACCTCTGGCCGTAATAACGTCCTTTATACGCCTGGGCATTCAGTCAAACAGATCTTGGATGGAATGTTCAGGTAAAGCTGCCCATGCAGCTTCAACACGATACCACAGTTCATCAAGACTAGAGACTGGCGTATTGTACGAGCTAGTTGCTCGGCCACCACTGATCACACATTTTCATTTGGTGAGAGATGTGGAGAATGAGCTGGCCAGGACAGCAATGGAACATTTTCTGTATCCAGAAAGGCCCGTACACGACCTGGAACATGTGGTCGTGCATTATCCTGCTGAAATGTAGGGTTTCGCAGGGATCGAATGAAGGGTAGAACCACGCGTCGTAACGTCCACTGTTCAAAGTGCCGTCAATGCGAACAAGACGTGGCACGGGACGTGTAACCAATGACACCCCATACCATCACGCCGGGTGATACGGCAGTATGGAGATGACGAATACACGCTTCGAATGTGCGTTCATTGCGATGTCGTCAAACATGGATGCGACTATCATTATGCTGTAAACAGAACCTTGATTCGTCCGAAAAAATGACGTTTTGCCATTCGTGCACCCAGGTTCGTCGTTGAGTACAACATCGCAGGCGCTCCTTTCTGTGATGCAGCGTCAAGGGTAACCGCAGCCGTGGTCTCCGAGATGATAGCCCATGCTGCTGCAAACGTCGTCGATCTGTTCGTGAACATGGTTGTTGTCTTGCAAACGCCCTCATCTGTTGCCTCAGGGATCGAGACGTGGCTGCATGATCCGTTACAGCCATGCGGATAAGATGCCTGTCATCTCGACTGCTAGTGATACGAGGCCGTTGGGATTTTTGAATAGGTCTTTAGGAGAGGAAATGAAGTACCGAATAAAAAATACAGAGTGCCATTTAAAAAAGTCATACCGCTGTTCATATCTTGGCGTTCCGTATTACCCTCCTGAACCAACCGATTCCATCTCCTCCTAGCACGAGGCACCACCACAACGTTTCACCAGGCAACGCCGGTCAATTGTTGTAAGTGTACGAGAAATCTGTTGGAAACTTTCCCCATGTCAGTACGTTGTAGGTGTCGCCACAGGCGCCAACCTTGTGTGAATGCTCTGAAAAGCTAATAATTTGCATATCACAGCATCTTCTTGCTGTCGGTTAAATTTCGCATCTGTATCATGTCATCTTCGTGGTGAAGCAATTTTAATGGGCAGTAGTATACCTTCCCTTCGATGGTGTGCACTCTTCTCAGAGAACTCTCCAGCTGATGTTGGCCGACGGAATGACGGTTGAGAATTCTACTTATGTTTCAATCTGTCCTCTGTAAACGTCAGCACGTGCATATGTTCCATTACCCCAAGTAACTGTACTAAGCGCTATGAGCGTCAGAGTCAACGTTGTGTTATGTAATTAATAATGTTGTGTTCCAGCGAATGGTACACTCTGATGGATTTTTGAATAGGTCTTTAGGACAGGAAATGAAGTACCGAATAAAAATAACAGGGTGCCATTTAAAAAAGTCATACCGCTGTTCATATCTTTGTAAAAAACAAAGCTACAACGAAGGCGATCATGCTGATTGATGTCCCCTGACGGCTGACGAACATTTGCTTGAAACATTTTGTAACTGGCATCTGGACAAATAGTTAAGTAGGGTGATCAAGATACATGGGACACCCTGTATACACACGTCTACCAGAATATTGAATTACTGATTTCATTTACCGTAAAAGTAGTTTGAGAGCTGTAAGACCAATACCAATATAAAAGTGTTTATACCATTTTATAACCAGGCTGACGACCATCCTTTGGTGTTTGCCTTATGGTGTTTCATGTTCTAGTTCGATGTAGGCCTATCCCTTCAATGAGCGCTTCCTACCGATATGGCCCTTGGTACCAGATATTGCAACACTTTGATGGAAGAACTCAACGATAATATGAAGTTAATTTGAAATAGCAGTTAATTGTTTACATTAAAATTTTACTGAGGTCCATCAGTGCAATGAGGAAAGTACAAATTTCATAAATCTACGGCACGAATTATGGGATGCAAAAAGTAATAAGCACAAAAACAGTAATAGGAACATGGACAGTTCGCAAGTTGCTGCCCATGAACATGGAAAGACATGCGATGAGGCTTAAAAATGATTGGATGAATTAACGCATGTAAAATACGTTTAAGGCTCACCACTGGAGACCTTCTAGTACGACGGTAGCGGCGAAATTGTTCTTTTTTCAGAGTGCTGTCATAGATGAACGTATCAAATTTAATTGCCCACTTCTACATTCTTGCAGACAACGAACAAATAGAGTGCCTCTACGCAAGGGCCCCAGCTTTCGAAATGAAACGACTTAATATACACTGGTATCCAAAATTAAAGCAACAAACTGCTATTTCCCCGTTCTGTGTCTAATTCACGGTATAATCGTTCATAATGTCAACAGATGATGTTACAGTCGTGTTCATCACGGTAGATGACATTTCGATCAACGGACAATCACACCAGCAATGACTTCAGGGCACATGGCATCCATCAAGCGGAGTAATGTTTGCAGGGTAGCCCATGTTCACAATCTCTGTG
Organism: Schistocerca cancellata; assembly: GCF_023864275.1. Taxonomy (NCBI): domain Eukaryota; kingdom Metazoa; phylum Arthropoda; class Insecta; order Orthoptera; family Acrididae; genus Schistocerca; species Schistocerca cancellata. The sequence goes on along the minus strand of NC_064628.1, from coordinate 178,303,787 downwards.
TACACAGTCACAGACGGTGCTGTACGGCAAATAAAGTGATGTGGCCCGATGGCGTAATGTGAATCGTTATGTTATTTCTCGGATGAGGTAACAGTTCATAGAGACCGAAACTGTATCCCAGAGACCAAGTCAGGGCCGATCACGTGTGACATCACAAGGAGTGGATCATTATTTGGCTGTAAGTGAACGACGGTACCGCCACAGCACTGCACTGCAACTCGCATTCACATCGCAGCGTCCCCTGGACGTGTTGTATCGAAGTAAACGGTGTGCAGAAGGCTTCAGCATAGTAGCCTTTGTTGTTGGAGACCTGCTGCCTGTTTACCTCTGGCGAATCTTCAAAGAAGGGAACGTCTAGAGTGGCTCAGTCAACATGCCACCTGGACAGTCCAAAGTTGGGCCAATGTCCTTTTCATAGATGATTCCAGATTTGGTGTGGAGAGTGATTCTCGACGGATTCGTATCTGGAGGGCTTGTGGAATACAGTTTCTGAACCCAAACATTGTGGAAATAGACGGATATGAGGAGGATCCTTAATGGTGTTGTCAGGGATTATGTTGACCACTCTAACACCTCTTCGAGGAATTGTACGGGTGAATCAGCAAGATTTAGCTGCTATCAGGTACGGTGAGGAGATCTGGGGATCTCATTCTGGGTTGTTGCAGGTGCTGTGGGCCCAGACTTCGTACTGATGGACGATAATGCCCGACCTTATAGAGCACGGGTGCTTGATGTTTTTTTGGCAACGGAAAATACTGCAAGCATGGCGTGGCCTGTTCGCTCTCCCGATTTGAATCCCATAAAGCATGTCTGGGACGTACTTGAGAGACTGGTTGCATCACGTCAGCATTCACCATCCAATCTTCAAGACTTTTGAGCAGCTTTATTGCCTCAACATGAGATTGATGACAGCATTCGCAGCATGTCCCGTCGTTATCAGGCTTGTATTGGTGCCACATATGGTCACAACCCACACTGAGTAAATTAAACCAGTTGTCAGAATGTGTGTGCAAATCTGTAATGTTGGAAAATAAACAAGAACATTTTTGTCTACCGTTATGCATGTCGCAGTTGATTACGATCTGAGTTCTTTACATGTTTCTGCATTACTGTGACCAGTTTATGCTGTTTTGTGGCAAAATAAAAGAAACCTTGCAAAATTTCCGTTTGTTGCTTAAATTTTGGACACCAACACTCATTTACGTAATTCGCACTGCAGTACTGGCGGCGTTAGGAAGAGGCAACAAGGCAGACAGAGAGACCCATTTACAGACAAAGACAGGGATAGATATGGCCCTGTCATACTAAATACTCTCCTGCCTCGGTGGACAACACCGGCAACATCTTGGTCATAATGCGGAACTACTCGCAACGGACAGCTCTGTCAGCAATTTTGCCCCGCCATACCGCGCTTTTACATTGTTTAGTAGCCACATTGCAGCATTTTTGAAGGAAAAACTATTATGGCAAGACATTGGTGTGAAATACTGCTTAAATAAAAGCAACTTCGAACGGTACCAGCAATACATAAATCAGAGGAGTCATTTTGGCATTTAACATGGTCCCTTCACGATATCTGTCAAGCATATATACCAGCTGCGAGACTGTTAAATATTTCGTAAAATTTAATGTTTGCTAACTCATTAGCCGAATACGGCGTTTGAATAGTTGCCAAAAATTCAGTCAGTTTAGTAAGCCACCATAATCGTTCATTTACAATAAAACAACAGAGGGAAAGAGCACTAAAATGAACACCTTACAGTTGTTTACTGCGATTATAGTTAGGATTTCGTTAGAGCCCATTCCATTACCAATATCCACTAAATGGTAATACAGCGTGTAACGGCGTACGTGCAAATATTTTTGTACGTGGTACCTTAATATACACAAACGTGTGTTGGTTGTTTTTTTCCTTGCATCGAACCGTCTTCCCACAAACACATCACAAAATTTAAGACCTGATTTCTTCTACACAGTCCAAACTGCACCACTAAGTGGACTACGCCTGCCAGTATGGACCCAACGTTTTGTGTTCACGCGTCCGCACTTCAACACGTCACCGACTACCCAGGTGAGATAAGCATTAATGGTTTGCTCTTGCTATATGTACGCGTAGGTACTAACCAACCTAAAAGCATACAACCTGTAATAACTGTAATTATTAGTCTACAAATGATGTAAATACTTGTAAGTAGGCTGTTTATGTTTTCTTATTGGCAACGTTACGTAGCGCTCTGTGTGCTAGTTTGCATTGTTGTCTGCCATTGTAGTGTTGCGCAGCGGCAGCTGGATGTTAACAGCGCATAGCGTTGGGCAGTTGGAGGTGAGCCGCCAGCAGTGGTGGATGTGGGGAGAGAGATGGCGGAGTTTTGAAATTTGTAATACTGGATATTATGAACTGCTATGTATATTATGATTTTTCAACACTACTAAGGTAAATACATTGTTTGTTCTCTATTAACATCTTTCAATTGCTAACTAGGCCTATCAGTAGTTAGTGCCTTCTGTAGTTTGAATCTTTTATTTAGCTGGCAGTAGTGGCGCTCGCCGTATTTCAGTAGTTCGAGTAACGAAGATTTTTGTGAGGTAAGTGATTTGTGAAAGGTACTGGTTAATGTTAGTCAGGGCCATTCCTTTGTAGGGATTTCTGAAAGTCAGATTGCGTTGCGCTAAAAATATTGTGTCAGTTTAAGCACAGTCGTGTATAATTTGTTCTAAGGGGACGTTTCATACTGATTAATGTATTTCGGTACACTATCCTCAGTTATCAATATCAGTATCTGCACCTATACTTGTGAACCCTATATATTTACTGAGCGTGCACTACAACCGCAGACGGAACAAGAAGTGAAAGTAGTTCTTTCCTAAATTTTAGTTTTTTGATTAGTAACGAATTAGCTAACAGCGCATTAGTGCCTCTCACGGAGCTTATCGTATTGACGGCCGTCAAGCATTCAACAGGAGAGTGATTTCCTCTCCTATGGTCCGTCTATCCACTGCTAGGGATACACGGCACTGTGCGGCACCTAATTCATTAGTATGCTACTTCCCAGGACAGTTTACTCATACAGCAGAAGTTTACCCCGATCAGAGCACTTTTTCTGCTGAGCTTGCACAACGTCAGATGGGAGGCCCTGATCTGCAACACCACGGAGATTCAACGTTCCACTCTGCTACCACAGTATGGCAGCGATAAAACGTGCTGACGTCGAGCGCCTTGCTCGTATTGGTCGATGGTCGAATGTCCTGTACAGGGCCTGAAAACATCCCGCCACGTGACTTCTTGTTAATATTGACCCTGAGGATGGGCGCGGTAGCTCTTTACCACATCAGGAATCTCGGAAACTGAAATCATATGTCTTAAGGCAGTAACTTTTCCATAATATCTATAACTGACAAGAAAGATAGCGTTTCGTGTTTCTCTGAGACTGTTTTGCAGACTATGCACTTACGAAGAAAACAGTTACAAACTGCAGAGATGGCTGTGGGTGGTCGGCGCTTGCCTCAGACTCTGGCAGATGACCAACAATGAAATTTAAAGTAACGTATGTAGACGAAAACATCTGATAAAGTTTCATTGGTCCCTGGATCAACTACAGCTTTCGTGTACCTAGGAGCATCTGTTATGAACAATTTAAGGTGGAACATTCACATACTACGTAGCAGTGGAAAAGTCTGTCTAATTTGCTTGGAAAATCCTAAGGGAGTATAGTCCATTTAAGACGAACGTTGCTTGCGGAGTCCTCTTCCGAGCAGTTATTGAATACTGTTGGACGGTTTGATACCCTTACCTTCGTAACCGATGAGAGTGAGAAAAAACTCACAGCAGTCACGGGTTGTTTAATCAGCGTCATGGAATGACTGATATTCCCATTAAAACTGAATCAGAAGTACTTCAATAAAGTCCAATGCTATTAGAAGGGTACTTCCCACAAATTTATGATATCTCACGCTCCAATATTAAATTTTAAGAACTGTGTTTGACACTGCAGCTCACGTACAGATAACGTCAGAATATTTAGAGTAATTTTGGCAACAACATTCCCGACCTTGGAACCACCACAAACGGGGCTAAATGAAATATTTTAGGTGTACAAGTTACCCTCCGCCATTCACGTTTCAGTGGCCTTTAGCTAGTCAATGCCGATCCGTAAGAAATGAATCACCTGATAAGACACAGAGTGAAATCAGTCCAACAGGCATCAGAGCCATCGAACTATAAAAAGTATTTCGGTAAATTTCTTTTGGGCAACATCGAAACAGTAACACATACCACACAAAGAAATGTGAAATGTGCTTCGAAAGAGATATGTTTATAGTTAGCATCTATGATGCTGAAACGTGCTCGATTGTTTTATACTGTACATGCATGCATTAATAATGCATTAGTTTTTTTATGGCCTTTGCTTCTTACACAAGTCCTACAATTATTGCTTCCAAATATTTATCTTCGGTTGCTTCTAAATTTTGTGTATCTCTTTACAGTGGTAACAGCTTTAGCGTCGTTAAATGCTTTGGTGTTTATTATTAAGGGCATTGCTACAACTAATTAACAATGAATTATCTGCCTTATTGATTCACAGTCATGGGCGGGTGCTAAAATTTTGAATAAAAACCATCAGCGATGGCTTCCGAAGACTTCCGGCGTAAGAAATCACCCTCGGTCTGTCAACGGCAGATGGGGTGGAGAAACTGACAGAGGTTCAGGGCACTTCTTTGCTCTTGGGGTGATAAAGTGCCCGAAAAGGCGGACGAATCAGCGATGATCTGCGGCATGACCATGCAAAACGCAACTGCATTACAGACACGTAATGTGACCTGCAACTGAAAAAGTGTCATGATGATTTCTCCATTAGAAAAATGACTTTGTATTTGTCCACCACTTCGCCGGCTGGAGTGGCCGAGCGGTTCTAGGCGCTACAGTCTGGAACCGCGCGGCCGCTAGGCGCTAGTAGGACCGTGTATTGTGAGGAGTTTGAACTTCAAGGGGAAGCTGGGAAATTTGGAAAGAGCAACACTAAGGAACACTCTAGGACTGATGAGGATCAGTGAAGTGAAATGCAAAGGCAGAAAAATGTCCGGTCAGAGGAAAATATTGCACTATCAACAAGAGCAGAAAATGAGATAACGGGATAGGATTTGTTATGAATAGAAACGTGAGTGAGATACTGTGAATAGTTCGATTGTAGAGTTATTCTCATAAGATATGAAGATACGGCGGAAGAGTCGAGTGATTGCTTTGCTGAAACCTGACAAAGAAGGAAATGTTCGAAAGAATTTTATATCAGTTGCACTACTTTGTCATCTTTACAAATTGCTGGAAAGACTGATTTTGAATCGCCTGCCTTCACATATACCTCAGAAAGTCACAGAAATGTCATTTGTCGTCTTATCAGCGGCGTATGATACGGTCAATCACCAGCTACTAGTAGTCAAGGTCTACAATCTGACCAAAGATTTAGGCCTAACCAGACTCACCGCCTCGCTTCTGCAGAATCACAGGTTCTTCGTCGACTTTCAAGGACAGCGTAGTCGATGGAACTATAGGGGAATGGCCTACCGCAAGAAGTGTTTCGGCTCCAGTTCTCTTTAATATATACACGAACGACCAGTCTATATCCTCGAACACCAGTAGTTTCTTATATGCTGACGACTTCGCTCTATCCACCCAGAGCCCAAATTCTAAATCAGGGCAGAACAACCTCACGAATGTCCTTTAAGATCTATCCAGATACTGCAACACAAACTAGCTTAAACCAAATCCTTCAAAGTCCTAAGCGTGTGCTTTTCATTTGAGAAACAAGGAAACCACTCGCAAACCGAAAATAGTATGGTCGGTGTTCGAACTGGAACACTACGAGACTCCAAAATACCTAGGAGTGACACTTGATAGATCTCTTACTTTCGAAAAGCACTGCATGAAATGAAAGTCGAAAGTCTCCACCAAGAACAATCTCCTACGGAAACTGGCCGGATCAAGATGGAGTAGTCAATCTGAAACAATCCGAACATGTGCAATGGAACTATGCTATTCAGCGGCAGAGTGTGCCTGTCCTATTTGGTATAATTCAACTCATGCCAAAACGGTGGATGTAGCTCTCAACTAAACCTGAGGAATATAACAGGTTGCTTGAAACCCACTACAGTCGAATGACCTTACCACCTCGCAGGAGTAGCACCACCACCTGTTTGAAGAGAGATAGCTACGAACAACTAAAGAAAGGCAGTGGAACAGGAAATAACTCGTCCTCTGGATGGGCATGAATCCGCAACGACTGAAGTCAAAGAAGAGTTTCCTTAGGACACCAAAAGAACTTAGAACCACACATGGAAAAGGTTACAACTATGGAGGGATACGACCTACCTTCCCTCTGGTTGAAAAAGAGTTGTTGAATCTTTACCTCCAGGTCACGACAGGGAATGGACAACTTGGAAGTCGATGAATAGACTGAGATCTGGAGTTGGAAGAACAAAAGTTAACCTGGCAATATATTGGTACACTGATCGAAATGATATTCGGTGTGACTGTGGAGAAGAACAGACAGTCCGGCACATGCTGCTCTCGATTGTGTCAGGTCTCCTGTACAGAAGGTGACCTTCAACAAGCAACAGAAAATGCACAGGAAGTGGCCAAGTTTTTGTCAAAAGTAATTTAATCATAACTGTGTAAAATTTATGTACATGTACCTGTATGTTTCTGACACGAGAATAATAATAAGATATGACAGCAAACCAACGTCAACAACAATAGTTACAATATATGTGACTACGTTGCTAGCAAAGAAAGAAGAGACAGAGAAAGTATATGTGGATAGTGATCGGGTAAAGCAGTATGTGAATAGGGATGAAAACTTAGCAATAATTGAGAATGGAATTAAATTGTTAAACATAGAGGAGAGAACTTATGGTTGGAAAGAGTATATTGGTATATTGAAGGCCTCTATGACATGGAGGGGGGCGGGGCCGGGCAATTGACGTAATAGAAGAAGATATTGGGGTCGATGTGGAAGGGACAGGTGATCCAGTATTATTATCAGAATTTAACAGAGCTTTTGAAGGCTTCAAACAAGCGTGAGGTGGAAATCATTGGTGGAGTGGCAACCAGAAGGTTATTTAAGTTTGTGTCTAGGATTTAACAGACAGACGAAATACCATCGGAGGAAAAATACCATCCATTCACTTCCAGGGATAGCAAGAACAGGTAAGTGCGAGAACTATCGAACAATAAGTTTAACACCTCACGCATCTAAGTTGCTGACAAGAATATCATACAGAAAAATGGAAAAGGAAACTGAGGATATTTTAGAGCACCATTAGTTTGCCTTTAGGAAAGGTAAAGGCACCAGTGAGGCAGTTCTGACGTAGGGCTGATAGTATAAGCAAGAGTAAAGAAAAACAACGGGGCGGTCATAGAATTTATCGATATGAAAAAGTGTTCGACAATGTAAAATGGTGCAACATGTTCGAAGTTCTGAAAAAAATATGGGTAAAGTACAGGGAAAGACGGGTAATATACAACATGTACAAAAGGGAACAATAAGGGTGGAAGACGAAGGACAAAGTTCTTGAACGACAAAGTGTGTAGGAAACGGATGTAATCTTTCGCTCCTGCTTTTCAGTCTATACATCGAAAAAGCAATAATGAAAATTAAAGAAAGGTTTAAGAATGTCGCTAAAATTCAAGGTGAAAGGATATCAATGATAAGATACAGTGATGACAGTGTTTTCCTCAGTAAAAATTTAGAAGAATTAACGAATCTGTTGAGTGGAACAAACAGTTTAATGAGCATAGAATTTGGAGTGACAGTAAGTTGAAGAAAGACGAAAGTAATGAGAAGTAGCAGAAATGAGAACAGCGAGAAACTTTACGTGAATTGGGGATCACAAAGTAGACGAAGTTAAGGAGAGCAGCGTTTTAGACGCAGAGAATTTGACTGTATTGTTAACGACCATGGAAATATTTTCCATGATTCCTTTTTTCTTCATCTCTTACAGAGAGAGGAGTACAAACGCTTGAGAAACATAATGTGTGTGTACTTTTTGTACAGCAACAGTAAAATTAATTTGGGATTTAAAGCAGGATTAAAGGCCACCACTATTAGATTCTATATAAAAATTAAAGTTATAGTGTAATCCAGCTTTATTTGTGGTACATTCTTGAAGAACACCAGACTAAATAAATATGCTGAAGCTATGTCAACTATTGCCCACAAGCGGGATGATGGAAGACTTTTTTCGTGTCTGCTGACCATTAATGCTGACAGTGAGTGCTGATGCATTCACATGTCCTGACTATGCACTGCAAAATACGTTGCTGCCATTTCTCTCCGAAACGTTACCGCAGAGCCTGCAGTAGGTCGATCACAGCACTTTCCGCTCCAGCGGTGTGGTGTAACTTTCAGCGGCGCCGAGATAATGAGGGACCCGGATAAACGGCCCCACCGGACACCTCGCAGATTATCTGTGTCGTGAGGCTCAGCGCCCGTGGGACCCAGATAGGACGCCATGTTGTTATCCGCCATAGCAACTAACTCTCACGTCCGAATTTATAAAACGTCTCAGCATTTCTTTTCAGTTGCCTACTTTGTGATAATCAATTTTGATGATAATTTTCTCGTTATTCTCATTTCTGCTACTTCTCAGTACTTTCGTTTTAGTTCGATTTATCCTCAATCCATATTCTGTACCTATTAGACTTTCTTCCATTTAATATAGGCTGTAATTCTTCTTCACCTTTACTCAGGACAGAAATGTCACCTAAGAATCTTATAATAGATAGCTTTTCGATGTAAACTGTAATATCATTGTAGAACCTTTGTATAATTTCTGTCACAGCTTCTCCGATATGTATATTGAACAGTAGGGGCCATAGACTGCATCCCTGTCTTATACTGTTATTAGTCCGAACATGTCGTTCTTCGACTTGTGAGTTAACGAGCATTCCGCTCTCATTCAAGTGTATGGCTGAAAGAGTCAAATCTCAGGAATTGTGATACGAATCCTGTCGTCCAGGACTGGATGCAACAAAGGGCACAGATTCACAGCGAAACTCACAGGCGTCTATTCAGGCCTAAGCGCTGTAGTGTGCGAGTGGGGCAGACGAGAACCTACGTCATAGGGAAACCAAGTAGAAGCCATTTGTAGCCAATGAGAAGTAGCAGTGTTAAAAATGGTGGACCTAAGATCAGGTACAAAGCGAAACGTTTATGTAACTATTTAATTTTGTAGTAATACAAAGAATGAAGCCACAGTAATTTTAATCTACCATCCTTCATAAATGTTCGTGGTAGTCCCAATAAAACTTGAATATTGTTCATATCTATGATAGCTAAGGAATGACTCTTAAAGTGAAATTATAAAGTTTTGTAGCAAAGGCCCTGAATGCTAAAATCTGAACACTTTGATCGATCTCAACGATCGTCATTTCATATAGAAGAAGATCATTAAAATGGCAAACGTTTTAAATATCAACTCTGTAACTTTATTTGTGTAAGAGATATGGTAAATTATCAGTTAAGCATCAGCTCATCATTTCGTCCACACAAAACATACACTCCTGGAAATTGAAATAAGAACACCTTGAATTCATTGTCCCAGGAAGGGGAAACTTTATTGACACATTCCTGGGGTCAGATACATCACATGATCACACTGACAGAACCACAGGCACATAGACACAGGCAACAGAGCATGCACAATGTCGGCACTAGTACAGTGTATATCCACCTTTCGCAGCAATGCAGGCTGCTATTCTCCCATGGAAACGATCGTAGAGATGCTGGATGTAGTCCTATGGAACGGCTTGCCATGCCATTTCCACCTGGCGCCTCAGTTGGACCAGCGTTCGTGCTGGACGTGCAGATCGCGTGAGACGACGCTTCATCCAGTCCCAAACATGCTCAATGGGGGACAGATCCGGAGATCTTGCTGGCCAGGGTAGTTGACTTACACCTTCTAGAGCACGTTGGGTGGCACAGGATACATGCGGACGTGCGTTGTCCTGTTGGAACAGCAAGTTCCCTTGCCGCTCTAGGAATGGTAGAACGATGGGTTCGATGACGGTTTGGATGTACCGTGCACTATTCAGTGTCCCCTCGACGATCACCAGTGGTGTACGGCCAGTGTAGGAGATCGCTCACCACACCATGGTGCCTGGTGTTGGCCCTGTGTGCCTCGGTCGTATGCAGTCCTGATTGTGGCGCTCACCTGCACGGCGCCAAACACGCATACGACCATCATTGGCACCAAGGCAGAAGCGACTCTCATCGCTGAAGACGACACGTCTCCATTAGTCCCTCCATTCACGCCTGTCGCGACACCACTGGAGGCGGGCTGCACGATGTTGGGGCGTGAGCGGAAGACGGCCTAACGGTGTGCGGGACCGTAGCCCAGCTTCATGGAGACGGTTGCGAATGGTCCTCGCCGATACCCCAGGAGCAACAGTGTCCCTAATTTGCTGGGAAGTGGCGGTGCGGTCCCCTACGGCACTGCGTAGGATCCTACGGTCTTGACGTGCATCCGTGCGTCGCTGCGGTCCGGTCCCAGGTCGACGGGCACGTGCATCTTCCGCCGACCACTGGCGACAACATCGATGTACTGTGGAGACCTCACGCCCCACGTGTTGAGCAATTCGGCGGTACGTCCACCCGGCCTCCCGCATGCCCACTATACGCCCTCGCTCAAAGTCCGTCAACTGCACATACGGTTCACGTCCACGCTGTCGCGGAATGCTGCCAGTGTTAAAGACTGCGATGGAGCTCCGTATGCCACGGCAAACTGGCTGACACTGACGGCGGCGGTGCACAAATGCTGCGCAGCTAGCGCCATTCGACGGCCAGCACCGCGGTTCCTGGTGTGTCCGCTGTGCCGTGCGTGTGATCATTGCTTGTACAGCCCTCTCGCAGTGTCCGGAGCAAGTATGGTGGGTCTGACACACCGGTGTCAATGTGTTCTTTTTTCAATTTCCAGGAGTGTACTAAACGATGACAGCCTGACATGTTATCGAATTATTAGGTTATAGAATATTTGTTGAAAATTTTAGTGCATAACTGCTACTTTTGTTCTGGATTTATCAGAAAGCACATTGGAGCAAGGCTGTGACATTCTAAACGAAGATGGAAATTTTATTGGTTTTATGTGAAAGAATTTAACGTTTATTATTTACTTATTTACTTATTTAGAAGTGAAAGTGGTCAAGCTTTGGTTATTTAAATATGTTAAAATGTAAAATAATGTAGAACAAGCTGTAGCCAACCAGATGAACTGCTTCAGGAAAGGGAACTGCTCTAGTCATTTGAGCGAGGAGGTTCGGCGCGCGGGAAAAGCGGCCGGGGACGGGTAAAGACAGTGGTGGTGGAGACGTGAAAACGGACGCTCGGTCTTTAGGTAGCTAGGAAGTGATACGACCGAGAAAATTTCGCATTGTGTGGTATCTCTGAGCGGTGAGCAGACGCGCGCCTGGTGTGAACTCTTGCCAGACAATTTAACCAAAAGGTCACAAGTGTCTAATTTAGGGCGCGTAATGCGACACGTGCGGTTCAGCCCCTAGACGAGTTTGAGCCAAGACATTTCGATGAAGGGGAACAGCATGTGAGACCGAAAATCTTTGCGGAGTTAGCTCGCAATTGGATGCTCGTTCAGGATAGGAATTTGTAAAGTGTTAGTTTAAAGATAAGAATCTTGCAATGTGTTGGAACAGGACTGGATTTTGGAAAGTGTTATTTGTGGAATATGAACTCTAGAAAGGATAGAATTGGATTTTAATTCTGCAAAATGTTTCGAAAAGTATTATCTGAACTTCGAGAGGCAGGACCTCTCGCAAAAGTTAAGTGTGTAATCGGTTCAGGACTGAATATTAGGTTTCTTTAATAGTTGTGATATTACAATTGTAACTCTCACAGTTAACGACATTCTTTGACCTAGGTTCCAACTCTGTGGCAGTTTAGGCAGTTTACGTGGAGGTTTTAGGCTACGAGTTTTGAGACAGTGGTTTGCATCGAATTATAGCAGTGGTTAGGAGTGATAAAAAGTAACGCGGAAGAAAAGGCGACATCCAAAGCACGTGGTTTCGGCCAGCAGCGGCATCTTCAACGGCGATTCATCGCACAGCGGCGGTTGCAGTACCACAGCAGAGTCTACGGGATCTTCAGCGTCGGCTTCAACTGCAACATCGGCAGCAATACCATGGCAGAAGGATCCAGCACAACAAAGCTAAGTACCTGCGCTGATAGGGAGATTATATGTGGTTTTGTAGTTCAATCGTCAATAATAGACGTCGTTAATATTAAGCAGCCGGCCATTTCCTTTGGCCCCGAAAATACTAGCGAGCCACTTAGCCCGAAGTCGGAGAGGGAGAGCGTGGTCGGCGGTGAATTTAGTAGAGCAAATAGTCCGAAATCAGGCAGAATGGCTAGTGGAATCGAGGAATTGATAGACGAAAACTTAAAAACCATTCGCGATGAAATGGGCAAAATTTCTGGTGAAGTTGGGATACTTGACTCTAATGTATATCAAGTGGGGAAAAATTTCAGTGATAAGGTGGAGAAGTAGCAGGCAGATCTGGGAAGCAACGTAAGAAATTGTATGAGTAGGCAAGATGCTCTAGTGACTGAGACGACAGAGACTATTAGCAACTTATCCGTTCGAATAGGTAAAGGGGAGAAGGAAATAGATAAAATTAAGGAACAAGTAGAATCTAGCATTAAAATTGAAAATGGTGAAGTTAAAAGGCAAATCATTGAAATAAAAAGCTAGTTGAATTCTTTAGCACCACATCAAACCTCTACAGTGATCGGTGTTCCATGGGTGACCTCGGGAATTGTCAAATGTTTTGCAAACGACGGGAAATATCACCCAGTAAATTTTCTAGCAGCAAGCAGGTAAGGTTTTATAAGGGGAATGTCCGACGAGGCGAAGATAAAATTCGTGTAAAGACATTTGGAAAGTAAGCCGCAATCGTGGGCAAATAAGCACAGTGATACGTTTACCACCTACGAAATATTTGAAAGCAGTTTCCTGAACAAGTTCTGGAGTGAAACGAAGCAAACGTGACTCAAAAAAGAATTTCTGAACGGGCCAACATTTAAACACGGGAACGAGTCGATGCGAGAACTTTGTAAACGTGAACTTGCGAGATTAATGCATGTGAAACGTCCATTGGGAATGCTTACTGAAATTACGACTTTGAAAAGGCGGTTACCGGAAAATTTGCTGTGGGATCTAGTGCACATTCCTAGCAACTCAATAAACAAATTTTTGGACTTTGTAGAAAAAATTAGAATTGGCGTTGAAATTAAAACTGCAAAGTAAGCAGACAGTTTTCAGAGTGGAAATCTTAACTACAGTCAGAGTAATTACTGTGAAAGACATCCTGGGATCTATTAACGGAACACAAACTGCAGTTTTGATAAGGGAAACGGTAACAGGAACACATCTAATGATAAATTTCTAAGGGGTAATGGGAACACATACTTTCGTGACAGGGACCGACACCAAGAACTTAGATTAGAGGGACCGGCACCTGGCGAAATGATCCATCGTAATGTGAGATCGTGAAACTAAGTTTCGCTGCACCTCAGGTCCGGAAATGGCAAACTAAACCAGCGATGAAAAGGACGCAAGTCAATGGAGATGTGATAGGTGTTAATAAATCGGCAGTAAGGTGTCAGAATATTGAGATGATATTAGTAGAGATGAGAATCAAATAGGTAAATTTTCAAATCAGATCGCACGTAAAAGGCGTAATCCTAAGATAATGAAAGATCGATGACGACGATTTAGGGCTATATGATTTGTCTTATGAATGTGAGACAAAAGAGTGTGTGAATGTTAATACAATAAAAGATTCTATGTGCCAAAAGGAGGTTTCGGTGGAGCTGAATTTGGTGGAGTTAGATAGCAGAGAAAATTCTAAAGAGGTACTAACCAGTGGTAACCATTATAGTGATGAAGGTGATGATGTTTCAGCTGATATTGTGATGGCGAAAGTTGGTCAGGAGGTTAATAAGGGCGGCGTAGCGTTAGTCTCGTCAGCTGTTGATGAATTTGTGTGTGTACCGGTGGATATTGGTGAATTATTTTTGAAGGAAGGAAGTAATGATGTTTTATGTGCTAAAGTTACGAAAGTTGAAGCTGCTGGTATTGATACTTCAGAGGAAGGACTCTGTGCGTACCTTTTTATTGATGGGATTGAACCCGAAAGTCTGGATGGGTCTGTGGATCTTGAATGTTTGTTTGAGAATGAATGTGGAGCTGAATTTGATGCGCGATCTGAAATTAATGAAGCGCAGGAGCGTGTAGGAGAGGAAAAGCTATTATGCTCAAGTTTAAATCATAACGCAGCGGAATGTAATTGTACTGTTGATTCTGAAATGCAGGACGCTGTAGCTATAAGTTATGTGATGTAACGGCATAGGGTGGTGAAAGTATGAACGATTCTTATATTGGTGATTTGTTGATGGAGGTAAATTAAGTTTGGCCGGCCGAAGTGGCCGTGCGGTTAAAGGCGCTGCAGTCTGGAACCGCAGGACCGCTACGGTCGCAGGTTCGAATCCTGCCTCGGGAATGGATGTTTGTGATGTCCTTAGGTTAGTTAGGTTTAACTAGTTCTAAGTTCTAAGGGACTAATGACCTCAGCAGTTGAGTCCTATAGTGCTCAGAGCCATTTTTTTTGTAAATTAAGTTTTATGTAGCGAGTTGTATGATGTATCAGCGGCTGTCGAAAGTGCTGTTTGTGAAGGTGTTTGTAATGACGTGGAAGTAAAAAGTAATGCTTTATTTCATGATAATGATGTTGTAGCTAATAATGTCGAAAACGTTAAGGGAGAATACAGTGAGTTTGATTTTAATATAGAAAGTGAAAGTGATATGTGGGCAGAATGGTATCTTAAGGAGGAATGTGATTTTACTGTAACTGATTGGCGATGGTACGGTAGAACATTACGATCGTTATTGTCTGATTTGTGGACTCGAGAGAAGTATAAGATAGCGAGAGGTCTAGAAGGGAGAAAAAATGAAATTGGGCGAAAGAAGCATTTAATGTATTATTTTGGGATGAGTACGAAATTGAGTGGTGGATTGAACAGGATACGTGTACTCTAGAGATGGAAGAGAATGGACGAGAATTAGAGACTCATTTATTGAGGGAACAGTGTTTAGAGCGAAAAGAAATGATTAATGTTCAGCCTATCATTGAAATTAAAGTAAATGGCGAGGAAGTAGATGCGCTGCTTGACTCTGGGAGTAATGTGTGAGTAGTGTTGGAAGGTTTTGTACATAAGATAAAGAACAAGAAATTAGTATTACTACATGTAAATAGTGTAAACATTAAAATGGCAGTTGGCGGTTTAAGTAAGCTGATAACGCAATAAGTGCTCTTGGAATTCAAGTGAGAAGAGAATCATTTTAGTATAGGATGCTTTATAGTGAGTGGAGTTGTAAAAGATGTGGTGCTGGGAATAGATTTCTTATGTAAATATAAACCTTTGCTTCACTGTGTGGGAAGGTGCTTGGATTTTGAAATTGAGGGTGAAAAAAGGAAAGTAACATTTAATTATCTTTTGATGGGGGACAACCAGATTCCGCACACCTTAATTACACATGGTTGGGATTAAGAGAACAATATGTGTGACAAGATTAAGGAAACGGTAGAAGCAGTCGAGAGTATATTAGAGGTAGAGAAAAAGGAGTTATGTGAACTGTTGTGCCGTTATGAGGACATATTTTCTGATCGTTCCCGTAAAGTAACAGACTTCGAATACGCCATTAAAGTGAAACCGCACGATCCGAATAAGTGGAAGCATTATGTAATTCCTATTGCTGATGGGGAAGCCGTCAGGGCCAGGTTAAGGCAAATGCTAGAATGGGATATTATAGAGCACTGTAGGAGCGGTTATTGTAATCTCATTTTAATTGTAAAGAAAAAAGACAAATCGATTAGAATCATGAAGACGCGCGTGAGATAAATAAGGTAATTGTGAAAGAAATCGAACAGCCTGGTAATATGGAGCAACTGCTGCAAAACTTCAGGAACATAAAATTTATGTTTAGTGTTGACTTGACCTCAGGATTTTGGCAAATCCAATTGGCAGAAGAAAGCAGACGTAACACAGCTTTCTTAATCGCAGGACGAAGCTACCGGTTTAAGGTTGTACCGTACGGCCTCACGATTTCTGTGGCAGTATTTGTGAGAGCGCTAAGCCATTGCTTAAGAGAACGCTTAATGAGAAAGTTCGTGATCTATGTGGAAAACATTTTAATAGCGACAGAATCACAGTACGAACAATGTAAACTGCTAGAGGAAGTGATTGTGGCCATGGGACGAGAAGGAATGACGTTAAAGATTGCAAAATGCGAATTTATCCGAGCAGAAATTCGGTTTCTCGGACACACTCTTACATCTGAGGGAATTTTACCGAGTACTGGGAAACTAAAATCAGTCAGGGATTGTAAAAGGCCAACCAACAAAAAGCAATTAAAATCATACCTCGGGTTATGTGGGTTTCATCGAAAATTCTTGGGGACAAAGGAATGAATAACCCAAATTTATGTAAATTATTAAAGAAAAACGCATCATGGAAATAGATCGAGGAATGTGAACAGGGATTTCAGAACATAAAGGATAAACTGTGTTCGAGCAAGATGCTCTATTAACCCTACATGACACTTCCGCTCTGTATGTCGTCGGACAGTTCAGATTATGGGATAGGCTGCGAAATTTTCCAAGAAAATCAAATCGACGTGAAGATAGAACATCGCAGTGTGGCTTTCGCGAGAAGCATGCTCAGCAAACACGAACGCGGATACAGCATATCACAGAAGGAGCTGCTTGCAAATCATGTATGGATTCAAAAAGTTCCATATGTATTTGGAAGGTAGAGAGGTAACAGTGCTATCTGACCATAAGGTCCTTAGCTTTCTGCAAAACTGCAGAATACTAAACGACCGTTTGATGTGCTGGGCAATGTTACTGCAGAAATTTAGTTACCTGATTCGCTACATTAAAGGGACCGAGAATTGTATTGCCGATGCTCTGTCGCGGCTGTCCGTTGGAGAGGAAGACAATGAATGGGGGAGGAGACAAAGGACGACTTTCAGCTGCTGTACATGAAAGGAGTACTGGGGGAAAAAGGAAATTCGTGCGGTCTGCAGGGATATGCGGAGAGCGCAAAATGATGACTCTGACCTGAAGAACATCAAAATCAACTTTGACAGCAAGGGTGAAACGTCCCCTTAGAAAAATTATACATGACTGTGCTTAAACTGACACACAATATTTTTAGCGCAACGCAATCTGACTATCAAAAATCCCTACAAAAGAATGACCCTGACTAACATTAACCTATACCTTTCACAAATCACTTACCTCACCAAAAATCTTCGTTACTCGAACTACTGCAATACAGCGAGCGCCACTACTGCCAGCTAAATAAAAGATTCAAACTGCGGAAGGCACTAACTACTGATAGGCACAGTTAGCAAAAGCAAGATTTTGAGAGAGAACAAACAATGTATTTACCTTAATATTGTTCAAAAGTCGTATTATATATATGAGTTCATGACATCCAGTCTTACAAATGTTCAAACTCTGCCATCTCTCTCCCCACATCCACCACTGCTGGCGGCTCACCTCCAACTGCGCAACGCTACGCGCTGTTCACGTCCAGCTGCCCAACACTACAATGGCAGACAACAATGCAAACTAGCCACAGACTGCACACAGCACAGCCAGTGATTTTCATACAGAGCGCTACGTAACGTTGCCAATAAGAAAACATAAACAGCCTACTTACAAGGGCTACGAAAAATAGCCTGCTATTTTAAGATCCACAAGGGTGTGCTGTTTCTCAGAAGAGACGAGAAAACGGATCACTGGAGACTGTGCTTCCTAGACAAATATGTGGATCAGTTTAAACATTAAGTCCATTACGGGGCCCAGAAGCGCACAGAACTTATAGAGTAATACATTCAAATTAATAACCTCGCCAGACGAGTACGCGCACAGCTGGCTGCCTGTGATCGATGTCAGCGAGTAAAATATTGCACTACAACTCAACAAGAGGAAATACCGACCAAGGGAGGGAAGCTGCTGGCGGTTGACAATTTTGGCCCACTTCCCAAAGAAGGTGGCAGTATGAAGTACATATTTGCTGTTGTGGACCTCTTTTCAAAATTTATTGAACTTTATCTGATACGGGAATCCAATAGCAAGACGCTGATAGCCAAGTTAGAAAAGGAGTTATTTAAAAACGTAATCAAACCAGAAAGGCTGTTATCTGACAACGGATACCAGTTTACATCAAACGTTTGGAACAAATTTATGAACGACCAGGATATAAAACACATTAAAATATCCGTGTACCACCCGGCGAGTAACCCTTGACAGCGGTACATGGGAGAAGTTGGACTACTGTGTCTGACTTACACGAGTGATAGATACTCAAAGTGGGTGGAATAGGTACGTTCATTTGAGGACGTTCTAAACAGCATGAAAAGCAACACATCTGGATATTCGCCCTTCGAGGTGACGACGGGAGTCAAACCGAAATTTCTACTAACGGGAAGTGTAGAGTTCCCGCAGCGCCTGGCTGAGTCGGCCGCTAAGAGGAAGCAGGCGGTAAAATCCCGCATGGAGAAATTGTCAGTGGAAGGGAAGAAACGGCATGGTGGGTGGTACAAACCAATTAAATACAAAACAGGAGACAAAGTCCTGTTGTTGTTGTGGTCTTCAGTCCTGAGACTGGTTTGATGCAGCTCTCCATGCTACTCTATCCTGTGCAAGCTTCTTCATCTCCCAGTACCTACTGCAACCTACATCCTTCTGAATCTGCTTAGTGTATTGATCTCTTGGTCTCCCTCTACGATTTTTACCCTCCACACTGCCCTCCAATGCTAAATTTGTGATCCCTCGATGCCTCAGAACATGTCCTACCAACCGATCCCTTCTTCTAGTCAAGTTGTGCCACAAACTTCTCTTCTCCCCAATCCTATTCAATACCTCCTCATTAGTTACGTGATCTACCCACCTTATCTTCAGCATTCTTCTGTAGCACCACATTTCGAAAGCTTCTATTCTCTTCTTGTCCAAACTAGTTATCGTCCATGTCTCACTTCCATACATGGCTACACTCCATACAAATACTTTCAGAAACGACTTCCTGACACCTAAATCTATATTCGATGTTAACAAATTTCTCTTCTTGAGAAACGCTTTCCTTGCCATTGCCAGTCTACATTTTATATCCTCTCTACTTCGACCATCATCGGTTATTTTACTCCCTAAATAGCAAAACTCCTTTACTACTTTAAGTGTCTCATTTCCTAACCTAATTCCCTCAGCATCACCCGACTTAATTTGACTACATTCCATTATCCTCGTTTTGCTTTTGTTGATGTTCATCTTATATCCTCCTTTCAAGACACTGTCCATTCCGTTCAACTGCTCTTCCAAGTCCTTTGCTGTCTCTGACAGAATTACAATGTCATCGGCGAACCTCAAAGTTTTTACTTCTTCTCCATGAATTTTAATACCTACTCCGAATTTTTCTTTTGTTTCCTTTACTGCTTGCTCAATATACAGATTGAATAACATCGGGGAGAGGCTACAACCCTGTCTCACTCCTTTCCCAACCACTGCTTCCCTTTCATGCCCCTCGACTCTTATAACTGCCATCTGGTTTCTGTACAAATTGTAAATAGCCTTTCGCTCCCTGTATTTTACCCCTGCCACCTTCAGAATTTGAAAGAGAGTATTCCAGTCAACATTGTCAAAAGCTTTCTCTAAGTCTACAAATGCTAGAAACGTAGGTTTGCCTTTTCTTAATCTTTCTTCCAAGATAAGTCGTAAGGTCAGTATTGCCTCACGTGTTCCAACATTTCTACGGAATCCAAACTGATCTTCCCCGAGGTCGGCTTCTACCAGTTTTTCCATTCGTCTGTAAAGAATTCGCGTCAGTATTTTGCAGCTGTGACTTATTAAACTGATAGTTCGGTAATTTTCACATCTGTCAACACCTGCTTTCTTTGGGATTGGAATTATTATATTCTTCTTAAAGTCTGAGGGTATTTCGCCTGTCTCATACATCTTGCTCACCAGATGGTAGAGTTTTGTCATGCCTGGCTCTCCTGAGGCCATCAGTAGTTCTAATGGAATGTTGTCTACTCCCGGGGCCTTGTTTTGACTCAGGTCTTTCAGTGCTCTGTCAAACTCTTCACGCAGTATCTTATCTCCCATTTCATCTTCATCTACATCCTCTTCCATTTCCATAATATTGTCCTCAAGTACATCGCCCTTGTATAAACCCTCTATATACTCCTTCCACCTTTCTGCTTTCCCTTCTTTGCTTAGAACTGGGTTGCCATCTGAGCTCTTGATATTCATACAAGTGGTTCTCTTCTCTCCAAAGGTCTCTTTAATTTTCCTGTAGGCAGTATCTATCTTACCCCTAGTGAGACAAGCCTCTACATCCTTACATTTGTCCTCTAGCCATCCCTGCTTAGCCATTTTGCACTTCCTGTCGATTTCACTTTTGAGACGTTTATATTCCTTTTTGCCTGCTTCATTTACTGCATTTTTATATTTTCTCCTTTCATCAATTAAATTCAATATTTCTTCTGTTACCCAAGGATTTCTATTAGCCCGCGTCTTTTTACCTACTTGATCGTCTGCTGCCTTCACCACTTCATCCCTCAGAGCTATCCATTCTTCTTCTACTGTATTTCTTTCCCCCATTCCTGTCAATTGTTCCCTAATGCTCTCCCTGAAACTCTCTACAACCTCTGGTTCTTTCAGTTTATCCAGGTCCCATCTCCTTAAATTCCCACCTTTTTGCAGTTTCTTCAGTTTCAATCTGCAGTTCATAACCAATAGATTGTGGTCAGAATCTACATCTGCCCCAGGAAATGTCTTACAATTTAAAACCTGGTTCCTAAATCTCTGTCTTACCATTATATAATCTATCTGAAACCTGTCAGTATCTCCAGGCTTCTTCCATGTATACAGCCTCCTTTCATGATTCTTGAACCAAGTGTTAGCTATGATTAAGTTATGCTCTGTGCAAAATTCTACAAGGCGGCTTCCTCTTTCATTCCTTCCCCCCAATCCATATTCACCTACTATGTTTCCTTCTCTCCCTTTTCCTACTGACGAATTCCAGTCACCCATCACTATTAAATTTTCGTCTCCTTTCACTACCTGAATAATTTCTTTTATCTCGTCATACATTTCATCTATTTCTTCATCATCTGCAGAGCTAGTTGGCATATAAACTTGTACTACTGTAGTAGGCATGGGCTTTGTGTCTATCTTGGCCACAATAATGCGTTCACTATGCTGTTTGTAGTAGCTAACCCGCACTCCTATTTTTTTATTCATTATTAAACCTACTCCTGCATTACCCCTATTTGATTTTGTATTTATAACCCTGTAATCACCTGACCAAAAGTCTTGTTCCTCCTGCCACCGAACTTCACTAATTCCCACTATATCTAACTTTAACCTATCCATCTCCCTTTTTAAATTTTCTAACCTACCTGCCCGATTAAGTGATCTGACATTCCACGCTCCGATCCGTAGAACGCCAGTTTTCTTTCTCCTGATAACGACGTCCTCTTGAGTAGTCCCCGCCCGGAGATCCGAATGGGGGACTATTTTACCTCCGGAATATTTTACCCAAGAGGACGCCATCATCATTTAATCATACAGTAGAGCTGCATGTCCTCGGGAAAAATTACGGCTGTAGTTTCCCCTTGCTTTCAGCCGTTCGCAGTACCAGCACAGCAAGGCCGTTTTGGTTAATGTTACAAGGCCAGATCAGTCAATCATCCAGACTGTTGCCCCTGCAACTACTGAAAAGGCTGCTGCCCCTCTTCAGGAACCACATGTTTGTCTGGCCTCTCAACAGATACCCCTCCGTTGTGGTTGCACCTACGGTACGGCCATCTGTATCGCTGAGGCACGCAAGCCTCCCCACCAACGGCAAGGTCCATGGTTCATCAAAGTCCTAGTATGTGCGAAAGAAAAGTCCAGCGAAGTAGATGCGGAAATAAAATAAGTTGTTTGAGCTGTACTATGGGCCATTTGTAATGGCTGAATGTCCGTACCCTAATGCCTACCGACTCAAATACCCTGTTGCAGGAAAACTTCTAAGATTAAAAAATGTGACAGAATTGAGACTGTACATTGAGAAGGAGAAAGTAGATTAAGAAATAAGTTATCGGTGTTTAGATTATAAGAATATTTCGAGGGGTAATTGACGATGTTTTATTTCAGGATTTATTGTAGCTTGTTTGTTGGTTCGTCGCATAAGGATTTTTTTTGACACAACGTTGTGCAATTATAAAGCGATAGTTTTGACGCAGATTTGGGTGCGAGGAGGTCGGAGAACTCAATTATTTGGTGAACGGTATCAAGTGAAGAACAAGTGCACAGTACGCATATAAATTAGGTTTTTGTGGGCATATAAGTGACTTATTTATGTGTATGTATGAGTTAGGCTTATGTTTTTGTATGGTTTTAGGTTTGTTGTAGTTTCCGAATTATAAGTTATGGTCACGCCAATTTGGGTGCATGAAGGTTGACAAATTTGGAAAAATGAAAATTAATAATGCTTACCTAGGAAGACAGATGTATGTTTATCTACTTACCTGAGAACATTTTGGGGGAATAATTTATTGTTGTATGGAGTAACGATTTGTGTACGCAGCTTCACTGCATGGAATTAATCGACGGGGAGATTTTTTCCTGAGTCTATGGAAGTTATTTAAATTAAAAGAAAACATTAATTTACCTATGAAGTCGATTGGGAACCTGTCACGAGATGCATGTCTCTAGTGGGACTTTAATAACGTGTCAGAATCATTGAAGAATTTACTAGCTTCTTGCAAACGCTGTAAATCAATTGTTTACTGTGTAGTTTAGATCTTTGTATCGATTTCACTGGCCAAAGCGTTCAGTGCAGATCACGGGTGGTTTCGGAAAGTATTTGTTTTCTGGTATCTACACCCGATTCGAATTTCAACACATTTGTTCCCGAAAAACGTTGGCGATGGAATGGAGAGCCCAACAGAATTTCAGTGGGGTATTCGGCTCCGAATCTGTGGAACGCCGCTGCATCAACACCACTACAAACGATTACACTATTGGTCTGGTGCTTAGGAAATTTGTTATTGTATTACGAATTTGTGCCTCATAAATTTCGGTACTACTTCGTAACATATAAGGCACGACAACTTGTTTCGAAGTGGAGGTGTGTGAATTAACGAGCATTTCGCTCTCATTTAAGTATATGGCCGAAAGGGTCGGCTTTCAGGAATTGTGAAACGAACCCTGTCGACCAGGACCGGATGCCACAAAGGGCGCAGATTCACCACGAGATGGGGAAACTCGGAGGTGTCTGTTGTCTATTGAGCCCTAAGCGCTGTAGTATGCGATTGAGACAGACGAGAACCTACGTCATAGGGAAACCCAGTAGATGGCTTTTGTGAGAAAGGAGACGTAGCAGTGTTAAATATGGCGGACCTAAGATCGGTCATAAAGGGAAACATTTATGAAAAATATTTAATTCTGTAGTAGTGCAGGGAATGAAGCCACAGTAATTTTAATCTGCCATCCTCCATTAAATTTCTTGGTGATCGCAATAAATTTAGAATACTGATAATATCTATAATAGCTTAATATTTACTGTTACAGTGAAATTAACAAATTTTGTAACAAACACCTCAATGCTAAAATCTGAATACTTTGATCGATCTTTACGATCGATATTTCATATAGAAGCGCATCATTGAAATGACAAATGTTGCGAATATCAACTCTGTAACTTTATTTGTTTAAAAGGTATAGTAAATTTAAATTATCAGTATTTTCAGTTAAGCATCAGATCATCAGTTCGTCTACACAAAACACATGAACGATGACAGCATGACACGTTATTGAATCATTAGGTAATAGAATATTTGTTGTAAAGTTTAGTGCAAAACAGTTACTTTCGTTCTGTATTTATTTATCAGAAAGCACATTGGTGCAAGGCTACAGGCTGTGACATTCTAAGTTAAGAGGCAAATTGTATTGGTTTTAAGTAAAAGGATTTAACGTTTATTATGTAATGGACATTATTGTTACTTATTTAGAACGTGAAAGTGGTCAAGCTTTGATTATTTAAATATGTTAAAATGTAAAATAATGTAGAGTAAGCTGTAGCCAATCAGATGGACGGCTTCAAGAAAAGGAACTGCCCTAGTCAGCTGAGCGAGGAGGTTCGGCGCTCGGGAAAAGCCGCTAGGGACGGGTAGAGACAGTGTTGGTGGAGACGCGAAAGCGGACGCTGGGTCTTTAGTTGGCTAGGAAGTGGAACGACTTAGAAAATTTCGCGTTGTGTGGTATCGCGGCACTTAGTCTCTGAGCGGTGAGCAGTCGCGCGCCTGGTCAGAACTTAACTAGGTGGAGTATTGGACTTGTAATTCGCGAACTGTGTCGAATGGATATGCGCTAGAGTGTAATAGTAATTCTAAATACGACCACTTTCGCTATTCGTTTGTTTTCTGAATAAACATCTTCCTAACCAAATCACAACTGTGTGGCCTACATCATTTATGGGTCGTTACTTCAGTTGCCGTTTTTATTATTACTCTTAAAATATTAACTTTGTATTTAGCAAACTTGCCATCAGCCAGACAGTTTAACCAAAGGGTCACAAGTGTCTAATTTATGGCATGTAATGCGACACGAAGAGGCATCGCATTTGAGCCCTAACATCTCTAGGACGTTAGGTCGCAGACTTCCAGTCTAATTGTTCCCTATTGGTTCTACATGCTGTGTATTAACCATCGTTCCCAATAGCTTACTCCTAGTTTTTTCTCAAAATTCGAATATAATGCCACACTTTACGTTATCCGCTTTCCCAAGTCGACAATCCTACGAAAGTCTCTAGAATTTTCTTCTCTCTTGCTTCTACAGTCAAGCGCTGCGGCAAGACTGCGTCTCTGGAGACATTACCTATCTGACTTTCTTGATCCCAAGTCCTCCGAAGGTATTTTAAATTATGAGTCTAATACTGGATCCTTGTATTCTTCTACCACGTTATTAGGCAATTTCTCTCGCTCATAGAGGCTCTCGATGCCTTCTTTTCAACTATCCGCTCTGTCTTCTTCTCTTAACAGTATAATTCACACTACACTTTTTAATGTTCCGCCGTAGCTTTTAATTTCATCAAAGGTCGTTATGACCTCTCTATAATCTTAATCAGTCCTTCCGACGACCATTTTTTTTTATTTTTTCACGTTTTTGCCCCCGTAATTTCCCTTTGGCTTCCGATGCATTTCTTATGTTTTTCATTCCAAAGCTATCTACATTGATGTTTCCTGTTATTTCCATGAACGTTTGTGTACTTACTTCTTTTGTCGATAAATCGAAGTATTTCTTGTATTCACCAAATTTCGAGGCACTTACATTCCTAATAGTTACGTTAGTTTTCCCAATAACTTTGCCTGTTGTTTTTAGAGAGGTCCACTCCTCAAAACTGACCTATCCACTTAGGTGTTCCTTATTGCTGCATCCGCATCTTTAGAGAAGTTCGGAAGCGTCTCAGCATTCTTCAATAAAAAAAAAAATGGTTCAAATGGCTCTGAGCACTATGGGACTCAACTGCTGTGGTCATAAGTCCCCTAGAACTTAGAACGACTTAAACCTAACTAACCTAAGGACAGCACACAACACCCAGCCATCACGAGGCAGAGAAAATACCTGACCCCGCCGGGAATCGAACCCGGGAACCCGGGCGTGGGAAGCGAGAACGCTACCGCACGACCACGAGATGCGGGCATTCCTCAATATTAGTATCCGTCTTCAACAACAATGATTCTTCCGTATGAGCCTCTTAAACGTCATTCTACTCCTCACTATTACTAAATTGTGATCTGAGTCCATACCTGCCTCTAGGTATACCTTACAATCTAAAATCTAGTATCGGAACCTCTGCGTGACCGAAATGTAATCCACTGAAATCTTTCTATGTCTCCAGGCCTTCTCCACGTTTACCTCCTCCTCTTCTGTCTCTTGAACAGAGTATTCTAGCTGAAATTCGTATATTGCAGAACTGAGTTAGCATTTCCTCTCTCTCAGTCGTACTTACAAGTTCTTATTACCGTAATTTGTTCTACTTCCTCCCCTTCAACCTCCTTCCAAATGGTTCAAATGTCTCTGCGCACTATGGGACTTAACATCTGAGGTCATCAGTCCCCTATAACTTAGAACTCCTTAAACCTAACTAACCTAAGGACATCACACACATCCATGCCAGAGGCAGGATTCGAATCTGCGACCGTAGCGGTCGTGCGGTTCCAGACTGAAGCGCCTTGAACCGCTCGGCCACTCAACTCTAGATTATTAAGATCTGTTGCAGATGACTAGGAGATGAACCCGGGGTAATATCGATGTTACTTATGATAATATGTAGTATTTGTGTCCTTTGGATGAAGGCAAGTAAGTTCTATTTATCAGTGGCGTTGTTGAATTCAATTTGTTGTACTTTGAAATCATGTTTTTGCAGAACGTTCATTGCTGCGCTTGCAGAACATAGGGCTTCCTACGCTTTTTATAATAAGGGAAGTAAATGCATTATCCATGGATATTAACGTCAAATACTTCTTCTTCTTGTGCTTCTCCTTCTCCTTCAACGCCTTTCTCCTGTTTCTCTATTGGGTCTCCATTGTTATACAGGTTTTGGCAAATGCTAGTTACAGTTAGTGATCGGATGCCGTTCCTGACGCCACCACAGCCCCAGCAGCGGAATCTATGTACCCCATCTGACTTCTTCAAGAGTAAATCTCATATTCCAGTGTGAGAACGTTTTTCTAGATGTTTGCACAGCGGGTATTTGAAGCTGGATGTGGGTACCAGGCGCTTTATTTGCCCAGAGTTGAGTTGGCGTAAATTCATCCCTGGCAGCTGCAGTGAGCTGGGCGCGGCAACTTCGCGTGGCTACAAAACAAACAAACTGATGTCTGTTATCGAAGGTTTCTCTTACTTCATGTCCACGACGGCTCACTGAGGAATGCCGGCAGACGTTTCTTCAGGGATATTAAGTAGTCGTCGGGCTCGTTTGGAGTACACTGTACTCGGTTACGATATAGAGATTAGACCCACATTCGGATCTCCAGAAGGGGACTGTCAAGGGAGTGGTAATCACGAGAAAACGGTCAAATAACGAACGAGATGGTAACATTCTAGGATACAGGGAATGAATTTCAGAAGTTTGAACCTAGAATATTTAAAAAGAGATTCCTTTAGACTCAGTCGAGATATAGGGGCGGTGAGTGAAGTGAAATGGAAAAGAAGAATTTCTGGTCCAGTTAATGTAGGGTAATCTGAACGGCAGCATAAAATTATATAACCGGTGTAGGATTCGCTATGAATTGGAAAGTAGTGCCAGAGAGTGACTTACTGTGAATAGTTCACTGCCAGACTTGTTCTCAGGTGACTCGACAGCAGACCAACGCCGACTGCAATAGTTGAGGTATACATGCCGATGTCACAAGCAGAAGATGAAGAGGCAGAGACAGAGACAGTACATGAAGCTATTGAACGGGTAATTCAGTAACCAAATGAAACTGGAAACATAATAATCATGGAGGGTCGGAAGGCCGTTGAGCCGGCCGCTGTGGCCGAGCGGTTCAAGGCGCTTCAGTCTGGAACCGCGCCACCGCTACTGTCGCAGGTTCGAATCCTACCTCGGACATAGATGTGTGTGATGTCCATAGGTTAGTTAGGTTTAAATAGTTCTAAGTTCTAGGAGACTGATGACCTCAGATGTTAGGTCTCATAGTGCTCAGAGCCATTTTTAATCTAGAGTTACTGGAAGCATTGTTTTATATGTGATAGAATGTCAATGGAATATTAATCCAAATGATTCAAATGGCTCTAAGCACTATGGGACCTAACATCTGAGGTCATCAGTCCCCTACACTTAGAACTACTTACACCTAACAAACCTAAGGACATCACACACATCCATGCCCGAGGCAGGATTCGAACCTGCGACCTTAGCAGCCGCGCGGTTCCGGACAGAAGAGCCTACAATCGCTGGGCCACAGTATTAAACCAACAGGGTTTCTTCTACACTAGGCGGAGTGGCAGCCACAGAAAGAACTATACATAAAATTTCGCCCATTTTTGGGCGGATGTACACTTTTATCGTCCATAAACAATATGAACGAGTATTGAACTTAATGTATTATAAACGTATTAAATATTAGAAAGAAAATCAACTAAAAGTAATATTGTTAGTTAAGGAAACGTTTGCACTATCGACTGCAAGGACTTGTGTGGGAAACATGACCAAAATGCTGGTTAAGAAAACAAAATAGTGTAACAATGGCCTGCATGGAACAGCTGGTGCTCCGTAAGAACACCATAGTACACTACTGGCCATTAAAATTGCTACACCAAGAAGAAATGCAGATGATAAACGGGTATGCATTGGACAAATATATTGTACTAGAACTGACATGTGATTACATTTTCACGCAATTTGGGTGCACAGATCCTGAAAAATCAGTACCCAGAACAACCACCTGTGGCCGTAATAACAGCCTTGATAAGCCTGGGCATTGAGTCAAACAGAGCTTGGATGGCGTGTACAGGTACAGCTGCCCATGCAGCATCAAGACGATACCACAGTTCATCAAGAGTAGTGTCTGGCGTATTGTGACGAGCTAGTTGCGCGGCCACCATTGACCAGACGTTTTCAATTGGTGAATGATCTTGAGAATGTGCTAACCAGGGCAGCAGTCGAACATTTTCAGTATCCAGAATGGCCCGTACAGGACCTGCAACATGCGGTCGTGCATTACCCTATTGTAATGTATGGTTTCTCATGGGATCGAATGAAGGGTAGAGCCACGGGTCGTAACACATCTGAAATGTAACGTCCACTGTTCAAAGTGCCATCAATGCGAACAAGAGGTGACCGCGACGTGTAACCAATGGCACCCCATACCATGAAGCCGGGTGATACGTCAGTATGGCGATGACTAATACTCGCTTCCAATGTGAGTTCACCTCGATGTCGCCAAACACGGATGCGACCATCATGATGCTGTAAACAGAACCTGGATTCATCCGAAAAAATGACGTTGTGCTATTCGTGCACCCAGGTTCGTCGTTGGGTACACCATCGCAGGCGCTCCTGTCTGTGATGCAGCGTCAAGGGTAACCGCAGCCATGGTCTCCGAGCTGATAATCTGTGGTGCTGCAGACGTCGTCGAACTGTTCGTGCAGGTAGTTGTTGTCTTGCAAACGTCCCCATCTGTTGACTCAGGGATCGGGACGTGGCTGCACGACCCGTTACAGCCATGGGGATAAGATGCCTGTCATCTCGACTGCTAGTGATACGAGGCCGTTGGGATGCAGCACGGCGTTCCGTATTACCCCCCTGAACCCACCGATTCCATATACTGCTAACAGCCATTGGATCTCGACCAAGGCGAGCAGCAATATCGCGATACGATAAACCGCAATCGCGATAGGCTACAATCCGACCTTTATCAAAGTCGGAAACGTGATGGTACGCATTTATTCTCCTTACACGAGGCATCACGACAACGTTTCACCAGGCAACGCCGGTCAACTGCTGTTTGTGTATGAGAAATCGGTTGAAAACTTTCCACATGTCAGCACGTTTTAGGTGTCGCCACCGGTGCCAACCTTTTGTGAATGCTCCGAAAAGCTAATCATTTGCATATCACAGCGTCTACTTCCTGTCGGTTAAATTTCGCGTCTGTAGCACTTCATCTTCGTGTTGTAGCAATTTTAATGGCAAGTGGCGTATTTTTTTAAAAATATATCCGTCGTCAGAGGTGAAAATACCGCTTGAGTAGTGAAGTTCTTTTACTATCACACGGCCAGATTCGGGCTCTTGTAAGCCCTTCATCAGGTGTCGTAACTCGGTGCTGTGACCCCCGAGCACCGTGGTGGGCGTGTACTAGGCGCGCTGTGCTACCCGTGAGTGCATAACAGGGACTCTCATCTCATAACTGCTGTCTTCATTTTGTGCTGGTTGTAGATAAGCTACCGCTCGCCGTTCTATACCCCATTGTCAGATGCTTTATCGTAGTTAACAACATCAAAATCTTCCTCTGAATCTACAATTCTTATAAATATTGGTTTGCATTTAATTAGTCTGTCTTCTAAGATAAGTCTTAGAGTCAGTTACGCTTCGCGTTCCTAAATTTTCGAAGTCCGGAGCGGTCTTCCCAGAGCCCAGTTGCTTCGAGTCATTCGATTCTTCTGTGAATAACTCGTGTTAATGTCTTTAAATAATAACTTATTAAACCGATGGTTCCATGTCATGTATGCTTCAAAAGTATTTTTGATCGTTTACACCACTTATATTATCAGTAATAGATAAGTGCCACTCTATCAGTTACACTTTTAATAAATAGAAATCAACTATTTTTACATTATTTTAAATTGCTCTGGCGGAAACCATATGTTATGACTTAGTGAGGTGACGCAGTGACTATAGCTCTCCACTAACGTTCGAGATGACAGCAGTCAAAATCTCAATGCAGTTTTCCAGATTTTGGTTTTCTGTGGTTCCTTGAAATTACTGACATAAAATAAAGCGGTGGTTTTCTTGTAAATGACACAACCGATTTCCGATCGCACTTTTCTCGAAACTGAGTTCGAGCGCCATTGCTACTAATGTAGTTGCAGAAGGGACTAAATCATAATCTGCCATTATGTTGCTACAGGAGTGCATGGATGTTACGCTACAGCTTATCTTAAATATCGTTTCACGCAATGGTGTGTGCTTGCAGCATACGGAAAGTTTTTGCATGTAATCTTGTTAGTGGTGGCAACCCGTTCTGTTGGGATAACGATGCTATTGGACTGACGATGCTAAAGTTGGTAACAAATTGCAAACAATTACAATTGTCCTTTGAACTAAGGAGAGACTGTTTCACTGAGTGATAAGTTACCGTTTTCCTAAAGTAAGGCTAATACAAAGGTCCTCACGTGCTGTCGTACCCAATTTAGGAATATGGACAATGTTCACTGCAGGCATAATCAGTTTTGTATTCATACATGTCTATACTCAGGACCGATCAGTTAAATTCGCTATAACTTTTAGGACATTCTCTAGCTGTTAATTCAATTCTCGATATGAATTCAGCACACATCCTCATTTCTCAGACTTTCTCTACAGCACAGGGTGTTTGTAAATTAGTTATTTAAAAGTAGCGCGTAATTGTGAAAAAGGTAAATAACTGGCATAAAAGTTCTGTGCTGCACTGAATGCAGTATGTGTTCAAGTCTTATTGCCGCCTAACACTGTTAGTTGGTGACGTTCCAGCTAGATGGCAGGCACGAATGAGTTATGCTAAAATGTAGATCGTGCACATCGTTGTTTATGGTTTCATGGCTCCAAATACGCTACTACATGTCAGAGACAATTTAGGGCAAAATATCACAAGCCACCACCTAAGAGAAAAATTGTTATTATTTGGTAATTTTTTTTTTCACTGTAAGATGTAGCAGGACCTACAGCCCTAGCTTTTTAATGAGTCAGTTGCAGATGGCATATTGTTCCTGGACATGCTTGAACATTATTTATTGCCTCAAGCGCACACAATTTATTCTGCAGAAAAATGACACCCCACCGTATTATCATCATGAAGCTATCATGTATCTCAGTAGTAATATGCCGACTTGCATTGGACATAGTGGAACAATATCCAGACCACCACGACCACCTCGACCCAATGGAGTTCTGTGTACAGCGTTACATTGAAGATAGTGTTTCTTCTTACGCTTCTGGGAAATGTTGGCGAGCTGCGACAACAGGTAACAAGGGCACTTGCCACCACACCTCAAGACATCCTTCATACGATTTGGCTGCAAATTGACTACAGATGGGACGTTTGACGTGTTACAAAAGGTAGCCATATTGAACAATTGTAAATAAAACTTGAAGATATACTCAATTCAATGCCGTATCAGACATTCTTGTAAGTTATTTACTTTTTTCATAACTAAAGGTTACTTTTGCACATTGTACACTCCTGGAAATGGAAAAAAGAACACATTGACACCGGTGTGTCAGACCCACCATACTTGCTCCGGACACTGCGAGAGGGCTGTACAAGCAATGATCACACGCACGGCACAGCGGACACACCAGGTACCGCGGTGTTGGCCGTCGAATGGCGCTAGCTGCGCAGTATTTGTGCACCGCCACCGTCAGTGTCAGCCAGTTTGCCGTGGCATACGGAGCTCCATCGCAGTCTTTAACACTGGTAGCATGCCGCGACAGCGTGGACGTGAACCGTATGTGCAGTTGACGGACTTTGAGCGAGGGCGTATAGTGGGCATGCGGGAGGCCGGGTGGACGTACCGCCGAATTGCTCAACACGTGGGGCGTGAGGTCTCCACAGTACATCGATGTTGTCGCCAGTGGTCGGCGGAAGGTGCACGTGCCCGTCGACCTGGGACCGGACCGCAGCGACGCACGGATGCACGCCAAGACCGTAGGATCCTACGCAGTGCCGTAGGGGACCGCACCGCCACTTCCCAGCAAATTAGGGACACTGTTGCTCCTGGGGTATCGGCGAGGACCATTCGCAACCGTCTCCATGAAGTTGGGCTACGGTCCCGCACACCGTTAGGCCGTCTTCTGTTCACGCCCCAACATCGTGCAGCCCGCCTCCAGTGGTGTCGCGACAGGCGTGAATGGAGGGACGAATGGAGACGTGTCGTCTTCAGCGATGAGAGTCGCTTCTGCCTTGGTGCCAATGATGGTCGTATGCGTGTTTGGCGCAGTGCAGGTGAGCGCCACAATCAGGACTGCATACGACCGAGGCACACAGGGCCAACACCCAGAATCATGGTGTGGGGAGCGATCTCCTACACTGGCCGTACACCACTGGTGATCGTCGAGGGGACACTGAATAGTGCACGGTACATCCAAACCGTCATCGAACCCATCGTTCTACCATTCCTAGACCGTCAAGGGAACTTGCTGTTCCAACAGGACAATGCACGTCCGCATGTATCCCGTGCCACCCAACGTGCTCTAGAAGGTGTAAGTCGACTACCCTGGCCAGCAAGATCTCCGGATCTGTCCCCCATTGAGCATGTTTGGGACTGGATGAGGCGTCGTCTCACGCGGCCTGCACGTACAGCACGAACGCTGGTCCAACTGAGGCGCCAGGTGGAAATGGCATGGCAAGCCGTTCCACAGGACTACATCCAGCATCTCTACGATCGTCTCCATGGGAGAATAGCAGCCTGCATTGCTGCGAAAGGTGGATATACACTGTACTAGTGCCGACATTGTGCATGCTCTGTTGCCTGTGTCTATGTGCCTGTGGTTCTGTGAGTGTGATCATGTGATGTATCTGACCCCAGGAATGTGTCAATAAAGTTTCCCCTTCCTGGGACAATGAATTCACGGTTTTCTTATTTCAATTTCCAGGAGTGTATAAACACCTTGTAGATCATTAAATCATTTGAAAATTCGTTTAAATTGCCATTTGTCCCTTAATTTTTACGAGAGAGCTAGCATTTGCTGCATGCAAAACAACTGCTTTGGTACTTGACACTGCGTTTTTAAAGTGGTCTTTAAGTATCTTTGGAGGACTAAAGGGAATTTTTATTAGAAACGTAACGTTATCATAGGAATGTCAATTCTACAGCACATATGTAAAGTGCTCTAATTTATTTTATAGTAACAGCTATGTTGCTGATGATCATGTATTCAAACGCGACTGATTTCCAAGTCGCTACTAATGGAAATCCAATTCTTTTAACAAAGAATAGATAATAATATTGTTTTACGGCTAAGCAGTTACAATTTATTTTCAATTATTTCTTCTATTTTGTGTATAACGATATCTTCTCAGTTTAACTCCTTCATGGCTCCATATGTAAAATTCTGAATATTTAAGATCTGAATATGCAGCTGGTGATATAATGCACTGCTGGCTTTTAGGACAAATAACATTTATATCTCCCAGCAGTCGAAAGAAGTATTGCTCCAGGAAGTACTATACGTCGTAGTGTGCTGCTCCACTTTTGGAACACAGTACAATACCATTTCTGGGCGGAATGGATCTGACAAATCCTAGGTAAGTTTCAAGATGTGTGTGGCGTCAGCT
The DNA here is from genome assembly GCF_023864275.1 of Schistocerca cancellata. Classification (NCBI taxonomy): domain Eukaryota; kingdom Metazoa; phylum Arthropoda; class Insecta; order Orthoptera; family Acrididae; genus Schistocerca; species Schistocerca cancellata. Next base: position 178,269,635 of record NC_064628.1, on the reverse strand, counting down.
GTCCACGCACGGGTCATGCAGCGCTCGTAAATTACGCGCTCATGGTTTGTGGGCCTTGAGCAGGTCTCTATGAGTGCCCCAAGTTCGTTCCATCTGGTTCAACAGGCGAATCTCGTGACCAATAAATCAACGTGATATTGCTCTCATATCCGTCAGTCAACTGAAGCACGATTCCGGCCTTGTAACACAAACAGTTGCCCAGCTGGAAGATGCCATTGCTGTCGAGGAAGATTACTCGTATGAAGGGGCACAAGTGATCTCTAGCAACGTTCACGCAGTCCACAGCTGTTATGCTGCCTTTGATCGCCATCACAGGCTCCATGGAAGCCCATCTGCATGTTTCACGTAGCGTTAACACCATCCCTGGCTCAAGTGTCCATGATTCGTGCGAACAGGCAACACGTTTACTTTCTCAGACGGTCAAGTCTTGACGATCCCACTGAAAACGTAATTAACAATGTCGTTGGGTCGACACGGGAAAATGTTGTGGTCGGCTCTTGCACAGATAAAAGATCGGCAATGTTCGCTGAACATTGTGCTCTGAAGCACATATGCTTGCATTAGTATTATACTCTGTCGCCAGAGCTGCCACAGATGGCTTCCTATCCCGCTTTTCGGAGTGGGAAAACCTCTGACCTTCAAGTTTCGTGGACATCGGACAACTTGTCACTTATCGGTGGTCTCAGTATCGTTAACCTCGATCACTAAAGGCAGGAAAATGTTACATTGTTACTAACCCATGATTAATTCAACTACTACATGTTTTATTCAAAGGACATCAAATGTATAGTTGATGCTCCACTTATTTCCAATTATAAGGTCAAAAGTGGTATGTCACGTACAAAATTAGTACATGATGTCCTATATTGATAATACTTGATTGGCGGAATGTGCGAATTGGTACCAATAGCGAACATAAATTTTACGACTTTTAGCAACACACTTTTAAACCACTTGCCATGGATGCTCTCGATAGCAGTACGCTAACTGCCGGCCAGTTTAACCGTGTCCGGGATGCTCGTGACCAGGAGACAGGTCATAACGAGCTGATCGTTTCTCAGAGTCGCTTACGTCAGTTGATTTGCCCATCGGCAGCACTACTGCTCTCTGCTCCGCTTATACACTTTCCTAACTGATCCAGAACGCCTCCAGCGGCATTCAGTCCCACCTTCCACATTTGTCAGGGGCATAATGTTCTGTAGAAACTGAAATTTGTTGAATCTGAGTATGCCTGGTTAGGTGTAAGAGAGGGCCTGAAGGCCCTAATCTTGCCAGGTAAAATAAATGCATAAATAAATAAATAAATAAATAAATAAATAAGCAGGCTGGTGAAACCGGGGAAATAAAAAAAATGGTTCAAATGGCTCTGAGCACTATGGGACTCAACATCTTAGGTCATAAGTCCCCTAGAACTTAGAACTACTTAAACCTAACTAACCTAAGGACATCACACACACCCATGCCCGAGGCAGGATTCGAACCAGCGACCATAGCAGTCCCGCGGTTCCGGACTGCAGCGCCAGAACCGCACGGCCACCGCGGCCGGCCCGGGGTAATAACCAAGGGCTCCCCAAGGGTAAGATACACTGGTAACCAAAAGAAAGAAAGAAACGGGAACACAAAGAAAAACTGAAATGGATATAAAAAATGGAAAAAAACTACTAAAATTGATTAGTTAAGTGTAAGATACCCCTTCCTTTGAGATATTATTCTATTTCCTTATTTTCGAGATATACATTTTTATGGCATCTACTAAAATCAGTAGCATCCAGTAAGCTGAGGCAGCATTGAGTAAAATTATGGTTACCACACTGGCTGAAGTAACCGCTGGACAACCGAGCAGTGCCAGTAGACGATGGGGAGAGGTGTTGAGGCTAAGGGTGAAAAAAATGGCTCTGAGCAGTATGGGACTTAACTACTGAGGTCATCAGTCCTCTAGAACTTAGAACTACTTAAACCTAACTAACCTAAGGACATCACACACATCCATGCCCGAGGCAGGACTCGAACCTGCGACCGTAGCGGTCGCCCGGTTCCAGACTGTAGCGCCTATAACCGCTCGGCCACTCCAGCCAACACTAAGGGTGAGAAAGACAGTAACACCAGAACACTGTACGCAGGAAACCACAACCATTCCGGCATGAAGCAGGTGTTTCTGTTTAATAGATATTTACTAATAAAAGACACTGTTCCCACTACAGATATTAGCACTTCATTACAATAATATTATGATGTAACAAATTAGTAATTTCAATAAACAATGTTTAATACAACGATGTTGCACCAACAGGTAAGATGTTCCACGATCATAAGTATGAGATCTAGATTGCGCACCATTGTCGTCATTCGCCTTTCGATGTAGTACTGTAGACCATAAGACCATTCTCAAAGAAAAAGCTACTTTTGAGTTAAAAGTAATGGAGTGTTTCATTATGGTCAGGTAATGGCGTTTTGTTAAAAAACAAAAAGAAAAGAAAAAAACTACCAACAGGGCACCCAAGAACAAAAATTCAGCTAATATATCTTCCCCCTTTCATCACTTAGAAATTATAGGGTGTAGAATTGCACTTTCAAGAGAATCCCGTTCTGCAAGGGACATTACGTACAAGAGCCTTACGCCAAAACAAGTTGGAAGAAATCCTACATGACGTCTCAGTAAGATAATCCAAAGACGGGTTGTCCTAGTCTCTGTAAATATAGGATGGAATAGCAAAGACATTCATCCGTACGCCTCTTGCGCAAGGTTCTGAGGACTCCTTAACTAAGCTGAAATGCTTCTGTAGCTTCAGGAAAAAGGGGGGGATCTTACAAAGTGAAATATTCGTCTGTGTTAAAATCATCAGAGGTGGTTTTGTATATGCTTCAGACGCAAGACACTTAAACCCTTTACCTCTTTTCGCAGATCAAAGATCGACTTTCAATGCGTCTCGGACAGTTAATGAAATGAAATGTCATATGGCTATGGCCTCCCCTCGGGTAGACCGGTCGCCTGGTGCAAGCTTATTGAGTAGGCGCCACTTCGGCGACTTGCATGTCGAAGAGGATGACATGATGATGAAGACAACACAACACCCGGTCCCCGAGCGGAGAAAATCTCCAACACAGCCGGGAATCAAACACGGGCCCTCCTGCATGGGTTTCTGCCGCGCTGACCACTCAGTTATCGAGGCGGACAGTTCGGTTTATTAAAACTATAGAACAGAAGGTAATAGATGTGAACAAATGTTGCGGCCAGAGCTGTGGTGCAATGAGCACTTGAGATGTATTTGCAAAATACATACCAGAAAAATAGCCGCAACACACTTAGCATGAATGAAAACTATTATATGTCCTTTAACATAGACAAAGCCTACCTACGATGAAAATAACTGTCCTGAAAACAAATCTGTGTAAGTCAACTGCACCTTCCTACATCCCAGGCTACGAACAGAACCATAGTATCATGTGGAATAAGCATGTATGGACTTGGATGCTTACTGGGTTAAATCACTTTACAGAGTGAATTACAAAATTGTAAGTAAAACCCTCAAAGAATCAAAACGTACGTATTTTCAAAGAAGCAAGTAAGATACTGATTTAATTTCACGTCTTCGAAGAGATCATGAGAGAAGGTGAATAAACTGTGAAGAATGACAGGGATAAAGATTGGCCTTACCCTTTGAAAGCAGTCATCCAAACGTTGACTTTAAGCGATGTAGAGAATTACGGGAAAACCTAAACCTGGGTGGTCGCGTGGGAATTTGAACCACCGTCCTGTAAATTACTTCATAAACATACATGTAAAATATTTGTACCATACTAAATGTTAGGTAGAAAAAAAGGAATCAAGAAAACGAGGAAAATCTTAGAACTAGTAATTAACTGATCAAAGACAGTCGAAAATTGTGGGCAGTTCATTCAGTATGCAAGAAACGCATTATTTAAGTTTGAATAGCTTCTTGGCCGACAGATTACAATTTTCCAATTACAACATTCGAGCCCAAATTTAATATCTTCGCACTTCTCCTTCAGAGTGCTAAATGACATAGCATGTACTTTACCAAACTTAGGACGTAATTTTCGATAACAGATCCTCCCGGCATAGTGAAACTGGAAATATTGATTAAACTCGCTTGGGAAATCGCTCGTGTGTTAGTGACTGAAGGCGCTGTTGCTTCGTCGTAGATGGAATAACTTATCAGATAAGGGGCATAAGAGATGTGTGATACTCAATGCTACAAATTATTCATCAACTAAGTGAAATACAGCGTTAAGCAATGCCTACTATAGTGATAGGCCTATAGAGCACAGCATCGTTTGATCACCAAAGCTGACAGCGAGCTGAATTGACATAATAGTAGCTTGAATTTCAGCGACCCCCTCTCAGATGAGAATCCACTGTACTGTGATTTAGGGCACGCGCTGTCGTGGCACAAAGAAGATAAAGGGTGTATAATTATACGTAAGCAGGAACCACAATTTGAAACAGCATTTTATTCCGTTAATAACAGACCGATATCTTAAGGGGTAAATTAGTTTTTTGACAAATACACAGCTTAATGCACGAAACCAGTATATACACTCCTGGAAATGGAAAAAAGAACACATTGACACCGGTGTGTCAGACCCACCATACTTGCTCCGGACACTGCGAGAGGGCTGTACAAGCAATGATCACACGCACGGTACAGCGGACACACCAGGAACCGCGGTGTTGGCCGTCGAATGGCGCTAGCTGCGCAGCATTTGTGCATCGCCGCCATCAGTGTCAGCCAGTTTGCCGTGGCATACGGAGCTCCATCGCAGTCTTTAACACTGGTAGCATGCCGCGACAGCGTGGACGTGAACCGTATGTGCAGTTGACGGACTAAGAGCGAGGGTGTATAGTGGGCATGCGGGAGGCCGGGTGGACGTACCGCCGAATTGCTCAACACGTGGGGCGTGAGGTCTCCACAGTACATCGATGTTGTCGCCAGTGGTCGGCGGAAGGTGCACGTGCCCGTCGACCTGGGACCGGACCGCAGCGACGTACGGATGCACGCCAAGACCGTAGGATCCTACGCAGTGCCGTAGGGGACCGCACCGCCACTTCCCAGCAAATTAGGGACACTGTTGCTCCTGGGGTAACGGCGAGGACCATTCGCAACCGTCTCCATGAAGCTGGGCTACGGTCCCGCACACCGTTAGGCCGTCTTCCGCTCACGCCCCAACATCGTGCAGCCCGCCTCCAGTGGTGTCGCGACAGGCGTGAATGGAGGGACGAATGGAGACGCGTCGTCTTCAGCGATGAGAGTCGCTTCTGCCTTGGTGCCAATGATGGTCGTATGCGTGTTTGGCGCCGTGCAGGTGAGCGCCACAATCAGGACTGCGTACGACCGAGGCACACAGGGCCAACACCCGGCATCATGGTGTGGGGAGCGATCTCCTACACTGGCCGTACACCACTGGTGATCGTCGAGGGGACACGGAATAGTACACGGTACATCCAAACCGTCATCAAACCCATCGTTCTACCATTCCTAGACCGGCAAGGGAACTTGCTGTTCCAACAGGACAATGCACGTCCGCATGTATCCCGTGCCACCCAACGTGCTCTAGAAGGTGTAAGTCAACTACCCTGGCCAGCAAGATCTCCGGATCTGTCCCCCATTGAGCATGTTTGGGACTGGATGAAGCGTCGTCTCACGCGGTCTGCACGTCCAGCACGAACGCTGGTCCAACTGAGGCGCCAGGTGGAAATGGCATGGCAAGCCGTTCCACAGGACTACATCCAGCATCTCTACGATCGTCTCCATGGGAGAATAGCAGCCTGCATTGCTGCGAAAGGTGGATATACACTGTACTAGTGCCGACATTGTGCATGCTCTGTTGCCTGTGGTTCTGTCAGTGTGATCATGTGATGTATCTGACCCCAGGAATGTGTCAATAAAGTTTCCCCTTCCTGGGACAATGAATTCACGGTGTTCTTATTTCAATTTCCAGGAGTGTAATAATTTAGAAGTACTTATAATACCCAAATACATTAGAAATTCCTATAAATTTATTACTTTAATGATATACGCATGGAAAAAATGTTTCAAGACGCCGTGGTGATACACTGTATATGACTTTTCGAACATTATCTTCTACACGAGCAAATATACAGTGCAATTGGCATGGTCAAATGGATCTGAGCGCTACGGGACTTAACTTCTGAGGTCTACTTAAACCTAACTAACCTAAGGACATTACACACATCTATGCCCGAGGCAGGATTTGAACCTGCGGCCGCGCGATTCCAGACTGTAGCGCCTAGAACCTCTCGGCCACCCCGGCCGGCGCTTCGTAGGCGAACATATAATTTGCATTATTATGATTTTCTTATATAATTACAAGATATGTAAAACTGATTTTTCTTCAAGACAAGCTGGATAAAACTTAGTGTTTACACAATCTCGATGATTGGTTTGCAAAGTCAAATGAATATAACGGCTGTGCCGAAGATCTCCATATTCACCAACTCTCGCAATACCAATGGGCGGGGGTAGGGTACTTAATGTCGACATTTGAAAACATTGTAATATAGTCACTTACCTTATATTTTAAAAATTTTTTAAAAAATATTGTTTTTAATTAAATCATCTACTGGATTCAGTATCCGAAGTTTTTCTGTTAAACTTTCCCCAGAGAATGTCGTATCAAATATTTCCATATTCAGGACCTTACACTTAAATATCCCTTTAAAAAGTATGTTGAGAGTAAAATTCAACAACAATGGACGAAATTTGTAGTTGTTAAATTTTTTATGATGGTCTTTAAGGCGGTGGTGCTCGCTACTGAAAGTGCGTTAATACTGATAAGAGAATGCTAAAAGATATTTTTTGTGTTCCAGACTATAATTACATATCACTACCACTTTAAAAAGTATATGGTTAATGTAATTTAGTTGTAATTACGATTTTATCAAAAAATTTTTTGGGTGAACGTAAAGTACCGCCCCCCCTTCCCCTTGCCCAGTAACGCGCATTATGTAATATGCCTTGGCACTACTGGGGTTCAACGTATTTGAGAGATTGTGCCAGTTGCCACGGACTGACACAAATCAAATGTTTGTTGACAGCTTACCTTCTGGTAGCTCTTGGTGGGTTCCTCAGTTGCCTCTGGATATTGCTGAATTGAAGAATTATTCACATCGCTCGCTCTACGAATCGTATGATGCTGTTGCTAGGCAACAACGTTGGCAGCTGCAGAGATTCACGTATTGTTGAAAACCAGAGTCATGTCACGATCGCATTTGTTCAACGAGGATATGTGGAAAAAAAAATCACCAGACAATTGAGGGAAGTATCCACCGATAATATCAGTGGCATAACTAGGGTGAGACTAAGGTGCCTCTGACGTACGAAAGAAAGATAATAACAAATAAATTAAATGAAAATGCAGAGGATAAATAAAAGAATGAGGAAAACATTTTCGATGTGTTAAAATTTGTTTCGAAAATAATACGAAGGTAAACATATGTGAATCATTTAGCTTCTTTACCCAGGTAAGCCTACACTAGAACTCACGTGTGGTCAATGGACTCTATAGAAAGAAAGCGTTCAGTCAAGGACTATGATGGAATATCAACCATGAGTCACGCATACAGTGGTATACAAAAAAGAATCAAGGCACAGTTTAAATAGAGTCCTTATAGTCACTGTGGACGCTAATCAACAAGCAGCCCTGTATTTCGAAACAGCTGCGAACATCAACTTTTTTTTTCCTACAGCATGCTAATGAGGTAGGATTTAAAAGTTGTTCCGTGAGTGGTTCCAAGCTAACGCTGAAGGAATGAAATGAAATCCATTGCTTCGATGTACAGATACGACATCATTTACACTCTTAGACTGAGGTTCATTGACGTCCTTAGAGATATGACAAACATACTTCCTAAGAATAAGAAATACAACGAATTAAGTGTAGGATTCAACGGCCGTGTCAGGAATAAAGGAAGGAAGATTAGTGTTTACCGTCCCGTCGACGACGATGTCATTAGTGACGGACCTAGAACTCGGGCACGTAAAGGCTGGGTAAGGAGATAGGTCGTGTCATTTGTAAAGGGACCATCCCGACACCTGCGTCAAGTCCTACGGGGAGAAATCTTCGAAAACCTCATTCTGGACGGCCGGCTGGAGATGTGACTCACGATATTCCAGATATTTCCCTTGGTTGCTCTCAGGAACAGATGGGATCAGCCGACTAACTACTTGGTTAAAATTTCAGTGTATGTCAAAGATGGCGCATCGAATACAAATTATCAAATAAATGAATAAAAATAGTGGAAAGTCACTTCGACTTGCTTTCCCAGAACGAGAGATTCATAGAGTCAGTTACTAGATTTAATAAGTAAGTTTTTACTCAACTCTTCGTTTATTCGTAGCTCTGTAGCTGGTGTTACGGGATGACGTATATTATAGTCGCGCAGGTATCAATACGATTTTGTTCCACACCTACCGGCCGTAAGTATTAAACACTAATCACATACATTTTTCAGTAATATTTCCTCATGACATTTCTTCTCTGTTTCCGTGTAGATGATGTAGGTAACAACTTCATTTAAAATATAAGTACATAAAATGTCTTGTGTTACGCTGACATACGAGGTACAGCCATCCTGTTATACCTGAAAGAGCCAAAATCTGTAGCCGAAGCTGAGCGTTCTTCTTCCAAGCTAAAATATACGCATTCACGAAATGTCCGGAAACAAATACCTAACGGGATAAAGGTCAATAGTTTCTCTCACTCCCATTTTCCTATTACTTAAAAGTAGACACTATAGGCAGCTGCGTGTGGGCCTCTTTCGCCAAAAATCACTCACTTTTTAAACGGACCTTCTCGAGCAATCCATCGATCGCACAACGTTGCGGAGAGGTACTTTCTCACGACGTGTAAATTGTGTGGTGCCTCGTAGTCGATAAACAACAGTGTCTTTCCGCAAGGCTAACGTGTTACTGTAGCGCTGGTAACACATTGCGCAGGAAACTACATCAGTAAAGCGGCCTACATCACCAAGTACTATACACTACCCTTCACGAATGAAAACGGCGACCTCTCAAGAGGTATTGGTTTCCGTACACGTAATTATTGGACTTTCCTTCTACTTCTGACCATTAATACGGCCTCATGTACTAATATGTGAAATTTTTTTATACACTACATAATAATACCGCTATTTGCCTTCTACAGTGAGTCAGGAGTGATTATCAGATTTGGGAGTACTATTAAGAGGAGAATAGCGATGAGAATGGTAACAAGCCTGTTCGGAGGTGAGACTGTGTAACAAACAAGCTCTTTGACCAGGCCGTGAAGGCTGAAGGGATATCGACAGGCTGCCGTGTCGTCATTCTCTGTCATTGGGCTTCATACGGATGCGGTATGGAGAGAGTATGTGGTCAGCACACCTGTCTGCCATTTGTATTTTCCAAATTTACAGACCTTGGAGCTCCTCAATTGACCTCACGAGCCTGAGTGCACCACTCACCAGTCCTCCCACGAACAAAAATCCTTGGTAGTAGCAGGAATCAAACCTGGGTCCCCTGTATGGCAGCCTTTTGCATTAACCACTTAGGTACGGAGGCGCACAAAACGCGGATGGAGAATGCAGAGAAATCTTCAATGGCAGACCTCGAATCAAGTCTCGTACAGCGTACGTCTCTCAAGAACGTGCTTGAAAAATTCCAAGTGCAGAAGCTACGAATTTTTTTCAGCCAGCTACGTATCTACCCTGAAGATAATATTTGACGAATAACAGCTCGCACCGAAGTGAAAAAGCAGTCATTCTTCCACGTACCATGCAAGAAAAAAAGGGGAAGCAATAAAAAGTGTCCTCTGCCATATCCGTTACAGTGGTTTGCAGAATCTAAATGGAGACCCGTAACTTATGTAAAAAATTAAAAAACACGAAATATTAATCTTTCTCAAATAATTAACCACTCTGTTCAAGTAAGACAGACGCTAATCTCATTTAGGTAAGACACTAAGGTTACCAAATATGCTCATATCATTAGATACGTATATACTACAATTAAAAGTGTACTTTTGAAACAGGTCTGTTGGGAATTTCTTATTTGCATTTCTGGGAATCTGTACATACTATGGAGGTGTCAAACGCTAGGCAACAGTATTGAATTTGCTGATTATTAGCGCGCAGTCTTTGGTGAGAGTAGCAGTGTCGCTGGAAGATGTGCTTGTTTTTGTCATCGCTGCTTGGCAGCGAGGAGCGCGGGAGCGGAGAAGTAGTGAGACACAGGCGACCAGAGAACTCGTGGCAATGTAGACGTCAAGTGAAGTGCATCTGGGTTTAAGTAAAAGATTTGTGTTTGAATATTGTGAAACAGAGGCGAAAGATTCGATTAGCGATTTAGAATGAAATGAGATGTAAGGAGATTAGAAAACCATATGAAGGGGAATGAAGGTAATATTTCTTTATTTAATTGCATTGCAATCACACGTAGTTAGGAACTATTGTTGAATGAAATATCCATACCAGGGAACTTTGGAATTTTCATTAAAGATTGAGTAATTTTCACTGTAAGATATCTTTCATGTTTATTAAATATTTCTGTAACGTTTGTGAGAGTAAGAGTTTGATATCAATGTTGCCGTTTGTCAATATTAATCAGTGTTGTAACATGAATTGCATACAAGTAGTAATATATCAGATAATTTAAAAACAGTTTATTAAATCAATATTTCACCTCAGACAATTGTCCACGACATCGATAAAAGTCATTTTTACTTAGAGAGTGTCTCATTCAATGATATGTATAAAATAGTTTACTTGTGGTCTGGAGCACTGCACCAAATCCTCAGCAACTCAGGATCAGTTTGTCACAATAATTATCAATGCACAGGGACAATTTGATAAAAGATTTATTAGGCAGATCAATAACGCACAGGGACCACTTTGTTTAATTAAAGAGATTGCTAGTAAACTTCATGATTTCATCAGATTGTACATTTTTCTTTAAAAAGACTATAAACCAGGGCCAAATTCATGTTGTATACTCGTAGGCATGTGAATTTGATTTCTCTCGCAGTTGGAAAAGCACGAAGTCACCCAAAGCTAAACAGCAGCAAAGTTACAATAAACCAATCAAGCTAATACGATTTCAAACAACGAACGAAAATAATTAATGAAGGAAACATTCACATTCTTTGAAACTATCTATTCGTTCCTTCTTTGTCTTGCAGTATGATATTAGATACTATTTCAATCAGATCAGTAATTTAAAAAGTGTTTTTTTATGAGCGTGACAGGATTGACGTACTTAATCAGAACAAATACTCATAAGAACCAATTTCAGTTTTTACTTATTTAAATGTACTTTCGTTAACGTGCAGCATTTGTTATATTCAGTGATGTAGGAATGAATATTTGTCCCATGTTTGGATGTATTCCATTATATTTCGATTTATCATGGTATTGAAAATAAAATAAACGGTGTTTTCTTTTTTTTTAATTTTCCTACATATTTTACATTTTCATTCAAGTTGGATTAGAGTGGTCACAGTAAGAGAGTAATGTAGCGCGCGTGTGTGTGTGTGTGAAAGAGAGAGAGAGAGAGAGAGAGAGAGAGAGAGTGTGTGTGTGTGTGTGTGTGTGTGTGTGTGTGTGTGTGTGTGTGTGTATTTGGGCGCAGGCGGCTGGCTACGAGAAACGATGTGTCAGCCACGTTCTGTTGCGTTGGGAGTGGGGTGTGGTGGAGGCAGGCATGTGCCCGGACTTTGCGGCCTAGCCCAAGCTTCCCGATGACTGTCGGTACACTCCTGGCATTGATCCTAATGCTTCGGCTAAGCAGCATATGTCTGAAGCCGAGTACCCATTGAGATGTGGCTATTCAGTCTTATGATACCATCTTGTATTAAACGATGTGCTCGAATTCTTTACCACTCATTCTTATACAATGAAGCGCCAAAGGAACTGATATGGCCATGCGTATTCAAATACAGTGATGTATAAGCAGGCAGAATACGACGCTGCGGTCGGCAACGCCTATATACCAAGTGACTGGCGCAGTTGCTACACTCCTGGAAATTGAAATAAGAACACCGTGAATTCATTGTCCCAGGAAGGGGAAACTTTATTGACACATTCCTGGGGTCAGATACATCACATGATCACACTGACAGAACCACAGGCACATAGACACAGGCAACAGAGCATGCACAATGGCGGCACTAGTACAGTGTATATCCACCTTTCGCAGCAATGCAGGCTGCTATTCTCCCATGGAGACGATCGTAGAGATGCTGGATGTAGTCCTGTGGAACGGCTTGCCATGCCATTTCCACCTGGCGCCTCAGTTGGACCAGCGTTCGTGCTGGACGTGCAGACCGCGTGAGACGACGCTTCATCCAGTCCCAAACATGCTCAATGGGGGACAGATCCGGAGATCTTGCTGGCCAGGGTAGTTGACTTACACCTTATAGAGCACGTTGGCTGGCACGGGATACATGCGGACGTGCATTGTCCTGTTGGAACAGCAAGTTCCCTTGCCGGTCTAGGAATGGTAGAACGATGGGTTCGATGACGGTTTGGATGTACCGTGCACTATTAAGTGTCCCCTCGACGATCATCAGTGGTGTGGTGTACGGCCAGTGTAGGAGATCGCTCCCCACACCATGATGCCGGGTGTTGGCCCTGTGTGCCTCGGTCGTACGCAGTCCTGATTGTGGCGCTCACCTGCACGGCGCCAAACACGCATACGACCATCATTGGCACCAAGGCAGAAGCGACTCTCATCGCTGAAGACGACACGTCTCCATTCGTCCCTCCATTCACGCCTGTCGCGACACCACTGGAGGCGGGCTGCACGATGTTGGGGTGTGAGCGGAAGACGGCCTAACGGTGTGCGGGACCGTAGCCCAGCTTCATGGAGACGGTTGCGAATGGTCCTCGCCAATACCCCAGGAGCAACAGTGTCCCTAATTTGCTGGGAAGTGGCGATGCGGTCCCCTACGGCACTGCGTAGGATCCTACGGTCTTGGCGTGCATCCGTGCGTCGCTGCGGTCCGGTCCAAGGTCGACGGGCACGTGCACCTTCCGCCGACCACTGGCGACAACATCGATGTACTGTGGAGACCTCACGCCCCACGTGTTGAGCAATTCGGCGGTACGTCCGCCCGGCCTCCCGCATGCCCACTACACGCCCTCGCTCAAAGTCCGTCAACTGCACATACGGTTCACGTCTACGCTGTCGCGGCATGCTACCAGTGTTAAAGACTGCGATGGAGCTCCGTATGCCACGGCAAACTGGCTGACACTGATGGCGGCGGTGCACAAATGCTGCGCAGCTAGCGCCATTCGACGCCCAACACCGCGGTTCCTGGTGTGTCCGCTGTGCCGTGCGTGTGATCATTGCTTGTACAGCCCTCTCGCAGTGTCCGGAGCAAGTATGGTGGGTCTGACACACCGGTGTCAATGTGTTCTTTTTTCCATTTCCAGAAGTGTAGATGGTTTACTGCTGCTACAATGGCGGGCTATCAACATTTAAGTGAGCTTGAACGTGGTGTTATAGTCGGTGCACGATCGATAGGACACAGCATCCCCACGACCATTTCACGTGTGTACCGTGAATATCAGGAATAAGGTAAAACATCAAATCTCCGAAATCGCTGCGGTCGGAGAGATATCTTGCAGTAATGGGACCAACGACGACTGAAGAGTGTCAGTGTGCGACCCATTCAACGAAACATCACCGATATGAGCATTCGGAGCCGAAGGCCCTCTCGTGCACCCTTGATGACTGCACGACACAAAGTTTTACGCCTCTCCTTGGTCCGTCAACACCAATACTAGACTGTTGATGACTGGAAACATGTTGCCTGGTCGGACAAGTCAGGTTTCAAATTGTATCGAGCGGATGGATGTATACGGATATGGAGACAACCTCATGAATACATTGAACCCGCATGTCAGTAGGGGAATGTTCAAGCTAATGGAGCCTCTTTAATTGTGTGGGCTGTGGGCAGTTGGAGTGATGTGGGACTCTTGATACGTCTAGGTACGACTCTGAGCGGTGACACGTACGTAAGCATCCTGTCTTATCATCTGCATCCATTCATATCCATTGCATTCCGATGGACTTGAGGTATTCCAGCACGACAATGTAACACCTCACATGTCCAAAATTGCTAAATAATAGCTCCAGGAACAGTCTTTTGAGTTTAAACACTTCTGCTGGCCATCGGACTCCCCAGACATGAACATTACTGAGCATATTTAGGATGCCTTGCAACGTACTGTTCAGAAGAGATCTCCACCCCATCTCACTCTTACATATTTATGGGCAGCCATGCAGAATTCACGGTGTCAGTTCGCTCCAGCATTACTACAGACATTATTCGAGTCTATACCACGTCTTGATGTGGGATTTCTGCGTCCCTCTGCGGCCCTACACGATGTTAGATAGATATACCAATTCTTTCGCTCTTCAATGTATATTAAGCAGAATCCCTTAAAGAATCACGAATTCGTGCAAAACCACCTTCCTGTCCTCAGATTGGCCACATGCGTGTGACACACGTACTATGAACATTTGTACAATGTTGTTAGTTGCAGATTTCACCAATGCCTGTAAATGTCCCCTCAGACAGAAAGTAACTTACCTCAAGAGAACGTGGAGACCACGCTGCTGGGGTGTCTTCATCAGTCTGTCGTTGACTGATCGTTTGTGTTGGATACTGTAGCACGATGCATAGAAAATGGTCATAAACGACATCCATTGTCTTTCTACAGACGTTCATTCTGCTATAACATTGTAGTAGTTAACATCATCCGTAAATTGCACGTAAGCTGTGTACTACGGATGTTCAGCGCTCAGCGCTGCCGTTTCGGGGACATTCACGTCAGTTACATTTGTAACTGCTATTTCTGAGATCAGTACCATTGTCTGGAATATGTACGCAGACTAGAAGACCTGACCAATGAAATACTACAGAAAGACAGGCTAATCTGGTACTGACTGCTCTCGACGTAAGTTAAATCGAGCATGTTTCGGCAAATATTTGTTTTCGAGTACGTAATTTGAGGAGGCTTTCTTTTCTATTTCAGGCCAGGAGTATCATCTATGAGTACACATTTTTGAAATAGCCTTTACATCTCTAATGTAGTTTACCTGTCCCCGGTGGCAGCGTACATCAGACTGATGCACAATTAGCACTAGCATAATGGTGGCTTGTCGTTGGTGGAGTGCAGAGAATCATCACAACAGAGTGGTACCGCCTCTACACACTCGAAGGTCTTGCACACTCGCACAAAAGGACCCCAGAGCTCCCGTAAGTGAACGCACGGCCGTCGGGGCTTTGTCCAAGATGCTTCTCCCCCCATCCCACACCCTCTCAACCCACCCCATCCCCCACTCACCTTTCCACCTTATCTTGTAACTTCCACTGACCACTGTGTTAGAAGTAGGTTTGTGCTCCAGCTTTCTCGGCCACATTTTCGATCCAAGAGAGATACACGTCTCTTCTATTGCACTATGCTTTGCGCGGCTTGCCGTACTCTATATGAAAGACCAGACGACGGAAAACTTGATGTCCCCCTCAAATAAGTGTAGGTTATGCAGTGTTGACATACTGAACTCGATCTAGAGGACACTAAAGCTTCCTAATTCGCACCTTATTTGTTTCGCAACATCACTTCACCTTCATGGCTGCACTGTTCCCTGCCATAGAAAGATCGATTCTGTTAACCCACCATTCTCCAGCTGGTCTGTTTTATAGTACCCAATGATTTCAATGTGGCGTGACATAAAGTTCTGTTTGTCTAATCATATTTGTCAACACCTCTAAGCTACCGGTTATATGGAGTCTACTCGTAGAAGAGTTTAAGGCTACCATCTGCGACATTCTTTAGCACGTTTATGACATATACTTGGAACTCTAGAAATTTCATGCAGCCATATCGTAATTAAATAATTTAAGCATTGTATAAGAAGTTCTGGACGTTATCCAGCCATCAGCACTTTATCAGGAACACGTGTCTTTACATAAACCTCATTTCGGTCGGTAAGGGGAATTTCTTATAGTTTTGCGATAGCTTATCTATACAGGGAAATTATAATATCTGTAATGTGAATCAGAGACCTATGACCGGAATGGGAAGCAAGAGATCACAACACAATGTAAACAGTTTCACGATCGAGTCACTGACTGTACTATCCTGCAGTTACGTAGTTAATGAACTATTGACTAATCGCACTGGGTTTTTATCAAGTCAATGTTAAAACTACTGCCGGCTGTTCATATGGCAGATAAAAATATAGGATGACTTAGAAAGTATTTCTGTATCTACGGCGTCATTCTGGAACAATTAGACGTTTAAATTCACCTTCATTGTCCCACAGGCAATCGTCTTCGTAGCGCTGAATCTGGAACTATTCCCTTCCTCATAAGTTGGAGTTAGGTGCAACCAAATTTCAGTCTTAACCCATTTTATTCTCAGATCCCAGGAATGTTCCCGATATTCCACCACAATTATACGGTATGGAACAGTGACTTGTCTTCGGGAAATGAAGGTATAATGCCTGTGTTTCTCCTTGTTTTTTCAGCCTTGCCGTAGTACTGATAAAGCAAAGGCGTACAGTATTTATACCTGTACGTGAATTACGTACTGCTTAAAACTGAGATACTGCCATGTTCCTTCAACTGTCAGCTATGATTATAAGAACTGTGATCCTACACTATTGGATTTTCTTTTGAAGAGGTTGTAAGAGGTCCATGATTAAGGAATTTGTTGCTAGCGCACTCGAGCAGATGTAATTTCGATGGATTGCTCACGCGCTACCTGCGATATGTGGTAAGCTATAAGAGAATCTGAGACCAAAGAGCAGTGTTGACTGCAGTAGGAACTGTGTAGCAGTAGGAGTAAGTAGTTGCTAGCGAGCAGTCGTGTGTATCGAGTTGGCTGGGCCGGTCGTGGGGGAGCGATGGCGGTGCCTGAGCGTTGTAGCATGAGGTAAAAGCAGCCTCGCGCATATGTAGTATTGTTATATCAAGTTCCATGTAAATGGTTTAAAAAAAATCTCTTAATCATAATCTTTCTCATAAAAAGTAACTTTTGACGGTCATTCATTTCAATTTAAAGAATTTACTAATTTCCCCAATACTTGGTCATCCCGATTATTGAAAAGAAAAATCAGTTGTTTCCTTTTATACATGACAAATCTATCGGCCAGCGTTGCACTCGGCTGTGCCAGAATAATTTCTTATAGGAGCAGATATATATGCGTTATCCGGCGACCTTATTGAGGTAAGAATTTTCAATTTTTTTAGAATGATCTTTCAGGGCCATGACGCAGCACTGCTGACGTCTCAAATTTACCAGTTTAAATTCACGGTCAATTGTTGAAAGGTTATAAGTGAGCCACAATTTTTTATTGAGAGATTAGTCACATTTTTTATTATTCATAGGTTACGCAATTTACTGTTGGGAGATTACACTAAATGTCAATGTTGTAATTATATTTTTTACTGTTGGGAGGTTATTGCACATATTAATTTTCTGTCGGGAGGTTACAAGGTCACGGTGTTTCCTCTGTAGCTTTGTATTTTGGGGCAGTTGGTACTGTGTGTTGTTGTAAAATGTTTCTGCTGAAGTAATTAGTATACATGGCTTCTTTATATGTACACCTACTAAAGAACCAACGTTTTGTGACGTTTCACATGGAACCTACCCTTATACACTGAGGTGACGAAAGCAATAAATTAGGGATATGCTCGTATGCATATTATTATAATATAGTGTACACAAGGTATAAAATGTCTGTGCAATGGTGGAGCACTCGGGTCATACATGTGAAAGGGTTTCCGATGTGATTATGACCACACGACAGGAATTAACTAACTGTGAACGCGGAATGGTAGTTGGAGCAAGATGCATGGGACATTCTATTTCGGAAATCGTTTGGGAATTCAATATTCCAAGATCCACAGTGTCAATACTGTCCCTGGGATACAAAATTTGAGGCATTGTCTTTCACTACAGCAACGCTGTTGACGACAGCCTTAACGAGCGAGAGCAACGGCGTTTGCATAGATTTGTCACTGTTAACACACAAGCAACAGTGAGTGAAATAACCGCAGAAATCAGTATAGGACGCACAACGAACATATGCGTTTGGAAAGAGTGGCGAAATTTGGGATTAGTGGGCAACGGAAGGAGCCGACCGACGCGACCATAATAGCGGGAAATCGTCTGCAGCGCCTCTCCTGAGTTCGTAACCATATCGGGTGGACGCTACGAAACTGGAAAACTGTGGCCTAGTCCGATGAGTTCCGATTTCAGTTGGTGAGAGCTGATGGTAGGGTGCGAGTGTGGCACAGAGCCCACAAAGCCATGGGTCCAAGTTGTCAGTAAGATACTGTGCACGATGGTGGTGGCTCCATAATGGTGTGGGCCGTGTTACATGGACTGGTCTGGGTTCTGCAGTCCAACTGAAGTGATAACTGATTGAAAATTGTTATTTTCGGATACTTGGAGACTATTTGCACCTTTCATGGACTTCAAGTTCCTAAGCAACACGGAATTTTTAAGGATGACAACGCGCAGCGTCGCCGGGCCCCAATTGTTCGCGATTCATTTGTAGAACATTATGAAAAAAAGTGAGCAAATTATTTGGCCACATGTCGAACATTTATGGGAAACAATCGAGAAGTCAATTCTCGAAGAAAATCCTTGGCCGGAACACTTTCGCAGTTACGGACTTCTACGGAGGCAGCATGGCTCACTTTCAGGAGGGTCTTCCAATGATGTCTTGAGTCTACGCCACGTCACGCTGCTGCACTCTGACGGGCAAAAGTGAGTCCAACACGCTAATAGGAGGTATCCCATGACTTGTCACCTCAGTGTGCAGCTAAACGATCATTCCACCAATACATGACACTTCTTTACGGTAATATTACCATACACCACACTGATCCCAGTCAAAAGGTCACCTTCAACACGTCCTTACATGACATTTCAAAACTTTTTTAAATATTTAGGGAAATATGATAATAAGTTTCATTTTCTAGTTTCTATTCCTTAAGATTTAATTCCTGGAAACAAGTATGGAAACAAGTATTGACATTATGCTTTAAAAGGATTATTTCAAAATGATTTTATGGAGCAGCTTAGAAAGGTAGAACAATTAAGACAGAAAGTTCAGAATTATTATTTAACTTGATGATTTCATCTAGAACTGGGGGAATATGTATTACACTGAAAAGAAATGAGATTTTCTTAATTTCCATTGAGATATAGGTTTTTAGGTTTCCTTACCTCAATCGGTAAAACCCGAACACTTACATGATCGCTTTGTTGTCCGTCTGTCTCTCTATCCGGTTATCCTTTTACGGTACAAATAACTGAAGATTCTGTGTCAATGAAATCAAGAGAACCATAGAAAGGCAACAAGAGTAATCCATTAAATAACAGGCCCATATCACTAACATCGATATGCTGCAGGGTTTTGGAACATAGACTGTATTGGAACATTATGAACTACCTCTAAGGGAACTGTCTATTGACATAAACGCAACAGGTATTTAAGAAACATTGTCCTTATAAACAGGCTAGCTCTTTACCCAAAACGAGTGTTATCGAGAAAATATTTCAAATTGATTCCGTATTTCTAGAATTCCAGTGTACTTGACACTGCACCACATAAGCGGCTCGTAATCGAATGACCTAATTATGGAAGATAGTCTCAGTTTTGCTACTGGATTCGTGATTTCCTGTCAGAAAGGTCAGATTTCGTATAAATTGACGGAAAGCCATCGAGTAAAGCAAAAGTGATTTCTGAAGTTTCCCGAAGTTCCTTGTTTATAAACAATTTATGAGATAATCTGAGCAGCAGTCTTAGGTTGTTTGCGGATGATGTTGTCGTTTATTGTCTAGTAAAGTTATCAGATGATGAAAAACGATTACAAAACATCTACATCTACATTTACGTCTACATTTATACTCCGCAAGCCACCCAAGGGTGTGTGGCGGAGGGCACTTTACGTGCCACTGTCATTACCTCCCTTTCCTGTTCCAGTCGCGTATGGTTCGCGGGAAGAACGACTGTCTGAAAGCCTCTGTGCGCGCTCTAATCTCTCTAATTTTACATTCGTGATCTCCTCGGGAGGTATAAGTAGGGGGAAGCAATATATTCGATACCTCATCCAGAAACGCACCCTCTCGAAACCTGGCGAGCAAGCTACACCGCGATGCAGAGCGCCTCTCTTGCAGAGTCTGCCACTGGAGTTTGTTAAACATCTCCGTAACGCTATCACGGTTACCAAATAACCCTGTGACGAAACGCGCCGCTCTTCTTTGGATCTTCTCTATCTCTTCCGTCAACCCGATCTGGTACGGATCCCACACTGATGAGCAATACTCAAGTATAGGTCGGACTACATTTTCTAAGGACTCTCCCAATGAATCTCAACCTGGTACCCGCCTTACCAACAATTAATTTTATATGATCATTCCATTTCAAATCGTTCCGCACGCATACTCCCAGATATTTTACAGAAGTAACTGCTACGATTTAGAAAAGATATCTGCATGGTGCGAAATTTGGCAATCGACCCTAAACAACGAAAAGTGTGAAATCATCCACATCAGTGCAAAAAGGAATCTTCGGTTACATGATATGTAAATCAAATATAAAGGCCGTAAATTCAACTAAATACCTAGGCATTGCATTACAAACAGCCTGAATTGAAAATCCACATAGAAAATATTGTGTGGAATGTGAACCAAAGGGCATGTTTTATTGGCAGAACACTTCGGAGATGCAACAGACTTAGTAAATAGACTGCCAACACTGTGCTTGCTTTGGAGAACCGCTGCGTGGCAAGGGGTCTTTACTAGACAGGGTTAACAGAGTACATCAAGAAACTTCAAAGAAGGGTAGCACATTTTGTAGTATTGAGATATAGGAGAAGAGTGTCACGAACATGATACAGGATTTGGGGTTGACATAATTAAAACGAAGAGGTTTCTCGTTGCGGCGGGGTCTTCTTATGGAATTTCGATCACGAAATTTTTCCTCCTAATGTGAAAATATTTTTTTGACGCTGACCTACACAGGGGGAAACTATCTTCATCATAAAAATGGTATTCAGAGCTCGACGGAAAGATATAGATATTCGTTTTCTCCGGGCGCTGTTCGAAACTGGAATAAGAGAGAATTATTATGACTGTGATTCGATGAACCCTCTGTCAGTCATCTGTCAGTCATTTACAGTGTGATTTGCAAAGTAGCCATGTAGATGTAAATGATGTTAACATCTACAAACGCCTCCTCAAAATTTATGGGGTACTTTCTCCGGACATAGAATCATGGAATTTGAAGAAAAGACGTAGATTTCACAGTGAAACTAGAGGGAGAAGATTCGAAAACTCTATATTTGTAATTATACCACACGATTATTTTCTTTTGTTATCAGACTGTCTGTCTCTCCACCCGTTTGTCAGACTATTTTCTCAGGAAGGGGTAGACCTATCAAGTTGAAATCTATGTTACATACTAAGGTCTATAGGCACTAGGTAGTGTATTAAATGTAAGCTTCTAAGTTAATACAACCAAAAAATGTGGTCATTTACGAAAAATATCCTAAAATGTTAATTTGCAGTTATATTACACGAAAAACATATTTCGTCTGTTATTTGTTATCCTACGCCAAAGTTCAAATCAGTACAATCACTAATTCGGCATTCAGGCTGACTGGGTCGCAGTGGTAAAAGTCAGACATTATCTGATGATAGACAAATTCAGAAACGCGTCTTATGAGAAATAAAGTCATTCCTTGCCCGATTTTTGTCTTTTACCATTCCAACCCATTGCCTCAATGGATAACTGCTGTTTATTGTAATAATGCCACGTGCATGACTTTATGCCATGTTTATACTATTTAAATTAAAACATTCTCTAAAATCTAGGATTTCTTGGGAGCGATATCTTGCCAGTATCAATGCTGATGTGAGGAAAAACGGTCGAGATCCACTATTCCCGGAATGGATGAACCGTCTACGTAGTTAATTAAGTTTGTATGCAGCGCTCAGTCCGCGGGTCCTACTCGCACCTGGCCAACTTTTTATACAAATTTTATTTATTTGATGGTGGATGATAAAACGTTGGCTAATGAATATTATCTGTCTATGGCGGTGTTTTTCGTTACAGATGATCTATTCAGTTTGTAATGTCTCTTGAAGCGGTCTCCCCGCGATATTTTCAGAAATTTTATAAATTACATAACTCAGTACATATCTCGAAATATCTCTTATCTTACCGATTCTTAAACTTTAATATACGACGATTGTCAATGCAAAGTAGTTTAAAGCCCTATTATTCCTTGGAGCGACCATTTACTCCATGGAATAGCTTCTTTGCTGTTTATGTTTTCTCTTATGAAAAGAATGATGGAGATCTTGCCGATTAGCCGTGAAAGAAGGAAGATGTAAATGTATGTATTGTTGAGCTAGTCGCCATCTTGATGAGATTCTGTATGAGAAGGAATTTAATACATGAACTAAACTAAAGTAAGTGTGTTCGCGTATTATTTAACTGATTATTATTGACAGTGTCTGCTTACTACGCTGTGTTGCACGGGATCAGTGGGGAACGTCTGATTTACACTGGACGAACCTGCCGTTTTGTATGCTCAAGATATCCAGTTTATTACTTCCAATTAAAGTAAGTGTGTACGCGTATTATTTAACTGATCATTATTGACAGTGTCTGCTTACTACGCTGTGTTGCACGGGATCAGTGGGGAACGTCTGATTTACACTGGACGAACCTGCCGTTTTGTATTCTCAAGATATCCAGTTTATTACTTCCAATAAATAGGCTAATACGGTCTTACCAGCAGATCTCCGGTCTTCCCCATGTAATCCCCGAAAGTTAATAATTATTACAAATGTTTTCAGGAGATCGACTGACAATTTTCGTCGCACCGAGACTTCGAAATTGCTTCACTGCCTTATGGAATTTAAGTTAAGCTCAATTTAATCAGGATAGAACAGTATTGAACTGTGTGAATGTGATAAGCTTGCTTTGTGAATGAAAATTCCCTTAATATACGCATGTTTTTTACCATCCTGATCAGTGAAGCTAAATCAGGCCGCTGTGAGAGAGGTTTTTAAATTTTAGATCCCACAAAAATATTAAAAGTTCTTGAAATGAGAATTTAGCATTCTAGAAGTGACAAGATTTATCCTCCGTCTTATGCGAAAGTATCTCTTTCTGAGTTTTGGGTCAGTTATTTGAAAACTAATTCTACATGTTGTTAAAGCATGTTGTTGTTGTGGTCTTCAGTCCTGAGACTGGTTTGATGCAGCTCTCCATGCTACTCTATCCTGTGCAAGCTTCTTCATCTCCCAGTACCTACTGCAACCTACATCCTTCTGAATCTGCTTAGTGTATTGATCTCTTGGTCTCCCTCTACGATTTTTACCCTCCACGCTGCCCTCCAATGCTAAATTTGTGATCCCTCGATGCCTGAGAACATGTCCTACCAACCGATCCCTTCTTCTAGTCAAGTTGTGCCACAAACTTCTCTTCTCCCCAATCCTATTCAATACCTCCTCATTAGTTACGTGATCTACCCACCTTATCTTCAGCATTCTTCTGTAGCACCACATTTCGAAAGCTTCTATTCTCTTTTTGTCCAAACTAGTTATCGTCCATGTCTCACTTCCATACATGGCTACACTCCATACAAATACTTTCAGAAAAGACTTCCTGACACCTAAATCTATATTCGATGTTAACAAATTTCTCTTCTTGAGAAACGCTTTCCTTGCCATTGCCAGTCTACATTTTATATCCTCTCTACTTCGACCATCATCGGTTATTTTACTCCCTAAATAGCAAAACTCCTTTACTACTTTAAGTGTCTCATTTCCTAATCTAATTCCCTCAGCATCACCCGACTTAATTCGACTACATTCCATTATCCTCGTTTTGCTTTTGTTGATGTTCATCTTATATCCTCCTTTCAAGACACTGTCCATTCCGTTCAACTGCTCTTCCAAGTCCTTTGCTGTCTCTGACAGAATTACAATGTCATCGGCGAACCTCAAAGTTTTTACTTCTTCTCCATGAATTATAATACCTACTCCAAATTTTTCTTTTGTTTCCTTTACTGCTTGCTCAATATACAGATTGAATAACATCGGGGAGAGGCTACAACCCTGTCTCACTCCTTTCCCAACCACTGCTTCCCTTTCATGCTCCTCGACTCTTATAACTGCGATCTGGTTTCTGTACAAATTGTAAATAGCCTTTCGCTCCCTGTATTTTACCCCTGCCACCTTCAGAATTTGAAAGAGAGTATTCCAGTCAACATTGTCAAAAGATTTATCTAAGTCTACAAATGCTAGAAACGTAGGTTTGCCTTTTCTTAACCTTTCTTCCAAGATACGTCGTAAGGTCAGTATTGCCTCACGTGTTCCAACATTTCTACGGAATCCAAACTGATCTTCCCCGAGGTCGGCTTCTACCAGTTTTTCCATTCGTCTGTAAAGAATTCGCGTTAGTATTTTGCAGCTGTGACTTATTAAACTGATAGTTCGGTAACTTTCACATCTGTCAGCACCTGCTTTCTTTGGGATTGGAATTATTATATTCTTCTTAAAGTCTGAAGGTATTTCGCCTGTCTCATACATCGTGCTCACCAGATGGTAGAGTTTTGTCATGACTGGCTCTCCTGAGGCCATCAGTAGTTCTAACGGAATGTTGTCTACTCCCGGGGCCTTGTTTTGACTCAGGTCTTTCAGTGCTCTGTCAAACTCTTCACGCAGTATCTTATCTCCCATTTCATCTTCATCTACATCCTCTTCCATTTCCATAATATTGTCCGCAAGTACATCGCCCTTGTATAAACCCTCTATATACTCCTTCCACCTTTCTGCTTTCCCTTCTTTGCTTAGAATTGGGTTGCCATCTGAGCTCTTGATATTCATACAAGTGGTTCTCTTCTCTCCAAAGGTCTCTTTAATTTTCCTGTAGGCAGTATCTATCTTACCCCTAGTGAGACAAGCCTCTACATCCTTACATTTGTCGTCTAGCCATCCCTGCTTAGCCATTTTGCACTTCCTGTCGATTTCATTTTTGAGACGTTTGTATTCCTTTTTGCCTGCTTCATTTACTGCATTTTTATATTTTCTCCTTTCATCAATTAAATTCAATATTTCTTCTGTTACCCAAGGATTTCTAAAGCATATAGATGGTAATATTAATGCGTTTGTCACACTGTTATCTTAAAATTTTGTTTTAATTGCATAAATATCGCCCGTGTCCTAGTTTATGTACAGTTTCTTGCTGCAGACCCATCATATGTCAATAATGTGTGCTTTATATCCGACAATGGGAGAAGCATATTCTTAAACGGCTTAAATGACCTATTAGTTGAAAATATAATCCCAATATACATTTTAGCACTCATTTCTAAAAGAATATTGTTTCTAATTTCAATTTTAGATCGCACCGTGCCATACAGAGTTTGCAATATTGTCTCTTTTATCCTAAGCTATTATCAAATTCTGTTAAGCAAAATGAAGAAAGAAATAGTAGTTGCAAAAGAATCTACTTGCACACATGAAATACTATATGTCTGAAGACCATATCACAGCAAACTGGAGTTTTCATTTGACTCAGGTGAAACCAGGCGATCTTCGCTGTGGGACAGAAGCTGTTAGAAAGTGCAAACCAAAGAACAACAGGAAACCTATACTTAAGTAGGAGATCAATACAAATTTAGCGGTTAACAGAGGCAGAACGGTCAGAACAGATGCTGCATCCATCTTAATATCACTGTAGTACTGGGTATGTGGTTTAGTTCTCTCTGTTTGTTGAAAAGAAAAGACTTTTTTTAGGGGTCCGTGCATCAGTCTGAAAAAAACGGAACCATACATCGCTTTGGAGCCTGTTCTTCTTCCCGCCTGTCTGTTAACAAGCCTTTCTTTGCTGAGGAACACTTAGAGGCATCAAATTCAAACCTATGTTACATGTTAAGGTCTATAGACCCTTGACGGTGTAAAAATGTTATGCTTCTAAGTTAATTCATTCAAAAGATACGGCTATTAATGGGACATATTTTGACACTCATCAAAACCTATACACATCAAAACCTATAAGGTACTTCCCTTTGACTTAGAGGCCGGCCGGAGTGGCCGAGCGCTTCTAGGCGCTTCAGTCTGGAACCGCGCGATCGCTACGGTGGCAGGTTCGAATCCTGCCTCGGGCAAGGATGTGTGTGATGTCCTTAGGTTAGTTAGGTTTAAGTAGTTCTAAGTACTAGGGGACTGATGACCTCAGAAGTTAAGTCCCATAGTGCTAAGAGCATTTTTTTTTTAACTTAGAATCATGAAGTTTCGCAAGAAGCGAGGTTTCACAGTTCAAGTAAAGAGGAGTAGCCGAAGTTGGTAATTTGTAATTAGATTTCACGGAGAAATATTTGTTACGTCGTTTATAATCCGACTACATACTTGAAACTAAAACCTTCTCGAAAACTTGGAATCACTGGGCCCGACATATTGCCAGGATCATTGTCAGTAGCAAGTAAAAAATTGTCAATATCGTAGATTCCTTGAGTGGACAAAATGTTTATATCCATAGTTATGTTCGTACAGAACCCTCAGTGCGCTAGTCCCATTCGCACCTGGTCTGTTTTTGTTTTTATTGCATGGTATAAGATAATTCACTGGAAGTAGTGTAATTTGGCAGCTACTATCTTTTCTCACCTTAGGGAAATAAATGGACTCTGCGGTTATTTTGAGGTGATCCAATCCTGGAGCCACATTCTGAGATTGTTAACAATGTTAAATGTTGTTCAGAATGGCCAAACTGCATGGACCCAAAGAAATTGCAATCAGAAGGAGCGACGTCTGGTGGATATGGAAGGTAGGGTAAGACATCCCATCTAACTCCCTTGAAAATTTCCTTCAGTTGGTTTGCAACATGAAGACATGCGTTGTCATGAACCAAAATAACTCCCGGTCTCTGTGCATATTGCGACGTTTGACTTTCAGTGCACGACTTATATTGAGTAAAGCCTGTATCACATGGAGTGAGGTTCTCCGCAGGCTTTTTAGATGTCGCGCATGACTGCCTGCTAGTAGGTGTGGATGGCTGGCTACCTCGCAAGGTGCACCTCTCACACGGTGTGTGATTCGTCGAGGAGCTGACTGGGGTGACTTTTCGCTTTGAACTGCAGAGAGCGCGAGCTGGCAGATCTGGAATCTTTCCCAAATTATTGTAAAGAAATTATTCGGTAATAAATTTTATTCTTGCACAGCTTACAGCTTTATTCGTCATTTTCATGATGAACTTTCCATCATGTCGTTAATGGTCATATTTATTGTGATACTTTAATATCAGTTAAACAACTCCAAGAATTTCTGAAGTTTGCATTGAAAAATAGAAGATGGTATCAATTTTCGTTTGGCGCATGTTAGGTCATATTTTTCTACGTATGAAATGTAGCTAACATATTGAATTTTTCTCTGTGGATACTGCTATCTGTTAACAACATCGAGAAAATAGATCATACATAATGTGCTTCGTCCCAAACTAGTGCCCCAGCGAAAAAACCAGAATAAAATATTTACAATATCCCTTGTATCTTACAAACGGTTTCAGATGTTAAAACAAAATTTTGACAAATCGTAGTACACAAAGAGGAGAGCATTGTTCCATATCTACTGCCATATTGAAGCAACTACAGATGTTTTTCATTTTAATATTTAAGAGACTTCGATAGCTGGTGAAACGAGAATTACTGTGGGTTTGTGAGGAAATTGTTTATTTTTTTTTACTGAGAATGGACATTTTCATAAGCTATTGACTTGTCTACCACCAGGTGCTGTGTTAAGATTCTGCCGGAATTGCAACTCTGATACAATGTTAGTGACATGAATGTTCACAAACCTTACTGTGTTTAGGCGGAAGAAGCGAATTTGCATATGACAACCAGGGAACTTAACGTATTACTTCAAAAAATGGTTCAAATGGCTCTGAGCACTATGGGACTTAACATCTTAGGTCATCAGTCCCCTAGAACTTAGAACTACTTAAACCTAACTAACCTAAGGACATCACACACATCCATGCCCGAGGCAGGATTCGAATCTGCGACCATAGCGGTCACGCGGTTCCAGACTGAGGCGCCTAGAACCGCACGGCCACACTGGCCGGCAAACGTATTACTGAAAACTCGCCACTGATAACGTCTCTCTGAAGAAAATTAAAGGGAATAAGAAGTCTGGAGAAAATAATTTATACTTCTGTTGAAATTTTAATGGAATCCTACACTCCAATATGTTTTTAATAACGGATGATATGGCCTGACAGTAGGCTAAGAATTTCATTTCTGTATCTCACTGATTTGAGAAAACGGATAACATCTAAATTTGCAAAATCAAAACTATCTATCCAGGTATAAATATATGATCAATATCTTTGACGAACTAAAGGATGATCGTGATTAAATCGACCGGGATGCATTTTGACACACCTCAAAATCGTTGTCATTGCATGTCAAAAGCAGTTTCTGAACCTTGTTACCGATAGGGTAGGATCTCTACACGCTTCCACTAGCAAAGGATGACTTTCTGCAGCAGATTTATTGAGATGGAAATAGAAGAGTAATACTCGCCGTAAATTGTCTTTCGTAGGTACGAAACCCCACATGTTCAGGTTACTAAAAAGGTATATTCTTTTCACTCCACTTGAAGGTCACATACAAATATGAGAACCAAGTCAGTAAAATTCTTCTGGGTTTGAGGCTGCATTGTCATCTGTAAGATTTTCGTAGCAACAAGAAAATAAAAGACATTCTGGGCTCGACAAAAAATACAATTGACAAGTTTCATGCCGCCGGAGTATATGAAATCGGGTGCGAATGTGGACTGGTGTATGTAGGTGAGACTGGGCGACCACAAACCACAAGATTAAATGAACACGAGAGATATATCCGCCCCAAACAATACAACAAATCAGCGGTGGCAGAACACCAGGAACAGTGCAGGATGAAGATCGAATTTCGAGAGGCCCGCGTACTGGCGAAACAGCCGTTTAGTTTGAGGAGGAAGATTAGAGAGGCTATAGAAATAGTCAAGCGACCCGACAGTATGAATAGAGAAGACGGGTACCGACTTCCAGCGCCTTGGCTGCCAGCTGTGACAGCTTTTCGGAAGGACAGCTCTTGCAGAGCAACAGACGCGCGGCAGGCCACAGCGGTGGAGTGTACACAGAGCGCTGAGATGGCCTAGTCGATACTAGGCAGTTGGTAAACAACGCTACGCTGTAGTCGCCGCTCAGTGTTGTATTTGCCGATTTCCACCAATGGCAAGCAGTAAAGGAAATTCCAATGGAAAACGCCCATTTCCGCCAATGACAACACGGAATGCAAAGACCAATAAAATGAACTCCTAATACCCTTTCTCCTCACCCTCACATCCAATGACAGCACTCCTCAAAAAATGGTTCAAATGGCTCTGAGCACTACGGGACTTAGGTCATCAGTCCCTTAGAACTTAGAACTACTTAAACCTAACTACCTAAGGACATCATACACATCCATGCCCGAAGCATGATTCGAACCTGCGACCGTAGCGGTCGTGCTGTTCCAGACTGAAGCGCCTAGAACCGCTCGGCCACTCCGGCCGGCTACAGCACTCCTCCATAGTGTGTAAGTATCCAAACTAGTGCTCATTCAGCAGTTAGCAATACACCCTGAGGAAGGCGCCTTGCAACAGTCGCCGAAACGTCGGAATCTTACAGATGACAATGCGGCCTCAAACCCAGAAATATTTTATTGACTGTGAAAGCGGCAGCGGAAGCTTACGTTTACGTGAAAACCATTTCTTTCTACTATCAAGCAGGTCTCGTGTCGCTGCTCGGTATGCTGCTCCAGTACAACTCTCTTTGGCAACAACGAGAATTAATTCAAGCTTCCAATACACAAAAAATAACTTTTCCTCCCGTATCCATAGTGCACTTGCCGTATTCGCTCTGGGATACTATAGCTTCATAAAACAGCTGCGCTCATGCTGGAGCTTATAAGTATGTGCCAGCGACAGGGGCGGTAGAGAGGACAGCCCATGGTGACAGCGTTAACTTGAGATACGTGTCAAGCGAACGCCAGGACTCCCTGACGCGTCCGGTCGTTCGTTGTTCTCGTTTGCAAAGGTCACACATCCACTGATTTGATCATCAAGTGGAACACCGAATTGCTTTCTGACGTCTTGGTACTTGAAACCTTCGCAGCACTTCAGCATCCAGTTGCATTAAGTTCTCCTAAACTCCTGTTGATTACAAACACGGTGACCTCAACTAAGGTGAGATTTACATCCTACAGCACCATTTTCTACAACTTCTTTTTAAACGAACCTGCCTATTTTATCAGGGGCCTGCTACTCCATATATCTTGCAAATCAATTCCTCAGAAAAACACTATGGATAGCACTCTGTTTAATTATAAATATTTTCAGTACATAGTGTCTTGCGGCTTGTTTATATGTCACAAATGCCTGAGTGGCTATAATTTCTAGTTTATGCCTGCTAAAAGATGGACTCTGAAATCATTTCATTAGTGTTCGTTTCTGATGTATCAGTGTTGATGTGCTGATGAACAGCTCATGTGACGTGGGTTAGTTGGAAGCTTCACTATTCTAATAACGACGGCTGATGAGATCTAAGCTCAGATTCTTTACTTTCTGCTGTTCATTAGCCAATACCGTGTTTCGAATATAAATATACTTTTGATGGAGCATTCCCTGACATTCCATACCTAACATAATTTTCTACTCCTAGCACATTCTATCCGTGCACCTCTTGTTCTCTATTCTTTGCTGGTAGAAATCAGTGTTCTCCAATTTGTAATATTGTTGTATGCACTATTAATGGGTTTGATACTTGAGGTCCTTACTCCGATTGAGTGAAGAGCTGACATCTCCATATTGTAGAATTTTGGAACACGTTTTATGTTCGCACGTTATAACAATTCCGGAGACCGAAAATCTCCTCTGTAGGATTACGCAAACAATGATGATGTGAAACACAGCTCCCTTTTTTTGCTCACAACGCAGAGAAGATAGAAAATACTGACATCCAGCTTTCTGTCGAGTTGCCTGACTTTCCCACGTTCGATGCCGTTCCGCACTGTCACCTAGAAGATAATGTTTGAGGATATGATATATCAGCCCATCTTCGGATCGAGGAGTTTCTAGTCAGTAAATCACAGCAAGTCATTCTTAATGGAGAGAAATCTTGAGACGTACAAGTAAGTTCAAAAGTGTCCCAAGAGAATGCTACAGAATAATTATACTACATATATCAATAATCGGGCTCATAAAGTCGGAATTTCTATGAGCCATTTCGTGGGTGATGTTGTCTATAGAGATGTTGCAACGTCAGAGAATTGTACCGAAATGTAGGAAGACTTGGAGAGGATCTACTCTTGCGACGAGATTAATAGCTGAAACGTACTGTACATCTAAAATGCATCCTATTATTCTATTATTACACCATTGGACAATCACTAGAAGAAAGGTATTGGAGGATACGTAAGCAGAGATTTGAAATGAAAGTAATTCATCGGAAGAATTCTCAGGAAGTGCAGTCCCCCACAAAGGAGGTAGCGTACAACAAATTCATTCTATCAATGCTTGAATAGCGCCCGTCAGTCTGGCATCTGTTCCAGATAACATTGATAGAGGTAATGAGATACGAAGAATAGCAGCGCGTTTTTACAGGTTCATTTAGTAAGCGCGAAAGCGTCACAGAGGTGCTGATCCAACTGCAGTCGCAAACACTACAAGAAAGCCGTTGTGTATCAGTGTGGATTACTATTACGACTCTGAGAGGATACGTTTATGGTCGTCTCAACCAACATATTGCTTTCTCCTGCTTATATCTCGCGAAAGGACCACAAAGATAAAATTATAGAGGCTATAACTCACACGGGAGGCTTACTAACCACCGTTATTCCCCACTAGCAGACAGAAGATGGAAGTGGCAGTAGTAAAGAAGTTCCCTCAGCCAAAAACCCTAAGGCCTATTGTGGAGTGTACATGCAGATGAGAAAGCTGCTACTGGGTGCTGGCACTATCATCTAAGTCTCCCTTTTTATTGTAAAAAATAAGTAATTAATTCGTTAAGAAAAACTTTATCTCCTACGAATCCCCTTCTATAGCAGTTCATAAACCGTTCAGTGGTGTGCTAGTACACCCATAATTTCAAGTTATGAAAACAAATCGAACTAATACCCACCATCAAGTTATGAACCACGAGTTCGTGAACTTAGAGCACAACAAGAAAACATTCGCTAGCTACGACAGCGTAATGTGAAATGTACGATAAATGCAGATCGTCTAATGCAGTACACTTATAAAAGTACAGTTGTAGTACAAAAGTACAGTATGCAGAAACCTAAAGGTTAATACATACTTGGATCAAATGTATCAGTACAGTACTACTATACAAGAATTATGCGCCATTTTGGTACTCCTAGTCGCATAACGCATTCGCCCATATAAAGCACTATATGTCGGCAGCGAAATCTGCTGCTTATGCATATTACACGTCTGAAGAAACTGCCAGACAGCACGCTCTCAAGCTGGCTAGCAAACAGAGGGTCACGCTACAACGTACTAACTCAGTACCACATTATTCCCCTTCATGGAGGAAAATGTCTTCGAGGGTTTACCACTTCATAAACAGCCGTTTGAAGCGTTAATTGTTTACAATCGTCTCTCGTCTTGTATATGATTTTATGTATACAGACTGAAGAGGTGAAGAAAAATTTGTGCGAAGGCCGGGAATAGAACTTGGGTCTCCTGGTTACTAAGCAAGTGCCTTAGCCACTAAGCCACATTGGCACAGCAGTTCACACAAGTTTAGGGATTACCGTGGTACGCCTACCTTCTCGATCAAAATTCTCAGTGCCTCCGCAGTCTACTTTAAAAAAAACCTTGCATACGCATATACATAAAATCGTATTTGTATGAGAACAGTAAAGGCTCTTAAATGGAGTCATTTCATTTCCTCTGTACGTTATGATCCCAGTTGTTTTGATACCTTAAATAGCAGTGGGGATAGCTTCTAGGTCGAATCTGAATAAAGATTCTACCGAAAACAGGGTCCTCTAGTAGTAAAGAGCAGGCTAGGCGCCCTATTATATTTAATTGTTCCAAGGCGTCCACATTTATTAACAATTTCACTTCACACAAAATTCATGCTATGGCCTTCCTGTTATTTAATATTTATGATTTTGTTTTCAAACACATATGATCATGCAACGTTTTAACCCAACGACACCACTCATTCACATGCCACAGTTAATACGCACTTTTACTCTTTCAGTAACAAGTTAACTAATTATTGACGATGATTGTCTCTGTTCCACCTGTACATCGTAATTCAGCTTCTATTATCATTTCGTACCTGACGCTGACTATCTCCACCATTGCACATTTCGAAGATACCTTCAGTTCTTCACTATCCGCTCTCGGATATTGACCTGTAAATATCTCCGTTCAAATGGCTCTAAGCATTATGGGACTTAACATCTGAGGTCATCAGTCCCCAAGACTTAAAACTACTTAAACCTAACTAACCTAAGGACATCAGACACATCCATGCCCGAGGCAGGATTCGAATCTGCGACCGTAACAGCAGCGCGGTTAAGGACAAATATCTCCGTCCAGCATTTCAGTCCAGTTTCCTAGATTCCTCTTGTACATTCACATTCCTTAAATATTGCGGTGTTTCTACACTGAGATGACGTCATGGGGTACCGATATGCACATAAACACATGGCGGTAGTATCGCGTACACAAGGTATAAAAGGGCAGTGCAATGGCGTAGCTATCATTTGTGCGCAGGTGACTCATAGGAAATGGGTTCCCAAGTGATTATGGTAGCCCGCCGGGAATTAACAGATTTTGAACAATGAATGGGACATTCCATTTCGGAAATGGTTAGCGAATTCAATAGTTCGAGATCCAAAGTGTCAAGATTGTGCCGAGAATACTAAACTTCAGGCACTACCTCTCACCATGGACAACACAGTGGCCGTCGGCACTCACTTAACGACAGAGTACAGTGGGTTTGCATAAAGTTGTCAGTAATAACAGAAAAGCAACACTATGTGAAATAAAGGCAGAAATCACTGTGGTACGTAAGACGAATGGATGGAGCAGGACAGTGTAACAAAACTTGGCATTAATGGGCTGTGGCAGCAGAGGACCGAAGGAGTGCCTTGCTTACAGTACGCCATCGCTTGCAGCCCCTCTCCTCGGCTCGTGACGTTACCGGTTGGACGCTAGACGGCTGGAAAACTGTTGCCTGGTCAGAGAAGCCCTGGTTTCAGTTGGCAGAAGATGAGGGTAGGGATCGAGTGTGGCACTGACCCCATGAAGCTGGAAAACTGTTGCCTGGTCAGAGAAGCCCTGGTTTCAGTTGGCAGAAGATGAGGGTAGGGATCGAGTGTGGCACTGACCCCATGAAGCCATGGACCTAAGTTATGAACAAATCAGTGTGCAAGCCGTTAGGGGCTCCATAATGGCCTATGTGTTTACAAGGAATGGGTTGGTTCCTCTTGTCGAACTTAATCTGTGATTGACCAGGAATGGTTTTGTTCAGCTATGTGTACACCATCTGCAGTTATTCACGGACTTCACATTCCAAAACAACGATGGAATTTTTATGGATGACATTGCACTATGTCGCGGGTCACAATTGTTCGTGATTGGTTTGAAGAGCATCGTGAGCATTTCGAACGAATGATGTAGCCTGCCTGATCATCTGATATGAATCCCGTAGAACATTTATGATACATAACGGAGAGGCCAGTTCATGCGCAAAATCCTGCACCGACAACACTTTCGCAATTATGGACGGATGTAGAGGCAGCATGGAGGAATATTTCTGCAGGGGACTTGCAATGATTTTTTAAGTCCATGCCAAGTCCAGTTTTGCAGTGCACAGGACAAAAGGATGTACGACACGATATTAAGTTACATCCCAAGGCTTTTGACGCCTCAGTATATATGAAGTTAAGCAATCAGCTCTAACGCATCTCCTTTAGGTAAAGAAATGGTATCAGTCATTATCACTCCACAGTACTCTGGAACCGAATACCACGTTTATCCCAAACAGGTCGAGTACTTCTTATGCTTCTCTGCAAGCCACCGCTCAAATGCGACTTCACAACATTTCCTCCTTAAGAACGTTCATAAACAGTTCACAGTAGTTTGTTCCTATTTCAGCTATCAACCATATCTTCCTCTCTCTCTCTTAAAAGCTTAGATTACATTTGTTCCTAACTGGGCACATGAAGTGAGTTAATTTCAATAATTTTTGCATTTTAAAAATTAGCATAGTGGATAATATATTTATAATCAATTCATGCTTGTGTTAAGATATACTAAGAAATATGAAAAAATAGTAAACAAAAACAGTAACGAATAGAGAACAGACAACAGCGTGTAACAGGAAAGAATAAATACCTAACGAAATCCGCTGTACTTTTTTTCGGAAAAAGAACAGTGCCACTCTTGCGTGGTCACAGATACGCGACGCAGGGCACTCACGGATCATGCCGAGGCAGAACATGTTTAATCGGTAACACTGAGAACTCTCGAAGGCGAAGACATGTTCCCGCACTGTACAGTGATCAGCGACGGCGGAGGGCATCAGGCACTTAACGTAAATTCACACAGAGGGCCCAGTCTCGAACACGTGACCTTCCAGCAGGAGATAGTTACCCAGCAGGAGGGTGCTTCATCAGCTTCCTGAATAAGTGCTCTACCATTCTGAATACGTTTACTTGCGAAACGGTGTCTGGGCTTTAGGCTGATGCTCACTGCCCTCTGCATGACGTCGTTCTGCTCAGCGTCAAAAGACCAATTCGTCACACTCCATGGACTCATGGTGCATCAACAATATTCTTATATGCTCTCCATTTTACGGAGAAGAATTTTAGGGGTTCAATAAGTAAGTCGTGGACACAAGCTTCTAAGTATAGAATTAAAATAACTGAAAATAGTAACCAAACCCTCTGTAATGATCTGTTTAATTATCTGGGTGTTCTATCTCTACCAAATGAGTTAATCTGCAGGTTAAAAGAAATGACAGTGAAGACGAAAGCAGTGTGTTAGCGCCACCGTGTAATGAATTAACTAATGTTCAAACTAGTAATCTGGTAATTGTGCATAGGGAAATGGAGCGGGCGGCAAATAATGGTGTAGACAGTGAAACAAGTAGTGAACAGGGAAGCATTATCGATCGATCGGTCGTCAACAGCTGGCCTCATTAATCCGAAATGACAGAACACAATATTGCAAATACTGTAGACTCAGGTTTTGGGTACTCAACGTTTTCTCAAATAAGTCAAGACACATTTTCTGCTCGTCAAAATGTGGATGTTGCCGGTGCAAATGCACAGCCGAAAAGCACAGAGGAACAGATTCCAGACACTAATACATTATTATTGCAATTAATGCAACAAATAAAACAAAATCAGAGAGAAACACAGCAACAGTTAGACACAATGGAACAAAATCTTCAAAAGGTAGACACAATGGAACAAAATCAGAGACAAACACAGCAAAAGCTTCAAACGTTAGACACACTGGAACAAAATCTTCGGAAGTTAGTCATCACGCTTGAACAAACACGTGAAGATTTAACTACTGAGTTACATAAAATCGAAATGTCAAAAAGTCTGTAATGACGTAAAAACACAAATTTGTGAGCATTTCCAACCTATTTTTTCGCGTCATGAAAATGAATTACAGAATCACGAAGCAGCCATAAAGGAACTGCAAACTATTGTTCATGAAAATCACTACACCTTGCAAGCTAAAATGGACTCAGTTGCATCAACCGATTCGGTTACGCAACTTGCAAAGACTCAGGAAATTTAAAGGACACAGTAGACACTCTGAAATTTGGTTCAGAAAGACAAATGGAGGAAATTCGTTCATTATTAGAGAAAGTAGTTGAACTTTCGGATCAGATACATAATTTATCTACGAAGGTAGATGACAATCTGAATTACACAAAACTGGTAGTTTTTAATGACACAGAAGAGTGCGAACAAATTAGGAAATTCAAAGAAAATCAGAATCAAATTAATACGCAGTACAAAAGACAAATCCGGGAGGTAAAAGATCAGTTGGCATAAGTAATACAAGATTACATACTTCAGATGACACTCGCACTCCAACGCAGGAAGAGGGACTTAGAAATACGTAAAAGTCACAAAATAATAACAAAGGGCACTTCGGAAATTATGAAAGAAATTGGCAACGTACACCGAATTTTGAGATGGAACCGCCGAAAAGAAGTAACAATGACCGATGTGCAAATCTCTGACATGATGATTTTGACTATAAGCTGTACATTACTACACGTAAATTCAAAACATTTAAGAGTTCTGCCAACGACATTCATCCACAAGCTTGGCTTCATCAATTCTCTCATTGTTTTACTCCCAACTGGTCATTAGAGCACAGATTAGAATTTGTGTGTGGCTATTTAGAGAATGAACCAGCTTTAAGAACGCGATCGGTCATTCACGATTGCCACAGTGAAGGAGAATTTTATCATGCATTCTTCTCAGCATATTGGTCTCAAGCCACACAAGACCGAGTAAAACATAGCATGATAATGATGAAACATTTCGAACAATTTTAATTTTCCGGACTTGTGAAATATTTTGAAGACATGTTGCACAAGAATCAGTACCTGTCAAACCCATACAGCCCCTCAGTACTCATCCGCATTTGCTTAATCAAATTACCTGAACATTTACGACTTATTATTTTGGCAGGACGTTGCAAAGACGACATAGAAGCTTTTCAGAGACTCTTACAAGAATTAGAAATTGACACTGACAATCGCGGAAAAGGACAACAGGAACACAACAATTACAGGTCACATTCGTCGCAATTCCGCAATGAAAGAAATAATAACTGGACACAACAAGGCTATTCTCACAACACAAATCTTGACCACAACAGACACCAACCGTATGGCAGAGTAGTAATAATTACAGGGAAAGATCACCTCTCCATGGTAGTGACTATGACAGAGATAACCATAGAAATAGACAATATGGGAACCAAAACAATTATTATCAGGGGAGACAGAATAACTTCAGACGCAACAGTTCAGCACGCAGTTACAATTCAAGGAGAAATTCTCCACCATGTGACCGACAAGAAAGAAGTTATGGAATCTACCGACATGACGACAGATGATATAATCATAGCGAGTAGAAGTTAGGTCTCCTAATCCCAATAACGACGGTCGCCAACAAAGAGACCGTTTATTGAAAGATAATCTGCCTTTTAACTTAGTCTTTGCCATAAAATTTTTGCTTTGTCAGACTTAGAATCTGTTAACATGTAACAATGTTTAAAGTTAAATATCCAGTCAAGAACCAAGAGAACTTATTTAAACAGAAATTACGAATGCATTGTTATAGTGAACAGAGGACACGGTCTTATTGTGTGTGTATATTCTTGCTTGTTAGTTGCACTATCATGTAGTGACTATAAGGCTCACATACTTAGAACATATACTGGCACAGCTAATGAGATTTTCATGTAACATTTTGGTTTACATGAAAAGACATTCTTTATTTGAAGTACTTTCTGTTGGATTGAAGATGGCTTAGCATGCGGTTTCTTTGACAGCTACACGATTATATCATGACGCTACTAATGTGTGACACAATTTACATTGTTGCTTTTGTGCTGTATCTGCTTTATATCTGCACAGTTTTTCAGAATTCTTTTGGAAAGGAAAACATGTTTTAGTAGTAACTTTTGTGGTATAGCTACAATGAGACAGCCTTTTCCGTAGCACAACGATACTTTACAGCACAGTACTTTCTTCATCATGGCAATAAGCGTAATAACTAAGATATCTATACGCAAAGCATTTCACTTTTGGTTATCATGAGGTAAGTACATTGTCTTCTGCAGAACTTACCTTTCGGAGGACGATAACTACGACATTTCCACAGAGATTATGTTACAACAAGTCGCACAGTTTAGCGCTACAGTACACGTATATGAGTGATTAATTTTGTACTTAAAACATTTATTTTTAAAGATTTTTGAATGACAAAGAAAGTTTTCCGTGATACATTTCAATCCATTGCTGTAATCTGTAACACCTGAGGGTATAATTACATTAATCCTCAGGGGGGTACACGCTTACTTTGTGTACCATGTGTTTGGCAAGCACATGGAACCCTAGCTAATATGGTATTTGCTTATACAACTTTACACATCGGTACCATATTTCTCAAACACATAAATTACACAGCTATCTGATCATTTAACTGAGAGTGAGAAACATTTTTTTTTTAATACGTCAGTGACACATGTTTACGTAATTACACAGTTGGGTAACTTCACACTTATGAAATTGTATTTTGTCTGTACTGTGCGAACTGTTCACATTTTTTCAGAACCATTGTGATACTATGAGAGCTTTGAATGATGTGTTTGGTATGGGATCATGATTTTAAAGTATGTTTGAGGTAGATGACACTATTTAAATGAGCAGAGAATTTTTTTAGGTTTTGAAATTATTGAAGAAATCTACGACATTTTTGTTATTTGACTGAGGTGTTATGATGTTATTATTATGGCGACGATGTGTATTATGCTGCTGAGGTATGCTATATGAGGAATTTGATTATGCTATGTATCTGTTATGATGAAATATTGAAGAAGTGTCGACCAATATGCATATGTGTAATAAGGTAAGGAATAATGAGTAGTGGTTAAGGACAGACTTGTGAAAAAGGATGTTGGAAACCAAGAATCGCACTTTAAGAGATATGAAATTTGTGTAAATGTGAGAATGAATCACAATGCTGGCGAAAATTTTTTGGACACTGTTATATTCATAGGATTTTGTTTCTACACATTTGCAGCGCAAATTCTCGACCTGTGAAATTTTTTATATGAGACTGTCACTGTAGTGCAAAGTGGTGTCATAAATATTTTGGTAAGAAAGTTAAGTGACCTTCATGTAATGTGTCGTGGGCACCCAGCTGCGAGACAGTCACCTGGAAAAAAGCCATTAGTGTGTGCCTTTCAGAGGCACAGGTGGAGAAAAAAGGAGGCCATTATCCTCGCTATTGACGTTTCTTTGTAGAAAGCATCGCAAATACGACAAACTCAAACTTGAAAACATATGATTATACTGTGGAGCTCTTAATTTATGATATTTACTAAAATGCCTAATGAAATGATGAGAAACATTTTATATCTATTGTCGTTCTAGTTGAGAGATTGCTCATTTTGTTTAATATCTAGTTTCTAGCTGCACTGCAGCATTGATTAAAATAAAAGTTAATAGATGTACTAATATCACTATTTTCTGTCTACAGACCCAGTAAAGAATAATTTTATGGTCTACTTCCAAAAAAAACGACATTTCCACTTCACAGGAATTACATACATAATTTTTGTCAGTGACTTGGTAACTTGTCTGCTAGAGTAAGTTATCATGATGCATCACGCTAGTGTTAAGATGTGACAATTGTATTAAACATGGCCATATTTACTGTAATATTTTTTCTGCTTGAGCTTGGTCATGTTTAGATATAAGTTACTGCATTTGATGCTGCTGTTTGCAAGGCATAATGTTACTGAATTTGACTTTGTATTACTCTGTTAAGCTAGTTTTACTACTGATTTATTTTTCTTGTTTGCTGTGCATTGCCTTATATTAGTTGTAATATTGCATTTGCTTTGCTAATTTATGCTACTTGCTTGGCCAATTTGCATTTTTTGTCATTGCTGTTTGTGTTAATATGTTATGTGTTGCTGCATTGCCTCGTCCCTTAGTATATATATATCTGAGGTAAGTAGATTTAAGTTAGCTTAAGATGGGGTAGGCTATATTAGAGAACGTGTTGTTATGAATTGGAAGAAATGCATTGAGATGCTATAAGAAAATGATTGCCCAAAAAAGTATTTTGAAAG
The DNA here is from genome assembly GCF_023864275.1 of Schistocerca cancellata. Classification (NCBI taxonomy): domain Eukaryota; kingdom Metazoa; phylum Arthropoda; class Insecta; order Orthoptera; family Acrididae; genus Schistocerca; species Schistocerca cancellata. The sequence continues at coordinate 178,228,639 of NC_064628.1, read as the reverse complement.
AGGATATGAACAAAAATTAGGGTTTAGGAACAACAGGTGTAGGTAGGATTTTCTTGGAAATAAATGATGAGGTAAGTTAATGGAAAATAAATAATGAAGTAAGAAATATGTGAACATACAAATACAGAAAGCATGCCTGGATAGGATTTTTTTGGTGGAAGCAAATGCTGAAATAAGACGAAAGATCTATGGAATGAAGTTTTGGGTTGGACTGTAGTACCAAATGTCACTCTGAAAACAAACCCTGTCTTGTATTTTTGTGTTATTACACTATGTGAATTTGTGTTTTTCCTGTCTGTATGTGTTTAGCTGATGAGAGTTATGTTGTAGAATTTGTCTAATACTATGTTATTTACTTTGTAAAGACGTTTAGACATTATTTATATGTGTTTTGTTGCTCATGTGTGAAGTTGATCTTTCAGAAGTTATTCTGATCTTTTATGTATGTACTTATGTCATAATTCCTGTAATACTAATGTACATGTTATTTCGATTCTTTTGTAAAGCCCGTATTACCACAAATGTTATCTGTATTATTATGTTTTTAATGATGTTTTCTGTATCTTTGTAATTGTATTCTCATGTTATAAAATTGTAATGGACACCAGTTCAGCAAATTAAGTAACTTGTAAGCATTCATTTCAGTGCACACGTTTCTGTTGGTCATAGTATATGCACAATATGTGAAAAAAGAGGACTTTTAGTGTTTGGACGTGTGTTAATAATTCAGCAAGGGACTGGTTAACAGCATTGCTGGTTCTAAGGACAATTCCAAAAACATTAGGAGTGCACAAGTGGTGGTTTATGGACATGCTATATTGTTTGCAAGACTCTTCGATGGTGATTGTGCACCTGCACAGTCGCAACAGATGGCTGCTGGCCGTCTGTACAAGGACTGAAGTTCTTGCACCTTTGATGTCCCACCAATACCATAATTTCTACAAGGACTACAGTGGGTCAGAATCTTTGATGGCCAACCAGTACCATTATTTCTACAAGAACTGCAGTAGGTCTGCACCTCTGGTGGCCCACCAATACCATAATCTCTACCAGGACTACAGTGGGTCTGCTCTGTGATGACCTACCTACCAATATTCTTCAAAACTTCGACTGACTCTGCGGTGGGTTTGCTCTGTCGTGGCCCATTACCTGTCTGCATGTCAAGAGTCAGCACTGTCTGTCCGTTGGAAGGACAACACTACTTCTTCAAGACTGCATGGAAATCCACTACTTCCGTGTGCACTTTTTTAAACTGCTCAGACTTTGAGAAAAACGCTGCAGTTTTACTGTGATGAACGATCAGAACTGTCTTTATGGACTGTGAGAAAATTTTTGCTTTTGACCAGCATTGTATCAATAAGTCTGTGCATTTGATTTCTTTGTTATTGTAATTATGAAAAACTTTTTCAAATCTGTGTTGGCCACTGCCCAAAACAATTTGTAAAATTTTCTGTGGGGAGCATGGGGGCTATGTAAGTAGGCTGTTTAGGTTTTTATATTGGTAACGCCACATAGCGCTCTGTATGAAAATCACCGGCTGTGCTGTGTGCAGTCTGTGGCAGGTTTGCATAGTTGCTGGCCATTGTAGTGTTGGGCAGCTGGATGTTAATAGCGCGTAGCGTTGCGCAGTTGGAGGTGAGCCGCTAGCAGTGGGGGATGTGGGGAGAGAAATAGCGGAGTTTTGAAATTTGTAAGACTGGATGTCATGAACTGCTATATATACTATGACTTTTGACCACTATTAAGGTAAATACATTGTTTGTTCTCTATTAAAATCTTTCATTTGCTAACTATGCCTATCAGTAATTAGTGCCTTCAGTAGTTTTAATCTTGTAATTAGCAGGCAGTAGTGGCGCTCGCTGTATTGCAGTAGTTCGAGTAACGAAGATTTTTGTGAGGTAAGTGATTTGTGAAACGTATAGGTTAATATTAGTCAGGGCCATTCTTTTGTAGGGATTATTGAAAGTCAGATTCCGTTGCGCTAAAAATATTGTGTGTCAGTTTAAGCGCAATGTTGTGCAATTTTTCTAAGGGGACGTTTCAAGCGTGGACAGAGGATTGTTCACTAATTGTGTTCTACATATCTTCGTGATGGTCACTTGCAATAACGTACATCGTACCACACTCGAAAGCGTTTTCTTTGAAGTAATTGATGTCTAATTTGACATGTTTTCTACAAATGCAATTTACAATTTCTTGACAAGCCGTTTTTATAACTTTTTTGAATTTAAAAATTCGATAAGCACCATTATACACAAAAGGAGACTTTTACGAGACCAGTGGTACTTCACACAATTTCTAGAACTATAGAAGGAATGTTATTAGCTATGGTAAGTTAAATGAATAGATACTAACTGAGGTTATAAAACAGTCAACATTATCAGCAATTTTATAATTATTTTATTGTATATAATAATAAGGCAAGAAACTCACCCCTATGATAAACAAAACTGGTCAGAGGACTGTTCCAGAAGCAACGAAACACGTATACCAAGTTCAAAAGAACCTAAAATCGTCGAGATGTCCTATTAAAGTTCTAAACATAGAGCAAACATCAAGGCGAGACGCTTCTAATTGTTTCAACAACCAGACACTAAGGCTGGCAGAAAAACCAAAGAAATCTTTATCGAAAGTAATATACATCACCGGCAACACACAGTCCATACCTCCAATGAGCGACAGCAATGATAATGTTGTCAACAACAGTTCCACTAAAGTGGACTTACCACATACGGTGTCCTGTAAGTCATTCATCAAAGAAAACGAAGTAAATATTCCAAAATTCGAATGAAGAACTGTTGCCAACATAAATAACGTAGAAATAGATATTCTCAGTATAGCGAAGTAGCTTAAATTACTTAATAAGTGTCAGTCCACCGGTACAGAGTATACCAGTTACGTTCCTTCCAGATTACGCTGGTACCATAGCCTCCATACTTAGCAATAACATACAACTGCTCGTTGAGGGGAAAATACGCACATAAAGACTGGAAAGTTGCGTAGTTCACAAGAATACTCTAGAAACGAAATAGTACTTCGCAGAATTACAGATGCATATGATGACATCGATTTACAGTAGGGACATGTATTGTGTTCGAACATCATGAATTACGTCGAAGAAAACGGTTTATTGACACATAGTCAGCCGGGGTTCAGAAAATATCTTTCCTGTGAAATACAGTTAGCTCCTTATTCGCTCTAAATAATGAGTGCTAAGGACAGGGAATCTCAAATTGATTCCATAGAATTAGATTTCCAGAAGGCTTTTTGACACTGTTACTCAGAAACGACATCCAATCTAATTGCGTGCTTGTGAAATATCGTCTCAGTTGTGCTACTCGATTCGTGATTTCCTGTCAGAAAGCCACGGTCCGTAGTAAATGGCGTAAATTCCTCTAGTAAACCAAAGGTGATACCCGATTTTCCCCAAGGAAGTGTTCGTAGGCCCTCTGCAGTTCCTGTTCTACATAAACGATTTGGGAGACGATGTAAGCAGCGATCTTAATTTGTTTGCAAATTATACTGTCATATACCATCTCGTAAACTCATCATAAAATCTAAACCAATTGCAAAACGAGTTAGAGAAGGTACCTGTATGGTGGGAAAAGTGGCAAATACATAAAATTGTGAAGTCATCCACAGAGGTTATGAACATGAGCACTAAAAGGAATCTGTTGAATTTCGATTACACGATAAATCACATGAATGTAAAATCTGTCAGTTCATCTACATACTTAGGGATTACAATTACGAACACCATAAATCGAATGATCACAATGAAAATTGGAAGATCTAACAGATCTAATAAAGAGAATGTTTTTACTACGCTTATCCGTCATCCTGGAATAATCTGCGTTGTACGGCACGTGTGTCAGAAAGGATTGACACTGACACTGGACATCGAAAGAACTCAAAGAAGGGCAGCTCCCTCTGTATTATTGCAAAATAGAGGAGAGAGTATCACAGATATGATATACGTGTTGGGGTGGTAATCATTCAAATGAATGGGTATTTCTCTTTTGGCCAGATATTTTCACGAAATTTAAATCTCCAACTTCTCCTCCGTATACGAAAATATTCTGTTGACGCCAACCTACATAGAAAGAAATTATCACCGTATGAAAATGAGAGAAATTAGAGGTCACACGAAACGAGTTAAGTGTTTGTTCTTCCGTTGTGCTATTCAGGAGAAGAACGTTAGAGAAATAATCTGAAATGGTGCGATGAACACCCTGCCAGGAGCGTAACTGTGATTGTATAAAATTTTTGTATTATGAATTCTGTAATGACGAGAAAGAACGCTTCAGCTGTATGATGCGAGTAAATATTTATTTAGGATCCAACTAGTTTCATGGCGTTAGAGCCACATGTTAAGGAACACCTCTGTATACAAACAACAAAAACATAAATATCCTGCTTCGGTTAAAATGTTGTTAGATTGTAAACGAAACTATAGAGAAAATTGTGTAATCACTTTTATTACATATATTAGTTCAAGCGATAACCAGTAGACGACCCACCATTATTAATAAGATAATAAATACGCTCAGCTGTTAAATAAAAATACGGCAGAATGCATTCTGATAACGGAAGCTTAGAATAAAAAAAATCTTTGAAACAAATGATTTGTGTAGGTGATGAAAACCTACGTTATCTTCAAAAGGTAAAGTAAATTTCAAAAACATAGCCTGCGTAATTGTAAGATAGGTAACGAAGGGAAAGTCTACATAAAATGCTGCTTACAAATAAAGACCATCATCGAGATAAAAGAATGACTGGATAAAGAGAAAATGCCATGCCAATGGAATATCATCGTCGTCACTAAAACACGCGCATAGAGAACGTCGAAACTGTTCTCAGATGAACTGTGGTCGCTGCCAATAAGGGAAACTGGCAACTGCTCATAAGAACGTATGCAACGAGCGGTGACATAGGAACAGAATCATAAAATGTGGCAGAGAAAGTTGGGTAGCGCCTTTACAAGTAATTTTACAAGTGAATTGTGGAAGAACATGAGGCACAATAGTTGCTTTACTATCTAAACAAGGAGGGGCAGCCATTCCTTGTCGCATATGGTTATAAAACAAACCTAATTATGCAGAAAAATATTAAAACATCTTTAGGAATGCAAACTACATAAATGGTGATACATGAAACTCGTGATAATTAGCCACTGTAGAGGTCATAGACGGAGATGGCAGAGTGGAGGAATGTGATTTCAGGGTAGAATATCAAATAATTTCGTGTAAAAAAGGAAATGGAATATGTGTATTAGGTTATTCTATGGGAGCAGCCGAAGTTTGCTAAACTATTGCGATGGTGCAACTCTACTTGTTCATTGGCGGTATGCATTGGGAGACTTTTTTGCATCTTAATATCTTGATCTCTTCGAGGATGTTGAGATTATGTCCCCTTCTTTCCCGATGAAGAATCTTTAAATTGGTTTGCAAGTTTGTAATGGAGTGCGCCTCAACACGCAGATGATTACTTAAGGCTGACTTGAAGTGACGTAGATTCAGATACTCTTTAATTATAGTACAGAAGCTTCTACCTGCTTGTCCGTTGTATTTCGTACAACAGTTGTCGCAAGTAATGCGGTACATCCTAGTGGTATACTATTCTCTATTTGCTGAGTGTTCTTTTTGCGTATAACTTCCCGCTGTTATGTGGCATTAAAAGAGCTGGTTGTATGTTGTTACCCAATTTCCGTTCTTATCTTTCCAAATTATCGAATACTATTACATGAATCAGAAAAGGTGGTCAGAAAGGGAAGGTGTGGCTGATAATTCGTGACTACCAGCCGGAGGCGAAGTTGTGGTAATACAGTGGCGAAAGTCGAAAATTTGTGCCAGACCGGCACTGTAACACCGATTTATCGCTTCTCATGAGCCACTTCGGCCACCCGATAACCGTCGCTTGACCTACTCAAATTTCCAACTAATTTCAAGCTTCAATGTAGCGTCCCTCGTCCATTAACCCCGTACTCGGAAAATTATTGATTCCCGTAGGAGTTCGGACGATAGTAATGCATCCGCTCTAAAACAAACACCAAGATATCGTTGCGCTCTTACAGAAGTGTAGGTACTTGAATTGTGTCTGTTCTGTCAGAACAGACACCACTTGCGATGACATGGGTGGTGTTGGTGCGATGTTGTAATAAGAAGCGTTGTTCTGTTTGTGAGATTCTGCGTTAGATTGGATCTATTTAACTTACTCAAAATTCCTTTGCTGATGTCGACGAAGTTCGCGTCATAACCATTAGATAACGCAATGCAATGAATCAGCTGATATTTCTTTGAAATGGGATAGTTGTACGTTGTACATAGTAATGTCCTAAATGAGATCGTTTTATAATGCAGAGAATAGTTAGATGAACTATGAATTACCAAATATGTGGTCGTGGGTTTCCCATTAATGTCGCAATGGATAGTGCATCATTCTATAGTAATCGTGAGATTGAGAAAGGACAAAGATCTATCTACAATTTGTTGCTTAGTAAACTGAATATTAATATACAAACGGTCTTTACGTATAAAATTGCAACAGTCTTCTTTAGTACCCTTGTACAACGACAATGTGTTGCCTACGTATCAGCACCATATATTGTATCTCTTGGCTTTAACTGAAAACTGTCATTACATTATATTCTAAAACGGAAACAAAAATATTTGCCAGGAAGTAATAGAGCGGCGAACCCATTGCAAGCCCATGTTTTTGAATAAAAGTATGTAGTCCAAAACAAAATAATTGCATTTTAGAACAGCGTCAAATACTAAAAGAAATTCATTAATTTCTTCTTGAGGCACAGTATTATATATTTGCACTTATGTGCGGCAATGATGTCGTGACAGAATTTCCAACAGGAGCCAATGTAATCATTATATGACGCAGATACGTAAACAACATATTGTTGTTGTACAAGTGCACGAGTAAAGCCTGTTGCAATGTAGCAGATAAAAAAAACGGTTGACAAATAACATTCAATTTACTATGCGACAAAATATCTACTATTCATTAAGACTTCAATAGGAAACTCACCAGCACAGATCTGGTAATTCATGGTTCCTCTAACCATACCATGCTGTATAAAATGACTACATTTAGATCACTGTGTTAAATGGATATTCCCGTTTCCAAGGAAATTAGGAATGGAAAAATAATTCATTTCGTTGCAGTCTCTAATGGTTATGAGGCCAACTTCTTCGACTACATTAATAAGGGACTTTTTGAGAAAAGTAAATAGATCTAATCTACAGCAAACTAAGAACTGTATTATCGCTTTGGTTAACGTGAAACCTCGTAGGCGTGGAAAACGGTTCTTACTACACATTATGCCATAGTTCTCTAAGAGTTCGGAGAAATCTGAGTCAAAATACTAGAGAACTACATGGAATCATCCTTTATTATGTAAAAATAACGTCAGGAAGAAATATAGACACAAAGAACACTTTACCAGTAGAAAACACAGTACCGCTGATATATACCGCATTACATGAGATAACTATGATATACATTGGACAAACAGGCAGAAAAGAACTGAATCTATCTCTCTAAAAGTGAGCGTTAAGTAACCATCTGTGTGAGGAGGGGCACTCCATCCATAATCAACAAAATTACGTAACATATCTTCACCGGGAAAGAAATGGACAAAATTTCAATATCCTCGAAGAGATTGAGATAGTACGATGCAAAAAGCGTCTCCCAGTGAATACCCTGATAAGTAAGCAGAATCAGAAATCGCAACATCTTAGCAAAATTTGACTGCTTCAATAACATAACCTAATACATGTATTCTATCCCTACTTTAAACAATTTTTACACTGCATTGTTCCTTCAAATCACATTTCTCCATTCTGGCTTTTCCGCGAGAGACCTCGAGAACTGTTAATTATTATGAGGTTAATTCATCGCCATTTATGTACTTTACATTCCTAAAGATGTTTATATAGCTTTCTACTAAATTTATTTCATTTTATAAGTGTATTCACTGGGCGTTGTTGCCTCTCCATGTCAAGATATTGAAATAAGTATTGTACTACAGGTTCTTCTACCTATAACTTCCAGAATTACTTACAAAGGTGCTACTCAATTATCTCTGCACATACTAGGACCTGTTCCTACGTCACCTCTTGTTGTACACATGTGCCCGTTTTCCATACCAGCACCAACTCCGATTCAGCAGAGAATAGTCTTGGCTATCGCTGCACGCCTCATGTCACCACGTCGGCATGACGGCTCTATGCGCCTGGTATGTCTAAATTTGCCCATTCCCCAGTCCTCCTTTTATCTCAATTATGGTCTATTTTGTAAACAGCATTTTATCTAGACTTCACATTCGTTACCTATTTACGCAGGCTCCGTTTTTTAGGGTTATTTTAAATAACCAGGCTAACGTAAGTTTCCGTCATCTACACATATTATTTGTTTTATAGTTTTACATTCTTGTGGCTTACCGTTTGTTCCTTATTATAAGCTTCCGTCATCGGAATGAAGTTCCCTGCATTCTGTCATATTTTAACTTGACTACTGGCATTTTGGACGGTTGAACGTTCATATTACTTCTGGAGAAACAACAGTGGATAGTCTACTGGTTACCACTAATATAATTGCTTAGGCTTCTGCGGCCAGAGTAAGTCGACATAAAAGCTTTCTGGTTATGGTACCTCGTAAAAACGAAACCCAGACCCAGAAGAAAGCCGCTGCAACCATGGCCGAAACGTTGGTTTTTCTCCAGCAGCAGTAGTTTTATACGTTATGACACGGTACCATACCAATAAAACGTTTATGTCCACTTGAACTAAGTTGTGAAATAAATGTGAGAACATAATTTTCTGTGTAGTTTCGTATACCGTTCAGCTAAATTTTAACCGAAGCAGAATCTTTATATGTTTTGCTTTCGTTCATTTACAGATGTACATCTGTAGATGTGGCTCTAATGCTATGAAATTAGTTGGACCATAAATAAATTTTTATCGTGCAGACGGAGCGGCGTTTTTCATCATGATTTAAGTGTGAATTGCAGAGTAGCAATGGAGATGTAGATGCAGAGGTAGGTAATGATTTAGTTAGGAGTAGTAAATGAGAATTGTCCAAGTGTGCCTGAGATTAAATATTTTGAATAATTGGATCAGTTCTGAGTGCTGATTGAAAGTGCTGTCGTTTTCACCGTTACTCTGGCTTTTGGGAATCATTCACTAATCGCCAGTTCACTCTTAAGATTCAGCGCAACAGACATACTTTCTCCCTCTCTCTGTCTCTTATTTCCTCTATCTCTTTCCTGCCCCCCCTCCCCTCTCTCTCTGCCTTATTGTTGCCGCCGCAGCTGCAGAAAAACGCAATAGTGGCACTTCTGCAAACAGTGTAGAACAAGCCACTCTGGGACAATGGAGGAGGAGGAGATTAGTGTTTAACGTCCCGTCGACAACGAGGTCATTAGAGACGGAGCAGAAGCTCGGATTAGGGAGGATTGGGAAGGAAATCGGCCGTGGCCTTTCGAAGGAACCATCCCGGCATTTGCCTGAAGTGATCTAGGAAATCACGGAAAACCTAAATCAGGATGGCTGGACGCGGGATTGAACCGTCATCCTCCCGAATACGAGTCCAGTGTGCTAACCACTGCGCCTCCTCGCTCGGTGGTCAATGATGAAGACCATGGCGAATATTAGAACAGAAAACACACTTTCATAAGGTGTAGTGTTCTTAGTGGAATTTTCTGTCGTACTATTATACGTCCTATTTCTACATCAGAGACTATCCTTGTTGTGTTACCCTGAAAATGGAATTTAAATATTTCAGCAAAGAGAAAAGTAGCCGTTGGCAGAGTTTCGAGCCCCACTGCCAATCCATTCAATGGAAAAAGCAGTATTGATGGGTGTTTGCAGATCTAGATTAAATATCTACTACTACAATGATATGAAATAGATGCAACACTGTTCGAATGGCAGGGACATCTTTTTCTCTAGACTACTTAGGCACTCAGTAAATTATGTCTTAATCAAATACATCCTGAAGACAATGTTGTTGTGTAAGTGGAATTGTATTATTAATTTCCGAGAATGCAGCTGTCATTGACAAATGATTGTTTACTTTCCTGTATGTGCAACAATAACCTTTATTTGTTGTATCAAGGTGAAATACGATGAACTGTAAGGAGAAAATGCAGTATTCGCGCAAACCGCCCCTCGGCGCGGTGGCTGAGGAACAGTTCGCAAAAACGAAATGCCTTTCAGGTCGCTTGCATTAAACACTGTGCCGAATATCAACTTGGTAAGCACGGATAACAGCCTCTCCAGTAAATATGCGTGTCCCAAACTTAAATATTAGGTCCTAATTGTTACTTTCTCGGAGACACAGTTTGCAATCAACTACCACATTACTTTGTTTGGTATCATTCTGGGATTTCTATCGTGCGAAAGTGACCATTCGAATAAACTTTTCACACAAGATGCTGTAAAAAAGAAGACACTTTGAGAAGGAATGGGAGACTAGCTACAGATATTAAAGTAATTACTTTCGCCGTCCTGTTGTCAAGTGAGTTTGGGAAAATGAAAACTGACGCAACTACAAAATAAGGAATTTAAACACGTTCGCATGCACACTTTCTATATAAGTTATAGAAATAGCTGTTCCCATTTCACACCAGACTATCATAGTAAGTACTGAGTATTTCATATTATAAGTGAAGTGCATCAGATGTACGAAACATAATGAAAAATATCCGTTTCACAGAAATTCTGCAGCCGTGCAAACCACAAAATTTACTGCAATTCGTGCAACACAAACAGCAGTGCGAATAGTGAAAGCATCGATCGGCCAGTCTATTGGAGTGCAGTCTCGCGAGCGTCCCACAGAAATTGCTTTCACGAAGCTGAGTGGCTCTGCGCAGATTGTGTGGACTGTGAAATCACCTGCAAAATACTTCACATGTTGTACTGGTAAACACAGAGTGAGATTTTGTGTGGTCAGGGAAAACGAAAGTATCTTATGGAAGCGACAGTGCTGACGCTTAGCATCACAACAGAGCATATAGTGTTAAGTGTTTATAAAACCATTGTCTCAAGATCTAATATCCCCTATTCAGTTTGTCAAGAACTATTTAATTCATCCGTATAAATCGCAGGGTAGACGTCTGCACAGCTGCTAGTCAGCACGACAGATAATGGCTTCACCTACGTTGGCTTCAGTTCCACGTCTATGTTCTAAAAACGGAAGAGGCAGAATTATGAATTATGAACGAACTACGTGACCTACTTCTAAATGGAACACTGATACATGTAACACCAGAAAATACTCGCTAATGTAGTGGTCTCTCTCCCTCTCTCTCTTTTTCTCTCTCTCTGATATATATATTAGATCTGGGACTAGCCCATTTGACAAGGCCAATTATAACATTTTTCGACTCATTTAGCGTAAAACTGCGAATCAGTGATCGTAAGGTCGACCTAGTATAACTGAATACGGCTGTGAGTAAGCATATAAAGAAGCGCAAAATACCTTACTGCTTAGCAAGGGCAATAAGAAACGGTTTTCAGATTACCTCAGTCGTCAGCACAAAAATTTCATTTCCAACACTAACAACGCTGACTATCAACGTACGAAAGTGCAAAAACATTGTACAATACGCTTTAGACACATCAGTGCCGAGCAAACTAGCAAGGGGTGGTAAAACCCACCGTGGCTCGACATTCGTGTCAGAAAGCTGCTCTGAAAGCAAAAAGAGCCTCATTGCTAAGTTAAACTTAGCCAAAGCGTCACAGACAAACAAAAACCAAACTAAACAAAAATTAGCATAAGCAAGGCAATGCATGAAGCGTTAAACGAATTCTAAAGTAAAATTCTGTCTGCCATCTTGAGAAAAAGCTCCTAAGAAGTTATGGTCATGTGTTAAATCAGTAAACGGATCGATGACCATAATGTCATTGAGAGAGAGGATGAGAGAGAAAAGGTCGAAATAGGAACGTATTTTTTCAGAACTGTTGCACGAAGGAACGCGGCAGTGCATTAGCGGCCTGCATCTGATGTTTATGTTCGCTCGATTTGCTCGAAGCATGTAGTTCTGCGTAAGACTGTCATATGTCAATACAACCGATTCATACGCGGGAGCAACTCCCATCGAATTCCTTGACGCTTAACTGAGCATCCTAGAGTGGAACTACCCGACCATAAGCTAGTTACATGATCACCTCGCTGACTCCCGCTGTAGGACTATGGCGCGTAAATGTGAGATGAAGGAGAGTATGAAAGCGACACTAGATCGAGAGAAAGTATCACGAGTGCGAAAGATGGCGATCGCAACAATGTTTGAAGAAGATTACGTTAGTGACTGATAAAGATATCGGCTACAGGCACTGTTTCAAATGCTCTCCTGTAGTGTTTTACGGACAGGCTACATACGAAGGTACGTGTCTGCAGAATACGACAAAGTGTAAGTTATGAAGCATTACCAATTTCCCTGAAAGCTATGGTATGGACCTAGAAACGATGGAGAGGCTTCGTCCCGCCATAGCCCTCAGTGGTTCACAATTCCGCAAGAGGACACAGTTGTCCGACCACCTCACCGCCGCATCGCACCTCACCCAGTTCGGATCCAGTGCCTCCCCCCCCCCCCCCTCTTCCCGGTAACGTCTCATACCAGACGAGCGTAGCCCCAAATGATTGCGTGGTAGAGTAATGATGATGCACGCGTACGTGGAGACAGTGTTTGAGCAGCAATCGCCGACATAGTGTAACTGAGGCGGAATAAGGGAAACCAGCCAGCATTCGCCAAAGTAGATGGAAAACAGCCTTAAAAACCATCCAAAGACTGGCCGGCACAGCGGACCTCGGCACTAATCCACCAGGCGGATTCGTGCCGTAGACTGGCACTCCTTCCCGCTCGAGAAGCAGCGCGTTAGACCGTGCGGGTAGCTGGGCGGGCTTACCTACCTATTACTGTGAAATTTATCGAGATTTGGCGCTGAGAAATATGGCACTGGTGCCAACTCACTTTTCTGAGAAGAAAAAATCTGGGGAATTTGTTAAGTACTACACCGAGGAAAATTGTGCAACATGTAAACCCGTACCATTTTTATAATATTTTATTTGTCACTGAACGAGGTGCGTATATATGCAAGGCATTGCAATCCTTTCATGCATTACACTTACAGGGCGTATGTAAAGTCCGTGAACACTTTCAATTATTTATTGCACAAGAACAAAACATTGCACAAATTTCATATTGCATTTTGAAGAGAAACTCTGCAAGTGTTTTTACAAACATTCGAGATGCGAACCATGAATAACCCGGCAGACGTCAATACGGTAATCGAATTCTTGCCATACCCCTCCCAGCATGGCATCGTCGATTGTGGCAGTTGATTCCTGTATTCTCTCCCGGACTTCTGCTACATCACGTAGTAGAGGCGGTACGTAAACCAGATCTTTAATGTGTCCCCACAGAAAAAAGTCACACGGAGTGAGAACTGGTGACCAGGGAGGCCATATCATGAAAAAGCTGTCCCTTTGTCTAGCACGGCCGATCTATCTACGTGGCAGCTCCCTGTTTAGGTATCCACGAACTTCAGATGAAAAGGGGTGGAGCCCCATCCTTCTGAATGATGAACGTAGAGTCGGACTGTACTTGAGGCATCACCCATTGCTGCAATATGTCCAAGGAGGAATATCCAGTGACAGTGCTCTCGGTGGAGAAGAATGGCCCGTACAGTTTTCGACTTGACAAGGCAGAAAAAAAAATTACCTTGGGGAAGCACGCTCAGATTCAATGCATTCGTGTGGATGCTTCCTTGTTGGTGGCTTCTTATCATAGTTGGTTCCAAACATTCGTTGAACAGATGTAGCACACTTATTTTTTGTCGAACTCCAACACACACATACAAAAAAATGGTTCAAATGGCTCTGAGCACTATGGGACTTAACATCGGAGGTCATCAGTCCCCTAGAACTTAGAACTGCTTCAATGTAACTAACCTAAGGACATCACACACATACACACATCTATGCCCGAGGCAGGATTCGAACCCGCGACCGTAGCGGTCGCGCGGTTCCAGACGGAAGCGCCTAGAATCACTCGGCCACACCGGCCGGCTCCCACACACCGAAAGCCTGCTCCGCACCTGAATACACCATGTTTGCGACTAGCGCTGGCTATCGTCAAATTACCAAACTACGCTGTGGTGGTATACATGAAAAAAAAATAAAAAGTTTCAGAGTTTCTCTCCAAAATGACATATGTATGATATCTGTGCAATGTTTAGTTCTTGTGCAATAAATAATTGAATGTTTTCCCAGACTTAACGTACACCCTATATTTCGAACTAAGTCCTGAACACACTTTCTATGAGGATTACTCGACAAATGACGTTGCAATGGTTTATTCCACCACTTATGCTGAAGAATATTTTCAAGAAGAAAATTTTTGACAGGTATTCTATAAAATCAATCTTAGAGCAAGAAACGTAGACTAGGTTGAACAGCCTGATCAGAATGCCACAGTCTGTAGGTCGGCAGTGCGATAAAATCATCCATGTGCTTCTAGGCAGAGATGGCTCTGAAGAGCTTATTGGTTACGACAATAGTGAAAAAGAATATGTGAAATTTTTAGTGTCATTCAAAGATGCAACAGAAGTGCTTTGTTACGAGTGCTCATACTGAAAAGTCATTGTGACACGGGTCCAAAAGTACAGAGGTACGTTTAAATTACTACAGACCCTATTCTCTTGTTTTATACACACATCAAAATAAGTTTAGCGTCACCCAAGTTCCCAAAACACCTGAAGACAGATGTTGACTGTGGATATTGTATCACAGACACATTCTCTCTGATTGTTCAGAGATGTCACTAAACCCGCCCAAAGATGTAAATAACCATGCATGAGCAGCGCCTATTAGACGGAGGGGGCCCGATAGCCGATCAGTTCCAGTCATTCTACCAGGAAGGAGGTACAGGGCTCATGTTGTCTGTACTTCAGCCATTATTAGACGGTCAATACCGCGATTAGATCGCGTCCGTATTGTTACTTTGTGCCAGGAAGGGCTCTCAACAAGGGAAATGTCCAGAAGTCTCTGAGTGAAACAAAGCGATGTTGTTCTGACATGGAGGGAATACAGAGAGACAGGAAACGTCGATGACATACGTCGCTCAGGCGGCCCAAGGGCAACTACTGCAGTGGATGACCTCTACCTACGGGTTATGGCTCGGGCGAACTCTGACAGCAATGCCACCATGTTGTGTCGGAGACGTGTTTAGAGGCAACCCGGTCAGTCTCAACACCTTAGACACACTGCTCAGAGAGTGCAGCAAGGTGGAGGTTCCCTGATGTTTTGGGTTGGCATTATGTGTGGCCGACGTTGGACGCTGGTGGTCATGGAAGGCGCCGCAACGCTGTACGATACGTGAATGCCATCCTCCGACCGATAGTGCAACCACATCGGCAGCTTATTGGCGGGACATTCGTCTTCATGGACGACGATTCGCGCCCCTAACTTGCAAATCTTGTCAATGACGTCCTTCAGGTAACGACATCGCTGGACTAGAGTGGCCAGCATGTTCTCCAGACATGAATCCTATCGACAATGCCTGCGATAGATTGAAAACGGCTGTTTATGGACGACGTGATCCACCAATCACTCTGAGGGATCTACACCGAACCGCCATTGAGGAGTGGGACCATCTAGACCAACAGTGCCTTGATGAACTTGTGGATAGTATGCCACGACGAATACAGGCATGCATCAATGCAAGAGGACGTGCTACTGGGTAACAGAGGTACCAGTGTGTACAGCAGTCGGGACCAGCACACCTGAAGGTCTTGCTGTATGGTGGTACAACATGCAATATATGGTTTTCATGAGCAATAAAAATGGCGGAAATGATGTTTATGTTGTTCTCTATTCCAATTTTCTGTACAGGTTGCGACGGGGCGGTAAATAAAGTGCGGTTGAAGAGTTCACACGAAAGTGCATATACCAATGTTCGTTAAAAAATGTTTGCGCAAGTTTTGGTTCTCACGTAAGTCTCAGGGGATGATTTTCGCAGTTGGTGCATTAGTACACTGTTCGACACCCGCGCATTAGTTATAGTTTTTGAACTAATATTCATGAGTACAGTTTATTCTAGGGAACAAAACTAGGCGATTATTATAGCAAAATCACTTTTTTAGGACACAGTTCAATCACTATTTATTGGCGTTGTCCTTTTCTTTCACACAATGAAATTAGCTCTACTGAGACGGTTTACAGTTTTTCTTTAATAATAATTTGTCTCCGAGCCCCCAATAGCAGTAATGTAGGCTGCTATAAACGAAAATTACTCACTCAATTCGAACAGAATCACAAGTCCCACTGTCCTCTTTGTTCTAGCAGTTTTGGCGCGAAATCACAAATCGCCACATGTTCACTTACGCCGATGTATACCTCGTAATTCCTATTCACACAAATAATCGTAGCACTTCCAGTTTACCAAATATATGCATGCACACTTGCACTATTAAACAATAATCTTTGTCGAAATTAATCAGAAAAAAAATTCTTACTCAAACGACCACATGGGCCACCCAAAAATGGGGCTTGCTCGTGACCCACCGGCTCCTCAACTGCCGAACGACTGACCAATGGCTGACCCCTGGCCAAGATGGCCGCTCCCTTATAATAGGCTCGGATGTCCACCCTCCTGGTTATGGAAGTACCAATCTCACCAGTTAAGGTTACAAATTTTGATACATACATCCCTCGACAGAAATAAGAACGCCATCGGAACCACGCTAAAGGTACATCTTATTTACCATGTTACTTTAATTTCTAGGATTACTGTATCTGCTGTAAATCAAGTTTTAGTTTTTGCAAGATTTCGCCACTTAGCGCAAATTTGTTTGTTGCATCTGTGCTGCAATGTTTGAACATAGAACTGCATATAGCATCATTTTAGACGTAATCTATAGCGATCTACACATTGCGCTGCTCAAAATCTTCATATGTATAATAATTAATTAATTATGGGCTATAAATGTTAGTAATAATCTGCAAAGAATGAAAACTATCGAAAGTTAAGTGCATAGTATAACTTAACTTGTTTAAAATACGTGTGATGCCACCGAAAATATTATATAGTGCTGTTCTTTACGTCGTGAATTTTCTATTGAATTTTATAAACAATTATCGATCAAACTTTGTTCATTGCTCTTTACGGGCTTAATTATTTATAAATCTTAACATATGACTACGGCACTCGATCCGCCATGACGAAAAGTTTTTAATGAGTGCTCGCTCATCCCTGTAAGTTGTTATTTACTGTTTTTATTAATCTTTCAGTATTCGTGATATTAATCGATTTTGAGGTTACAATAACTTTTGTGTCTCGTGACTTGAAAAAAAAAAAAAGAGCCATCTTTCAGAAGGTGCATATTGTTGACCACAATCCACTGCCGTATCGCTCTTCACTGTAAGTTACATAGTTTTCGCGTAATGTACGAAAAACCAAACAATGCCCCAAGCTGTGCGCCACGTGGCCGCCCGGCGGCAGAGACATCACACCGAGCGTTGCAAATCTCGCGCGGGCGCGCCACGCGCTTCCGCGAATCGCGCACCATGTCGTGCGCTCACTCTCCACAAAGCAATCCTTGCATGCTAGACCTATTCATCTAGTAACGGGTGTTTGTACCGTCACAGAGTTCCGCATCTCTCAGAACCGAGGTGATGCAAAAATTTTCTTCGATGTGTGCACATGCTGCGTGTGAAGCAAATGCCAGATTCAGTGTCAACGGTATTTTGGCTGTAGTTTACAATTGTGATATTATCTACTATGAATTGTAAATACCACGAGCGCTTAAAGGGTGCTGTTTCCATTTCAGAAAGGGGTAAGTCGAAATTCGGACGTTGCACAGAATAGTAATATTTGTGCTGTCGCCCTTCGAATTATTGGAAATGATGTCTGTTTCTGGCAAAGATGAGACGTTAAATACTGTGGGTCATACGTGTGACGAAATACCAGTTCCTGATAACCTAGAACAAAATTATAAGGTGGCAGTTACATTACTCCCCTTTCGTGGTTCTGTCAGAATTAATTTGGAACCGTTGACAGAATATCAGCTGTGCTCAGCAAGCAAAAAGTCGAGTCTGTGTTTTCAGTGTACTTGTACAGTCTACTTACTTGTCATACTCAATCTACTGATGAAGTTGACTTGTGTTTAACTCAAACGTATAGTGGTAATGACGACGATCGTCTGGGAGGTGGAAGGCTAACAATATTCTGTTTCCCAGGTTCTCTAATTTGGCGAGAGTTTTCTGTTCGCAGCGTAAAATGTGACTAGAGAAAGAAAAAGCTGTGTGGCATGGAACCTTATCTCTGACGGACGGAGCAGACTTTGTCCGAAAGAGATCGATACATTGTAATTACACTAACAGGGAATAGCTTGGAGACAGTTTTGTTCCTGTTTGATTTCTAATTTCTGAGCCGATCATGTTCACATATATGCATTTAAATCATTTAAGCAGTTGATGTAACAAAAAAGAAAAAAAAATCAGTAGTGTCGTTTTTCATTACAAGACCGACCATCATTAAAAATGTTGGTAGTCACATAGTTTTCCAAAGACACTCGTCTGTTTCCGAATTTTCGTTATTGCATAATGCAAGCTATTTTTTCTTATGGCTCACAATGACGCCGTGATTAGACCCTGACATCCAGAAACATACGTCTGTAGCTTAACTACACTGATCTTAGTTTACCGCCAACAGCTGGTGGGAATATGTCAGAGGCGACACCAGCCTGCAGACGCACTCAGCTGCTACTAAACTGGTCACAACAACAGCGCGGCAAGCGTGCCAGGTCGGGCGGCCTCTACCCTCTCGGTTGCCCCACGACGTCTTCGGCTGCAGCCTGCCCACTTCGAGATATCGTAGTCGTCAAAGCCATGCTCGAACGCGATGGGCTCGAGAGAGTATCATCGAGGAAAATGGGCAGTTTGCAGACCTGTACACTGTGGCTCCTCCTTTAAATCGTCGCACGAACAACATGTGGGATTGTTAGGTTAGAGAATTCCCTCCCTAGGCCCGACAAGACGTCTCCTGGGATGCGACAAGGTAGCAGTAGGCAAAACGCTACAGGTAATGACAATATTAATGTGGTAATAGTAAACTGCAGGAGCGTCTATAGAAAGGTCCCAGAACTGCTCTCATTAATGAACGGTCACAATGCCAACATAGTACTAGGGACGGAAAGTTGGCTGAAATCAGATGTAAACAGTAATGAAATTCTAAACTCAGATTGGAATGTATACCGCAGAGAAAGGCTGGACAGTGAATGGGGAGGGGTGTTTACAGCGATAAAAAGTGCAATAGTATCGAAGGAAATTGACGGAGATCCGACATGTGAACTAATTTGGGCGAAGGTCACGGTTTAAGCAGGCTTAAACATGGTAATTGGATGTCTCTATAGGCCCCCTCGTTCAGCAGCTGTTGTGGCTGAGCACCTGAAGGATAATTTGGAAAATATTTCGAGTAGATTTCCCGACCATGTTATAGTTTTGGGAGAAGATTTTAATTTACCAGATATGGACTGGGAGACCAAACGTTTATAATGGGTGGCAGGGACAAAGAATCCAGTGTAATTTTTTAAGTGCATTGTATGAAAACTACCTTGAGCAGATAAATAGAGAATCGACTCGTGGCGATAACCTCTTAGACCTTCTGGTGACAAACAGACCCGAACTATTTGAAGCAGTTAATGCAGAACTGGGAATCAGCGATCATAAAGCGGTTACTGCATCGGTGATTTCAGCCGTAAATCGAAATATTAAAAAAGGTAGGAAGACTTTTCTTTTCAGCAAAAGTGACAAAAAGCAGATTTCAAAGTACTTGAAGGCTCAACACAAAAGTTTTATCTCAAGTACACACAGTGTTGAGAATCAGTGGACAAAGTTGAAAACCATCGTACAATATGCATTAGATGAGTATGTGCCAAGCAAGATCGTAAGAGATCGAAAAGAGCCACCGTGATACAACAACCGAGTTAGAAAACTGCTGCGGAAGCAAAGGGAACTTCACAGCAAACATAAACATAGCCAAAGCCTTGCATAGAAACGAAGTGTTCAACGAATTCGAAAGTAAAGTTCTATGTACTGACTTGGCAGAAAATTGTAAGAAATTTTGGTTAAAGCGGTAGGTGGATCAAAACAAAACGTCCAGCCACTCCGTGTCAAAAATGGCACTGAAACAGACAGAATAAAGGCCGAAATACTAAATGCCTTTTTCCAAAGATGTTTCACAGAAGAAGACTGCACTGTCGTTCCTTCTCTAGATTGTCGCACAGATGAGAAAATGGTATATACCGAAAAAGATGACAGGGGGATAGAAAAACAATTAAAATCGCTCAAAAGAGGAAAGGCCGCTGGACCTGATGGGATACCACTTCGATTTTACACAGAGTACGCGAAGGAACTTGCCTCCTTCTTGCAGCGGTGTACCGTAATTCTCTAGAAGACCGTGGCGTTCCAAAAGATTGGAAAAGAGCAACGTCATCCCCCTTTTCAAGAAGGGACGTCGAACAGATGTGCAGAACTACAGACCTATATCTCTAACGTCAATCAGTTGTAGAATTTTGGAACACGTATTATGTTCGAGTATTGTGACTTTTCTGTAGACTGGAAATCTACTCTGTAGGAATCAGCATGGGTTTCGAAAAAGACGATCGTGTGAAATCCAGCTCGCGCTATTCGTTCAAGAGACACAGAGGTCCATAGACACGGGTTCCCAGGTAGATGCCGTGTCTCTTGACTTCCGCAAGGCGTTTGATGCAGTTCCCCACAGTCGTTTAATGAACAAAGTAGAGCATATGGACTAGCAGACCAATTGTGTGATTGGATTGAAGAGTTCCTAGATAAAATAATGCAGCATGTCATTCTCAATGGAGAGAAGTCTTCTGAAGTAAGAGTGATTTCAGGTGTGCCGCAGGGGAGTGTCGTAGGACCGTTGCTATTCACAATATATATAAATGACCTTGTGGATAACATCGGAAGTTCACTGAGGCTTTTTGCGGATGATGCTGTAGTATATCGAGAGGTTGTAACAATGGAAAATTGTACTGATATGCAGGAGGATCTGCAACGAATTGACGCATTGTGCAGGGAATTGCAATTGAATCTCATTGCAGACATGTGTAATGTGCTGCGAATACATAGAAAGAAAGATCCTTTATCATTTAGCTACAATATAGCAGGTCAGCAAATGGAAGCAGTTAGTTCCACAAATTATCTGGGAGTAGGCATTAGGAGTGATTTAAAATGGAATGACCATACAAAATTAATCATCGGTAAAGCAGATTCATTGGAAGAATCCTAAGGAATGCAGTCCGAAAACAAAGGTAGTAGGTTACAGTACACCTTTTCGCCTACTGCTTGAATATTGCTCAGCAGTGTGGGATCCGTACCAGATATGGTTGATAGAAGAGATAGAGAAGATCCAACGGAGAGCAGCGCGCTTGGTAATCGCGAGAGTGTAACGGAGAAGATGGATAAACTCAAGTGGAGGACTCTGCAAGAAAGACACTCAGAAGCTCGGTACGGGCTTTTAGTTGAAGTTTCGAGAACATACCTTCACCGAAGTGTCGAGCAGTATATTGCTCCCTTCTACGTATATCTCGCGAAGAGACCATGAGGATAAAATCAAAGAGATTAGAGCCCACACAGAGGCATACCGACAATCCTTCTTTCCACGAACAATACGAGACTGGAATAGAAGGAAGAACCGATAGAGGTACCCAAGGTACCCTCCTCCACACACCATCAGGTTGCTTGCGGAGTATGGATGTAGATGAAGACGTAGATGTAGATGTAGAAAACTGCAGATTTCGAAATAAGTGACCCAAGGATATAAAAGCAACCGAAAGCTCTCAACTGCGGAAAGGATTGGACCTGACTGGCTATCAGTTCCATTCGACACACAGTATGAGAAAAAAACGAGCATATCTTCATATCTTGAAGCAGCAGTATACTGTAGGTTTGTAGAGAAGCGTGGTGTTGTTACTGGTAAGAAAAATGCATAGGTCATTCCTGTTTTCATGGAGGTTCGTCGAACAGACGCACAAAACTATAGGCCTGTATCTCTCACGTAAGTTTGTTGTAGAAGTATGGAACATATTTTAGTCTTACTTATTATGGCATTTCCGAAGACTCGAAGTCTTATATGTAGGCATCAACATGGGTTCCGGAAACAATGAGTGAGTGAAAATCCGCTCACTCTGTTCGCCCAAGAAATCCAGAGAGCAATATCTGCAGGGGCCCAGGATGACGCCATGTTTCCTGACCTCCGGAAAGCGTTCGACACAGTTCCGCACTGTCACCTGATAAACGAAACACGAGTATATAAAATGTCAGACCAACACAGTGATTGGACTGAAGAGTTGGTTGGTTGTTTGTTTTTGGGGAAGGAGACTAGACAGCGAGGTCATCGGTCTCATCGGATTAGGGAAGGACGGGGAAGGAAGTCGGCCGTGCCCTTTGAAAGGAACCATCCCGGCATTTGCCTGGAGCGGTTTAGGAAAATCACGGAAAACCTAAATCACGATGGCCAGACGCGGGATTGAACCGTCGTCCTCCCGAATGCGAGTGCAGTGTCTAACCACTGCGCCAAACTGAAGAGTTGCCTGCCACAGTACACACCATATGATTCCCATTGGAGAATGACTTCTGACATAAAAGTACTTTCGGTAGTACACCGAAGGAATGTTGTCGGGCAGCAGTATTCAGACTGCAGAAGCGCTGCTCACTAGGAGGCGCAGAATCATCCAGTGACGCCTGTCGGCTGGGGATGGAGCGACGGTCGGGAGGTGCCGTTGAGCCTTCCGGGTCTTTCTTGGATAGAGGGTTTCACGTGATCGGTAGCAATAGGCCAATCTTAATTTGCATTACATTACGGGGCAATTACGCCCTCCAAAAACTAGTCATAAGTTCTGACGAGGTCAAACAGATCGTCAGCCAATCTTACTTTGCACTACATTATGGGGCGAGATATCGTTTGATGGAAACCACATATCCACAAACATGCAGAGCTGCTGTTTGCATACGGTCCAGAACCTTTAATCGTGACATGCAGTTGAAGTCATACAACACTTACGTCAAGCCTAGTTAACTATTTTCACAGACTAAAGAGAGTCCTACAGTCGTCACCCTAGTCAGTGAAAGACAAAGCAAAGCTAAATTTGTACTTTTGCAGATTATACTATCGTACAATGAATCCCAGTATATAGGAAGCAATGTAAGAGGTAGTAAATGATACTTGCCAAAGAATTATTAAGCGGTTCTCTGAAAATGGACACTCTCTAAATTTTGAAGAAAAAGAAAACACACTACATTCAGTTCTGTTCAACAAACAGTGGTACCAACACCTGATGTAGCACATGAGCAGTAGTCAGTAAACAGAGTAGAACGCTCCAAGTTTTTTGGCATGTATACTGATGAAAACTTTAACTAGAAGCAGCGTATTACTGAACTTCTCAAACAGTTAAGTTCAACTATTTTTGCTCTTTGTATTATTACTAATCTTGGAAACAAACGTATCAGGCTACTGACCTGTTTTGTTCATTTCCAGTCAGTAATTTCTTACGAAATAATTTTCTGGGGTAACCCATAACTTAAAAAGAAATTCTTGACTGCACAAGACCGACTAGTAACAAAACATGGGCTGTTCCCCCAAGGACGGCTTGTAGGTACCTCTTTAAGGAGGTAGGCATTTTAATTGTGCCACCGCATTGCGTATTTTCGATAGTGAAATTAGTCATAAACCATCCATCACAAGTTGGTAAGAACAGTGACATACATACCTACAACACTAAAAGGAGAAATAAGCAATATTATCCATTCTTAAAGCAGTCACTGGCTCCGTGAGATCAATACGCAGCAATAAATTTTTATGATCACTTGACCAATAACATAACATGTCTGACAGGTAACGAAGCGAGGTGTAAATCTAATTTAAAATCATCTGTCCTGGGCAACTCTTTCTGTTCTATTGAAGAAGAATTTCTATTTTAAAAAAAGAAGCTTTCAAATGTGTTTGCATGAGTAGGAATAAAATGATAATGCGTTCAATATTGTTAGCAGTAATCACGTATACAAATCCTGTAAACTGACTCTTTCCACGTCATTACGATGAAAGGATCGTTCAAATGATCTGTGAAACATGTAACTAACTAACTAACTAACAAGATAACTAGAAAGTTAATTCTCTTATGTAACTTAGGTTGTAGTTTGTTAATATGTCTTTGCCCTGTCAGTTGAATGTCTAGCAACGTACAGAGAAAGGTTGATGCCAAAATGTAGTGATTATTAATTACTGAGTAAACTGCTTCTGTGTCTGCCTTGTTTCTGATAAAGAACAGCCAGACTGCATTTGTCTGGCAGTACATCCATTCCTATCTCGATTAATCCAGTTATCTTGTTTCTCTGCTATTTAAAATGTTTTGTTGGAAATATCCGTCACATATTTTCGCTCACGATTTCACATTTGCTACCAAAATCATTGTGCAACATTCATTTACCGATTCAGTCGGAGATGATAGTACTTTATTTGTCCGTTTTGTTTTCAGTTAAAAGTGTAATGTGAATGAAATATAAAGCTATTTTCCTACTTGCGACACATTTTACTACATTCGTCTCACCTAACTTCGTCGAAACGGTAACCACCATCACTTTTAACTGTGGAAGGATACGCTAGAGGCACTAGAGTTGCATCCAATACGCACTAACAGCATGTTGTAAAAATTTATTATTGAGGCAAACCGGTGACGCCTTCAGTATCAAGGTAGAATTTTATTTGTGTATTCGACAGAGCCGTCCCAAATCAGAGTAGTGGCATGTTCGGCTTAACCATGTCCTAACAGGGACAGCTAAACACAACATCAGCTGTCACTGCAGTGGCACCCGAGCAACGCCTCCGCGTGGCGGGAGCAGACAGCAGGCGGACAGCGCGGCACAGGTCGGGACGTGAGTCGAGAAAGGGCGAGTCAGCACAGAAAGACAAATATGCATACGTATTTCTTAGGGATCAAATGGAGAAACGAAAAATCGTACACCACTAATTTGGGTCCGTACTATCAAATTGCTTACTCATAAAGTGTCCTTCCCGATAGCTGAGTGGTCGCCGGCACGGTAGCTCAGCTTGTTCGGACAGAGGGTCAGCTGCCCTCTGTAATAAAAAAACTGAGTTAATCGATCAACAGTGAACTTAAACGGATGTTTTACGACGTCCGCCCCGAGCAGATGCAACGATCAAAAGCGAACAAAATGAGATTAAAAAAGTGGTCAGCGTGACGAATTGCCGTCCTACGGGCCCGGGTTCGATTCCCAGCTGGGTCAGGGATTTTCTCCGCTCAGGGATTGGGTGTTGCGCTGTCATCACTGTCATTTCATCCCCGTCCTGCGACCAGGTCGCTCAATGTGGCGTCGAATGTAATAAGACCTGCACCAAGGCGGCCTGCCCGCATCTCGTGGTCGTGCGGTAGCGTTCTCGCTTCCCACGCCCGGGTTCCCGGGTTCGATTCCCGGCGGGGTCAGGGATTTTCTCTGCCTCGTGATGGCTGGGTGTTGTGTGCTGTCCTTAGGTTAGTTAGGTTTAAGTAGTTCTAAGTTCTAGGGGACTTATGACCACAGCAGTTGAGTCCCATAGTGCTCAGATCCATTTGAATTTGAACCAAGGCGGCCGGACATGCTCCCTAAGGGGCCTCCTGGCGACTGACGCCAAACGCTCATTTCCATTACTTAAGTTGTTACTCTTAAAAATACATTAGTTTTTAAAAAGAAATCAATCGATGTGATGTGCAGCATCTCTTTGGAACGTCTACCTATTGCAAAACTGACGTTTAGAAATCTTAAACACCAGAGAAAATGCTAATGATCACATTTAGGAGAGACTCCCTGTAAATTATCCTGAAGTGACAGACATTTGCATATACTGCATGATGTACTACCGTCACGCATGCAGCTGAATATTACACACCACTAAATTTTCTGCGCTTTAAGCTAACTTGAAGAAACTTCAGTATAAAAGCAGAGCAGTAATTTCTATGACAGTTACTTGCACATAGATTCCTTCATCATTATAATGAGGGAGTCCTGTCTAAATATATTCACAAACGAAGAAATCATAATGACAAAATAAAAGGAAAATTTTTGTGGTCCTCAACTACTCGTTCTGTTTTCCCGAGACTCTAACCAACAGAGGCAGTGTATTATTAAATATTATCCAACTGTCAAGTCAGTTTAAAATACAGATCCTTTGATGTACAGCAGTGTAATGTAGGAAAGCTTTTCGTGTAGTTAGAAAAACTGTACGTATTTCGTCTCTTCTGATGCGGAAGAACATTAGCAGATTAAAACTGTGGCCAGACCTAATTCAAGTCTCGGTCCGGCACAAAGTTTTAACCTGACAGGAAGTTCCATATCAGAGCACACTCCGCTGCAGAGTGAAGATCTCATTCTGGAAACTTGGGTAGCTGAGATGATAGAGCACTTGCCCGAAAAAGGAAAGGTGCCGAGTTCGAGCCTCGGTGCGGCACACAGTTTTAATCTGCCAGGAAGTTTCACATCAGCGTACAGTCCGCTCCAGAGTGAAAATATCATTCTTGAACATTAGTAGTTATTAAGACAGGTAAAATACGGAAATCAGTAAATGTAACGGCTTCAAAAAAGCTTCTGATAATACAGAACAGTTCAATGTAACAAGAGTTAAAGCATCGTTCACAAGTTACAACATACTCTGTTGAGCTCGGATGTTTTGAGAGACATTAAAATTCAGAGGCACCATTCAAGCAGTAGATACGTTATCGTAACGGAAAAACGGAAGATAATAATTTTTATCTTGCAGGCCTGTGCCAAGAAATAATATGTTTTTAATCCTCATTGTAATTCGTAGTTAGATGTCGTGTAGCAAGTAAAGGAAACCGTGAAGCTTCTGAAAATGGTAAGTGAAAGTAAAAGTTACGTACTCCCTTTTTTGGGGTCCACGTTGTTAGTTTGATTAGTGCTGTCGCGGTCGAACGCCATTTGAACTATAAATCCCAGCTTTGTTTGCCGTTAGTCGTTATATCTCGCACTAATCCAATTTAATGAACTAATACCCCATCAAGCACTTTCATCTTTTGCTACGTTGAAGAGATATTCCAGCCACTAGAACATATAGGTCATCCTAGTACTAGTAGTAATAGTAATGTATTTTTGTGCAACTGTAGATTGCTTTTACAAGGATACGGATATGTCACGGTATTACAGTTTGAGAACAGCAATAATAACCCTGTCCCCCGTCCGCCGCTCGTGGTCTCGCGGTAGCGTTCTCGCTTCCCGAGCACGGGGTCCCGGGTTCGATTCCCGGCGGGGTCAGGGATTTTCACCTGCCTCGAGATGACTGGGTGTTTGTGTTGTCCTCATCATTTCATCATCATCCAGGAAAGTGGCGAAACTGGACTGAGCAAAGATTGGATAATTGTACGGGCGGTGATAACCACGCAGATGAGGTCCCCACAAACCAAACATCATCATCATCATCATCAATAATAACCTAGTTCTTATGTACAGGCATTTCTATTCTTACACGTCTAATTTGACAGGAATGTGACAGTTGGTCTTCGCCTTATAGCGGGAACCATCCCGGAATTTTCCTGAATTAATGTGGGGAAATTACGAAAAACATAAATCAGGAACGCCGGATGAAGAATGCAGCCTCCACCCTCCCTCTGAACGTGTGGCCATTCGGTTTAAAATAAGTGTTGCTTCCTTGTTCGCTTTACCAGTAGAGTTTAATAACGTCTTTAAAAAAAGTTGTTCATAATGTAAAAGGCTAGCATTTAACTGTTAATTCACTTCTCACTCTCAGTTACTGCACACATTACACTCATATTTTTCATACCGCAACACTGAAGTCGGAATCTTAGCGATGATGCCTGTTTCCATTTTGGGTACCATACATTCCCATTTTCTAGCCTGAAAAACTGGCTCATTATCCATCCATAGTGAATGAGTTGTTGAGATCAGAAAGATAAGGTGTTAACATTATTAACTGCATAGTTTGGGATGACGTTTTTCCAGAAATATAAAAAAAGAAGGCGAAATCATAATGTGAAACTGAGATGAGAACTGATGTTTTTTACTATCGTTACTATTATTTATACGTATTACAGTTTCTACCAATTACAAAGTATGTGCTCTCTAAGTAATCATTCCATTTATAGAATATATTCCTTTATAGAATGCGCTGCTCAACAGGCACTTTTAACTGCCTTTCTTAATACGTTTTATTTGGTAATTTCTTTGATCTCCTTGGGCAGTTTATTGTACAATTTTATTCCTTCGTAGAAATTCTGTATTGAGTTTTACGTTTATTGTTCCGTGGTGAATGGAAGTTTAACCTACGCTCTTGTTCCAAGGTAATGGACAAAGCTGTGTGCGCAGTAATTATCAATGTTGTTTTTGATATGTACAGCTGACTGCTAAATATACTCACATGGTGAAGTTTTCAACAGATCTTTACACTGAGCTCGACTGTTTCCTTTGGTTATTGCTCTTATTGGCCTTTTCTGCAGTTTGTAAAGTATGTTCTTATTTTGTGAGTTTGTTGCCCAGAAAAGAACTGAGTGTAGATATGAACGGTATATAACTAAAAGACAATGCCTGTTAGACACTGGTGAAAAGATTATAAGGCGACGTCATGCTGATGACCCAACTGGTAATCAATATTGCTTCCAAGAAATTATGTATTTGTTACGCTTTATGCGGAGAAATTACCCTGTATTCTACAACTAAGAGTAATTACGTGTGTGATGTTAATAGGCATCGGGAGAAACATCAAATAGCTCCAAAGAGTAATTTAACAGTGGTATTTAATAAACAACTGGCAGCATACACAGCTTATTTGTCTTCCCTTTAATGGGTAGCTAGTGGCAGAAAACTAGAGCAAACGCAACCATTCACTAGCCGCAGGTGGCGGCACTGATTATATTCAGGCTGATATCACATTTTCACTATGCGCATGAATCACATTGAACAGAATAGAACCTATTTTCTCCGGTAAGTCTGATGATTAGTTCTTGGAATGAAAATATGAACTTACAACCCTTGTCAAAATCGTTAAGTGGTACAGTTAGGCGCACCAAAAAAACTCCTCGAACCTTGTAGACTGAATAAAGTGAGGTTATGATATTTGTATCGGGGAAACTGGCGTAGGAAATGCTGTATAAGGTACTCAGGGAGGAACATGATTGCAAGTTTGTTCTTTTTGAGTGTGCGTTCTGCATCGGGAAAAAAAGGATAGCTTAATTGATTGCTCCATTATTTACGCAACGGGTACTCAACATCGAAACATTCAATGCACATATAAATTTTTTGTGAGTGTGAGTTCAAAGTACATGACAGGTTTCTCTTCAATAAGGTACAGTCAGCTTCGTCATACACGTTAAAAGCTTCCAGTGGGCCCAATCATTCACACACACACACACATACACTCACACACACACATACACACACACGCACACGCACACACACACACACACACACACACAAAATGGGACTCGTGCTCACACATTCACACACATAATACATTATTTAGTCAGTGTTGAGAGAAGAACCAGAAAACGTTGAATATACGGTGGAAAGATAGAAAATTAATTCGCACAGTACTACTCGAATCATCATAACCTTAAATGGGAGGTAGGCAAAACATGATTTAATGAGAGAATAAGTTGAGAAGCATTAGAACTGCGCGGTTTCCTTGTACCGGCCGTATGAACCCATGTATTGTGCCGCTCTTCTTCGAGACTACACGCTGAACATACTGCCACACACACTGTCACTTGTTATTCCAACTACACACCAATTTTTGGCTGAACAGCGCAGTAGTGTCATGATGTCAGTCAGGGCCAGGAGCTAAATGTCTCATTGCAGGCGAGGTAGATTCTCATCGTCACCAGGAGAGAACAGTGTGTTTCTGTGTTACAGGGTTGGGCTGAAAAGTAATGCCCACACGCTTGTAGGCTGTTGACGGGTTTACTTTCAGCAACAAGCACAGATCTGATTCATAGTGGAAACTGGAAAGAGCTGTGTGCTTCTATTTCTCGATGTGGAAATATACAGAAAAGCTGATGTCTCACACAGAAAATGAGTGTACAGAAGAACTACTAGTACTGACAGATACCAACTCGTCACATCCCATTACCGCCCAAAACAGAGGAATTCCTCGCAGCACATGCTAAGAGTCCATATAGAATCACTGAAGTAAGACATTAGAAGGAGGCACTGCAGAAACTGTGACCCCACTTCAGAGCCAATGATCATGACAATGGAACAAGAGGAAGCTGGTGTCTTTGAAGGATGCTATCAACAAGTGTACACATAAACTCAACGCGGCCAGCTCAGAGTGTGCAATAGTTCATTAAGGTGTGACAGAGCGTCCTATTAGCCACAGATAACGAAACACAAGCAGCGCATAAGTATTGGTTAACAAAGATAGTCTGTAGTGGTTAAACATTACAATTAGTGCTGCAAAACTGCCTCTACAATCTTATCATCCGGCCAAAATTGCATTAAATGATGTTCATACGGAGCAGAGTGTACGAGCGCAATAATACTACACTATGTACATTCTGAACGAGATACTGGCCTAAGCGGGCTTTCAAGCAATAATAATAAACGTTGTGGTGTTGCCCTCAACTGCGTACAGTCCGACTCAAAGTTGCAATATTAAAAGTTTTGGCTGGTTTCGTTGTCTAGGAGCTGGGATACGTAGTTACCGCATTACAGGCCAAATGCTGCTGAGTCTACAGTATACGATAAGAATACACACATGAATCGAATTGTCAAAGGTTTCTATCACTCGGAAATGCGAATTATGAATGCAACATATAAATTTATATATGAAAGATTGCAATTAAATAAAATCTGCAGGTACTATCTTAACGACTTTAAATGATAAGTGCGATAGTAAAAATACTTTTCAGAGTGTGGTATATTTCTGCAAAACACTGATTCGATGGTCCAGCAATTAAATAAAATATAAGTTGAATAAAAGGGAAACAACAGATTCCCACAGCACGTAATTAGTTCAAAATTCAAATGGCTCCAAGCAATTTTGGACTTAACATCTAAGGTCGTCAGTCCCCTGTAACTTAAGACTACTTAAACCTAACTATCCTAAGGACATCACACACGTCCATGCCCAAGGCAGGGGTCGAACCTGCGACCCTAGCAGTTCCGGACTGAAACGCCTACAACCGCTGGTCCATTGCGGCCGGCTCTTTATTAGTTACGAACAACACAATTCGCAAGGTATTCACTTCTAAACGCACACTACATCTTCACTGTAGAAACCTCCGAAGTCTCACAAGTTCACAAGTCCGCACTCCGAAGTATTTCTATCTCCCGCAACACGCGCAAACCACTCCACACTCTCCAAGTCTCTGCCGCGACCGAGCGTCTGATTGGTCGTCACGTCCAGCACTTCCCGTGCCCTCTCCCGTACTGGCCAGCATTGCCGCACTCTCAGAACCCCTCGTGTCCTCTCCAGAAACCATGTTCCTCTCCAACTTCCATATATCTCTCTTAGTAACGAGCGCTGTGATTGGCTAGAGAGCTCGCGCCATGTTTTCAAGCCAACACACCCACACAAGTATAAGAAAGCATATACTAAATACTGGATTTACATTTAAATACTTGAAATTAAATAAATATTCCTACGGCTGGACCATAAACACGCTCTAACACACATTATTAAATACATAAACAATTAAATAAACACATATCAAAAGAAATAGAACGACATGTAGGCCAGTAGCCTAATGTCTCTGTGCTTTCTAAAACACAGTAAATATTTAACTCATTTCTTCATGAGTAGTATATATCGGATATAAACAAAGACACAGATGAATAAATATATTTATAAGCATGCTGCTACCGTTTTTTCGTGTATCTGTAGAGTACTTATGGCCTGAGGCGATCGATAGTAATCGGCCACTTTGACCTCCAATAACTCATGTACTATTCAAGTTACATGGCTGTTATTTATACCTATTTAGGTTTACACTAATAACTTTCTAAAGACACGTCGATCGACGAAATCAGATGAAGCGTTTACATTTTGGAAATTGGTTACATTGTGTTACTTGTCTAATTTACAGTCAGATACTAAAATTTAACCTAATAAGGATATTGAAAATCTGACTACCCCATCAGAATCGTCGTGCAAATAATGGTAATGTACATGTTTCTTTTTGAGGTATTATGATTCATCTGGCTATTGTTAATTTCTATACGAAGTGTGAAATACTTGCCATTAAGGTTTCACAATGTCCGCCATCTTTGCCGCTCCCGGCGCATAACGTCACCAAGGATTCCTCAGCCACGTGCTCCGGCCGTTGTGAGGCAGCCCGTGGATACTAACGAGCTCGGGCCACGGCTGCCGCGCGGCCCGAGCTCTGGCCGCCAACTCTGAACTTTGAATATTTCCAGGGCGCCGCAATTCGCCCGTTATGTCACACCTGGTAATGAGTACATCGCCCTGGACAGCAGCTGGACAATTAGTTTCGTAAACAATAAAAAAAAACTTGTCACATCCCCAGAAGTAATGCACTGAATATGACAATGGGCGCAGAAATCCACAATGAAACAGTGGAAGATTATAAGGTATACAATTCTAAAATGTTTCATCTGAAACAATTGTCAGAAAACCGTCTGACAGTATATAAAATACTAAAACACATCAGCTTATATCACTATCGTAAATATTGCAAACTGAGCAAGAGTGTATATCCGGGACAAGAATCTCCAGCCTCCACCTACCCGAACACTAATCAAGCTTAATTAAAACATCTCCAGACAGATACTTTTAGAGGCATATACTGCATGAACTATCAATTCCATTCAAAGGCAGCATTAATAAGAATGTGAAAATAGAGCCTCAGACTGATAATACACTCCTGGAAATGGAAAAAAGAACACATTGACACCGGTGTGTCAGACCCACCATACTTGCTCCGGACACTGCGAGAGGGCTGTACAAGCAATGATCACACGCACGGCACAGCGGACACACCAGGAACCGCGGTGTTGGCCGTCGAATGGCGCTAGCTGCGCAGCATTTGTGCACCGCCGCCGTCAGTGTCAGCCAGTTTGCCGTGGCATACGGAGCTCCATCGCAGTCTTTAACACTGGTAGCATGCCGCGACAGCGTGGACGTGAACCGTATGTGCAGTTGACGGACTTTGAGCGAGGGCGTATAGTGGGCATGCGGGAGGCCGGGTGGACGTACCGCCGAATTGCTCAACACGTGGGGCGTGAGGTCTCCACAGTACATCGATGTTGTCGCCAGTGGTCGGCGGAAGGTGCACGTGCCCGTCGACCTGGGACCGGACCGCAGCGACGCACGGATGCACGCCAAGACCGTAGGATCCTACGCAGTGCCGTAGGGGACCGCACCGCCACTTCCCAGCAAATTAGGGACACTGTTGCTCCTGGGGTATCGGCGAGAACCATTCGCAACCGTCTCCATGAAGCTGGGCTACGGTCCCGCACACCGTTAGGCCGTCTTCCGCTCACGCCCCAACATCGTGCAGCCCGCCTCCAGTGGTGTCGCGGCAGGCGTGAATGGAGGGACGAATGGAGACGTGTCGTCTTCAGCGATGAGAGTCGCTTCTGCCTTGGTGCCAATGATGGTCGTATGCGTGTTTGGCGCCGTGCAGGTGAGCGCCACAATCAGCACTGCATACGACCGAGGCACACAGGGCCAACACCCGGCATCATGGTGTGGGGAGCGATCTCCTACACTGGCCGTACACCACTGGTGATCGTCGAGGGGACACTGAATAGTGCACGGTACATCCAAACCGTCATCGAACCCATCGTTCTACCATTCCTAGACTGGCAAGGGAACTTGCTGTTCCAACAGGACAATGCACGTCCGCATGTATCCTGTGCCACCCAACGTGCTCTAGAAGGTGTAAGTCAACTACCCTGGCCAGCAAGATCTCCGGATCTGTCCCCCATTGAGCATGTTTGGGACTGGATGAAGCATCGTCTCACGCGGTCTGCACGTCCAGCACGAACGCTGGTCCAACTGAGGCGCCAGGTGGAAATGGCATGGCAAGCCGTTCCACAGGACTACATCCAGCATCTCTACGATCGTCTCCATGGGAGAATAGCAGCCTGCATTGCTGCGAAAGGTGGATATACACTGTACTAGTGCCGACATTGTGCATGCTCTGTTGCCTGTGTCGATGTGCCTGTGGTTCTGTCAGTGTGATCATGTGATGTATCTGACCCCAGGAATGTGTCAATAAAGTTTCCCCTTCCTGGGACAATGAATTCACGGTGTTCTTATTTCAATTTCCAGGAGTGTATTTCTGTCGTACAGGCCTGTGTAACACATTTTTAATCCTCAGTCGGATTCATAGTTCGATGTCGTGTAATAAAGAAAACCATGAAGCTTGTACTAATACTAAGTGAAAGTAAGGTAACATAGTCACTTAAGTGACATGCGTGTTTAGATGGCCGTTCCGTAAGCGATAGGGAAGAGCTTCAAAGAAAACGCAGTCTTTGTACTGTCAACTATCAAAACTAACTACACTGGTGTCCAAAATTAAAACAATAAACCACTATTTCCACGTCCTGTGTGTAATTCACGAAATAATCAAACATATTCTCAACAGGTACCCGTACGATCGCATCCTGCATGGAAGGTGGCATTCTGGTAAACGGACAACTACGTCACCGATGATGTGAGAGCACCTACCAATCGGGGTAGAGTTGGCCGCGTGGTCACACAACCACAGTCACTCTGTACACACTCAAGATAGTGTTCGCCATGTAGTCCCACATCCACAATCGCTGCGTACACAGTCACAGACGGTGCAGTATGGCACAGAGAAGACGCCGACCGGGCTCTCTAAAGTGGAGGGCCATGGAAGAATGGAAGCAGGACTGTACAAAATAATCTGGCCTGATGGTTCAGTGTGAATGTTTCTGTTGTCTCTCGGATGTGTCGACAGTTTATAGAGATTGAAACTGTATTCCGAAGACCAAGCTGGGACCGACCACATGTAACATCAGAAACAGAGAACCACTATATGGCTGTAAGGGCACGACGGTACCGCCTTCGTACTGCACTGCAACTCGAATCTGACCTCGCAGCAACCAATGGACGCGTTGTAGCGAGGCAAACGGTGTAGAGAGGGCTTCGGCAGAGTGGCCGTTACTGTCGGACACCTGCTGTATGTGTACATCTGACGCGTTTTCACTGAAGGTGGACCAATGTTCTTTTTACAGAGGAGTCCCTATTTGATTTACACAGTGGTTCTCGACGGGTTCGCATCTAGAGGGAACATGGAACACGATTTCTGGACGCAATCATTGTGGAAAGACATTGATATCGAGGATGATCCCTAATGGTGTGGGCACCAGATACTTTCCAAAGATTGTTGAATGGGGCACAAAGAGGCTTAAAGGCGAAATTATCCATGGTCTACCTGGACAACATCATAGTGTGTTTGAAGAACAACGAGGAACATAAACTTTGGCTGGACGAGATGATTGACTGAGAAAAGCATGGCTCACACCAAGTGTTTATAAACGTCACTTTGCAGTTACAGAAGAAAACTATCTTTGCTTTGTTGTCAGCCAGCATGATGTAAAAATCGATCCGCAGTAACTGTTAGGGAATCATGATTTCTTGCCACTGCCGACAGAAAACTGTGGCAATCTTTTCTTCGCCTTGGTAATTATAATGGAAGATTTGTAGAGAATTTTACTGAAGTTTTGGAGCCTTTGAATGGTTTGTTGAGGAAAGGAATGCTATACCAACTGTCAGACTAAACTGGGGACCCTGAACAGACACTGACTTCGGTTCCAGTTTCAGTATTTACCACCTTCAAAAAGTAATTCATATTACGAACTTGCAGGATGCTGGGGTAGCTTGGGTCAGCAACTTCTGCTAATCAGTAGACCGAAAAACCTATCCAAGTTGCTAATTTTTACTCGTTATTTATTCGGTGACTAGTTTCGTGTCGAGACCCTATTTCAAATCATCATAAGAAAGTCGAAAATGGCAGTTTTGCGCAAGGATACTCAGCGACCAATTTCAGGAACTTTGAACGAAGGCGAATCGTTGGAATCTTCCGGGTCTTTGGAATCGTTGAAACACGTTTGTGACATTTGGCAACAAATCAGCCTTCGGAAGACCTTAGCTTCAACTAGATTGTCGTGACAGTCAGTGCATAAGATGCCTTAGGCGTAAAGGCACAACCTGTAATGAGCTTCCATCATTACTGAAGAAAGTCGATATCCCACTTTGGCCAAATATAACATGTAGACAGAAGAGTATTCTACAATTCTCTTCTCCGAAGAGAAAAATAGTGAAGGGCAATTTCGCTT
This sequence comes from Schistocerca cancellata, assembly GCF_023864275.1. Classification (NCBI taxonomy): domain Eukaryota; kingdom Metazoa; phylum Arthropoda; class Insecta; order Orthoptera; family Acrididae; genus Schistocerca; species Schistocerca cancellata. Next base: position 178,192,249 of record NC_064628.1, on the reverse strand, counting down.
TAAAAAGAAGTAAGGCAGAATTACACCAAATCCCGAATAATGTATAACTTGTACATAGTTCAGGCAATGAACAAAGTCAACGAGAAATTCGAATAATCGTTAACGTGGCAAGCAAAATAATACCAAGATGTTCTCTGTACGAAAGCAAGGAAAATTGGAAGACACGCGGTGAGAATTGGATAATACGCTTAGTACAAAATATCGGCTAATTACACACAAAGATAACAAGAAAATGATGAAACATTGAAGAAAACAGGATAGTTACATTTTTTGATACAGAAATAGAGGAAGGCGCAATGTAGAAGCTAGATTACACGGTTGGCGCACGTAAGAAACCGTATAAAAGTGGGCAACTTTGTGACTAGGGCGCACTCTAGGTTTTTATTCTAAAATCTTGTAACGTGGGTTACCATGAAACAGGCAGATCTGTGACAGTATTTTCTAGCACAGTGCTGCCGTTATTGGTGGAAGTTAAAAATGCATGCATTACGCCTGAGTTGGTCACAAAGCTAATTTTTTTGGAAAGGGAAAAACGTGGTTTTGGATTTTTGGGAAACTTTCTTTACTGCCTATAACTTTGAAGAGCGAACTAACTGCAGGTATTCGTTAGAAATAAGCTATATGTGCAGACCGTCCAGAAAAAGAGTTAAATCTTACCAACGTTCTTATTGTTAGTACTGTAGATTACAGCGGTAACTTTGTGACAGGTCACATATCTGCACGAACAACTGTGACAACTGTAACTGTTGGAAACAAGCCTCATTAACGAAATTTGGAACATCTTGTTTGTCGACATTTGTCGTGCTACTGTTACTGCATCAGTCGATTCGCAATTCAAAGCTAAGCGTGAATCCGTCTGCCGCAGATGGACTCTCATTAGTTGGCAGCCGTTTCTATACCATTGATTTTTGGTAAGGTAGCATGAAAAAAAAATGTTCTCTTTGCCACACCAATGTTGATGTGGTATCTCACGCAGGCAAAATGTGGAATGCAGCCGTCATTATGGAACGCGAAGATTCGGTTGATGCAGGAGAGTGAGACATATCTTAAATTACCTAGGGAACCTACATTTAGAATAATGGGGAACCAGTTCGACTTCTCAACATGTCTTCACTGGAAGAGAATGTTATTAAAAATCTGTTCCCTCGCGCACCTCGACCACCTACATGGCTTGCAAAGGTTGACAAGAAGAACACGCCTCTACGTCGCATTGGATCCCTGATTGTGCTTGAGTAGTGAAACATCTGACCAGCCTTACCCTGACCTTGGTCACACTGTGCACCACATCAAGAAAACGATAAACTAGATCAGTCGAACTGAACGCCTGAGTCCTGGAAAATGAGATGTCACGGTCAGCTTCGATGTGGGGTCATTATTGACGCGCGTTACCATCAAGTATTCTGCAGCTGCCTCTCCCAATATTTGACAACGCTGTTGAGGGTTTATTTAAAAAGGGACTGACGTCATCGTATTTTTATATAACGGGGAATATTTTAACCAGACGGTCGAAGTCGCGATGGGGAGCCTATTATTTCTATTTACAGCCAACCTGTTTAAGAAATATTTTCAGGACACTGCCCTGGACACGACTCCTGCAAAGCCAACTTGTTATCATTACACGTTCGTTGTCTGCCCTCATGGACGTGAAAAGCTGCGTGAATTTTAGTACTACATCAATGACAACAGCAAGTTGAGATGGAAGTAGAAAGTTGGTGCCTCGCAGTTCCTAGAAGTCCTCGTTCAACGTAAAGGAAACGGCTGTTACAGCCACAGCGTTTACCGGAAACCGACTCACATGGACCTGCACGCTGGAATCTATCACCCTCCGTCTCTAAGCGTTCTGTTCTCAGGACCTTGGTGCATCGAGAGGAAGCTGTCTCAGACGCTGAAAACCTACCGAAGAAGTCACTAACGGAAAGTATTCAAGGAAATCGCTTACAATAACTAACAGATTTCGCAAGCCATCTTTCCGAAAAGACGTAACCAAACGGACCCTGAGGAGGAGTCGAAGAACCTTTTGTTTGTTTGCCGTTCTAGTGCTCAGTTACAGGGAAAATTATCCGGCTCCTAAAGCGGCATAAAAGCGATTCGGTCTTCAGGGCACCAGCAAACATTCGGCAATTCATGATGCCTGTGAAAGATGATGTAGGCCTCAGAACGCCAAGAGTATGTAAAACGCCGTGCTGGTGTAGATCGCTGTACACTGAGGTGACAAAAATCATGGGATAGCGATGTGCACATACACAGATGGCGGTAGTATCACGTACACAAGGTATAAAAGGAGAGTGCAATGGCGGAGCTGTCATTTGCCCTCAGACATATAAAAAAAGGTTTCCAATGTTATCATGGCCGCACGATAGGTATTAAAAGACGTATGGTGGATGGAGCTAGTCGCATGAGACATTCCGTTTCGGAAGCAGGGAATTCAACATTTCGAGTTGCTCAGTGTCAAAAATGTGCCGAGAATATCAAATTTCAGGTATTAGCTCTCACCGCGGACGACGCTGTGGTCTACAGCCTTCACTTAACGACGGAGAGCAGCTGCGTTTGCGTACAGTTGACTGCGCTAACAGAAAAACCACACTGCGTGAAGTAACTGCAGAAACCAACATGGGACGTAAAACGGACGTACCCGTTATTACACTGAGACGAAATGTGCCGTTAATGGGCTATGGCAGCAGACCTCCAGAACCTCTCCTGGGCTCGTGACCATATCTGTTGCACCCTAGACGACTGGGAAACCGTGGCCTGGTCAGATGAGTCCCGATTTTAGTTTGTAAGAGCTTAAAAGTCGCGAGCTCTATCTTCTTATCTCGTGTTTTGTACTGAAAATCTCGTGCTTGCACTCTTGTTAACTTTACTATTACAGAGATCGCCTAAACTTTATTTTCTTTAATTGGTCCTGCGCGCAACAAGTAACTTACTTGGTCCTTCTGCTGCCACTGCTTGATCTGCTGCATTCCATTATTTAACAAAAACATAAAAAAACCTATTATTCATGGTGAGTGCTATGCATGTTCTGTATGGCGGCTCCTGCTGTTGCTGCGGCTGCTGCTGCTTACTACAACTACATATAATTCAAGAAAAAGGGTTTGTTCAAATCTAAACTCGATAAATGATAACCCAGACAAGTAATTCCTTTTTTCAAAAACTATATTCTGAAAGCGATTCATTCGCATTCAATTAACAAAACGCTAGAAGCTCTTTGAACAATCGCTTCGTACGTAAATCTGCCTCCAGTGGCATTAAAGCAATATTACAAATTAATCAAACTCTTGAGGCAGACTCAAATACTTCTGAGTTAGATACATAGTGAAACAATTCCCTGACACTTAGAGAATAAATCAGTGACAAAAATCAGTACTTAATCTATTCGCCCAACAGTGGTTTCCCTTAAGAATTCAACTCCTATCATTATCAAAATTACCGTCTGCTGCTACACACACACAGAGAAACCCTTTCCTTTAAATTAATAAGCGAGCTGCAAATTATAAAAAGTATCAACTCAATACCAAATCCTGTGTTGCTGCTGGCGGACACGGCAGTACGGCAGCTCGGCGACGACCCCTCGCCCAACACACGTGCGCACCACAGCAGGCGGGCTCCTACACTGGTTTCCAAACCGCCACTAATTAATCCGTGCGCTGCGAAGCGCGACAACAATATCTTAGATTCCAGAGCTTGTGCATGCGCGCTGTAGCCAACATTTACATCGTAAGAGAGTACTGCCAACTCTCAAGCAGACGGTCGGGTTTGAGTGTGGCGCAGACTCCACGAAGCCATGCGCCCATGTTGTCAACAAGGCACTATGCAAGTTGTCATTGGCTCCACAATGGCGTGGCTGCGTTCACATCGAAATTTGCGAGTATGTTCTGCTATTTGGAGACCATTTGCAGCCATTCATGAAATTCATGTTCCCAAACAAGTTGGAGTTTTTATTGATTACAGTGCACCATTTCACCGGGCCACAAATGTTCGTGTTTGGTTTGAACAACAAGCTCGATAATTCGAACGAATGATTTAGTCGCTCATATAGCGCTACTTGAATTCAGTTAAACAATTTAAGGCACATAATCGAGAGGCCAGTTCGTGCGCAAAATCATGCACCGCCAACACCTTCGCAATTAGGGACGGCTATAGAGGCACCGTAGCTCCATATTTGTGCAAAGAACCCCAATGACTTGTTCAGTCTATGCCGCGTCGAGTTGCTGCACTACGTCTGGCAAAAGGATGTCCAACACAGTTTTAGGAGGAATTCTGTGATTTTTGCCACTTCATTGTATGTAGGATAGAGCGTACATACTATCGAATAGCGCTGTGTAGGGCACGTGGGATGCTTTCGTCTTCAGTACACTGAGGAACAGCATGGTCTAGAAAAGGGTCATCATATTGCATTCGGCGAGACGTCTGTTATTACAAGGATAATAGTTTCTGAAATAGCCTAATAAATGAAGCAATCGAGATAAAGATTAGCGACAACATCCTCAGTAAATACTGTGCCCTGCAGCTAAGCACGGTTGGGACCCGGCCATCAGTAGATTGAAACGACCGCGGCGGGTGAGCGACGGAAACATTACCTTACATGACCATTTAGCGAGCACCAATGCCATCACAGAAGTCAGCGTTCCTTTGTAAGGACGGTGGCAGCAACAAAAATACAGTCACAACTCGACAGTGGCCGAGGAGTGCTCAGCCGAAAGGGCCTGGATTTTAAACCACTTGACGCAGCTGGAAGCTCGAGAGAATTCCATCACTAGGTGTCGCCGCCAAACCATGAATTTGTATAGTTTTTTCTTTCTTATTTTGTTTAAATGAGGATAGGTCTACTTTTTATTTCAGGAAATTAGAAAATAAATCTGACCAAATTGGCAAACTTTGTGACAAATATTTTTTCTGTGTACTGATAAAGCAAAACTCATGGAGCTGAACAAATTTGTGACATAGTTATAGCGGTGTCTCGTAAAGAATAAGTGAGACCTTCTTCGCGACAGATTAACTCTAATTTCCATGTCTTAGATATGTCATGTTGTCCTGAGATGAGGGGGTAACTTTGTGACATTTAATGGTCCATTTTTACTTGACTTACTGCACACAAAACATCTTTACTGCTATTAAAACTATGGGATAAAGCTTACAAGGTACCGTGTATGTGGAAAGTAAATGTCTCCGTACATACTTTTATAATTTGTGTTCCCAAAACTACTAAAAATTTCACGAAGATTGCCCCATTCGTGGTACTAAAAACTATCAGACACAGATAAACAAAACTTTCTTCTCTCTAGGTAACAACTACTGACATGACACTGAGGTAGGAGTTTCTTAAAGTATGATTCTGGAGCACAACATTGTGCAGAACTGAAATGAAGACTGAGGAATGATGGGAGAAGAACCCATAAAGATGTACTTTTTTAAAATATTTATTTATAAAATACTTATGTCTTGCGCAAAGTAGAAGACGCTCAGCCTGAGATTCACACTTATTATTACACTCATTATTTAAAATTGGTTAAAACTCTCCTTTGGTTATTTTATTAACTAATACAGCCCCAAAATGCAGTACCAGATTACATTACACTTTTACCAAGAATAATATCAAAATATGGTAATGCATATGAAATGGAAGGGAATTTGGATGTGAGACTGGTAAGATACTATTTAAGAAGAAAATCATTTACAACATATTTATTTCCCAGAGAGGGAAAATTTGTCAAAGCAAAGGCGAACTATACTTATTTGCCACACACGCCAAATTTAGCATTACGAATAACGTACAATTACGATCGGGAGGATTCACAATAAGTTAGCAAAACTTTAAATTACATTCGTTTAAATATTTCAGAGAATTCATTCTTGAATTAACTACAAACTTTGAGCATGATTGACATCAGAAAATTCGCCCTCGAAATTACGGAAGGTATTTTAGTTATTTGAAAATCACTATTACAATGAGCGCATTATGTACAACACATCAAACATTAATAAAATCTACATAATAGTAGAATACTGACTTTAAATAGGAAAGGGAGCGTTAGCAAAACAACAAGCATGAGTAATTATTCACAAGAGCAACCAAGGACAAACTCCAAACCAAGCGCAGGGGCTGAGACATGTGGACTAGCGAAAATAAAGTATGAAATTGATGTAAGATGTAAATGGCAGATAGCACACGGGCCTCCAACTGTGGCAGAGAGGATCAGGGCAGACTAATTAGCACGTAACCCGCAAGTACTTAAGATTAACGAGAGCCTTTTAATCATGACTAAGGGACCCAAACTAAATAACTGAGTCTATTTTAGCCACAAGTGCTTAGAGTTAACTGACAATGAAAAGTATTAAAGATGTCTAAACCTAGAGAGTACTTGCACCAGTGGTACGGATAAAAGCAACTTTTCCAGGTCAAAGTTAATTGAGAATGAAACATTTTAAAGTAACCTAAACCTAAAAACTACATGCACGAGTATCACATGCAAAAGAAAATCTTTCTGTATCAGACAGATACCCACAAACAGAACAACGTACAATGCAAGTTCCATTACAGTTGAATCAATGATTAAACTGGGCACGTCCTTGTTAGCGGGATGCTGATCCGTATTAAGGGCGTCGGCCTAAATGACGGTCACTTGTATAAGCCAGACCAGCTTACGGCATGAACACCAAACGAAACATAGCGGCAAAAGGACGGGGGTTTTCACAAATCCCAGCTGACACTTTAATGTACGCAAGAAATTGTACTCACTGTTATTACTGCGTTGAGCCTAGGAGAATGAAGTACGGTATATTTCGCCATGCGACGAACGAAATCAGCAGGAAACATCCCAAGTCGAACTCCAACGTACGGTGTCCTATGGCTAAGGCAGAGAGGAGCGGCGACTGGCCAGAAGGCGTAGACACGCTCCCCAAAGTAAACTTCCACCACTCATACACGGCGAGCGGACCAGCGCGGCTAGCAGGTTCAGGCAGCCTGTCTCGCTGACAGCCAACCCCAGCAGACCTCTACCGTGGGCTGCCCTTGCGCTTAAATCGTACCCGAGGTTCCCTAAGACCGCCACCTACCGAGGCGTCAAGAGCAGCCGTAGCTAGGTACGAGCAAATCGGTCGATATGAGACCGCATATTTTACTATGAAACGAAGAAGGAGAATGGAGAGGTAGAAAAGGAGACTAGGAAATATTATAGAGCGAATAGTTAGGGACAAACTAATTGCAAAAAGGTTTTACGTAAAATAGCTGAAACTATCACTGAAGATAAAATCATGGATATATAGAAATCAATATGGTTGCCGAATGTGCTATAGTATTATGTGCTCAAAACTAAGGGTAAGTTTAAAATCGTACTCGCAGGAACTCAGGAATTAAAACTGATGGTATATCTAGAGAATATCTGTAGGTACGAACCAAGTTCTTAGATCAGTCGGACGGAACTAGATGATCAGCTTTATTTGAGTGAAATTTGCCTTCCAATACTGTGTCCTCGTTGATTTCGTGTTGTTGGTCATAATAATTTTCATATTTTGTACTCTTTTGAAGACAGAATCACTGGTGTAGCTCTTTCTGGAATACGTATCTAGTAATCTGGTCATAAAAGCTTCTTTACCCTGTCCTATGTCGTAAAAACTATAAACTCTTCAACAGACTGCGCATTCATCATAGTGAGCCTTACATCGAAGCAGATTGGTGTCAAATGTTCCTGTTTTGTAACAAAAGCCTATGTCATTGCTAATTGCATCGAATCAGTGAAAGCAATTAGGAAACTGCCCACAGCATGTGAATTGCACCCTTTGGATGTATTTGGTAACTCAAACGATCCCTAATGAATGTAAAATTTTTCTTACTTTACGGTATCAGATGCCTTGCCATTCGACAGTATTTCATCTGCTGAGGTTTTTTGTTTCAATAATTAGTGTGTAAGTTGTTTCTTTTACATTTCTGATTCTTTATGAAATAATCCTCTGCGTCTCTTCCCATGATCCTTTAGTCAGTTCACTATATTCCAAGTGTCACTAAGTATCGTTTTACTATGGTTGTCAGATAGACACTACAGAGTCTTATAACTACTAAGAACTGCATACTCTGGAGGGCTTCTCTTCGGAAGTTTCAGCGCTGACACGCTTGCAACAAAGTTGACGTAGACATGTAGTACGAGATGAAGTGGTAATATAAAATTTCGTTTGTATCATGGAATATTCTGGGCTACAGCTTTGAAGCTAGGCCGGCCGTTGTGGCTGTGCGGTTCTAGGCGCTTCAGTCTGGAACCGCGTGACCGCTACGGTCGCAGGTTCGAATCCTGCCTCGGGCATGGATGGGCGTGATGTCCTTAGGTTAGTTAGGTTTAAGCAGTTCTACTTTCTATGGGACTGATGACCACAGATGTTAAGTCCCATAGTGCTCAGAGCCATTTGAACCTTTGAAGCTAGCATTTACTGCAATGAGGCCTTTGTCGAAATACAAGCAGAGCCGGTTACAATTTATGTTTCCATATCGGGCTTGAATTTACATTCGCATTCACTTTTATAAGTATATCGGCCTCGTTGGCAATGATGGCAGCGACCATTCCAAAGTCTCTTACAATGGCTCTACCACTACTCCTACATAACATCCACATACACAAATTTGGGTGTACACTTTAGCTACTTGATCAGGACAGGTCCGCCCCCTTAGCTGAGAGTCTGGCTTTAGCTGTCGCCGCGGTCGCACGCTCCTCAAGTTTGCTCCGTGAACGTTTAGACAGTCTGGAACTGCGCGAACGCTACGGTCGCAGGTTCGAATCCTGCCTCGGGCATGGATGTGTGTGATGTCATTAGGTTAGTTAGGTTTAAGTAGTTCTAAGTCTAGGGGAATGATGACCACAGATGTTAAGTCCCATAGTGCTCAGAGCCATTTGAACCATTTCTTGAACGTTCAGTGTTTACGCCAGTGTTTTCGTGCTTCGTGATTGTTTATTGTCGTTTTGCACGTGAATTAAGTGTAATAAATTGAGCTGTTGGTCTTCGTTCGTGTCATATTTCTACGTAGTGCCGTCGGGATTTCGGCGTTGTCCGAAATTTTTTCGCTGCAGAGCACCATGGCAAACTCCGTGAGAAAAAACACCGTGAATTTCACCTTCGACATGTACACACGTCGAGTATAGCCCTCTGGAATTGAAATACACGACTGGATTACCGAGGTAAATGGCCTTCATTCTGAATCTGTTCATACCATGTAGCTAGACTCTGATAAATACTGCATTTTTGTAAAGTTTAACGATCCAGTGAGTGTAAATCGCTTTCTGGAAAAATTTGGTTATGAAACGGGATTTATACACCGTGATGGTACTAAAAGTACTGTAAGACTCAGGAATTCCGAGTCTGTAATTAGAAATGTTAGGGCTTTGAATATTCCCATAGAAGTAGACAACTCGAAAATTAAAGATGTCCTTGCAAAGAATGGGGTTGTCAGGCAAATAGTCAGCGAAAGTTGGGCTTCGCATTTCAAGCTGCAGTGCTATAACGGCATTCGCTCCGTGGAGATGGAAGTGAAGGCAAACATTCCCTCCCACGTCTTTGTTGACGGGCACAAGGCGCATGTTATTTACTCAGGGCAAACCCCTATATGTCATGTATCTAACGAGTCTAGTCACCTCCGTCAGGACTACCCTCGCCGTGTTTTTGTGCTAAAAAATAACCTTACGCAATTCCGGAAATTAACACTGAACGATTTGTTGCCAGCCAGTAATACAACAGAGCCGGCGGCTGTTACTACCTCTGAAAATGTTGCACTTAATGTTAATGAATTTTCGTCTTTAAAACCTGCATTAACTGCTGAAATTCTGTCCCGCGACAGTGAGATTCCCACTAAAAAGCGTCCTCTAGAGGACACTGAGAAAAATGTTGATGAGGACTCTTCCTGTGAAACACCCGTTGCCAGGAAGCCGAAGCCAAGTCCTGAATGTCGTTTGGAAGTGGAAAAAGGAGATGAAATGCAGGTCGATGTGGCTCCCACTTCCGCACAAGGAATTATACCGCCATGAACAGATAGTGACGCAGCTGGTAGTGACCTTTCACAAAAATGTGACCCTGAGCCTGAGGTCACAGCTGCAATAACCGCATCAAGGGCACAGCCCATACAGTGCGAACAGTACGAGGAAGTACCAAATAAACAACCTGCTGACTCCGAAGCGCAACACCGCGCCGAAGGAGCAAATAAACAAGCATCACCGCCTCGCCAGCAAGACAACACATCAGACAACACGCCGGAGCCAAATATTGACTACTCGCAAGCCACCGCCGTTGCGCCAGACGGCCACCGTCGGAGGCTGCGACCGAAACCAGGTCTTGCTGTCAAGCGACAGCAAGCGAAAGCCACATCAGAGAAGAAAGACATCAAGAAAAAGAGTTTTAAATGTGAAGTCCTAAGGGCCAACACTGACGAGGTGAAAGAGAAAGACCACAGTGACTTATAGCAATGCATTGTCAGGATTTCAGGATAATTTTCTTTTCAAGCACTTTGTTTAAAAGCAGTAAAATTTTTTCTAGGAAGTTAGTACATGTAGTGGGCACACAGCTTGTGAAGATCGTGACTTATAGAGAAGCACGTTGCTGCTATAATCATACCGATCCTCATCCCAAATAGCTTCTTCTGGTCTGTCTGTGATGCAAGCTTATAGCATTACTACTATTAACATTAATAAAATACAGTCACCCTTGAAATTGGCAGCACTAAAAGAATTCATGTACCAGTCTGGGACAGATATCGCGTTGTTACAAGAAGTTGTGATAACGGAATGTCGGATCCCAGGCTTTTTTGAAATTGTTAATGTTTCTACGGAAGCCAATATCGGTACAGCCATTCTTATAAGGGAAAGCATTCCGGTGACTGAAATCGAACGACTAGAATCAGGAAGAGCCGTAGGCATAAAAATTTTCGATGTGACCGTGATTAAACTTTACGCCCCATCAGGAAATTCCCATAAATTGGATCATGCGAATTTTTTTTTTCAAATTGGACTAATTTACTTATTGAGGAAAAATCCGTGTTCTCTCATACTAGGTGGAGATTTTAACTGTGTTTTAAACCAGAAAGATCAACAACCCAATTTCAACTAATCGCCTCAGTTAAAAAAAGTTTGTAAGTCATCTACAACTTAAGGATGTGTGGGAACATCAGCATCCGACGTCAGTCGAGTTCACGTATATAACCAGCCACTCCCGAAGCAGACTAGATAGAATTTACGTGTCACCAAATATGCAAATTTTTTATTAAACGTTGAAACTGTTCCCGTGTATTTTAGCGATCACAGTACATTTTTAACTTGCTTTAATTTAAGTGTACAGCCAACCCGTCGATTCAGAGGCCAATGGAATTTGAATATCTCTGTTTTAACTGACGAAGAACTGAAACAGGAAATATGAGTAGCGTGGAATATGTGTCTCCGCACAACAGACAAGCACCCAACAGTCATTGACTGGTGAACTAGGAGGGCTAAACTAAGGCTGCGGAAAGTTGTCGTGCAGTATAGCGTAGCGAGGGACAGGGAGTTGAGGAATACAATGGAGTTTCATTATAAAGTTTTAAGAGACTTATATCATCAGGCATATGATGACGTAATTCGTCTGAATGATATCAAAAAATTAAGTTATTAAGAATTAAACGGCCACAGATGGAGGGACCAAAAATTAAATCGAAAGCCACATCAGTAGTAGGAGATGAAACAGCTTCTCTGTATCACTTGGTGCGGCATGCTAAAAACAGACGTCAAACTTTTATTGATGTAGTCCAGACGCATACTGGTACAAGGCTCACATGCCAGAAAGAAATACTGGACGAAGTCCACAGGTACTATGACAACTTATATGTCCCTACCACAGTGGACGATGCAGCTCTCGAGAACGTTCTCACTATTTTAGGTCCACAATTGTCAGTAACAGAAAACGCTGACATCCTGTCACCTATTACTAAAGATGAAGTACATGAGGCAGTGCGTAACTCACCTCTCAAATAATCTCCGGGACTTGATGGCCTCCCTGTGGAGTTTTATGCCCGCTACTGGTCTATAATTGGGGACAAGATCACTTCCATGGCGAATGAGGTCGTGAACGGAAAAGCGGTCCCTGCAGAGTTTAAGGAAAGTAAAATAGTACTGATTCCTAAGAGTAAAGGCAAAACCAACTTAAACAATTCTCGGCCTCTTTCGCTACTAAATTCTGATTACAAAATAATTTCGCGTATTATCAACAAAAGACTTTATGCCTTTTCCAACAAAATATTGAGTCATCATCAATCTTGTTCTCCAACCAGAACGATATTCGAAAGTCTATCTGCATGCAGAGATGTCATTGCAATTATCTCAGTGACAAGTATAAAATGTGCTTTAATCTTTATCGATTTCAACAAAGCTTTTGACCGCGTTAGTCATAGATACCTCTTTGCGACGCTGTCAAGAACAGCTTTCCACTCTCAGATTGTCAACATGTTAAGAAATATTGCAACAGGTATAAATGCGAAAATAGCAATCAATGGCCAAACATCTAAACCCATAGAGATAAGGCGAGGGGTTCCACAGGGCGGTCCCTTATCTATGTTTTAATTTTCCGTATCTTTAGAGCCGTTTCTCCGCACTGTCCACGCAAGATTAACAGTCGTAACATTGAGTGGTGATAAAACTGTCATACAGGTTTATGCTGATGACGTGGGTGTTGTAATAAGGAATAACGAGGAGAAAGTTACACTGGAAAGAGAAATTCAAAAGTATTGTCTAGCGTCGGGAGCGACAACAAATGAAAACAAAAGTAAAATATTGAATCTGCGGGGCCTAGATCACCTCCGACTGGCATGGGCAAAACAAGAAAACTTACATAAAACTTTGTGAATAACCTTAATGGCATGTCCGATGACGATGGCTGCTTTCAACTGGTCGGAAACTAGGAGGAAGTTCATGGTGCTGTAATGGAGAACATCCATCGAACTATGGACCAGAAGCAAAAAGTCAGATTCACAAACTCCTGCATTTTGTCTGAAGCGTATTTCACTGCGCATGTGTCGCTAACCCCAAACTAGTAGCGAAAGGGATCATGTCCACTGTTACCAATTATTTATGGCGAGGAGACATATTCAGGGTTGGTGCGACTACCGTTATACTGGATGTCAGAAACGGAGGCCTCGGTTTGGTGGATATTCGAAATAAAGCGTCTGCTCTGTTCCTCAAACGGACTTTCCGTATACTCAGAGAACTTCTACAATGTATAACCGCAAAGCTGTTTGAGGCTGTGAAACCCCACAGCCTGGAAGCACCGATTGATGTGAGAAGGATTAATGCCCGTCTGCAGTATGTGAGGAACGTTTTCCTCGAAGCATGTTATCTTAGTGACTAAATCAGAAGCAACACATGTATCACAGAGCGCGAAATCATACTTGAAAGGAAGTTGAATGAGGGCAGAAACAAAATTTAAAAGAAATTCCCTAATTGTGACTGGAAAGCTGTATGGCAGAACATCAACTATGCCGGCCTATCTACAGACGCTATTTCCGCATGGTAGAAAACAGTTAACAATGTCATCAGCACCAACGAGAGACTAGATGGGATCGGTTTAAACCAGACACACCTTTGTGGAAAATGCAATCTGGTGGATACACTCATCCACAGTTTCACCTGTGGCGGCAATGTGAATAACTGGAGTTGGATCAGGCAACAAATTGCCTTTCTCACCAGATCCTCGACGGAATATATATCGTCATCGCTCCTCCTGAGACCAGACATGACATACTTTCCGAAATTAAAAACCAACGCCATTAGCTGGTTACTGGGAAAATATGTTAGTTATGTCATCAACGAACTTGGGTCGGACAACGAGACAGAATTCTGCGTTTACATGAAGTGTGAATACGCAAAATTCAGCACGTATCGCAACCACAAGAAGCAATACGGCAACATGCTGAAGATCATTTTTGAAAGAATGGGTGTCGGTTAAATATGTGGAACCACTATAACACCTTGAACGAGAACGAACAGATGAAAATTAAAAGTCACTTGTGTTCTTATTATTATTTACTATTACCTTGCTTCCGAAACTTCTATGTTACACGGAGAGATTTTTGAAAACATTTTGTTCAGAATTACTCGTGTTCGACTTCCAAAGTATTTGTGTGATTCAAGAAGAATTGTTAAGTTTTATCAGTGTTAAGTTTCTACTCAGAGAAGAGGTTTCTTTGTCTTTCTTACATCGGAGGATGGGAGTTTTGTGTTAAGATTTCTGCACACTTAGTCCTATGACCCAACAGGGGACATGAAGAAAGGGGTGGGAGGGGTTTGGGCCTCGACCCACTGGCAGTGCCGTGAAGAGACCCCACTGCTAGTGCGGCGTTTACCACGCCCTGACCATCCTGGAAAAAAATAGAAAAACTACTTTATATGATTAATGCATTGTGTGACAGTGTACAATTTTCTGAAAAAATGTGGTCTCGCGGTAGCATTCTGGCTTCCCGATCACAAAAAAAGAAAAAAAGCGGTAAAATTAAAAAAAGAAAAAAAGTTTGTAGAGCAATTTCCCGCGAAAAGCAAAGGTCCCGAGTTCGAGTCTCGGTAAAAAAAAAAGTGGTCAAAGCGTCTGATTGCCATGCAGCGGACTCGGGTTCGATTTCCGGCAGGTTCAGAGATTTTTTCCGCTCGGGGAATGGGTGTTGTGGTGTCATCATCATTTCATCCCAACCGACACGCAAGTCGTCCAGTATGACATCACGTGAAAAGACTTGAAAGTCGGTGGCCGAGCTTCTCCGGTGGGGACCCTTGGCCATCAATGCCATACGATCACACCGTAGTCTATTAAGGACTTCTGTAAACACTCTGATAACTTAAGGTGTCTAAGCTTCGCGCAGAATGAAGGCCACCACGGATTATCAAACGCTGCGGTGACGTCAGTCGCTACAGTTGGAGTGCTTTATCTTCTATTGCAAATACCTGCTGTGCAGCGTACCTATGTGTGCCATTAATCAATTGCATAATACTCGTTCCTGTGTATTACGACGTGGTTTAACGACTGTGAGATCACAGTCATTATGTTCAATAATAATCACTATGCTCTCTTCATGAAACAAATACTCATTGACAGATTCACCAGGCGTCTTTCGTATTGGTCTTTCATATTGTCAAGCAATTCCGACTGCAGACTGTTAGGACCAGGAACTTATCCGCTCTCTCGTTTGACAGCAGTGATACTGACTTCCTGTTTGTCACTGCTCTTGTTCATGTATACGGATATCATTTTTCCTGCTGATATCCTGATAACAAATGAGCCGACAGATACTCAGCTATTTCCTCTGCAGTGTTGTCGAGATGCCATCGTCCGTTCGCACTAGCGAGCTTACAACTACTAAGCACTGCATGCTCCGGAGATGTGGAAAAGGACGGACACATGACAAAAAGGACTGAGAAGGAAGGAAAGGGTTACCTTGGCGGTTCTAATTAAAACAAAAATGTACTCTGAGCGCTGCACCATCATTATCGTAGATGACGATGCTTTAGTTTTCCTTAACACTTCCATCAAGACTGCAATCACAAGAGTATCTTTCACAGCGGGGTTTAGTAAAGCCTATATTTTACACATCAGCCCTTACATAGTAATGATAATTATAAAGAAAAGCTATAGGCATTGTCGTGATAGCTAATGTAATGGGGATATCACCCAAAAAATGGGGATGCGCTCTTCGAATACAAATCATTGTGCATTGGAACTTCTAACAAGACTGAGTAATTACACTAGCATCACTTCTGTTCCTATCCTAAACAGCTTATTGTCTGCCACTTGAAATGTGTCAAGTAGTGGACTATCATATCTTACGTGTAGCTGCTACTGATTCAGTTAATCGTTATCTGTAAAATCTGTCGACCGTCTGTTGAATGTCTTATGCTGGTAATACCCCTATTACCAGCATCAGATATTCAACAGACGGTCGATAGATTTTACAGATAACGATTAACTGAATTAGTGGCAGCTATACGTAAGATATGATACCGGTGATTGCACTCATGGAACTAGTAACCTGTCTTCTCTCTGTATAGTTAATTCTATGTCCATATATGTTGTCGTGTACGCGTCTGACTGACTTATGCGTGGGCCTCATTGTAGGAGGGCGCGACCAGATACAACACAGCTCCCTGCAGGAGAACAGCAGACTTCTTTTCATACGCCGTTTGGAGCAGGAAACGGCAACCTGCGTCCTGACCTTAGGTAGCTACTCAATCTTTTATTTCTATTTTTTTTAATCACTGGTCTTATGTCTGTTTTGATTCACCACCCCTCACAGCTTCCACGAATCTCACTTCTATGCCATCCTCCTTCATCTCAGAGTAACTCTTGCACCCTACTCGTTCAATTGCTTGATGCATTTATTCCAGTATCTGTTTTTCTCTACCGTTTTCAACCTCTACAGCTCTCTCCAGTGTCGCGGAGATTATTTCCTGACGCCCAAACACATTTCCTGTCATCCAGTCCTTTCTTCTCGTCAGTGTTTTCCATAGATTACGTTCCTCAACGAACCTGCGGAGAACCTCCTGGTTCCTTGCCACATGAATCCACCTAATTTTAACACTCTCTCCTAGCACCACATCTCAAATGCTTGGATTCTCTTCTTTTATGGTTATTCCACAATCCATGTTTCACTGCCATACCATACTGTGCTCCAAACGTACCCGTATATCTCTTACTAGTAGACCTCTTGGGCTGGAATCCCCGTTTCACAGATCTTGTAATGCTTGTTCACTTTCACTGAGAATGGCAGTTATCATTGATATACCTTCATGTTGAATTTTTGTCTCACCCTTGAACCATTCTTTTAATTCCGTCATTTTTTCGATACACAGACTCGAAAGCAGTGGCGAAAGACTGCATTCCTATCTTACACCGTATTTAATCCGAGCACTTCGTTCTTGATCTTCCAATCATATTGGTCCCTCTTGGTTCTTGTACATATTGTATATCAGCGCAAATATGCTCCTAGCGGAGCGCAATATATCCGAATATGTTTCTGTTTATTCAAAAGGCTGTGACTGAAAGGCCTTATTCTACCTTCCTCAGCACCTTTAAGAAATTTCAGAAAAATTTTGGTACGCAAACATTTTCAGGCTTTTCTTAACATGCAACTCAACTCTAACTCCTACGGGCCCCCACCTGTAACTCAGTCGCTTGTACCTATCCTTTCTCAGTTGACATTTCTCACTCACTCGTTCAGCACAACTCATAGCCATTATTTTTTTATGGTCATTATCCCCTTGTGTCTCTCCGTCATTGTCTCCTGTGTCACAACCAATGTCCCCTTCGTTGTGCCTACTGCTACAGTTTCCTGTCGCTGTCACTATCTGTCTTAGGCTCTCTCTGCCAACATCTAATCCTTCCTCCCACTACTGCTGACTCTTCCAACGGTCACTATTTCTCACTTCCTCGTTATCATTGTCATACTCTCTCTCATTACCACTGGCACTCAGCCACTTCCACTTTCTCTTCCTCTTTATTATATCCCCCATGGCACTGACTCCTTCACTCTTTTCCTACACTTCTCTTTCACTGTCAGCTATGTTCCGCGGCCACTGTTTCTCTCTCGTTGCCTCACACAGTCATTCCCTCCTTCGCTATTTGTGTAATTCAACCACTAGTATTTTTCATTGTCGTGTTGTCCAGGCGGACGCTGTGGTAGCTCGTCCTGCAGCCCACTTTTTTTTTCTTTTCAAATGACTGTCATCCCCAGTGAGTGAATGGCCCGGCAGCCACACATATATGTATTCAAAGTTGTTTGGTGACACCTGAAAATGAAGCTTTAAGCTTCGAAACCGGTCTTGGAATAAATTAATGTAATTACTAGCATCTGAAGTTGACATTTATTCTACAAACTTCCAGTACTTACCTACTTTCCGTCTCTTTGCCACTATTACTGCCTTCTTCTGTCTCAGACCAAAAAAGTGCAAATATGTTAGCACCCCCAAATATTAGTAACATTCTTAAAGGTGCTGAGGAACCTAGAATGGGGCAGCTTGTACTCCACTTTTCAGTCAGGACCTTTTAAATAAATAGGAAAACATTCACATTTTCTGTGTTCCTATACTAGCATTTTGAGCTGTTTCCATTTTTTTCTTTGCTGCGGCAATTGAAAAGAAATGTATTGGTCAGTAAAAGCTAAACACTTTACTTTTGTGTAATTGAAACAACGGCAAACTAATTTTTACCTCATACCGTATTTTAATGGCAAACAATTTTTGCATTGTTTGATTGCTAAATCATGGGATTCCTCGATGACCAAGGAGACACTTTTCAGCATGTTTCTCCATGCTATGTCACTTTATACGTTTCCACCTCACTCTGGATTTTACGTTAGTATTTTACGTGTACAAGTACGGTAACTCTGAGCCTCTATATATTGGAAAGGGATAGGAATATGAATATAATTTTAAGGTTTTTCGGGATAGGGATCTTAGGAATACACAGTAAAAAATAAAGATATTTGGTGTCCACAGCAGTCACGCAATCCGCGGCTGTGTTTTGGTACCGGAAAAATAAGTTTTGGGACGTTTCTCGATAGCGAATTAAGAGTTCTGAAAACGGGGAGATGGTTGTTCTAGACGAATGCCAAAGCATATACCATTAGAATTTGAGAAATGTGCTTCCATTATTCATTATTTAGATTTCGCCTCATGCTGGATTTTCCAAGGTTAACTTTGAACCTCCGTATCTTGAAAAAGATAAAGATATCAAGAAAATTTTCAAGGTGTTCTAGATCGGGAACTTGGCAATACATTGTAAAAATTTCAACCCTTTTCTGTGCATAACGTTGTGAAATCTCCGTCTAGATTTTGGTCCGCTGTCTATGGCGAAAATACAGTAAAAAATATTCCTTGTGGGGGTTTTCTAAGGAACCGACCATGAATCAATGGTGCCTCCAAAACTCCCATCAAGCCCACCGCAGACCATGTCAAATCCAAAAAAAAAAAACCAACCGATTTGCTTCATTGACCTCAACAGGAAGAGAAATTTTCATATTTTGACCCTCTACTGTAGGTCAGTGACACTAAGATCATCCTCCTCTTAAGTATACAAAAGGTTCATAGCCCAAGGGCTGTCCAAAACACTTGACCCTTTCTTTTTATCAACATTACAACCATAGTTATGAACACTGGAAAATCCAGTTTTTATGCGTGGAGTTTTGGAACGTATTCTGTACGCATACTGTCGCGTTCATACAGATTACCCGTCATTCCATATAGCTTACTCATTTTTTTCTCAGAATGTAGAAAATCTTGCAACATTTTACAATGTCGAATGCTCTTTCCAGGTAGCAAAACAGTATAAACGTGTATTGATTATTTTGCAGTCTTTCTTCCATTATCAAGCGCTGCCTCTTTGGTGCCTTTACCTTTAGTAAAGTCAAACAGATCTTCAATCATCTTATCTGTTCTTTTATATAATATTCTTGTCCTCAACTAGTATGGAGCAGCTGTTAAGCTGACGGTGCAATAGATCTACCACTTACTAGTCCTTGCTATCTTTCGAATAGTGCCTATTATATTTTTACGAAAATCTGATGGTATGTCGCTAGTGAAGTAGATACTACACACCAAATTGAACAGTCGTTTGGTTGCAACTTTCTCAAAACACTGTAGAAATTCAGAAGGAATTGTGATTATTAAACAGAGTATACGCCTTGTTCGCCTGCTTAGTCATGGATATGACAGAATAGTTGGTGTGTGACAAGTTTAATATTAAAAATGCTGACTCACAGCAATCAGTCACTCTTGTAGGTAATCTCTGCAACTTATTTTCACAACAAGTTAGTACATTTTAGCTGTTTAGCCAATATCTTCACAGAATTAGTCGGTGCCAAGTATTCAGTGTTCACTTTCTCTCAACATTACCTCTAGCTTCCAAATATTTTGTGTTTGACATAATCCTAGTCCACAGTAGTACGGTTTCTGAGAGGAGATTAGTTTCACTAGGCGTAAAGTAATTTTTGTGAGAAAAGTGTTGTTTGAAATGTAGGGAAAACAATATTCTGTTCTTGGGGGGGGGGGGGGGGGAGGGGGAAAATTGTCAAAGACACACACACACATACACAGAGAGAGAGAGAGAGAGAGAGAGAGAGAGAGTATCAAATGTCTGTCAAAAAGCAGATGCGTTACATACATATTTCTGCACAGAAACAAAGGCGAAAGAAAACGTTTTAAAGTTTTCACGTAGTAGTACATACATTTTGTGATTATCTGCAGCTGTAATGAATATAAGATTTTACAAAAGGACATATTACAAATGTATGTAGCCTGAAAAATAAAAATTTTGAACTTGTTTCAAAATGTTTTCTTTCCGTGTCTTCTTAAGGTATGCTATCTATTACATTAATACTAACTCGTAATTAATAAAGTATAGAATGGCTAGCCAAATGCTAATAAAGTCTGTAAAGTGACGTAAGATATGCCGATCCATGAAATATTAAGAAAGTGATCGTTCCTGCGGTACTACCACTTACCTTTTTTTTTTTTTTTTTTTTTTTTTTACAGAATTCGTCTCCTATAATGAAAGTATGCTTGCTACAGGTTCTCCTCCACTATAATTGTTCTAATGAGTTGACTAACAGGTAATATGCTGTAAAATCTGCCCAGCGAAGTCTGTTTCAACTCCCCTATGTCCTGAAAATGCTCCATCTTTTGGACCGGTTTCTTTATAAGGTACAGCTACCAAATTCAAGTAGTTGCTTGTGGAGCTTAGGAAGGAATGGCAGGGGAAGGTGATTGACGTACACTGATGTCATCAGTTTTTGACGTAAAACAGTCTGACAGTCAACCCTGTAAGATTCGGACAATAGTTGTTCTGGAGGAGCAAATCCCCTGTTTGACGAACCTTGGTCGATGTTTTACGCAGTGCATGAAACAGTTTTAGCGCTTGTAAGTGGTAACTATGGTACGGTGAAGAAACTGCTGAGTGTCATCACCTCAGAATTACAGTTGTTGCGTATGGTGAACACTGTGACTAAGATGATAAAAGTGAATGATTTGTATGGAAACTGCGCGCAGTGGTTTTAGAACATTCTAAAACACTTTTGTGTAGGTTAGGGGTGTTGATGTACGTAACTGGATAGAATCATCATAAATTTAACTACTTATACCTTCAACATGCCTCCAGCGGGAAGCTGAACTTTGTACAAAATATGAAGTGTCTGCATGTGCACACCATCTGATCGTAGGTCTGCAATGGTTTGGGACTGGATAGCCAGTATCATTATCTATCTCCACATATAAAAGTCAGTGTCCCGACTGACTGACTAACTCATTGACTCATCATCACCCAGCCCAAATCGCTAAAGATAAAAATTTCAAATTAGGAGATGATATTGAACTTACATTTTCGCCGTAGTCTGAGGAGGGTGTTTCCGAAATTCCAACCATAGGGGAGTGAAAAAGGCGATGAAATGTCTCTTCAAAAATATGTCGCTATTGAGGTAATTTTGAAGCCAGAGGTACGAAATCAGTATTTGATTTCTAGGACATAAATAAACAAAAACTGTTTTAGCATTTTGAGAAATTTAATCCGTATGGGGATGAAACAGTTGCTGGAAGTATTTTTGAGAATAAATTATTATTGATGAACTATTGAAGTATTTTTAAAACTGCATCTAAGAAATTTGGTATTTGGTTTCTCGGTTAAAAATACAAAATACGTGTTTCAGTGTTTTTGGAAATTCAGTACCTTGGGGTGTGAAATAGGGATGAAGATAGTTCGTTATATTCAAATTTTTAACGCTAAGCAATGACAGTTTGTATTTCACTTCTCGGTTACATTACAGAGATATGTGTTACACGATGAAATTTCCGATGGAAGTATCACTACAAGAACGCAAGGATTAAGGAAAACCTTGGATTCCAGCTACCAGAATAGCTCTTTGGTCAGAAGTACTTTCGGAATAGACCATGATTGTATGGCCTTAAATAGTTTGAAAGATTTAGAAGGTGTTGAAATTTGTGAACAGTATAAAAATTTGCTTAAAGAGAAACAAAATAATAAAAAAATATCTACAGCCTCACAGACTACGAGAGAGAAGCAGCAGGCGCTAAGCTAGTAATAAATGTAAGCATGTTATTTTTCCGAATGTGACAGAATGCTTAATAATGTTATGGAATCTTACAGAAGATTCTAGAATATTCTAGAATGTTCTGAAATATTATACAATTTTCCTTAAGCTTCGAGAATATTCTGGAATGTTACAGAATGTTCCAAAATATTCTAGAAGTTCCCAGAATATCGAGAAGGTTCTATGACGTTCCAGGGTGTTTGAGGATGTTCTCCAACATTCCATTATTCTGTTGTGGTGGAGATATGTTCCAGACGAGAAGGGTATATGCTGAGTGTTTAACAGTTCCTACTACATATCTCTAGGGGATCGAGAGGAGACTTGGCAGATTACGTTTTGCGGAGGAATTCATGTCTGTAAATTTACGGTTTTGTTGCAAAATAAGTTTGAAGGTCAGATGAGATTCAAATCTCCCACTTCACGATATGCGCACAGTGGAGACAATGTACTCTACAGATGAGTTACAATGAGTGAAGTTTGAGAAGAAAGGCAATGATCGCTAGTACTTGAACCAAGGCAGGTGAAGCATACAGTTAAAATCCCACTGACGATTATAATAAACGTATTGTCATTCGACAAATGGATCAGGTGTGTCAGTTGTGTGTTTCCAAGTTCTCAGAAATGAAACAGCAAATATGTGCCGCGTGTGTTGGTAAATTTGGATGTTATCGAATGATATCGAATGTGCTCAAACAGAAATGAAAATGAAAATCAAGATAAGCCGTTCTTTTTCAGGGACAAAAGAAAGTTTCAGCATCGAAAAGAGTTTTTAGTATTTCTGCACAAATCTTCCGCTTGTCAGTGTTCTATACGTGTCACGTTGGTTATCGCCAGTTTGGATTTCTTTCGTCGTGCCTACGGAGTAGTCTTCCATTGGACTTAATTATATGTCACAGCCCCAATAACGCATTGCTCCGCCTGTAATGATTTCGAACAAAGTCCTAATATTAGCATAATGTTCTGACATGTCCGGAAATCAAAAAGATCTGAGCCAATGAAGGAACCGAAAATAAACACTCCGATCGAACTGTCGCTCGCACACAGATAATAGTTGATCAAAAGATTGCAAACGGTGTGCGGCAGAAGCATCCATGTTGGTGAACGTCTCACTAATACGCCTCCTACCTCAAGAAAGAAATCATAGTTACCATTTTGGTTCCCCTCCATAAGTCCATCTGTGACACTGGCACGTCACACACGTTCTAAGACATTCCGAGAGCACTGCTGTCATTTTAGTCTTATTCCCATTTTCCTGAATCAGTGTGCTTCAATACACCAAAAATAGCCTTTGACGGACAGCTAAAAACAAAACACGTGTACTCGTTTGTGCCGGGGAAGGCCGTGCTCGGCTACCTGCCAAAAATAGCCTGGCGAGAAAAGTCACTGACTCGGAAGGAGCACAGGAGGAATGTGAAGCAATGAATCACAGCAGCAGACGCCTCCATATCCGCTGCCCAGACAGGAAATCGATGTTCCGTTCGGAGAGAGGAACCTGTCAAGGACGGCGCTTGCTGTACGGGGAGCAACGAAAATTTATTTCACTTTTAAAATCTCAGCCTGTTTATTTTCCTGTCGCTATTCGTGACGGTTCCTCAAAAACATACGGCGCATTGCATCTTTAACACTCAGGAGGTAACATTTACTTATGGGCCATAACAGTTGACTGTAAGTGTCATAAGAAATTTTAGATAACCTCATTGCTGCTAATATCACCATAGCGAAGATACATAATGTGTATTGAGTATGTCTTGTGGTACAAATGGATGACGCTAGGAATCTGGAGCTGCACAAGTAACAACCAGCCTCTAGGTTTAGCGAAGCAATCTAAAAAATAAATAGGACTCCTTAATGTGTGTTGAGTACGTCTCGCAGTCCCAATTAATGACACTGTGAATCTAGAGATGAATAAGAAAAACCAGCCCCTATGTTTAGTTCTGCAATCTAACAACTACGTAGGACTCCTTGTAAGGGAATCGCACCTGCTGCTCTCAGAAATTAAAGTAGAAGAAATGAAGTTATGTATTTTGTCGATGGAACGATATTAAGGAGTGCCAAAAGAACAAAAATTCAGTGGAATGTCCTCACTGCTCGGAGAAGATCGTTAACATCAGTATACCATTTGCGAAGGGCTTATAGATCTTCAATTCGGTATCATTTCCTCGTACAATGCTCACCGAAAAGTTCATTACTACGGCATGAAAAATAGGTAATGGAACTACAATGTATATAGTAATATATTCTATTCTGATGCTGTCTTAACCTGAAATGCCTATAAATGTATTACGTGAAAAAATATATGCTAAAGACCTTACTCTTAACAAACATGCTCATTTTGAGGTAATGGGGTTACATACAATACTATATAAAATCTTTGAAGTAATTAAAGACTTGATGCGGCGTCGCAACTAACCACTCTGCTACCTTCCGTCACCCCTATTTTCTCCGTCTGAAACTGACACTTGTAAAAACAAATTTGCTACTAATGTACCTGAACCAAAGGACTGTTGTTGTCCACTTCCTAGGAAAGCAGACAGATTATGGCGTAGTGGCCCGAACACCATCAACGTCACTAGAGGCGGAGTAAAAGTTTCGATAGGGATTAAGTAAAAATAGCCAAGAAATTGTTGGTATTCCGTTTAGATATTTGGTCCCTGCAATAGGGTCACGTAACTTAGAAAACCCAACGGAAAATTGCATCTGGATAGCCTGGTGGTAATTTGTTTTGCACCTCCAGAAAGCGAGTCTTGTGCCTTAACCACAGTGAGTCCTCTGTGTGTAATACCAAAGTCAGCTTCTTTATCTACGTCAAATTTAATTGTGATTGGGAACTCGAATTCGATAGTAGGAAAAGGAAGAGCTGGAAAAATAATAGGTGGATATGGACTAGCGGGAAAAGATTGAAAGAGGAAGCGGCCTTGTAGAAGTTTGCACGGAGCGTTATTTGATCATCACTGACAATTGGTTTAAGAATCATGAAATAAGCTTGTATACGTGGAAGAGGCCTGGAAGCACAAGAATGTTTCAGATTTATCACTTAATGGTAAAAGAGAGATTTCAGAACTAGACGGTAAATTGTAAGGCATTTCCGGTGGCAGTTGTGGACTCTGACCGCAATTAATTGGTTATGAAATGTAGAGTAAAACTGAAGAAATTCCAAAAAGATAGGAAATTAAGGAAATGGGACATGGATAACTTGAAGGAAGGAGATATAGCTGAGAGTTTCAGGGGGACTTTAGGCTACGATTGACTGGAACACGGAAAGGAATACAATTGTAGGTTAATGGGTACCTTTGAGGAAGGAATAACGAGGACAGTAGAGGATCAGATAGGTAAAAAGACAACGAATGGTAGAAATCCTTAAATAACACACGAGATATTGAATTCAGTTGATGAAAGGTGGAGATACGTGGACGGAAAGAAACTGCAACAGAAAAAGTAATTAATGTAGAGTAAAGAAATTTCGGTAATACATTTGTCTATGTATTTAAGTGATTAACGGTGCAAGAACACAGGCTAATGTAAGCACGAGGTAAGCCATTGCAAATGTGAAATATGAATAATCCGTGTAACGGCCAGGACGTTCAATGCAAGCATGCAAACATGCATGCATTATGTTTTGCAGATACACGAGTCAATTTGTAGGATGGAGTTCCATTCTTGTTTCACATCGTCAGCAACAACGGATGGTTAATGCTGTCTGTGGATGATGCTGGAGTTCTCTTCCAATGATTTCCCATATATGCTAGTTTGGAAACAGATCTGGTTATCGAGTAGGTCAAGGCAAAATGTGGTGACTCTGTACAGCATGATGGGTTACAACAGCGATCTAAGAGCGGGAGTTACCCTGTTGGAAAACACTCACTGGATTGCTGTTCATGAATGGCAGCACAAGAAGTCGTATCACCAGACTGACGCAGAAATTTGCGGTCAGGGTGCGTGGGAAAACCACGAGAGCACTCCTACTGTCACACGAAACGCCACCTCACACTGTAACTTCAGGTGTAGGTCCTGTGTGTCTAGCAAGCATACAGGATGGTTGGAGACCGACGCCATCAACTGGCCTCCTAACCTTCACGTGCTCACCACTGGCACCGAAGCAGAAGCAGTTTTCATCAGGAAACACTACAGACCTCCACCCAGCTCTCCAACAAGCTCTCATTTAACACCCCTGGCTTCGCAAATGGCGGTGATTTGGTGTCAGTGAAATGCACACTGCAGGGCATCTGGCTTTGAGCTGTTCTTGAAGTAAACGATTTGTAGTAGTTCGCTGTGTTCCTGCTGCTCAAACTGCTGCTGCAGACGATGTTTTAAGACCCTTACGCCGATCACGATGGTCTTCCCTCCCGGTAGTGCCACGTGGCCGTCTGGCGTTCGGTCTACTCGTGACCGTACATTCTAGTGAACAGCGCTGCGCGCAGTGATGTACAGGAGCTACATTCCTAGCAAGTCTTTCTGAAATATCGCAGAAGAAACAGCCAGCTTCACGTAGCCCTGTTACGTGACATTCTTCAAACTCAGTGAGGTGTTGATCAAACCGTCTTTGTCGCCTTAACAGCGTTCGTAATAGAAATTAAATGAACATATGAAATCCCAGAGGTAACTAATGCTCAAAGCCGTTGCTGCACGCAATTAAAGCAAACCTGATTCGCATCCTCATAGTGGCGTTACTAGGCTCACTACCATACGACTGACGCAAAATCTGAACAGACATCATCTTTCAGATGTAGAAATACGCCTACCACCGTACGTTTACGTCACACTCCTTCTTTGATTTCTTTTCCATCAGCATGTAAAAATGCAGCAAACTAAGTGGGAGAAAGGGGACACAAACGTCTAAATAATGAGATTCACGCGAAATTCAAATTGGCTAAGCAGGAAGAGCTAGAGGACAAAATTTAAGATTCAGAATCATATTTCAGTAGGGCAAAGACGGACAGCGCCCACACAAAAATTGAGGAGATGTAACTATATGAATATTAATAATTATTAATGGTGGCCGCTGTGGCCGAGCGGTTCTAGGTGCTTCAGTCTGGAACTGCGTGACCGCTACGGTCGCAGGTTCGAATCCTGCCTCGGACATGGTTGTGGGTGATGTCCTTAGGTTAGTTAGGTTTAAGTAGTTCTACGTTCTAGGGGGACTGATGACCTCAGATGGTTCAAATGGTTCAAATGGCTCTGAGCACTATGGGACTCAACTTCTGAGGTCATTAGTCCCCTAGAACTTAGAACTAGTTAAACCTAACTAACCTAAGGACATCACAAACATCCATGCCCGAGGCAGGATTCGAACCTGCGACCGTAGCGGTCTTGCGGTTCCAGACTGCAGTGCCTTTAACCGCACGACCACTTCGGCCGGCTGCAAACCTCAGATGTTATGTCCCATAGTGCTTAGAGCCATTTGAACCATTTGAATGATCAATAACAATTATTAAAGTTAAAGAGATGTAACTACATGAATATTAATATCTCAGACGGATAATGTGGCGTTTTATTTGTGTCGGCTCGACGGTGACGGCTGTCCCAGTCTGGTTGACATGGGACAGCGTCTGTCGATAGCGACGACTCCGATCTGTAACTGTTAAAAACAAACTCCTCGCTTGGTTGATTAGTTTCAGACACTATCTCCCTTATACTGATATCAGTGTATCGATGTAGCAGCACGCCAGAATCTTGTTTAAAATTAAAGCACTGGTGTTCGAAGTCTGTCGGTCTTCTTTACTTCGAACCCACAGTGACTGCACCTCTGTACCGCAACAACTCCCTTGATCTGAAACAATTAACCAAATATGCTTCGCGTGTTCGCGACAGGCTGATAAGCTTACGCGAACTTGATAACTGTAGTTCTTCTGCCCGGTTTGCGAATGAGTGTTCAAACGCAGTTAACAGGATATCTTCAATTGTGAAGTCCATCACTCAAGCTGATGCCACATCATAGTTTTGCGATGATGTTAATTTATTAATTAATATAGCGTCGTCAAGGCGTCGCTACAGCGTTAATTCAACAACTAAGAAAGCGTCGTATTTCAGTGTAAACTTGCTGTCCACTGTTAATAAAATCGCTGAATCACCTTTAACTTACGCCTTCTCTCAAGAAATAGTTAATTTGCACAACAAATTGTAAAAGTTTTCTATATGGAAGTGAATAATAATTGTGATCAGCCTCAGAGCTAAATGAAACCATAGATGTGATGATGATGAACAAATGAATAACTGATAATATAAGGAAAAATCAACAGTGTAATTAAGTCAACCATCTATTCAAAGGTAAATTTTATTATTTTTGTTGCCATGCGCGTAGTTAAGTCACTTGTCTGAGATGTTAATATCAATTTGTTTCAATCTTTTTTTGCTGATTATTCTGCATCAGTTGACCCAGGTTTGTAATACATTAAATTTTTCTGTGCAATTGATTGCAGACCTTTATCAATAACGTAAAAAAAAATTCTGAATATAGTTGTTTTTACCAGTCAGCTATAAAAGTATAAATTCCACTTAAGTCATTGCAGTCCCGATCCCGTCATTTATCTAAATTAAAATATTCCAAAATTTTTGTCATATCATAGTCATGTGTTCTTTAGTTATCAGATGACCAGCTGTGCAACTGTGTCAGTAACTAAAGTCAGTTTTTCTCGTAATTTAGATCTCAGACACATGTTATCCAGTAGTAGTAGATAGGCCAGCATTGCACTAAGCTGTGCCATTTACGAGCAGATATACAGACAGCGTCATCCTGCGACACCATCGTGAGATAAGAATTTTTTAGTTTATTTCTCACGGGCCGACTCAGATTGATTTAACAGGACCGTGGCGTAGTGCTGCTTACGTCAAAATTTCTCAGTTTTTCATGAATTAAGACATACCAGTTTTCATACGTCAGAATTTAATTATACAAATTTAATTATTTTTATTTTTTATTTTCTGGTCGGGAAGGTTACACACCAATACTTTATATTTTTGTTATTTATACGCGTAGGTTACAAAGGATAACTGGCTTCACTTATGATAGACGATAAAATTAATAACAACTAAGCCACTGGAGTGATAGTATCATATGAAGTGTAGAATGAAATCTTATGCTGTCAGTCAACACCCCAATAACCTAGTTTTAAAACCATGCATGTGCGTAAAAAATTACAGACGAGTTTATCAAAAGCTCATATGCAAATGTACTCATGCTACGAATCTTTTAGTTACTCGTAGCATAAAAGCAGCATGAATTTCCCAGATCCGTATATAATATTCTAGATGACGGGCATCAGAAGCTTACTATTTTATGTAATTTGATTAATTAGTTATAAAACTTTATACAACTGCCATGGAGGAGCTAATTAAAAGTCATTTGGACTAAAGAGCGGGAGGACATTCCTTCTTCAGACTGGTCATTGGTATCTGTAATTTACTTAATATTTGTCACGTTGTGAAACAGTTGTAGGCATGTGTTGTGATTTTTGTTAATCACTTGTTTAATTCCGCCTTGTTATTTTGAAAAGTCTCAAAGTAACTGCAACAATTCTAGCTGCAAGCTAGTGATTTACAAGTACGATTAATTAGCTGTATGTATGAAACGTGATAATTATTTTAACGCCTAACGTGGATTCAGTAGTGTCTGATATTAGATAAAGTATTTAAGGGCGAGCTATAGGGCACGTGTGGTCTGCTGTTTCTGGACGAGAGTCATTGGTGAGTTTGTCGTGGGACGCGAGCGGACGAGCAGCTTTGTAGCTATATACGAGCTCGCATCTTAACTTTTGATTTCACTTGCATAATTTGACTGTGCTTCCAGTAAATTATTTTGTGTGACTTTACAAACTTTAACTTTGATTACAGGATTTGAGGCAGCTGTGAGCTGTTATTGTATATTGTTCAGGTGGTAGAGCGATCAGGACTTGTGAGTGGGCGTCCAGGGCTGATGTTAAATGAGAGAACCAAAATTAGGTGAAATCAAAAGTATACATTTAAATGTACAGGATTCAAGGGGCACGTTTAGGGCAGGTAATCAAGGAGGACGAACAAACTAAAGAAACTGGGCAACCTGTTGTTGGCCGGTTTTGTGGAGAAGAGACCGAAGCTCTGCCTGCCAATAACGACGTCTTTTCTACTCGCGGTCTCGATCACAAGAGAGGCAAGCGACTGAGTTTTGCTCTCCACAACTCTCCAGCCCCCACACACGTAACCAACCGCACACGCAAGCGTTTGGTTAAACCGATGGCGTGAAATCGCCAGCAACTTCAGCGGAGGGCTGAACGAGTCTTTGTCAGCAGCCTGAACCGAACAGAAATGCCTCAGTTCTGAAAGGCAGGCAGCTTGTGTCACGTACGCACAGCCGAAGTTACTCTTGGAGATAACTTGCAAGGACTAGACTGGAGCCGTAGAACCAATTCCCTGAAATATTGTTTTGACTGATTGCCATCTTGTACATTCTTCCCGAGGAGTAGGGGCCCACATAGCTTACTGCAGAAAGTCATCCATTCGCAGAAAGAGAGATTGCCCTAGTAAGGCCCTTAATGCTGAGAGAGGAATCTGTTAGAATGTTTCTTTTGGAGTAAGTTGGAGGGGCTTGACTGCATTTAGATGAAGGTAAGCTTATCACATTTCTTGCGAAAGGTAAATAGTAAAATATTAGGTATTAAAATATTGTGCACTGATATAATATTCTTAATGAATCTGATAGTCAGAATTGTATAGAATGATTACAATACAATAATGGAATGAACTTTGGTGAATCAAAAAATTTCTTTAAATAGTTTACAGTTTACAGTGCTAGACTCAGTGTAGTTAACGAGTGCTTACGGGCCGAATTTAATCAGTTCTGATCTTTCAAAGGTTTACAGATACCCCTGCGAATGTGTATTTGCTTACGTTTTCTGACAAGTATTCATCTTGACGCTATATAGTAGAACCAATACCAAACTGTAAAACGTGTGATAAATGCAATAAAATATTTAACTCTATAAAATAGTTGTATTTTGGGGACGTTAACACACGACTTCGGTAAGAACTGGATTAAGTACATTTAACAAGAGTAATAACAAAGGAAAAACCTTGCTACATTCTTCATCTATTTTTACAGGATAATAAATCAACTTGATGCAAATGTTAACACTCTACTTGGGTAAGAATTATATACAGTACATTTAAAAAGATTGATAACGAAGGTAAAAGCTTGCTACATTCTCTTTCAATTTTTACAGGTGGGAGTTGCACAAAGTGCCATAGTCTACAAAATACTAACACAATATCACTAAAATGCAGCATCCAGTTACAAGTACAAAGCTTGGTGTACAGTTAACCACACAATCCTAACTCTCTTTAGATTACTGCATTTTAAAATACAGAATTACAAAATTATTTCTTTTATTACTTAGCACACCCCCATTCATAGAAATAGAAATATTCTAATTGCTGAAGACAAGCCAGTGGTTTATTTCCTCCGAGTGCCAAGAATGTCTGAAAGAACAGGGACCACATATATAACTACGGCGGAAAGGCACAATTACCCATTCAGTGCAAATGCACAAATACTTTCGAACTCTTACGGGAATCAGCGAATCGCTACGAGTACTGAGAATAATGGGCAGAGGTGCGACGTCAGTAGTGAGTGAATACTCATAAATTGGAAGGTTGAGTCAGTCAGATATTATGCCCGCATGGTCGAGGCGATCAAGGCGACTGTGAATATTCTGATTCAAGTCCTGGTTTAGCACAAATTTTCGATTCCCCATTGATGTACTTCAATGCCCAATAACAGGTAATGTGCTTATTTTCTTTGGTTCATAATCGCATATGGTTGCAGGATCAAAAATGGTGTTTGTTATTTCGGACAAGCCCGAAAGAACAGCCACCCCATACGTATCAACAGAACGTGTTTCATGAACGTAGGGCGCATCTGGTACCCTAACACGCTAGCACTGTTTAGTTCTTTCGTCATTCCCTCTGTTGCAGCTACACATAGTTTCTCGGAAAGGGAAGAGCGGTTTCCTATGTTTGTTTTCCTCTGCACAGCCTGATTGATTCCCACTCTACCCTGAAAATCTGTGTGAGTCAGGGGACGCGAGAATGAGAGTATTTTGAAGATGCCTCCAGAGTTCGCAGAAGCTAACTTCCTAGATGAGAAGCGCAGGGGCAAAGAGATTCAGTAAGCGACAGTGACAAAGTATACCACATTTACGTTGCTGAGAATTCCACCTCTGCTGTGACGGTAATTTTCCCCACCACTGAATCGGAAATGGACGTTTCAAAGGAGAGGACTTCCAGTGGTCTCTGTAAGTATAGCAGACGGGTAGAAGTGATGCTCTAGTATCTATGGACGAACGTATTAGTTTTCCTTATGTTAACTTGAGATTAATATTAATTCTTCTCTTTGCAGTGTTTTGGTCATTTAGGTCTCTGCAATCCCCTTCAGTTTCCATTTTTGCGTAGTTTCCTGTAGTTATTTATAATTACAGACGTTTCGTTTTGTTCTGTTAGAGCTTATACCGTGTGGACACACTTGCCCGAAACATTAAGGTATCGTGTACAATTTTATCTGTAGTGTAGTTTTGTCTTTTGATAGCCCGCGTCTTAAGTCCTGAAATTCCAGTAACTTGATGGGCTTATCTTTGTATCTGTTGGGGTAATTTTTGACGGTTTAGCAGCCGACGTGCCCCTTACTTTGTTGTCATTGCTAAATGGTGTTTTTCAAACGGTATTCACACGTGTGCAGAATTTCTGTCCGTTGTCCTTTTTTGAATACCTTGTATTCAATGTCAATTCTGTCCTTCAAGTTGCCAAATTGACTACATCTGTCCAATACAACTACACGCTCCCAGCAGAGCAAGCAAATTCTAGATTTAAATGTTGTTGGGTTGCTGCATGTATCGGTATGCTTCTGAAATGAGTTCTCCGCGCCGTTTACCACCTTTTCCATCACCATTTCGCTATCACCCTGTGTTTGATTGTGTAAATTACTACACTACTGATTTTCCCTGCAAAAGTGTGTATTAAGGGATCGTTACGGAATAGTTTTTCATTGAACTCATGTGCTTTTTAACTTTGTACCTCCCTTTACTTTTATAAACATGTGATGCCATGTGTAGAGATGTCCTTTGACGGCATCCCGAAGCGAGTCTTTATTTCTTATTACTTAATAAGCTTCCATTGTGGTTAATGAATCTCTTCCTATTTTAACGCACTTCATGTTGCACAAGCTCACCTCTGAATCCATCACCTGTGAACCTTCCAAGTGCTGATATGAATGAGGACTGTTTGTGAATTTTCAGGTAGCGAAAGAGTGATACTTAGGAAGCAATTTAATGAACTTAGAGTATATCTCACACTTCGTGGCTTCACCTTCCTTGTCCGTCACATGCCTGTCAAGGAATAAAATAAGTCTTGTTATCTGTTGCACGTAAAAATAATAGAAGTAACTCTAAAGTAATGGTTCAGTTCAGTAGGAAGAATTTAACTTTCCGGCAGGTGCGCCCAAAGCTGTCACGCAAACTGGCGCGCGTTGTGAGAATTACCTCAAGGACATTTTTAAGTAAGAGCAAGCCTGGAACAGTTTCTCAAGTTTACGGCACCGATAAGGTACTAGAAACTTGCTGTTGTCTTTTTTACAACAGCGCACCTGTTGGAGAGTTAATTCGTGCGATGAACATCGAAGGCTGTGTACGTTGCGTAGACGAACATAAATGGCATCCCAGACGATCACAGAGTAACGATCGAAGATAAGTAATCCGCGTCAAGCAAAATAGTTTTTAACTCCCCGCCTACAACATGATAAGCACTTATATTGAAATACAACGATTTTAAAAAAATATACATATATCTTATGTCAGTCGCTTCCGAGTATCAGATATTACTCGTATTTGGGCCAAAATTTAGCTCTGTTCAAGAATTTCGCCGGACTCTTGGCACTGTGACGGATTAGTGTACCATGAACAGAGTTATCGCAGCCACTGCTAAAACCTTGATGGACTGCCTGTGTTATATCTTGCGATGGGGCCACTTGACAACTACAGAAATGATTAGTACAATTTTCAAACGACCCTCATTATTACAAGAATCACAACAGTTCATCTGCGGTTTTGCTGCAGCACAAGGGTAACACTCTGCAGGCTGAATATCTGGCCCACTGGCCGATCATACCTCATGAAAGCAGGAACCAAGGCAACATTTCTATGGTTCGCTGCAGATGCTACTTTCCTAGCTCAAACTCAATATTGTAGTCCTGATCCTATCAACACTTTCAAAATGATGGAGCACTGCATTCAGTCATCCTTTCCTTTCAGGCTTTATTAAAGCAAATCTAGATTTCAGATAGTAACGAGTCATTATCAGTGCAGTATTTCAGATTTTTAATACATATCCTAGTACAAAAGTCCCCTGTTGTTTTGGCTTCTATCACACCTGATTCAAGAGTCTTGAATGAGATATGACAGGAGCCCGAACAACAGAGGGACTGACATACTAGTACATTATTAAAACTCTGAAATACTGCACTGATAACGGCTAGTTACTATCTGAAATCTAGATATGCTTCAATAAAGCCTGAAAGGAAAGGACGACTGATCGCTGTGCACCATCATTTTGTAAGTAATATCACAGTCGTTAACTTCGTTCCAGATGCCTAATGGAACGTAACTTGATGACCTATCGATACTGTTTCCCGCTCCACCCACTACCGGAAAATGATTTTGATTTGTAAAATACTTGCAGAACGGTCATATATCTTCTGTCACCTGGCTAAGACAAGCAGTGGGCTGGAAAAAAATGTGACCTGGTAACTATCAGCTAATTATTCCTGCAAGATCAGGCTCACATCTCTTCCATCGCTACAAGCTAATAACCGAAATTTCCTCCTACTTCCTTCTTTTTTTGAAAATGATATTTTCCTGGTGAAAGTCTGTTGAGTATTAACTACACTTATATCTAACTGAGCCTCTTCCGTAGTTAACTGAGGTAGCAAGTCAAATCCATTGTTTGTGCCAATGATGAAACTTCAGATACCTTTCTCTTTCGGTGGCCCCTGTTCCTTGCTACCACTTCCCACCTGTCTGTATCCTTCTTCCCCCTCAACCATATTAGTTCTTTCCTACCACTATCCAGGTCAGCCTTAAGACATCTAATCTTCCCTTCCGTTCACCTCTTTTCCTAAGCCTTGAACGTACTTTCCCATACCATGGAAGAGACTCATTTACTTCCCCAATTCCCAAGCCACTACATTCCCCCCAAGATAACCATCTGTTACGACAGCTGCACAGAACCTCAAAACTAACTTTCCTATGGCAGCTGAAACACTTCTCGCCCATGGTTGTTTACAATATTTTTTCAGAATTTATCTAGACAAAGAAGGGGTTCAAATGGCTCAGAGCACTATGGGACCTAACTTCTAAGGTCATCAGTCCCCTAGAACTTAGAAATATTTAAACCTTACTAACCTAAGGACATCACACACATCCATGCCCGAGGCAGGATTCGAACCTGCGACCATAGCGGTCGCGCGGTTCCAGACTATAGCGCCTAGAAACGCTCGGTCATTCCAGCCGGCTTATCTAGACAGTAACACTAATATTCAATTAATTACAGGTCACTAGAGTCACCAAGGTTATGTGGAATTCTGAGACATGTGTATACTATTAATATAGTAACGTAATACACTTAAAATAGCGCTGAAACTCAAAATCTGTCATCCGATAAATTAGGCCTTAGATCGCGTGTGCCGGATATGGACCATAGGGACTTCAAGCGCTTTGAAAAGAAATAAAAGACAGAACTTAAAACCTTTAACTTCCTGAGAAGATACGGCACTATTAAATATACGTATAATGAAAATAACCTAAATTTTTCACTTCATACTTACGCAGACGTCTTAAATTTGTGTGTAAACCTATGTCTAACGTAGGCGCCAACCGACCCTTAGGCTATTTTTTTCTTTTTCCTTTTTTTGTTTGAGAAATACTTTGAAACGAGTGAAGCCTTCAATAGATAAAAAGATATAGGCTCTAATTAACCTCCTTGGGGTGCAATATTAAATTACTTTATAGTTTTTATAGAACTAACTACTTATCTTCATTAGCTCAATTTTCAAGCGTGTGTTGCCTGGGCCAGGAAATATTTTTGAATGTAAGTCTCGGGAAAGCAGCGATATATGGAAATAGGGCAATGCGCAACAGAAAAAAAGAGGAGACTGTAATGTTTTGTGGTATTGTATTACAGTAGGTAATAGGTACACTGAATAACATATAATGAAGTGCTGAATGAATAGGAGAAGACATATTTTTGTGCCACAGCTTGAATACGAGCACTAAGTAGTGAAAACAAGAAGTTACTACGAAACTGAGAATTGTAAGAGAGGTTGTGTTACGCTAAAATTATTCTTAGCCTCACAGGCAGTCTTCAAGTCCTTAACTCGAAGAAATTAAAAAGGAATTGTGTAAATGAAGTTCCGACATTTTGCTGGAGATACTGTAAAGTTTATCGCTGCCGCGGATAAGTTTCAGCGACAACGGGACGGCTAAACAAAGCACGTTATACCATAAAATACGTAGATCCTGTCAGGCAGCATGTTAATCTTGTTTCTTTGTGAGGCAAGAGTTGTATACAAATGTATCACAAGCAGTATTAAAATTGTAACTCACTGCTAGACTGAGATACCTACCCTAGTTTGCAGTAATCCCAGCCCAGATATTTTAAAAATTATTTTCCCTTAATAACTGCATTAACATAATTAAACAGTATATATGAAATTTGAATTTTATAGAAAAATAAAATATTATCGATGCTGGGACGTCTGCCTCGCAGTCGCTTAACCAGAATGCTAAGTAACATGGTTGTGTGTGTTTTGAAGTGGTTTGATCCGTTTGTCGTTAGATGCTGATATCTCACTGTCGTGTTCGTGCAACGAATCTGCTACATACAGCACGCCAGCAAGAACACGATCACAACTCGAAAATGCAAAACTTGAGAAAAATAGAGTTAAAGAATTTTATAAAACTTACTCTGAAATAGTATAAGTTTCCTTTATATTTCAAGTAAGTATTTTTGGCAATAAATTCTAGTTATATGGACATGTAGTTCTGTTCCAGTCGAATGTGAGATGTTAGCAGGAAATTATTAATTATTTCTTAGAGTTGCATCACTTTCCTTGCTTTTGTAAAAAAATGGTTTTTTTATGACCCGTCATTTAAAACTTTTGCCTAGTTTCCACCCCAGATAATATATACCTTTTACTTACTGTAATAGTATACAAGATTCGAGTCTCCATTAGACATATGAGGTGCCTAAGGGGAGTTGAAACGCCCTATCCCGACAATTGGCAAATGCTGTGACTTGGCTTCCCTGTATTTCGGGAACCACTGTAGCCATTAACGTGAAACTTTCACAGGACATTAATCTGAATGTTCTGAGCCTACTGAACTACAATAATTTCATTTCAGCCACTGCTTTCGGAAATAAAATTTTTTAATTACGCGGTTAAAATTTCGTTTACTTTCTTGTACGTTATCCTAAATAATTTTAACTATACATAACATTATATTCTTTTAGTTCAGTAGACTCGATATATGTATGTCATTACTCCCTGAAAATTTGAATACTCTACTCTAAGTGGTTTCTGAGATTTAGGGAAAAATGCCACAGGAAACAGCTTCTAAAGTTAATGCTTAATTTTTTTTTATTTTTACTCACTCAGAAGCACCCTGCACCATACTGTACATCATCCTCTTGATCTTTTGCAAGTTTTTTCTTCTTTTCTTCTTTATTGACTCCTTAGTGGCCAACTGTGCTGCATAGTCTGCTTTATCAATGCGAACCTTGTCCATCCATTCAAGTCCTCTGATGCAGTCTGCTCCGGCATTAATTCTCATATACTGTAACACTTTCACCCTATCAATGTTGTCATAACTAAAGCAATAACAGCGTCACTGACCCCCCATTTTAGTGTTCTCATTCCAACAAAAACATTTTTGGGTAAGCGAGTCCATATACGATTATTGAACGACTGATTGGGGTTTTGATTCTGATCATGCAGACACTTCCTCAGTAAATCAGGATTCGCCAGGTCTCTGTATATATGTTTTATGATGTCCATGACTGCAGCTGGGATAGAAAGTTTATGGCTGTATGAACCGTTTGAGTACTGGGCATTGCGGTAATTGTACCATGAATCAGGTCCAAGAGAGCAAAGGTGGTGTACTGGCTTTTCATCAGCTGACAGTCCGTGGAAGAAGTTAGGCCCTACCGCCTGCTTCAACAATAGCTCAGTATTGTCTCTAATGACCATCCCATAATACTGCTGTGGTTCATCAATCATTTTGTTTGTCAGCCTGCCTCTTATGGTTTTACATCAGAAAGTTTCTTGTCTCTCAAACTTTGTTTCAACTTCCTCAACATGGTGCCCGTACTCTTCTGGACAGGACCTATATAATACAGCAATCCACAGCCTTCTGTATAAAAAATTACCGATTTCATTAGATCTTGGAGTAATGCACGTAAAATTTTTTTATCATTTTTAAGCGGTGTAGATTATATATAAAAAAATACTTCCCATGTGAGTATATAATTCGGAAAATTGCAAATTTCCTAATGAGATAAAAATCTGAAAATGTGAAAAAAAAATCCGTTTTAACTCCCCTTTTCTCGTGGTATTACTGACGATGATGTGCACGTATTCTTTTTGCTCGTTTGTGATTTCAAAAAAGAATGCCTGGGTCACTCGTCTGTGATTCGAATACTTTTATGTCACGTGTCCATGTCAGCTAACGTCGGACTTGTGATTCAAGCACGAGTAGAGATAAACATTTGTTTATTATTTATTTTAGATCATAGAGGCAACTACACCATATCATCACTATACCATAGATCATTACATTGACTGTGTAGTGTAAGATACTGTACAGACACTAAACTAACATAGACGTTGTAATGATCTATGATATTAAATACTACATTGAACTTACTTTATTTGTGTAATGTGTGATAACCTTATGTGTGCTGCTCTTCTATAATGTCCCATGCACACCCGCCCGCCGCAACGCTGAAGCGACACTGTTCTTTTGGTGGCGAGTCATGAAGTAGCCTGCAACAAAACCGACCTAACTGCTATCGAGTGGACAAACTACGAGATGGAGATGGGACGTTCGTAGTCCATGTCGGAGTACTTCATGTGTTGTTTCCAGTGACATAATCTAAAAATTGCCGTTTATCGACTTGTTCCAATTTTCTCGCCTGGGTTTGATATGCACTACGGGGCAGGAATGGAGGATAGCAGCGTCCCATATCGCGACCGAGCTGTTCAGCTGACAGCAGGTAAGATGGCGCGCCTCCAGCACTGCAGTGCGGTGACAACTTCGGGGAATCTCTGGGCCCGCGTCGAGGAGCAGCTGCGGGAGGTGGCGCACCTGCTCACTGGCTGCAGAGTGACTGACTGAACCGCAAGACGTTAGAACTGCTTGTGACGTTCTGCGTTATAGCAGGAGGCAAATTAGTTCAGATAGCTCGTCGACTAAGAGACCTTAAGGCGGCTCAAACACGAATAACAGCGAAGCTTATTAAAAAGAGCTGTTTTAAGCTTTGACATTCTTTGTCCAACGCATATTCTCATGTTTTCAACTCGAGTTATCAGGAATGCGGGAATCAGTTATCGTTTTCTCCAGTTAAATGTATTGTTGTACGCGCTCTGTTATGTTCCAGTTCCCTTGCATTATACAAGCTGCACGGTTTTTCTCTTTGCATTTCTTCTTCGCCACAAAAATTGTCGGATTATTGACGAAAGTCCTTTTTCTAGCACGATGCAGACTCAACGTATGACATTCGCTGCCTCATTCCAGTTAACACGCGGGTCCTGTTGCCTTTCAGGACAGGCGTACGGCGAAACCTGTTGTCTCTCCGTTAGTTTCTGCCAAGAGACGCTTTTTACAATAGATTTTAAATTCACTTAAAGGAAGATTAACTTTCAAAGTGTGGGGTTCACATTGGAATTTATAAGAGTACCGCACCTACTCGTCATCATCGATTTCGTCTCAATTTATGGCCGTGTCATTTTGCCCCGAAATGTCTAGGTGAGCAAGAGCGTAGAAAAAATGTACCAGTTTCGACGCAGGTCGGACGAGGCAGGGAAATTTACGTTACCACTCGCTTCCAGGCAGCAGTCGGCACAGCGGGAGGAATAGAGAGCATTAAGCCGAGGGTGGTCTGTGTGAGTCACAATGAGGACAATACTTTTAGTTTAAATTTTTAAGCTACTTACACCACAAACAAACCAAAATAATGCTCAGTATATAGAATTTAATGTTTCCATTAAAAAAACAGTAACAGAAAAGGCAAAGGAAAATTCTGGATAGCGGGAGGAGGAGGACGATGACGAGGAGGGATGGGAGATTAGTGTTTAACGTCCCTTTGACAATGATGTCATTAGAAACAGATTACAAGCTTAGAGTAAGGAAGGATGGAGAAGCAAATCGACAGTGCCCTATTCGAAGGAATCATGTCGGCATTTTCATGAAGCGGTCTAGGAAAATCGTGCGAAACATAAATCAGGATGGCTGGAAGAGGATTTTCAACCCCCCTCCTCCCGAATGCGAGGTGTGCTAACCATTACGCAACCTCACTCGATTTCTGGACACCAAATAAATTTCCAGGAACGGATTGTAGTTACAGCATCCATGAAGAGTCTACAAATGAATTTCCAGGAAAAAGATCAAATGGCATAAAGGACAAGTCCGTATACAAAATTAGGCTCTTCGTAATTCTACCGTTGATGATTTACATGTCCTGGGATTTTATTCATCGTGGAGCAGGGGAAGCAGTAATTTTCTCGGCATTTTTCGCACGTTACATACTCTTCACATTTACGATTACATGATTGTTTTACTGTTTCTATAGAAAAACAGACTTGTCTTACACTCATGGGAGATTCTCCCTCTTCGCAAAGTTTGCATCAAACAACGCCTAGTGCTGCTTGAACGTTAAAATCGACTAATGGAATACGAAGTTCAGAACGCTTTAGTTACAACTCGTTAATGGAAAGGTATACGCAGATTTTTCGCAGGCCCTATCGGTACACTCCTTTCTTGGAAATTTATTTGCGTTCCCAAATTTTCCTTTCCCTATCCTTTCACACATTTTGTGAAAATATTGAGAAATAGAGTATACTGAGCATTTCGGTTTATTTAGAGTGTAAGTAAATTAAAAATACAAAATAAAACGTTTGTGTAGGAATTCTACTTCATTACCCGACTGTTCCCGATCTGTACTCTGTCTGGTGCGCAAACCGCTGCCTAGAAACTAAATTAACGCCAGTGATTCATACCACGCCCGACCCGCGCCTAAAATGACGGAACTTCCATTTCTGTCATTTTCATTTCTGGCCATTAATGTGGACGAAATCGGTGCTGACGCGCAGACGCGGTCCTATTGACAGACCCTCATTTGGGCATGCCAAAGATATCCTTGTGATATTCCATTACGCTCCTGACGGTGGCAACTTCGTCTTAAAGTAACTTCTTACACCGGTTCATCCTCATTTTCAGAACATATGCCGGAGCTCCCATTTCTGTCATTTTCGTTTCTGGTAATTAATGTGGAAGAAATCGGCGCTGACGCGCAGACGCGGTCCTCTTGACAGACCCTCATTTGGGGATGCCAAAGCAATCCTTGTTAAATTCCATTACGCTTATGACGGCGGCAACTTCGTCTTAAAGTAACTTCGTTACACCGGTTCATCCTCATTTTAAGACCATATGCCGGAGCTCCCATTTCTGTCATTTTCGTTTCTGATCATTAATGTGGACCAAATCGGTGCTGACGGGCAGATGCGCAGATGTGTTCCTCTTGACAGACCCTCATTTGGGGATGACAAAGCAATCCTTGTGATATTCCATTACGCTACTGACGGTGGCAACTACATCTTAAAATAATATCTTTACACCTGTTCACCCTCATTATAAGACCATACGCTGGAGCACCCATTTCTGTCATTTTCGTTTCTGGTCATTAATGTGGACCAAATCGGTGCTGACACGCAGACGCCGTCCACTTGACAGACCCTTATTTGGGGATGCCAAGGCAATCCTTGAGAAATTCCATTATGCTCTTGACGGCGGCAACTTCGTGTTAAAGTAACTTCTTTACACCTGTTCATCATCATTTTAAGACCATAGGTCGGAGCTCCCATTTCTGTCATTTTCGTTTCTGGTCATTAATGTGGACGAAATCGGCTCCGACGCGTGGACACGGTCCCCTTGACAGGCCTTCAATTGGGGATGACAAAGCAATCCTTGTGTAATTCCATTACGCTCCTGATGGCGGCAACTACGTCTTAAAGTAACTTCGTTACACCTGTTCATCCTCATTTTAAGACCATATGCTGAGATCCCATTTCTGTCATTTTCGTTTCTGGTCATTAATGTGGACGAAATCGGTGCTGATACGCAGACTCCGTCCACTTGACAGACGCTCATTTGGGGGTTGTAACATTATGTGATTGTCTTATCATTTTAAATCATTCACTAATCGAGCAGTCGCTCGGCAACAGCTACAGTTAGCAAATAATGTTGCGAGAATGTAAAAGGTGAACGACCTGTGACGTAACTTGTTCATTGTCGAAGCGCCGTCAGAGATGCTGTGAGTTATTGACTTTGAAAACCGCGGCGCGAAAAACAGACAGAAGAAGAACACTTTTAACATTTTTTTTTGAAGTACGAGATATTCTCGATGAACAGTTACTCATTCTTCTCTTGTCTCTTGTGTCGGACGCGCATGTCTCGCCGCCGTATTATTATCGTTAAAAATAATATTGTTTTTGTGAAAAGTGAATGTGTAATACTAAAAGTGCCTAGCAGTAGATTTATTGTGCAACGTGTATGTGAAAACGTCGAAGGAATTGTTTTCATTAAGAGAAGTTCCAGTCAAAACGACATCCATGTTAAATCCTTCATTTCAGTGTAAGTTCGTCTATTAATTGCCATAAATTCAGAGTTAAATGGAAATGGTGTATGGACTATTTATTTAAAATAGAATCTATGTCTCACTCCTTCATGAAGTTATTTAATTTTCTTTATGTTTCTGCCAAATAGAGAGTTCACAGTCACGAATTCTTTCGACGAGTTCGGACGGAAGTTGCATGCGGCGAAATATTTCCTCCGCGCCATACTCTACTGATAAATGCACGATAAACTACGGTCCCTTAGGAAATTCATGTTGAGCTATCCAAAATAATTATATTTTGAATAGGCGTTTACTCTCCTCTGCAATGCAACTTCCGACTAATCAGACGATCCAACAATAAATAGCCGCACACGGTCGGCGTTCGCAAATATGTTTCCACCGCTGATTATAGCTATATGTTACAGCACAAAAGCAACATATTGTTATAATTAGTGACTACGAACGAGGACATTTATAACTGTATGTTTACGTAATATTTATAACTGTGTGTTTATGTATACACATTACGTAAACATATCGTTATAGGGTGCCAAAGCAAACCTTGTGAAATTCCATTACGCTCCTGACAGCAGCAACTACGTCTTAAAGTAACTTCTTTACACCTGTTCATCCTCATTTTAAGACCATATGCCGGAGCTCCCATTTCTGTCATTTTCGTATCTGGTCATTAATGTGGACGAAATCGGTGCTGACATGCAGACGCCGGCAACTTG
Organism: Schistocerca cancellata; assembly: GCF_023864275.1. Lineage (NCBI taxonomy): Eukaryota > Metazoa > Arthropoda > Insecta > Orthoptera > Acrididae > Schistocerca > Schistocerca cancellata. The sequence continues at coordinate 178,148,536 of NC_064628.1, read as the reverse complement.
ACAGACCCTCATTTGGGGATGCCAAAGCAATCCTTGTGATATTCCATTATGCTCCTGACAGCAGCAACTACGTCATAAAGTAACCTCTTTACACCTGTTCATCCTCATTTTAAGACCATACGCCGGAGATCCCATTTCTGTCATTTTCGTTTCTGCTCGTTAATGTGGACCAAATCGGTGCTGACACACAGACGCCGTCCACTTGACAGACCCTTATTTGGGGATGCCAAAGCAATCCTTGTGAAATTCCATTACGCTCCTGACAGCAGCAACTACGTCTTAAAGTAACTTCTTCACACCTGTTCTTCCTCATTTTAAGACCATACGCCGGAGCTCCCATTTCTGTCATTTTCGTATCTGGTCATTAATGTGGACGAAATCGGTGCTGATACGCAGACACCGGCCACTTGACAGACGCTCATTTGGGGGTGCCAAAGCAATCCTTGTGAAATTCCATTACGCTCCTGACAGCAGCAACTACGTCTTAAAGTAACTTCTTCACACCTATTCTTCCTCATTTTAAGACCATATGCCGGAGCTTCCATTTCTCTCATTTTCGTTTCTGGTCATTAATGTGGACGAAATCGGTGCTGACATGCAGACGCCGTCCACTTGACAGACCCTCATTTGGGGATGCCAAAGCAATCCTTGTGAAATTCCATTATGCTCCTGATAGCAGCAACTACGTCATAAAGTAACCTCTTTACACCTGTTCATCCTCATTTTAAGACCATACGCCGGAGCTCCCATTTCTGTCATTTTCGTTTCTGCTAGTTAATGTGGATAAAATCGGTGCTGACACGCAGACGCCGTCCACTTGACAGACCCTCATTTGGGGATGCCAAAGCAATCCTTGTGAAATTCCATTACGCTCCTGACAGCAGCAACTACGTCTTAAAGTAACTTCTTCACACCTGCTCTTCCTCATTTTAAGACCATACGCCGGAGCTCCCATCTCTGTCATTTTCGTTTCTGCTCGTTAATGTGGACCAAATCGGTGCTGACACGCAGACGCCGTCCACTTGACAGACCCTCATTTGGGGATGCCAAAGCAATCCTTGTGAAATTCCATTACGCTCCTGACAGCAGCAACTACGTCTTAAAGTAACTTCTTCACACCTGTTCTTCCTCATTTTAAGACCATATGCCGGTGCTCCCATTTCTGTCATTTTCGTTTCTGGTCATTAATGTGGACCAAATTGGTGCTGACATGCAGACGCCGTCCACTTGACAGACCCTCATTTTGCGATGCCAAAGCAATCCTTGTGAAATTCCATTACGGCTCTGACGGCGACAACTTCGTGTTAAAGTAACTTCTTTACACCTGTTCATCCTCATTTTAAGACCATATGCCGGAGCTTCAATTTCTGACATTTCCATTTCTGGCCATTAATGTGGACAAAATCGGTGCAGACGTGCAGACGCCGTCCACATGACAGACCCTCATTTGGGGATGCCAAAGCAATCCTTGTGATATTCCATTACGCGCCTGATGGTGGCAACTACGTCTTAAAGTAACTTTGTTACACCGGTTCATCCACATTTTAAGACCATATGCCGGAGCTCCCATTTCTGTCATTTTCGTTTCTGGTCATTAATGTGGACGAAATCGGCTCCGACGCGTGAACACGGTCCCCTTGACTGACCTTCAATTGGGGATGACAAAGCAATCCTTGTGAAATTCCATTACGTTCCTGATGGCGGCAACTAGGTCTTAAAGTACCTTCGTTACACCTGTTCATCCTCATTTTAAGACCATATGCTGGAGCTCCCATTTCTGTCATTTTCGTTTCTGGTCATTAATGTGGACGAAATCGGCTCCGACGCGTGAACACGGTCCCCTTGACAGACCTTCAATTGGGGATGACAAAGCAATCCTTGTGAAATTCCATTACGCTCCTGACAGCAGCAACTACGTCATAAAGTAACTTCTATACATGTGTTCATCCTCATTTTAAGACCATACGCCGGAGCTCCCATCTCTGTCATTTTCGTTTCTGGTCATTAATGTGGACCAAATCAGTGCTGATACGCAGACGCCGTCCACTTGACAGACCCTCATTTTGGGATGCCAAAGCAATCCTTGTGAAATTCCATTACGCTCCTGACAGCAGCAACTATGTCATAAAGTAACTTCTTTACACCTGTTCATCCCTATTTGAAGACCATATGCCGGAGCTCCCATCTCTGTCATTTTCGTTTCTGGTCATTAATGTGGACCAAATCGGTGCTGACACGCAGACGCTGTCCACTTGACAGACCCTCATTTGGGGATGCCAAAGCAATCCTTGTGAAATACCATTACGCTCCTGACGGCGGCAACTTCGTCTTAAAGTAACTTCGTTACACTGGTTCATCCTCATTTTAAGACCATATGCCGGAGCTCCCATTTCTGTCATTTTCGTTTCTGGTCATTAATGTAGACCAAATCGGTGCTGACACACAGACGCGGTCCTCTAGACAGACCCTCATTTGGGGATGCCAAAGCAATCCTTGTGATATTCCATTACGCTTCTGACGGCA